>NC_135712.1:165817357-167276732 GCF_964656455.1 Halichoerus grypus | reverse complement strand
TCCCTGGGGTGATCACATTCACGCACACTGCTTTATCTGCTACCTACATGCTAGGGCATCCCAGATCTGTATCTCCAGCCCAGATTCCTCTCCTTGTTTCCAGGCCCTTATAATCCTGCTTCCTAGACAACTGAGTGACCCATAACCACCTCAAATCAAGCCTTTACCTGTCCCCTCCTTACTCAGATGCTCCCTTCCAGGGTCCCTCCATCACAGAATGCCAGAAACCTGGGGGGCTTGTTTGGACTCTCCCTTGCCTTCATTCTCCCCATCCAAGCATGTAGCGCTGTCAATTCTACCTGCTAGAGAGCCCCCAGATTCATCTGCTTTTCTTGATTGACTCACTTGGCTCAGGGCTCATCATTTTCTCCCTAGCACCCCTGCAAGATCCTCCTAAATGGTTCCGCACCTTCAGCCATGCTCCCCCTGGAATCCCTTCTCTGGAGCACCGCCAGGATGCAACTCTGATCCCGTTGCTCATGGGCTCACAGGCCTTCAGTGGCTCCCCATTACCCATGGAATATGGTCCACAGGTGAAGACCTTCATCGTCTGGTCCTAGCCCCCTTGTTCCTGCCTCTCCTCTCACCTTGGCCCCCTCCCTCAAGCTGAGAGCACCAGTCAGTAAAAACTGCTATTCTCAGGGGTTTGCTGCATTACAGGTTGTTTTCCTTCCCTTCTTCCCTATCTGCTTCATTTGGCTAACTCCTGCTTCTCTTTATGGACTCATGTCAAAGGCCTCCTTTTCTCCTGACTGTGGGGCTAGGCTACAGAATGGCCCCCCAAAACACCTAGGTCCTGACCCCTGCAACCTAGAAATGCTCCCTTCAAGGGCAAAGAGAACCGTGCCGATGTGACAAAGGATCTTAAGATGGGAGATGATTCTGGGTTATCCAGGTGGGCCCTACATGCCACTGCCCGTAGCCCCATAAAGAGGGAGGCCGAGGAGAGTGGACAGAAGAGGGGAAGGCCATGGGACCGTGGAGGCAGAGACTGGAGTGATGTGGCCACCAGCCAAAGAAGGCTGGCGGCCTCCAGAAGCTGCAAGACGCAAAGACTAGATTTTGCCCTGGAGCCTTTGGCGGGAGCATGGTCCTGCGGACACCTTGATTTTGGCCCACTGAACTGGATTTCAGATGCTGGCCTCCAGGATGGTAAGAGAATCAACTTCTGTTGTCTGGCGCTGCCCGGTTTGTGCTGGCTTGTCACGGCAGCCTGAGAACTAGACTAGCCCCCAGCGCCAGATGAGGCATCTTCCAGGAGCACTTCTGAGAGCCCCGGGTCTCAGGACGACACTCATCATGCCACGTGGTTGCTGCCTGACTTCATGTCTGGGTTTCGCCCACACGGTCTACTGTGACTCTTTGAGGCGCGGGACTTTTTTATCTGTATCTTTAGGGCTTATCCCATCAGGGGCTTTAAAAAACGTTTGCTGAGAAAAGGCGCTGAATGAATGCTATCACCCGCTGCCCAGTGAGACCCACGAGAACTCGGCAGAGCTTAGATTCTCTGTCACCGACCTGGGACCAGCTCCCTTGCCGGGGAGCCCAAATGCCAACCATCTGCTGGAGGGAGACACCCGCACCCATGAGGGGCATGTGGGTGGCCTCTCTAGAGCTGGTGTCACAGCTCAGCCATCACTCTAGTCTGCTGCACACACGCATCCCTGCACGGCCGTGAAAGGTGCAGCGCCCTGGACCCTCGGCCCAAAGTTTCCTCAGAACCTTCCACAGGGCCTACAAGGCCATACTTGTGGAGGCTCACTGAGCCCAGCCCACCTCGCAGCCAGCTGATTCGAACTCAGATGAACTAAGTAAGGACTATGCTTTGAGCAAATGAAGGTCAAGTGCCCATGCTGCCCTCACCACTCCTGTCCCAGGGCCCCGCTTGCCTTCCGTCTGTGTGGGCTGTGGAGAGCTGGCCCTCACGCCTTGCACTGGAATCTTAAAATAAGCCATTCCCCCCCAACCAGAGTTAAGGTTAATTAGTAAGTGTATCTGCAGGTCAGAGAGGTCCAAAGCTAGACCAGCATGACACTGAGGAGCGGACCCTTCCGGCTTCCTCCTGGGTAACCCTCTCCTCCATCCTCACAGAAGCCCCAATGTGTTCACCTCTTCACCCGTCCCCAACACCACTCATGAACAACTCAAGGAGGAAGTGTGAGCCCTGATGAATCTAAGCCCACAATGAGCATCTTATTCCTCTTCCAGTAGTAAGGTTCAAGTTTTGGGGGGTGGGGGAGGCTGTCTGGGGAAAAAGCCTTCTTCCCTCCCAGGAGAGAGGCTTGGGAAGCAATGCAATGCCTCTGTCCATGGGGTCCAGCCCCTGATGAGACCGCACCTGTCCTTCAGCCAAGAGCAGAACGGGCCCTGCATGGAGTGGACATTAGAACAACAGAGCAGAGAGATGCAAAGGGTCAGGGTTCTGAGGACACTGTTACTCTGCTGGAAGGGCCCATCCCACAGCCTGCACTGCCCCTCAATGTCCTGGAGTGTGATTATGTGTAGCTGAAACACTCTGGGGGCCATTCACGTTAGCTGGAAGGCGCCGGATCTGAGACCTGTCCCATTACACACACATGTGGCTGACTAAGAGATGAGGCGCAGAGATGAATGTGTTGCTTGAGTGATGAGTCATCAGAGACAAGGCCCACAGCCCCGGGCCAGCAGCCCTGCTCCAAAGGACCCGGCGTAATCACACCTGTAATGGTGGCCCCAGCTTCCAGCCGCCTTCAAGATAGCGACCTTCCCTGGTGGAGCAAAGTGAGGCCTGGCAAAGGGGAAAGATTCAGTCACACAGGGTCTTGAGTGGCAGCAGACCCCCCTTTTCCAGGCCCCCCTCTGCTCTTCCACACAGCCGGCGAACAGAACCGCAAACCAGCATGGTGGCAGAGACTGGTGTGGAGTCACACGCTCCTGGATGAGGCTCACACCTCCACCGCGGGCTGGCTTCGCCTCTCTGCGCTTCAGCTTCCTCCTCTATGAAATCGTGACCACGGGGCCCACTTCGGAAGCCCGACGCGAGGATTAAGTGCAATGGTCCCCTTCACTGCGGACAAGGCAGGTGCTAAACAAATGGCCGCTCTGGTTGTGAGGTTTATCACCATCATCCGCTCTGTTTCTCGGAGATGGGAAGGTGTAAAAGCACAGACCGTGGCAGGTGGTCCCTGAGCCCCCGGAGTGAGCCCACAGTTAGCAATGACTCTCTGGACCAGCATCGGGGCCAGATGATCACTGCACTGGGGGCGCTGTGATATGCCAACTGTCTGGAGAATGACTAAACACATCAAAGAAAAGATGGCCTCGAGCTGGAACTCAGTGGAGCAAGGCAGGGAAACTGCATGGTGGGGCCGTGGGGGGAAATTCTAACAGCTAGACGCTGGGCGGCCACCAGCCGGCTGCCTTTCCGGGGCTACCTTCAGCTCCCATGGAGGTTGCCGGTCACTTCACGGAGCACTGGGAGCCCTGTGAAAGGTGCAGCGCCCTGGACCCTCAGCCTGAGCCCTGCCCTTCCAGGGAGGGAGGCGACTCGCCAAAGACACAGGGGGTTGGGGGGCTATACTGGTATTAGAACCAAGGGCCCTGACTCCCAAGTCCACTGCTCCAATCCTTGAGGGAATCATGACTAATGGTGTTGAGTTTGCTATGACAGATCATATTTCTCTAGATTTATTTGTTTATTTGAACTGAAGTGTCCTTTCTGCAGTCACTGGGCAAAATTGTGGAGGACGCACAGGACTGTCCCTTCTAGCCTCCCCTTCCCTCCTCCCCATTCTTGCTCTCACCAGGGCTCCCCAGCTACCCCAACTCAGCCCCCTCACCTTGTTTCCATCATGGGGTTATCACAGTCTGTCATTATTTGGGGGGGTTCTTTACTTACTTTCCATCTACCTGCCCCCACTGGATTGTACACTCCAAAAAGGGAGGGACGATGAGTGACTTACTCAGGGCTATAGTCCCGGTGCCTAGAACAGTGCCCGGCACACGGTAAATGTTCCATAAATAGCTGGTCAAGGAACTAACCAACAAACGCACTTACACCGAGGGGACAACACTTCCCCATGCTCCCTCCAGTGTATCATAAACTGTAAGAGAGGAGCCCTAGGAAGTGGACTGCAAGGAGGGGACTGAGCTGTGCTAAGCACTAAGGGTGGGGCACAGATCTGGGTAATTAACATGTTATCCACGACAATGGCCATAGGTGGGAGATCCTGGGGCAGGTTAATGCTTAACCCAAAGTAGTGAGTCTCTACGGAAGAAATTCAGGCATGGGAGAAATAAAAAAAGATTTTTGAGTCTGAGAATGGAATCTTCCTGGTGTCTCTCTTAGCACACTCTGTAGGCAATACTCACACTGCATGTCCATAGAAGGTGCCTGCTTTGGACACCATGACCAGAGGGATGGTCACTGTCTATACACAAAGTTTTCAAGCCAGTGAAAGCTTTGTGCAACTTTCCCTACAGGCGAGCAGATATGACTGAAAGGCCCTCCATGAAGACCTCTGAGAGAATTAAGAGGCGCCAGGGTGGCTCAGTCGGGTAAGCATCTGCCTTCCCCTCAGGTCATGATCCTGGGGTCCTGGGATCGAGCCCCACGTCAGGCTCTGTGCTCAGTGGGGAGTCTGCCTCTCCCTCTCTCCGCTCATGCTCTCTCTCTGTCTCTCTCAAATAAATAAATAAAATATTTTTTTTAAAAAAAAAGATCTCTGAGAGAATGAAGTTGTTGCCTCCCAGCAGATCCATTCTGGACACAAGGGCTCCATGGAACTTTAAGGGCATAGCTGTCTGGCCAGCCCAAAGTAACAGTGACTAAATCTGAGGGGGAGTCAGACCTCAAAAACACCCGGGGGTGTGACTTTTTTCAAACGGACGGGACTCCAATCGTATTCACTGGAAGCCCACACAGTTTTTAAGAGAACGTGTGGGAGTGCTGCCAGCCTGGATCAAAAGGAACTGGAATCTGAGATGGTTCAAAAAGTGCCCCCAGGTCCCCAACTTTCTGCAGACAGGAAGCAGACTGAGAAAGCTACATAGCTGCCAACGCAGGCTGTTTCCTGGGAGTCCCAGAGGACAGACAGACACAGGAGAGCCAGTGAGAAAATCAGACTAGGGAGCCACTCCCAGGGAGCAGAACCGAGACCTACTATAGGAACATTCCCTACTGGTCATGGCAGGACCCCTGTTACCATCAGCCTGGCTGGGTTGCAGCATTCCTCCCCCCCTTGAATAAGTGGGTCCATTACATGTACCCATGTTTTTCCTGTAGCACCAATGCATTTTAGCTGCATATAGATCAGGTCACTTATCTTCTTGACTCATGGGTCTCCAAATGAAAGGAGCCACATTTGAGGAGTCTCACTGGAATCTGATACAGATCATGGGATCCTGGACTTCAAACTTAATGCCATAGTTTAATGAGAATGTTTAGGAGGCTGGGATGGGAGTAAACATATAAAGACTTTATTTATTTGACAGAGAGAGAGAGAGAGAGAGAGCACATGCACAAGCAGGGGGAGCTGCAGGCAGAGGCGGAGGGAGAAGCAGGCTTCCTGCTGAGCAGGGAGCCCGATGTGGGGCTCAATCCCAGGACCCTGGGCTCATGACCTGAGCCAAAGGCAGACACTTAATGACTGAGCCACCCAGGCGCCCTGGGAGTAAACATATTTTGCATGGGGAAGGAATCTGAATAACACTCAGAGGATGCACTTTGGTAGACTGAACAAATGGCTGCAATCCTTCATTTCTTCCTCTGTCCATGCCCTTCAGAGTGTTACCCTGCAGCTCCTCCCATCAACAGATAGCCTGTTTCCCCAACCCTGACTGGCTGGCATTGTGACATATTTTGACCATTCACATACTCTGTCTCTCTCTCTCTCTCCTAGAATCCTGACACCACCATGTGAACAAGCCCAGGTGAGCTTGCTAGACAGTAGAAGACATGTGAACTAGTTGGCCCTTTGTCCCAGTTGACAGCCAGACAGTTGTCAGACAAGTGAGTGAGACCATCTTAAACCAGCTAGCCCCCAGCTGGCCCTCTGGCTGATCACAGATGCCTGAGCAAGCTCAGCTGACATCAACTGAGTCTGACCCAGTTCCACAAAACTGTCCAATTTACCTATAAAGTATAAGCAGTAATGAATGGCTCCTGTTTTAACCCATTAAGTTTGGCAAGTGGTTTGTTACGCAGCAAAAGCTAACTGATACATTATTCTTCAGCTTTTTCCTTTCTGTTAGTCAACCTATCTATTGAGTCTCTTCTATTAGGTTTTCCTTGTCTGGAATCCTCTTCATCACTGCTTGTCTCTGCTTCCCAGTCTAACAGCCTTCTTTTTTCTTTGAGGACATATATAACACTTATTTTTGTCTTGTCCTATCTCATCCAACAATTCTGCTTCCTGGGATGAGATTGAACTTGACAGGATGCAGTGGGGGTAGTGGGCAAGGTTGAGATGGTCTGAGGCAAACACAAACACTAGTGAACAAAAGGATAGAGGCCAGTGCTTGGCATCCTAAATTTTCAGCACTGGAAGAGATCTAGACCAGCTCCCTCATTTTATAAGCAAGGAAATGAGACCCAGAGAGGAGAAATAACTTGTTCAAATTCATGCAGCAAGTTGGTGGCAGAACAGAGTCTAGAATCTAGGTTTCCTCATCTCCAACAGATCTCTTCCAAGTACCCTGAGCTACATCTCCAAACCCTAAGATTTTAGAGTCTTTGATGGACTCTTTCTTACTTAGTTCTACAGACCTCTGAGCCCTAGATACCCCACCTACCATGTACTAACTCCTTCCCAGCTTTATGACCTCTCTTGGGTTCCAGTCAGCCAGGGCACTTCACTGGCCCCATGACACTCTAAATGCTCCCCAATTTCTCCATTGAGGTTTGGCCATTCCCTGTGTCTGGAATGCCCCCCTTTCATCCTTATCCAGTTAATCCTACCTGTGCTTCCAGCTTAGCTCAACACTCCTCTTCGTGGGTCTTCCTCCTTCTATTGTGTCCCCCTCCTCCCATCATTCCCTCCTCTCCATTTGGAACTCTCTAAAATATGAATCAGAACACATTTCCCCCCACATAGATGTTTAAGTGGCTTTTGATACCCCTGAGGTTACGGCTCCCACACATTCTCACACCTTCTCAGACCTTCTCACTGTGAACTAAGGCCCCTAGGAGCCTGGTCCCTGCTTGCCTTACCAGCCTCACATCTTGTTTTCCCCTTCTTCCTCTCTCATCCTCATCCTGTCCCTAAACTCCAGTCATGTCTGTCATCGTTCCCAAACTTGCCATGTCCTTCGTGTCTCCTTGACTTCACATGCATCCTTCTCTCTTATCCTGTTAAAGAACATCCACACCAAATTTAAGTCGCCTCTTAGTCAACTCTTGAACACCTGTACCATGAGACTCACTGTGTCCTTTGTGTCCCCAGGCTCTTGAATACATATTTTGGCTACCACGCTTACCAAAGTGCTGGAGTTGTATACATAACCAGCTCCCTCATCCAACCACAAGCTGCCTGAGACAGGGATGGCCTCTCTTCATCCCTGAATCCACTAGTGCTTAGCACAATGCCTGCCACATGGTGGAGGCTTTACAATACTGAGTGAGTGAATGAGATACATGCGTGAATGAATGAAGAGATGGCCTGGTAGTGCCACTCAACTTGTCAAATGTAAATTTTCTATTTCCAAGGTGATTAACCTCTATAGGCTCAAGACTGAGGCTGACATGTCCTGTTCACCTCAATGCCTAGCTGGGCACAAAGTGAAGCTCCATCAGTGGCCAACCCTCTGACACTGTTGCCCTGCCCTTGGTTCAGTTTCTATCAGAGGGAAGGAATGCTCTTTATGGCTTGCTTTCTCCATCCTTCAGCCCTGAACAATCAAGCCCAGACTGCAGCAAAATTACTTTTTAAAAATTAATCTAGAGAAAATTCCTTCGCCCTTAGCCATCAGGCCTAGCCTGGTTCCCTGTGGGTGGGGTGAAGCAAACCTCTCTGCGAAGGGGGACTTTGAAGAAGGATTGGCTATTCCTGGAAGTCTGACTGAACAGTTTTAAAGGTAGAGCTTACAAAGGAGAGCAAGAACTCATGCAGTCAGTGAACAGGGCTCTGAATCAGGCCAGGGGTTGGGTGCCAGAGGGACAAAGAGAATAATCAGATGTGGACCCTACACTTGAAAGCTTCCCTTCTAGAAAGGGAGCAAATATATGTAGACAAGAGACTATAAAATCAAAAGAGTTAAGTGCCATAAGAAAGACTCACTCCACAATTTAGCTAACATTTTGTTAGCATTCATGATGTGCCAGTGTGCTGGGCATTACAGGTATAGGGAGTAACATATAGTCCCTGTCCTCAAAGGGCTAATTATCAAGTGAAGGGAGAGGAGACAGGATTCCTTACAATAGAGAGTAGGGAACTGTTAGGGAGGTTTGGGGAGGACTTGAAAAATAGGTAAGAATTTAGCAATTAGAAATGAAACCATTGGGGTGCCTGGGTGGATCAGTTGGTTAAGCATCTGCCTTTGGCTCAAGTCATGATCTCAGGGTCCTGGGATCAAGCCCCACATCAGGCTCCTTGCTCAGCGGGGAGTCTGCTTCTGCCTCTCCCTCTGTGATCTCTCTTGCTTTCACTCTCTCTCAAATAAATAAATAAAATCTTAAAAAAAAAAAAAAAGAAAAGAAAGAAATGAAACCATTCCAAACGCAATAGGAAAAAAACTCCTATGACAACCTTAATTAATGTAGTAAGAGCACTTGATAAAATTCAATATCCTTTCATGTTAAAAACAAAAACATTTTACCAACCTAGCAATAGAAGGGAACTTCCATAACCTGATATAGGGCTTCTGTACGAACGTATAGTAGACACCATAACGAATGCTAAAATATTGAGAGCATTTCCTCTAAAATCATGAGCAAGTAAGGGATGTCTGCTAATACCACTTCTATTCTATACTTTACTAGAAGTCATAAGTGCTGCTAAAAGAATTTCAAGAGAAAAACAGATTGGGGCACCTGGGTGGCTCAGTTGGTTAAGTGACTGACTCTTGATTTCATCAGAGTTGATGGTCTCAGGGTTATGAGATTGAGCCCCGTGTCGGGCTCTGCACTCAGTGAGGAGTCTGCTTAAGATTCTCTCCCTCTCCCTCTGTTCCTCATGCCCCCCACCCAGCTTGCATTTTCAATCTCTCTCTCTCTCTAAAGAATAAAAAGAAAGAAAGAAAAACAGATGGATTGTAAAGGAAGAAACAACACTATTGTTATTCATAGACAATATGACTATGTATATAGAAAATCCCAAAGAACTCTCAGAGAAACTATCAAGGTTACTAAGCTAATTCAGTGAGGCTGCTGGGTCTAAAATAGACAAGAGTCATTGCATTTTCACACATGAGCAACAACCAGGCAGAAAGTGACATTTTTAAAAAAAGATATTTACTATAGCAAGAAAAAGAGAAAGTATCTAGAAAAAAATTTAGCAAAAGAAACAGAGCCCTTTATAAAAGTTTATAAAACTTTATTAAGGGACACATTTTTAAAAACCCAAGTATAGGGAGATATAAACTATATCCTTGGATGGGGAGATTAAATACTATAAATATGTCGGCTCTCTTCCATTTGATCTGTAGGTTCAACGCAATTCCAATCAAAATTCTAATAGAGATTTTTATGGGTACTGGCAAACTGATTCTAAAATATATAAGAAAGAATAAAAGGCCAAGAATAGACAAGACATTCCTGAAGAAGAAAAACAAGGAGGGGAGACTTGTCCTCCCAAGTATGAAATCATATTTAAAGCTACAGTAACTGGGGTGCCCGGCTGGCTCAGTCAGTAGAGCATGTGACTCTTGATCTCAGGGCTATGAGTTCCAGCCCAACGTTGGGCACATGGAGACTAGTTTAAAAAACAAAGCTACAGTAACTAAAACAGTGTGGTATTGGTACAAATAGACCAGTGGCACAATATGAAGAGAGAACGCATAGAAACCCATGCATTTATGGAAAACAGATTTATAAGAGAACAGGGGTGTTTGATGATTTCTGTTTCTCTATCTAGATGCACTGTCCAACCTTCTCTACTCTACTCTGTGCCCCAGAGCTGACCTTTATGGACTCCATCAGTTATAAGGTCCCTAATATCAAAGACCTTTATTGTTTGCTAGGCTAATGAGGTAGTAAGATTAGAGTCTTAAGACTCAAAATGTTATGGGAATCAAAAGTGTATTTAGGTGTTATTAAAAGTGGTAACCTAATTAAATTCTAAATTATGAGGTATACATCAAAACCAACATTTCACAAATGCACTTCTAAGGCATAACAAGGGTCACTATTCTAGGCAGTGAAAATGGTTTCTTGGTATCTATAGCGCAAGTAATAGATAATCCAGAGATTGGACTTTATTGATACTTGGGAATTACACTTAAATTTGAAGGCATTTTATAAAAGCAAAACTACATGCCTAGTCATTTTGGCATATTAAGTTATCTTTAATATTTTTTCTAAAAAACAGGTGATGTTTTATATCCATGATAAAATTACACAATATCTACTGCCTCCATCTAATCCCATCAAGAAAATTTGTTTTTATTGTGTTAGTAATTCAAAATAACTTCGCTCCAAAAACTTGCTGATTTAACACTCCAGAAGTTTTTACTAAGGGCTGTTTTTATAGAAACTGCTATTGCTTCTAATTTAGAATTCTTAAAGGAAGAGAATATACTTTCACTAATTGCCCCTCCTGTGCCAAAAGAAAGTCTAAAAAAGTAAGTAGGCATCTTCATAATTATAAAGTTAAGGTAGTATTCGAGATTTTCTATTAAGTCAGTGACTATAAGGAGATCTATGGCATTAAAAATGTTGTAAACAGTTACTCAGTGCAGCAAGTAGCCTGAGTCCATCCATAATGGCTGTACCCAATTTTGACATCATGTTATGGGTAAATATGCACTGGAAAATAAACCAAAGAACTACAATATATCTTATACGTTTGTGAACTGTGTTCTGTGGATAACTTCAGTTTTCCCAAAAGGCTGATATATTTCAATAATTTGACAACATCAGTGTTAATTCTCAGTTGGCAGAGGTAGCCTAACTGACTACCATTATGTTTTGGTACTAAGGGAGGGATATATCTTTCAATAAAGTTATTGAAATGCATAAAAAAAAAGAGAGAGAGAGAGAGAGTTCAGTTGGGTCTACCTGGAACATACAGAAAATCTTGAAGTTTCAGACCACAAATTGTCATTTAAGAGCACTTTAAAGGGTGAATAACATTTCAGCAAGATATAAAAAAGACATTCCCTTTCCTCTGGTTTCCAGCTAAGTTACAGTGGGTTCCACACCAGCAGGAGATCTGAAGGAGGGACAAGGGTGAGGCTGAATACTCAAGTATTTATTTTTCTGGCCCATTCTCTCTCTCTTGGGCGACAGTGACTGGTATGTTTTTCTACAGAAAGTCACCTGCTATATGATAGCCTTTTTGTTCTGCTTTTTTCTCTGGGTCCAGTAAGTCCTGCCTCTTCCCCTTGATCCCTCTATCTTAGATATGCTACATGTTCCCAGCTTGTACCTGCCCAAGAGCTCCCTCATCTTCTGCAGTTTCCCTTAACCCTGCCCCCATCTTTATAAAAAGTACCTTTATTAAACTCTTTTTTTTTTAGAGAGAGAGGAGGAAGGGGGAGGACTGGAAGGAGAGGGAGAGATAGAATCCCAAACAGGCTCCATGCTCAGTGCAGATCCCCATGCAGGGCTCAATCTCACGACCCTGAGATCACGACCTGAGCCAAAATCAAGAGTCAGACACTTAACCGACTGAGCCACCCAGGCGCCCCTAAACTCTTTTCAATTATATTGCATGAGGGTACCATCTATTTCTTGTCAATATCTTGATTAATACTGCCAGTCCTGCAGATTGGTGAGGTAAGAAAGGACCCTTAAATAAATGATGTTAGGGAAACTAGCTATGATGAGGGAGAGAAAAAAAATCACAATTCCTCATGAGACACGCAAAAATCAATTTCTAAGACCTCAGGATGAGAAAGGACTTTATAAACAATATATTAAACACTAAAAAGGAAAAGACTGATAAAACAAAAAAGGAAAAGAATGATAAAATTCACTGCATTAAAATTAAGAACTTCTGTTCATTGGTGCATCTGGCTGGCTCAGTTAGAAGAGCATGCGACTCTTGATTTCACGGTCGTGGGTTCAAGCCCCACGTTGGGTGTAGAGATTACTTAAAATAAATAAACTTAAAAAAAAAAAACTTCTATTCATCAAATGGCACCATAAAGGGAGTGAAAAGATAATCCATAAACTTTGAGAAGAGATTCATAAAACATAAAGCCAACAAATTACCTAAAACTGTGTTGTTCAATAAGGTGGCTATTAGATATGTGGCTAGTCAGATTCAAATTAAATAATAATAAAAATGTAGTTCCTCTGTTGCACTATGGCATATGACGTGCTCAACAGCCCTATGTAGCTGGTGGCTACCATACTGGACGGTGCAGATATATAGCATTTCTACCATTATAGAAAGTTCTATTGGGCAGCTGTGATCTAGAATGTAGAAAGACCCCTAACAATCAGTTAAAAAAAAAGAAAAAAACAGCCCAAACAAAAAAAAATTTTTTTAAAGAGCAAGACATAAGAACAGGTATTTCAGAGAAAAATAGATGGTTATGGTTCCATATGAAAAAAAGTGTAATCTCAGCAGACATCAGTGGAATATGCAATATAAGATATTACTTGGCACTCATCATATTGGCAAAAGTGTAAAAAGTCAATCAATACCAAGTGTTGGCAAGATTACAGAGCAACAGAAACTCATACAGTGCTGTGGGATTATAAATTAATACAATCATTTTGGAAAAGAGTTTGGTATTATCAAGCAAAGTCAAAGATATGTATATCCTATAACTTTACCTGTGCACCAAGAAGTGTGTAGAAGAATGTTCATCATAGTATTATTTATAATAGCTCAAAACCTAAAACAATACAAATGCCCATCTACACTAGAATGAAAATACACTGTGTATCAATGGAAGAGTATGAAGTAGAGAAAATCGCCATCTTGGATAAATTTCTAAAACATAAACTTGAGCAAAAGAAGTGAGATACCACAGGATAGATTTAATAAGATTTCATTTATATAAAGTTCAAAAACAGGCAAAACTAAGCATTACAATTAGAAATGCATACATAGCTGCTAACACTATAAAGAAAAGCAACAAAGGATTAACACAATTAAAGTAGGGGTTAGTTATGGCAGAGAGAGAGAAGAATGAGATTAGGCAGGGAACACAGGGGTTTCTAAGATACTCATAATGTTTTGTTTTGTTTTGTTTTTAGAGAGAGAGTGTGTGTGTGAGCAAGCAGGAGGGGAAGGGCAGAGAGTGAGGGAGAGAATCCCAAGCAGACTTCCCGCTGAGCAGGGAGCCCAACACGGGCCTCCATCTCATGACCTCGAGATCATGACCTGAGCCGAAATCAAGAGTCAGATGCTTAACCAACTGAAGCCACCCAGGTGCCCCAAGATAGTCAGTGTTTTATTTCATAACCGAGGGGGTGATTCACGGGTTGTTTTATTACAAACATACATGTTTTATCTTTGAGTATTTGATATTTTTTTTCTTTAATTGAGAAACTTCCACCTCTAGTAATGACTGATCAGATAATTCAGACCCAACCATCCCAGTGAGAACAGCTACAAAAGCTGAACAAAATAATGATGATAACAATAATATTAGTTATTATTATTTTAATAAACTGTTTGAAGCCCTCAGAGAACTAAGAAGGCAGAAAAGAATGACCAGGTCATGAGTTGGAAGAAGATGTAATGTAGAAAGGGCAGCATTTGGAGCTGCCTTCCCCAGGGTCAACTTGCTAATTCTGGGAGAGGGCTGAGAGGCTGAGAACCCCAACAGTTCTCCTGACATCTTTATGAGGCAGATGGATCAAAGTTAAAAGAAAAGGAGCCCTGGTAACTGTCCCTGCCCTGCGGGCCTGGAAACATCAGCAGCTGCCCCTAGGATGAATGAACAGGAAGCAGAGCAGCCCTGGAAAACACCACCCTTCAACTTTGAATCATCTCAATGCCTAAAACTGGCTGAAGTTCATCCTGAATTGCTAATATCCCTTCATGCCTTCCAAAAGCAAAAGCAAAAACTCCCTGGAGGAAGATAACATAATCCAAGGCCTAAATTCCTGGATTTATTCTAAAAACGCAAAGCCGGTTTCACATTGCAAAATCAATTAATGTGACATCATTATGTAATGCCATGATAACATAATTAAAGGGAATTTACATGATCATCTGCATAGATACATTTAAAAAAAAAGCATTTCATAAAACTATCAACAATCATTAATGATTTTTTTCATGAAGTTTTCATTTTAATTCCAGTGTAGTTAATATACAGTGTTATATTAGTGTCAGGTGTCATTAACGATTTTTTTAAAACTCCTAGTAAATGAAGAATATAAGGGAACTTTCTGAATCAGATAGCAGATATTCTCAGTGAACCTACTGTAAAAAATTATACTTATGGTGAAATACTTCCCCCCCCCACTATCATCATTTCTGTTCAGCATTGAACTAGATGCTCATACCAGTGCAACAAAGAAAGAAAAATAAATAGAACGTATAAAAATTGCAAAGGAAGAAATATAATTAATTGAATGCCATATGAGAAAATAAATGAAAAGTAACCCCTAATTCACACCATATGTTAAATCAGTGGTTCTCAAGTGAGGGTAATTTTGTCCCCTAGGGAACATTTGGCAATTCTGGAGACATTTTTGACTGTGCTGGTTGGAGAGGGGCCATGCTATTGGCATCTAGGGAGCAGAGGTCAGGGATGCTGCTAAACATCCAACAATACACAGGACAGCCCTTCACAACAAAGAATTAGCGAGTTTAAAATGTCCATAGTACCAAGGCTGAAAAATCCTGTGCTACATCAACTCAAAGTGTATCTTAGATCCAAATTGGGAAAGTGAAGCAAAAAAAACTTCTAGAGGATAAACAGGATTACATATTTTTGACCTTGAGATAAGTAAAGATTGATTAAATAGGACATTAAAAGCATCAACCATGAAGGAAAAGACTGATAAAGTGAATACACTAACATTAAGAACTTCTGTCCAAGACACCAAAAAAGGAGTAAAAAGGCAAGAGTAGAAGATATTTGCAACACATAAAAATTAGACTCTTAGCCAAAGTATGTAAAGAACCTATACAAGTCATAAAACATAAAAAGGAGAACAACCCGATGGGCAATAGACTTGAACTTCATTAAAGAAAATATACAAATGGCCAATAAACATATGAAAAGATGCTCAATCTCATTACTCATTAAGAAAAAGTAAGTTATAACTACAATGGAATACCACTAATCTCCCACCAGCATGGCTAAAATTAAAAAGGCTGACAATACGAAGTCTTGGCAAGGACATGGAGAAACTCAAATTCTCATATACCGCTAGCAGGAAAATGTTCTCATGGCCACTTTGGAAAACCATTTGACAGTACTCCTAACATGAACACACAAATACCCTAGGACCCTGCACTTTTACTCCTAGGTAGCTATGTATCCAACAGTAGTGTGTACATTTGTGTACCCAAAGAGCGTATGCTACAATGTTTATTGCGCTCAACTTGGTTGTGTTGTATTCTTCCTTATTCTTAATATTATCACTGTATTAGTTTTGCTAATATTTTTATTGTGATTTGGGCACCTTTATTATTCAAAATCATTCATACTATCTCCAAAGTGTAATCAATTCAAATTGATTTGAATATCAACATAGAAGAGTTAAACCAACTACAATATATTTATACAAATGAAATGCTATGCATATGTATAATTAAAATATGCAAATGTTTGCTACATGCAACAAAATGGATGAATTTCATGAACATAATGTTCAGGGAAAGAAGCAAGAAACAAAGAAGAATATATTATATGATTACATTTATATAAACTTCAAAAACAGGTCAAATCTAATCTATGGGGTTAGATGCCAGCTAATGGTTATCTTTGGGACTGAGAGGAGGATTGGTGACTAGAGGGGACAATGGGGGGCTTCTGGAGTGCTGTTAAATTCTATTTCGTAAACAGGTGCATTAATTTTGTAAAAATGCATTAACTGTACAGTTAAGTTTTGTTTAGTTTTCTGTATATATATGATGCTATACTTCAATATATAAATGCAAATAAAAAATTAAATGCAAATAAAATAGAAGGAAGAAAGTAATAAAAATAATAGCAGTACTTAATGAAACAGAAAACAAATGCACGACATAGAAAATTAAGAGAGACAAAGTTGATTTTTTGAAAAAACCCTAGAGAGAATAATGAAGAAAAACAGAAAAGGGATAAACAGTTGATTTGGGGAATATGAAAGATAATCACTACAGACCTATCAGAGACTTAAAAAATCGTAAGATATTAATAACTCTATGGCAATAAATTTGAAAATTTAGATAAAATGGACTCATTTCAGAAAAATATAACTTGCAAAATCTGACACAAGATGAACCAGAAACTGAAGAAAATTCATGGGTGAAATGTACCAAATATTTAAGAAAGAAATAATGCCAAATACTGCAAAAGCTCTACCAGAAAATAGGAAATGAAGATATTCTTCCCAACTAGTTTTATGAGGTCAGCATCACTTTGATTCCAAAACTGACAAAAACATAAGAAAGACATAAGATACAAGACAAGAAAATTCCAGGTCAATCTTGCTTAGTAATATAGATGCCAAAATCACAATCAAAATATTAGCAAAGCTAATCTAGTGATAATATTAAGAATAAGGAAGAATACAACACAGTCAAATTGAGTACTCCAGGAATGCAAGGATGGTTTGATGTTAGAAAACCAACCAGCTAAGATGTACTGATAGAGGGTAACCTGAAACAAACATGATGAAAGCTTTCCCTCTGAGACTGAACTGCAACTAAGACTGCCTGCTCCACTCTCATCACCTCTATTCAACAGTAACTGGAGATTCTTGACAACACAATACCAGAGAAAAATAAATAAATAAAGAGAAGAAAGAAAGAGGATCAAAGAAACAGCGATGTCCTTATGCACAAATTATATGCTTTTATGCACAGACAATCCAAAAGAATCTACAGATAAATTATTGTAACTAATAAGTAAATTAAACAAGGTTGTAGGTACAAGGTCAGTGTATAAAAAGCAAATGTGTATTTATATGCCTACCATAAACAATTAGAAAATAATTTTTTAAATATCACTTAAAATAGCATCAAAAAATATTTAATACCTAGGAATAAATCTAGTGAAGGATGTAGAAGTCCTCTGTACTGAAAACTAAAAAACATGATTGGTAGAAGTTAAAGAAGATCTAAATAAGCGAAGAGTCATATTAGGTACTTCATTTGGAAGACTGAATAAGAGAAATATGTTAATTTTCTCCAATTTGATCTACAAATTCAATGCAGTCTCAAAATATTCAAGAAGAGGGATTTTGTATGGAAATTTACAAGGTAATTATAAATTTATACGGAAATGCAAAGGGTAAGAAGCACTAAGATATTCTTGAAGAAGAGAAAAAGAATATTAAATCTATCAGATATCCAGTCTTATTCACTATTGAGCTTCAGTATTTAAGACACTATGATACTGGTGCAAGGAGAGATAAAATACACATAACTACTAAGACATAACAGAGTCCAAAAGCCAACTCACACATACAAAAGTACCCGATATATGACAAAGACGGCTCTGCCCAGCTGTGGGGAAAAGAGAGTGCTTTAAATAAATGGTCTTTGTGTAAACAGGATGGTCATCTATCCTCTACCCTTCACTGTACACTAAAATCATTTCCATTTCTCAGTGTAGACCTAAGCAAATGACAAAACAATAAGCCTCCACAACTACACTGTCTTCCGCAGTGGCCACTAGTCCCATGCAGCTACTTAAGTTTCAATTAATAAAAATTAAATAAAATATAAAATTCAGTTTGTCAGTTGCACTGGCTATATTCCGATCACACAATACCCACATGAGATTCGTGGCTTCCATCTTGAACAAAGCACACATAGAATGTTGCTGTCATCATAGAGAATACTAGTGGCCAGAGCTACCCTCACACGCAGTTCAGCAAATTATGGCCCAGGAAACAGAACTGGCCCACTGCATGGCTTTGTAGATTAAGTTGCACTGGAACACACACACACCCCTTCATTTACATATTGCCTATGCTTTCACACTACAGTGACAGAGTTGCATAGGTATGTCATAGACCATATGACAGACAGGCCTAAAATATTTATTATCCAACCTGTTCCAGAAGAATTTTGCAGACCCCTGCTCTAGAAAACAACAGAGCAGAATTTACTCATAACTTTTGGAATCTTAAACAGGCCATGAAATATATAACCATGAAGAAAAATGGTTAAACTGAACAGAATTAAGATTAAGATCTTCTATTCCTCAAAAGACATCATTAATAGACTGAGAAGGCAAGTGCAGAATGAGAATTTCTAATACATATAAAGACAAAGAACCATTTTTCAAAAATATAGAAAGAACTTATCAAATCAATAAGAAAAAGAAAATTGGGCAAGAGATTAGAAAGAGTATGTCACACACAAAAATCCAAATTGCAAATAAATATATCAAAACGTACTTAACAATGCCAATTCAATGCAATCCCAATCAAAAGCCTACCAAATCATTCTGTGAATATCAACAGACTGATTATAAAGTTAGATAAGGAGAGACCTAAGACCCAGAACAGCCAACCCTGTCTTGAAGGAGAACAAAATTGGAGGGCTGACACTTCCCAACTTCAAGTCCCACTACAGAGTTACAGTAATGAAGAGAGTGTGGGATTGGTGAAAGAACAGACACATAGATCGATGGAACACAACAGAGTACCCAGAAATAGACAACTGATTTTTGACAAAGAAGTAAAGGCAATTCAATGGAGAAAGGATAGTTTTTCAACAAACGGTGCTGGAACAATTGGACATCAATATGCAAAAAAATAAAGTAAATGTAGATGCAGACTTTCTACCCTTTACAAAATCTAAAAATACACAGGCTTAAGTGTAAAATACAAACTCAAAATACACAGGCTTAAGTGTAAAGTGCAAAACTATAAAACTTCCAGAAGATCACATAAGAAAAGAATTTGGGTTTGGTGATAAGGTTTTCATGATGCATGTAAGCATGATGTATGAAAGAAAAACCGAGAAGCTGTCCTTCACTAAAATTAAAAATTTCTCCTCCATGAAAGATGATATTAAGAGAATGAAAATAAAATCCACAGACTGGGAGAAAATATTTGCAAAACACACAATCTGATAAAGCACTTGTATCCAAAATACACAAAGAACTCTTAATAAGGAAACAACCCAATTTAAAAACGAGCGAAGACAGGAACAGACTACTCATCAATGAAGATATACAGAGGGCAAGTAAGCACATGAAAAGATGCTCAAATTTATATGCCATTAGAGAATTACAAATTAAGGCAAGACATCACTACCCACATATTAGAATGGCTAGAATCCCAAAACTGACAACACCAAATGCTGAGATGTGAAGCATCAGGAAGTCTCGTTCGTTGCTGGTGAGAATGAAAATGGCCACTCTGGAAGACAGGGCGGCACTTTCTTACAAAACTACACATGCTCTTATCATATGATCAAGCAATCGTGCTCTTTGGTATTTACCCAAATGAACTGAAAACTTATGTCCACACAAACACGGCACATAGGTGTTTCTAGCAGCTTTACCCACAACTGCCAAAAGGTGGAAGCAACTAAGATATTCTTTAATGTGTGAATGGAGAGACAAACTGGGTATTTTGGATATTAATCCAAATGATGGAATATTATTAAGTGATAAAAAAAATTAGCTACCAAGCCATGAAAAGACACGGAGAAACCTTAAATAGATATTGCTAACTGAAAAAAGCCAGTCTGAGAAGTCTATATACTGTATGATTCCAACTATATGACATTCTGGAAAAGGCAAAATTATAGAGATAGTAAAAAAAAAAAAAGTCAGTGGCTGTCAGGGGTTTGGGGGTGGGGTGAGATGAAGAGATGGTGCAAGGTCTTTAGGGCACTGAAACTATTCTGTATGATATTCTCATGGTGGATACATGACATTATGCATTTGCCAAAACCCACAGAATTAGACAACACAAAGAGTGAATCTTAATGTAAACTGTGGACTTTAGTTAATAGTAACGTATGAATATTAGTGCATTCATTGCAACAAATATACCACAGGGGTGGTATGTGGGAACTCTCCATACTATCCAACTAATACTTTTAAAAAATAAAAATTCTTCTTAAAAGGTACTCAACCTCACGCAAGGGCTGTCAATTTCAGATGAAAAACACCACATGGGAAAGTACAAGAGCAAGAAAATAAATGTAAAAGAGCCAAGAGGCAGGAATTGTGCAGGAACCAGAGAGAAGCAGATACAAGTTGGGAATGCAAACTAAGCTGTAATGAGATACCACTAAACACCTGCCACAAGGACTAATATAAAAAAGACACAATATCAAATGTTGGCCAACATCCGCTCACATATTGAAACCAGCATCTCATACAAGTGCTGTTGGGAGTTGAATTTTGTAAGAGCGTTCTGGAAAACACTGAACATTAGCTAATGAAGAGGAACATATCCTGTACTTTATGACCGAGCAATTCCATTCCTAGTTACATACCCGACAGAAATGTGCACGCACGAATGCCAGGAAAATGCATACAAGAAATGTTCACAGCAGCACTGTTCATAGAGCCTGAGTCTAATATGCAAAGTGAGAAAAACAGTAACTCCCCCCAGGACTGCTGTAAGGGTTCAGTGTCACCTCCATGAAGCACCCAGTGCCCTGCCCGGCACAGCTACCCACTTGGGCAATGGAGGCCGTCCTTTATTATTATTTGTGGGCTGCATCAGTCAGGTTTTTGGCTGCAAAAGCAAAAACACAAGCATTTATTCTGACTCGATGAAGCAAAAGAGGTAATAGCAAAAATGGAGAATGGAGCTCAAAAAAAAGGCAGAAACCAGGAGGTCCAGGCGGCAAAAACACAGCTCAAGTCTGGCCACTGGGAAAGTTGGGTGAGAGTATTTCCCCTGCACAGCTGCTGCTAGGGCCCCCCTGTGATCTCCGCTGAGCCCTCAGCTTCTCCACTTCTCCAGCAAGAATTATTTCTCACGGGACCATTGTTTTTATGAGACTCCCTCAAGATTCAAAGTTCAAGGTGAGAGCATCTGGCTACGCCCAGGTCACATGTGCCAGAGAGGCCAGCAGCTGAGGAAAGGGAACATCAGGTCCCTGCTTCGGGAGACAGGACTGAGTCTATCACCAATGAAGGATTTCTCCCAAATAAGAAAGAGTTCTGGATGCTTGCAGCCATAAAACAACTCATGTCCTTTACAAGTATCCAGCCCAAATCTATTCTGTTTGGACTTTATATCCCATCCAATGCTCTTAGTCCCATAGGGACAAGATGACCACATCTGGAAGCACAGCACCTGCCTTCAAGGGGACTATGGTCTGGACAGAGAAACTATCTAAATCCCACCTCTTGGGTGGAGTGGGGGGACCGCGGCTGCAAGGTGAGTCCCGAGGAGTAGGCCAGGATGGCTATCACACCCCACGTGCAACTCAACCCAGAAGAACGAAATACACGGTCGGCTGTTGCTTTGCATAGGAAGCCGTATCCAAGCAGAAGCCCTTCTGGAAGCGTTGAGATGCAGGGGCCAACTATTTCAGATGAGAACCACCCCCTGGGAAAGTACGAGAGCAAGCTAATAAATGCAAGCGAGCCAAGAGTCAGGAAGTATGCAGGAACCAGAGGGAAACAGGCACAAGTCGGGAATAAGCAAGAAAGGTCTGGAGCAAGAAGACGGGTGGGTGGGTATTCACAACGTTTATGATCTGTCGGTTGTCAGGGATCAGTGTGTCCAGCCAGGTTAAAGGAGTAGGGTCAAGACAGACAAAAAAACAGCATTCAGTACCCATTACCGTGCCCCTCTGACGGGCATGGTTGGACCAGAGGTGTACGCCTGATCCAAATCCGGCCAAATTTCCTCTCCCCAGATCCAGAACTGAGACACCTATAGAAAGGATCAAGCACCTCAACTAAGACTGTAAATACCATTGTATTTTATACAAGAATGGGGGGGGGGCATCTTGTCTGGCACTTAGCAGGAGGACACCAACCTACGTTTTAAGAAACGTTCTTTTTGTTCAAGCTACAGGATAACCAAATCATTTCTTAAGATCCAAACTACCTGGATCTTTCTCAACTCAAAAATGTGATGCCCATGGTAGGGATGTCAGTGAACAACAAACCCTTCCATTCCCATGGAACTTGACAGTTTATGGTGTGGACCCTCCTGGCAACCCTGTAAGGGACAGGCATTTTTACTCTATTATAAACGTGATAAAAATGAGGTTAAGGAAAAGGAAGCCACGTGCCCAAAGACACATAAAGCAGAGCATGTGGTGGATTTTTTTTAAATGGCAACAAATTCTTCCCATTCCTGTGCGCACACCACTTGGCAGCCTCACTTTGCTTCTCCTTCCCTTAGGAAGTGGCATCTCTCTCTTTTCAGCCTTTGAATCTCTGCTGGCCCTTGCACTGCATTAGCCAGCGTGCCCCAGGTGGGAGTCTGAGCACCTGTGCAGGGAAGTCTGCTCCGTCTTCTGCTGGGAACCCTGAGATCCCATCAGAAGAAGGCCGGGCTGGCCTCCTGCAGGATGAGAGAGCATGCTGGCAGCCATCACAGCTGCTGTCTGGTTTCACATGTGAGTTCTGTCATGGTTCAGGTGCAGTGAGGCCGACAGACCAGTACATGACTGCCACTGAAAAGGAAGTTACAGTTCCCAAGAGGAGGGGGCTCGCCACGGCCACAGGGGGCCACGTGGGGAAGCAGGCGGAGGAGCCAGAGGGAGACATGAAGGGCAGACTTTACTCTGGTTTCCATGGGAAGGAGCGGGCAAGGCAGAGGAAGCCGGTTTAGGATTGGCCGGTTTGAATAATTTCAGGGGCTCTGGGACATAGGGGCTGTCCCTGGTTGTCTGGTACCTGCCCTGGGATAATCAGGGCAGGGGGACAGTGGCCCGGAGTACAAGAGCTCCACAAAGGAGGTGGTGAGGAGGAGTATGGGCTCTGGGCTGTTTGGTTTCCACATGAAAGGTGAGCCCTTATAGGAGAGTCTCCGGGAATACAGGCTAATTCTGGGAGGGGCAGCCCCTTGCAAGGCCCCAAGATGTCAAACCATCAAAAATACAGAAAGGGGCATCAGTCGGTTAAGTGTCTGCCTTTGGCTCGGGTCATGATCTTGGGGTCCTGGGATCGAGCCCTGCATCGGGCTCCCTGCTCAGAGGGAGTCTGCTTCTCCCTCTTCCCCTGCCCCTCCCCCCTGCTCATGTGCACTCTCTCTCTCTCTCTCTCTCAAATAAATAAATAAAATCTTAAAAAAAAAAAATACAGGGGCGCCTGGGTGGCTCAGTTGGTTAGGTGTCTGCCTTCAGCTCAGGTCCTGATCCCAGGGTCCTGGGATCAAGCCCTGCATCGGGCTCCCTGCTCAGCGGGAGGCCTGCTTCTCCCTCTCCCACTCCCCCTGCTTGTGTTCCCTCTCTTGCTGTGTCTCTCTCTGTCAAATAAATAAATAAAATCTTAAAAAAAAAATACAGAAAATAAGAAGGCATGATTAATACACTGTCCCAACGGAGGATCCAGGGGTGTGAGTGAGGCCACTTGAGACCATCCAGTCCCAGCCAAACCAGCCAAACCACAGAATTGTGAGAAAGAATAAATCCTTTTAAGCTGCTAAGTTTGGGAGTGTTACACAGCAAACATTAACTGAATCAGAGGATGACCCAAAACTGGCCTCTGACTAGTCCCAACATGTTCCACTCCCCCTCCTGGTGAGGTGGAGGGTAGGGCCATTGTGGGGACAGAGAAGGGATTACCAAATCAGAGCCTAGGCTGCCAGGGGGCAGGCATGCAGGAGAGGTCTCTATACATGGAGACACAACCCTCTGGAAGCTCAGGGGAAATAGTGCTCCCACCACGTCAAAACAGCAGCTCTGTGCAAGGTAGTGACAACAGGGTCACATGGGGACAGATTTCCTGGCCTCACTCCTCGGGATGATGGCTCCAAGGTCTCCGAGACAAAGCCACCAACATCGCCAGGAGGGTCAGAGGTCAAAAACAGGTAGCAAGTTATGTGTCCACTCAGGAGACACCTCCAGGCCCAGAAGGTTCCTCATCACCTGCTCAAGCTGTCCCCCCTCCAGTGGCTGTCTGATGCGCAGGATCCAGGAGGGGAGAGCAGCAGGACATGTGTGTGAACTTGGCAACCTGTCCGAGTGGGGCAGGAGGTGGGGGCCAGATGGAGGAGGGAGCCGTGGGGTGCGGTGCAGGGAGAGTAAGTGAAGGAAGCCACCTGGGTTTGGAGAGGCAGCAGTACCCGTGTGTGTGACCTGAGGCAAGTCAGATTCAACCTCTCTGAGCCTCAGTTTCCGTATCTGCACAATGGAGATGGCTAACCTCTCTTCACCCAACTTCACAGGCTTGTTGCTTCCAAGGAGATGAAGACGGTGATGGTGACGCCGAAGAGGAGAAACTGCTACCATACACTGAAGACTCGTGCGTCAGGCACCATGCTAAGCACTTAACATAACGTGTTCCGATGAACTGTCATAATAATCTTACAAGGTGCCTTACTGTTATTTCCGTTTTACAGATGAGGAAACCAAATCTTAGGCTACATAACTTTCCCAAAGTCACGGCTTGTACTTGGTGGAGCCAGGATTTGAACTAGGAGTGGCTGGTTGTACAGCTCAAGGTCAATGGGAGCTGCCGGTTCTAGTCCTGCCCAGCGTGAGCACTGATGGCCCGCCTCCCACCAACTGTGCTCAGGCAATCAGGATCAGGCAACACTCACAGGCTGGTGTGTAAGAATCCCCCATCTGCTTATCACCTCAAGGAAGGCGTCCCCCTTGGTTCCAGTTCTGCCTCTCACAGCTCCCCTTAACACCAGGCAGCCCCCACCGTCTCCAGCCCCTCTCATCTCAGCGAGGGAAGCCACAGGCAGGGGGCAAGGGCTAGGCTGGCGTGGGGGGAACTGGGAGCAGGAAGGAGCTGAGCCTCGTGTCTTTGAGGAGCTCAGCAAACATGTGATACGGATTCCAGATTGCCCACATTCTTCCCTGTGGGAAAGGTATGTGAAGGACACTGAACTAAAGGTCACTGAGGAAAAGGACCGAACAGAGAGATTGAGGCTCGAGCTCTCCACTGGAGACAGACTGGGGAGCTAGCCCCTGGACACCTGGGGATGACAGTCATCCTATTCACGCTCTACCTGCTCTGGGGCAACTAATTATCCCACTATTTTAGGCCAATCTGTGCCCGTTCAGGGACTGATGCCAAGTGTGACTCAGGAGGGCCAGGAAGACCCCCACCAAAAGTTGCCTTTACTGCATCTTGTCAGAGCAGTGAGATCCCTCTGGCAGACATCCAGTCTTGGGGTTTAAAAGCTTTGCAAACTTCAGAGTTCTCTTAGAAAAAGAGGAGCAACACTTTAAGGCGTTTTAGTGTTAAAAGAGAGGTTTCCAAATGTTTTCAGTTCACAGTCCCATTGGCATCACTGGTGTTTTTTTGCAGTGCCCCTAGGCCAAAAGAAAGACCTAACAGTTCCATTTATGATGCAGTTAGATCCAAGCAGTATTTGTGTTCTGGCAACAAAAAATAATACACAGAAATTAAAAGAAAGATAATCTTTTTATTTCATTCTTAAAGAACCACAATTACTTCCTAATGGGACATATGTGCCTGTTGGGCACTGCACAAATTCTCAAGCGTTCTCAATCTGATAGGACACTGCCACCTTCGATTCCTGTTCTACACGGATTTTTACTGGTTCTCATTTTTCACCACTGCAGACGCTGAAAACCCCACTTTGCAAAGATATGATGTCATCTAAAGGAATGCAGAGTGGTCTGTTTATCCCTTTCCTGTGGGGTTGGAGAGATGTCACACACTGCTCTGTTTCCCTCAAACTTTCAAAACAACTGACTGAGCTCCTGTGAGTTCCCAGCAGCACCCTGGGCACCTCGCACCATGTGGGAACTGCATCTTAGTAGGTACAAGTCAGAGCGGCAAAACACGAGGGCCTTTGATAATGCAATACAGGATAGGGGCCTGGGGGCCCCAGGGAGGCAAAGAGGTGCTTGGGGGAGTGAGGGAGTGAAGGGTGATTGTGTAAAAGAGGCCAGAAGAGCCTAACCATCATTTAATCTCTGAGATTCTTTCCCCTTTGGTAAAAGGGCTCTAACCACAGCCATGTCCTCCTGCCTCCCTTAAGGGTTATCACGAGTTCAAATGAGGGAATGGGTTTGGCAGTGTTTTACGAACTGTAAATCTTGGACCAAGTTTGGGATATTACAGCCAATGCACTTCCTCCCCCTCAGAGACGCCTGGAAGGACCCTTTCCCACGGATGAATCACGTACCTCCAGCACCTTGAGGGAACATGGCAGATTCTAAATGAAGCTCAAACCATATTTTGTTTCTTTTAGGTAACACCCAGCTGGTTACTTATCAGGTCTGCTGC
Organism: Halichoerus grypus; assembly: GCF_964656455.1. Lineage (NCBI taxonomy): Eukaryota > Metazoa > Chordata > Mammalia > Carnivora > Phocidae > Halichoerus > Halichoerus grypus. The sequence continues at coordinate 167,250,107 of NC_135712.1, read as the reverse complement.
AGGCTTCCGAAAGAGCTGTTACTGCCTCAAAGGCAAGGCGAGAGCAGATTTCAATGGCCAGCAGGGTCACCGAGGGAAGGAAGAGTAAACCCTGAATGCAGGCAAAGCCCCCCAGCATATTCTGAAACCTTCTACACGATTTCATAAACTCTGTACCCGGCTTCCCTCTTGATTACACAGGTTTCCTATCAAATATGGATGAAGAGGAGGTTGACTGTATTACAAAATTAATCATGTAGCTGCCAAAGGCATTCATAACCTTAATTGCTTTTGCATGCATTCTCTTGAAAGCAATTTCGGGTTTGTCAAGAACTAGGAATGAAGACTCTCCTTGGATACTTACAGGGTCAGGTACAAAACGGGGCTTTGCTGCACACAGTTAAGTATTGCTCTGAAAATATGTGTGCTCGAAGTCCAACAGACTTTTGTTTGGCCGACAAACACAGAAGAGAATGCATTTTTTAAGAGAAAAATCTCCTACTCTTTGGCCCCAGGTTTTAGTTTAGAGTTTCATGGATGGTTGCCGGAAGTGGGTCATGAAGAATTTCAGACTAAAGGGAAATATTATATAATCTCTACAGTCAACATATGATGTTTGCAGTGTCAAAGGTACTGAGAAGGGTAAGTGGGTGCAGTCTGAACCCAATGGCATTACAGCACTGAAAATTCCACTCATTAGATGTACTCATTAGATGTACATTTAGGGCTAATTCTAGGGTTCTGGGAGAAAGGAGGGGGGCTGCAAGTCTCAGGCAATCAGGATTGTCTTCTTGTGAACACAGGACGGAGTCTCAAGCACAGACTTTTGGAGCCACTTCTTCTTTTTTTTTTTAAGATTTTATTTATTTATTTGTCAGAGAGAGAGAGAGAGTGAGCGCACAAGCAGGGGGAGTGGGAGAGGGAGAAGCAGGCTCTCTGCTGAGCAAGGAGCCTGATGCGGACTCGATCCCAGGACCCCGGGATCATGACCTGAGCCGAAGGCAGACGCTTAACCGACTGAGCCACCCAGGCATCCCTGGAGCCCCTTCTAAGGGACAATGAGAGCAAGTCACCTGAGTTAAGAGACAGACCTCTCTGGGGCTCCCTGTAACAGATGTTGGGTCACAGAAGAAAGACTGTGACTCCGCCGCACCCCCAGGGTCTGGAGTCAGGCACCTCTGGAGTTCAAGTCCCACCTGGCCTTGAGCAAGTTGCTTCCTTGCGCCTCAGTTTCCTCATCTGTAAACTGGAGGCAATAATCCCTACAGGGTGCTAAGTTCCAGCACGGCTGACGTAAGAGGCAGAGCTTCAGAGTCATAAAATCTACACAGAAATACTTTTTTTCCTTTCTGGCTCTGGGTCCAAGCAGTCATGGATTGGTGAGCTGCCCCTGATCATCAGTCTTTTCATTCCCTCCCACTCGGACCTTCCCCTACCCCCGCGGTTCCCCAGCTCTGGTGTGTCTCAGATCCCTGGGAGCTGATAAAAACAGAGCCCCCAGCCCATAGATACAGGAGGCTGTGTGTGTGGCCTGGGAGGGTTTAACCAAGCTCTCCAGGGAAACCCGATACTGTCCAAAGGTAGAGAACACTATCTAGATGTACATAAAGCCCAGGAAAACATCAGAAAAAAAAAAAAAAAAAAGTCTTACAGAGACCAATTATTTAAGTTAGTTTAGTGCTTCTCAAACTCGGCCACACAGTACTCGCCCGAGGTTCTTAGACGACTGAGGCTGGAGACCACTGCCACAGAACGCAATTTAATAGCTAGAGAATGCAGCCAGGGCACCGGGGATTTTAGAGCCCCCAGCTGTTCTAATGTGCAGCAAAGTCTGAGAAGCACTGAGTTAGAGCCAAGTGAAGGGTTTGGTTGCCTCTCCTCGCCACTGCCCTTGTCCCCTCTTCTCTGCCCCCAGGCGGCCTCTGAGGCATTGCCAACAGACGTCCCGACCTCAAGAGGACAGTGTGCCAACAAATTGGCTCCACATTTGGCAGAAATGCCCTGCCGAGCTGGTTTGTCTCACACATGACTTAGCCCTGGCCGAGTAGGGCCGCAGTACAGAGGGGAGCACAGCCAGACCATAGGATATTCTGGGCAGTCTGCCCCCAGCATTGTACCCCGAAACCCCTAGGGCCTGGCTGGCAGCCTTCCTCCCGCCACTGGAATATGGGCTGCAGGGGAGGAGGGGTTTCATCGATTTCTCCAGTCTGGAGGACAGTACGTGGCACTTAGGAGGTGCTCAATAATTACCAGCTGAATCAATGAATGAATGAGTGCACGGGACTGAGAATGGGGTACGGGCTGATTGTACCCTTCCCAGTAAAACCGCATTCTGGAACCCCAAAAACCTCTAAAGCCCCCAAAAGATGGGATTCCAAGTATCTACTAGGTGACTGGCCAGGAAATTCCTCAGGGTCACAACCTCGATAGAGCTCAATTCACACCAGGTGTGGTACATACAAAGGGACGTCACCTACACCGTCCACCTGCAGTCGGCCCAGTTCGTGGGCTTCAAGCTGTGTGCCTCGGAGCCCTGTGGCTTCCCGAGATCCTTCACGGCCTCCATGGAGGGGGTGGTGGGGCTGAAAGGGCAAGACACCCTGCCCTCAACACTGCCATCAACCGACAGCACCCTATGGCTACCTGTTTTATATCTTCAGCTCCAAGTAAGTTTCCACTGAAAAAAGGTATTTTGTTTTATTTTGTGTTTAAAGTTTGAAACAGCCCTAACTAGACTGTTTTGATAAATGAGTAAATTACACTTCCTTCATCAAGGCTGAGCACTCGTCTCCCAACTGGAGGGAAAGAAAGCTGCTCACACCAAGGTACCTTCCAGAGGGATGCTTCTGTTGGGTGCTATAGGTCCCCACAGAGTCTCTCAGTTCAAGAGGAGGAGGGCCCAAGACCAATCCGCAGATGCTCCACGTTCCTACATCCTTAGCAATTCCTATCTTGTCAATCCACACAGGAGACTTGGGGAATAAGAAATGCAATGTCATCACTCCTCGGCTCAAACTGCCCAAAGACTGGTCATGGAAAATCCCGAGGAAGAGAGGCCCATACTGCCTTGTGGATGGGGTCCCAGGCCACAGAGGTCTCGCCAGCCTTGTTCCGCCTGCCGTGGAGGCAGCAGTAGGATCAGGTGATATATGTTAAGAAAACCCTCACCTGAACTTCAAATATATAGAGCCTAGGTAGTAGTGATAATAACCAATGTTACAAACCTTTTCCTCCATTAGACTGTGAGCTTGTTAAAGAGAAAAAACACTTCTTTATGTTTTCATTCCCGGAGCCCAACATGTAGTAGATGGCCCACAAATTACTGTTGTTTCACTGAATGTTATATACGTCACTTCATAGGCCAAACAATTCTAGGATGGAGAACTTGCCATCAACTGCCCTTTGTAATCCGGGACACTGAGCATCAGAGAGGGTGGATGATGCCCAAAGGACAATTAGCCTCAAATGGAGCCAGGAAGAGAATTAGAATCTTGACCCAAATCTTCTTGGTCTAAGTCCTAAACTCTTGTAAAAGCCTAAGCATCGTGGGCAGAGTCGAAACAAAGTACATCCAAAGGTTCAGTGCAGTAAAGACAGGAGTTCACGTCCGTGGTCCTAACGGCTCCAGGGAGAATCTCACATCTGCGAAGACCCAGGGGAACCATTTCTTATGGGCTCTTGGCCCAGAGGGATGAAGCTCTTTCTAGGGCATCTGTAAGAGCCCAGCATCCTGCCTCCCCCTGCCCTGTCTCCAGCTCTGGGTCACACTTGTCAGCCTGTTCCCAGTAATCAGACCGGCGCCGTCGGCAGCTGGTGCCCTGATTCACCTGGGGAAACAGAAGAGAGCTTGGCTGCCCTGGTCTAGCTCCCCATCCTTTCACATCAGTGAGGAGCAGGACATTCACCATAAGACCCTGGGAAGTACCCCAGGCTTTGGGCAGGGTCTTTGCTAAGGTGAGAAATCGGACTGTCCAGGAAAGGGTCCCTGGTTCGTGCACCCCAAATGCCTTATGATCGGCTCTAATAATAGAACCTATCTCCAACTAGTAGGCTTCAGGGTTACACCCTAAAAAAGGCACGAACAATTCCCAATGGGAGACACAGGGTGATGGAGCTTGGTATGGTCCCTGTGATATTCACAGGCATCACCTACAGATAAAATGACATGTGGTGGAAGGAGGCGACATCTCGTCCTGCGTGCTTCTTTTTAAGGGCGTGAAAGCTCTTCCCCAGCAGACATCCCCTCCCATCTCCTCACAGAACAGCATCACATGCAGGTGCCTAAACCAATCCCTGGCAGGAGACATGGGGCCCCCATGACTGACTCACGCCCAGTCAGGATTTGCCCCTGGAACTGGGGATGGCTCGCTCATTTCCTGAATCCTCAGCCCTGGGGGCGAGATGGACAACGGAGCAAAAGACAAGGAGGAGGAGGCCAACAACGGTTCCCTAAACAGCCGTCAGGGTCTCCTACAAAGTTCAGTCATTCTACTGCTTGCTGATCCCATGATGCAACTGCTAAAGTAACTATAAAAGGGATGTGGTGGCATGGGCAAAATCTTACAATTGAATAAGAAGAAAAGAATTGGGAGGCAAAAATACATGCGCACTAGGATGGCAGCTCACAATGAAGTCTGTATGAGGACAACACTGGGAGACCGTGTGCCGGGATGAAATTAATTCACAGAGGGATTAAGACTAATGCATTTTTCGATCTCCCAAACACCCTGCCGTGTTAGAAAATATGAATAATTACAGCCATGTGAATAATTAATAAAACAAAAAACAGCCTCACTACCGGCCGTGCTGAAGTATGGTCAAGATACTGAAATGCAGGCAGAGTGTGTGGATATTCTAGCCTAGCTCAAGGCCCACAGAGATTCTTCTGAGAGCCAGGCGCTGCGTTGGAGGGAATGACTTATTTCTCAAGGTGAAATGCTGAGCGTCTGGGCATCTCTCTAAATAAAATTGAGTTTGTCTTTTGTTTTAACCACAGCATGTTAAAAAAAAAAAAAAAAAAGCTTGATGGCTATATGAAAGAAATGATGTGTTTTGGGTGGGCAACCTGACATTAAATAAAGGCTACTGGGTCCACCAAGAATTCACTCTTGAAGGGCCCAGAGGGAACTGGAAAAGATAAGTGCTTATCTTTTAGAGCAACTGGGACTGAGGCCTGTGTGCTACTCGGTGGGGGGAGACAAACGGGGGTTTCGCAAACCAACAGGGAGTCTGAAGTCTCAAGGGCAGACACTCTGCTTGTAGATGTTAGTTAGCAAGACCTCAGGGTGCGTAGCGGATTTTTATACATATACTAAGTAATAGTTAATAATGCCCCTGGACAACTCCAGCTGGTCCTACAATAAAAAAGGATTTGTCTAAAACAGAGACATTGATTGCCCCCAACTAGACCCAGCTTAGGAAAGGCCTGAGAGCCAGAAGAAAATGGTTGGCTCGTACTGGCAATCACAATCTGTTCTCAGAAGGGACATCCACACTCAGGAGAGCCCTGGATGTGTGCCAGATGGGTGACATCTCTCGGAGGGTCCTCTTTCCTTTGTTTCTGGTAGGAGGCTAGCAGCTGCTCGTAAAAGAAAATGCCAACACGAACAACATGAATTACTTCACATAAGAAGTCCAGAGCTACGGGAGCAAACACAGCTGCCCAATGACATCATCCAGAATGTGGATTCTCTCCATCTTTCTGTTCCACTGTTTTTAGCCTGGACTTCGTCTTCATACTCACTCCCCTCATGCAGCGAGACGGTGGTCCTCAGTGTGGCATCACGTCTGGACACGGTAACATCCAGAAGAAAAGACCTCCCAGTCCTGTGTCTGTCTCCCTCTGACGATAAGGAAGCCTCTCCCAGAAACCAGCACCACACTTGCTTTCCCAGCTCCTTGACCATCCTGCACCAAGTGCTCCCGCCTAAACTAACTAGCAGCAAGGGCATGGGGCAGGCGCGGCTGTGTGAAGGGTGGCCGCATCCGCGGGAGCAGCGTTCCGTTGGAGAGGGGGGAGGTAAGCGGGCAGGCACCAAAGCGTTGCTCTCCCTACATACCCCATGCTCTTGGCATGTTCCCCTTCCCCTACAACCGAAAAACACCTCCCTGACCCCTTTTTTCATGGGCCAAACTATCCAGGCATCGGAAATTCTCTGTCTAGGTAGGTCTCACTTGGAGCAGACCGTGGCTTCTGTGGAGCTGGGAACTCCCTCTCCTGCATCCCACACCACCGTGCTTATAGTCACCACCGTCAGTCTCCTATTCTAGTCAGTTATGGGCCATCTGTTTTCCCCAAACTGGCCTGCGAGCTTCCGGGGGACAGACACTATGCCTCATTGATGTTTCCATCCCCAGTGTGCAGCTCTCCACCTGGTGCTCTGCGTTTATTCACTTGAAACCACCAGAGCTTTGCATCAAGTAGCTGAGACCCAAGGACCCATCCAGCACATCTATGTCCTGCTACGCAAGCCAATGCCTATGCTGTTAGGTAAAAACGTGTGCCAGGCTAGGCAGCAGGCTGTGCCCTCCATCTGCCTGCTAGTTTCCAGCACCTGTGGACGGAATCTGCATCCTTGGGATGTTCCTGAGCGGCAGATGACAGTCACATGGGCCACAATGAGCATCCCCTGCTGTTTCTCCCACCCAACCCCAGGGCAAAGAGGGCCCGTGTTCCCTCACTGCAAACATCTCAGAAATGCACAACTTGGAGGACATGGGCCAATTCTGTAGCACTGATTGCAACTCTAAAACTCAGTTCAAACCAGACCATTGTTCACTCCTATTTGGTGAGTGCTATCCTGCCAGTCTTCAGGACTTGGCTTTACAACTCTCCCTTCTTGCACCCAATAGCCCATGATGCCACTGAGGACAGGTCTCCCACCTCCCATGTCTGCTGCTGAAGCTGAGGCCTGTAACTCCTTCACGGCTCTACGTGGGATGGTGGAGATCCTCGTAGCTACCTGGCTGGCCTCGCTTATCCAAGAGCACGCTAGCTTGTCAATGTCCTCCAAATATAAGAGAGCAGAACCCAATACTCTAGTGCTGGTGTAGCCAAAGCAGAAAAGAGGTGGACTTCGCCTTCTGTAGATGTTAAAGTAACCCCAAATCGCACTAATTGTCCAAGAAACTACTTCAGTGGCCATTTATGTTGAATTTACCAGTTTGCCACAAGCACTGGATTTGAAGTCAGAGGTAGGTTCAAATCCCAGCTGAGCCACACTGATTAGCTGCTGCATTACCTAGAACAAGTCAGATCACGACTCTCTGAGGGTTGGTTCCCTCATTTCTAAAACACCAATCAGGATATTGATTGATAGGGGTGTTGTGAAGACTTAATTAAAAGAGAGCACATTCAAAGAACCGAGCATAGAATATGAGCTCAACAGTGGGAGCCATGACTACTAAAAACATGAACCCCTAGGTTGTTTTTCTGCATACTGTGCCTCGGTCCCTTACCAACGCCACAGACGGAGACTACAGGGTTACAGCTACTAACTTGGAGGACATGGGCCAATTCTGTAGAGAATGTCAGAGGTGGACATTTGCTGAGTGAACACCAAACCCGGCACTACTGGTTCCATTTTTAGGAGTGTGTCCTGAATTCCTAATGTCAGAGGTGGAAGATACCAACTTAGCTCAGGGGATAGTTCTCAGCCCCAGCAGAGTCCTATAGAGAGCTTTCCAAAAAAAATCATCTCACAGGTCCAACCACAGACCGCTTAAATCAGGATCTCTGGGGACAGAGTGGAGGCACCTGTTTTCTCAGACCAGTCTCCTCGCGGTACAGGGCGAGCACCGGAGGCCCAGAGAAGTGAAGCGATTCTCCGACGTTTCCCAGTTTGCTACTGTGGCATCAGCCCTGTGTTTCAGATACCGGAACATCTTAGGGACTCTGATTCTATCAGCCAACGCCAAGGGCCCTCCCAGCCCACATGTTTGACTGGCTTGTTTTCCGTACCCTCCCCCAGCTCTCTTCCGTGCGGACTGGGCAAGGCGTTGGGGGCGGTTTGTGTGATGGGCAGAGATGGACCAGATGATGGGGAGCATTCCAGGAAGCAGGAATAGAGGGGCTACTCACCTCTGCCCGAACGCTCACAATCTTCTCCTCGTGTCCCGGCCCAGCTCCCTGAAGTCCAGCACACGCTGCTCTCCCAGGAAGAAAGCATTTCCTTCCACTGCCTGTTTCCTGCTAACTTTGCAGCACTTCGGCACCTTATCCCCGGCCTCAGCCCCTGCACGAGTCAGAGGGCCCAAAGAACGTTCGGTAATTCAAGCGCTACTCACTGAGCTCTTGCTCTGTGCCAGGCGCTCTGCTAGGAACGCAGATCTAACTAGTCCAACAGCGGGGGAGGCCGACTCGGGACGTGCCCTTATGGTGCCATCAGTCTAGTGAACAACCCCCTTCCGAGGAGAGGCCACCAGCCGGAACCTCAAACCAGACGCCGAACCGTCCGCCCAGGGAGGGATTGCGCTCCCTGTGGGGCACACACGGACAAACACGAGCTGCTCGCAGAGGTCGGGGGAAGCACGGGAGGTCGGGGCAGACTCCCGGCAGAGGGAGCATCTACGGATTGATTCATTTTTAGCTGTGGAAACCTGGTTACAGAAGGGTCCCTCGAGTTCAGCAGCTGTTGCTGATTGGCCCACTTTCAACGGTGGGGGAGGGGCGGCACTGGGGGCTGCTGCTGATTGGCTATTAGCAGCACGCTCTCCGGCGTGAAGCTGCCGCTGATTGGCTGTTAGCAGCACGGTCACTGGCGTGAAGCTGTCGCTGATTGGCTGACTGTAGCAACGTTGTTGCTGAAGCCTGGGCCGGGTGTGTGAACAGGTGCTGGAAGTAAACCAGTGTGCTGCAAGGAACTCTAGAGGAAAAACAGCCAGTGTTTTCTTTCTTGATGTTAGCATATGAGATGGTTTATTTTACCCAGCTCCCCCTCTGGGTTCTTTATCCCCCAGTTCTGGGTTCCGAAAGGGGGACGGTCCAGTCCCTAATCCCAAGAAGTTCATACTCTGGTTAGGAATTCAGGACACACTCCTAAAAATGGAACCAGTAGTGCCGGGTTTGGTGTTCACTCAGCAAATGTTTATGGTATGAGCTCCATCAGTGTTTTAGCCTGTGTGGAAGCACTGGCAGGGTAACCTCAAGACCAAAAGGAGAAGGGTCAAGAACAAAAGACCAAAATAAAAATAAGGCCTCTGGAATTGAAGCATCTCCAAGGAGAGGCAAAACTGACAGAGACCACAGAGTGTGTGTGCTCCAGCCTCCTCATTTAAATGGTAAGAAAACCTGATTCCCGGAGGAAGTAAAGCCATACTCATGTTCACATAGCATGTTACTTGACAAAGTGGGACCCAAGTACCCTGACTCCTGGTCCAGCGTTCCTTTACTGAAACCTGCTGCCCACACACAAGGACAAAGAAGCTGGCTGCTCTCATTTAGGGTGATGGGGAAAGCCTCACAGAGGGGGTGAGCTTGCAGCTGGGCTTTGGGGGAAGGGCATGAGTGAACGTTGAGTACAGAGCCCCCTTGCACTAGCTCACCCAGACGCTCCAATTCCTCACACCAGCCCTGTTCTTTTCTCCTCCCTCTGCCCTGGTGCATTGCTCCTTCTTGCCGGAGCAGTCACAGCTGGGGCCCTGCATCCCAGAAGGCATGTCAGCTAGGATTTCTAAACTGCATTCGAAAGTCTGCCCCACTGGGCCTCTCTGGGGAAAGCGGAGGATGAAAAGACACAGCCTCTGCATCAGAGAGGTGAGAGGTGACCCAGCTATTGGGCAGGCACCCAGGGCGCCCCCCCTCGTCCCCTTGCTTCCGGATCAGCCCTTCCAGGGTCCTCTACAGATGCTCCTATGGGTGCGGCATAAACAGCTCATGTGTTAGTAGCAGCGACCCCAGGCTGGGAGTGGCATGGGATCTGAGAGAGGTGATGCAGGCAAAACTTGCCCTTGACGCCCAGACACCTCTGCTCGTTCATATCTGAGCCTGCCCGTACCCTGCTCCCTGGCTCCTCCTAGAGCCCCTTACCCCTTCCCTACACCTGCTCTCCGATATAGTCTTCCTTCCCTCTTAAAGAGGAACACATGTCCTGGGCCTCCTATATGTTGTGTGGTGGAGATAAAGAGACAACATCAAGGTGGGATCCTTTGGCTTCAAGTAATCATGAATAAGTCAGAGAAAGAGATTTAATGAATATATACGAAAGACCGACAACATGCCAGGCCCAGCACTAGGCACTTCCATATTTCATTTCACTCCCAGTGCTAAGAAGCAGATGGGTTTGTGGCAAACAGACTCCTAAGATTGGCCTCCAAATTCCCATCCCCTGGTGTACACACTGTGTGTGTAAAATCCCCCCTCCTTGAGTGTGAGAAGGGCCTGTGGATATGATGGGGCATCACTCCCTTGAGTAGGTTACATTATACAAGACTCTGATAGCAGACTGGAGATTCTCCTGCTCGCTTTGAAGAACTAAGCCACCATGGCTTAGTCACGTGGCTAGGACCTAGGGCCACATGGCCTCCGGGAGCTGAGAAAAACCTCCAGCTCATGGCCAGCAAAAAAACTGAGACCTCAGTCCTGCAGCCACAGGAACTGAATTCTGCCAATGACCTGAGTGAGCCTGAAAGGGGACCCAACTTCCAGATAAGAATGCAGCCCTAGCCAATACCTCGATGTTAGCCCTATGACACCCTAGCTACACTGTGCCCAGACTTCTGACCTGCAGAAACTGGGAAATAATAAATAGGTGTTCAGTCTCTGATTTTGTGGTAATTTGTGATGCAGCAAAAGAAAACTAATGCAGGGTGATATTCAAAATATTTAAGAATCAGCAGGGCAGGGGCACCAATGATCAGAGTGGACATAGGCCTTATACAACCGATAGGGTGGTATTGGCAGATTAGCCTCGAAGGAAGGCTTTATAATGCCCACTTTATAGATGTGGAAATGGATGTTCAGTGGAAATTAATTAGCCCAAGGCTTTGTAGCTGTAAGAGGCAGAGCCAGACTCAATCCCAGGCTGGAAAGCAGGTTAGCATAGCAGAGAACAGGTGTTGGTGTGGTGAATGAAGAAGGGCTTTGAGAGCCATCCTTAGGGAGAAGAGTGAGCCACAGATAAACATCAGTAATACACAAGGGTCCAGCAGAAGCTTGAGTGTGTGGAGGGGACAGGATGTGTGTGATTTAGGAGAGGATTTGATTAGAGAAGTGATACGGAACACAGTGTTTGATAAAGAGACTAAGCTGTAAGCAGTCGTGAGGGCTGGTTAAGAAGGCTAAGCAAAGCTGTGGTCTTTGCTTCCCATTGGGGACCTGGAGGCATAGGTTAGTGGTCAAGACGGAGAGCCAGGTGTGAAGTAGGGGAGTGTGAGAACTAATGGGAATCCATGTGGCTGCCCTGCAACCCAAGAGGCAAATCTGGCTGAGCGCCCGGGGACAGCGGGGGCCCACGCCTGTCCTTCCCCGCCTTCGCTGCCATGTGCATGTGCAGCTCCGTGATGAGGCACCCCACTTTCTCTGGCATCGTCGGGGCTGGCGACCGGGAAAGACATCATCAATGCCCTACAGTTCCCTACTCCTCCATGACCTAGAAAAACAGACCAGCAGAGAAATGTCATCCCATCTGGAGTGACAGAGAGCTCTAGGAAATATTTCACTTTATCTGGCTCTTAAGGAAGCCCTGGGAGGAGAAATGAAAAGGGCAGAACAAGCAAGGCAATATGCACTTTACAGCAGTCACTGGCTCCAAGCGCTTCCTGGCAGGACCGATCATTCTGTGGCTGAGAAGACTGAGGCTCAGAGAAGGAAAATGATTTGCCCTAAATCTCACAGAAGAGATGTAGCAGAGCCCGGCTTATGGCACAAGCGCCCTCTGTCTCCTATAATCGAACCTTCCATATTTCCTCCTTATCCCACCCCCATGCGTGTACACGAGTACATATATATATATACACACAGACACACACGTAGAGGATTCGCGATGGATGCATTAGAGACAATTTAGAAATACAGAAAACAACGAAGAAAATGAAAATCATCTAAAATACCAAAATTCAGAAATTACATGTTGGGGTGTTTTTTTTCTATGTACACACAGAATACATGAATAATATATAGTATACATTTTTGAGCACTGGAATTTAGTATAAATATAGATTTGCAATCTCTTTTACTCATTTACTATATTATGAGGTGTATCTACAAATATTCTTCCAAAACACTTAATAGCTTTAAAATACAACACCATATACATGGACCATATTTATTTAACTCTTCCCCTATGGATGATCTTGAGATTATTTTTATTATTTTGCAATTTAATTCACAAGGTGATGGGCAACTTCCACTTCCAGCCAAAGTGGAGTAATAGAGATCAGATTTATTCTCCCACCTGATAAAAAGTTTTCAAAACTTGCAAAAAAAAAAGGGGGGGGGCGTTTAAAACAGCAATTGTCAAGAAACTAGCCCTGAGGCAATGAAGGATAGTGATCCCTGGGAGGTGGGAAACCACCAAGGGGAGTAAGCCTGTGGGTTGCTCCAGCTTGTCACCCTGAGAGAGTTTTCAGGTCACGCGCAGGGATGGGGAACCCGAGCAGAGCTTGCTGAACTCCCTGAGATGAGCAGATGCAGCTGAGAGTCCAGAGAGACCAGTTAGAGACACAGAGAGATTTCTGCATAGAGAGTGAGCCCTGGAGACCTGCAGAGGGTCTATCTTGAGTCTTCAGGAGAATATTAATTAGCACATGTAGAAAGAGCTATTTGTAAAGATTAGAAGTAACAGTGCCCAGCGTTCACATACAGCTGGAAACGGCTTATTTCCGCAATTGGACACAGCCTATTTCCACCAGCCAGACTGGAAATATTCATAATTCACGGGGCATTCAGCACAGTAGTCAGGAAGGTCTTGACTCAATAATGGGGAAACATCAGCCTTAGACTGAGTCTTGTTCTGAACCCACCAAAAAGATCTTAAGAACAAGACCCAAAAGAATCAAATTGTTTCTAAGTAACTCAAATGCATCCCAGAAAAATGATCAAGATTATTTATAAAGATACAAAAAACATTCAGGACCCAACAAGGTCCTGATTCACAATATCTGGCGTCCAATAAAAAATTATCAAGCAGGCAAAGAATTAGGAAAACACAACCCATAATGTAGAAGTCAATCAATTAAAACTGATCCAGATATAACACAGATGTTAGAACAAGCAGAAAAGTTCATTAAAACAGTTATTATAACGGCATTCCACGTGTTCAGATAATTAAGTAGAGACATAGTAGAAGAGACAAAAAAGATCCTAATTACTTTCTAGAGATGAGAACTAAAATGTCTGAGGTGAAGAGTGCAGTGGTTGCAATTAAAGGCAGATTAGAAATTGCAGGAAAAAAAGATTAAATAACTTGAAGTGTAGCAATACAAAGTATACAAAATGAAACATGGAGAGAAAAAAATTGTAATGACAAGAACAACAGTGAAATATGGGACACTTTCAATATGCATGTAACTGAAATCCTCAAAACAGGAGAGAGAGGGGAGGACAGAGAAATAATGGTCAAACTTCTCTAAATCTGATGAAAACTATAAACGCTCAGATCCAAGGAACTCAACAAAGCCCAAGCACAAGAAACATGAAGAAAACGACACCGACGCAGACTGTCAGAGGCATGCTTTGGAGACACTGTTCCAGGCCACCACAATAAAGTGAGGTGAATGAACTTTTTGGTTTCCCAGTGATATAAAATGTATGTTTACACTATATCATAGTCTATTAAATGTGCAACAGCATTATGTCTAAAAAATGTACATACCTTAATTTAAAAATATCTTATTGCTTCATCAAAAAATTAAAATTAGAAATACCATGCAATCCTATAATTCCACTAGTGGGTATTTACCCAAAGAAAACAAAACCACTAATTTGAAAAGATAGAGATTTACATACCCCTATGTTTATTGCAGATTATTTATAATAGCCAAGATATAGAAGCAACCTGTGTCCATTAACAGATAAACGGATAAAGAAGATGTGATATAGATACACATGCGCGCACGCGCACACACACACACACAATGGAACATTATTCAGCCAAAAAAAAAAAAAAAAAAGATGTAGATCTTACCATTTGCGACAACATGGATGGACTTAGAGGGTATTATGCTAAGTGAAATAAAGACAAATGCCATATAATTTCACTTACATGTGAAATCTAAAACAAACAAAAAAGCAGAAACAGGCCCATAAATACAGAGAACTGGTGACTGCCTGAGGGAAGGGTGGTGGGGGACGTAAAATGGGTGAAGGGGCGGGAGATACAGGCTTCCAGTTGTGGAATGAATAAGTCACAGGGATGAAAGGCACAGCCTAGGGAATATAGCTAATGATGCAACAGCGTTTATGGTGACAGACAGGAGCTACACTGTGGTGAACAAAGCATGACAGAGAGAGACGGCCAATCACCGTGCTACACACCTGAAACTCATGTAACACTGTATGTCAACTATACTTCAATTAAACAAAATATTGCTAAAAAATGCTAACCACCATCTGAGCTTTCAGTGAGTTGTAACCAATGATCACAGATCACCATAAATAATAATGAAAAAGGTTGAAACACTGGAAGAATTACCAAAATGTGACAGAGACACACAGTGAACAAATGCTGTTGGAAAAATGATGCTGATGTCTAGTTTATGCCACAAGCCTTCAATCTGTTAAAAAAAAATTAATATCTGCAAAGTGCAATAAAGTGAAATACGATGAAACAAAGTATTCCTGTGTTACATTCAAATCCAATAAAAAAGAGAAAATCTTAAAAGCAGCCAGAAAAAAAGACATGTTACATACAGAAGAGCAGAGATAAGGATGGCAGAAACTTTCTCACAGGAAGCAAAGCAGGTGAGATGACAATGGTGCAATATTTTAAAATACTGAAAGAAAAAAAAGTCAACCTATAATTCTATACTCAGATAAGATTTCTTATAAAATTGAAAGACATCCAGATTAGAAAGGAAGAGATAAAATTGTCTTGATTAGCAGACTACATGATTCTCTACATAGAAAATCTAATAGAATCTACAAAAAAAGCTACCAAACTAATAAGTTCAGCAAGATTGTGAGACACATGATCAATACGCAAAAATCAATTCTATCTCTATAAGCAATCAATGCACAATCAGAAGCTGAAATTTAAAAAACTATACAATTAACTCTTACAACTCAAAGATTAAAAAAATTTTTTTAAATGGGCAAAGAATCTGAATAGACATGTTTCCAAAGGAGACACAGAATTGGCCAATAAGCACATGAAAAAATGCTCAACATCATTGTTACTGGGGAAATGCAAAACAAAACCACAATGAGATACCACTTCACACTCACTAACATGGTTATAATAGAGAAGACAGATAACGACAAATGTTGGAAAGAATATGGAGAAACTGGAACCCCAATTCACTGCTAGTCACTTTGGAAAATAGTTGGGCAGCTCCTCAAAATAAACAGAGTTACCATAAAAATCCCGAAATTCCATTCCCAGATATATACCCAAGACGAATAAAAACATATATTCACAAAAAACTTGTACACAAATGGAACATTATTTTGTAATAGTCAAAATGAGTAGAAACAACCCAAATATCCATCAGCTGATGAATGGATAAACAATACTTACAATGACCTATCACTAAGCAGTAAAAAGAAATGAAGCTCTGGTATGCACTACAACATGCTTGAACCTTGAAAAACCTATGCTGAGTGAAAGAAGCCAGAGGCAAAGGGCCATATATTGTATGATTCCATTGATATGAAATGTACAAAATAAGGAAATAGACCAACAGACAGTAGATGAGTTGTTGGCTGGGGCTGGGAGGGATGGGAGAGTTGTGGGTGACAGAAAAGGGGTTAAGGGACAATGAAAATGTTCTAAAATTAATTATGGCGATGGTTGCCTACTCTGCATATACTAAAAGCCACTGAATAGTATGTTTTAAGTGAATGAATTGTACATTAAGTGAATTGTATGTCAAAAAAGCTGTTAAACAAAGTTGGTTTCCAAGAGGTAGATTCCCAGGAATTGGTCCTGATCCTTGTGTGAATCTCCATGGGATCCATGGACACAACCCAGTTGATATTTCCTCCTTTTCAACCTCTTCATCCCTCCTGTTCCCTCCATTACAGGTCTCCTAAGTCTAGATACTAGTAACCCACCTACTGAGCCCACAAGTAGATGCGTGGCAGCCTCAGGACATCCTTACTGGTGCCTCAAAGGAACTTGACAGCGGTCCTTCAGAGCAGGAGCCCTTTCTCTCCACCCAGCAACAAGACAAGACTCAGACTGGCCAAGGAAATTGCATGTCACCAGGACACAGGCAGCCCCACAGCCACTGTGTGCCCTCTCTTAAGGTTCCAGAGACTCTTCCCACCTTTGAGCTGTCCAGCCTCAGAGGCTGCGTTTTTTTATCCTGTTACAGAAGCACCTGGAATGAGTGCCTTCCCTTCCTGGTTGACAGCTGAGTGGGGCGGGGGGGGGGGGGGGGGGGGGGGGAGCTTCTCTTTCCCTTTGCTGGGCAGAGGGCTACCCATCGACCCCAGGGATCCCCCTCAATCTGAAGCTGGACTGGACACTAGCTCTCATTTCACAAGGGAGGGACTCATGAAGAGTGTCCAGCTCAGGAATGCCCTCTGCGGCCCTGACCTCCACCCTCCTAAGGGCGAGGAGCCTCTGGCCTCTGACTGGAGCAGTCCCACAGCGGGGGTGTGCCAGACCAGGGAGGACGTCAGATGACGGAGCTTAACTCGCGAAGCCTCCAGCTCACCCTTCCTTTACCACGGGGGAAGCTGAGGCCTTGAGTGACTGTTGTTCAAGGTCTCCTTCTGCGACTCCCGCCTCCGAAGTGGGAACTTCCCTGCCATCCCGAGGAAGTAGAGGAAAGAGCCCCTTTGGGGGCTCCGGATAGCTGTGCCACCGGTCAGCAGAATGTACTCAGAGGGACTGCTTTCCATTTCCCTCAGACGCCCAGTGTGGGCTGGTGGTCAGGGGTCCTTTATGAGAAGTGGCCCCTCCTTAGATTTCCTCCTTCCTGCTCAGCTCAGAACAAAGAAAGCACAGATCCCCAAGCCCAGGAGAGCGGGGCCTGCAGGCCAGGGAGCAATGGGTCTCCTCTCAAGGCCTCTGGTGGTCCACAGGGGACAGTGGAGGCCCGTGAGAGGCTGTCCCACAGGGTCCATGTTAGTTCACTTCAGGCTAGAAAGATGGGGTTCCTGGAGCAAAGCTGATGGAGGGAACACCCCACAATGGTGTGTCCTTACTGATCTTAAGCAGCTGCCTTCCTCTGTCTTGGTGCCAGGCACTGAAAACATTTTCCTTCATTTTAGGGGCCAACTTTCACTTAATGGGAGACCATAGATACAATGTTCATGTCATCCTGAATACCAAATATCTCCCGTGAAGGCCTTGCCCCTTGTACCCAGGATTATTCTAATCGTATTGCTCTCTGTGAACTTGCCTTATGCTATTCTAATTATCTGCCAACCTGCTAGTCTCTCTACCAGACTGAGCTCCTCATGGGCAAGGATTGTGCCCTATACATCTTTGTATTCCTAGTGTTAGGAAAAAGCATCACCTGGAGGAGGCCTTGTTCTCCCTAGCTAACAACCTGTTACTTCGTTTTCAAGTTGTCAGTTTCCTATAGATACTACATGTGCATTGTCTTGTTTCGGTCAAAGCAGTGGGATTGATGGGCACAGGTGGATGAGGGAATATATTCTTAGACCCCCAGGGAGGAGGCCTGAGATAAAGTTGTGCTGAACTACATGCAGAGCTGGGGTCCAGACCTGGCCTCACTCTGTCCACGTCCAGTATCATTCTACTCCACTGGAAACCCTGGGACGAGCAGGGTGTCAGGGCCGCAGGGAAGGACTGGGAGTGATTTCTACACTGTGGTCTGAGGCTCCGTCTACCCAAGCCTCCTCCATCCCCTCCTCCCCGCCCCCTGCCCCAACAGGTGCCCAAAACCTCTCCCTGCCTCATCATGCTCCCTCACCTTGCTCCCTCACCTTTTATCCCTTGCAGGTGTTCCCTCAATAAACTTCTGGCCTAAGTCTGTGTTGGCATCTGCTTCTGGGAAAACCTGAGCTGGTAGAGTGTGACTTGGGGGCTCTCAGAGTGGGGATCTGGCTGGGGGATAGGGCAGGGTTGGAGCGGCCAGCATTTTCCAGGGAGCCCTAAATATCCCATTCCTGACGCTCTAAAGAGGCCCAATCAGGCCACTTGATTTCCTCACCAGTTTGATATGGTTAGAAAGCTGGAGGTCTACATTGTTTTTTAAAATGAATCACATTATCCAAGGGGTTAAAGACACAGTTTTGGCTGGCAGAGAAGAGACAAAGCTCATGACAAGTGCCACCTAGTAGTTCATTCCCTTAGAAGTCATTTTCCAGGGGAGCCAAGTGGACAGCACACAGAGATGACATCAACCCTGATGGTGCCTAATCCATCCTAAACCCCCATCCATTACCAGACTAGAATCAGGCACCCTCCTGTAGAACTGAAACCGGAAACTGAATCTACAAGATTGGGTAGAGGCTGGGAAGGAATCCCATCTGCTATATAGCCCCAACTCAGTTCTTCCTCCTTTTGCAAAATGGGGATAAGACAGGCCTTGGGAATAAAATCTGAACCTTGAGAATGGTGCATGAATGGCTGGAGAGAGGGTCAGGAAGAGCTAGGCGCGCCTCAGTGCTTGTAGGGAGTGTCCTGAGAATCAGGTGAGAATACAGGCACCGTTGCCTCCCACGAGTGGGGACACTTTCTAAACTTAGTTCTTCTATATGACAGGTGACATGCCCGAGGGATGGAGACCAGGGACGGATTCCTCACCTGTGCCCATCAATCCCACTGCTTTGACCGAAACAAGACAATGCACATGTAGTATCTACAGGAAACTGACAACCTGAAAACCAAGTAACAGGGAGTTAGCTAGGGAGAACAAAGCCTTCTTACACATTTCCCATGTTGCCTTAGTTACCAAGATACTTAAAACTAAATTCAGCCAAATGCCTTTACCTCTGTTCCTCTCTCATCAGGTCTGGTCTAACTTATCAATTACCGCATTACGGTGTCCAACTTTGTAAGATCCAAGGTGAAGGTAGAAATGTTTAGGTACATGGCCGAGAGTTGTGACATCGCACCCTCAGCCCTCGGGGGCGGCAGCTGTTGGAAGGGGAGCACTCATCGATCGTTTGCTTGGTTTTGTGTACTTATCATACAGGAAAATTGCCTTCTTTCTTTGGTGTACAGTTCTATTTGACTTGGTCAGTGTTGATGAGTGTGGGCCCCACATGGCACAACCCCACTTGCCCTGCCTTCAACAACAGCACAAGCCCCAGCACTAGTCTGAGCAGAGTCTGAGGAAGTTCTGTGCTGACCCAGACATTCGTGGGGGTCTAAGAATATATTCCCTCATCCAACAAATATTTATTGCTATTTTGATACTTATTTTTATCATATGCCATTCATTCTGGCCCTTATAAAGACAAACCAGATGAAGGATTCATCTAGGTCAGGTTCCGTGGAGTCCTTTGTGATCTGTCAGTCCTGTTTGGGGGAAGCAGGCAGTCTGGGAGCCTTAGCATCCTAAAGTGACAGTGTGAGCTGTACAAAGATTTCCAAGCACCTTCATGTTTATTCCCTTCTCAGTCGGCCAAGTTGTGGTCCTGGTACTTCCTGTCTCATAGTTTTATTATGCAGACACATATTCATACCTCTTTCCCCTTACCTCAGATCCTAAGCTTCTGAGTCAAAGGGCCAGAGCCTATAATCATTTGGAAAGAAGAAGTTGAAAGCAGTATTTAAACCCAAGGCATTAAAGTGGCATGAACTATCAAAATCTTTGACCCATTAAGTTCACTTTTAGGAATTCATCATACAGATACACACAAACACACAATTCATATATATGTGTGTGTGTATATATGGTTATTTTAGCAAAATTTATAACAGAAAAATATTAGAAATCTAAACATCTTTCAATAGGGAGCTGGTTTAGACATTATGGAACAGCCATATATGCAATCCTATGCAGCCTTAAAAAAAGAAAAAGAATATTTAATGATATTTAAAAGGTATAATGTTAGGGAAAAAAGCAAGGTACAGAACAGTGGACATAGTATGCTACTACTTCTGTGGAAATAAAAAGGGGGGAGGCTACATATTTTCTTGCATGTGCATAAAATATTTCTAAAAACTCCACTGGGAGAGATTGGTTGCCTCTAGGGAGGGGAACTCAATGGCTAGAAAATGGTGGTGGCAGAGAGACTTCTTTTGTATACTCTTTTGTACCTTATGAATAATGAACAATGGTAATACACTGCTTAAAAATAATTAAAATTTTAAATACATTACAGGCACTATGATGATATTGCTACCCTTCCTATAAAAGGGCCAGCACTATTCCATGTATAACTGGACACAAATGATTTAATAATACCCATCTGGCCTTTTCTCCAGAAAATGGGAAGACAGGAATTGGTGTGCCTAAAGACTGATAAAGAACATAAATGAAAAAGTTAGAGGACTTACTCAAGATCCCACAGTGAGCTATGAGTGGTTTTAACAGTGCATTGGCACCCAACCCTTCACCTGTCCAAGTGGAATTTCAGCTTTTACTTTGACCATGTATCTCCGCTGCGTGACCTGGAGAGAAGCACTCTTTCTCTCTACTGAGTACTTTCATCTCTACAACAATGAGGTTGAACTAGGGAGGCTCTGAGGTTCATTTCAAACTCCAGTTTTATGACCTCTTGAACAAAAAAAACCTAAAACAATCTCAGATGTCCTTTTCTTTCATGATCACAACCACAGTAATCCTTCAGATGCCCCTTTTTCTGTTCCCTGATGAGAGCGAATCAATATGCTCCCAAGAGCAGAGCTTTGTCTCCAGAACAAAACCTCTGCTCTTGTCACAAAACCTCCAGAGAAAAGACATGGCAGTGCTAAATACTTCAAGTTTATTTATTTGGTGTTTTGTTGTTGTTGTTTTGTAATCTCTACCCCCAATTCACAACCCTGAGATCAAGAGTCACATGCTCTTTCGACTGAGCCAGTCAGATGCTCCTGTGCTGAACATTTCAATATGACACAGAGACTCTGGGACCATTTGTTAAACCAAAAGGGAAGCTATTAACAAAGTCCTTGAAGGCACCCAGGAAGACAGAGTAATAGCTTTTAGCATTAGGAGCTTCTTATCCATCTTAAGTGAAGATCTGTGTGTCCAACATGCAGGTCAACACAAAGATTCAAAGCAAAATTAAGTTTGGGCCCAAAGAAATAAGACTATAGGTAAGCATTACATAAAAATAGAAAATTCCATGACTGAGGTCCTCACTGATGTTTCCCGTAACATTTTTTAGTTCGGAGAGTATGTCTACCCTAGAACAGTAGCAAACTTTATAAAGTCAGAAAAGCATGTAGCATTGTAATGAAATAAGATGACAGTAAAGATTACTGTACAACTAAGTGCAGATACACAGAGTTGCTACTGAGAGTGATGCTGATTTGGAATAAGTGATGAGCAGTCCACATACATGATACAGTTGGTGTGATTTTCATCCTGTTGAACCAAGCATTTCTGGGACAGATGTAGAGCAGGTAGAGAGGAAGATGGGAGCGGAGGGAAGGAGGAATGGCTGCAATGGCCCCCCGACCCAGTTAACCACATCTCTCTGCTCTTCAGCAAGGACTCGTCCAGCATCTCTTTAATGCTGACCAGCTGGGTTCCCATGCTGCCCCAACACCGGGGGTCCAGAGGTGAGTACCACACAGACACGGTCCCCGGGCTCAGGGGCCTCATGCTGCAACCAGGGAAGACCGACCACAAACAGCTTGTCATTTTTAGGTGACAAACAGTTTCAAGCACCTACTATGTACCAGACACTCTTCTAGGCACAGCAGACACAGTAGTAAACGTGACAGTCCCTTCCCCCCACAGAGCTCATGCTCTGGTAGGGGAGAACAAACCGTACGCAAGCAGGCAAATAAATAACTCTGGACAGTATATAAAATGAAGGAAAGCCAAGCCAGGCACAGAAAGGGACTTGCAGGAAGTGGGGGGGTGGGGAGGTATTTTAGAAAGAGATGTCCAGGAGGGCTTGGATGAGGTGGCATTTTGTGCAGCCCTCTGACTGATGGGCAGCAGGCAGCCATGCGGAGATCGGGAGATAATCCCACACTGAGGAGGCCGAGGAAAGGCCCTGAAGCATGAGCGAGCTAACGTGCTGGCCTGAGTGACTATAAGGTCTGGGTGGCTAGGGCCCAGCAAATGGCAGGAGAGCAGACAGGGCTCAGGTCAGCCAGGGCAGTGTAAGTCATGGGAAGCCCAGTTTCTCTAAGAAATTTGGGCTTATCTGAAATATATTGGAGGAGCTGAAGACGCAGTATCATCTCTGTCACACATCCTGCGTGTGTATTCTTGGAACACGTCTTGACTTCTGTCTCAGTTTCCCTAACTATAAAGCTTTGTTGTAATGACCGAGTTGACACTGACAAAGCCCTTAGGACAGTGCCTGTGGCATGCACTAGGCACAATGTCATAAACACGAGCTATTACTAAGTTCAGTCATTTACATACGGTGACTACTGGTATATTTGGGCTTATTGGACCATCTTGTTTCATGTTTTCACCACGCGTTTTTATAGTTGCTTAACTTTCTTTTCTGTCTCACAGTGGTTTGATCGTTTCCCTTAATCCCAGTCTGACTTGAAAAATACATTGTTTCTATTCATGAATAATTACCCCTAAAAATGTGAGAGATCTTTGACTTAAAATGTAAAATAGGTCAATGCCTCCCAAACAATACCAAGGGCCTCAGAGTATCTTTAATATTCTGGCCTCCCTCTCCCACAGGCCATGGTACTGTGTAATACTTTCATTCCACCCTGTTTCGACCATACCCCATTTTTCTTTTTCTTTTGGTTTGTCTTTATTTAGATTTGCCAATGCGTTTACCAATTTCTTTGCTCACAATTTCTTCAGATACCTTTGGTATCTCACTCCTCTCCTCTGGGTTCTAGTCCCTTCCTACTAAAAAACATCCTTTAGCAAGTGCTGTTGGCCTATCAAAATTTAACAGAGTGCAGCCCGGGGCTCTCGATCTAGTATCTTGCATGAGGAGCACACAGGTTTAAACACAACCATCCCCCAATTCATCACTACTATATTCTGTTACTTTGCAAGAAAAATCCCAGCCCTTTTCCACTTCTGGATAGAAATCAGCAGTAGTCCAAACTGTATGATCTTGAAACACATCTAGGCAAAATGTGTCTATAAAGCCTGCATTGCTGTAAAACTGTGACGAGATGTGTAAGATGTCAGCTGTCACACAGTCTACCTTAGCCCCACCTCCTCCTTCAAGCTTTCAGCCTATTTAGATAACTCAATGCCATGAACTGAAAATACGATATAAATTGCTCTATAGACATGTCATGGTTTCAGAAATTAATGCTGCCAAATAAGAATGTTTTTAGCAGATATTCTTCAGAATTCAAACTATTATATTTAACAGCTTCATTCAACTACAGAATGCCCAGAAGTGCATTCTGTGGTTCAGACATGCTGTTCGGCATAGAAAAGTCAGGACTACTCTAAATGGTACACAAAAAATATATATAAAATTCCTTCAAGGTTGTGATGCGATTCTTACGCGACCAAAATGAAGTAATAAACAACGCCATGTGGAAGTCTGGGGTTTCACTTATGGAACTTAGTTTCAAAGCTGTAATACTGAGACCAAGAAAAGTCCCCTGCCTGCTGGTACTCCTGAGCCCACCTGGCCCCCCATTCAAGTAAAGAGATTCATAGGAGTATGCCAACTTTGCCACCTGTTCATCTGGCACCCAAAGCAACTGGACCCTTCTTTGGACAGCACTTGAAAAATGACAGCTCTAGAATCTTGCCAGAAAATGTATTCCGCTTGGGTATGAAACACTGTAAAAGGGTTCTCTAGCCATCACCCTCAGAGATGCTAAATACAGTATTAGAATGCCCAAAGTATTTTGGCCTTTTATTTGCTGATAACCCTACAGAACTGTTGTCAGTCCCTGTCTATTGTGGACCCATCAGCTTTGATAGCTAATAGAAGTAGTGGCCATATGAAAGCTTTTGCACTTGCTGTGAAATTTCCACAAACAGCTCCAATATATTTAATTACCATTAATTTAAAGCACAGACCAAACTCCCTTTAGAATTTAATATCCTAATGTCCTCTGTTCTGAAAAAAACCTGCCTATATATTTTGTTAAGAGCTAATGTTTCAACAATTACATTTCTGGGAATCTAACCGAAGAAAGTAATTCTATTATTATCTATAACTGGGAAAAACTGGCAATAAATTCAATGTCCAGGAAAAGAAGACTGCAAATGTGGCACATGATCCAGATGGGTTCATGACACAATCACTAAAGAGTATTGATAATGTATTGTGAAAGTGTTCCGTGGCAAAGTGATAAAAGCACTGTGTGTGTGTTTAGTGTGGAGTCAGTTCTGGCTGGGTCATATGTAATTCTGACTTGTCCAGCTTGTCTGACATAGTTGTGAAGTTAGTGGACACATAAGCACCTATTTGCATAAGTTGACTTCAATGAGTATTTTAATATTTTGTATTCTGGACCAAAAAAGTCAGAAGATACATACACAGTGTCCGGGGATGAGGACACAGAGGACAAAGCAGGACTATGGCGATTAACCCCTTGGACTGATTTTTGAGATCCTTATAGAGCTTATGGGCAAAACCAAATCCTTTATTATATATTTTCATAGGGCCATGTACCTCTGCTTTATTTCACTTATCACAACAGTAATCTGTGTAATTATTTAATTAATGTCCATCTGCCATCTGGTCTATAAGTCCCATTAGGGCAGGGTCTATCTGTTCTGCACTACTACCTGACATGTAGTCATGACAGTCAAGGAAAGGCAGGGGAGGGAAAGAAGAAAGAGAAGGTAAAGGGAGAAAGAAAAGGGGGTAAGGAAAGAAGGAGAAGCAGCAAAATGTTTATGAAGGACACGGTGGTTCCCAGGGACAGCACACTCTCAGACTAGGGGAGCACACTTTCATTGTTTCCACTTAGAACACAGCAAGGCCAGCAATTAGTGAAATCAACAGGAAGGGGGCAGGGGGATGCCTTGGCACATGGCAAGTCCGGATTCTCTGGCAGGACCAGCAGTGTGAGAGAGCACCGGCAAGGGTGACAGAGGCCCAGCAGGAATGTGGCAGGAGAGCAGCAACATACTGAGGCATGGAGTTGTTCCTGTATTTTCAGTAGTCTGAGGCCAGGGATACCTGGACATATGGGGAAGGGGTTGAGGAAATGCCCCCATAAGGCCTAAGTGTAGGTGGGGATGTGAAGCCAGTAACATAGAGATGTCAATGCTAGTATGACCTGTTTATAACCTCAAGCAGCTATTGCTAAGGACATCTGATATACCCCAAAACTAAAACCAAATAAAGGTTATCAAAATGGTCATTAGGTCAATGGTTGTGATGGTTTTTCCCCTCTCATGTTCATAACTAGTTACTTTTATAATAAAAAGAAACACATAATAGGAAAAATTGTGTCTCACTTGAAGAACTATTTTCTTTTAGCAGATGCTAAGAATTTTGTAATCCACTCTTTCTGCCTTTTCTCCAGTTCTAAGAAAACTCAAGAGTCAAATTTTGACTTCAACCACAGCAACGATTAGTGAAATAATCTAGATAATTGCTTTCTTCTCATTCTATAGAGCTGAGGGCCACCAGAAAAAAAAAAAAATTCTCCAAAAGCTTGTCTATTTTGTTTACTCCTGTTGACATGAATCTTTACTGTGCTGGGGCAGAAAATTTTTCATCTACCCTTCAAAGGTTCTTCCAGCTGGTATAACAAGTTGGCATGAGACAGATTAGCAAGAGAAAATCAAATTTAATTTTGTATGTATGGGAACCCCACATACATGAGAGGTTCAAAGAAAGGAATGGGATAGAGGCCTGGGGTTTCAAAGAGGAGGAAGGCAATTCACAGGGAAATAAGAAAAAGAGCAGATGTTTTAGATGTAATTAGATGTTTATCTGAGATAGGTTACTCAGATAAAATTTTATCTCTGGTATTAACTCTAAATCTGGGAAAGACCCCCAGTTTAAATTCTTCTAGATAGTTAAGGGAATGGCAAAAAGTTTCTCTTGGGCCTACAGGGTCTCAGTTGCCTTCAGCTCAATTACCACATGCCAAATTGGCACATTTTAGGGAGACTTGCTCTGAAGCTCTTCAACCACATGAGTTAGCTCTTAAATATATACCGTCCTCACTATACTACTCACACTGTTGTACGTGTATGAATCAATCACTTTTTCAATGAGACCAGTGACTCTCAATGAGAGGTATAAAGAAGAGAGAAGGGATTAGAAGATGAAAGCATGGCCTGACAGATCAGATCAACCTGAATGTCCCTTTCTAGATTACATAGCAGCTTACCTGCACCCTCCCCAAACCACAGGCATTGCTGCCATTGTGGGATTGATGTGAGAAACAAAGGCAGAAGAAAAATTATTAAATTTCCTTACTACCTACAGCCCATTGACAAGTCCTTGAAACAGGCAGAGTGACATTCCTCTCATGGACTCAGTTGCCTTGATGTTAATACTTAGCTAAGGGCAAAAGGCAATCCTAGCCTGACCACCCCCCCCCCCCCACCGCCCCAACCAGGATCCTGTAAGTCTACTTTAATGTATAAAAATTCCTTTGGAAACTTCCTTTATCTCTAAACCCCCCAGGCATATGGCCCACCGATAGACATCTGAAGGGTCTCATGACTAAGGTCTTATTAGGCTGTAATAAATGACCTTTTCCCAACAATAACTAGCCCCTCAAGGTCCTGGAAACCTTGCTTCCAAAATTCTTTAGAGACTTACATTATCCCTAACCCCCTCCCAACTTGAAAGTATATAATGGCTGGGGCGCCTGTGTGGCTCAGTTGGTTAAGCAACTGCCTTCAGCTCAGGTCATGATCTCAGGGTCCTGGGATCGAGCCCCGCATCGGGCTCCCTGCTCGGCGGGAGGCCTGCTTCTCCCTCTCCCACTCCCCCTGCTTGTGTTCCCTCTCTCGCTGTCTCTCTCTCTGTCAAATAAATAAATAAAATCTTTAAAAAAAAAAAAAAAGAAAGAAAGTATATAATGGGCCACTCCTCATGACCCCATTGCAGCTCTTTCTGCCCACGGGTCCTGTCCCTGTGCTTTAATAAAATCACCTTTTTGCACCAAAGAGGTCTCAAGAATTCTTTGTTGGCCGTCCGCTTCAAACCCTAACGTCTTTCCTACATTAGGATGACATACCCATGGGAGCTGTTATACTCTGGAGGGAAGTTAGGAGGTAAAAAGAATTAGTAACCAGTGGTAAGGATCATTTTTTCACTAAAAGATGAATTTTGGAATCAAAAGCTTATTGGTTTCAATCCTGGATTTAACACTTACCCTATGTTTCTCATTTTCAAATGGATATAAAAATCCCTTTCTTTCAATATATGAATATTAAATGTATTCTAAGTGCTAGTAAATAGAGCTCAGAAAATGCCCTTTAGGCATTATTTTTCGAGTAGACTTGAGAGCTCCTCTACACCGGAGTTTCTCAATCTTGGCACCATTGACAATTTTAATGGACCAGATAATTCTTAATGGGGGGGGGGTGTGCCATGGGCTAGGTTGTGTTCCGTGACCCTGCCACTCATATACTGAAGTTGTAAACCCCGGCACCTCAGAATGTGAATGCATTTGGAAACAGGTTTTTTAAAGTGATAATTACAGTAGAGTGAAATCGTATGAGTGGGCCCTGATCCAATATGATTGCTGTCCTTTTAAGAGGAGATTGTGACGCAAACATGTGCAAGCGAAGAGGAAAGATCATCTAAGGACACAGCAAGAAGGCGGCCATCTGCAAACCACGGAGAGAGATCTCAGAAGAAACCAACCCTACTGACTTCATCTTGGACTGCCACCCTCCAAGAACTGGGAAGGAAAAAAAAAATCCTTTTGTTTAAGCCACCCAGTCCCTGGCACTTGGTTACGGCAGCCTGAACAAACGCTGCATGAGGGTTGCCCTGGGTGTTGTAGTATGTTCAGAAGCATCCTTGGTCTCTACCCACCGATAGCAGTGGCAATCCCCTAACGCTACAGTTGTGACACCCAAAAATGTCTCCACACATTGCCAAATGTCTCCTAGGGGCAAAATCTTCCTCCCTGCCCTATGGAGAAACAGCCCTACTGAGAACCACCATTTCGGATGGCCTCTGGTCACCTCCGTTTTCCCAGTGCTCAGTGATGCAGGAAACAAAGGCAGAAAAAAAATTATTAAATTTCCTTACTACCTATACCCCACTGACAAGTCCTTGAAACAGGCAGAGTGACATTCCTCTAGGAACTCTGCTGCCTAGATGTTAATACTTTGTTAAAGGCAAAAGGCAATCTTAGTCCAACCCCCAGGATCCTGTAAATCTACTTTAACATATAAAAATTCCTTTGGAAACTTCCTTTATCTCTACCCCCATAAGATACAGGTTGGCAATCATCCTCCAAGCATATGACCCACTGATATACATCTGAAAAGTCTCATGACTGAGTTTTTACTAAACAGTAATAAATAACCTTTTCCTAACAATTGCTAGCCCCCTTTCCTAACAATAGTTAGCCCCCTCAGGATCCTGGGGAACTCTTGTTGTCAAAATACCTGGGAGGCTTATGCTATCCCTAAACCCCTCCCAACTTGAAAGTATATAATGGGCCACTCTTCATGACCCCAGTGCAGCTCTTTCTGCCCACGGGTCCTGTCCCTGTGCTTTAATAAAACCATCTTTTTGCACCAAAGACGTCTTAAGAATTCTTTCTTGGCTGTCGGCTCTGAACCCTAACATCTTTCCTACATCACTCGGCACAATGATGGCTACCTAAGAAGATAATCATATATTTTCTGAATAAAGTCACCTGCCTGGTTCCCCATCTTGGGTCTCACTACTCCCTTGCAAACTCCTTTTGCTGTGTTTAAAAAAAAAGAAAAAGGGGGCGCCTGGGTGGCTCAGTTGGTTAAGCGACTGCCTTCGGCTCAGGTCATGATCCTGGAGTCCCGGGATCAAGTCCCGCATCGGGCTCCCTGCTCTGCAGGGAGTCTCCTTCTCCCTCTGACCCTCCCCCATCTCATGCTCTCTCTCTCTCTCATTCTCTCTCTCTCAAATAAATAAATAAAATCTTTAAAATAAAATAAAATAAAGAAAAAAAAGAAAAAGGAAAAGAAATAAAAGGCTCAAAATGGAGTCACTTGCCCCCACAACAGCAACCACAACTTAATTGCATTGCAGGAATGTGGCCTCACACTGGAATTTCCTGATCAGCATTACTGAGGTCTTCTGCAAGATAGACCCTAGCCCTTCCCTCAAAAGGTGACCTTGCCTACACCAATCCTTTCTTTTCTTTTGCTAATGACTTCCGTCCTTCCTTCCAACCCTGTTTCTGCCTTTAAAAACCATCCATTTTGTATGGCAACTTGGTGCTCCTTTCTACTTGTAGATGGGATGCTGCCTGATTCATGAATCCCTGAATAAAGCCAATTAGATCTTCATATTTACTTGCTTGGATTTTGTTTTTTTCAGCTGCAATTGAAGTAGTAATTACTTCCAGTTTAATTTATAGTAGGCTGTGCAATTTTTAATGAAACAGTTTTCATTTTAGCATAATTTCTGGCAATTCAGTGACGTAAATATCACATCAATGTTAAACTTTATTTTGCTTGATATTGCTCACTTACCTCACATCAGATCCTTTGATAGATTCAGTGAGTGGTGCTACTTTTAGTTTCCTTAATGCACCACTCATAATTTAGCAGATGAAATGACTATGACAAATTCTTACATAACCATCTGAAGCTCACGGAACTCAAAAAGAAAACAAATGGCCTTTTAAGTGTGCAAGCGCTGAACTCTAAGTCATAATGAGACTCCACACATTATCCAGAAACCCAAAGCATACCAAAGAGCCAAAGTCAATGGAGACATTCTTTGGAAAGGGGAAGTCACAAACGCCTCTCTGGCACATTCATAAATTTGTTGTCTTAACATTGGCGCGTGTGCTGTCATGTTATTTGAAAGCTGATGTGTTTGGGCTGGGAGTGATGTGGGGGCAGGGGTGGAGAGGGCTGACTCTGAGATGGTGAAGAGCGGCGTTAGGAACTCGGGAAGAACTGGGAACTGATGGACATTTTGCACAGAGACAATTTCTGACCAAGTCTTTCCAGTGATTTGTAGCTTGTACTCAACTATCCATAAGACACTATTTCCAGGACATTATTTTAAATTGATACAGTCTCTTCATTTACAAAATTCATTTATTGCATACTTTTTGTTTAATAGCTGGGAGTCAGAGTCGTAAAGATTTGATTTACCCAAGTGAAAAAAAAAAAAAGACTAATATCATTTTGAAGTGCCATTTCCAAAGAATATGCCAATGTTTCAAAGTTAGTGTTTGTGACTTTTAGTTTCGATACAAACATCCTACTCCAAGTGACAAATGACTACATTAAACTCGGGCAATGACCATCACGTAACTGCTTGTGACAGGCATGCTGGCATCTGGGCATCAGGGGCTGACACACACCAAAGAGGTGATTTTATGACAACCTGCCTTTCCAGAAATACAAAGGCTCTTAACTCCTCAGCTGCTCCTTGTGACAGAGAGGTTGAAAAGAATCCTTTTCTCAAGTTAGTCTCTACATGGAAGAGGAGAATGTCTTAAGGATATCCTGAAATTTAGAAACAAAACTCTTTGTCAAGAGGTCTGTGTACTCTGCAAAGTTGGCAGACGTGTGGCTGTCAATATTTTTAGAGAAAGATGCTTTAGAGACAGGGGATAATTGACCAAGTGAGGATGTTTCAGAACTTATTTTTCCCAAGAAAGGCAAAAAGTATGAAAATCAGCTAACCATCATATTGAGAAGTCAACACCTTCACTTGGGCATTTATGAATATGAAGTCTGTGTGGCAACCCAAAGTGCCACACTCCAATCACCACACTGGAAAAGTCAGCAAAGCCCTCACTAATTCCTATTCCGCTTATTTCTCGGCTCAATCTCAGCACCCTCTGCTGATCTTGTACGACGATTCTGTCTTGGACTCATTTCTGTATCTTGAAGATCATTTCTGAAAACAGAAAAAAGGAAACAGCATCTCAGAAAATAATGATCATGATTATTCTACAGCAGCTTCTAGCTGACAAGTGCTTTCACATGCACTATTTCATTTAAACCTCCAAACAGTTCTCTACTCCAATGGCAAGTCTATAATAATTATCATTACTGTTATTATTATACACATTTTGTAACTGAGAAAACAGTGACTAAGCAAAGATTACAGGCCATAAGTGACAGAAGCAGGAACTGAATCCCTTTCTTCTGAATCAAAATCTAGAATAGCTTTATGCTTTGCTTAACATGAAGAAAACTGCAAAAAAAAAAAAAAAAAAAAAGGTGCTGGTATCCTAACAACAAGACAAAGTCAGTGTCTAACAAAATCATTCTCTTGATCCTGAGAGCTCAGGTTGTAAGGCAGGAAAACAAAATTCCAAAGAAAGATAAGCCCCACCAAAGAGAGGTGGACCACACAAATTCTCTCACTTTTTTTTTTTTTTAAAGATTTTATTTATTTATTTGACAGAGAGAGACAGCGAGAGAGGGAACACAGCAGGGGGAGTGGGAGAGGGAGAAGCAGGCCTCCCACCCAGCAGGGAGCCAGATGTGGGGCTCGATCCCAGGACCCTGGGGGATCACGACCTGAGCCGAAGGCAGACACTTAACAACTGAGCCACCCAGGCACCCCAAATTCTCTCACTTTTGACACAGAACTGGAGAAAGGTGGCTGTTGTACAACCAGGTAAGAGGACATGAGCTAACATTTTAATGAATTCTGAACTATGGGCTAGTACCAAAGACCCCTCACACAAGGAGAAGCCACATGCACTGGCAAGCTCTTTTCCAGGAGCCTCAAGTCAAGTGCTCATAAGAAAGACTGGGAGCAGGGCGGGGAAACTGAGGAAAGCCCACTTTGATGGCACAGGATAAAGCTGGTGAATGGGGGTGACAGGGGTCAGGCAGAAAGCCCTACGTCTTCCTGGGACTGTTCTCTCCTATGAAGTGAGAGCTTTCAGCTGCTGAGGGAAACTCACTGGCCCATGGGAATCAGGCAAAGATCTACTATCTCTGGAGGAGGGGCAGAATGCTTGAATGGGAAGTTTGCTTGAATGGGAAGAATAGGAAATCATTTGCAAGAACACTGGCAAAGATTCTTTGCTGCTGGGGAAATGGTAGAAATAAAAACCTCTACCTCTGGAGGAAGGGCAGAAAATCATCTTGGGCTGATGATCTCAAACAATACCAAGCAAAGGCTTGGGCAAGGCATTCTGACTACCATTGGGGGGGGGGGGTCAGGGAGGTGGCAGAGAAAGCTCCACCCCCAAGATCCAGGCATACAGGGCCTGCCCAAGACCACAGCTGGAACAAGACAACATAGAGCCCCAGCAGGCTCCTACCAGTAGCCAAGCACCAAGTAATTGGCAGTAGCAGTAAACTGCTGAAGGAGAGGTCAGGACATGGAGAGATGGCCCTCTGGGATGCAAGCATGCAGACAAGGCTGAAAGGTAAATAAGAACAAAATCATTGAACAAAAGCTTCCCACAACCCAGCCCCCACACTAAGCACAAGGTAAAAGCAGCCCACTGGTTGAGGAACTTGATGCCTCTGATACACTGAAGGTCATGTTAGGAACCAGGAAATTCCAACCTGGGTCAACTCCCCACACTAATGGCCTAAGAGAAGAAGCAGCATGCCCATTTCCAGGCACAAAGTCTATTTTTACCTCAGTATCTATGGCCCTTCTCAGGATGTCTAGCATCCACACAAAATGTACAATGCACAAAGAAGAAAAACCAAATAAAAAGTCCATTGTCAAGATATAAAGTAACCAAGAGACACAGACAGAATGACCCACATGTTGGAACCATCAGACTAAAACTTTAAATAACTATGATTAATATGGTAAAGGCTCTACGGATAAGCTGGAGGACATACATGGACAGACGGCTCCAGGGGTGGCTCTGAAAGACAAAGATCGGTACTGTCCCTCCCTCTCCGTACCTCCCAGAGTCTAAGAGGTTCCTCCCCCACTGTCAGTACTGTTGCTTTCTCCACCTCCACAAAATCACATGTTCCTTTTTATTAGATGTAACTTTACCTTTTCTTTAATCATTCTCTACTCACACCCAGTCCTTTGACCCAGAAGAGTCGGATGTGAGAGGGTAAGGGCATTTTTATTAAACTTTTCAGAGACTCATTATGTTCCCCACTTTTTTTTTTTTAAGATTTTATTTATTTATTTATTTGACAGAGAGAGAGACACAGTGAGAGAGGGAACACAAGCAGAGGGAGTGGGAGAGGGAGAAGCAGGCTTCCTGCGGAGCAGGGAACCCGATGTGGGGCTCGATCCCAGGACCCTGGGATCACAACCTGAGCCAAAGGCAGACGCTCAACGACTGAGGCTCCCAGGTGCCCTTATTTTCCCCACTTTGATGCATGTGGGCCATAGTAAGAAGACTCAGTGAGTAGTGTACTCAGCCAAGTCGTCACTAGCCTTTTTGATTTAGGACAGGAGTTGGCAAACTCTTTGAGTAAAGGACTAGATATTTTGGGCTCTGAGGGCCATACAATCTGTCACAACTACTGGATTCTGTTGTAATCGTGAAAAGAACCACAGCCAGCAGAGAAACAAATGTGTGTGGCTATGTGCCAATAAAACTTTATTAACAAACAGAGAGCAGGCCAGATTTGGCCTATGGGCCATAGTTTGCTGATCCCTGACCTAGAACCATATCAGTCCAGCAAGTGAATCCAACAACCTGAATCAGAATTAAGTGTGAATCCTCTAGGACCCCTCTTGGCCAACCTGCTACCCAGAGGGTGTACCAATCTGGCCAGTATACGGTTGCTGTTAGGAGAAAGAAACAAGCATCATGCCCAGGAATAATTAAGAAGGAACCCTGAGTTTCTGAAATAGGTAAATATATAACCACAAAACCCTTTCTGTACTAATCATTACCCAGAAAGTGGCCAAAAGGAGAGGATTCCGTTCTGGGGACAGCAGCGTTCAGTGACCAAACTTCCTTACTAAGGTATGTGGACCAGAAGATGAGGGAGTTGATAATTTTAAAGGAGGCCATTCCAACATTCAATAATATTAGATGCCTGTAGATTGTAGGGAGGATAAAAAGTCCAGTGAATCCCTTGACCATCAGCCCATTATTGATTCCAGTCAGTCCCTTCAAAGAATGTGCCCTTATTATTGATATGTACATGAGTGACCCAGATGGTTCACTCAGCACCCTTCAGGTTTGCAGCCTCAAAGCAGGGTATCTGCCAATCTGTGGCCTTCATGACCACTTTTATGACCTGTTTAATCTTAATTACCTCTTTAAAGGTTCCATCTCCAAATATAGTCACATTGGAGGTTAGGGCTTCAGCTTATGAATTTTAGAGGGACAAAATTCAGTCCATAAGAGCAATTCAGTCCATGGATCAGGCCATTCAGTTTGACAAGAACCTAGTAGCAAGCAAACAGCTATTTTTCAAAAGGAGTGTAACTGGTAGCTATGCTAGGCTGGACACAAGTCCAAAATCCCAAAGGGTGCCTCTAGGTGGAGGCTGCCTCCCTTTCTCAGAGACTCCAATCAGGAAAATCATTAGTCTTAAGACTTGTAGCTCTAAGGGGTCATTAGGGTTGTGGGACCGCAAGGGTATTAGCACTTCTCTATGTGTGGCTCTTCCCTATCAGAGAATTTGCTCTGGTACTTATTGGATGTGAAATTAGGAGTACATAACACATCAACTCCTAAACACATCCAAATTTAAAAACAATAGTACAATGAATTAGCCCAAAGGGCCCCATCTACAAGGTCACATTAGCTTCCCTTCCCCATTGTGAACCTTACCCAAATCCCATAAAGTCAATTCAGGTGCTTCCTTTCCCCACAGGACAGGGTAGGATGGTGAATCTGGTACCTATATCCAACAGAACCATAAAATCCCTTCCCAAAGTTCAGAAGCACATCCAGACTGGTAGATAGCCTTTCATCTCCTTTAGGGACAGGGGAACCTCAACTCCACTTCTTCTTCTTTTTTTAAAGATTTATTTATTATTTGAGAGAGAGAGAACGGGAGGGGAGGGGCAGAGGGAGAGGGAGCAAGAATCCCAAAGTGGACTCAATGCTAAGCACAGGGACCAACATGGGGCTTGATCTCATGACCCTGAGATCACAACCTGAGCTGAAACCAAGAGTCAGTTGCTTAACTGAGCGAGACACCCAAGCACCCCTCAGCTCCAATTCTAATCAACAAAACCAGAATAGCCAAAACAATTCCAAAAAAGAAAAATTTACTGACAACACCAAATGCTGGTGAGGATGTAGAGCAAGAAAAATTCTCATTCACTGCCAGTGGGAATGCAAAATGGCACAACCACTCGAACAAAGTTTGGCAGTTTCTTACAAAATTAAATATAGTCTGACCATACAATCCAGCAATTGTACTCCTTGGTACTTCCCCAAGGGCACTGAAAACTTATTTCCACACAAAATCCTGCACTTTGTTTTTAATTAGAATATTTTATATATTGCATATATATTGTATATATATCACTTTAATCATAATTGTCAAAACTTGGAAGCAACCAAGATGTCCTTCAGTAGGTGAATGGATAAATGAACTGTAATACTCCAGACAATGGAATATTATTCAGCATTAAAAAGAAATGAGCTATCAAACCTCAAAAAGACATGGGGCAATCTTAAATGAATATTACTAAGTGAAAGGAGCCAATTTGAAAAGGCTACATACTGTAGGATTCCAACTAAACGACATTCTAGAAAAAATAAAACTATAAAGACAGAAAAAAATCAGTGGTTGTCAGGAACTTGGAGAGAAGGAGAGATGAACAGGTGGAACATAAAGGATTTTTAAGGCAGGGAAACTATTCTGTATACTATAATGGTGGATACATGTCATTATACATTTGTTAAGACCATACACTATAAAATACAAAGAATGAACTCTGATGTAAACTGGAAAAAGAAAGTTAGAGGCCTCATACTAGCTGATTTCATGACATTATAAAGCTGCAGTAATGAAGACAGTGTGTGTTATTGGTGAAAAGGCAAACATATAGATCAATAGAGCAAAACAGTGATTCCTGAAATAGACCCACACATATATATCCAATTGATTTTTGATGAAGGTACCAAAGTTATTAAATGGAGAAAGGATAGTTTCTTCAATAAATAAAGCTGGAACAAATGGAGACCCACATGTAAAAGAGAAAAATTGAATTTCAATCCATACTGTGCACCATTTACAAAAATCAACTTGAAATAGATTATAGACTTAAATGTAAACCCCAAAACTTCTAGAATGTAACAGAACACCATTGGGTTAGGTAAAGATTTCCTAGGTAGGACACAAAAAAGCACCATATGTAAAAGAAAAGAAAAAAATTGATAAATTAGATTTCATCAAAATTTAAAACTGCTCTTTGAAAAACACTATCAAGAAAATGAAAAGGCAAGCCATAAAGTGGAAGAAAATATTTGCAAAACACGTTTCTGATAAAGAACTCATAAATCTCAAAAGTAAAAAACCACCCAATTTACTAAATGGGCAGAAAATTTGAGGAAGCACTTCATCAAAAGACATAGGGATGGCAAATATGATGTGAAAGGAAGTTCAACATCATCAATCCTTAGGGAAATGCAAATTAAAATGACAAAAAAAAAATACTACTATAACTCTATTAAAATGGCTTTAAAAATAAAGAGCATAACCAAGTACTGGCCAAGATATGGAGCAACTAGAACTCTCATACATTGCTGGTGGAATACAGCTGGGCAGTTTCTTATCAATTGAACATACACTTACCATATGATGCCATTCCTAGGTATTTACCAAAGAGAAATGAAAACTTATGTCCACACACAATACTGTACTCAAATCCTTCTAGCAGTTTTATTCGTAATCCCCCAAATCTGGAAACAACCCAAATATGCCCATCAGCTGTTGAATGGGTAAACAAAATGTGTTGCAAAAGAATTCTCATGGGGTTAAGATGAAATTCAGATTAACGGAGAAAATTATTCTTTTCTGATTTTATGAGAGTATTAGAGAAAGCTATTTCCTAAAATTTCCTCTTTAAGGCACTATGAGATAAAGAGTTTAAAACAATTCGTAAATGAAATCCTTATCCATTCACAGGTTCTTGAAGTCACAGAAGCTGTGTCACTAACAGCTAGAATCCACTAATGAGTGTATTCAGATCTAATAAACATTGACTGACATATTCACTCACTCATATACTTACTGAGTGCCCATTATGGGCCACCCAGGCACTATGCTACACACACGAAGATTCAAGGTCCAATGCACATGCTCTCTAGAAAGGCAGTCAAGTGGTAAGTGCAGAGTGCTGCAGGAGCAGACTCAGGGGCTTCTGAATGGAACGGTGGAGAAAAGAATGACAATTCCCATCTAGATGAGGAAAAGGGAAAAGGCAACTGAGGCAGAAGCAAAGGCACTGAAGCAAGGTAACAGGACTCTCTGAGGTGACCGTGAGTAGTTCAGCTTAGCTGAAACAAGGAGTTGTGGGGTGCAGACGGGATGCACGCATATGAAATTCCACGAGCCAGTAGGTCGGCTGGGGCCATGACAGTAAGAGCCTTGGATGCTGGCGAGTCCGTGAAGGACTTTAAAGTCCAACAGGAAGAACAAAGTGTGTTTCATATCTCACCGGCCGAATGAACTGTAACGACTAGAGGCAGCGAGGCATGGACGGCTGTTGCAGCAAAGCTAGAGAGAAGAGCAAAGGGCCTGTAGCCAGCTGTGGCACAAAGGGCTGACAGAGATATCACAGAGGGGCTGCGCAAGGTGGGGGCCCCAGAAGCAGCATTAGCAACACGTGGGACCGTGTTAAAAATGCAAACTATTAGGCCCCACCCCAAATCTACTGAATCACTCTTCGAATTGGGTAAAGCCCAATAATCTGTGTTTTAACAAGTCCTTCAGATGTCTGTGATGCATATTTAGGTCTTACCTATATGACTTTTGCAGCTGACTGAATATGACAGGTCAGGGTGAGTGAGAGGTTGAAAATGATTCCTAGGTGTCTGGCTGGAACAGTGGGGCAGACTACCATACTCCACTAACTGAGAGAGGGGACAGCAGAGGGCCAGCAGCTCTGGAGAGAAGGGACTTAGACTCTCTGGGGCAGACAGATTTTCCTCACATTTTATATATTAAACAAATTGAAACCTAGAATTGTGAAATGATATACCAGGACCATTTCTCTTACTGTTTTCATCCTGTTTGATGTAAATATATTTTATAGGTCAAAACAGTAAGATGAACCAGTATTTATAGACATAAGAACCCAAGGCCAGTCTGTAGAAAATAGTTTTTGGTTTTTTGCTGCTTATGAAAATATTGTTTTATATGGAGCACTATGTTGCTAATAGAACCTCTCAATCATTTATGGAATTAAGAGAAAGAGAATTGGAACTGAAATAGTATGTTCTAGGACCACCATCTCAAATATGCCACTTGTGGTACCACAAAACATGCCCATAAGCTTAAGATATAGAACTGCCAATTTTTGTTTAAAAGTAAAGCTATGGAGGCTTTTCCTGATTCTGCCTCTAAAGCTACATTATGGCATAAGCTTGTTTGAACTGTTCTATGCTCAGCTGAAGTCAGGAGGCCTGGATTCTGATCTTCACAGTGCCACTAACTAGCTGTGGACCTTGACCTGGTCAATTTACCACTCTGGAGTCCAGTTTCCTTCTCTATAACATGAAGGGATTAGATGAGATGAACACTTAGATCCTTCTAGCTGTAGCATTTATTATTTTTGAGGATCAATCGATGCGCTTGGTCTTCTAAGTGCTTTCTTATGATGACTTTTGGAGGCCATCGTTACTGAGAATGGGCTTGGGTGCAGGAACTCTGGCTACAATGTGTCATAGCCATTGGTGTCAGGCTTAGTTCAGCATGAACAGGATGGTTCCTGGTACAAGAGGAAATAGCTAAGCAGTGGCCTTCTTTCCCAAAATGCAAAGTTAAATAATGCTTAGGTGAGAGTAATGCAGCCAAAATCTCAAACTTTCATAAAACATTACTGTTTGAACCACCAAATATCTCATTGGCCTGATAAACCTCCTCATAATGCTTTCCCTGGATACAGCACACTTCCCATTCTCCCAGTGATTCAGCTATGAAACTACAAAATCTCAGCACAGTGAACTTCTCCTTCTTTGTAAAGACAGTATACAGCTTAATGGTCCAAAGGGCTGACTTTTGGCACATTGGTTACAATCTTAGCTCCATTACTTACCACTTATTGCTGAGTGACCTTGGGATGGAAATTTACCTCTTCAAGCCTCAAAGAGGCTTTAAAAAAGGTGAAGAGGTCAACAGTATCAAATCTGCTAAATCAATGAAGGTTTTGACTATGGATTTAGCAACGTGGAGTTCTTTGATGACCTTAGTGAAAATGATTTCAGATGAATGATGGAACTGGCTGAGAATGTGGAAGAGTAAGTGGAGATAAAGAAGTGGAAAATGCAGGTAGAGACCATCCATTAAGAAAGGAAGGAAAGATACAACAGTGGCTGCAGGATGAGATGGAGTGAGAGGAGAGACTGAATGAGTTGTTATTTGTTGCTTGGCTGGTTTTAAGATAGAAAGATTTAAGCAGGCTGAAAACCCAATGACAAAGATACAGCTGAGAGGGAGAGGTTGCCAGACAAAGGTTCCTGACAAATGGGTAGGAATGAGGGAGGAGGAATTAGCCTCTGATAAGACATCCCTTTATTATAAAAGGAGGCAATTATAAAATGAGGAATAAAATATGTACACATACAGGCACATTTATACATTTGGTGTTGGAAAGATGAGGACTCCCACATAATGGCTTCTATTTTCTCTACAAAGGAAGAGAAAAGGTCTCCAGCTGGGGGTGCAGCCACTGGAAAGAGGTGAGGTTTCAAATAATCCTTGTGAAGAACCAGACAAAGAAATGACCACAGAAACAGTAAAACTTCTAGACAGTTTGGAGGGCCCACTGAAGTGTAATCACAAAATTACAGTGAAACAAAGCTTCCCCATTGTACTGCAGATCACTCCTGCAGGTGGAGATTGAGAATGTAATATTCTTTGGCATTGTTCCTCTCCTCCTTACCTACCAGTAGGACCTGGAATAGGTCCCCTCCACCACTCTAATTTCCCAGACAGATTCCTAAATGCTAGCCGGAGAAGGAATCAAACTGCATTTATTCTACACTAAACACTTTTGACTGGGAACATCTAGGAAAGGACTCAAAGTTTTATAAACACTCTGAGCCAGTGCTTACGGCTAAACTGTTAATTTCTCACTGGAACAATCTGTCTTTAGAAAAACAACTTCTGACAAGTAATCAGAGTTATTACAGTGGGATTCCCTTTCTAAGCAAAAATGTATAGAAACAAACAAGTAGTAAACTGGAAATCTTTACCTTAATGTGTGTGAATTATTACCTTCTTAAATCAGAAAGCACAAATATTCTTTTGTTTGAAAATCAACTGCATGGAATTATAATTTCTCAAAGTAGACACTTATTTCTTGATGATGAGAACTCACCTATGTGATGCTTCCCAGGCTTCCTCTTCTTCTAAAAGATCTCTTATGATGTCTGAACTGGAACTAAAAGGACATGTACATCAATATTGTCAGACAATAAAAAGACCGTATGGTTCCATTTATATGAAATTCTAGAAAATGCAAACTAATCTCTAGTGACAGAAAGCAAATGAACAGACCAGTGATTACCTGCAGGGGCAGGGGATGGGCAAGGAGAGATTACAAAGTGGCACAAGGAAACTGTGGGAGTGGATACGTTCATCATCTTGATTGTGA
Organism: Halichoerus grypus; assembly: GCF_964656455.1. Lineage (NCBI taxonomy): Eukaryota > Metazoa > Chordata > Mammalia > Carnivora > Phocidae > Halichoerus > Halichoerus grypus. The sequence continues at coordinate 167,209,084 of NC_135712.1, read as the reverse complement.
AGATGATTTCATAGCTGTATACATGTATCAAAACTCATCAAACTGCGTGTTTTAAATATTTGCAGTTTATTATACATCAATTTCAATAAAGGTGTAAAAAAACTTAATAAACTAGCAATAATAAATAAAAAATCATTAAAGCTTAAATAAATCTGTCAACATAAAACCTGCATTCAAATACAATATAGTCACAAGCCTTTTTAATCTCCCATGGCAACCAAAGATCAAACTGTGTTTTAAAAACTGCACTCTAGTAATAAGATTCACAAAGAGACATTAAGTTCCTAAGTGGCTTTTAGTCCCTTTGTAGCCAAAATAAAGTAAAATTTAATTAATCTGAACTGTGCTAATAATGGAATTCGTTAAAATGCAACCTGGCTTAAAGTGTTGCATAATCTTTGGTCTATCTGCGCAGGGTACAGGATAAAATAAGGTTATAGAGGGCATATATTATTTCTTTAAAAGAAAAAAGTGGGGATGCCTGAGTGGCTCAGTCAGTTAAGCGTCTGCCTTTAGCTCAGGTCATGATCCCAGGGTCCTGGGATCGAGTCCCGCATCGGGCTCCCTGCTCAGCGGGAAGCCTGCTTCTCCCTCTCCCACTCCGCCTGCTTGTGTTCCCTCTCTCGCTGTCTCTCTCTCTCTGTGTCAAATAAAAAAAAAAAAAAAAAGATCATTATGTGACTAATAAAAGCGAGTATCTTTTTAAAAAATAAAAATTAAATAAATAAATAAATAAAAGAAAAAAGCGTTCCAAGGCTTTTAGCATCTTGTTCTTACCCAAATAAATTCTTACCAAATAAATGAAAAGAAAAAAAAGATGTACATCAATAGCAAAAAAGCATTTCTTTAGGCACCCAAGACAAAGAATGTGAAGGGCATTACATGAGACAACTCAGAAATAGGAGTCACTACCCCAGGGTGGAGAAGGCTAAAACAATGGAATAACTTTCTCCTGGATGAGAAACAACAGGATTGGATATGTCTGTGCCAATCATCTTCTAATGATACTCAGATAACGAAAGTCTAAAAATTATGGAGACATAAAGTGCCAATGAATCATTCTCAACAGTTACTGACAAATGACTTTGAAGCAATGTTTGCCTGGGGTGCATGAAAACAAGGCAACAACCATCAATCAGTACTGCTCTGTGCCAAGTATTGTTCTCAAGGGGTACTGCCCAAATCCCAAGCCTCTCCAGGAGCTACATGCAGGAGCCCTGCTGACTATGGTTCACATGTATAACGGCCTGTGTGGGGCGATTCCATGTAGTGACCCTCCAATATAGCTAGCTCAGTGGTTCGCAGGCATTTCAGGATAAGGATCCTCATACGTTTAGTATTGGTGGCTTGAGAAAATACATAATAACAAAGTATTATAAACTTAGTAATACTTTTAGTCTATATTTTTTTCATTACAGTGGCACATGCTGGACAGTGAAAAAACAGTTGTACCTGCATTTGTGAGACACTCTTATTATGTCTAAAGAGAATTCTTTTTTTTTTTTTTAGATTTTATTTATTTATTTGAAAGAGAGAGAGAGAGCATGGGGCGGGGGGCGGGGGGGGCGGTCAGAGGGAGAAGCAGGCTCCCCACCAAGCAGGGAGCCCGACCCAGGACTCGATCTTGGGACTCTGGGATTATGACCTGAGCCGAAGGCAGACGCTTAATAGCTGAGCCACCCAGGCGCCCCAAAACTGAAGTTGTTTTAATGTAACTTTTTTTTTCTCTTCTCTCTCCTGTCTGATACCATCACCCACTCTTCTTTACCTGGACAGAGCTAAGGCAGTGTTTCTCAACCCTTTTCCTTATCATTCCCCACCTAAGGAGCTTTTTTAGACTTTTTCTTTTTTCATAATCGCCCTTCCATGAGATTTTAATACTGAAATATAATGTGTACCTGTTTATATATTGTATGTGTCTGTGTATATATATGCTTTTTACACAGAATAGGTTGGTTTTTTGTTTATGTGTGTGTGTGTGTGTGTGTGTTTTGGTCATCCAGCCTCCTCGCTGCCAAGAACCAAGTTCCATCCACTAGGGAGCTCCTATCGAGAACCCATGAGCTAAGGGAATGGGGGTTAAAGGGTGGTCATGCAGCTCTGGGTGCTGGTAGGTGTCACAGGGCTAGAAGAAATAAAGTGTGCTTTTTGCCAACACCCCCAACACACACATACAATTTTTTTTTTTTTTAACAGGAAGGTTACAAAGCATCCCTCCTGTTCTAGCTAAGTAAGCAGGACAGCTAGGCCTGTCAACTAACCTAGTAGTCTTGTGGTCAATTTACCTAGGGGCTTTCAAATCACCAGTAGAAATCACTGATTTGTTAAAGGAAAATATTTGCGGTACATTAGTGACATAAACCTAAGCAGTTTTTGCTACACTACCTCAGTGAAAACAGATGGTAGAGGAGGTTCACAAAAAACACTTCTCAAAAATGGTCTGCAATCTCCTCTTGCTCTGTGACTTCAATACCCCTGACCAGACATGCTGCCCAGCTCCCGACTTCCTCAGTTCTCGCCACCTTCCCTTCCACCCCAGCTTAGTCACTGACCTGAATGACATACACTTTGGAAGGTCTGAACTTTACCTACAGTGATGTTTCAGGATTATCTGCTATATCTGCTACTCCGATTCTAGTCACCACTAAGAAACTGAAAGTTGGGGTGCCTGGATGGCTCGGTCAGTTGAGCCTCATATTCTTGATTTCAGCTAAGGTCATGATCTCAGGGTTATGAGATCAAGCCCCAGATCAGCTTCCGTGCTGGGTGTGGCGCCTGCTTAAGATTCTCTCTCTCCCTCTTCCTCTGTCCCTCACCCCCTGCCCCCCAAAAACAACTAAGAGTTGACGCTAGTACAATTAAAACAGCAGAGAGACTTGTTGGTTCCTTTTCAAAGTAATGCATTCACCATATTCTATTTAAAAACCGCCTTCCCAAAATTATACATACAGTTTCACAAAAGGGATTTTACAAACAGACAACTGGGCACAATAGTCAGTATTACTAAAAATTAACACTCACGGATCTCTTCCTTGTGGATAGAAGTAATTAATATTTTTGAAGTCTTAGTCATTTTACTATGCCTTGGAGATCAAAAATTCCTTTCATATACTTTCAAGACATCTAAAAAGTCCTCCACAGGAGAAAATAAATTACTCACTCTGGTATACATGGGGTCAGAACATGTACGAGCCTACACAGCTATAGCTTTTCATTCTCAGACAAGAACTTTGTCAGAGTAAATTTGAGCTCCTCTATTATTTGGGTTTGAACATTCTGGTAGACCATGTTTTAAGAAGCTGGATGAATATGAGGTCAGGTACATGAAAGTCACAGCTCTCTATATAAGGGTGTTTAAACTGTGCTCTCTGATGTTACCATTAGTCCAGGCTAGAGCAGAAATTATTCTATAGATTAAATACACATGAGAAGGACTCACGGACAAAAATATCAATCTTGAATTCTATGGAATTCCCAACCTCTGTTCAGGAAGATTCTAGTAGATCTATTTAGAACACCCACACTTAATTTTCATACCATTTAACCTTTATTTTCAGCTCAAACTTTCAGAAGTGTAAGCTAAACTGTTTTTGGTTTGTTGGGCTTGGGCCTAATTGGTCTTTCTATAATGTTTTACTCTTGTTATTCTCTCACCAAAAGCAGTAGCACAACATTTTAACAGGCAAAGGAAAACACTTTTTGCATATTTCTTTTGCAGTATCTTATTTCATCTTACTAGTCAAGATTTTACCACGAAAGCTGAAAAGATGCCTAACACCTCTCACAATGGTATGACTGATAAGACTACCCAGAGGATAAGAAATCACAGATTTTAGCATCAAACAGAGTCGAGTTTCAGGGCTGTTTCTGTTGCTTAATATGTAATATTGGGCAATTTACTTAGTCTTTCCGAGTCTTAATATTCTCACGGGTAAGGTCAGGATGGTAACACATGCAGTTCATGGGGATATTTTAAAGATTAATCAATATAACATACAGAATGGTTAGCATAGAGCTTAGCACATAGTAAGTGTTCAATAAATAATGCTTCCATTTTCATATAACCAATCTGGGTCTGAATTACATGAATAACTGCCTCAGCACTATGCTTCCATTTGCGCTAGGAAACCTGATCACTATGTGCTCTATTTTAATCTCTGATTTCCACTGTTTCTATGACACCAGAGTGCAAACTCATCAGAACTTGTTATTTATTCAGCATGGCAGGTACACAAGGTACCGTGGAGTAGAAAAAATGCAGCATCTGCTATAAAAAATCCTGTGGATTAAAGATTACTTATAAGTGGGAGTTTTCTATTATCTAATAGTTACTCCACCACCCTCCCCCACTAGCCCAACTCTTCTCATAATTATGGCATTAACCTGAGAGTGCTTGAGTATATCAAACCCAAAAACAAAAACAAAAAACTCCTTAAGTATAGACCACTGGAGGACTGATGGAGAGCACACAGTGCCACCAGACAATGGTATTTAACTAAATGCTGCCGGCTCCCATGAATCCTTCCTCAAACCCTTCTTTTTAGTAATTTGTTCTTATTCTCCGGGGTAAGTAGCAGCTTATATGCCTAATATGTTAGCAGCAGGCTAACAGTAAAATGTTAGAATAATAAACATCCTATGTTCGGGGCGCCTGGGTGGCTCAGTTGGTTAGGCGACTGCCTTCGGCTCGGGTCATGATCCTGGAGTCCCGGGATCGAGTCCCGCATCGGGCTCCCTGCTCTGCAGGGAGTCTGCTTCTCCCTCTGACCCTCCTCCCTCTCATGCTCTCTGTCTCTCATTCTCTCTCTCGCAAATAAATAAAATCTTAAAAAAATAAAATAAAATAAAATAAACATCCTATGTTCAAACAAGAAATCATTCAATGTTGACCATGACAAAAAAAACCATTTTTTGAGCAACTACTTCTACAAACCACTGTAATAATTCACCAAATGTGCATTAGCTTTAATTCATATAAGCAGCCTAGGTTTTATCTCCACAGATGGACAAAGGATCAGAGACATTAAAGTAATTAAAAAAAAAAAAAAACAGGGATATGAATGCAAAGCTCATCTTCTTTTTACCACACTGTGCTGCTTCAAATAGTTGCAGAATGAAAAATGCTATTAGTCTACAAGAGTTAAAAAATACTACTTCCTCCTATACACTCATCAATAAGGTTTATCAGACAACCATCAACAAGGCTCATGGATAAAGCAGAGCTAAGAGTTTCACTGCTCTCCATTACATCTAGAAAAATATAAAATGAAGCTAGCTTCAGATACAAGAATAAGAACTTTTTTATCAAGTAAAACATGGTAAATCCTTAAGAAGAGATGAAGCAAACCTTACCTAAAACTAAGGTTATGTTCAATTTACAAAGCATTCACAATATATAATCATCTCATTTGTTTTTTAGAATCACCCAGGGAGGTTAACCCAGCAAGAAACTATCCTTCCATTTTATCAACAGGCCAAGTGAAGCCCAGGGAAATTAATCCAACAATCGGCCACATGCCGGGGACCATTCTAGAGTCAGAAAACCATGACTGAGATGAACTTCCACAAACAAAAACGCCTGCCTGCTAGGTAGGGGGATCTCACAGACACACATACATTTCAAGGACTTGATGTCATAATATCTTAGGTGAGGATACGTTCCCCCCCAGAACAATGTTGCATTCATCCGAAGGACAGTAAGCTCATTTATCACCTAGTTTAAGCTCTTCTGAAAACACAAAAGATGTGACAGAACTATTCTATGTCCCCACATTTCTCTAAAAATTTCAACAAATAAAAATCACCACCTGAAACACGGTGAACCATTTAGCTTTCAGGGGTATTTTGAAGTTTATAAATGTTCCCAGAAAAAAATGCTAGAATAAAGTACAAACAGTACTGTATATTAGTAGAAAAAGATTTTGTGGCAACATTAAATTCAATAAATGTCACATTCTTAAAAGTTAAAAAACCAAATGTAATGTCAACCTTCCAAAAGCAACCATGAATTTTTAAAAATACAAGGTATCACTGAATTATAGTAACATAACTTATTGTTTACTTCAATGTTTTTTTTAGATACTGTTTTCTCTTGACCAGAAACATAAACTTATTTAGCAATTTTTCCAATAATCCCAATGTCCCCTAAATTATAAAATCTTATTAATATCTTTGTCTTACGTTACTGCCTGCATCATCAAACTTCATTAACCAATTTATAATAACATTGAAGATAACAATGATTTCCAAAACTTTATTTATTTTATGATTTTATTTATTTATTTGACAGAGAGAGAGAGAGCACAAGCAGGAGGAGTGGCAGGCAGAGGGAGAAAGAGAAGCAGACTCCCCGCTGAGCAGGGAGCCCAACGCAGGACTCGATCCCAGGACCCTGGGATCATGACCGGAGCCAAAGGCAGACGCTTAACTGACTGAGCCACCCAGGTGTCCCCAAAACTTTATTTTAAAGAGTACAGCCTCTTTTCTGTTTAAAGTAGATTAAGATATTTACAGGGTTCAAAATCAAAATGACATAAAAAGATGTACACTGAGAAGTCTCACACTCTCCTCACTCCCCTGCCAATCCATTCCCCCCTTGTCTCCAAAATGTAATCACTTATTAGTCTGTTTATTCTTCTGGTGTTTCTTTATGAAAAACCAAACAAGGGGCGCCTGGGTGGCTCAGTTGGTTAAGCAACTGCCTTCAGCTCAGGTCATGATCCTGGAGTCCCGGGATCAAGTCCCGCATCGGGCTCCCTGCTCGGGGGGGGGGGGGGGGGGGGGGGTCTGCTTCTCCCTCTGACCCTCCCCCCTCTCATGCTCTCTCTCTCTCAAATAAATAAATATTAAAAAAACAAACAAACAAACAAATATAAGTATACACCATCCCCTTCCCCCTTTCGGAAAGGAAACCACATGCTATCTATGCTGTTTTGAACAATGGTCTTTCCACTTACGAATCCATCCTGGAAATCTCTCTGTCATCAAGCACACAGAGATTGTCCTTTTGAACAACCACACCATTATTCATTGTATGGCTGTAGTTTAATCAACCGGCCCCAATGATAAATACTTGAGTAGTTTCTAGGCTTTTGTTACTATGTAAACAATGAATAACCTTGTGTGTAAGTCTCTGTGTATATGTGCAGGTGGAATCTGGAGGACAAATTAATTGAATACTGGCTAAAAGGCAAAACAACAGTACTTTTGGTTGATCTCATCAGATTCCTCTCCTTAGGAATGGTTTTATGTAGCACCAGCCAGTAATAAATGAGACTGTCTGTTTCCCCACAGCCTTACAGCAGAGGATGCAAGCAAATGTTAAGATTTTTTGCCAACCTACCAGGTGAGAATTGGATTTAATTTGTATTTCTCTTTCAGCAAACCATCTCTGTTCATGATTTTCACCCATTTTTCTCCTGGGTTTGTGGGTCCTTTCCTTATCAGTCTCTAGATGCTCAAAAAGACTACCTACTCCTGAATATTTTTTTAAAAGGTACTATTAAGCCTCTCTATATATATGATAAGAAAAAGTATTAGCATGTGTTCTTTCATTGTCAAAACATTTCTATTAAGTTATATACCGAAGTTGAACATTATTTCTTTAAAGCTACATATTTGACATTTTCTTGGTTGATGAGAAAGAATTCCAAGCACTGTTATATTTATCTTAATTTTTCTGGTTGCAATTCAATATCAAATTTGTCTGATTCTTTCTAGTACGCCACACTACCCTCTATAATTAATGCAGGAACTCTGGCTAACCAAAATTAACTACCACTCTGAGCTGTACATCAGCAACTAAACATGGCAGAAAAAAACCAAAACCAAATAAAACATCTATTTATCTGACTTTATCTGCTAACTAATCTCATTTAAAATTCTTGACCGCAAATCTGAAATGGACAATCCTTGCTACCAGGCAATCCTATAATACTTACCTGGCACATTCTGCTTCCCATTCTCAAAAGGACTCATACCTTCCCAAATCGCCTATTCACCACCCTACCCCCACTCTCAGCTGATGAACCTGTCTTAGCTACATTAAGAAAATAAAAGCCATCAGGCAGACTTGCTGGTCATGCCTTGATCAGATGCTTACTGTGTAAGCACTAAATTGCTAAAACTATTCACCCAGTTGCTAAAGACAAAAATTTAGGATTCATCCTTGATGCTGAGCTTTTCCTTTCTCACCATATACAAACCATCTCCAAGTTCTGCAGCTCCTACCTCCAAAATATATCCCCAATCGCACCCATTTCTATCTTCACTCATCTGCAGATACACCCCACCACAAACCCTAGAATGGATTGCTACAAAAGCTTCACCTCCAGCCACCCCCCCCCCATCCATTCTCACAACATCTGGAGTCATCCTTTTAAAACAAAAAAAACCGTATCAGATCAGAACAATATTAATAAATCATTTGTTCTCTAAATTGATCTGCAGATTCAACTGAATCTCAACCAAAATTCCTTTCTTGTTATGGCAATTGACAAGCTGATTTTAAAGTTTATATGCAGATGCAAAGGACCTAAAAGAGCCAAAATAATTTTGAAGGCCATGGCAGGCACCTCTGGCCTCCAGCATCATCTCTTCATGACACAGAAATACTACCATTTTCTGTGTGCCAAGAAGAAGGGTTAGGAAACACTGTATTAAAGAGAGAAGCAGACCTTTAGGTCAATCTCTTTAAATTTTTATAAAAAGTAAAGAAAAATACTGTGTGTTGTTTTTTTTTAAGAAAGAGAAATAAGGGCGCCTGGGTGGCTCAGTTGGTTAAGCGACTGCCTTCGGCTCAGGTCATGATCCTGGAGTCCCGGGATCGAGTCCCACATCAGGCTCCCTGCTCAGCAGGGAGTCTGCTTCTCCCTCTGACCCTCCTCCCTCTCATGTTCTCTGCTCTCATTCTCTCTCTCACAAACAAATAAAATCTTAAAAAAAAAAAAAAAGAAAGAGAAATAAAAGGACATTAGGTTAATTCCAAATGTTGGAATCCTCTTGGCTGTCTGGAAAAATTCAATTTCAAAATACAATTAAACATGTATGCTTATGTTTTACTTACAAACTTAAGAAACAAAAGAAGACATCAACTCTGAGAGTCTAATGTAGGGGAAAATTTTTTTAATTAGCAAAATTTTCACTGCTACAACTAGATACTGAATCAAACTCTCAAGTTAAATGGCAGGGGGGCAAAATCATGATGCTTCATTTTGTTTTTATTCTTTACATTGTCAGCAGTATAATGACTGATACAAATAAAAAAAAATACTGAAAGATAACAAGGTCATGGTAACAGGTTATGAAATTTAGCTCCATAAAGAGAAATAAACTAAAAGACAAGCAACAATGCAAACATGAAAATTTCCTCTACAACTTAAGAAGCTTTCATCTGATTATAAATTTCTTTGATAACAGGGACCAAGGGGCTGGATATGAAGCTCATACTGAGACTAGCATGTCTTCTGCAGAGCCAGGCCAACTTCTACATCATCTATCCACCCGCCCACCCTGAGAAGGCACATTCAACTGTGCAAATGTGGGAAGCCTGGCCAATACCAATCACGAAAATCCAATATTAAGTCAAAGTTCAGGCCATAAAACTCCAGTCTCATGATAGGAGGAGGAGAAGAATTTGAAAACTACCTTATATTGCTGGATTCTAGGCAGTGGACACTGAACCTCCTGTGACTCAGTTCCCAATAAAATGAAGTGCTTCACTAAATGATCTACTGCATAAGAATTATCCCTCCAAAACTGTACTTACACCAAATTTTAATGTTCTGATACATACTCTTAATTTTGTATTTGTACTATTACCCATACTCCAATAACACATTCTAAATGGCTCTAATAAAATGTGCTTACTAGGACAAGAGAAGCCTACTACAGTACACATTAATGCAATATTAAAGGCTTCTATAATTGACTTCTGTAGAATTGCCTTTACAAAAAGCCTTCTGCACTTGAGGCCTGTTATGCTTTAACACTCAAATCTCTTTGAGATACAAGAACAATGTGCACTACTCATGTGGTAAAATCAAAGGAGGAAGCGAAATCAGCAATTTTAAATTTTGTGACTGTTTGTGTGGGAATAAAGAGAACTGAGAACATGTGCAAATTAACACTGCATGTCCTAACAAGGCAACCGTACAATCTATCATCTAAACCCAGACACTCTGGAGAGTAATATAGTGTGCTATTAATAATGACGCCAGGACAAGAAATGGAAACCAGCCTATCGCAGAGAAATCAGAACATATGATTATTCTATATCTAACTGATATTTTGAACAATTCCATTAAAATGCTACTAGCAAAGGAAGCAATGGTGCCTAAGACAAAAGTCCTGCTGCAACTAGCGTTGTCATCGGGGAAAAACCTGGGCTGAGAATTACTGGCTTCCACTTTATCCACTGACTTTGGATAAGTCCCCTAACCTGTCCAGGCCTCCATTTCCTTACCTGTGGTATGAAGTTACTATATTTAGTGACTTCTTGTGTTACCTTCAAACTTGAAAATGTTTGTATTCTACCCTAATGTGTCTTTTCCCCAGGTTCTGAAGGTCTCCAAGGAGACCTCATATATTTGTTCCTCTGATTTAAAAGCAAAGGTAGTATGAAATGAGAAGGCGGGGGGGAAAAGCTCTGATTTTAACTTCCGAGGTAACTGTAACAAATTATAAACTAGATCAACTGACTAAAATACAAAATTCCAGTAGCATGATATATAAATTATATACTTCTGTTCCATCCAAATTCATTCACCAGAACAGGGCTCTGATTTTGAATTTTTTTTTGTTTTTTTAACTACAGAAAACTCTTACTTGGCTGTCCACAGTCGGGGGTCTGGGAGAGTTAATCCAAAATAGTGATTGCATGCCTACTAACATTTAGAAGAAACTAGTAGTTCCTTCAAGGTCTCATACTTGCTCTGCTCAAAGCATTCTGAAAAATACACTATCAGCTACTCCTTTTTTTTTTTTTTTAATGAAAAACTGAATTCTGAACCAGTCAAGAATGTATCTCAGTTTTACATATCAAGCTAAATATATTCAGAAGCATATGGAACAAAAATTCATATGTAGTTTATGAAATGTCTGAAAACTAAAAAAGGAAAACAACACTTTAAAAATGTCAGCTTTATGCAAGTATTACCTTGTCATGCCAACCAAAACTCTCAATGTTACAGTCATAGTACCAAAACCTTGGGTGATGATCAGACACTGCTCCAAGCTATGACAATGAAGGTATCACTTGGTAAGTATGGAACCTGGGAGGAATTGCCAGTTTCTATAAGCATTTTAGATACACAAGTAATAATAATTTAAAAACTCCTGATATAGGAAATTAAAGGGCTCAAAGTAATTTTACAGAGGATCTCTGTATCATGGCAGTTCATGAATTTGGTAAAAACAAATGAAAATATCTGCCACCTGGATTGACTCAGAAGGCCGAAAAATCAAGAACTTATTATAAAACAACAACAAAGTTACTCTAAAGAAGCTCCTCAGATTACCCAACAAAAATGCATAACAAAAAACTCCTTGCAAAAGGGGTTAACATGAATTGCCTGAGAGTAAAAGAAAACCTTATTATTGAACAGCAAATATCCTTTGGCAATGAGTACTGGAGAAAAGATAAAACTATTTGTCCTTTCACGTTGTTCTTGGAGGATCACTACTGAACTCACTTTTACAAGTATATGTTCACTAATAAAACTATGGTAACTGAAGAGCATGAGGCATATTGTAAACTGTGCATGTCTTTTCTTATGAGGAAATGCAAAGGCTGGGCTACATCCTTGGAGGGGAAATCATTCTACTGAATAAAAGTATTAGTACAAAAAGCAAAACTGACTTAAAAAAATGGAGAGGAAAGTAGAATTCTTCCCTCAGGCCACATTTATGGATTAAATTTTAACACAGCACAAAATAATACCTTTATATAATGCATTAAAACAGGATTTTATTAATTAATTTATATGACTAAATGTAACAAATAATGTTAAATGAAAGGAAAAAAGGAATAGTTCAATAACTAATCTTACTACAACCCAGAAAGTGTCCAATTTGATGTCCTAATTACTTTTTTAAAATAAACTTATTTTAGAATAGTTTTATATTTACAGAAAAGTTGTAAAGATAGTACAAAACGTTCCCATATTTCAATTTCTTCTACTGTTAACAGCTTACACTAGTCTGATTCATTAGTTACAACCAAGGAAGCAATATTAATACATTATTATTAACTGAAGTCCCACACTCGAATTGTGTCTCTTTCATCTCTAACCAATGTCTTTTTTGTTGTTGTTCCAGGACCCTATCCAGGACACCACATTCCATTTAGTCATTAGGTCTCCTTAGGCTCCTCTAGACTAACAGTTTCTCAGATTTTCCTTGTGTTTGATGACCCTGACAGTTTGAGGAGTGCTGGTCAGGTATTTTGTAGACCTTCAACTGGAGTTTGTCTAATGTTTTTCTCACAATTTGACTGAGGTTATTGAGTTTGGGGGAGGAAGACCACAGGGATAAAGTGTCATTCCCACCACATCATATCAAGAGTACATGCCATCAACATAACATCACTGTGGATGATGACCTTGATCTCCTGGCTGAGGTAGTGGCTGTCAGGTTTTTGTTTTCTCTTCTTTTCCCTTCCTTTCTCTTCTCTTTCGCCCCTCCTTACCCCCTCCCCACACCTTCCTCCCTCCCTCTCCCTCTATTTTTCTCTTTCTCTCTCTCTCTTTTTCTAACACTTTCTCCAGCATTGTCTTGCTTCCTGCCCCAGCCCTGGAATCAGCTATTTCTCCAAGAAGCAGTAGTTCCTTCTTTTGGGGAATGTTATGAGAAACCAAGATCAGGGCACTAGGTGTGCTGATTCCAACTGCAGTGAGCTTGCTTCTTGGCCCTGGCAGCTGACAGGGTAAGGAAATACATGTTTGTATATTAGCTCACTTCCTTACACAGATCTATAAATAGCTCTATATGTATCCCTCTGAGTTTATAGTAAACTAGCCATGAGTTCAACCTGTACCACACTGGAAGCTTTAGCCTTGCTTGTCTCCAATGATGTGGCTCACATTTGCCACTCATTTTAAGAGAAGGACACATAGCTAACATGACAGAAAAAAAAAATTATGCTCAACTACAGATAAAAGTCTTCTGAAATAAGTCAGGGAGAAACTTCAACATATATATGTTAGAGAAGTATTTAAGATCCATACATCAATGCAAATCAAATAGTATAGGTAAGTACACTTCAAAATACCACTTTGTACGTCTTAAACATAAATAAGCAACTGTGTGTAAAAAACATTTAAAAATGATTACCATTAGATGTGCCGAGTGGAAGGTTAGATTTTTTTTTAATGTCCAAGGAGAGTTCAAAGTTACACAATATTGTCACTTATTAGTAAGGTACTTCAAAAGACCTTCCTAAAAAAGACCAGCAGGCCTATTGTCCTAGAGCCAGCAGAGTAACTTCAGAAGTGGGAGAGGATATCCATATACACAAGGCCCATTAACAGTACAGTTATCTCTATTAAGGAGAAACAAAGCGGATAATAAGGAAATATGCCCGACAATCAAAGAACTCCCAGTTCTGTGCTTATGGTTTTCTGCCTACGGCCAAGAGATTTTTATTCAGCATGTTGGTAAACTTTAGTATGATGATAGATTATTTCATACTTCGGTTTATTATCACACAAGATGAAAAAGTAAATTGTTTCTCATCAACAAGCACATTTTCTCCCATCAGTTTGTGGACTCACTTGTCTCAGAGCTTTCTAGATAATGTCCCTTTCTCCCCCTAACATTTCCTTGTCTATTACTTCTTCAACAGCCCCCAGACATCCTTATCTCTTCCACTCCTGGCAGCAGTGGGCAAGTGTGCTTGGCAAACAGACGTGCAGAGGTATAGTTAGCTCTGGAATGCCTACAGACATTCCTACACTCTTTTGGACTAGAGATCTAGGCAAAAACCTAGAGCAGCCCCATTTGTATTGATAAAGCATACATAAAACCGAACCATTTTCCTATCTTCAGTTGGAATCACTGCTTTGGCAGATCCCATTGGTACCCTGCCCTGATCCCTTTACCTTTCCTTATCCCTTCAGTGTACCAGGCTTGACTTGCAACTGTCAGGGCCTTTGTCGGATTGTCCTCTCCCTGTTGGAGGCTGCTCTGTCACCAGCATGGGAGGATGCAGGCAGCAGAGAGCAGCCCCCAGTCAAGTAACTGACTCCCTTACCCCTTGCCTGGGTTAACCCAGGTGAGTGTTTTAAACCAGCTCCTAGTTCCAAGGAGTTTTAATAAAACTCCAGCTGCTCATGGTGGTATCTGGTTTGATAACATGCCCCCTTCAATACTGTCTTCCCTTTCCTGTCTCATGTGCCCACTCCCTATAGTGGTTCCTTCACCTTCCAAATTAACTGCTTCCCTCAAATTCTTGTCTCAGGGTCTTCTCAGAAAATCTAACCATTTCAGTATCTGTGTATTTCTACTCTTTAAAGAATGTTAAGAGCAAGCAAGCTTGGTCACAGCAGCATTATCAGTCAGGAGAACTTGGATTCTGAGGTAAACTATACTTGGATTCAAATCCTGATATTGCCACATAAAATACGTACCACCCGAAGCAACTTATTTAACTCCTTTAACCTTTAGTTTCCACATCTTTACAATGGGTTTGCCTGTAGGCTAAATGATATAATACATGCAACACTCTTAGTACTCAAATAACATTTGTCAAAATCACACACCTTACTGCCCATATTAATAAGGCTTCACCAATATACTTTACTATTCCAGGAGACTCTTGCCTAAGAACATAAAAAAGTTGTGAAAAACTTTATTGTTGAGTCCAAAAACTTAAAAGACCCCATCAGCTTTTCAATAGAAAGCATGATAACCCCAGGATTCTTTGCACCCCTTACCTCTTAAAATCCTCATATTGCTGTATTCACCAATTCTCAACATAGGTTTACCCAATCCTAACCAAGACCCACATGGAAAGACCTGTCTGAAACCAAACTTTGAAATCTCAACACACATCTCAACTTCGACCTTCTGGCTAGAGGAGACCACCCTGATCGATGATAGAGGTAGTGTTTCCCGTTTCCTTCAGTAAGTCATGAACTCGACTTGGTCTTATCAACAGGCTGATGATGCCAGTATTCAACATTCCTTAGATGAATGTCACAATAGCACCTTTTCTCTTAAGATTGTGCCATCATTCTTCAATTTACTCAGAACTTAGGAAAGGCTGAATTTTACTCCTTAAATTTTCCAACAAATAGTAATCAAGATTTCTTCACATTTTTGTGTTTTTGTTATTGTTCTCTTGCTCTCAAGAATTCTGGACAGACAGCTCTTCCAAAAATGGCTGAGAAGTGAAGAAAAGCTGCACCAAAATATATCAAATACATGGCCAATGGTTAATTTAAGCCTTTCAGTCAAAGAGCCCGGTGTTCTGTGCCTATGTCTGTGTTGGACTTCCTACAAAATTGCTGCTAATTTAGCATCAGAGAAGAGGTAACTGTTTTTGCCAGAAATTGTGAAAAGTTAAAATGTATCATTCACACCTTATCTGACTCAGATTCTTTTATGACCAACACCCAGAATCTGCAAGAAGGTTCAGGTAGGTTGCCAAGTGATGAAATTAGTTGGTCTTTGTAAGTACTGAAATCCCAGTCGCCACTTCATTAGTCCAAGATCTCTAACATGCCAAAGCAGAGATAACCTAGCTGGGCTGGTCCCGAACTGACTGAGTTACGTTAAGACCATACTCACCACCCTATGTAGAACACTGGCTACCACTTTTCTTGGTCAATAAATCATAAGTATAAATCTTTCCTTTAGAAAATTTCCTAGTATAAACAAACTTCTTTGATTATGGACAATGACTTCTCAATAAATTTTTTAATTTTAATAATTTCAAAGCTACAAAAAGTGACTCTGTATGTGTGCACATGTGTGCTCACACACATACTGTTATTTAACCACTGAAAGTACGTTGGAGCCATCATGCCCCTTTAAGCCCCTCAGTGTGCACTTCTTCAGAACAACCACATTCACTTATATGACCACGATGAAATGGTCAAAATCAGGAAATTAAATACTGACATAGTTAATATTATCTAATCTATAGACCTTATTCAAATTTCTTAGTTAGGCCAAAACACAATGTCTCTTTATAAGTTCTTTTGCCTAGAACTAAAGTGCACAAATACGTATCTTTAAAATAATCATCTGAAGATTCTTCTAAATAAAAGTATGACTACTATTCATCTCTACATGAAGATAAAGCTTCCTCTAAAGGATCATAATCAAAAGCATCTTTTCTTATAATGTAGCATTCAATAAAAATGCATTTTTTTCTGCTTGCCAAAAACTCAGGGAACAAAAGCTCTCTTTTTTTCATTAAGAAGGACAATAAGTTAATTTACAGAAATCTGGACAAGTCTCTTGAACTCCCAGAAATCATCTAGCAAGAAGTTGTACAAAAATATAAAATTCTAATCAATTTGCTTATCATCTGTCTTCAGGTTGGCAACAGAGAATCAATACAGCATTCATAATTCAAATTCTAAAAAAAGTACTTACTTAAGAGTTAAGAATCAAGTTAGCAACAAAACAGTTTCATTCTAATAATTATCTGGATTGGATATACCTACTGGGTCTTAAAATAACATCTTAGTTTTCAGTCTGCCATATTATGTAAGTCTGAATATTGTTCTAATACAAAGAAAACTAATATCTTTATTCAACAATCTAGTAAGATCTATACTCTGTATTAAAGCATGACTGCATGAGTTCAGAAATATTCACAATATATTTGTACTCACATTAGACCTAAAATAGTGTGACTTTTTCTCTTTAAAAAAAAAAAAGAGTAAAAAAATCACAAAAAATTATAAAATACTATGATCCTTTTGTTTTAAAAATGTTCACCTATCTATCCATCTGTCCATACCTCTAGCTTTAGAAGGATCTACACATGAAAATGTTAACATGAAATTATTTCTGGTTGATAAAATTCAGGAATTTTATTCTTTTTGTTTACCTAAATTTTCTATTCTTCACAACATACATGCATAACATCTAATTTAAAGGGGTTTTGAAAATTTGGGGCTTTACAATGAAAGCAACAAAACGATCATAAAAAGAAAATGAGAACATTTTTGTAAAAATGAAAGGGATAAAGATAGAAATGCTTTAATATATGAGGAATAACCATAACTCTAGAAGGTTGACTCATGATCTGAAATGAACTAGGGGTAAAAGAACACAGGTAACCTACCAACTATTACACTCAACAAAAATAACAGGATTATGGAATTTTAGGGTTGGAAAAGATCTCAATAAGCGTACTAACCTTCCATCATACCTCAGTAAGTAAATAAATAAATAAATAAAGATGACTTACCTGTAATAGCTAAGAGTCTACTAAAAGCATTTGGTTGTGATGGATACCCTTCTCCCTTTGAATTATTTTCCTAATTATTATGGTGCTAATTACCTCAATCGACTGGGTATCTCTTTTCACTATTTAGGTTCTGTAATCACTAAATAACACTGGAATTAACCAGTGGATCACTATACTTCATGACAGTCTTCTGCCAGGTTACCACCAACCAGTATTATGACATTCTTTTTAAGTTTCCAACTAGGTGATGAAATTGTATTTGAAGTGAGTCAGAGACCTTAGTCATACTCAGATACTACTTTCAAAAACCTAAGACAGGGGCGCCTGGGTGGCTCAGTCTTTAAGCGTCTGCCTTCGGCTCAGGTCGTGATCCCCCAGGGTCCCGGGATCAAGCCCCGCATCAGGCTCCCTGCTCTGTGGGGAGCCTGCTTCTCCTTCTCCCACTTCCCCTGCTTGTGTTCCCTCTCTAGCTATCTCTCTCTCTGTCAAATAAATAAATAAAATCTTAAAACAAACAAATACCTAAGACAACACTGATGGCAAGATGAACCATTATTTTATGTCACTTAGAAAAAATTGAGGTCAAGTCAACTATGATATAAGACTTCCTGGGGCACCTGGGTAGCTCAGTCGGTTAAGTGACTGACTCTTGGTTTCAGCTCAGGTCATGATCTCATGGGTCATGAGATAAGAGGCCCACATCGGGCTCTGCGCTCAGCAGGGAGTCTGCTTTAAGAGTCTCTTCCTCTGCCCCTCCCCCACTCTCTCTCTCAATAAACAAATAAATCTTTTAAAAAAAGACTTCCTTTTCACTTAGAATTTTAAATTTACGTATCCAGAGAGTTCTATGATTGTATGTAGACATACGTTTTTATTTTATACCACTGTTGTACATATATAAAAAAAAGAACTGACATAAATTGGTTAAAGTATTCCCAAAACATCTTCAGATTTGGAGCCCGACTCTTCATCATGTTCTGACTCACTATCTATGAAGTCTGAGTTTTCCCTCACAAAGTTACCAACAGCACCAGAGATACAGCATTTCTCAAAAATACTTGACTACTGTCTCCAGGAATTTCATCTAAGGGCCTTACTGACATCCACTCTGCAAATTCATTGCCTAAATTTGTCTCTTTCCTCAAGCACATCGCATGTGACTAGAAGCTTCTTTTCAAAGACATCAAGAAGGGTCTGACAAATTGATGTGGGACACACTAACAACAGTCTTTTGCAACATGTGCATCAGTCATCCTGTTATTACTTTGAAATTTCTTCTATTTATTCCAAGGGATTTAAACATTTCTCCTGCATTCAGTTGCTCATGTAACAGAAAATCCTTTGCACATAGTTCATTAACAAAATTATAACAAGTCTTCAGACTTGTGCATATCTTTCTTTCCTATGTCCTGTAAATCACTTGATTGTTTTTCAAGAATGGAATTGCAGCATTCATCCAATGATGAGTATTAACTTGCTAACATCAAACTTACACTCTGCTGCACTTTCTTCATACATTTTTCTTTTTTTCTCTCATTACTTTGTGGAAGGTATTTTAAATGACAAACCAATGTAAAGCTAACAATGCATGTAACTCAAGTGAAATGACAGTCTGAAGAGCCATGATGCTCACAAACTGGTAAATACATCACGACCACAACTTGGTGGGTAGCAACTGTAAGACACCATTGATTATAATACACACCACAATTTCAGACATTAAAATGTAAAACAGAAAATGTTATGTCTTACAATCAATAAATCATTCACTAAGTGAAGGTCTAGTAGTAGCAGACTAGTGGTAAACCGTTGGCAGGAAATTTTTCTGAAAATGAGTGACAGACTCAATTCTTAAGGACTTTGATGGATAATTATAGGAATGACAAAGATACTCAAATAACTAAATACAAGAAAGGATTTGATTTAGATAACCTGCTATGGAATTCAGATACACTGTTACAGGAATTCACAGAAGAAGTAGAAAATACTTCCTGCTTAGTGGGAAGGGGATGAGAGAAAAAGAGATTAGAGGAAGGCTGAAAGGGGCCATCCAAGAACAAACCTAAGGGATGACTGGCAAAGCAATGTCTTAGAGGAGGTAGATGAATTTATCTTAAGAAATAATATGTCTCCTTTATAGCAGCAGTATTTTCAATAGCCAAGATATGGAAGCAGCCCAAGTGTCCGTCAATTGATGAATGGATAAAGAAGGTGGTGTGTGTGTGTGTGTGTGTGTGTGTGTGTGTGAGAGAGATGGAATATTATTCAGCCATAAAGAAGAATGAAATCTTGCCATTTGCAACAATATGCAGTATAATGCTAAGTGAAATAACTCAGAAAAAGACAAATACCATATGATTTCACTCCTATATGGAACTGAAGAAACAAAACAAATGAACAAAGGAAAAAAAGAGACAAACTGAGAAACAGACTCATAACTATAGAGAACAAACCAATGGTTACAAGAAGGGAGGCAGGCAGGGGGAGGAATGAAACAGATGAAGAGGATTAACAGTACACTTAGCATGACGAGCACTAAGCAATGTATAGAATTGTATACTATACTGTACACCTGAAACTAATATAACACCGTATGTTAACTACACTGGAATTAAAAATGTAATAAAAAAAATTTTTTTGAAGAAATGTCTTTTTCTCATTGACAAGAAAAATTTTTTAGAAACGTCTTAAGAAATACGTCTTTCTGTTATGTTAAACAGGAAAGAAGAGATCAGAAATTACAAAAAAACCTTAGAAGGGAAAAGAAGAGCTGGAGGCAGGTCAGACTAGCTGGCCTTGGTGAACTGCAGACACGGCGTCCATCGACGGTGAGGAAACACACAGGCAACTGGTGTGGAAGAGGTGCCACGGGAAATGCAACAGAGAGTAACTAAGAAGACTATGCCTCACCAGTCAGCGCCCAGCTTAGGCCGGATTAAATGAATTTTGAATGGAACTAATTAGCCCAGGCTCAGAGCTTTCTCAAGCAAAGTTCAGAACAGAAATAGGGAGGGAAGAAAAAAAAAAAGAAAAAAAGATAACCTGTGGGATTTACTCTACGATACGGCTGAAGATTCAGAATGAAGGAGATGCAATGTCCAGCCAGAGTCCCAATTTTTGCAGCATTACTGAAGGAAATGTAACTGATTTCATCTTTATAAAAGTAGAATAAACACAGTTATCAAGATTCTCAAATCTATTACCTCAATTCATCTTTCCAACAGATCTGAAATATATTTTTCTATGTTTATATGCCAAGATGTCAAACAAACTCACCCTACTAACCAGCCTCTCACCACCAAATACATAAATACACATCTGCTGCCATGTATTTCCTCCTACAATTTCTCCCATTCTCCCACTTCAAGTTCAAACTCACCCTGGCATTCCCAGACATGCAGGCATTCTGGGACTATGGTTAAAAATGAACTCTTACTCCCCTGAACTCTGATTTTCCTCCATTTTTACCTTGCATTCCTCCACGACTTGTATTTAAAAATAAATACTGCCTACTGGACTTGCAGGAACAGGCTGATGTAGAGAAACCGGGCAGCAGTATTATGCCCTCAGACAAAACGGGACAACACACAGGTCACTTACCCAACTTGAGATATGTTACTGACCTTGAAAACATTAGGGATGAGGTGAGATTTTCCCCTCCTAATACCCGACCCTGAATAATCTGTAACAGTTTCCCAAGAATCCTAGGAAAGCAGAGGGTCTTTGGGTATACTCCTCTTAAAAAAAATTTCTTAATTTGATGTTTCAGTTTAGACATAGTCTATTATTCTAGAGCACTGTTAATTTTTTAAATGAAGAAACATCAAAGACTAAAAAATTTTTAAAACACATTCACATGCTGATGGTAGCATTTAAAATTGGTATAATTCACTCAGAAGGCAGCAACACCTACCATTATCAAAATAGTGTTAAAAATAATTTATTAGAGGGGCGCCTGGGTGGCTCAGTCATTAAGCGTCTGCCTTCGGCTCAGGTCATGATCCCAGGGTCCTGGGATTGAGCCCCACATCGGGCTCCCTGCTCAGCGGGAGGCCTGCTTCTCCCTCTCCCACTCCCCCTGCTAGTGTTCCCTCTCTCGCTGTGTCTCTGTCAAATAAATAAATAAAATCTTTAAAAAATAAAAAATAAAAAAATAATAATGATTTATTAGAAACACAAGACTACATAGAGAGAGCTTTACCACAGTTTTAGGTGTGTAAATAGAACACTGGGAAAAATGTAGATATCTAACAGAAACTGAAGAATCTGGTCATTTATGGTACAGAACTAGAAGAGAATGCTGCACCCACTAAAAAACAGCTATAAAGATGAGGTAGAAACATGGGTACAAATGGTTTATGATATAAAATGAAATGCCAGAACACAAATTTATATACATATACATATATATTGTATATATATATATATATACAACGATTTAACTCTATGTCATCTTTTAAAAATATGTCAACTTTCAAAAATCTTTTTTCTTTTTTTTAGATTTTATTTATATGTCAGAGAGAGAGAGGTAGACAGGGCACAAGCAGGGAGAGCGGCAGGCAGAGGGAGAAGCAGGCTCCCCGCTGATCAAGTAGCCCAATGCAGAATTCGATCCCAGGACCCTGGGATCATGACCTGAGCTGAAGGCACACACTTAACCAACTGAGTCACCCAGGCATTCCTTAAAAATATCTTAAAAAATCATTTGGAAAAACCACTCGCTTCCAAATCTCTCATTTTTAAAGCCCATCCGTTCTTACTTGTTCAATTAAATTATTCTTTTTTGTTTTACTCTCCTATGCATTGTCTTTCTGGTCATTTCTATTTTCTAGTACAGCTGTCTTTATCTTCTTCACTCACTGTCTTGACAAAAACATTACTGCCTATCATGCTCTCTTTTCCAACTCCAGGAAAAATATCCAGGGCCACTGTAATACTCTCCCACATGCTTCCCTGCTTGCTATCCATGTGCAAGTTACAAAGCAGAAGAGGAGACTGAAGTGGAAGAACAATGAACTGCCTCAGGCCTCAAAATTATTTTCTAATTATTTTTGCCTATCTTAGCATGTGCAGGAAATAGAAATTTAAAATAATCAGGTAATACAGGTTTCTTACCTATTGAATGAGTCTGAATCTGATGAAGAAAGAGCTTCTTCTTGAATATCAGTACAGCTGGAAGAATCATCTGGTCTATCAGACTCCATTCTCCCTGGGGATTCCAGTTTTGACTGAGAGAAGTGGTTTGTTACGGGGGAAGTATCTGAGAATTTCATTTTTTTATCTTCCTGTTCTAAAAAGGAAAAAAGAAAGAAAAAAACATTTAAGCGTATCATAAAATCTATGACCTACGTTTATTATTTCTACAACATTTAATATTGTTATTTATACTTAGTAAAATGGAAGTTTATGTAACATTGATTCCAAAACTCTAGCAACAGTCAGAGAATAAGAATCAACACTACCATGTGCCATCTAATTATACTGTCCGCCCCATGTATTTCCATTTTAATTAATTTAAAAACAAAATTTCCTGGGCACCTGAGTGGCTCAGTTGGTTAAGCGTCTGCCTTCGGTTCAGGTCATGATCTCAGGGTCCTGGGATCAAGCCTGTGTCATCAGGCTCGGTGCTCAGCAGGGAGTCTGCTTCTCCTTCTCCCTCCGCCTACCGCTCCCCCTGCTTGTGCTCTCGCTCACTCACTCTCTCAAATAAACAAATAAATCTTAAAAAAAATAATAATAATAAAAAATAAAAACAAAATTTCCTTTTAAAACCAGGAGTAGTGAACTGTATAATTCTAATGAGGCTTCTATTTACAGTATTACTAAAGAATTCCTGCATATTTCACAGATCAGAGAAAACTGACAAACATATGAAGCACAACAAAAAAGGATTAAAAATTCAATTAATAAGAGAACCATGGGCTTGGGGCACCTGGGTGACTGTCGGTTGAGCGTCTGACTCTTGGTTTCAGCTCGGGTCATGATCTCATGGGTCCTGGGATCAAGCCCCATGTTGGGCTCGTGCCCCTCCTCTGACTCTCGTGCTTGCTCTTTCTCTCTCTCTCTCAAATAAATACATAAATAAATTTAAAAAAAAAGAAAGAACTATATTTGTCACTGACTACTACGTGGTAGTGAATCCATCTGGATATTTCTCTTAGTCCACTAAATAGAATCTAATATTCAATATGAAAAAGGAAAACTAATCAGACATAACTAGTATTTCTGTTTGATCTAATACATGTCATATTTCTCTGTATTCCTTGTCGTATTCTGAATTTCTGAGGTTTCCTGCTGCAGATAAAAATAAGGGAAGCTGGAGGCATGCAGACAGTGTTTGCAAGAATGTGACATACAGGTATGACCAAAGATTTGCAAATACAAGTGCAGAAAATAATATCCATGAAGGATTCCTCAGTGCCCAAGACTGTCCCTCACGACCTGTTTCAGGACTCTGCTAGGATTTCAGCTGCACTGTCTTTAAGAGTCAGGAACTGGGTAAGTACTGAGCACGCACACCACATGTGCTAAGAGTATAGAGCCCCCTTCCATGAGTTCCCTCACAGAGAAGCAGAGCTTTCATACATCACTCAGCCAGTGTGCGTGTACAGGCAAGTGACCTTCAACAAAAGACACTAAAAAAACTGTCAAGGCTTTGTCATAAAGAGAAATTTTATGGAAAAAGAATAAGATTCTTCAAAAAGAAACCTTTCCAAGTCCATACAGTCAAGACTTTTCCAGAAATAAGAAGTTTTTGTTATACTGAAGAAGAGCATACATCACAAAAGTGTAATTTCTATAAATAAGCTCTTGATGTTGTCGGGCTTTCAACAAGCCAAATCATTACCAAAACAAAACTGTACCCTCTAATGTTTATCTGGGGAAAGGAAAGAAGAAGCTAACCACAAAAACCATCCAGGAGCTCGAAGATCTCTTGTAAACAGACACCCCAGATCGCATTAAGAAGAATCAATCACCCAGTAAATGCATGAACCTAGACAATTCAACACTCAGCTGGACAGGAGAATGCAATCAAGCTGACAAACCAGGGAGCAGGAATTCAACTTAAAACTATCTTTTATTTTTGCACCTGACTTACATTCTTTTCTTACTTCTTCCCCTCTTATATAAGCCTCTCCAAGATAAATTCCCTCTTGGGGATTAGTATCATTCAACAATTTGTGGGTATTAAAAGTCAGTTATCTTTCATATCTGTCCACAGATGTCAGAAAAGGACATCAAACAGAGCCTGCAACTCTGAGGCTGTGACATCAAGCCTCCCTGAAGACATGTGACAAAAACAGATGAAGGATTTACTTGAGAGAACATGTATCTTATTCACTTATATTGGCACTTCAATGAGCAAGTTTATTCCAAAGAACAAAAATTACACGGGTTGTATGATGCTATACAGACCTCAACTTCCCAATCAGTTGTGCTAGTCTGTCTGTCGTCCTTGCTCTCACACACTCCACCTCTCTCAGACACGTGCATTCATGCACAACAACCTACCAGCAGCAATCATCTCTGAACCCCACGGAGAGCAGTATTTATGGGCATATACACATATAATGCACAGCCCTGAGTATAAGCAATTAATCATTTTCAAGAGACATTCAACCAATAAGCAAAAATGTTCTCCCAATCTATTAAGCCAGATTTTTTTTTTCAGGAACTAAACTACTTTCTAAGAAAATCCTTTAACAACTTCACGAACACATTCAAGTTGTTCACAAAGAGCATGAGTTATATATTCAGGCAGCAACCTACTAAATGATACCAGGAGAATTTAGGGAGGAAAAAAAAAAAAAAAAAGAATGTACCAGCATGTAAAACAATAAGACTTAGGAATAAATCTAACCAAGGAGGTGAAAAACTAAAGTGCTGAAAACTACAAAACATTGTTGAAAGAAATTAAAGAAGCCATAAATACATCCTGCATTCATAAACTGGAATACAATACTCTTAAGATATCAAAAGTACCCAAAGCAATCTACAGCTTTAATTCAGTCCCAAAGGTACTTTGTGCAGAAATAGAAAAATTTATCCTAAAATTCACATGGAATCTCAAGGGACCCAAATAGTCAAAACAACCTTGAAAAGGAAGAATAAAGTTGGAAGACTCATACCTCCTGACTTTGAAATGTATTAACAGGGCGCCTGGGTGGCTCAGTTGGTTAAGCGACTGCCTTCGGCTCAGGTCATGATCCTGGAGTCCCTGGATCGAGTCCCGCATCGGGCTCCCTGCTCGGCAGGGAGTCTGCTTCTCCCTCTGACCCTCCCCCCTCTCATGTGCTTGCTCTCTCATTCTCTCTCTCTCAAATAAATAAATAAATAAATCTTTAAAAAAAAAAAAAAAGAAAGAAATGTATTAACAAAGCTACAGTAATTAAAACAGTATAGTACTGACATGAGAAGAGACATAGAGACCAGAGAGTAGAACAGAGAGTACAGAAATAAACCCTCACATATGTAGTCAATTGATTTTCAACAATATCAAGAGCATTCCATGCAGAAAGAATAGTCTTTTTAACAACTGGTGCTTTACACATAAAAGAATGAAGTCGGACCCTTATCTTATACCATACACAAAAATTAACTCAAAAAGGATCACAGACCTAAATGTTAAAAACTAAAACAAAAAATTCTTAGGAGAAAACAAAGAGGAAAATCTTCATGAACAATTTGGCAACAATTTCATGGATATAACACCAAAAGCACAGGCAACAAAAGAAAAAATGGATATATCGGACTGCATCAAAATTAAGCACCTTTGTGCATCAAAAGAAATTATGAAGAAAGCAAAGAGGCAACGAAGAAAATATTTACAAATATTTGCAAATCATATACACGGAAAAGGATTAATATCCAGAATATATAAAGAATTCCTTAAAAAAACAACAAGAAAACCAACTGAAAAATGAGCAAAGAGCATGAACAGACATTTCTCCAAAGAAAAGCACATAGCCAATAAGTATATGAAAAGATACTCAACATTATTAGTCATTAGGAAAATGCAAATCAAAACCATGAGATATTCACTTCACACCTACCTTGATGGCTATGGTTAAAAAAAAAAAAAGGAACAGGTGTTGGCAAGGATATAGAGACACTGGAATCGTTAAGCACTGCTGGCAGGAATATAAAATGGTACAGCCACTTTGGAAAGAGTTTTGTGGTTTTTCATAAGGTAAATATAGATTACCATAAGAATCAGAAACTCCACCCTTAGGTATATACCCAAGAGAATGGAAAGCAGAGACTTGAACAGATATTTGAACACCAATCTTCACAGAGCATTATTCACAATAGCCAAAAGGTGAAAATAACCCATTACAGATGAACAGATAAACAAAATGTGGCATGTACACACAATGGAATATTATTTTGTCATAAAAAGCAATGAAATTTTGATATATGCTACAAAAGGACCTTAAAAATATTACGCTTAGTGAAAGAAGTTGACACAGAAGGACAAACATTAATGATTCCACTTATATGAGGTACCTAGTATAAGCAAATTCTCACAGAAAGTAGAACAGAGATTACCAGGGTCTGACTGGGAAAGGGCAAGAGAGTTATTATTTTTAATGGGTACAGAGTTTATGTTGGATGATGAAAAAGTTTTGGATCTAGATGGTGGTGATTGTTATAAAACATTCTGAATGTATTTAACGGCGCTGAATTGTACATTTATGAATGGTTAAAATGATATTATGTATAGTTTATCACAATAAAGAAAAAAATAAGGAATTTTCATGTGCACTTTCCTCCATTATGATTCTGTTTTGTTCACTGGCCCAAAGCCCTGGCAACAGAAATATAATATTAATCTCAAACTTAAAATGGATCCCAATTAAGGACGTGCTGTATATGGGCACACCAAGTTTATAAGCTTCAGACTTTTTAGCAGAACATTCCATCCAAAATAAATACCAGTGACCTAAAACAAAAATTATTCTAAGATAAAATTATTTGTAGGATATTTGAAGATGTGCAGCAATAAATCCTATACCTAGAAAACACCCTCAGACTGAAACAACTAAGAAACTTCTGATTACCATTAAATCAAAGATTTTAGAAACTTGTCTTCAGGGCATTCTCCCAATCATTTTTCCCACAGTAACAAACTTAGTTTACATTCAACAACTGCTATATGTCTAAAAATACTTTTTTCCACTTCAGATACCTAATAAAAAGGTAAACTCCCATGGTTTTGTTTTCTTTTTATATTAAAAATAAATAGAAAATTGAGGGGCACCTGGGTGGTTAAGTGTCCAACTCTTGGTTTTGGCTGAGGTCATGACCTCAGGGTCATGAGATCAAGCCCTGCGTTGGGTTCTGCGCTCTCTCCCCCCTCTCCCTTTGCCCCTTTCCCTGCTCTCACACATACACATGCTCTAAGACAAAATAAATAAATAAAATCTTAAAATAAATAAATAGTGAAATTCAACATATTTCTGTTTTTAGTTACTAACTCTAATTAGTCTCTTACCCACGCATACAGGTAATAGCTTTTCTGTAGATTCATCTTCTTCTTTTGTTACTTTTTTTTTTGACATTTCAACAGTTTTCTTGTATCCTTTTTTGGCCTGATCCACCAGAAGCCGAAATTCATTCTGATGTTTTTTACCTAAAATTCAAAAGATCTTCTCAGTAAAGCAAGAACTGTAAGTTTTATTTTTGTTATGCTGACAAACTGAGTATCAAGAAGTATACAAACTTGCTCAAGAACAACATCCTTGGGGGCACCTGGGTGGCTCAGTTAAGTGTTGGTTAAGCATCTGCCTTCAGCTCAGGTTATGATCCCAGGGTCCTGGGATGGAGCCCCAAGTTGGGCTCCCTGCTCAGTGGGGAGTCTGCTTCTCCCTCCCCCTCTGCCCCTACCCACCTTGTGCTCACTCGCTCTCTCTCATAAATAAATAAAATCTTTTTTTTTTTTTAAAGATTTATTTATTTATTTATTTGACAGAGAGAGAGACAGAGAAGGAGGGAACACAAGCAGGGGGAGTGGGAGAGGGAGAAGCAGGCTCCCCGCTGAGCAGGGAGCCCGATGCGGGGCTCGATCCCAGGACCCTGGGATCATGACCTGAGCCAAAGGCAGACGCCTAACGACTGAGCCACCCAGGCGCCCCAAAATCTTTAAAAAAAAAAAAAAAAAAAAAGAACAACATCTTTGGGAATCACTCGCAATAAATTTAAAAGCTGGCAAGCACAAAAATACAAAGGGCTAGGGGTCATGGAAGCCTCTCCTTCTTATCTTCTCCTTTCCTCAGATACAAACATGGAAACAGGATATTCCTAGTTTGCTACTGTAGGTTTTTTCCCCCAAGCCCCATACTCTGAAGGCTTTTGAGAGAGCACAAAAGATACCACTTTATTATATATATCCAAAAGACACCATTCTAACTCCCAAGAAAAGAGTACTAACATGAAGAACACTAACTGAATATAAAAGCAGAAGCCTCCAGGAAAGTTGGATTATAAAAACAAAGGATACCCATTTCGATTCCCTTTTTCCTTTGCATTTCTTGCCTATTTCCCATCAAGATCCCTTTAACATCTACTACCCCACCCCCAATCCACCTTATCTCAGGATATCGTAATTACACCAATCTTAATAACACCTGCTACTTTAACACATCTGAAGATAATGTAAGCCTGATCTCAAGGTCACCATTATTAATGTACATTAATCTACTCAATAAAGAATAGCCAGGCATTGTTAGAGCACAGCCTTCAGGACATCTATTTGTGATCCTGAACTACAGTTCAGTTGCTGAGAATGCACTTGACTTACCCAGCACCCTCAAACACTTAAGTCACGGTTCAAAATGATGTCATAAATCCTGAAAAATGTATTTTAGAAAGAATCATACTGCAAATAGTTCAAGTTTTGAGACCGTTTTCATACAGTAACCAACACTTTCCCTGTGGCACAACACTAAGAATCAATGAGTGTAGGAAAAAATTTGTGCTTTTATTGAGAACTATGCCTTTTCTAGAGCTACCCTTCCAGGATTCCATTCACTGCCTTTGAGCTTTGTCACAGCTCTGTAAATTGTAGATAACTGATGGCAACGAAAAATAATTCTTGTCTACAGACATGCAAAATCCTGCGGGGTGAAGGCTCAATTGACCCCCTCTCCCCCACTGGCAGAAGCCAGTTTTGCCTCCATTTGCACAGATTTCAATATTCCTGATCTATAAATATGACTGTTCTTTGGACATTAGGGAGGAACTGCTCCTAATCCCAATATATTTATGTGCATGGTACATGTAAAACTCCCCGTGAAACTGGTATGTTGGCGTGGAAAGTGGTAAATTTTAAATAAGAGACTGGTTAAAATTCCAGCAAGAAATGTGGGCTGGCCATAAAGATTACTGGGAAAAGTTAGCTCTTCAGAAATAAGTGAGATCCTATCTAGGAAATAAGCTAGGTGATTTCTTTCAGGTCCTATTTAACTCTGTGCATTTGAGGATAATTATTTTATACTTCCCTCAGCTCCCCAGTCAGTGGGCGACCACCACCACCATCACTATGTAGTTTCTGTTAGGCAAGGGTATCACAGCACTATGGGGTCTACGAAATTTGGTCAGACCTGGTCTAGGTCTTCTCCCAGTGAGGCCACTGTGTACAAGGGAATTATGGGTGTAAGAATTACTTTAAAAACTTGCTCAAGTAATCTCATTAAGAGTTAAGGAGGCTTAATGACTTTCTCTTCTAAAGTAATAAAATCCCAGGTTTAAAAGAGATTTTCTTTGTTTAATCTGATTACCCCTACAGCTAGGCTGGAAACCAAAAAGTAAATGGCAGCCACTGCTCTGGCTTTGGCCCAAGAAGTCCAATAACCTCTGCTCAAAAGATGAACAATGCCAAGAGATTATGACTAATAAAATTGTTCCCATTCATCTCTTCACCTCATTTTAGGAGATGTGCCATCTGGCAAGGAGTACTTTAGAGTTTAAAATCTCAGTTCTGCTAATTAGATGCCCTGAATTTACCTCTTAAAAATATTAAGTGGCTGAGATCATTGTGGGAGCTGATGAATAAGCCCCACATTCAACCAACTCATATTTTCAAGATTTTTAATACTTGAATCATATCACCCTTTCTGCCTCTCCAAGTCAAGCCCTTCACTCTTTCACCACCCCTTAACTACTTTTTTAGACCAGCTTTTACAGCCAAAGCATCTCTGGATCTGCCTGTGAACTCCGAGGTACACAAGACCAAAGCCAGGCTCTCACAAGAATGGGACAGACTCACCCTCCAAAATGATGACACTGAGATACTCATCTACTTTAAGTCACAGAACAAGTTTGGAGTCAGTGTCTCTCAAAGTAAAATCTCATGCATTTTTCTCACCAACCATCTAGGACCCTCAAGCATCTAAACCTGGATGGAGAAGAGAGTAACTGTAATGGCTAACGTTCACTAAGGGCTTATTCATTTAGCCCCGAACTGACCAGTCTCACTTTAAATCCATGACATAAGCCTAAAATGGGCACTCAACACTGCTGTACAACTTTTTCACCTTTCTCTAGCAAACTCGGCTTTACTACAAAATGACCATTTCACTCTTTTCAGACCTGCAACACTCCCTTCTCAGCCAGCCTCACACTACTTGGAAAGCTCAGAAACATTCTAACAGGAGCTCTGTCATCTTCCAACTACCATTACTTCATCTGTGCACATATGCTCTATCTTCCTTGTATGGAACAAGAAATGACTGTCCTTGCAGCAATTAAAAGCCAAACCCTGGCCATCTTGGAACCTGTGGAGGCCTGCTAGGAACAGGACTCCTAAAACGACAAATAGGTCTGGGAGGCTGTGGTCCAAGGCCATTTTTGCTAGCTATCAGCCAGGTCTCCAGAACCAGAGGGAGCACACAGCTCTTCTTAAAATTGAAGGTGTTTATGCTCGAGATGAATCTGAATTCTACCTAGGCAAGAGATGTGCTTATGTGTACAAAGCAAAGAACACCACAGTGACTCCTGGTGGCAAACCAAACAAAACCAGAGGAATCTGGGGCGCCTGGGTGGCTCAGTTGGTTAAGCGACTGCCTTCAGCTCAGGTTATGATCCTGGAGTCCCAGGATCGAGTCCCATATCGGGCTCCCTGCTCAGCAGGGGGTCTGCTTCTCCCTCTGACTCTCTTCCCTCTCGTGCTCTCCATCTGTCATTCTCTCTCTCAAATAAATAAGTAAAATCCTTAAAAAAAAACAAAAAGAAAAAAAAACCAGAGGAATCTGAGGAAAAGTAACTCGTGCTCATGGAAACAGCGGCATAGTTCGTGCCACATTCCAAAGCAACCTTCCTGCTAAAGCCACTGGCCACAGAATCCGTGTAATGTTGTACCCCTCAAGGATTTAAACTTACTGGAAAATAAATAAATAAAGGTATAGATCTATTCTCTTGGGGGGAAAAAAAAAGGCCAAGCCCTAACTTATGCCCTGGATTCCATCACTAAGGCCTTCTCAAAGATACAGCACCTGTGATTACTCTCTCCCTGTCTTACATCATCAATTTTCCTTTCCCACTGGCATACAAATACACCTGGGACTGTTCTGCTGGAAGTGAGAGTGTGGGTTATGAAAACAATTAGGTATAGCCCAGCGTTTTTTTCTTAATGAAATAATAAGAGTAGAATGGAAGGTACCAGAGTACATTAAAAATGGCAAGAGTAAGCAACCAAGATGTCCTAGTTGAATAGATAAGCTGTAGTACATGTAGACAATGGAATATTATTCAGCACTAAAAAGAAAAGCACCATCAAGCCATGAAAAGACATGGAGGAACTTTAAATGCATATGGCCAAGTGACAGAAGACAATCTGAAAAGACTACATATCATATGATGCCAACTATATGACATTCTGGAAAAGGCAAAACTATGCAGATAATAAAAAGATCAGTGGTTGCCAGGAGTTTTGTAGCAGGTAGGGTATGAATAGATGAAGCACAAAGGATTCTTAGGGCAGTTACAATATTCTGCAGGATACCACAGTGATGCATGTCATTGTATCTCTGTCCAACACCAAGAATGAACCCTAAAGTAAAGTATGGACTTCGGTGACTTATGATGTGTCAATGTAGGTTCACCAACTATAACAAATGTACCCTCTGGTGGGGGGTGTTGATAATGGGAGAAGTCATGAATGTGTTGGGGCAGGGAATATGTGGGAACTTTCTGTAACATTTCCCTGCTCTAAAAACAAAGTCTTGCTTAAAAAAAAAGAGAGAGAGAAACAGAGTAGGATGCAGTTTGGATGGTTTGGATAAGCATAACCAACTGGCTTTGGAACATAATTATCCCACTACTTATATTTTTTTCAAAGTCAATGAAATTTTGAGAGAAAAATGATAGAAAATAATTTTTCTAATGTTGGGGCCATTTAAGGTTGGGGAGGGGGAATGCAAACATCATTTGAAAACATCTGAATACAACCTTTTAAAAAAATGAGAAGGGTAAATATTGCTTTGTGAAACTTCTATTTCACAAGGTAAAATGAGAACTACAAATATAGCATTTCTGCTACATACCCAAAGTACCCTGAAGAAGCACTTGTGTAATTATTTCAGTTGTGAGCTAAATTAGCCACTTTTTAAATGAACATTGTTTTTATTTGAAAGAACAGTAGACAAACCGTGATTATTCAGACTTGGATAATACATTTTCTCAAAAATGAATGAGGGAAGTTGTCATTTCAAGAAAAACAATTAACAGTATTTGCTGCCAGATATAAAAGAATATCTTTCAAGTGAAAATCAGAATTTTGGATGACTGGTATCCACCATTATGATCTAACAACTTCCCAATACTTAACTTTTCTGATAAGACTGGTGGTGAAACTAAGGAATGCTATTTTTTATATTATATAATATAAATGCAATATAAATATGCAAACATTTGCAACTCAATGAATCAATATTTTCCAAATAACCAACAAATGATGCTACAAAATCATTCACAGGTAAAAGGTGCATTCAAAGCAACAAGATAGACCAGTGGATTTTTATGCAATAGAGTACAGAAACTTCATTAATATGATTTCAAATTCCATTGTAAATAACCTTTCTGAAATAACACTTGCCAAGAATATCCATGATTACCTAAAAAATCTACTGAAACCCTTTCCTGCATCAGGCTGGATATTTTTCATATACTTAAACCAAAAAAACACATGGCAACAGTTTAAATGCAGAAGCTGATATGAGAATCAAGATGTCTTCTATTAAGCAAGACATCAAAGAGATCTGCGGAAATAGAAAAGAATGCCACTCTTGTCACTAAGTTTTTAAAATGAGACTTCCTGAGAAATAATGTACACACAGTAAAATTCATCAATTTTAAGTGAACAATCTGTTGCATTTTTTAAAAAATGTGCAGTCATGTAACTACCAATAAGTCAGGTAAAAGAGTCCCTCCATGATCCCCTTTTCCTCCACCCACAGCAGCTGGCAGTACCAATTTGCTTTCAGTTACTAATCGCTGCCTTTTCTAGAACTTTATATAAATGGAACCATTCAAGATGTTGCCTTTTTAGTTTGGCTTGTGTTGTGACACAATGTTGTTGACATCCCTCCATGTTGTTTCCCATATGGAGAGTTAATTCTTTTTTTTTTTTTTAAACTGATTAAGGCATATTCCATTATGTTCTTAATGTACTAAATTGGTATTAAAAAGGCAGGAAAACCATTTACATTTATATTTTAATGTAGCATAATAAAAGCCAAATTACAGGGGCGCCTGGGTGGCTCAGATGGTTAAGCGTCTGCCTTCGGCTCAGGTCATGATCCCAGGGTCCTGGGATCAAGTCCCGCATCGGGCTCCCTGCTAGGCGGGGAGCCTGCTTCTCCCTCTGCCTCTGCCTCTCTCTCTCTCTCTCTCTCTCTGACTCTCATGAATAAATAAAACATTTAAAAAAAATAAAAAATAAAAAAAATAAAATAAAAGCCAAATTACAGACAACCATTGAAGTTTTTTTCTTTCTTTCTTTTTTTAAATTCTAGGGTACATGTACTGGGGAAAAAAACAAGAAAATCAGTTCAGGGACTTTTTTCTGAACAAATGACATCACAGGTTTCCCATGATATGTCCCTAAGCCGCTAAGTCTCATCTGTCACACAGGACACTGGTGACCGTCTCTCACATTTGTTACTTGTAATTCCTAAGGGGTCAATATGGAGTATCTTCATTTCTGGGTAAGAAAAAAAGCATTTTGGTCCATTAATTCACCTACTCGCTCCTGGAGGACGTTAACCAACTCTGCAATAACAAAGACATGAGTGTCATCAATGTCTTCAATGATGAACTTCTTCCCTAAGGCATTTAATTCATCCAAGTACAGCAGGAACTGCTTCATGGCAGGGTCACATTCTATTAGCACTCCTTTCAAGACGTTGACCATCTTTTCCCAGTCCGAAGGTGCAGATGACCTTTAAAATGCTCCACCCTCAGAACCAGCAGCCCTTCGAGTTAATTCTTTTTTATTGTTAAGTACTGTTCCATTGTATATGGATGTATCATAATGTGTTTATGGATATTTAGGTTGTTTTCAGTTTAGGATAATATGAATAAGCTGCTATAACATGTGTCAATAATATCCTTCAAATTGTTCATTATAACTGATGAATTTTATTTTTTGGAAATTATATCTCAATAAACCTGCTTTCAAAAATCTCTGTGTACATATGCTTTCATTTCTCTTGAATAAACAGCTAGGAGTAGAATGACTGGGCTATATGTAGGTATGTGACTTTAAAGCAAACTGCTAAACGGTTTACCTAAGTGACTGTGTCACTTTGCAGTCTCACCAGCAATGTATAAGATTGCCATTTGCTGTACATCCTGACCAGCAGCTTGGTATTAGCCTTTTTTGCTTTTTTTCCATTAAAGTAAGTACATAGTATTATTTAATTTATTTTTTTGTATTATTTCATTTAAAATTATATTTTCCTAAAGACTAATAAGATTAACCATATATTTTCATGTGGTTATTTGGTTTTTGAATACCTATTTTGCTGAAGAATGTTTAAATCTTTTGCCCTCGTAAAAAAAAATATGGCATTTGCCTTACTGAATTGTAAGAGTTCTAAAGAATATAGTACATATATAGAATATAATATAGACACTAGTACTTTGTCAAATATAAATTTTAAAATATTTTCTCACAATCTGTAGCTTGATTTTTCATTTTTATATTTGCCTTTTAAAGAGTAAAAGTTTAATTCTACTGAAATATAACTTCACATTGTCTTTAAGCTTTTTCTTTTATGATTCAAACTGTTTGTGAAAGATGATCATCTCGGCTGTGAATATAGTTTTATTCCTTCTGTTCAAATCTGTATACTATTTATTCCTGCTTCTTCACACTGTAAATACAATGTTGAACAAAAGAGGTGAGAATGGACACCTCTACCTTGTTCCCAATCAGAAGAAAAGCATTTACTATTTCATCATTAATTATGATGCTAGCTGTAGGTTTTCTGTAGATATTCTTTATCAGATTGAAGAAATTCTATTTTAGTAAGAGTTTTTATTATTAATGGGTGTTCAATTTTGTCAAATGCTTATTCTGCACCCACTTAGAGAATCATATAGTGGTTTTTTTTCAGTCACTTAACACAGTGAATTACAATGATGAATTTTCTAAAATTAAACCAATCTTGCCTTATTAGGATACATCCCACTTGGTTATGATGTATCATCCTTTATATGTACTGCCAGATTTAATTTATTAAAATCTTGTTAAGGATCTTTGGGCGCCTGGGTGGCTCAGATGGTTAAGCGTCTGCCTTCGGCTCAGGTCATGATCTCAGGGTCCTGGGATCGAGTCCCGCATCGGGTTCCCTGCTCAGTGCAGAGCCTGCTTCTCCCTCTCCCTCTCCCTCTGCCACTCCTTCTGCTTGTGCTCTTCTGTCTATCTCTCTGTCAAATAAATAAATAAAATCTTTAAAAAAATAAAATCTTGTTAAGGATCTTTGCATCCGTGTTCATGAGGATTACTAGTCAGAACTTTTACTACATTGTCTTTGGTTTGTAGTTTCATGGAAACTTCAGCCTCATAAAATGAGGTAGGAAGTATTCCTTGCATTTCAATCTTCTAGCAGAATATGTATCGAACTGATATTATTTCCTTCCTTACATATTTCATGGAATTCACCAGTAAACCCATTTGGACCTGGCATTTCTTCAGGGACTGCAAATTCAATTTGCCTATCTACTTCTTCTTGAATACGATTTAGTAATTTGTATCTTTCTAAGAATTGTTCATTTCATGTATTTTTTTTTAATTAGATATGGAGGTTTATTTTAGGGCTAAATGCATTAATTTAATACGACCTACCTAGTGAAGTTAGACTTTTTTTTTATATGTAAATGGGGAGCAATAGATAGTTGTATATTTTCTTGCCTAAATCTAATCCACATTTTTCTCAGTATGGCATTGTTTCTCAGTATGGTATCCTTTTAGTGATTTAAATTAACTTTCTCTCCAAGCAAATTTTCTGGTATCCTTATTTTTACAGGACTTATTTTTGACAATTCAATGATCATTTGATAGTCTCGATTTCCTATCTCAAGAAAAATCACATTGACTTCCCAAAACTTGATTAAGGACGCTCCCATTACATTTATCTTTCTAACAACAGAAGAACAGTGACTTTTGTTGTTCAGTCTGTGGTCCATGAATACTTGAGGCTTCTTTTCCTACTCTAGTAAGGCACAGGCCATCACACCTGTATCTAGTGCCTGTGTACTTTATTCCCCCCTCCGCAAGCAGATCAGTACTGAACTTACACATTCAAAGCTTAAGAACTAAAAGAAGAAAACAAAATTCTCTTAGCACAACTAAAACATATCACGTGTGGAATACTCATTCAACAAAAATTTATCAACTACCTGTTTGTAAGGCACTTAAATTTAAACTAAAAATGCAACCAACCAAGCAATAATAGCTACCGAATTGACAAAACATTGAAGCGCTGGCCCTGGAAAAGATACATACAAAGGCCTAATAAGGAAAAGGAAGTAATTTGGAAGTTGGTAATAACTGATAAAATGAAAAATATTTTTGGCACAAATTTGCAAGCCACAGAAGTGCTAAAATTCTTCACAGAAGTATTGCCAGTGAGTGGCCTGAGGACAGATGGAAAGTCAGGAAAGTTTCCATTTTAATTCCATTTTATTTTCAGAGAGATGCTTTGAGACAGCTAATTAATATTTTGCAAAGTGCTTAGTGATAAGCTCAAAGTAGAATGTTAGAAATCAAAAAGCAGGCACATAGACCTACAGAAAACGTCACTGAATAAACACTCAACTAAAATTCAGTTGCTTAGGTAATATTAACAAGAAATGTTTATATCAAATATTACTATAAAAATTTATTTTAAAAAATTACTTAAGATGAAAATCTGCAACCCAAGTTCTCTGTAAATAAAGAAGATGCCACACAACTTACGATATTTACTGTGAATTTCATCTATTTCCTTTTCTGTTTGGTCCTTTGTAAAAACCATTATCTAAAATAATCCAAAAAAACTTAATTAAAAATTCAAAATATGACAAAAACAGAAATTAGTATTACAAACTTTAAAATCTCAAATGTGGATGTTTAGAACAGGGGAAAATAATCTCTTATCTCTGTTTTATAGAAACCTAGGAAGAATAACTCCTGTGAACTTCCCTTGAATAGCATAATTAGTATACCTTTTACTACTGTTTTCTTATGTGTAGAAAATGCAACACTAATATACAGATTAACACTAAGATGAAGTATTAACACAACAATTAAATTCCTATTTTTCAATATTTAATTTTTCACATTCATTAATACAAGTAATATTTGAAACTACAAGACTGAAGAAGCATTTAGCAGATTATTAATAAGGCAGATTTTCTTGTTTGTCTTCTCCCTTTTCCAACCTAACTTCTCCAATTCTACTGGAAAGTTAACATATAAAGAAAATATGATATTGTAAGACTTTAGCGCATTAAATTTCTACTTCCACTTTTGAAAATCTTAAGACTTAAAAGATCAGAAATCTACTTACATGATTCATTATAGCCTCCATCTTACAGTTAGCACACAGGTAATAATAAAGTCAATGAAAATCTCATTTTTTTTTCTACTATCTGATTATAAACTTACTTCCCTAAGGTCGTAGCTTTCCTTACAGACACATTACCGATGGTCTAGGAAAAAAAGTCTACTTGGGAGAGCCCAAAACACTTCCTCCAGTGTCATAGGACACAATGACTATTTTCTTCTTTGGTATTCTTTCCTCAAGTTTTGGACCATCAAGCTAGAGGAAGGCAATAGTGAAGAATTTTAAGTCTCTGATTCCCTCAATAAGCTCAATAGATACTCAATCCTCATAAAGTTTTATAATTACTTAATTTCTCCATCAGTATAATCACAGAATTGCAGAATGCCAGAGCTAAAGGGGGATCTTAGAGATCGTATAGTTCAACCCCTGAGTTTTACAGACAAAGATCCCAAGGGCCACAGATATTAAAGAGCTCATCAAACGCAACCAGCAGAGAAAGAACTAATATCAAGGCCATCTGATGTACAGGCATATGCTTTTTCTATAGGACAATTAATTGTATTTTGTCCTAGAAGACTGCTAAATGTGACAGAATTCTGTGCTAAAAATGAACTGCAAGTAAATCATAATACATTAAATGGAAATATGTCCCAGGACATTTCCTATTGAACAGATTTAATTCTGGCATGCTTTAATTTTATCAGGGCACTCAATTTTTCTTTCCATCATTTCTACCCAGATAATGAAATAGACCATCAACATACGCTTTCATTGAGTTTACTAGCTTCAAGACGCATCCTAGTCTTCTCCATATTTTCAATTTCTTGAACTATTTCAGCAGCTGTTAAAATAAGGACACAGAGCCAATGTTAATTATATGGTTTTCATCATTGTACTATGGTTATGTAAGGTGTTAACTCTAAAGCTGGAAGATGGGTACATGTGAACGCCCTGTCCTACTCTTAAAATTTTTCTCTAAGTCCAAAGTTATTTCAAAATAACAGATTATAAAAATAACATGGAATAAAACATTGAATTCTTACACATGCAGAACAGTTTAAGACACAACTATAAGAGTACAGTAATTTTGCTCTTTAAGAATATAGGTATAAATAGCAGTCCCAGTGGAATATGAAAATTAACTTGTTAGTGTGAATCCAATTCTTAGCAAGATATCCACTCAAATTCCAATGTACTAAATATAAATTTACACTCTTAGATACAGAGCACTAACAGCTATGGAGCAATATCAAAAAGCCTAACATACATGTAACAGAAATCCCAAAAGAGGAAGAAAAAAGGGAAAAGAAAAAATATTTGAGGACCCAATGGCCAGAATTTGCCAAATTTAATTAAAGACACCAAACCACAAATATATGCAGAATAAATGCAAAAACAAAACAAAACAAAAATACAATAACATATACACACACTGACACACAGAGAAAATCTGTGTGAGCCAGAGAAAAAGAGTGTATTACATAAAGAAAAATCAAGCATTATATCATGCTTTTCATGAGAAACCATTCAAGCCACAAGACAATGGAGTGATGAATTAAAAGTATAGGGGAAAAACTCTGCCAATCCAGAATTCTATACCGATGGAAATATTTTTCAAAAGTGAAGGATGAATAAACATTTTCTGAGACCAAACAAAAACAGAGAATGTATTATTAGCAGAGCAATACCATAAAAGCGTTAAAGGAAGTTGCTTATGCAGAAGAAATATGAAACGAGAAACTTTTATCTCTTCCTGTAAGAGAAAATAAAGAGTGCTAGAAATGGTAAAAGTGAAGGTAAATACAAAATATATTCTTCTTATTTTAACTACCCTAAAAGATAACTGTCTGTTTAAAGGAAAACAAGATATTGTGTTAACAGCATAGGTAAAAATGTAAAACTCATGACAACAACACAAAGAATTAGGGATTGGAAGTATACTGTTGTAAGGTTCTTATACTACAAATGAAGTATATCATTTGAAGGTAGACTGTGACTACTTAAAGGTGGTTATTACAAACCGTAGGTCAACCACTAAAACTTTCTGAAAAAGAGAAAATAAGCCCAAAACAGAAATAAAATGTGTTAGTAAAAAATACTCAATCCAAAAGAGAATGAATGAATGAATGAATGAATGAATAAAATGGAATGAAAAGCAGACAGAACAAGAAGAAAACACTTAGCAAGATTTTAACTGTAAAGCCAACTGTTATTGATAATTACATTAAATGTAAATGATCTAAAAGCAAAAATAAGAGACAGAAAATGCAGATTAGAGTAAAAAAAAATCAAGAACAAACTATATGCTTTCAGCAAAGAACCCATTTTATTTTTTTTTTAAGATTTTATTTATTTGAGAGAAAGAGAAAGGGAGCATGAGCAGGGAAAGGGACAGAGGGACAAGCAGTCTCCGTGCTAAGTTGGGGCTGGATCCGAGGACGCTGAGATCATGACCTGGGCCTGAGATCATGACTGAGCCACCACCCCAGCATCCCCAAAGTACTCACTTTAAATAAAAGATATAGACAGGCTCAAAATAAAGGTATGGAGAAAGATGTATCATATAAATACTAATGAGAAGAAAGGCAGAATAGCTGTATTAATATCAGGCACAACAGACTTTAGAAAAATGAATGTTATCAAGGATGAAGAGGGAAATTATAGGTATAGACGCCTGGGTGGCTCAGTCAATTAAGCATCTGCCTTTGGCTCAGGTCATGATCCCAGTGCTTCTCCCTCTGCCTGTCGCTCCCCCTCTTGTGCTCTCTCTCTCTCTGATAAATAAATAAATAAAATCTAAAAAAAAAGAGAGAAATTATATAATGATAAAGGGGTTAATTCACTAAGAAAACATAGCTTTCCTATATGTGTTTGCACCTAGAACAGAAATTAAAAATGAACAAGAACTTCTAGTTCTTTTTCTTTTTTTAAAGATATTATTTATTTATTTGACAGAGAGAGACACAGCAAGAGAGGGAACACAAGCAGGAGGAGTGAGAGGGAGAAGCAGGCCTCCCGCCGAGCAGGGAGCCCGATGCAGGGCTCAATCCCAGGACTCTGGGATCACAATCTGAGCAGAAGGCAGATGCTTAACGACTGAGCCACCCAGGCGCCCCCAAGAACGTCTAGTTCTGAAGAAGATGGATTTGACTCATTTCTCATATTCTTCCTAAGTATAACTAAAACCCTTAGATGTAATATAATAACAGACAATTATAAGAGAACTCTGAAAGATAGAAGGAGGAAGATGAACTGGCTAAGGGTCTCAGAATTCAAGGAACAACATGATGGTGAGTTCCCTAGGCTTTCTCTTTATCTTCTATATATCCCAGACTGGGCACTGGTGAAGCTGCAACCCAGAACCACCAACTGTCACACGCACACATACACACACACACACAAATCTCCAAGAAAGCATTTTCTTTCTAGCAAAGGACTATGAAAGGAAGAGACCAAAAAACTTTTTGACAATACCTGACCTACTCCAACTAAATCCTGCCCACTAAAGTATCATGAGAGAATAAGTGTAGGGTGTGGATTCCACTCCCCTTCTCCCCCAGCAGTAACAGGAAGACTGGGGACAGTTTTTCTCTTCCAGCAACACTGTGCCAGTAGAGACCTAGTGAGTAACCTAGACCTCTATCCCTCACCCACCAGTAGCAGGCAGCACCCTCCCACCCCCTAACTAGTGATTGGAGTGAGGATCTCAAAGAGAAAAAACCTGAAGAAAAGCATTCTTTAAACCTGCACAGCAAATCCTAAACACATTCCTGACCCTCACATGTGAAATACTCTAAAATTAATAGGCCAGGGGCGCCTGGGTGGCTCAGTCATTTAAGCATCTGCCTTCAGCTCAGGGCATGATCCCAGGGTCCTCGGATCTAGTCCCACATCGGGCTCCCTGCTCAGCGGGGAGTCTGCTTCTCCCTCTGCCTACCACTCCCCCTGCTTGTACGTGCTCTCTCTCTCTGACAAATAAATAAAATCTTTGAAAAAAATAAAATTAAATTAATAGGCCAAAAGGTCTGAGAACTGAAGCACAGTATGGAATACCAGGTTTTCTGAGTGTCCCCAGGTAGCAATTAAATGAAGCAGCTCTGAACAACACTGCAAGAGCTCTGAAAACTAAATTGTCATTAGAACCACAGTCCACAGAAACAGGCCTGGATCTGCAAACTAAACCTAAACAGAGTGACTGCCTGCTAAAGTAGAATATTAAAAAAGGAGCTAGAATCTCATATTACAGTCAAAATGTCTAAGACACAATAAAAAACACTTGTCAACTAAGAAGGAGGAAAATCATAACTTCAATGAAAAAAGGCAATCAACAAACATTGAGATGATTCAAATCTTGAAACTATCTGATAAGAATTTTAAAGCTACCATCATAAAAATGCTTCAAGAGTACACTGGTATGTGGAATTTAAGAAACAAAACAGAGGATCATATGGGAAGAGAGGAAAAAATAAAACAAGAGGAAACTAGAGAGGGAGACGAACCGTAAGAGACTCTTAATCATAGAAAACAAACTGAGGGATGCTGGGAGGGGAGGTGGGTAGGAGGCTAGGTAACTGCGTGATGGGCATTAAGGAGGGCACGTGATGTACTGAGCACTGGGTATTATATAAGACTGATGAATCACAGACCTGTACCTCTGAAACCAATTATACATTATATGTTAATTGAATTTAAATTAAAAAAATGTTTTAAAAAATGCTTCAAGAGTAATTAGGAGCACTCTCAAAACAAAACTGCTATTGTATATAATATTTTTATGACAGTCAGTGGTCCATTATAAAAATATATCTTCTTAAAGTAGTTTAAATGTTACATTTAAGTTATTAATGTCTTATACTTGGAAGGGACAACTAAATAACAACAATTAGAAACAAAGTGAAACAAATGAACCCCACTGTATTTCAGTAAAAAACCAAATCACAATGAAGAAAGATAAAAAGGAAATTACGAACACAATATTTGACTACATACCCTCAGTCCAACAAAGAGAGGAGGGGAGAGGAAGTCTGGGAGAGAAAACTAAAAATATCCTGAGTTCTTTTTTATAGATAGGTCTGTTTTGCAGTGGTGTAGTAGTACTGATGAAGCAATTCTGAAACTATTTTAGATGTGCTGTTGTAAATGTGCTAATGCTATTGAAGGGAGGATTCTCCCCATGGCAGAAAAAAAAAAGGGAAATATAAATATGTAATAGAGAAAGGTAAAGAACTCTGTGGGGTTGGACTGTAAGCACAGGTATCAGTATGTTCTCATGATTTCTAATGCATGTAAGTGTAAATGGATTTACATGGGTACATACACATATAGTACACAGGCATACGTGCATCATGAGATACCACTACATATCCAACAGAATGGCTAAAATTAGGAAGACTGAAAATACTAAGTGTTTACAAGGAAGTGGAGCAAGTGGATCTCTCATACAATGAAAAATACTGCAGCCATTTAAAAAACAGTTCAGCAATTTCTTTACTTTTAAGCATACACTTACCATACGACCCAGTAATTCTACTACTGGGTATTTATCCAAG
This sequence comes from Halichoerus grypus, assembly GCF_964656455.1. NCBI lineage: Eukaryota > Metazoa > Chordata > Mammalia > Carnivora > Phocidae > Halichoerus > Halichoerus grypus. The sequence goes on along the minus strand of NC_135712.1, from coordinate 167,165,063 downwards.
AAAAATTAAAACATATGGCTATACAAAGATCTGTAAGCCCATGTTCATCGAAGCTTTATCCATAATAGCCAAAAACTGGAACACTGCTTGACAATAAAAATGAGTAAACTACTGATAAATACAGCAACACGAATAAATTTCAAGAGCACTCCACTAAGTGAAAGAAGCCAGATATAAAAGACTACATAATGTACAATATGTATAATTCCATTTGTCTGGCATTTTAGAAAAGGCAAAACTATAGAAACATAAAAGATCAGTATATCCCAGGGCCTTACAAAAGGGCAGAGGAACTTTTGGAGAAGAAAATGTTCTATATTTTGACTGAAATGATAGCTAAATGACTCTGCATACATTTGTCAAAACTCATCTAACTGTACACTCTAAGAGGATGAATTACAGGAGCACCTGGGTAGCATAGTCGGTTGAGCGTCCAACTCTTGGTTTCAGCTCAGGTCATGATTTCAGGGTTGTGAAATCAAGCACCTTGTGGGGCTCTGCACTCAGTGTAGAGTCTGCTTCAGACCCTCTCTCCCTCTCCCTCTGCCCCTCCCCACTGCACTCTCCCTCTCTCTCTCTCAAATAAATAAATCTTTAAAAAATAAAAGTAAAAAATAAAAGGATAATTATATACATCAATTTTAAAATGTACACATAAAAAGTGAGTAAATAACAAGTTGCTAGGTACAAGATATGTATAAAAATTAGTTATATTTTTACATACCAATGACAAAAAAATAAAAATTGACAATTTAAAATAAGACACCACTTACAACTGCATCAAAAACATCAAATACCTATGAATAAGTCTTTAAAAAAAAACCCTTCATACTGAAGACTATAAAACATTACTGACAGAAATGAAAAACTAAAGGGATAAACCAAATTCATGCACTGAAACACTCAAATAGTGAACAGATACCAACTTTCCCCAAATTGATCTACAGATTTAACATAGTCCCAATCAAAATCCAAGCAGATTTTAGCTTCTTGATGAAATTTTATAGGCTTATTCTAAAATTTACATGGAAATGCAAAGGGCCTAGAAAAGCCAAGGCAATCTCAAAAAACAAAACTAGAGGAACCACATTGCCAGGCAGCAAGATCTACTGAAAATTACTCATGAAGGGGGCACCTGGGTGGCTCAGTTGTTAAGTGTCTGCCTTCGGCTCAGGTCATGATCCCAGGGTCCTGGGATCAAGCCCCGCATAGGCCTCCCTGCTCAGCGGGAAGTCTGCTTCTCCCTCTCCCGCTCCCCCTGCTTGTGTTCCCTCTCACATTGTCTCACTCTCTGTCAAATAAATAAATAAAATCTTTAAAAAAAAAAAAAATTACTCATAAAGTAATTCAGACAACGCACTACTGACAGAAGGCTAAATGTGACTTAATGGAACAAAACAATATCCAAGACCCACACATACACAGTTACCTGATTCTCAGTTAAGATGTACTGACAATTCAGCAGGGAAAGGATGGTTTTTCAATAAATGGTGCTGCATTGATTGGCTATCCATATGGAAAAACAGGAGAATCTTGCCCTTACCTCACAACATATGCTAAAATAGATTCCAGATAAATTATAGGTCAAAATGTAAAAGCAAAAACAATAAAGCTTTTAGAAGAAAAGAAAATCCTCCTAATTTTGTAGTAGGCAAGGACATAAAAAGCACTAACCAAAGGAAAAATGCAGAAGATTAAATAGTACAATTAAGAACTTGTATTCTTGAATGAAGTCATTTAAGAGAGTGAAAAGGTAAATGAAAGAAGAGATTAGATACACATATATGCAGCAAGATCTGTATACAGAAAATTTCATGCACTCCCTCAAATACATATGAAAAAAAAAGGATACACAGCATAAAAAAATTGGTCGTAACACTTAAAAGGGTATTTCACCAAAAAGGATATCCAGATGGTCAATAAGCATATAAAAATGTGCTAAACATGGGGCGCCTGGGTGGCTCAACTGGTTAAGCATCTGCCTTTGGCTCAGGTCATGATCTCAGGGTCCTGGGATCGAGTCCCGAGTTGAGGGGTCCTTGCTCAATGGGGAGCCTGCTTCTCCCTTTGCCTCTGCCTCTTCCCCACCCCACCCCCGCTTGTTCATTCGTTCTTTCTCTCTCTCAGATAAATAAATAAAAATCTTTTTTAAAAGATGTGCACTTTTCATTTATTCCTTTCAAAACACTATGCAGTATGCAGTATTATAACCCTTATTTTATGGATGAGAAAACTGAGATAATAAGTAACTTGCCCACAGTCTTCTGGTCATAAAGCTGCAGAACTGGGATTATAACCCTGGCTCTCTAGATCAACTCTTCATCCCACACTATCTCTGGAAAGATATACGAAAGAAACCGGAAGCAGTGGTTGCCTCTGAGAAGGGAATAGTGACTGAGAGACCGGCTGCGAGAAAGGCTTATCAGAGAATACTCTAGGTACCTTTTTTTTTTTTTTTGCTGACTCCCTGAAGACTTTTTTTAAATTTTATTTTATTATGTTAATTACCATACATTACATCATTAGTTTTTGATGTAGTGTTCCATGATTCATTGTTTGCGTATAACACCCAGTGTTCCATTCAATACGTGCCCTCTTTAATACCCATCACCAGGCTAACCCATCCCCCCACCCTCCTCCCCTCTAGAACCCTCAATTTGTTTCTCAGAGTTCATAGTCTCTCATGGTTCATCTCCCCCTCTGACTTCCCCCTCTTCATTTTTCCCCTCCTACTATCTTCTTTTTTTTTTTTTTAACATATAATGTATTATTTGTTTCAGAGGTACAGGTCTGTGATTCATCAGTCTAGGTACCTTTTGAAGAAATTCTCATCTGTTATCAAAATTATATTTATTAAAATTTTTTTCTACGACTTATCATCTCTGAGCTACACAAAATTGCTTTAACCAGAAAACAAGAACAACTAATTGCTTTATTAGTTTACCTGATTTAGGATGCAAAGCATCGCACTGGGCATTGTACATGTGTACAAATTCTTGGTGCCTTTTAATGAGCTGTTGTTTATTTCCTTGAATAGATAATCCATGCTGTTTTAGCTTTTTCTTTAAATCACGATCTGAGAGCAAGTTATATACAGTTTTGGGCAGAGGCTTCCTTTTGTGAACAGAACTAAAAAGGGGGAAAAAAGAGATTACTTAGAGTTATTGTGCATTATCAAATGCTCTTCACATAAAACAGTTAATTTGCCTTCTGATGCAGTACCAGTGTGACTGGGAAAATAGTGGAACCATTAAGATAAAAATGGGAAAGAGAAGAATTAAATTTGCAAATAAGGTTGACAATGTTGGACATGAAGCATCTGAGGTGCCCACGGCACATTCAGCTACCAGGGTCTAGGTGGCAGCCAACCTTAGAGAAATATAGGTCTCAGAAAGAGGTCAGGCCTAAAGATGCAGACCCGGGACGCCCATGGAAATGTGCACTAAATGCTGTAAGAACCTCACTTCAGAATCACACTTACATCGACTTCCTCAATTCTCCACTGCTTTAAAGCATGTTGTCCTAAAATGTGCCCATGGTTTCCATGCAAAGTATCTGCAAAAAACCATTACCTCGGATGATCAGAGTACAAACACTATTGAGATTAGACTACAAATTTAAGAATATATCTGCTTTAGAAAAAGTGCTGATCCACAGGCAAAACTGCCCCCTCAAAGTGGAGGCAAACATTGTACAAAAGTTCTAGATTAAATAAAAGATGTGTTGGGATGGTTAGCTTTACCCAATTATTTACTGCCAATGAAAAAAGAATTCTGAAAGTTGACAGGTAGATAATATTCTTATGGCATCATCTTCAAAGAACACAATTGAAAACAATAGCAAGAAATACAAGAGGGTTTTATTCCCTTCAACTTCAATTAATTATATTAACAAATATATAAGGATTACAAGTGTATTAGCAAAACCACCACCTGGCTCTTCATTCTATTTATATAATTAATACACTGACAAGCACTAAGCTACAATTTAATATAGCAGAGCCCTATTAAATGACTTTTTTCTGCTCCCTCCAAAAAAACCAGTTAATAAACATTACTTCTTAAAATGGAACAAAAGTCAAGCTACCTAAGGGTATCAATGACTTGAGATAATTTTATAAACAGGAACTCCTTAGTGAGCTTTAATATATTTAATCTGATTATAACCTGGCTCTCTCAGTACGTTACTTGGCTCAACACCATGGCAATTAGGTGCTTAATAAATATGCATTCAAAGTAGTCATTACAATTCCAATATTTCAAAATTAAAATACCAAAGTTTCCAGTAAAAATTAATAAGCACTTGAAAGTAAACGGTTTATCAAAAAAAAACCCATGATTTTACAAAGGACTTGTATATAACTAGTTTGCCTTCAAGGCCATGCTACCCAAACTGGAGTGAATCTTGGAATCACCAAGAGAGTTTATTAAATTGCAGATTCTTGGTCACGTCTCCATAACACCCCCCAATTCTGATTACGTTCTGAAGTGGAGACCTAAAATCTATGTTAACAAGCTTCCACAGGGTAAATCTGATGTAAATGGCCCAAAGACTATACTGAGAGAAATAGTACAGTTGAATATATGTAGACTGAAAACAACCAAACATTTTTCTATTAATCAACAGTACCATTCCCTGACTAAATTATTTCTTTTATGCTTTATCAATAACATCTAAAAGCCAGAGATAACTATTTAACTATAGAAGGACCTACAAACTCTCAAGAGATTACATTTTTCTGAAAACTACCCAGTGGGCTCTACAAAACAGGTAAGATTACAGCTAAATAAAATCACAGTGGGTAGCAAGAGCTGTAACATTTTGTAGGAGTTTATACAAGCACACTGTGAGGGATAGTTCATTAAGCCTGTATCTGAAACATTTATTTTATCAAGTATAGACAATTAAACTGATGACTGTGAAATTCGAATGGGAAACTGTACTGTTCACTGGCATTTACGATGAAAAGCACCTGCAGATATCAACAATTTCTATCCAGAATTTTAAAATATGAAGCCTGATAGATGATTCCCAAAACATGAAGATAACACTGATCCTTCTTCCATGATTTAGTGAAAATGAGTAATGCATTTAAGGGTCCTCAGAATCTGAAGACATCAAAAGGAAAAATATTCTTTGAATCAACTCTGATACGATTCTACATAGCGGGTTAAGGGTTATCACCCCTAACAAGGAAATGGCCTGTCAGGGTGTTGTAGATAAAATGTTCTAAATGTCACAGTATCTTTTATTTGACCAGACAGACCCCAGGACCAGGATGCAACTTAAGAGAAATGCAGCTCAATGTTCCCCTAAGCATATCTTTACAAATTAGTTTTTTAAGATGTAAATTATGAGGACAAAAAGGTTTTGGGGTCCAATCAGACAACAAAAAGAAATAAAAGGCATCCAAATCGGCAAAGAAGAAGTCAAACTCTCACTCTTTGCAGATGATATGATACTTTATGTGGAAAACCCAAAAGACTCCACCCCAAAACTGCTAGAACTCATACAGGAATTCAGTAAAGTGGCAGGATATAAAATCAATGCACAGAAGTCAGTGGCATTCCTATACACCAACAACAAGTCAGAAGAAAGAGAAATTAAGGAGTCGATCCCATTTACAATTGCACCCAAAACCATAAGATACCTAGGAATAAATCTAACCAAAGAGGCAAAGGATCTGTACTCAGAAAACTATAAAATACTCATGAGAGAAATTGAGGAAGACACAAAGAAATGGAAAAACGTTCCATGCTCATGGATTGGAAGAACAAATATTGTGAAGATGTCAATGCTACCTAGAGCAATCTACACATTCAATGCAATCCCCATCAAAATACCATCCACTTTTTTCAAAGAAATGGAACAAATAATCCTAAAATTTGTATGGAACCAGAAAAGACCCCGCATAGCCAGAGGAATGTTGAAAAAGAAAAGCAAAACTGGCGGCATCACAATTCCGGACTTCCAGCTCTACTACAAAGCTGTCATCATCAAGACAGTACGGTACTGGCACAAAAACAGGCACATAGATCAATGGAACAGAATAGAGAGCCCAGAAATGGACCCTCAACTATATGGTCAACTAATCTTCGACAAAGCAGGAAAGAATGTCCAATGGAAAAAAGACAGTCTCTTCAACAAATGGTTTTGGGAAAATTGGACAGCCACATGCAGAAGAATGAAAGTGGACCATTTCCTTACACCACACACAAAAATAGACTCCAAATGGTTGAAAGACCTCAATGTGAGACAGGAGTCCATCAAAATCCTAAAGGAGAACACAGGCAGCAACCTCTTCGACCTCAGCCGCAGCAACTTCTTCCTAGAAACATCGCCAAAGGCAAGGGAAGCAAGGGCAAAAATGAACTATTGGGACTTCATCAAGATAAGAAGCTTTTGCAAAGCAAAGGAAACAGTCAACAAAACCAAAAGACAACTGACAGAATGGGAGAAGATATTTGCAAATGACATATCAGATAAAGGGCTAGTATCCAAAATCTATAAAGAACTCATCAAACTCAACACCAAAAGAACAAATGATCCAATCAAGAAATGGGCAGAAGACATGAACAGACATTTTTCCAAAGAAGACATCCAAATGGCCAACAGACACATGAAAAAGTGCTCAATATCGTTCGGCATCAGGGAAATCCAAATCAAAACCTCAATGAGATACCACCTCACACCAGTCAGAATGGCTAAAATTAACAAGTCAGGAAATGACAGATGTTGGCGGGGATGCGGAGAAAGGGGAACCCTCCTACACTGTTGGTGGGAATGCAAGCTGGTGCAGCCACTCTGGAAAACAGTATGGAGGTTCCTCAAAAAGTTGAAAATAGAGCTACCATAGGATCCAGCAATTGCACTACTGGGTATTTACACCAAAGATACAAAAGTAGGGACCCGAAAGTGCACCCCGATGTTTATAGCAGCAATGTCCACAATAGCCAAACTGTGGAAAGAGCCAAGATGTCCATCAACAGATGAATGGATAAAGAAGATGTGGTATATATATACAATGGAATATTATGCAGCCATCAAAAGGAATGAGATCTTGCCAATTGCAACGACGTGGATGGAACTGGAGGGTATTATGCTGAGCGATATAAGTCAAACAGAGAAAGACATGTATCATATGACCTCACTGATATGAGAAATTCTTAATCTCAGGAAACAAACTGAGGGTTGCTCGAGTGGGGGGTGGGGTGGGAGGGATGGGGTGACTGGGTGATGGACACTGGGGAGGGTATGTGCTCTGGTAAGCGCTGTGAATTGTGCAAGACTGTTGAATCTCAGATCTGTACCTCTGAAACAAATAATGCAATATATGTTAAGAAAGAAAAAAAAAAAGAAGAATGTAGCAGGAGGGGAAGAATGAAGGGGGGGAAATTGGAGGGGTAGACGAACCATGAGAGACGATGGACTCTGAAAAACAAACTGAGGGTTCTAGAGGGGAGGGGGTTGGGAGGATGGGTTAGCCTGGTGATGGGTATTGAGGAGGGCACGTTCTGCATGGAGCACTGGGTGTTATGCACAAACAGTGAATCATGGAACACTATATCTAAAACTAATGATGTAACGCATGGGGATTAACATAACAATAAAAAAATTTTTTAAAAAGTACTTAAGTGACGCAAACAATGAATCATGGATCACTACATCAAAAACTAATGATGTAATGTATGGTGATTAACATAACAAAATAAAAAAAAGTACTTAAGTGTAAAAAAAAAAAAAAAAGGTTTTGGGGTCAAGGGGTGCCTGAGTGCCTCAGTTGGTTAAGCGTCTACCTTTTGGCTCAGGTCATGATCTCAGGGTCCTGGGATGGAGCCCCGCAGCCGGCTCCCTGCTCAGTGGGGAGTCTGCTCCCTCTGCCCCTCCCCCTGCTCATACTCTCTCTAATAAATAAATGAAATCTTGGGAAAAAAAAAGATTTTGGGGTCAAATAATGTAGTAATTACTGGATTAAATAAAATCCAACAATTACCTTTGATGTAGGACTTCTCAGATCCTTCAATACACTCACTGGTATAGTGAGTCTTTCCCTAAGAGAGATATGATATGCAGTGCTTCTAAACTGCAAGCCAGAGCAAACGGCAGGACTACAGTATTCCAAGGAGCAAGGTTTGGAACCACTATTGGAACCTGAACTTAATTATGTATGGATGAGTATGTCTTTGGATAAACTGACAGAACTAAATGTATTTAGAAGAAATATGACAGATGCATCTAGAAAAAGAGCAGTCCAAGCAAGAGTATCAGTGTTGACTTCTTACTATTCAAGGAGAACATGCTCAGCCTTTACACTTGAAACTCATTCCTCAGGAAGAAACATTTCTTTTTTTTTTAAGTGGGCTCCATGCCCAATGTGGGGCCTGAACTCAGGACCCTGAGATTGAGAGTCACATGCTCTACTGACTGAGCCAGCCAGGCGCCCCAGGAAGAAACATTTCTAAGGAGAAATGCAGGTCACCAGATTCTCATGGTTTATGGGAAATAACCCTCAGGATGAAGGAGACAGAATGGAAGAGGTGGCAAATAGTTTATAAAGTACAAGAAGTACCTTGTTAAAGTAGCTCAATGGTTATGCTTTAACTTTCTTACCTTCTGAGGCTTTCCTTCTTCTCCTCACGTGTTAAACAGCTGTCTAAGTGCTTATTAATGTGATTTTCTGGAATATTAACCCCGCAAACAGGACAATCCACTGTATTTTTTTAAAAAGAGAAAGAGAGACTTTATTATTTACAGAAAGGGCAAAAATAATGTATAACCTGTCATCTTTTAGCAATTAATATAAAAAAAAAAAAAATCCCAACCTTAACATGCACTTAGAAAAGCAGAAGAGAAAAAGAATGACACCTCAGGGCAACAGGATTGGGAAAGACTGTTCACTGAGTAATGGCTAAATTGTGGTAAGTCACATAATTAGAATCTGCGGCCTACAGGAAGAGATTGCAAAGAAGTCTGGGGATTCATTTATTAGAAAATGCTTTGGTTAAGTCTTTTCTACAGAGGTGTGACCAGCCTATAGAACTAATCTTAAGTTTTCCGGTCCAGGAGTCATTCATATGTAGCACTGTAGCAATCGTAACAACATGAATAAGATACACCTGGCTGGGGATGAGAGAGTATGCAAAGCTAAACTGAAGCATTTGTTGGTTTGGGCCAACTACTGTTCAAATCAGCAATGGTTACAAATTCGATAATTTAGCTCTCATTTGTAATTACAAATGTAGTGTTGCCATTAGGAAACACAATCATTCTCAAACTGTTTGACGAAGTTGCAGAGAACTGTGGAAGAATCTTGGGGCCCAGAGGCCACCATGATAAAGGCTGGGATGAAGCAGGAGGTCAGGCCCTCCATCTCTACTTCAATGGAGCAAGGCCAATTTTATCTATTTTATGTTTTACAGTTCATGGTAAGATTTCATTTGAAAAAAACTGGTCTGTTAGGGGGAAAAAATTAACTATCAAGCTAAAAACACTACAACAAGAACTGTCAATTGATAGACTGACAAAAGATAGGGTAGGAAATGCAAGATCCACATATCCTTAAAAATTTTATTTTTTTTAAGATTTTATTTACTTATTTGAGAGAGAGAGATAGCAAGAGAGCGAGCACATGAACAGGGGCAGAGGGAGAAGCAGATTCCCTTGCTAGCAGGGAGCCTGATGCAGGGCTCAATCCAGGACCCCGAGCCCCTCCTTACAAAATTTAAACCCTTGAGTATTAATACGCTAACTTCAATCTAAGTTTAATAACCACTAATTGCGGGGCGCCTGTGTGGCTCAGTTGGTTGAGCATCTGCCTTCGGCTCAGGTCATGATCTCAGGGTCCTGGAATCGAGCCTGTGTCATCAGGCTCCGTGCTCAGCAAGGAGTCTGCTTCTCCCTCTCCCTCTGCCCCTCCCAACTGTTCATACTCTCTTGTGCATGCTCTCTCTCCCCCTCTCCCTCAGGTAAATAAATAAAATCTTTAAAAAAAACTAAAATGAATAACCACTAATTGCCCTGCACTATGTATGATGTGGGCATACCAAAGATGTCTAAGACATAGTTTCTGCCTAAAAGGTGCTCTGAACTTCACGGGTAAGAGGAAACATGGAAACAATAGGTTAAACAAGCTGATCGAGTCATCAAAAAAGCAAACTATACACAAAATAGTCCAGAAAACAAGTGCCGTAACACTTTCGTGATGTGAGATGTCAATATTGTCTAACATAACCAAAGAATGGTTAGGATCTGGATAGAATCTAGAAAGATAAAACAGGGGTCAGCAAAACTTTTTTTTTTTTTTTTTAAGAGAGCAAGAGCGTGCAGGTGAGTGAGCATGGTTGGGTGGGGATCTCAAGCAGGCTCCCTGCTGAGTACAGAGCCCAATGCAGGGCTCAATCTCACAACCCTGATATCATGACCTGAGCCAAAATCAAGACTTGGATGCTTAACCGACTGAACCACCCAGGCGCCCCAGCAAACCTTTTTAGTTAAGGGCCAGTTAGTAGAGATTTTAGGCTCTGCAGGCTAGATGGTCTGTGTTACAACTACTAATCACTGCCATGGAGCATGAAAGCATTCATAAACAATATGTCAACAAATGGGTGTGGCTATTTTCCAGTGAACCTTTACTTACAAAAATAAAGTGTCAAGCCAAACTTGGCCTGCAGCTTGTAGTTTTTCCAATCTCTGGGTGTATTCAAGGAATAATGGGAAGATCAGTTTGGCTAGCACAGAAGGATTTTTGAGACAGAGGTCAGACATCTAGGGGAGGGGTCAAATTGTCTATGGCTATAAATGCCAGTCAGAACAGCTTGGAAGTGTTCAAAAAGGGGTATAAGAAGATAAAACGAGTTCGTTAAGATTAAACTGGAACTGATATGAAAGATGAGAAGGGAAATTAAAAGCTGAAAAATAGGGGCGCCTGGGTGGCTCAGTCGGTTAAGCGTCTGCCTTCGGCTCAGGTCATGATCCCAGGGTCCTGGGATCGAGCCCCACATCGGGCTTCCTGCTCGGCGGAAAGCCCGCTTCTCCCTCTCCCATTCCCCCTTGCTTGTGTTCCCTCTCTCGCTGTGTCTCTCTCTGTCAAATAAATAAATAAAATCTTTAAAAAAAAAAAAAGCTGAAAAATAAAAAGCTACTGCCATAGTTAAAATATGAGCTAACTAAAATTGTTCCATTTTTCCAGCAATCAGCCTGAATTCCTATTCTGTGAGAGAGAAAGAGTATAAAAATATCTTGCAGCATTGCCTACATCAATTTCTGAGACTGTTATAATGTAAAATTTGGTTTGTCCTTTCCCATTCCATCCCCCTCAAGATGCTTATTTATTCTCAGGTCATATGGGATGAAAAGATTTCCATTAAGTAAGAAAATACATATATGAAAATAATTTCCTACCTTTGGTAACCTGTTTCAAAGTTGATGTAGAGGGTGTCTCAGGAACATGAGCATCTAAGGAACACGGAGCTGCCTTTTCTATAGGTGTCTCTTTGGTCTTTGAAGAAGTGCTCACCTCTTTCTGAGGGGTGCGTTTACTCTCATTCTCTTTTATCAACAACTCTGATGTGGAACCACCAGTTTCTCTAATCAAGAAATTCTCCATTAACCTGCTTCCTTGCTTTAAAGAACGTCTGAAGGCTACAGGAGTGTGTACTTTGGAAGCAAGGTTCTTTGAAGAGGAAGAAGCAGGAGATATGGGTGGTGACTCTAAGGCAAACTGCAACAGATGATTCCTTGAAGCACAAAAAATACAATGGATAATGAAGATGTCAAGTTATATACAATAAGTTAACTGACATAAGCTTAGTTTACCCAATTAACACTTGCTTCTGTGAAATACAGAACTTACTCCATAATGGCAACCAAACCAGTATTTCTTCAAAGCAATAAATCTGACTTAAAAAGCAGTTAATCTTTTATAAAGGAAAATGGAGATACTTCAGAATCTGGCCATGAAGAATACCTGGTATAAGACTTACTCTCCAACCATACGTAACTTTAAAATTGAACAAAACACACAAAACAAATGTTTATAGCATGGACTATAATCAATACAAGGCTCCAGTCACTGAAAGAAAAGAGAAACATGAGGTGATCCAACATTCCCCCAAGAACTTCCCCTGGAAGCATCTTCTCGGAATTAGGTATTGAAATGAAGTCCAAATAGAGACCAGAGGGAAGAGAGATCAGAGTCCTGGGCAAAGATGGCTAGGATTACCCCCAAAGAAAGAGAACCCCAAAAATCTGCACAGAAATTCTCATCCACTCCTGATCACCTCCAGGGCTTCAAAAGCCTGAGAGAGAGAGAACAAGAGAACCTCGCAGGAAGCACATGCTGAGAAGCTGAGAAAAGTTGAAAAGTTGTTGGAGTTTGAGCCCAGCCAAATTGGAAAGATCTTGGAAAAAAGGCCACACCTTAGGAAAAAGGACCATACTCTGGAAATATAAAACATTAATAGACCAAACCCAACAAAACACTAAATAAGGCCCTAACAGAATAAAAGTGAAGAGCTGGTGGGACACCAGCTCAATCAGTTAACCATCTGACTCTCAATTTCAGCTCAGGTCTTGTCAGCATAGTGAGTTAAAGCCTCGCATTGGGCTCCACACCAGGCATGGAGCCTACTTAAAAAAAAAAGTGAAGAGCTGGTAATTTAGCCACCCGTCAGAATAGAATCCAACATCTTTCAAAGGAAGATAATTCACAGCCTCCATAACATTTCATCAAAACACATTTTAAAATGACTAGACATGCAAAGAAGCAAGAAATTAGCCACTAATCAAAAGATCAAATAGTCAATGGAAGTAGATCCAGAGGTGATCCAAACAGTGGCATTAGAAGGACTTCAAGATAACTACAATGAATATTAAAAAAAAAGATGAAAAAAAAAACAAATGAATAAAAAGATAGTGTACTGTTAGGGGGAATTAAAATCCATCCCAAAAAGGATAAACAAAGAAAATAAAACCTAGGCATATACTAACCAAACTGTTAAAAAATAAAAGAGAGAAAATCTCATACACAACTAGAAAAAAAATAAGACATGCGAACTCTAAGGCACGGTTTCTCAACCTCGGCACTACTGACACTTTGAATCAGAGCCTTTTTTGCTGTGAATTGTGCACTGTAGGAATGTCAGTAGCATACACCCCACCCTGGGTTGAGACAACCAAAACATAACCAAACATTACCAAATGTCCCCTGGGGTAGGGGTAAAGGGAAGGTAAAATCACTCCCAGCTGAGAACCACCGCTCTAAGAAACAATAAAAACATTACTGACTACTCAACAAAAACAATGAAAGCAAGAAGATAATAGAATGACATCAGGACATCTTTAAAAAGCAAAACTACCAAGAGTTCTATTTCCACTGAAAACAGTGTTCTAGGGCGCCTGGGTGGCTCAGCTGGTTAAGCGTCTGCCTTCGGCTCAGGTCATGATCGCAGGGTCCTGGGATCAAGTCCCACATCAGACTCCCTGCTCTACAGGGAGCCTGCTTCTCCCTCTGCCTCTGCCTCTCTCTCTCTGTCTCTCATGAATAAATAAGTAAAAATCTTTTAAAAAAAAGAAAATAGTATTCTAAAGTGAGAGCAAAATACATTCTCAAACTAAGAAAAGCTAAGAGAATTCCTCACTGGCAGACAAGAAATACTATAAGAAATGTTCTTCAGCTTAAGGGAAACAATTCTAGAGGGAAGCACAAAAATGTCAGCAAGAATCAACAGCTCCAGAAACGGTAAATACGTGGGTAAAAACAAAACTACTGACTGTTTTCAACAACACTAACAATGTCTTGTTGAGATTTTTAACATACATGGAAGTAAAATACATACAAAAACATTGCAAAAAAAAAGGGAGATTAAATGATATAAAAATACTGTAAGGTTCTTGCATTGTTCAGGACATAATAAAAGTACTAATTTATGGTATACTATCATTAGGATGTATTTTGTCATTTTTTTCAGTAAGGACTTAAAAGAGTGACACTAAGAGGTATAATGTAAAAACTAACAAAGGAAATAAAATAATAAAAATACTCTTAATATTGAAAAGAATGGGCAGGAATAAATAAATAATTTTTTTAAAAAAGGAACAAATGGAGAAAGAAAACAAAAAGCAACATGGCAAACTGTAATCACATTAAATGTAATGGATACATACTCCAAAAGACAAAGATGGTCAGACTGGATTAAAAAATAAGATACAAAAGATACAATTATATACTGTTTGAAAGAAAACACTTTAAATATAAAGACCCAGGAAGGTTAAAAATAAAAGGATGGGAAGAGATGTACCATGAATACTAATGAAAAGAAACCTGATATGGCAACATTAGTAACAGACAACATTAAGGCAAAAAGTATTATGAGACATAAAGAGGGACATCTCATTTTGACAAAATGGTCAATTTAATTCAAAGCCATAAAAATCATAAATTATATTCACTTAATAGCATAGCTTCAAAATGTATAAAGCAAAAACTGACAGACCTGAAAGGAGAAACAGCCCATTCACAATACTGTTTGGTTTAAATAATAGTGTGTATAAATCCAAACACACCTTTCTAACTAACAAAACAGATAAAAATCAGTAAGAGTACAGAATATCTGAACCAACCCAATTAATCGAATTGATGTAATTAACAAAAAATATTACATCTGACAAATGCAGACTACACATTCTTTTCAAGTATACATGGCACATTTACCAGCATAGACCACATTCTAGGCCATAAAGTAAATCTCAACAAATTTACAAGGAATGAAATAATTCAGTGTATCTACTCTGACCACTGTGAATTCACATGACACTCAATAACAAAAAATAACTAGACAATCTCCAAACTTTAAGAGATGTACTTTAGTGTGTTAAGCACCACACTTCCAAATAACCCTTTAGATCAAAAACAATGCAAATTAGAAAATATTCTGAGTTGAATGACAACTTGGAGGTTTGCTAAAACAGTCCCTAGAAAACAATTTACAGCTTAATAGAAAAATTGAAAATCAACACTCTAAGCTTCCAACTTAAAACATTAGGTAATGAACAGCAAATTACAACAAAAGAAGGATGGAAATAATAACATATTAATGAAATAGAAAATAAGCATATGAGAGGAAATAAGCAAAGCCAAAAGTTGGTTTTTTGAAAAAAAATTAATGAAATTAATAAACCCCTACCAAGACTGAACAAGAAAAAAACAAGTGAAAATACAAACTACAAAAACAAAGAATTATAAGGAGGCATCATTACAAATCCAATGGAAATTAAAAGATAAGAGGATATTATGAGAATTTAATATCAATAAAATCAAAATTTTAAATGAAATGGACAAATTTCTTGAAAAAGACTACTCATCAAAACTGCCAAAGGAAGAAACAGAAAATCTGAAGAGCAGTATTATCTATTAAAGAAACTGAGCTGTAATTAAAAACCTTCCTACAAAAAAAAAAAAAAAATCCTTCCTACAAAGAGAACTCCAGGCCCAGATGGTTTTCCTGGTAAATTCTACCAAATATTTATGGAAGAAATAATAACAGTGTTACACAAAATCATCCAGAAAATAAAAAAAGAAGAATACTTCCCAACTCATATTAAAGCCAGCATAACCTTGATAACAAAATCTGACAAGCACATTGTAGGAAAATAAAATTATAGTCCAATAATATCTCAAATATAGACACAAAAATCATAAATGAAATATTAACAAATAAAATCTGGAGACAAATAAAAGTACAATGCATCATAACCAAGTGGGATTTATTCCAGGAACACAAGGTTGGTTTGCTATTTGAAAAATCAATGTAATTCACCACATTAGCAAAATAAAGGAGAAAAACTATACAATCATTACAATAAATGCAGAAAAAGCATTTGAAAAAATTCAATACCCATTCATAATAAAAACACTTTAGAAAACCAGGAATAGAAGGAAACTTTTTTTTTTTTTAAAGTAGGCTCCATGCCCATCATGGAGCCCAACACAGCGCTTGAACTCACAACCTTGAGATCAAAACCTGAGAAGAGATCAAGAGTCAGATGCTTAACTGACTGAGCCACTCAGGCCCCCCAAAAGGAAACCTTCTTAATCTGATAAAAGATACCATCAAAATAACTGTGCTAGGGGCGCCTGGGTGGCTCAGTCGTTAAGCGTCTGCCTTCGGCTCAGGTCATGATCCCAGGGTCCTGGGATCGAGCCCCGCATCGGGCTCCCTGCTCCGCAGGAAGCCTGCTTCTCCCTCTCCCACTCCCCCTGCTGGTGTTCCCTCTCTCGCTGTGTCTCTCTCTGTCAAATAAATAAATAAAATCTTTAAAAAAAAAAAAAGAAAGAAATGTCTGCTGAAGACTTTAAAAAAAACTGTGCTAATATTATAGTCACTAGTAAAACTTAGGACATCTCCCCTTAAGATTGAAAACAAGACAAGGATATGTCTACCACCACTATTTCTCTTCAAATTGTACTGGAGGCTCTAGCTTTTGCGGTAAGGGGGAAAAAAAAAAATATATATATATATACACACACACACATAAATACACACACACACACATATATATATACATATACACACACACAATGGGAAAAAAAGAAAATTTTTTATTTGCAGGTGACATGATTATGTTCATAAAAAATCTGAAGACTCTACAAGCAACTAGAATAAGTGAATTTTTGCAAGACCCTGGACATAATATCAATTAACAAAAATTAATGCCTATATATTAGCAAACAGGAAATGAAATTTTTTAAAGGAAATACCACTTGAAATACCATCAAAAACATTAAATACCTAAGAATAAATTTAACAAAAATGTGTAAAATTTTTATCTTGAAAACTACCAAATTTGCTGAGGGCAATTTTAAAAAGGCCTAATTAAAGAAATACCCTATGTACATGGACTAGAAAACTCAACAATGTCAACATGCCCATTTTCTCCACATTTATAGATTCAATACAATGCCAATCAAAGGCAACTTTTTGGAGGGTGGAAATGATACATTCATTCTAACATTTACATGGAAATCAAAGGCCCCAGAATGAAAGTAGTCTTAAAGGAAACCAAAGTAGAGTACTCGTACTACAGATGTTAAGAACTTAACGGCACAGCTACTATATTAAAGACTCTGTAGTATTAGCTGAAAGAGACACAAAGAGAATGTGTCCAGAATTAGCCCAACACATGTAGTCACTTGATTTACAACAAAGGAGCCACTGCAATTTAGTGAGTCTTCTTAGTAAATGGTGCTGAAGCAACCAAGTATCTGTCGAGAAAAAAAATGAATCCTGACTCTTAACCTCCATCATACATAAAAATTAACTTGAATAGGTTCACAGGCCTAAGTGTAAAACTAAAATTATAACAATTCTAGGAAAGAAACTTAGGAAAAATCTTTATGACCTGAGGTAAGTAAAGATTTTTTTAGGCAAGTTTTTTTAAAAAGTAGTAATCATAAAAAAGAGATAAAACAGACTTCGTCAAAATTAAACTGTCTGTTCATCAAAAGATACCTCTAGAAAATGAAAAGGCAAGCCAGAGACAGGAAGAAAAAAAATATATATATATGACCAAAACACATAAAGAACTACAAATTAGTAAGAAAAAAACAAACAATACCATTTCTAAAAATTGGGTAGAAATTGAACAGATACTTCACCAAAGATATAAGAGTCAATAAGTACATGAAAAGCTACACTAGTCATCAGAAAGTGCAAATTAAAACCAAATAAGTTACCATTTCACACCCAATAAAATGCTTACAACTTAAAAGGATTAATGATACCAAATACTAACCAGGATGTAGAGCAACTGAAATTCTCATACACTGCTGGTGGGGGTGGTCCAACCCACCTGGCAAACTGGCAATTTCTTATGAAGTTCAGTATACACCTAGCATATAAGCCAGCAATTCCATTCATAAACATGTACCCAAAAGAAATGAAAACAGATGCCTGCACAAACACTGCACACAAATGTTCACGGCAACCTTTACCACACTAGCCACAAACTGGAAATAATCCAAATTCATCAATAGATGAATAGATAAGCAAATTTTTTATATTCATACAACAGATACTACTCAGGAAAAAAGAATGCTTACTGATATAAGCAACAACAGACAAAAACAGAAAGAGTATGTGAAGCAAAAGAATAAATGTATACTGTATGACTCCATTTAAATGCACCATAAGAACAACCTGAATGACGACTGTCTATGGGGGTGGGGGAGGGAGTGACTAGAAGCAGAATAAGGCAGCTATGGTGATGGAAATGTTCTGTATCCTGACGGTAATGGTAATTACACAGATGTATGCATTAACCAAAATCCAATGACCAAATTCAAACTTACTGTATATATTTTGCTATATGTAAATTTTACCACAGTTAAAAGAATCAAGAAATAATAAAAGACAATAATAATTTCAAAAATCTCACTGACATACTAACCAGGAAAGCTAAAATTACAATGACTGGAAAGACTAAGTGTTGGTGAGGATATGGAGCAAATGGAACTCTTATACTTTGCTGGTAGTAGTGTACTGATTTTAATAATTTAAAAACTAGCTTTAAAGATATAACAAGTAGGGGCGCCTGGGTGGCTCAGATGGTTAAGCTCTGCCTTTGGCTCAGGTCATGCTCCCGGGGTCCTGGGATCGAGCCCCACGTCGGGCTCCTGGCTCAGCAGGGAGCCTGCTTCTCCCTCTGCCTCTCCCCCTGCTCATGCTCTCTCTCTCTCTGTATCTCTCTGTCCCAAATGAATAAATAAAATCTTTAAAAAAAAAGACAAATAAATGAATGCCTATTTTCTGATCTAGCAATTACACTTGTAGATATATGCCAAAAGATATATACAAGAATGTTCAAAGCAGCAGTCTCTGGAATAACAAAAATCAGAAACAATCCAAATGTCTCCCGTTATTTCCACCACATCTGCAGTTACTTCCCTCCACTGAAGTTTGAACCCTTCAAAGTCATCCATGAGGGTTGGAATCAACTTCTTCCAAACTAATGGCATCTACAATGGTGAATCCTTTCCAGAAGGTTTTCAAATGACTTCACCCAGATCCATCAGAGGAATCACTATCTATAGCAGCTATAACTTTATAAAACATATTTCTTAAATAATAAGACTTGAAAGTTGAAATCACTCCTTGATCCATGGGCTGCAGAATGGATGCTGTGTTAGCAGGCACAAAAACAACATTAATCTCACACATCTCCACTGGAGCTCTTGGGTGACCAGGTACATTGTCAATGAGCATAACCATGTTGTAAACAGATACATTGTCATCCAGGCTCTGTTGTTCCATTTATATAGCACAGGCAGAGTAGATTTAGCGTAATTCTTCAGGGCCCTGGGATTATCTGCATGCTAAATGAGCACTGGCTTCAACTTCAAGTCACCAGCTACATTAGCCCCTAACAAGAAAGTCAGCCAATCCTCTGAAGCTTTGAAGCCAGGCATTGACTTCTCTCTAGCTATGAAAGTCCTAGATGGCCTCTTCTTCCACTAGAAGGCTGTTTTGTCTACACTGAAAATCCCTTGCTTAGTGCAGGCACCTTCATTAATGATCTCCACGAGATGTCCTGGATGACTTGCTGCAGCTTCTGTATCAGCACTTGCTGCTTCACCTTGTACTTTTATGTTATGGAAACAGCTTCTTTCCTTCACCCTCATGAACCACCTCTGCTAGCTTCACACTTCTCTTCTGCAGCTTGCTCACCTCTTTCAGCCTTCACAGAACTGAAGAGAGTTAGGGCCTTGCTCCCCATTAGGCTCTGGCTAAGGGAATGTTGTGGCTGGTTTGATCTATCCAGACCACTAAAACTTTCTCCCTATCAGCAGTGAGTTTGTTTGCTTTCTTATTATCCCCGTGTTCATTGGAGTAGCACTTTTAATTTCCTTCAAAAACTTGGCTGTTTGGCACAAGAGGCCTAGCTTTCAGCCCATCTCAGTTTTCAACATGCTTTCCTTACTAAGCTGAATCATTTCTTGTTTTTGATTTAAAGGGAGACATGTGACTTTTCCTCTCACTTGAACACTTAAAGGCCTTGCAAGGTTATTAACTGGCTTAATTTAAATACTGTTGTGTCTCAGGGAATATGGAGATCCAAGGAGAGGGAGAGAAATGGCCAGTGACTGGAACAGTCAGAACACATACAACATTTGTCAATTAAGTTTGTGGTCATATATGGGCTGTAGTTTGTGGAGCCCCAAAACAATTACAATAGTAACATCAAATATCATTGACCACAGATCATAATAACAAATAATAATGAAAAATTCCAAAATATTTTAAGAATTGCCAAAATTTGACAGAGAGACACAAAGTGAGCAAATGCTGTTGGAAAAATGATACTGATAGACTTGGCTCAAGGCAGGGTGGCCAAAAACTTTTAATTTGTCAAAAAATGAAATATCTGCAAAGTACAGTAAAGCAAAGTACAATAAAACAAGGTATAATTGTATATGCTGATAAAAAAAAAAAAGTGGCAGAGAGGGGCGCCTGGGTGGCTCAGTGGGTTAAGTGTCTGCCTTTGGCTTAAGTCATGATCCCAGGGTCCCGGGATCGAGCCCCACATAGAGCTACCCCCTAAGCGGGAAGCCTGCTTCTCCCTCTCCCTCTGCCTGAAGCTGCCCTTGCTTGTGCTCTTTGTCAAATAAATAAAATCTTTAAAAAAAAAAAAAAAAGGTGGCAGACAGTTGCACTATTGCAATGATAAAATTATGCCCCTCACCAAAACTGAAACTCATTAACTTCTTCATGTGCCCACTACTTTTGGGGTACTTTCAGCAGTGGAAATATAACAAAGAACAAAATTGTCTGTCCTCACAAAACTTACACTATAGTAAGGGAAGAGACCGGAGATGCTCACGACATACATGAAAGTGCTATGGCAAAAAAATGAAGCCAGTGAAGCCATGCATGAGGAGGGGATGAGCTTGATACCCTTTACAGGATGGTCACAGAAGGCCTCACTGAGACCATGACTTATGAAAAACAGGGCCGGAAGAAACTGAAGGACTAAGCCATGTGACTATCTGGGGAAACACTGTTTCACCAAGAAATAACATTAAGTACAAAGTCTCTAGGGTCAGAGTATGATTGACATGTTTGAGAAACAGTCAAACGCGCCTGGAGCAGAATAAAGGAGGGGCAGAGAAGTGGGAGAGGAGGTCAAAAAGGGAGAGAGGACTGCCACTGAGGGGAGAGAACTCAGGCTTTTGCTCCAAATGAGATGGGATACCACCTCTGGCCAATATTAAGTAGGATGTAACTTTTTAAAGGATCACTTTGGTTGCTGGCCTCAGTAGGACTATCAGAGGGCAAAAGCAGAAATAAGACCACCAGAAAGTGATCACAGAGGTCCAAGCTGATGCTGGCGTGGGCAGGGTGATGAAAAGCTTCAGTTTCGGGAAGTCTGTTAATGATAAAGCCAACAGAATTTATTGACAGAATGACAGATTAAGTGTGAAAGGGAAGGGTCAGGGATGACTTCGAGGTTTCTGGTCTGGGCAAATGAAAGGACGGAGTTGCCATTTAACGAGATGAGAAAAGACTGTGGGAGCAGTACATTTGGAGTGGAGGACGGCAGGTAGCATAGAGAATCAAGAGTTGCTTTGAAGAGGTCCAAGCAGAAATGTGAGGTAAGCAGTTGGATATATGAGTGTGAAGTTTTGGGGTGAGACCTAGCTGAAGATATAAATTTGGAAGCCATGAATAGACACATGGTATTTAAAACCATGAGACTCCTGCAATTCATACACCTTAAATATGACCTGTGTGAAAATATTAATTCCAAAATGGATACTTAAACTAAATTGGTAACTTCTCCTTTCATTTCCATCACTCCTATAAATTTAACTTAAAGAGAGTTGGTATTGGGGCGCCTGGGTGGCTCAGTTGGTTGAGCGACTGCCTTCGGCTCAGGTCATGATCCTGGAGACCCAGGATCGAGTCCCGCATTGGGCTCCCTGCTCAGCAGGGAGTCTGCTTCTCCCTCTGACCCTCCCCCCTCTCATGTGCTCTCTCTCTCATTAAAAATAAATAAAATCTTTAAAAAAAAAAAAAAAAGAGAGAGTTGGTATTATAATGCCTAATAGCATTCATCATAAATGCTCAGATTTTGGGGGTGAATTACAGACCTTCAGAATAACTGTGACTCCATGAAGTACAGGAAAATCTTGCCCATTTGTTAACTATACAATAACCTTACCTCTTCAGAATGCAGCCAAGAATCAAGAATCAAAATAGGTCTTTGGGTAGACACGGGCAGTCATGAAATCCATGCAATCAAGTCCATGGACTTCATTAACTAGTAAAAGTCCCTGCAAATGCAGTTCTGATCCAAAACATGCAAACAGCAGTCTAGGACTATTTGGTTAAAGAGGCAGAGGCCCACCAAAGCACAAATTCTTATTAACACCTTAGGGCATCAATCTATAATATAGGGGAAGACAGTATAAATGCAGATAAAATATATATGATAATAATGACAGCAATCTTTCCTTAGCTTCCTTTGTTCTAGGTATCTTTCAGTATAACTCTTCATTTCTAATCCTTACAACAATCCCTGAAAGTATTAATAATATTATTCCCACTTTTCAGATGGGGAACAGAGGCCAGAGAGGTTTAATATTTTGATCACAGTCATATCACAACTAGAAGGGCCAGAACTAGAACCCCGCTGTGCCTGAATCCAAAGCCAGTATGCTTCAAACTATACCATAAGAAAAGGTATATTCTATATACTTTTTATAAGATGCTAAAGGAATTATCTATTACAATTATCATCTAAAATGTTTAAATTCTGGGACATCTGGGTGGCTCAGTTGGTTAAGCGTCTGCCTTGGGCTCAGGTCATGATCCCAGGGTCCTGGGATTGAGCCCCCTGCTTGTGCATGCCCTCTCTCTCTCTCTGACAAATAAATATATAAAATCTTTAAAATAAAATAATGTTTCTCAGAAACTGTGGTGTTGAACAAAATTGTTTAGAATATTTTTGTCTAAGTGGAGTATCATTCTTGATCTAAGTAAGAAAATACTGCTTCTTTTTTTTGTGTAGTAGCCAGTCTACATCAATATCATTTTTACAAATTGAGAGTGTAGTGCATCATTTACTGCTTTAGTTTATCCCCATCAAGGTACGAATTTTTCTCCAGGTACTTACTCCAAGTTTAAGAATTTAAACATTTTATTTTATTTTATATTTATTTATTTATTTATTTTATTGGAATTATTTCCAATACTCTTTTATTTCAGTTTAGAATATTAAAGTTTTCAAAATCATCATGTATTAAAATGGCAATGACAGAGAAGAAACAAAATTGATGAACAACACAAATGTCTTACATTTTAGTCGTAAGATTCAACTTCTTTCCTCATCAATCTTAAACCAGATGTCAAACAAGCACTGAAATTGATTAGCTTGAATTTCATCCCTACTGATTTTGCAAATGAAGTACCACAGCACTTTAGATATGACAAATGTCCACCATAAGGCAATCCAAGGCAGAGGGAGAAAGAAATAATAAAATCCATCCCAAATCCACAAAGAATGCTTCTCTCCCTGCCACACCCACTATAATGAATAATTAAACAACCTATTCCTTTTGGAAGGAGGCGGGAAAGGGGCGACTTCAATCATTCCAAGGCCTCCATTTAAGTTATCAAAAGGCTTATGAACCCAAAGATACTGATCACTTCTCTTCAACAAACAGGAGCTTGCTTTGTGACACTCCCTTCATCCTAGCAGGGAAGTCATTACACTTTCAGTACCAGCTAAGAAAAGAATAAGCCTTGAGATTCAATTTTACTATCTCAGGGAAAATCAAACAGCTAATAAGTTCCTTTCTAGACACAAAAATTGGTAACAAACACATGAAAAAGTGCTCAACATCACTCAGCATCAGGGAAATACAAATCAAAATCACAATGAGACACCACTTCACGCTGGTCAGAATGGCTAAAATTAACAACTCAGGAAACAAGAGATGTTGGTGAGGATGCAGAGAAAGGAGAACCCTCTTACACTGTTGGTGGGAATGCAAACTGGTGCAGCTACAGGGAAAGACAGTATGGAGGTTCCTCAAGAAGTTAAAAATAGAACTACCCTATGACCCAGCAATTGCACTACTGGGTATTTATCCAAAGGATACAAACATAGTGATTTGAAGGGGCACAGGAACCGCAATGTTTAGAGCAGCAATGTCCACCACAGCCAAACTATGGGAAGAGCCCAGATGACCATTGACATTTGAATGGATAAAGAAGATGTGATACACACACACACACACACACACACAGGAATATTACTCAGCCATCAAAAAGAATGAAATCTTGCCATTTGCAATGACATGGATAGAACTAGAGGGTATTATGCTAAGCGAAATAAGTCAGAGAAAGACAAACATCATATGATTTCACTCATATGTGGAACTTAAGAAACAGAACAGATGAACATACAGGAAGAGAAGGAAAAATAAAATAAGAGGAAAACAGAGAGGGAGACAAACCATAAGAGACTCGTAAGGAACAAACTGAGGGTTGCTGGAGGGGAGGTGGGTAGGAGGATGGGGTAATTCTGTGATGGGCATTAAGGAGGGCACTTGATGTAATGAGCACTGAGTCTTATATGCAACTGATGAATCAATGAATTCTACCTCTGAAACTAACAGTACAGTATATGTTAATTAAATTGAATTTAAATTTAAGAAAATATTTTTTATTTTCTTTCTAAAGACATCCTTTCTCAAAATCTAACTGGTGAAAGACTTTAAAATAAGAAAAGCAACAACTGTAATTATAAGAATCAGAAATTCTCAGTTTTTTTTTTTTTAAAGATTTTATTTATTCATTTGTCAGAGAGAGAGAGCACAAGCAGGGGGAGTGGCAGGCAGAGGGAAAGGGAGAAGCAGGCTCCCCGCCAAGCAGGGAGCCCGATGCAGGACTCGATCCCAGGACCCCGGGATCATGACCCGAGCCAAAGGCAGTCACTTAACTGACTGAGCCACCCAGGCGCCCTCTCAGTTTCTTAATCTAGGAAATAGCACCTTTTTAGGACTCAGTTTACGGAAATGACTAACCAGGCCAATTTCCAGAATGTCATATTAGGCAAGTTCAGAGGACTAAATCTGATCATTTTCAGGACACAATCCAATGAAATAAATGTGTGATTCTATTGGAAGAAATCTTTACATTTTCAGAACCAATGTAATATACCTCCAAAACTGTCCCAACAGCTAAGAAGTCATATACTTAAGGAGATGGGCACCTATTAACTATACACAGTATATTCATAATAAAAATTCCTGATTGATTTGCATGATTAAAACTAAAAATAATTCAAGAGAATGTTTGGTAAAATATGCCTTTTTTTATCTCTTTGGGAGACCAAACTCTTTCACCATCATGCTAAGAAGTAAAGCTACATTTCTGAGCTGTATAAAGTACCAGCAATTACCTATTTCACATGGCACACCATCTTATACATGCTGAGTAAATCAGATTAAGAATTAATGGGTTAGGGGCGCCTGGGTGGCTCAGTCGTTAAGCGTCTGCGTTCGGCTCAGGTCATGATCCCAGGGTCCTGGGATCAAGCCCCACATCAGGCTCTCTGCTCCGCGGGAAGCCTACTTCTCCCTCTCCCACTCCCCCTGCTTGTGTTCCCTCTCTTGCTGTGTCTTTCTCTGTCAAATAAATTTTTAAAAATCTTTAAAAAAAATAATAATAAAAAAAATTTTTTAAAAGAATTAATGGGTTAATATATAACAGCCACAGATACGATCATAGATAAGCGTGTACACATGGGTTAGTACACACATATGTATACATGCATATGTTACCCAGCTCTGTTCACTGAGAGCTTAGAAGCAATGACATCTCAGTAACAATGATCATACCTAGCTCCAGATCCTGATTCTAAATACCATTCTCCAATAAAAGGAACCAGGGCTCCTTGGAAAAATGGATGATTCTAGGGGTAGGACAGGAAAAATAAAAGATGAAGCTGGAGCATCTTTTTAGTACCCAAAAGTAAGTGCTCAAATCTGCATTTTAACTTTGTTTTTCATGATGAGACTTTCGTTAAGTAAAGGAAGAAAATATTTTTACCATTAGATTGTCCATGAGTGATTAATGACTGTTGTTGCTTCCTTTCTTTTACCCAAAATATGCAACCCTGCATTCTCCAATCCCCAAAAGTTCACATAGTAAAGAGAGGACTCATATAAAAGGGCAGAGCAGTTAGGGGTTAGTCACAAAATTAAATCATACCGTGCAAAATTCAAGCTTTTTACCAGTTCATCTAATATGCGATTATTTTTTAGGTCCGGCTCTGTGACTGTCTAGAAAGGAAAAACAACAGATGGAAAAAGGTCAGAAATAATAAAATAACTTGTCATAATCTTGTTTTGAAAATGTGTGACCCATCCTCCTGAGACTCCCCATCCCACTAAGTCTTACAGGAAAGCCTCAAAATAAAGTTCATTTATCTCATACTAATATGGAATTTTAAAACAGTGAATCAGCATCTGCTGACTGGAAGTCTGAGAGAAGTTCTCCACAGCCTCTGATAAAATCGTATATGCTTTGTACCAACTAAGATAAAACCTAATATGAGCAAGGATCCTTATTCAAACTGCCATCTCAAAAATTTCTCCTGAAAAAGCAGAACAGAGATACTCTTTTAAGTGACCACATAGGGAGAGGCATTAGGTGTTACAAGAAAGTTTAAAAACAAGGTTGGTGTTCAGGAATGCAACAGAAAAATGACAGATTTCGTAGTTATTTGGCATGAATGGTATTCAGTTCATCTCCTTGATGATACCATCTTGGCAATGGCAAGACACCAAGTTGTAAAGAGATTAAACTTGGAAGCCAAACTGCATCATTTCTAATGTAGGGAAATAGTTCAGAGAAGTTCCATGATATCCTAACACCATGTACCTACCAGAGGCACCAAACTAGAACCCAAACCCTTCAATAAGTCCCAGTATCCTTTCTATTAGACCTCACTGTCTCTTCTTTTTCCTTTATTCCTATTTATGTTTACTTGCCCTTTTTACCTACCTTTTTTGCCTACTTGAAATGCTTCAGAAACTCTAACATCAAATTTCCTACTGTTTTCCATGAAGGTCTGGTTTGGGAAAGAAGTAAGGGACTGTTATGGGGCGCCTGGGTGGCTCAGTCAGTTAAGCGCCTGACTTTTGATTTCAGCTCAGGTCATGACCTCAAGGTTGTGAAATCAAGCCCTGTGTCAGGCTCCATGCTCAGTGCAGAGTCTGCTTGAGTTTCTTCCTTCTCCCTCTGCCCCTTCCCCCCACTCCCCCTCTCTCTCTTTTTCTAAAATAAACAAACAAACAAACAAACAAATAAATAAATAAAATCTTTAAAAAAAAGAAGTAAGGGACCAGTTAGGCTCGGCTTGGCCCAATGGCCATGAACCTTTGCCTTCCACACAAATACTTAAATACCAATCCTATGCAAATGAAGCCAGAAAAACATAGATCATAAGATTTAAAGGATGCTACATCCTGATCCTAGAATTAGTTTCCACTTCCTAAAATATATTTAGGTTATCAGAAATCTTTATGAAAAATTGCATAAAGCCCAGTTCTCCATATATGTGTTTTAGAGGTCCTTTCTGAAAATGTCTTTTATGTAGCTTAATTCAATAATTATACCTCTTCCCTTGGGCTTTTGTGTATATGTGATACAGAAATATTTGCATCAATCAATTAAGTTTACAAGAAAAAAACCAGAAAGAAAAACTTACCACACAACAAGTTGGACACTGTGTTTTATAGGACAGAAATTTTCTTATACAGAGAGAACAGTCTGCAAAAAAAAACAAATGCAACATAATAAATTAATTAAGCTATATTAATAATATAGGAATCTGACTTCTAACAAAATCTGACTTAAGGGCGCCTGGGTGGCTCAGTCGTTGAGCATCTGCCTTCGGCTCAGGTCATGATCCTAGGGTCCGGGGATTGAGCCCTACATCGGGCTCCCTACTTCGTGGGAAGCCTGCTTCTCCCTCTCCCACTCCCCCTGCTTGTGTTCCCTCTCTCGCTGTGTCTCTCTCTGTCAAATAAATAAATAAAATCTTTAAAAAAAAAATCTGACTTAAGCCCTAGAATATTTCCATCATCTAAGGCATATCACTATAATCTCAAAATTCTAACACCTCTACTGTACCTACGCATACTTGCAAAAGTCATGAAACAGCATTTTCAGGAGAGAGAAAGGTACCAAATAATAATAATCATGAGTCCCTAGGATATCACAACCATAAAATGTAGGAAACATACATGTAAGACCTGGGATGGATACTGTATAAACGTGTCAGATATCCCTATGCCTAACAATCTAAAATATAAATTTTGAGATAAGATTTATACACATGTTAAGAAATAATATATACCTAGGTTATCAATTAGGGATTTCTACATCCTAACTCTACAAATGACGTTGATCATCCCACATATAACAAGTACTTTTTGGCAAGCACTAAGAAAAGAAAAATATATAAGGGAAGGTTCTTGACCTTAAGGAGCCAACAAAGTAGTGAGGTAATTTCAGTACCATTCAGTGTAATAAATCCTAAGGATTTAAGCAGGAAATCGGCATTAATTAAATTCTTCACACCCAAAGCAATACAAAATAATCTCCCAAAGGAAAAAAATTGTGACTAAATAGAATGGTCCCTTAATGGTAGCTAATTTGCTATCAGTCCAAATTCAGCTTAGTGAAGGGGCCTCATTAAAAAGGATTCAGTTTAAAGAGGAGGAGACTGTATGATTTCAGGTATAGATATCCAGGAAATGAACAAGTTGTGGCAGCCTCAGCAAGAGCAACCAGGAGGAAAAATGAAAGAAGACGTTAAAAGAGAAGATAAAACAGGCAATGGATTAATTAAGTTTTGTGTGGAAGCAAAGACAAATAAAGGGGAAATTCTGGTTTCCAGGTTTACAGGTAAGAAGTCTGAAAGTCATCACCCCATCTCCATCTAATAACAAGTAAAAAGACTGAAAAATCAACTGTAACAAGTAAAAAGACTGAAAAATCAGCTTTTCTTAGCTCCATCAGAGAAGTGAGGTTACAGGACAAACTGTTGCTCCCAAACTAGAGAGCCAGACAGGCTGGATACGGAGAATCAGAACTTAGCAGAGCAGAAACCTCCACAAGAACCAGAGAAAGAGCCTCTACTAGAACCAGTGCTGGGGCAGGAAGACCTGAACTGTAATTGGCAAACTGCTGGAAACTCAGCAGAGAAGAGTCTGAGAGTTAAAAACTCCAGGGGGTCCAAGATATAGGGTAGGTCCACACATACATGAATTTCAGCTCCAAGGGTTCTACCAGGTACTCAAAAGTGACAATCTGAAAAATCCCCTGCTCCTTCTGCGGGGGGGGGGGGGGGGGGGGGGGGGGGGGGAGTAATCATTTTGCAATACACCAGAGCACTCTGTTCTTCTTAACAAGGCCTGCCCTCAAGAGAAACTACTTTACCAGACCCAAGTCTCTGGGGTATACTCAGAGCCCAGTTGACCTGGGGGAAGGGAAATAATGGACTCCAGCTACCTCTACTCATCCTGTCCCAGCTAAGGGGAGGAACAAACTGAGAAGCACTTGCAAAGTTCACAGTCCGGGGCACAGGCTCACTTAATGACAGGCATAATCATAGAACTACAGAGCACTGCACTTCTGACATCTCATGGCCATGTTACTAAAGGTCTATTTATTACAGTTCCATTTCCCTGGTACATCATGACTGGTTATTAGGAAAAAACTACAAGGCATACTAAAAAGCAAAAGACATAGCTTGAAGAAACTGAACGCATCAGAATCATAGCCAAATATGGCATGAAAGCTGGAATTAAAAAACGAGGAATTTAAAACAACTGGACAAAGTTGACGACATGGAAGAACAGATGGGTAACGTAAGCAGAGAGATGGAAATTCTAAGAAAGAATCAAAAAGAAATGCTAGAGATGAAAAACACTGTAACAGAATGAAGAATACCTTTGATGGTCTCAATAGATTAGACACAGCTGAAAGAAAAATCACTGCACTTGAGAATATCTCAATAGAAACTACAAAACTGAAAAGAAAAAGACCAGGGGAAAAAAAACAGTACTTAGCATTTTGTAGCAGGACATTATACAAGGTGTGATATACATGTAATAGCAATACCAAAAGGAGAAGAAAGAGGGGGGAAAAAACAAGAAATATTTGAAGCAATAATGACTGAGAATTCCCCCCAAACAGTCAGAAAGCAAACCAGAGATGCAGGAAGCCAAGAGAACACCAAGCAGGAAAAACGCCAAAAAAAAAAAAAAAAAAAAAAACCCAAACCCACAAAACCCTCATATTTGAGCTGCAAAAAATCAAAGATAAAGAAAATAATCTTGAAAGAAGCCGGGGGTGGGGGGACACCTTAGCTATAGATAAGCAAAGAGAAGAATTAAATCCAACTTCTCAGAAACCATACAATCAAGAAAAGAATGGAGTATTGAGAGAAAAGACCCACCACCAACCTAGAAGTTTATGTCCTGTGATATAATCCTTTAAAAGTGAAAGAGAAACAGACCTGCTCAGACAAGTAAAAGTTGAGGGACTTCGCTCCCAGTAGACCTGCATCACAAGAAATGCTTTAAAAAGTTCTTCAGAGAGAAGGAAAATAATTTAAGTCAGAAACCTGGATCTACGGGGCACCTGGGTAGCTCAGTCAATAAGCATCTGCCTTCGGCTGGGGTCATGATCCCAGGTTCCTAGGATGGAGCCCCACATCGGGCTCCCTGCTCTGCAGGAAGCCTGCTTCTCCCTCTCCCACTCCCCCTGCTTGTGTTCCCTCTCTCGCTGTGTCTCTCTCTCTCTGTCAAATAAATAAAATCTTAAAAAAAAAAAAGAAAAGAAAAGAAAAGAAACCTGGATCTATATAAACAAAGGAAAGGCACTGGAGAAGGAATAAATACAGGTAAAATAAAAACTTTTATTTTTCTTATTCTTAATTGATCTAACAGGTAACAGTTTCTTCAAACTGTTTCTCCAGTTTCTTCTTTTATATATATATATATATATATATATATATATATATATACACACACACACACACACATACACACACCCACACATATATATATATTCATTCTTATGTGTGCTTATGTATAAGTGGAATGAATAACATCAATGATACAAAGTGCTGGAGGGAGGAATTAGATGTCTTAGTCTGCTTGGGCTGCCAAAACAAAGTAACAAAATACCATAGACTGGTGCCTTAAAGAAATTTATTTTCTCACAGTTCTGGAGGCTAGAAGTTCAATATCAAGATGCCAATATGGTCGGTTTGTGGTGAGGACTCTCTTCCTGGCTTGTAGGTGGCTGCCTACTCACAGTGTCCTCACTTGGCAGGGGGAGAGAACAAGCTATATATGTCTCTTCTTTTAAGGGCACTAATCCCTTCATCAGGGCCCCACCTTCATGGCCACAACTAAACCTAATTATCTCCCAAATACTATACACTGGGAATTCGGGCTTATGAATTCTGGGAGGGACATGATTCAGTCCAGAGCATTCTGCTCCTTGCCAACTAAAAATCCATGCCCTTCTCCTGTGCAAAATACAATCATCCCATACCACCAGTCCCAAAAGTCTTTAATTCATTCCAGCACTGACTCTAAAGTTTAAAGTCCAAAATATCACCTACATCAGATATAATGGAGACATGAGGTATGATTCATTGTGAGGCAAAATTCCTCCCCAGATTCATTCTCTTGACTATCAATGTTATTCCCTTCACAGTATAAAAAAATCTCCTGGGCAATACTATAAATCAAAAATTCCCAAACCTGGCTACTTATCTGAATCACTTAGAGAGATTATTGTTGGTTTTAATTTAGTTTCCCAGGCCCTACCCCAGTCATATGGATTCAGTGGATTTTGGCCAGTAAATTGCATCCATAATATGTGATTCTGATTGAACAACAATTATTTTTTAAAAATTAGTATGTTTTTGCTATTACATTTAACTATATAAAATTGTCATTTTTTGGTAAATCAAAAAAGAACAAATATTGGCAATTTCATGTGGTTTAACATAACACTGTGCACTTACTATGTGCTCTGTTTTAAGCATGTTTTATGTATTAACTATTTTGATCCTAAAAACAACCCTGAGGCTGGTACTAATATTAATCCTATTTTACAATAAGTAAAATGCAGCATAGGGTTCACCCAATTTGACCAAGATCACAAAGGAAATAGGTGGCAAAGGCAAGTACCAGAGCTCATGCTTTTAACATATTAATTATTTAAAACATATATAATTTGTTTATAAAACACATTTATTATATATACTTATATAATACAAATAAATATTATTTCATTAACAGGATCACATGTACCAGAGTATGCATAATGAGACTACTGCTTTCTCTTCTGCATAATCTTGTATGTGTTTTATATTCACATATGGAGAACCAGACACAGGCCCAAAGTAGATCGAGCTCTTAGCTTAATTTCCGTCTACTAGTTTACTACCAAATATGTACTGGAGAGCTGCAGACCAGCATAATGCATTCTCTAGTGAGCAACTATCATATTCCAATCAAAGTAGAGCTGTTGAAGAGCTCTGGACTATATATTCCTCAGTGGCTTTATTTAAATCACCTGTGAGGTCTATTTTTCCTCCCAAAATCCAACTATGAGCTCTGTGGACAGGGTGGAAGAGGGTAGAATAAAACAGTGATGTAAAGGGTAGCTTCAGGGGCGCCTGGGTGGCTCAGCTGGTTAAGCGTCAGACTCCTGATTTTGGCTCAGGTCATTCAGGATCGTGGGCTCCATGCTCACAGGGAGTCAGCTGAGAGTCTCTCCTTCTCCCTTTGCCCCTCTCCAACTCGCATCCTTCCTCCCTCTCTTTCTCTCTCTCTGATTAATAAATAAATCTTAAAAAAAAAAAAAAAATGGGTAGCTTCACAGAAACACCCAAGCCTTGGGGAAGGAAGCATTTCTAATCTCAAACAGGATACAGCCAACTGCTAGCTTTCAAATATCAAAAGAGCCTAGCATCCTAACAGAAAAAAGTAAATTTCTAAAAGTTAAACCAATTACTTTTGTGTGTGATCTTAAGGTTTGTATGAGAAAATGAACCATTTCAAAAATAGTTTCCGAGTGTCCAGTTAAAAGAAGAAAATCTAGTTCCCAGTTTGAAAGGAATAGGTCCTGGAAAACTGAGAAAGCTGGCCTCTGCCTTCAGTTCTAGGGTTAAATGACCAGCTAGCTGCTAAGAGAATACCATCCCTCCTGACAAGCAGAACTCCAGCATTCCCATATATGCAGTTCTGCATGACTGTAAGTCCCACCCATATGTGTAGTTATTACTCTTCTCCCATCTTGTTCACAGTGCTGCCTCGTAAGAATATAAAAGAAGAGAAACACAGTATTTGCCTAAGGGAATCTTATATTGCCTCTTAATTTAGCAAAGGTCAATAAATGGAACATTTCATATTTCACTTTAAAAATAAAGAAATTAAATTGCCTTTTATTCCAACAGAAGCTTCAATTAATTCTGTGCATCAAAATCCACAAAACAAAAAAGAAAAATGATTGCTGATCTATCTTTAAAATAATGGCAATCTAACAGTGTCTACAAGCAATGATTTCATCTAGGAGTAAATATTTTGAGCATCTGCCATTATCAAGTCAGAAACACTGGGCAAGTGCAAAGAAAACTGGCACTTGAACATATCAATCTATTAGTGAGAACATTTCTCACTTAATTGTGTTTTATAGATTGGAATAAGTCCATGCGCTCTCCCCCAAAAAAGTACTCTTTAAAGCATGATTTTGGATCAATTTAACTACTTGCATTCTGCCAATGCACCCCACTCCAACCTTAATAACAGCAGAACTGCAAACGTAGAAATGAACACATTAACCATATCTAAAAAAGCTAAACAGAGCAAAACAGAATAAAGTGACTAAAATGATAAATCCTGAAATATTTAAGGAGCAGCAATAAATGGGTAGGATTCTGGGTCACCAATTCCAGTCGATCCAGGACAACAGCAGAACATGACTGCCATATCTAGTTCCTATTAAGTTCTACGGGCTTTTGTGTCATTAAAACAATACTACAGACCCAGAGCAACTTTTGGTCTTGCAGGAACCTGTGACAAATATGTTTAGTAGAAAAGGCCTACCAAATCATGAGAGGTACAATATGAAAAATAAGTGCTCATAAAATAATTACTGAAAGTACCCTCCAGGGTATGTGCTATGGTGAGCGCTGTGAATTGTGTAAGACTGTTGAATCACAGACCTGTACCTCTGAAACAAATAATACATTATATGTTAAAAAAAAAAAAAAAAAAAGAAGAAAAAGATAGCAGGAAGGGAAGAATGAAGGGGGGGAAACTGGAGGAGGAGATGAACCATGAGAGACTATGGACTCTGAGAAACAAACGGAGGGTTCTAGAGGGGAGGGGGTTGGAGGGCTGGGTTAGCCTGGTGATGGGTATTAAAGAGGGCACGTTCTGCATGGAGCACTGGGTGTTATACGCAAAAAATGAATCATGGAACACTACATTAAAAACTAATGATGTAATGTATGGTGATTAACATAACATAATAATAAAAAAAAAAAGAAAGTACCCTCCAATGACTTCCTCTTAAATAAAAAATGACATCAGTGACAACTGTAAGTGACAAGGAAACAAACAAAGAAAAAAAAAAGAATGGAAGTAAAGCCTAATTTTTTCAGCTAAGTAGAGTTCACTGAATTCATAAAAAGTAGTCTTTCATCTACAGAAGGGATGCCCATTCTGTCCATGAGAAAGTTAACAGGGTCCAGAATTACGACCCTTCCATAAACACTAAAACACTGGAGGGAAATATGAAACAACTATTTTCAGACTTTGGACAATGGCAGAAATGAGAAAGTTCTATCACAGCCCAACCTTTGTCTAGGGGCAATTTCCTGACCACAGTGCAGGGAGAAGAGCCATACAGCCCATCAGTCTTGCTAGTTGAAGCAGCAAAGATCAGAATGCAGGGCAATCCAGGTAGCTAGAATTTCTAGGGCAAAGTACCAGAAAGAAAGAGGCTGTCCCACACATATAGAGTCAAATGGTCTTTGACAAGGATGCCAAGGGTACACAGCGGGTAAAGGACAATCTCTTCAACAAATGCTGGTGGAAAAACTAGACTTCCGCATGCAAAAGAATGAAGATTGGAAACTATAAAACTCTTAGAAGAAACTAAAAGGGAAAAGCCTCATAACATCATCCTTGGGAATGATTTCCTGGATATGATAACAAAGGCCCTGGCAAAAAAAGTGAAAATAGGTAAGTGGGACTTCATCAAATTAAAAAGCTTCTGCAAAGGAAACAATCAACACAGTAAAAAAAACAACATATGAAATAGGAGAAAATATTTGCAAACCACAGACCTGATAAGGCGTTAATATCCAAAATACATAAGGAACATCTATAACTCAACAACAACAAAAATACCCCAAAACAAGATTTGAAAAGGGCAAAGGATCTGAATAAACATTTCTCCAAAGACATACAGTTGGCCAACAAGTATATGAAAAGATGCTCAACATCACTAATCATCCAGGAAATGCAAACCAAAACCATAATGAGATATCACCTCACACCTGTTAGGGTAGCCAATTATAAAAAAAAAGCAGAAAATAAAAGTTGGTAACACTGTAGAGAAATTAGAACACCTGTGCACTGTTGATGGAAATGTAAAATGGTAGTCACTATGGAAAACAGTATGGAGGTTTCTCAAAAAATTAAAAATAGAATTACCATATGAGCCAACAATCCCACCTCTGGGTATTTACCCAAAAGAAACGAAAAAAGGATCTCAGAGATATTTGCACTACCATGTTCCAAGCAGCATTGTTCACAATAGCCAAAAGGTGGGAGCAACCCAAGTGTCTACCAACAATTGAATGGATAAAGAAAATGTGATGTATATACACAATGGAATATTATTCAGCCTTTAAAAAGAAGGAAATACTGTCACATGCTACAACATGGATGAACCTTGAGGACATTAAGCTAAGTGAAATAAGCCAATCACAAATGGACAAATAATGCAAAATCCACTTATATGAGATATCTAGTCAAACTCATAAAAGCAGAAAAAGGAATGGTTGTTGCCAGGACCGAGGTAAGGAGAAATGAGGAGTTCCTGTGCAATGGGTACAAAATTTCAGTCACACAAAATGAAAAAGTTCTAAAGATTTCCTATATAACAATGTACATATAGTTAACAATACTATACTGTACATGTAACAATTTGTTAAGAGGATAAATTTCATGTTATGTGTTTTTTACCAATCCCCCAGCACCCCCCCCCAAAAAAACAGCCCTATAGAAAAGGCTACTCTAAACCCACACTAACAAAGCTTAAAAACAAAACTTGACAGGATCAGTCTAACCCACAAGTAACTTACCTGCCTGCCACAACACAGCCTGACACTCCAATAAGCTATACAATAAAATCTACCCACTCAAAAAGCTAAACACTATAATGGTAAGCATCTAACCAAAAATTGCCAGTCATGCAAAGAAACAAGAAAATGTGGTTTATAAACAGGAAGGGTGAAAAAAAAAAATCAATCAACAGAAACAGACTTAGAAATGACACAGATAATGGATTAGCAGATAGAGAGGTTAAACTAGCCATTACAAATATGTTCAGTATATTCAAAGCTTAAAACACACACACACACACGAACCTAATGAGGAAAGAAGTGGAAAATATTTTTAAAATGAAATTTCTAGAAATGATCAATACAGTATCTGAAAGGAAAATTTCACTGGATGAGACTAACAGCTGATGAGATACTACAGAATTAAAAATGGATAAATCTGAAGTCATAGCAAAAGAAATTATCCAAAACTAAGCACAGAAAGGCAGGGTGGGTGTGAGGGGGGAGACCAAAACAGAAAAAGAAAAAACAGAGAGTCTCAATTTCTGTAGGTAAATATCAAGCGGTAAAGTAAAAAACAGTTAAGGTCTAACAAAATTTAACTGGAATCAGTATTGGAGCATGGGATGCGTATGTGAACAGAAAAATACTCAAAAGAAACAAGGACTAAAATCTTTCCAAATATAAACCCAAAGCTCAGGCACCTGGGTGGCTCAGTTGGTTAAGCGACTGCCTTCGGCTCAGGTCATGATCCTGGAGTCCCGGGATCGAGTCCCGCATCGGGCTCCCTGCTCAGCAGGGAGTCTGCTTCTCCCTCTGACCCTCCCCCCTCTCATGTGCTCTCTCTCTCCTCTCATCCTCTCTCTCAAATAAATAAATAAAATCTTTAAAAAAATAAATAAATAAACCCAAAGCTCAGGGGCCCCAAACAGGACAAATACAAAGCAAACCAAACTAAAGCATATTACAAATTTCTGAAAACCAGTAATAAAAAGAAAATAAGAAAAGCAGCCAGGGGAAAAAGGCATATTATATACAGAAAGCTATAAATAAAAAGACCACACCTGGTTTCATCTGAAACCAATAAAGTCAGAATGACATTCTGAAAGGGAAAAAACATTAACCCTGAATTTATACCCATTGAAAACATCTCTCAAAGAGCAATGAAGTAACTTTTTCAAACAAAAGCTGAGAGAATTCTTTAGCAGCTTATGTACACTACAAGAAATGTAGCGGAGAGGATAAAAATGATACCAGAAGTTAACTTTGATATATACAAAGGAGAGTATCTTTTGTATTTTTGTATTTACAATACAAAAGACATTTTTTACTTTGTTTAAAAGATAATGGGCTGTCTAAAGCAAATATAGTAACAAAGTATTGTAGTATCTACAATATATGTACACATAAAATGAAAGACAACAATAAGATGACAGGAAGAGGACAGAAGTACACATCTGTAACAGTTCTACACTATTCAGGTGGCATAATATTGTTTGAAAGGAAATTGTAATAAGTTAAAGTGGCATACTTTAAACTACCACTAAAATAATAAAACAAAGAAGCAAAGCTAGTAAGGCAACTCTGGAAAAGATTTAATACTTAAAAAATGTTCAACTATTTCTTAAAAAGGCAGAAAGAGAGGAAAGAATAGGTGGACAAATAAAAAACAAAATGGCAGTATATGTAAATCCAGCCTTATCAATAATTACTTTAACTTTATGCAATAATGGAAATGTTACTTATCTGCACAGTTTAACACAGAAGCCACTAGCCACATGTGGCTATTCTGCACTTGAAATGTGGCTAGTGCAAGAAACCAAAGTTTTAATTTTATTTAACTTTAATTAATTTTAATTAAAATGTAAATATTCTTATGTGGTTAGCAGCCACTGTATTAGACAGTATAGGTCTAAATATTCCAAGTAAAAATAGACATTGTCAGGCAGAATTAAAGGGCAAGACCCAAATATATGTTGTCTACAAAAAGTTCAAATGAAATATAAAGACACAGGTAGTTTAGAAATAAAAACATGGAAAAAGATAAACCACACAAACACTAATTTTAAAAAAGTGGGAGTGGCTATAAATAACATCAGAAAAAAGCAGACTTGAGAACAAGGAATATTGCCAGGGATAAAGAGGGGCATTTCATGATAACAGTCAATTAATCAAGCAAAAGAACCATAA
Source organism: Halichoerus grypus (assembly GCF_964656455.1). Lineage (NCBI taxonomy): Eukaryota > Metazoa > Chordata > Mammalia > Carnivora > Phocidae > Halichoerus > Halichoerus grypus. The sequence continues at coordinate 167,126,423 of NC_135712.1, read as the reverse complement.
ATGTGCATACACCTAATAAAAACATTGCAAAATACATAAAGCAAAAACTGACAAAAGTGAAAGGAAAACTAGACAAATCTATAATATAGTTGGAGATTTCAACACTCCTCTCTCATTGATAAAATAATAAAGAACCAATAGAGGTAAAGATTAATCAAAGATCACTATCAACCAACTTGAGTAATTGACATAGAATACTCCACCCAACTACAGCAGAATAGACTTCCAAGTATACATAAAACATTAATCAAGAAATACCATATGCTGGGCCATAGAACAAGTCTAAGAAAATTTTAAAGAACTGAAATCAAATAGATTATGTTCTCTAACCAGAATATGTTCTCTGACCAGAACATAACTAAATTAGCATTAGTAAGGAAAATATCAAGAAAACTCCCAAATATTTATAACAGACTTCTAAATAACTCATGAGTCAAAGAGAAATCACAAAGCATATTCGAATATATTTTAAACTGAATAAAAATTAAAACACAGGGGCGCCTGGGTGGCTCAGTCGTTAAGCATCTGCCTTTGGCTCAGGTCATGATCCCAGGGTCCTGGGATTGAGCCCCGCATCTGGCTCCCTGCTCCTCAGGAAGCCTGCTTCTCCCTCTCCCACTCCCCCTGCTGGTGTTCCCTCTCTCGCTGTGTCTCTCTCTGTCAAATAAATAAAATCTTAAAAAAAAAAAGTTATAAATTTAAAAAAATGAAAACACATTATCAAATGTGTGAGATGCAGCTAAAGCAGGGCTTCGAGGAAAATTTATAGCTTCATATGCTTCTATGAGAAAATAAAGATGTAATTTCAAATAAGTAAAAGGAAATAATACAGATGAAAGTATAAATCAATGAAATAGAAAAAAGACAAAATATAGAAAACAATTAACTAAAAGCAGGTTCTCCGAAATGAGCAATAAAATTGATAAACCTCTAGCTAGATCAGATAAGGAAAAAAGAGAAAACACATTTCTAGCATATGGAATAAGAAGGGCCATCACCACAGATCCTTCAGACATGAGAAGGAAAAGAGTAATGAGGAACAGTGTGAAAAAATTCTGTGCCAATAAACTCAACTGCTAAGATTAAAAAGGTAAATTTAATGAAAGGAATAAAAGGTTGTTTTAACAATCAAAACGCGGGGCGCCTGGGTGGCTCAGTCGGTTAAGCGGCTGCCTTCAGCTCAGGTCATGATCCCAGGGTCCTGGGATCGAGTCCCACATCGGGCTCCCTGCTCAGTGGAGAGTCTGCTTCTCCCTCTCTGTCTGCCTGCCTCTCTGCTTACTTGTGCTCTCTCTCTATCTCTCTGTCAAATAAATAAATAAAATCTAAAAAAAATAAAATAGGGGGAAAAGTTTAAAAAAAAAAAAAGCAATTCTATAACATTATAAAGGAAGTAAATCATGAGTATCTCCGTAGATGCAGAAAACACACTTGACAAAATTCAACACCCATTTATGATTAAAAAAAAAAAAAAACCTCTCAGCTAATTAAGAAAGGAACTGCCTCACCTTGATAAATTTATGAAAATGTATTAAGAATATAACACTATAGCTAACATAGTATTTAAAAGACTAAATGATTTCCCCATAAAATTAGGACTAAGAAAAGGATGTCCACCCACATCACTTCTATTTAACATTGTACTAGAAGTACTAGCCTGTGTAAAACAAGAAAAAATATGAGGCACGGAGATTAGAAAGTAAGAAATAAAGGTGTTTTTATTCACAGATGACATGATTGTGTAGGCAAAAATTCTGAAGGAATCAACAAAAAAGATGCTAGAATTAAAAAGTGAATTTACCAAGATCACAAGATAAAAGGTCAATAAAAAAAATTGTATTTCTATGTTCATGGCCTGTGCAATGAGAACTAAGCCATATTGTTGAGAGAAATTAAAGCTATAAAATGGAGGAATATACCAAGTTTATATACTGAAGACTCAACATTGTTAAGAAGTCATTTCTACCCAGATTGATCTCTAAATTCAGAACAATCCCAATGCACATACAGCAGGGTTTTTTGTAGAAATTGACAATCTGATTCTAAAATTTATATGAAAATGCATATAAGATGCAAAGATCCTAAAAGGGTCACATAATTTTGATAAAGAAAAACAAAATGGAAGGCCTTAAAATGTCTAACATCAAGATGTATTACAAAGCTACAATAATTAAGACAGTGTGGTATTGGCACAAGGATAAACACAGAGAACAATAGAACAGGAAAGAGTCCAGAGAACAGACACACACATTATTGCCTGAGGCTATATTGACTAAGATGGGGAGTACTCTATCATGGGAATGAAATGTACTATATCTTAATTGTGGTGGTTACATGGTATATACCTTTGTCAAATCTCACTGATGCTTGTACACTTTATTTTGCATTTAAAATGGATGTATTTTATTATATGTAAATTACACCTAAATAAAGATTATTTTAATACATATTTTGAAACAATCCCCCAAACTTATCTTTACTAATGTGAATCTAACCTAGAAAGGAACTAACAATTATTAAGGGCCTATAACATGCCAAACACTGGGTTCTGCACACTGAATTTTCACAATCATCTTCTAAAGTAGAAATTATTCATCAAATCTTTACATTTGAAGAAATGTTAGCATTTGCAAATTCAACCAGCTGTAAGTTGGGGAGTCAAGAATCAAGCCTAAGTACACCTCTAATGCCCATGTTGCTACCACCACCACCCTCTTAGGTCTTTGCTATAGAAACTTTTTTTTTTTTTTTTTTAAAGATTTTATTTATTTATCTGACAGAGAGATAGAAGAGCACAAGCAGAGGGAGTGGCAGAGGGAGAGGGAGAAGCAGGCTCTGCACTGAGCAGGGAACCCAATGCGGGACTCGATCCCAGGACCCTGAGATCATGACCTGAGCCGAAGGCAGATGCCTAACCATCTGAGCCACCCAGGCGCCCTGCTATAGAAACTTCTTACCAAAGCTACTACTATCCACCAAAATCATTTTTTAAGCCTACCTTGTTGTTGTTTTTTAACCTTCCAAGACAAATCACTTGAAAATAGCTCCTGAATAATGACAATGACAGGCTCACCACTATGTGTTAAGTACCTCAAGCTACAGAATAAAAAATACATAATAGACTCATGAAGCTAAGTACAAGCAAATTTCAATTTAAGAGTCTTTCCAGCCTCACACAGCAAGGTAAGTGATAAAATTGTCTGTAATGCTCTTTACTGGTAGATTCTCCCACTGGGATTTTTAAACTTTGAATATATTTTTAAACTTTGAATTATATATTCGTGCCAAGGACTACATGGTCGAACTACCTATGCGTTAACCTGTTACAAAACAAAAATTCTGAAATTTAACACCTAAAAGTATTAGGCAAACAAAGAACCACAAATAGTGACCAAGATCTTTACTGCCCTAATGTTACAAAAGGCGTAAAAATATCCAAGAGGAGACCCAAGGAAAGAATATGGGAGAAGATGGGATTTGAGATGAACACGAAAGGAAGAGATTTACAGATGGCCTGAGGACAGCTGACATCAGGAACATTCCTTGTCCTATGGACTTTCTTAATTCATAAGTCTTAACTGGGAACCACAGGAGATGATAGTTCCAGGAAAACATACTTTTGCTGTCTTTGCTTGTAACAGCAAGAAATAGTCCCACCAGAGCTCTGCTGCCAGTATTACTCCTCCAAGTGTTCTTCACTCCCATCTTTGGTCCCAGGAATACCCCTTGGCGAAATGAGTGTGATGACTAAATAGGAAACCGATGGTATCGCTTCTACCACCATCTTCAAATCCAAAAGACAGTCTTCATAATGTACATATATTCCTCTTACGTGTGTTGGACTGGATGCTCCTCACAGATCAAAAAATTGGACTGGGAAAGCTCGTGTTTCAAAGTTACCTAGAGGGTGTCACTAGAGAGAACTGTAAGCAGACATGCTGACTGCTTTCACTGTTGACACTGGACTAAAACTTGGAAGTTTGAATGATGGAGATGTTATTACACAGAAGCTCAGGATGGTGTCATTGTAAGGCTTCATTTCAGTGTTCCCATAAGTCTTAAGTGCACATATTTATAACTTTCACTTATCACTTATCAGGGTAAATTTAAAATTGATTCATAAAAAATTATCTTTTTCTGGATTTCCAAGGACACAGAAATTTGTGAACAATAGTATTTTTACTTCTTAAATGCTTTTTTTCCCCTCCTAATTCTACTCCCCAACATTATCTGTTAATGGAGTTTTGTGCATATCCTTTTGGGGTATACTGATAAATAAAGTGATATGCAAGTAGTCTCATGGGCCCATATATTAGTTTTAATTTTCTATGCAGTGAACATGCTTATATATAGATTATTTTTAATTTCTCCACCTAATTTGTTGAAATAGTCCCAGTAGTTCCACTTCATTGGAATTAAGGATATCCAAAATTTATATTTTGAGTCAAAAGTAGAGGTTTCCCCAAAATAGTAGATTGTCATCAATCTTATCCCGCAGTGTTTGTCTACGAGACTTTTTCTAAAACAGTACAAACATTAGATGTCAGTGTTTTAATCTTTGACAATATGACATTACAAAGAAATTGCTTTTCTTTTGTTATTGCTCAGTTCAAACATCTTCATATATCCTTAAACCTTACTACTCATTTGTTAGTTCACTTTCCTCTGTGTTTTGTTTTGTTTTTTTCATTTCCCTTGGAATATTAGTGTCTTTGTTACCAGTTTCTGAAGAGATCATTTATGACTAAGGATGTCAACCATTTGCCAAAGGAAATACCATGTTTTCTCACCAACATTTTACAGTGATGTTTTACTTTTTGGTTGTACAGAAGTTGCATTTTGAAATATAATAATTTTCTGCTTTAAAAAAATGTATACCCGGGGCGCGTGGGTGGCTCAGTTGGTTAAGCGACTGCCTTCGGCTCAAGTCATGATCCTGTAGTCCTGGGACTGAGTCCCGCATCGGGCTCCCTGCTCAGCGGGGAGTCTGCTTCTCCCTCTGACCCTCCTCCCTCTCATGCTCTCTGTCTCTCATTCTCTCTCTCTCAGATAAACAAATAAAATCTTTAAAAAAAATAAAAATAAATAAATATATACCCAAGAGGAAGGCAGCAGAAAATATCATCTGAAAACTTCAAGATAGAGGAGCTAAAGGTGAGAAATAAGTAAGTGTACTTACATTGGGTGTTAAATTAACACTACCTTGTGTAAAAATCACATTTTTACTAACTCACATAGACAATGCATACTTACAGTTATGTGAACATTGAGGAATCATCACTGCAATGTTGAAATATTCAAAGCAAATTCCACACCGCAGCAAATCATCTACTGTCTGAAATGCAAAAATACATATATACCTATCAGAAAAACACCAAGACTGGAATGTCTGCCACAGAACTCTTTCTCCATCCCCTAAAAAAAACAATTTAAGAATACTCTTCTGTCAAATATACAAATTCAAAATTAACTCCACATAAACTGCAAGGAATCTTGACAAATCAAGAAAAACCTTCCTCATATGACTTACACATTCATCGTCAAGTTACCGAAAAAGCTTTCGACAGATAAAGTGGACACAGTACAGACTCCTGGTCCATACTGTCAACCCTTTACAAAAGGGCTACTCCACTTCTGTTCCATTAACCATGTGTTTCCAACTTACTCCAAGCTTCTTCCTCTTCAGACCCCATTCCCTGGCCCACAGTCACTGTTGGGTGAAAGGTACCAATAACCATTCACCACACAGGTTAAGAACAAAATCAGAGACTATTAAAGCCAAACATTAGAAAGCATCTAATTAAAACCCTTACTTCACAAGTGAGGAAGCACACACAACTAACTGGGCATGAGTCAAGCCAGGACTAAACTTCCTGTCTCCCTGCTGGCAGTCAGTCCAGTGCTTTCTGCACGGTCCCACATGTTAATTACTACATGGTGGAGCCAACTGAGGAAGCCCTGGAAAGAGTTGGAGCCAGTGGTGGCAGAAGAAGGTAAAGACGTGGTCAATCTGAGAAGTCAGACATATGTGTGTCAGCCTGGAATGCAATCCAAATAGGAAAGGATCTATTCTCACAACGCAAAATCTTCTAAATCATTTAAAATTTATTCCATTCAATAAGAATACTGAGCAGTTTTTAAGAGGAAAAAAAAAAAAAAGACAGAGCTCACTCATGTACCAACATGGAAAGATTGCCAAAATAAGTGCAAAAAAGAAGGCAGGTAGGGGCACCTGGGTGGCTCAGTCAGTTTAGCGTCTGCCTTCAGCTCAGGTCATGATCCCAGGGTCCTGGGATGGAGCCCCTCGTCGGGCTCTCTGCTCAGCGGGGAGCCTGCTTCTCCCTCTCCCTCTGCCCCTCCACCCCACACATGCGCTCGCTCTCTCTCTCACTAATAAATGAATAAGCTCTTTAAAATGAAATTTAAAAAAAGAAGGTATGCTACTGTTTGTTAAAAAAAAAGAGGGCGGAATAAAAATGTATTCTATTTTTACCTTGTATACATATAAAGAAATCCTGAAAAGTTACACAATAAAGAAATAATAGTAACAGAAGTAAAAAAACTGGATAAAGGACAGATTGGGAGGGAGACTTTTACTCTTTGTTTCACATTTTTAAACCATGAGTGTATTACAAACAAAAAAAGACTAATGTCACTAACAGTCTATATGATGAACTATTATGTAGCCACTTAAAAAAAAACAAAACACGCTTTCAAAGAATAATTAATGCCATAAGAAAATGTTCATGTTTTAATGGAAACTTAAAAAAAAAATCATAGAACAAATCTACAATACATTACAACAGAATTATACAGTTTAATCTCCCTAACAATCTTATGAAGTCTATAGCACCTATTCCAGTTTTACAGATGAAGCCTACAGTGCTTATAAGTGGTCGAATCAAACCCAAGAAGTCAACTCCAAAGTGATCCCAAATTTTAAATGCATATACACATCATACACGCACATTAAACAGCAAAAATATTAAACCATGGTTACCTCCAGATGGTAGGGTGATGGGGAACTTTCATTTTCTCCTTTATCCTAATCAGAATTTTAATTTTTTCTACTATATACACATACTCCATTTATAATCTGCCAAAACCAAAAAGTCCTGTTACTATAAAACCAGGGAAATAAACATAAAAATGCCAAAATCTTCCATTATTTTGGATGGTAAGCTACCATTGACACAAAAAGCTAGAGGACTGTGTTGCACACCAATTAAGAGCAGAGGCGGGGCTAGAAGCCAGAGTCCTGGCATCTCTATTGTGCTTTCTTCTATATACCATCCTCTTCTGGAGGAGTGGTTCTGACACACACTGAGCAAGATCTGTGGAAGGTGACACTGTATCAGATGAGCTATAATATTCTTACACAAACTTCTAGTCATACCATTTCAAGAGCGTAACATGCACTCCACTAAACAGAGAGCAGTTAAGTGGATGCTCTAGGACTTCTTCAACTTAGAAGAGGGGAAAGTGGAAGGGGAAAGCAGGAAATGAGGAAAAGACTTAATAACTAGAGGAAAGGTTCTTAAGTTTTTTGGGTCACAGATCCCCTTATACATATGAATAAAAACTATGAACTCTCTTCTCAGAAAAACCTACACAAACAAAACTCTTATAAATAATTCTGGATACGAAAGTCTTTCCATGGATCCTAGGTTAGCAACCATGGATTTGGAATCAGATTTCTATTTAGTATAAGAAAGAATTACAAACAGAGCTACTTCCAGGAGCAGCTAATTCCTGTCCCTGGAAAAAGTTCAAGCAAAAACTAGATGAGAAATTGACAAATACATTATAAAGGCATTAAAATACATAGATCAATGGAAGAGGATAGAGAGCCCACAAATAAACCAACACCTATACAGTCAATCTACAACAAAGGAGGCAAAAATATACAAAGGAGAAAGGACAGTCTTTTCAACAAATGGTGTTGGGAAAACTGCAAAAGAATGAAACTAGACCACCTTCTTATACCATACACAAAATAAATTCAAAATGGATTAAAGACTTAAATGTGAGTCCTGAAACCATAAAACTACTAAAAGGAAAAATAGGCCGTAATCTCTTGGACATCACCTGAGCAACATATTTATAGATATGTCTCCTCAGGCAAGGGAAACAAAAGCAAACATCAACTATTGAGACTACACAAAATAAAAGGCTTTGCACAGCAAAGAAACCAGCAACAAAACAAAAAGGCAACCCAGTGAATGGGAGAAGATGTTTGCAAATGATATATCCAATGAGGGTCAATATCTAAAATATAGAAAGAACTTACACAACTCAACACCAAAAAACCCCCAAATAATCCCATTAAAAATGGGCAGAGGACCTGAATAGATATTTTTCCAAAAAAAGACATACAAATGGCCAACAGATACATGAAAAGATGCTCAACATCACTAATCATCAGGGAAATGCAAAACAAAACCATCCTGAGATACCACCTCACACCAGTCAGAATGGTGTGAATCAAAAAAAGAAATAACAGGTGTTGGTGAGGATATGGAGAAAAGGGAGCCCTCCTGCACTGTCGGTAGGAATGTAAATTGGTGCAACCGCTATGGAAAACACTATGGAGTTTCCTCAAAAAACTAAAAACAGAAATATTATGTGATCCAGTAATTCACTACAAGGTATTTACCCAAAGAAAATGAAAACACTAATTTGAAAAGACACATGCACCCCTATGTTTATCGCAGCATTATTCACAATAGCCAAGATATGGAAGCAACCCATGTCAGTGAATAGATGAATGCATAGAGAAGATGGGGTGCATATATATATAATGTAATATTACTCAGCCCTAAAAAAGAATAAGATCTTGCCATTTGTGACAACATGGATGGACCTAGAGGGTATTATGTATGCTAAGTGAAATAAGTCTGACAGAAAGACAAATACCATATGATTTCACTTTTATGTGGAATCCAAAAAACAAAGCAAATGAACAAACAAAAAACAGACTCTTAAATACAGAGAACTGGTGGTTGCTGGGGCGGGGGGGATTGGGCAAAATAAAGAGTAGTAATAGGTACAAACAATTAAAATAAAATAAAGAGCTATTAAAAAAACAGAAAAGAAAATACTGGAGGGAGCTGGCTTTCCACCACGATTCTAATATGGGCTGAATCAACTCCATCACTGAACACTCTCAGGTGCTGTGGTGAGACATCAAATCCGTAGAAGACATGGAACCTGCCTATAAAGAACTCTGGAAGTTGTGGTAAAATATGCTTAAATCTACAAAGCAAGAAGCTTTACAAACTACAAAGCTTTTACTTCCTTTATCCAATTCAATCTTCAAAATAACAAATAAAATAAATAAAAAGGGGGGAAAGAAACAACACATGTTAAGTGCTAATGATTATAATAAAGACATATTAACTGAATGCTTACTCCTTCCAGATACTTAGAACCTTCAACCAATTAGCAAATAATCTTTAAGCATGCACTATGTGCCAGACATTGTGTTAAGCACAGTGAATAAGCCAGCTAGAATCCCTATTCACACAGATCAACTCATTTAACCAACACTATAAACTGTTTATTTTTGTCTCCACTTTACAGTTGAGGAAATTCAGGCTCAGAGAGGTTGAGTAACCAACCCAAGATAACACAGTTAAATAAGAGCCAGAGACCAGATTTAACCCAAGACCACTGGAACTCAAATCTATGTTCTCCTCCAAAGTACCTTGATACCAAGGCCACCACAACTCCAAAACTACATCTTTCCTAGATCCTTCCCCAATGTCAGCTTTTCACGATGGGGCTATCTCAAGTCCCCAAGCACCGTAGATGACACTGGTGATGGCAAGAAGAAAGGCCTTATACTTACTTTAACCTCCCCCAAGTCCCTTCACTTAATCCTCAAAGTCAGTCTTATGAGTCAGCGGGGACAGATACCATAATCCCCATATTTACCACACTGAGGAGTAGAACTAGAAAGTGATCTTGCACACAGTCACAAACAGAAATACATAATTACAGATCAAGAAGAAAAACAAAGTAACTGATTCTTAGCTAGCACAGCAAAATGTGTTTGCTCTTCTTGATCAAGCACACAGGGCTCACTGCTACTGTAAATGGAACTGGAATGCCTTGCCAAGAACAACCATGTTATTTAAGTGAAATAATATAATGAAATGAAAGGCTAGTGCTGAGCCTGAGCCCTGATCTCCTTGTTTAAAAGAGATACAAACTGTTAGGAGTTAGGACACGTCAGGAGAAGCCAACCAGCACTAGGTAGTTACAAGAAATGAAAGAATGTAAAGGAAATGGGAAATTCTCAAATAATGTGCCGCAAGAGTTTACATATGCTTGACAAGCAGTAGGCCCTCAGAAAGGGTTAGTTGTCACTGTCGTTTTCACTGTTTAGAGTGACTATTTTTCTCGAGGTCATTGTTATTGCTGTGGCTGAACCGCTTAATAACCGGTTCCATAAGACGGCCAACCTAAGCTCACCACGAGGGACCGAGGCCTGACCCCGTCACTTCTCGGCAGGAGGAAACTGAGGCCCAAATCTACCAAGTCGCTAAGTGGCAGAGCAGAGCCGGGTACCCTGGCCCAGCTCGCACCTCGCGCCTCCTCTTTTCTCCTTCTCACAGCGGGACTGGCCTCCCGCGGACACCCGGGTACTCCCACCTCCCCAGAGCACTCACCTTCATGACTGCCAGGCCTGGAGGCCACCGAGGCTCGACTAGGGAGTCCATGGTCTCTCCTAGGTAGGCCGGTGGGGGTTCCAGCACCCACTGTCCTCCAGCGCTTCACCGCTACTCGAAATTCCCCGCGCTACGGCGTTACGTCACCAGTCAGCGACGCGCCTGAGGCGTGTGCGGAGCCTGCTGGGAGTTGTAGTACAAGGGCAGAGCGCGGCAAAGACGCTCTCACTGCGCACGCGCCAAGCTTCCCCTTTGCTTCTCAAGGCAGGTAAGTGGCTAAAAAGCCCACATCAAGTTTTGTAGCAGACCCTTGTTAAATAAATGCCTGTTGACTGTTAGGAAAAGACAGTCAGGAATCAAACTAAATCCAGACCTTGACAAACCGTTCAAGGTCTAGCCTCATGCCTCCTCCTCACGTTGCCCTCCGTGATTGCTATACGGATCTGTCCCTGCTCTGAGTAGGGGTTTTCATATCTATTATTTCATCTCACCCATCACAACACTAAGAGATAAATGTTACCATTGTTAGTCTACACAAGAGGAAGCTTCCGCTCAAAAAAAGTGAATAGAGTTTCCTTGAGTCATAGAGTGTCATTGCCCAGACTACAAATAAGGGCCTCTGGACTTTAAACAGGAGTGCTTTCTTTTCTCAAAATAAAATTTTAATTTAAAGTTGTTGTTGTTTTTTTTCTGCAGGGATAACCACCTTAACTCTGGCATGTAGCCTTTCAGATGTCCAATGCAGATATACAGATACGGCTTTTTCCCCCACAAATATTATTATATTAAATGCATAGCTTTGTCAACTTGAGTTTTCTGTTTGTTTATTTAACCATACATCTTAAGACCTCTCCGTATTAATAATGTACATATTTACCTCATTCTTTTTAATAGCCACATAGTCCATAACATAGATGTACCACAATTTATTTGCCTACCATACTGTGGAGCATTTGGGTTATTTCCAGTTTTTCACTATTGCAAAGAGTTGCAATGAACACACTACCTATATAAATCTTGGTGCACTTGGGCCAAGATATCTGGGGGATGATTTCCTATAAATGGAATTACTAGGTCAATTTGTGAATTTGTTTCCTCTTTTAAAATTATGATAGCACTATATGATTTTCCAAAGACGCTGATTTATACTAATACATTTATACATTTATACTCTCACCAGGCAAGTATAAAAATGCCTGTTATCAAAAAAAAAAAAAAGAATGCCTGTTATCCAAATGTGAAGCTGACCAGCACACCACCCAGTCTGCCCATTTGACTCAGTACTCACCCACGGCTTGATGTGGGTCTCTATGGCACCAGGTCTCAAGACCAGCTGGTCAGCAGTTACGTTGCTCAGGGCAGACCCCTGCTGCTTGCCACTGCTGCCCAACATAGTCCATGCATTCATTCATTCAACTAATACTTTTTTTAAGTGCTTACCCTTGTCCAAGCACTTGAGCTACCCTACGAAGTAGGCAGAGGTGAAGTTGTTGTCGTCATCATACAGACAAAGACACTGAGGCTCAGAGAGGTTAAGGCTTTGCTTTTTTCGGCTGTCTTCATAAGAAACTCTGGCCTCCAAGCCAGAGCTGTATTCAACTGATTTTTCCCAGCCTGTGCCCAAATATTCATTGGGCAATAATATTAACAGCATTTGGACAAAGGACTTTAATACCCATTACAATAATAGCTGACATTCATTAGGCACTTGCATGCAAAGCACTGTTCCAGGTGTTTTTATACAATTTGACTTATTTCAGACTCACTCCAACCAAATGAGGAAAGGGGACTAAAAAGATAACTTTCTTAGGGCATTCTGCTGGTAAGTGGAAGAGGAAGGATTTGAACTCAGGCAGTCTGGCTTAAGAGTCCATATTAACCATTACAGAATAGTCTCATAAAAAAAAATATATCATCAGGAGAATTATTCCCATTTTATAGATGAGGCAACTGAGTCTCAGAGAGGTAAAGGGACTCATTCAAGATCACACAGCTTGTCAGTGGCAAAGTCCAGCCTTGGATCTGGGTCTTTTAATCCCCCATAAAAGATCATCCGCTGACACTTTACGGCGGAGTAACTGAGCAGACAAGGCCACAGGTCAGAGGCCTGAGACTCCCAGGGTGCCTCACTTTGTGGGCCTCCAACAGGACGGTGGGGAGTGGCCGAGAGGAGTGGAGGGTCAGGGGGCTGCAAAGGGTTTGTATCAACCAATCAGAAAAGGGCATGCAAATGAACTCCAAGAGGCGTTGCCGGAAGTGGATAATGGGGCGGGGGACACAGGCTTGGAGAGACTAAGAGCAGGTCCCAGAGCTGACTGCACTAGTGATCTCCCCTTTATATAGTACTTGTAGGTTGAAGATGACAAAAGGCTGAGAAGGTGAGAGAAAAGAGAGAGAAAAGAGAAAAAGAGTAAGGAAGGAGAAAGAGAGAGAAAGAAATGCATTCTTCCCATTGATTCAACCATGAAGACAGATTTGGGACAGGCATCACTTGTTGGTCCTGGGCTCCAGATCCATCTCTCCATCTCTGGAGAGCCTCCGGGGCAGCGCCCAGTGCCATTCATCTCTGAGTTCCTGCCACCAGCTGCTCAGTGCGACTGAGGAAGTGAATCACCGGAATCAGCCCACATTCCCGCGAATCTCTTCCTCGCAGGCTGAACGATACACACTTCCTGCCCTCTTCGACAGTGCCTACTCAAGCCCAACTCTGGGCCCGGAAAGGAAAGTCCAAGCAACAGCACAAGCAGCTTCTGAAAGCAGCTCGGACTTCAGGACAAGGCATTTGCCTTGCCCTCCCCATGGTATTTACCCGACCCCTTGGAGCTAATCTGCTCTAACAAGCTGCTGTTTTCGCAGACATTCTCCTTCTGTTAGATCAATAAAGAGACTACTTCCTTATTCAGGAGTGAAAACAAAATGTTCCATATTTAAAAAGCAGGCTAATGCTCAGAAGAATCTCCCTTTGCACTTAGCACAAAGTGACGATCTGGGGTAGGGCCACCAGAGAAAATACAGGATGCCCTGTAAATTTCAATTTCAGATAAACAGCAAACAATTTTTTCGGGGCGCCTGGGTGGCTCAGTTGGTTAGGCGACTGCCTTCGGCTCAGGTCGTGATCCTGGAGTCCCGGTATTGAGTCCCACGTTGGACTCCCTGCTGGGCGGGGAGATTGTTCCTCCCTCTTATCCTCCCCCCTCCTGTGCTCTCTCTCTCAAATAAATAAGTAAATCTTAAAAAAAAAAAAGAACAGCAAACAATTTTTTAATATAAATATATCCCAAATATTGTACATGACATATTTACACTTAAAAAGAGATTCACAGGGGTGACTGGCTGGCTCAGTCAGTAGAGCATGCGACTCCTGATCTCAGGGTTATGAGTTAGAGCCCCACGTTGGGCATAGAGATTACTTTAAAAAAATAAAATAAAATCTTCAAACAAAAAAAGATTCACTGTTTATCTGAAATTCAAACTTAACTGAGAATCTTACAGTTTTATTTGCCAAATCGGACAACCCTAATCAGGGAAACATCCTCCCAGGGGATTGTGGGGGGCAGCCAGGCTGCACCCCGAGGCCTCCCAGGGCCCCGAGTTCCTTTGCAGTGTCTCTCTTCATCACATTCCTCTCTGTTCTCCATTCTCTCTCCCTGAGGACCCATCCTTGCTCTGGTCCTGGGAGGGAGGAATGAAGGAGCTTGGGACCTAACCCTCCTTTCTTCCCGCCCTTCTTCCCCTCCCCTATTGAGCCGCTAGGGGGTGCTAAAGCAACCCTTCTTGTGGAAGGGTGTGGAATCACCTTCTGTGCTGGAAGGTGGAAGTGAACAAGAGAGCCGTGGTCCCTGCTCTCAAGGAACTGACGCCCTGCGGGGAGGATGGGGCCCAGACAGAAACAAGCAAGAATGTAAGAAAGTGAATAGAGAACTTAATAAAATGCTTAAGTGATACGGAAGCAAAAAATGATGATGTCATAAAGAGTGGGGAGCATTATAAACTGGCTGATGTGGGAAGTCCTCTCAGAGGGTGACATTGGTGTCAGGACCCAACTAAATAAGACAGGGGCAGCCATGCAGAGACCTGGGGGTGGAAGGCTCTGGGCCTTGATAAAAAGTTTGGATTTTAATCCATGTTAACTCAGGCAAGTTATTGAACCTCCCTGCACCTCAGTTTTCTTATCTGTAAAATGGGGATGATAATAGTATTTGCCTCATAGTCACGTCGTGAGAATTCCATGAGTTTTTGTAAGGAAGGTGCCTGGCCCAGTGCCTGGGAACTAACGAGAGCTGTGTAAGTATCAGCTGCCATTGTTAGTATGCGGCTGTGGGCACGGAGGGAAGCCCTGGGGGGGTTTGGTGGGGGGGGGGGATAACATGATTTGACTTACATTTTATTTTTTTTAAGATTTTTTATTTATTTATCTGACAGAGAGCGAGCGAGCACAGGCACGGGGAGCAGCAGGGACAGGGAAAGGGAGAAGCAGACTCTCTGCTGAGCAGGGAGCCCGATTCAGGACTCGATCCCGATCAGAGAGGAAGAACTTTTAAGGGAGGGAGCTGTATTACTCAGGATTCTTTTGGTTACAAGTGTTGAGTTAGAAAGCCAACTCAAAATGGCCTCATCAAAAAAGGGGATGTATTAGTTTATGTAACTGGAAAATCCAGGAGTAGGTAGGTATTCAGGTGTGGCCTGATCCAAGTGTTTTCAGATTAGTCTCTTTCCTTTCCTCTCAGTCTCTCTTTCTTAATGCCTTATATCTGCTTTCTTAAGTGTAGGCTGAACAAGCAGCCTCTTCGGGTGTGGCGGCAAACACGGCTTCCAGAAGCTCCGAGACTGTATCCTGCTAGCGCAGCTGCCTAAGCAGGAAGAAAAGCCCTCATTCCCAATAGTCTCCAGCTAAAGTACCGGGTTGAATCTCATTGGCCAGAATCGGGTCACACGCCCCTCCTTCGCCCAATCATTGTGCCTCAGATGGTCTAGGTCTGAGTTTGGGGGTAGGGGTGGATACCCCAAATGAACACTGGGGTGCTGTATACAATAAAAGAGGGAATGGCTGCTTGTAAACAGGCAGATTGCAAAGATGGTTGTAAATTCTTCCCCTTCCTGTATCCACGCCTCTTTATGATATGACTCCTTCGTTCAAGACAGAAATCTGTTTTCCACGCCTTGAACCTGGGCGTGGTCATGTGACTTGTTTTGACCAACGACATTAACAAAGGCGAAGCAAGCAGAAGCTTGAAAAGTGCCTTTGCACGAGAGCTTGCCCTTTCTCTTGCTGCTCTTGGAAACCTTACCACCACCACCCAAACAAATGCTCAGAGTTCCTTGGACAATGAGATAGGTGGCCAAGTCATCTTTGTCACCCCAGCTGACACAAAGCTACCTACAAGACATGGGAGGCCATCCTAGACTATCCAGCCCCAGCCAAACCCCCTGCCGTCCCAGAGATCAGCTCGGCCAGCCCTGACCGGAAAACTGCTCAACGTACCCACAGGCTCATGGTAATAATAAATGTTGATTATCCTAAGCCACTAAGTTTGGGAGTGGTTTGTTACACAGCCACAATGGCTAACTGCTACAGTGAGCAAAAATCACAGTGGCCCTCCACAGGAATCTTCTGCCTGCCTGGAGCCTGCCTTTGGAGCCCCCGGACACAGAACTGTGGGAGCCCTGGTCTTATTGGTCCCTCATCTTCCCCATTGCAGTCTTCTCCTGCTCTCTGATCCAAAAACTTACCTCCACTCTGCTTCCGATCTAGTGGCAGACTTTATGTGTCCCAGGGGCATGACAGCCCTTCTTGTGAGGAACAACTCGTACTCAACTCTTCTCTCTGCAGGCTTCCAGCCATTCTTCCTTACAAGGAGGCACCAGCTATCAGGAACAAATTGAAGGATGTGTAGCTGAGTCCTGTGCCTCCACCATCTGTCCTAATATCTGGATACATGTCCCCCATTCAAGCTCCAATTTTTTGGTTCTTTTTTTTTTTTTTAAGATTTTTTATTTATTTATTTGACAGAGAGAGACACAGTGAGAGAGGGAACACACAAGCAGGGGGAGTGGGAGAGGGAGAAGCAGGCTTCCCACGGAGCAGGGAGCCCGATGCGGGGCTCGATCCCAGGACCCTGGGATCATGACCTGAGCCGAAGGCAGACGCTTAACGACTGAGCCACCCAGGCACCCCCAATTTTTTGGTTCTTAAAGGCTAGATTCCCAGAGCCCCCTGGGAGAGTTGAATGTTCCTCTGGGGGTGCTAAAGCAGGTTGCACCTCAAAGACACTCTATGGCAATGACTTAAGTCCAGGACCATCCATGCCCTCGCTCAGCTGTAAATGCGGAAGGGGCCCCCACAAGCACTCACGGGAGGGATCCCCTGGAAAGATGCCAAATGAGCATTGGGACACAGGGAGCAAAGCAAGGAACCAATGAAAGGCAGGGTGGAAATCCCAAAGACAGAATTTTTTGCAAAGATTTTATTTATTTATCTATTTGTCAGAGGGAAAGAGGGAGAGAGCACAAGCAGGGGGAGCAGCAAGTAAAGGGAGAAGGAGACTCCCTGCCGAGCAAGGAGCCCAATGCGGAACTTGACCCCAGGACCCTGGGATCATGACCTGAGCTGAAGGCAGATGCTTAACCAACTCAGCCACCCAGGTGTCCCCACCAAAGCCAGAATTCTCACAAACCATTATGGTCTTTAGCGTCTCAGGGACAGGACTGAGAGTCACACAGACCCCAATTTGCATCCACGCCCTTCCACTTACCATGTGAACTTGCATAAGCCACTTATCTTTCAGAGTCTCAGTTTCCTTTTCTGTAAGGTAAGAATAAGAATGCCTACCTCTGAGGGTTGCCATAATGATTACGTTTTTTGGATGTTGGGAAGCACCTGGCAGGGCATCTGACAGTGGCTCTGGAAATAGGAGTAACAGTCTCAATTATTACTGTCATTGTCACTAATACACATTATTAACCAGAGGACATGGAGGTTAAGAGCCCTAGCTCTGAAGTCAGGCTGCCTGTGTTCCAGTCTCAGCTCCACTGAGTGCTAGTGCACAAACTGTGGTTTCCAAATACTGTTTCCATGGAAAGGAATCTGGGCTCCTTGGAGACATGGCTGATTTGAGGTCTGGGGGCAAAAGAGGTGCAAGATGAGCCTGACGCATCTTATTGTGCCCCCAAATAAGGAAGATGTCAAAAACTAATAGAACTGGATATTTATCAGGTTCCAAATGATCAGACCACAATTTACTTGCTGTTGATAGGGAAAACTCAGCTTTTCAATGGAGGGATGAGGGTGAATCCACCTGAACCTACTGGTCAATCTTACCATCTGTAGAAGTGGGTACCACAGGGGCTCAGTCGTTAAGCATCTGCCTTCGGCTCAGGTCATGGTCCCAGGGTCCTGGGATCGAGCCCCATGTCGGGCTTCCTGCTCTGCAGGAAGCCTGCTTCTCCCTCTGCCACTCCCCCTGCTTGTGTTCCCTCTCTCACTGTGTCTCTCTCTGTCAAATAAATAAATAAAATCTTAAAAAAAAAAAAAAAAAAAGAAGAAGAAGAAGAAGTGGGTACCACATGGCAAACACTTCTAGATGTGATACAACATGAAGCACACATCATCTAGGGAGCATTCCTCCCAAAAATGGTGAGCCTGAATCCAATCAAACATTTGGACCCAACTTCTAGTCTATAACACATACATGGAGGACAGCAACCAGGGAATTGAGATAACAACCAGACAAATCCAGACCATGGGGCATTCTATAAGAAAACGAATCAGAGTAATTCAACAGGTCATTAGCAGAAGTCACTGTTCTAGAATAAAATCTATAAAGAACTTATCAAACTCAACACCCGAAGAACAAATAATCCAATCAAGAAATGGGCAGAAGACATGAACAGACATTTTTCCAAAGAAGACATCCAAATGGCCAACAGACACATGAAAAAGTGCTCAACATCGCTCGGCATCAGGGAAATCCAAATCAAAACCTCAATGAGATACCACCTCACACCAGTCAGAATGGCTAAAATTAACAAGTCAGGAAACGACAGATGTTGGCAAGGATGCAGAGAAAGGGGAACACTCTTACACTGTTGGTGGGAATGCAAGCTGGTGCAGCCACTCTGGAAAACAGTATGGAGGTTCCTCAAAAAGTTGAAAATAGAGCTACTGTACAACCCAGCAATTGCACTGCTGGGTATTTACCCCAAAGATACAAATGTAGTGATCCAAAGGGGTATGTGCACCCCGATGTTTATAGCAGCAATGTCCACAATAGCCAAACTATGGAAAGAGCCAAGGTGTCCATCAACAGATGAATGGATAAAGAAGATGTGGTATATATATATATATATATATATATATATACACATACACACACACACACACACACACACACACACACACACACAATGGAATATTATGCAGCCATCAAAAAACGAAATCTTGCCATTTGCAACGACGTGGATGGAACTAGAGGGTATTATGCTAAGCAAACTAGGTCAATCAGAGAAAGACATGTATCATATGACCTCACTGATATGAGGAAGTCTTAATCTCGGGAAACAAACCGAGGGTTGCTAGAGTGGTGGGGGGTGGGAGGGATGGGGTGACTGGGTGATGGACATTGGGGAAGGTATTGCTATGGTGAGAGCTGTGAATTGTGTAAGATTGCTGAATCACAGACCTGTACCTCTGAAACAAATAATACATTATATGTTAAAAAAAAAAAAAGAAGAAGAAGAAGATAGTAGGAAGGGAAAAATGAAGGGAGGAAAATCAGAGGGGGAGAAGAACCATGAGAGACTATGGACTCTGAGAAACAAACTGAGGGTTCTAGAGGGGAGGGGGTGGGGGGATGGGTTAGCCTAATGATGGGTATTAAAGAGGGCACATATTGAATGGAGCACTGGGTGTTATACGCAAACAATGAATCATGGAACACTACATCAAAAACTGATGATGTAATGTATGGTGATTAATGTAACATAATAAAATTAAATTTAAATAAAAGAAAAAAGAAAGAAAAAAAAAGACTTATAGCCATCACCCTGTTATACCCTTGTTTGGACCCTGATTTGAACAAACTAATCTTTCAAAGAGATTTTTGCGAACAATCAATGAATTTTGAATTTGAATTAGGTATTACATTATATTGAGAAGTTATTATTAATTTTATTAGGTTAACAATGGGATTGTCATTATGTAGAAAAATGTCATTTTTAGAGATACATGCTGATATATTTCACAGTAGTGTCATATGTCAGTGATTTATCTGACATTTTAAAAAGATGAAGCAAATTCAGAAAAATTCAAATAATTGTTAAATCAGATCGACATAATGGGTTAATTATATTATTCCCTATATTCTTCTGCATGTTTGAAATTTTTCACACTAAAAATTGGAGACCATTGATCCTTCCTGCCATTTTACAAATGGCCACATGGGGACAGTAGAGTACTAAGCTTGATGTGCACCCAAGCTTTGAGTTAGAAATGCAGAGGAGTTATCACCCCATTCGTTCTTTATTCATTTACTTCATCATCCTTGCATCTAATCCACCTTTAGTGAGCACCAACTTACTAAAGGATGCTGAGCTGGACCTACAGGGGATAAAGAGTCAAATGCACCCGTACCTGGGCCCTCCCGCAGGAACTTACCTATCTAGGGGCTGGGACCGGGTGTCACCAGGAGCCTCTGTCTTGGTGGGGAGGGGGTCTGTGCTAATATTGGTGGGGAGGGGGTCTGTGCTAATATGGGTGTCTCTATGTTTGATGTCACTGGAATGGAGGCCTTGGCTGGGCATGCTGGAAACAAAGACATTAATATGGACGCCAGGGCCTGAGGGTGGGAGCTGTTGACCTCTTCCACAAGCATTCGGGTTTACACACTTAGCAACTATATGATCTTGGACAAGTTCTTTTACCTTGCTGAACCTCATAGGGCTAAGCAGAGTTCACACCTTATAGCTTTTCTGTTGGAAAAGAATGAGAGAGTCTATATAAATTGCTTAGAATGGGATCTGGCACATAGTAGGTGTTCAATGTGAACATATTTAGGTCTCCCTGTTCCCCTGTGGAGCCCTGGGTTGGAAGCAGGCAGTCAGCTGGTCTGATTTACATGAAGGCCCCGGTTCTGCTGGGGAAAATGATGACTGTGGCCTTGAGACTAGGGCACTGGAATTAAGACTGTCCAAAAAGCAAGATCGTAATGATAGGATTGGAGCAGAGCAGCTACTTCTCTTGAGGATTTTCTCTGTGCTCAGCACTATCCCACGCCTTCTACATGTACTAACTTACTTCTCTCAACAAGCCTAAAAGGCAAGTACTGTCACTATCTCCACTTTTAGGCTGAGGAGACTGAAGGACAGAGCTAGTAAAGAACTTTTCTGAGGTTTCTCAGCTGGTAAGGAGAGGAGGCCAGGATTTAAACCCAGGCAGTCCTCATTCATATCCATGAGTCCTATTCATATCCACTGTACCCTTCTTTGGCAATGGGCGCTGCAGAAAGACAAAGCATTTTCCTAGAGAGAGTGTGTCATCCTGCCATTGACAGGAGTCTGTGGACCTGTGGAAGGATGGCAAGAAGGGCCAAGGTCATGTTCTGAATGCATTTCTCAAGAGCATCCCCTGGACAATGGGGACCACGATTGCTTCCTGGGGTTTGGTTGCCCAGCATCATTTTTCTGATAATAGAATCCATCTCTTCCTTTCGGAGAACCACTCTTACCCTATTCTCAACCAGGTGGTCAGGCAAGGCTCATGACAGCAACCACTAGTTCAAAAATGGCCAAATGACGAGACCCGGTCAATGACAGTAAGGTCCGCCCTCAACTCGGGGATTGGTTCATGGGAAGCTTGTGACTCAAGCCCGACCAATCAGAGAAAATTCTGGGACTCTCGCCCCTCTATTGGGAAAGACGGTACATTCATTTTCTGCGGCTGTAGCTGAGGGCTAACATGTACACTGGAATTGCTTTGGGCCATCCTTGTCTCACTTGGAAAGAGTCAGCCTGAAGGAGAGCAAAGCTGAGAGGTAGAGAGATGGAAGCTTGTTGACATTGTTGGAACACCTGGATCCAGTCCTGCCTGAATCCTAATTTTCTTTTCATTCAGATGAGGGGCAAAAGTTATTCCTTTCCATTTACGCTAGCTGAGTTGGGTTTTTGAGTCCTAACTTAATGCATTTCTCAACATCATGACATAAAGCAGAAAGAGCCGAGCTATTTATCAGGGCATCAAAGACCTAGGAGCACTGGTGTAGGTTCAGTTAAAAGAATGGGCACAGGAAGAAGGAAAATCTTGTTCCATACATGACAGGCCTCTGTAAGTTGCCTATAAAGAAGGTCTGCAGGTCTGTTCCATGCCTGAGCTGTTGATCTCCATATTGGGAAGAATTCAAATAAATGCCTTAAGAGGTTTGATGGGTGGTATGTGGATGGAGAAAGGGAGCAAAGCTGGAAGTCCAGAAACAAAATTGGGTGGTGGTGCTCACAGCCCATAAATAACAACAACAACAACAATTGCCCCTCCTCCTCCTCTACATCAGACCTCAGGTGAAGAGAAGCAGGTTCATTATGACCCGGGCCCATGCAATCCTTGAATCTCCAATCATCACCCAACCTCCATTGTTAAAAAGTAGCTGTGATCTAGAAGCCAGACATCATTTTTTAACAGCAACAAATAAGATCAAATAATGCCCCTATTAAAACCTTCCAAAGGTTTCTCGGAACAAAATTCTCAAAGGGACTCTGTATATGCCCTCCTCCCTGCCAGCCCGTTTTCTCATCTCTCACCCCCGCAGCCCCCCACTGGCTTTCTCCATTCTCATGTGCCAGGCTCTTTCTCACCTCAGGGGATTTGTCCATGATGTTCGCCCATCTGGTCCCCGCTCCAACCTCAGCTTCACCCCTGCACATGGTGAGCTCCTTCTCAGGCTTCTGTTCCAGTTTGAACTTCTTCTCCTCGGAGGGGCTGTCCCAACCTCCCAGTCTAAAGCAGCCCCCAACATCCTCCCTCCCCATACCCTTGGTGTTTCCCGTTTCCTTGTTGTCATTGTTTGATCTCCAGCACTTGACCATGAACTCCAAAGGGATCTTGGTCTGCTTCATTTACAGCTATATCCCCAGCACCCAGCTCAGTGCCTGGCACGCAGTAGGTGCCCAAGAACAATCTGTTAAATGAGTGAATGACAGCCAAAGACGTGATTTTGTTTAGTTACCACAGGCTCCTCTCTCAGAAATGGCATTTGCCTCCAGTTGTGCATGAATATTCATTTTGTGCATAAATAAATATTCACTGAGCACTTACTAGGTGCTAGGCACCACACCGCCGTCAGGAGATAGTGTGGACAAATAGACAAAACCCCAGACTTTCGAACATTGCAAACATTCTAGTTTGGGGGAGAGCGACAATACATAGGTAAACAAATAAAATAAATTGCAGTGATGATAGGTGCAATGAGGAAAATAAAACAAATTAGCCTGATGGTGACTGGGGGAGGGGCAGCTCTAACAAGGTGGTCAGAGGAGGCCCCGCTGAGGCATGGCATCTGAACAGAAAGCATAGGGAAGAGGGGCCGCAGGGAGAAGAGGCTGGGAGGGAGCGCTGCAGACAGAGGGCTAAGTGAGGACAAAGGCCCTGAAGTATGTGGCCCTCAGCAGGGCCCAAGGAGAGGAGAGCTCGGGTGGAGAGTGACAAGGATGGGGAGGAGGCGAGGTAGAGAGATGGAAGCTTGTTGACATTGTTGGAACACCTGGATCCAGTCCTGCCTGAATCCTAATTTTGGGATGGGCAGGGGCCGGTGCCATGGGGCCTCATGGGATTTGGAGCGGAGATTCCAGGCCCTCTGGGGACGCTGGGGAGGCTGCAGGTGAGCAGGATGTGATCTGCCCGGTGCTGGTTCTGTAAGACGTCCCTCTCTCATTACTTGCTCCTCGAATCCCAGGCTGGACTTCCTGAGGTAGCCCAAGAGGCTGGGAAGTTTCTTCTCCTCTCTGCCTCTTCCTAGCACCCCTTATTCAGGCACAATCCCCACTCACTGCCAGAAGGACAGCCGCCATTGCTGCTAGTAGAGGTGGTCTCTTTTTGGTGCCCCCCACTCCCTCGTCCTTCTCCGCATGCCTCCACTGCTAAAGGGCCTCACATGGCCGCTCGTGGTGGGGGGGGCCCTGCGGCTGCGTGCCCTGAGGCAGCAATGGGGTCATTTCTAGGCCTCGTTGGCGGAGGGGTGGGGGGTATAGGTGTCTGTTGGGAGGGTCTTAGGAAGGCTTCCTTCACTACCCACACGCCCTCTTTCTCTAGAGAATTGTCCACTAGGAGATGTTCTTTCCTGTCAGAGGCAGGAGGTGGCCCCTGGCGGCAGCCTGAGACAAGATGGCTTGGCAGAACCTTGAATCCATCCTGTCTTCTGTTTCTGAGGTTGTCTGAGCGATAGCCAGTGGCAGCACACCACCCATCCCCACCACATCTGCCCCGGGGCCAAGCACAAGGGCCCCCCCAGGTGAGGTATCACGGGTCAAACGCACCCAGACCAGCGAAGCTCCTAGTCACATGCTGTGCTCTGTTCCGAGTCATGCCCAGGGGCCTGTCTGGTGCTCTGGCCTGGGAGGGAGTAGCAAAGACCCAGCTGCCGCGTGAGACAGTCCAAGCGGGGACCCCAGCTCTGACCTCCTAGCACACGTCTGATGGTGTTACTTACCCTCTTTGTGCTATTTCCTCGTGAGTAAACTGGGAATAATGATAGAACCTACTTTATAGGGTGGTCGAGAGGATGAATGGTTAATTTATATGTGGAAGGGCTGAGGAGAATGTCTGGAACATAGTAAGCACTCCAAACATGTTGGCTATTACCATTCTTTCCTCTCTTTCCTGCTGGTTGCAAGAAACAGAAACCTACTCAAGTTACACCAAGTAAAGGCGTTGAGTGTAAGGTCTTCTGGTGAAGGAGAGGCTTGGGGCAGGTAGCAGATGGCTTGGCTCTCAAAGGCCACCGTTGCCTCCATTTGTCTCACCAGACCCATCGGCTTGCTCGTGTTCACCGGGTCTCCTCCCTCGTGACTTCAACCTCCATACGGTCCATAAGGGTCACCTCCGTGCCTCCAATCTCCTCATCATTGTGGCCATTCATCTTCCCCTCTTCCTGCTAACACGTCATTTTCTTACTTGCAGCTCAAACTTCCTTTAAAAAGGCCATTTATTGACCCAGCTTACCAAGGGCCAAGGTTACTAACCAACCCACCATCAACTGCCTTTGGTTCAACTGCCATTCTTGGCCCAATCAGTTGGGGCCAGGAGATGGGGTGACATGACACCAAATGTGGCCACTGAAGCCACAGGGGTGATAGGATGTTCCCTGTAAATAGCAGGGTGGGCATGGCAGGGGATGGTTGCCATTTCCCATGTGTTTTTCTATAGCTTTCTGCCAAGGCACCAAGTGAGCCCTCAGATCTGGAAGAAATAGTCAAGATCAATATCCTCAACCCCATTATTTTATAGATGAGAAAACTGAGGCTCAGCCAGGGGAATAGACTTGCTCCAAATCTGGTAGCCAGCAAATGGCAGGATCCTAGTTCAAGACCTCCTTAAAGCTCGTTTGGTTCTACCACCCACTCTTCCTTTCTCAGACAGTGACAGATGCAGCAAAAACTCCGCAATGAGTAGAAGTGACCAGGGACTAATACAGTAGCATTGTGGAGTGCTTGGATGGCTTGGGCATGTTACATAGCTCTTACTTTCCAGACTTCACTCCACCCTGAGAAGTAGCCTCTCATTAGCCCCACATTCCTTAGGAAACGGTGGCTCTGGGAGGTTTGTCGCTTGCCAAGGTCAACCAGCTGATACAAGTCACGGCTGGGAGCCACGCTCAAGTTTGTCTGAACTCAGGGCCTTTGCACTTGCCCCCATGCCCAAAAGCTCACCAAGATCACCCAGTCAATATAGAATGTGGGGGTAGGGTGTGCTAGGAGCGGGTGTTGGGGGGAGTAGCTAGATCCCAGGGAACATGGGCCCAGGGCCAGGAGAGCCAGAGGTGTCTTCTCTTCCTTAATGTGATCCTGGGACTTTGGGCAAGTCCTGGTTCCTCTCTGTTGCTCAGCTTCCCCATCTGGAAAATGAACATCTCATCCACTATCTGTATGTTCTTTGGGGAGTTGGAGTAAAAAAAAATGAGAAAATAAATATGGCACTAATGCAAAGAATCCCTAATACTTACTTCTCCTCAATATTAGAGTTTAAAAGAAATTGATAAATAATAGAGTTATCATGAGTTTCAGGAGAAGCCGGCATAGACTTTAATCTTATGGTGGTGGTCGGGGCAATGAGGCCTCCCTACATCCAGGACTTGGGGGACCACATAATCCTGCCTGGCCTGAAAGGGCCGAACCAGTAGGTGGTGCCTACATTTCGTCTGGCAGGCAGGGTGGCAGAGGGGATGGGTTTGGGCCCCAGCACAGGGTCTGTTATGGAATCCTGGACTGAAACCTCCTACACATCGATTTCCTCATATATAAAATAGGGATACGAACATAATTCACTCCTGCAGGTGGTTTTAAGGGTTCAATGTGAAGTGTGCAAAGTATTTTGTACCATGTTCTTAGGAAGAGCATAGAGTATGTACTCCATGAGTATTAGCTTTATTATTAAGTGAATCTGTTGTCCATGCGTAAGTGCAAAGTTCTAGTGTATTTACATGGACATCTTTCTAGGGTATCAGTTAGCTCTTGTTGCATAACTAATCACTCTAAAATGTAGTTCCTGAAAACAACCTCCATTTATCACTTCTTATGGGTCTAGAGGATGAGGACAGATCCCTAGGATCTCCTTTGGGCAGCTCTTATTTCCTGACACAGGGTTTGGGTGGGGTCGACACCAACCTTGGAACCATGGACTGCTGGGGCCCATTGGTCTATCCTATCCCTCGGGCCTGCTTCGGGAGCAAACCTGAAGCTCAGTTCTGGCCAGTGTGAAGCAAACCTAAGACCTGCACTGTATTGACGCTGAGGAGGTGCAGACAAAGGGAGCTTCTGCAGAGATCCCAGACAGCCTGTGTGAGCATGAAGTTAGCACGCGGAGCTGAGGAGAGCAAACCAGAGGGAAGCAGAGAACCCCAGCCTGGAAGCAACACTCACATTCTCATGTCCTCCTGTATTTGAAGCCGGTCCTAGCCTAGAGTTTCCAGTTACGTGAGCCAATAAATTCTTTTTTAAAAGGCTGTTTGGATTGGATAGTTTGTCACTTGCAAACAAAGAGTCCTAAACAGATATGTCCATAAGTGGACAGTCTAGCAATGGACTGCTTTGTGGCTAGCAAAGCAGACAAGTACTTAAAATGTGCCTTCTCTTTGTGCCTCGGTGGCACAAAGACACTGTCCTATTAATCATTGTCATAATGAGTCAAAGGTGACTTCAGAATCCTGGAGTGATCATTTTGTGCAATTAAACTGTGAGCAGCTTGAGGGTAGGAACTGGGTCTTATCCACCTGTTTCCCCAGAAGCTAACTCAGGGCACGGTGCACACAAAGGTGCTTCCTACACTCCTGAATGAATGAGAAGCCTCTGATCTGAGGCTCTCAAGTGAGCACGGTTGCTACGAGCAAGTGAAAGGTGATAGAATGTATAGAAAATGTAGCCTGTCAGAAGGTTTCCCAGTACTGGGCCCTGGAATTAGCAAGAGGCCAGCACTGAATGCTGGGAGCTTAGGGTGAGAATAATGGATTCCCTGAGGCTGGGAGAAGACCTCATTCTCTTCTGCACAGAAGCCCCTGCATGAAGATCCACCACAGAGTTCATCAGAAGGGAAAGGCCCGGAGCCTTCTTGGACTGCGGCAGGCCACAGGCTCCCTTAATCGTGGGCTGCTACCACCAACGCTGACGTAATGGACGTGCTCAATGACAGGCAGTACAACAAACTTGCAGAGAGCATGGCTCTGGGTTCAGATTGGGCTCCTTCGCTTCCTAGCCTAGCCTTGGGTGAGCCACCTAACCTCTTAGAGCCTCAGTTTCCCCATCTGCAGAATGGTATTTAAGAAGGGTACTTACCTTCAATAACCATTATGAGAATTTGATGAGAAAATGCATGTAAAGGGCTTTAATCTAGTGCCTGGGACAGAAATAAGTGATCAATAAACACTTCACAAACACACACACACACAGATTTAAAATAAAAAAAATCCAAGGGGCAGTATCACATGTGTGAAGACACAAATGCTACAATGTTGCATATGCCTTCACAGGGAACTCAGGATCCTGTGGCCTCTGGTGACCTGTCTGAAACTTCTGAAGGCACTCTTGCAGATGACCGCTCCTTCTCCCATTTCCCCTTCTTTGACGTTTCCAGCTCCACCTTCCCACAGTTACCTTCTTCTTTCTTTTTTTAAGGATTTTATTTATTTATTTGACAGAGAGAGACACAACGAGAGAGGGAACACAAGCAGGGGGAGAGGGAGAGGGAGAAGCAGGCTTCCCGCTGAGCAGGGAGCCTGTTGTGGGGCTCGATCCCAGGACCCTGGGATCATGATCTGAGCCGAAGGCAGACACTTAACGACTGAGCCACCCAGGCGCCCCGTTTACCTTTTTTCAATTAGCTCTACTGTTGAAGCAGTCCTCCTTGGAACCTTGGCCTTCCCCTCCTTGGATCTGAGCTAAAGGAGATTTCAGGGACGGTTCCTGGAGGAAGCACACAGAAACACCCCTTTGGGACCTCCCCATCCCCCACGTGCCACCTCACCCTTCCAAAAAGCCACAGGAGCATGTTTGAGAAAAGTTAAGCTGTTTTATTTC
Source organism: Halichoerus grypus (assembly GCF_964656455.1). Taxonomy (NCBI): domain Eukaryota; kingdom Metazoa; phylum Chordata; class Mammalia; order Carnivora; family Phocidae; genus Halichoerus; species Halichoerus grypus. Next base: position 167,097,981 of record NC_135712.1, on the reverse strand, counting down.
ACAGGATAGCTCCACGTCAAACCAGCAGGCACCATCAGAATACGCAACAGAGGATCCAGTCAGACACTCTATAGGACGGGCGTTTGGTTGTTAAGGTAGAGAAACGATATCCGGAAGAGGGCGACACTTATCATCACGTGGGGACAGGCAACCAGCAATTTCCTAGGGTTGTTTTTGTGGGTTTTTTTTTTTCCTGACACAGTCTGGGGAAGAAGGAAACCAAAGGAAACTAAATTGACCAGCCACTCTGAAGCAATCAGAACCAAATCTATTGCCAAACCGTGTAAACAGTCACACTGCCCTGAACTAGAGTCTGGGCCGGAACTCTAGCCAGAATCTACTTCCGTCTAAGGAAGGCCAAGTGCACTCTGGTTGCTCTGGTTCAAGGAACAGCTTTGTTATTTGCCTGGGACAGTTCACACAGGAAGGAGGTGTCGGCAAGGGGCAGCGGTGGCCATTCGGCCAGTCCCAGAGGATGGGACAGTGGGACGCTTGGCAGACCGACCTCAGAGAAGCCAGGAGGAGTCCGGCACGGCAGTGAAGTCCCTTCTCTCGGCTCCCCCGGGGCGGCTTTGGGTATGTGGGGATTTCTCTCCATGGCTGCTCCGAAGAGAGGAGGCCCCAGAGAACCGGGGAAGTTGACATGAAACGTCAGCATTAGCTCTGCATAGCAGAAAATCAGCTAAGCAACACCTCGCTCACCCCTTCCTGCCTTGTCCTCCCCGCCCGTCCTCCTGAGCCCCACAAGGGCCCCCTGCCAGGGTTGGGAGCCAGCCATTCTTCTTTCTGGGGTTCTCAGGAGAATGAGGCATTTGCTCAAGTGTGGAACCATCTGGACGTGTGAAAAGTTAGGAATAGAAAGACTGAGAGGAAGAACCATCACATTAGTCCTTGTGGTTTTCCATCGGCCGCGGACGTGTGCTGAGTGCCAAGGAGCGACCAGGCCCCAGGAGTCCTCTGCATCCATGCCTCCTGAATGAGAAAAGTATACCCAACAAGGCACTCCAAGGGACTCCAGCAGAGAAGCCGGCCCCACGTAAAGGCCCTTCCCCTCACTGGCTCCCCTTTGTGTACCACAACCCAGTTCTGAAGTGTTTATAAGGCAGATCTCTGAGCTGCTACTTCCAGCCGGGCGCCAAACGCTGGCCCCGTTTCCCTGCGTCTCTTCCCACTCGGATTTCTTCGTTGAATAGAAACCTTTCATCCCTTGGGAATCCATTTCTCTCCTGCCTCTTGGCCTGGTGACCTCAGAGAAAAGACTCCCAAGTCTAATTCCCAAGCTTACAATTCCCTCCAGTTGTGTGCTCTGTCCGGGGTTCAAAAGGCGCTTCAAGGTGAGAAATCGTTAGCACTGAAAACAAGGAAAGGCAAGAAGTTTTCATAGAATCCCACAGCTCAGAGCAGCTCTTTAAGAGGAAAGGGGAATAAAGGGAGAGAGGGAGAGTGGGGTAGGAAGCACGGCTTGTTCTCAATTTTATCGGAGAAAGGTCTTTAGCGGCGGCTGGGCCCCAGGGCCCAGGAAACTAGACCAGGAATGAATTGTCTTTGGTCAGTTTTAAATGAACATCTTGCTGGTTCATTCCTAAAATAGACTAAACATCGGTTACACATAAAGACAAAAGGCTTGACCTCAGGGTAAGTCGAAGGTTAAGAAAAGAAATCATTCTGTGAAGAAAAAAAATAAAATGCCCGTTATCAACGAACTGATCAGTATAGCTCTCAGTAATGGCGATGAACAAGTAGGTAAACACCACTCCCCCTTGTACAATTGGTTATATTGAGGACTACTAACTAGGTTTACTACATTTCCCCCACACTCACTGTACAGTTAGGTTTCTGGTATTTGTTTTTTTTACATTGATCTATCTACTAGGTGCAAAGATTTGGTGAGTGGCATTGGCTATAATTTAATCGTAGCCTTTTTAAAAATTACAGTTTCACATTTTAACAGTTACTTTCCAGCATTTAAGCAAATACAGCAATATATAGTGGACTAACACAGGCAGGAGTCAGGAAGAGAATGCCAATGCTCAGTGACCGTGGATGGGACAGGGTGCGTGTGGAGGGTGGTGGAGACATGCATAGTGGCCAGATGAGGGAGTGGGCGGGGGGGCGCAGGAAAGGATTTTTCCATTTGGTTCTGCGTCAAGGGTCAGATCTGGGGCTGGATGAGTGGGGTGTGAGCTTCCCTAAATGTGAACTCATCAGCCGTTTCCCAGTGGAAAAATAGGTGCTTAAAAAAAACAGCTAAGGCTCTGCCTTCAGGTAATTTGGTTAAGGGCAGATCCATATTTCAGTAAGGAAAAAATGCAGTCAATTCATGGGAAAACCCACACGGTCTGACTGGTGTTCTATGTATCAGGCAACAGATTTGTCAACTCAGATTTTCGCTTTTCATCTGGTAGTCATGGCAGAGAATGTGACATCTGGCACAGGAGGCTAATGCATTTAAGGTCTGGGGGTATCTCTGGGGTAGAAATGAGAAGCCTGTGTCCTGGATGGACGGCATAGTGTCCTTGCAGGTAAGCGTCTGACACGGCCCTTGCTCTCAGCCATCCATTAAATCTTGGGCACGTCACAGCACATCCCAAGGCCTTGCTTTCTTTCCTAAGCTGTAAAATCGGGATGTCGTCATCTGCTCAAAGACAGAGGGGCTCCTAACTGGTTCTGAGGCTCTTTCATTTCCGGGAGCTCAAACAGAACGGTTCGTTTTAGGCTAAACAAGGAAGGTCAAGTTTGTCATTGACCTCTCTCTGGCACTCTTTGTGCCCTTTCTCGACTTTTCCACTGAGTGCGCAAACTGCCAATCCCTCCGACAAGACACAACAGCTTAGCACTCCTACACACCCAGGTATTAGTGATTTAATAGGCCCCTCCCCCTGGGGTGTATTTACCTTTTTATGGAGGACCAGAAGAGATGGCAAAACTTAATCCAGTGGGGTGAAATGGTAATGACAGAATTTCAAGCATCAATAGGTAGTATCTCTGTAGGGCTGTGCTTCAGGGCTCTTAAGAAACTGTTAGGAAAATTCCACTGCCCAGTTCTCAAATGCCATTAGGAGACTTCAAAAGGAAGATCCTGGATGGGTTTTGATCTAAAAGACTTACCTTACTAATGATAATAAAAAGAGCAATCGTGTTGGCACAGTGCTTTCCAGCTTACAGAACTTGCTCATTTACATTTTACCTTTGTTACCTTCATTTTATGGAGCAGGAAACTGGGGCTCAATGAGGTGGAGTGACATGCCCAAAGTCCCACAGCTCCTATGGGGTGGGGGCTGGGACGCAAACACAGGACTTTTGACTCCAAACCACAGCCATGGAGATACACTCTGAGGCCTCGGGAGAAAGAGAGAAAGCTTGAGAACAGTAAGGAGACCCTTGGCTTGGAATGAGGGGATGAATAAAAGTGGTCCCCGGAGGATCTGATCCACCTGGGTTCCATTAGCCAGAAACAGCCTATCTCTGGAAAATGAAAAGATCAAAAGAGGAAGTAAAATGGAACAAGAGTGATCCAGAAGGCCTTTTCCCAGCTGAGAGGGAGAAGTCTAGCTCCTAATTCCTAAAAGTCACTCACCTCAGTTCTATCACCATATTTGCAATTACATTAAATGCTCTGGAGGTGGTGGGGGGAGCATGGGGGGGGCAGGGGTTGAGAAGGGAAGGGAAGGGAGAGAGGGAAGCCATTTCACCTGAATAAACTCAACCGGAGTGTTTTCTGGGACGGAAAGTGCCAAGGATGGCCCCCCTCTGGCCCCTGCTGAGAGGCTCCTGAGCCTCATGCAGGAGGGCACCAGCCAAAGTGGGTCACGGACTGATTTTAAATTAAAATGATATGACTGAAAGCCTCCTTGCCTGTTTAGTTCCAGATCTGACACAGTATAATTAGTAGAAAGAAGAAAAGAAAAAATTAAATATTTTGAAAATGGTATTAAGTTAAACCTCTATAGTTACCACAGGTTTATTCCTACAGCGTGTCTAGGTTTTGAAGTGTTCCACACCACTGTTTTTGTTTTCCCTTTTTCCCAACCACACAGAACACTGTGCTACGATGGGGCTTAGGTTCTCACTACCCCCTTTTTCTACGTACAAACACAAGGATGCTGTGGTCAGGGGCCATGTCGCCAACATCCTCCCGTGCCTTCAGGGGTACAGTTGGCCCTCGGCCTCAGGGTGGAAAGGCAGGGTCTCTGGGGTGGACGGGGCAGGGGGTGTTCTGTGAAGGGTTCCCCACCTCTAGGAGCAGTCTGCTTGGGGGTACCGCCTGCCCCACCCTTCCGTTAGGGGCAGACTGTTCTGGAAGGCCACGACTTCTGGAGACAGTGGGAGACTATTGTGTGTTTTTCTGCAGGTTAGTGGTGTATTGCTTCGTTCGAAGTCACTGAGGCCTCTAAATTCTCCCAGAAAGGTCCCTGCAAGTCCCACCAAGTAACTCAGCAGGAGGTGTTTGGTGGCATGGGTCTGAGGTAAATCTAAGTTTCATAAAAAGAAAAAAGGAGATCCTATATACATTTAGTCATGTGTCCAGATCTAGTATATGTATATAGATGCATAAATATATATATATACACACACCGACACATACATGTATGTGTGTATATATGCACACATATATATACACACATATTTATGTATGCAGAGAGAATGTCGAGAGAATAATTTTCCAGTGACCATAGGCGGGGAAGCCGTCGAACATTTTGGCCCAAGCTGAGGAGATGCTCTAGCGGGGCCTCCTGCCCTCCCCCCCCCACTCCCCCTCCCCCGGGGGGCCTGCTCGCACAAGGGAGGTCTGTGGGATTCACATGGCTGAATACCAGCTGCGGCCAGCGCCCGGGCCTCGGCGCTGCACAGACGCGCTTCCAGGTGACCTTCTGGTCCCTGCCCGACAAGGCCAGGAGCCCGTGGCAGGCCGCGGAGGTCACAGAGGCCCCCCTCAGCCGTGGCGGCGCCGCCCCGTGCTGTAGGTCACATGGTGCCCGACTTGTCCGCGGAGCTGTTGGGGAACATCTTCTCGGTGGGCGTCACGGCCGGGCTGCCCACGCCCGAGCTGCTGCTGCTGCTGGAGCGATGCTGCACCACCGGCCGCAGGGGCCGCATGGGGGGCGGGCGCAGCTGCGCGCCGGCCAGACGCGCCGACAGGGCGGGCTTGAACGTGGTCATCATCTCGGTGGACGAGCTGCTGCTGCGGCGCATAGCGGCGTCCGGGTCGCGGATGACGATGGTGTGCAGGGGGCTGGCGGGCTCGGAGCTGATGGGGCCCGGCGGGTTCTTCAGGGGCTCCAGGGTGTCCAGCACCACATCTGGCGCCTGCTTGACGGTGTTCTGTCTCTCCAGTTCCCGCAACTCGTGCAGAGCCGTGCTCATGGTCTTCTCGATGTCCTGCCCACGGAAAGAGCTCTGGTCAGCACAGGGGCCGGAGGCCTGGCCTCCAGGCCTGCCCCAGCTGCTAATCCGCCTATGGGCTTCGTACAGAGGCACACGAGCCTCATGCCTGGGATGGAGATGAAATCTCCAGGGTGTCCTACGACCAACTGAGGGAATCCGTGCAGGGCATCACCTGCACACTTGCCTGCACAGGTAGCAGATTGCAATGAGGGCGGACTACTGGTCGAGAAGGTCGGCTCTGGAATCAGACAGGCATGGGTTCGAATCCTGACTCTGCCACTTCCTTGCTATGTCACTTTGGACAAGTTACCTCACCTCTCTGAGCCTCAGAATCCTCATTGGTGAACACGGATCATGATAACACGACCTCAGGGGGCTGATGAGTGTGTTAAATGATACGGTCCCTGTGAAGAGGTTCCCTTGGCCCCTGACACATAGTAGGCACTCACAAATAATAATGGCAGTAACAATGGTAATAAGAGAGCACCAATCCAAGCCCTTTCCTTTCGTAGCTCATTTAATCCTCACACTTATAAGGTAGGAACTACCATTATGCTCATTTCACACGTGAGAAAATGGAAGCTCAGCCTGGTTAAGTAACTTGCCCAAGGTCACACAGCTAGTTAGTAACATAGCCCAAGTCTCAACCTAGAGCCCAGGCCCCTAGCCGTTATTGTTATTTTTAAAAAATTATTTATTTAAGTAATCTCTACCCCCAATGTGGGGCTCGAACTCAACCCGGAGATCAAGAGTTGCACGTTATTCTGACTGAGCCTGCAAAGCACTCCACCATTATTGTTATTTTTAAAAAAAATCCTTGCCCATAGAAAAATTCCTTGGTGGTTATGTATTAGAATGTCCACAAAGTTCACACCAGAATAATGCGACTGTCACTTTCTTCTCTGTATTGTAATCAGAAAAGTTTGCTTTTTTAAAAATGTAAATTTTAAAAAGCAACAAAACCTCTCATTTGCCTATGCAATTCCTGGAGATTAAGAGCTCACCAGTATGAGAGCATTTTGGATGAGAGAGAGAGCCATTAAGGCAGTCCAGGACCTGGGAGCAGAGGGGCCCATCAGGTCAGCCTGGGTGGGGGCTCATCATTCCACCTTCCCAGGGCTTCTGTTCCTCCTCGAGCCGGAAGGGGGCGCTGCAGCTGGAAGTCAGCGTTCAAACCAGGAGCCCTGGGCTATGGCAAAAGGCCTGGATTTTTTAGTGGAAAGACTCCTCTGCCATTTGCTGGCTGTGTAACCTTGGACAAGTCTCAGGCCCTCTGCCCCATGCTTTGCTTCTCTGGTGAAAGCCCCTACACTCACCGTGAAGATGGGATGAGATAATGGATGTGATGGAGCTTTGTGAACTGCCAGGCAGTGGTTTCACACTCCCTTTAGCCAGAGCCCCTGGCTCACACAGCTATTACAGGGATGCCCCCATACAAATGGGGCACAGGGAGCCTCTCAGGCTGAGCTAGGCCACAGCCCAAGCGACCCGGCCGCTGAGGGGACAACAGGGGATATTGCTTAAAACCGCTACTAGAAGGCGTGGTGCACAACCTCCGGTGACCGTGAGCACTCTTAAGACACATTTGCTTTTCTGCCCTGAGGCAAACCCAGAAAAACTGCAAGTCTGGTCACGCTGATGGAGTTGGAGCCTGGAGATGTCCTGCCGGCCCCTTTCCGCAGCCGTGGCCTCCTTTACACTCTCTCCTCCCCAGCCCACAGGCGGCTTCCTGCCTGCCCTGAGCCCCCACAAGAGGCTCCAATCTGGCACAGGCAGGGTCCCTGCCTATCCCTTTTGCTTTGTTAAGAGACTATGGGATGTCTGGTCAACGGTGAATAGTAGCTTTTATGCTTCTTCATGACATTTTATCCCTTGCCCAGAACACTAACTACTTTAAGAATGGGATTTTTGTGCTTTTATCCAAAGGATTAGCTGTGGGGGACCTTCTATATGAGCGGAGAGATGGCAATCCTCTCCCCATCTTTACTATATCCCAGCCCGGCAGTGATAATGCCTGCTTTCCATTTCCCGTTCCGCTTAGATGAAGTCCCCAGTGGACTTCACTGCTCTCTCTGCAATGCTCCAGCATGAACTGAAAGGTAAAACTGTAAAAAATAAAGGCAATGATTACCCCTCTACCACCATCCCCACCACTCCACCCTGGCAGAGTGTGAGCCAGAAAGACAGAAAGCTCAGAGAAAGAGCAGCTGAGTGGTTTAGGCGTGAGCCTTGCATTAGTCTGAGAGGTAATGCAGCAATCTGCAGAGTGGCGCTGCAGAAAGGCGCTCAGGGAAGATGGACGGCGGGGGGCAGGGTCTGGGGCCATTTTAGGTCATCACTGTACTGTCAGAGCCTAGTGCAGTGACTGGCACACAACAGCGGCTCAATCGATATTTGTCAATAAAGGAACGAATGAATGAACAGATGAATGAATGATCAGACGAATGAATGAATGAACGAATGAATGAATGAATAACTCAACTGTGCCATCTTGTGGAGACCACATCCCTCTCATCCGGCCTGCCCCCAGGGCAGGCATCCCCCCTCCAGCCCTGGAGACTGGAGGTCTTCGGTTTTTACAGAATCCCTAGCCAGCAGCTGCACCCCCCCCCCCAGCTTCTGCTCCCGTGGGGAGGCCAGTAGGGGGACAGGAAGCCAGCTTGCTATCTACCTTGGGTTCTAGCTTAACCTTGAGCCTGGTGTGAAGGGCAAAGTGGCTCCCCAGTCCGCAGGCTCCCACCCAGCCGCCCCTCTGGGGTTCTCAGCTGGCCCAGCCTGCCTTCCCACTAGCCCTTACTTCTGCCAGGGCCTCAGCCTCCAGGGACTTGTGGTCCCCCAGGCTGCTGTGCCTGGTGGAGCCGCATGTCGACCTCATCGAGTGCCCTTCCGAGAGAGCCTTCTTGTCAGGGTAGTTGATGCTGCCGGCACTCCCAAATGTCGCCATCCTCCGCTTCTCAGGGCTCTCGATCCTCCCCCGGGTGAGGGGGATTTTGTGGGGGCTGCTGGGGCAGGCGGCGGCCCGGGGCGGCGTGTCTATGCTGGGGCCCAGGCCCCGGGGTGGGCTGTGGGTGTCGCCCCCGCTTCGGCGCCTGGGGATGGCCGCTCCGTCAGATCGTAACCGCACTCTGCAAAGGAGCCAGGGGGCGGGGGCATGGGGCAGAGGTCAACCCTGGCAAGTCTCAGAATGGATCAGCTAACCCCAGGCCACACACTACACACTAGTCTAAGAGACAGGTATAGTAAAGCCTCATTCAGCCAAACTCAATTGCTCAATGAAAGCACAGGCTGAGCATGTGACTCCATGGCAAGGGGCCAGTTTAATCTGCACACACGAAGGCATCGGAAGCATTCTGCTTTCCAAACTGCAGACGGTGGTGCTACTAATGACACAATGAATCTTGTCTACATGTCAAGTCAAGGGCAGGAGAATTTCAACCTGGGAACGCTTTAGTGATGGTTAGTTGGGCTCATGATACGTTCTTATGTGGTTCAGGCATTTCCATGATTCTGAAGGGCTTCTTAATTGGTCTGAAGCATTGAGGCTTGACTGTACCAAAAAGTCACCAGCTCCCTGCAAGCACAGGAGGGAGTCCCGGGGAACTGGACACCATCCCATGTTGTCACCCACCCCCAATCTTCTCAGCAAAGGGCTATTTCTATGGGGCTTTTCCAGATCTTGGAAAACTAGTCATTCAGGAGTAAAAACTGCATCACTCAACATGCCTTCCATGCATCGGGCCACCTTTCACTCTTTAGGGAGGCTCTGTCAGAGTGAAAAGGGGACTAGAGTATCTATTAGGAGGGCTGGCTTTCCTGTGTCCTCTTTCAGACCCATTTCTGGTAAGTGGGCATAATATTCCTTGCCCCCTTTCCAGGGAGCTTTGGTGGGTGTGAAAGCACTCTGAAGATAAAAGGCTCCACCCGCAGGTGATTTTGCTACATCCTAGGGAGGTCAAGATTTGAAGGGAGGGGAGGGAGGCTGGAAGTGGCAAGGGGGTGGGAAGAAGGGGCAGACTGTTGGAACAGACTGTGACTGAAGGGCTAAGTTCAACGTGGTCAGCAGCACTTCAGATCCCAGAGCCACCAGCCAAGCTAAGCACCGCCTGTCGGTACCCCAACAGGACCAAAGCATAGGTGTTGGAGAGAAGGAAATATTGAGAAAGAAAAGAACCAGAATAAAGTACAGGAGGGAGGGAAGAGGGAGAGGAAGAGCAAGGCAGGAGAAGATATGGCCCTCCTAGGATTCAAGGAACCATGGCTTTGTCTTCTATCTACCCCAGACTTCCATTTTGACCCCAATTCCTTTACCTATCACACTGCCTGAGCCGTTAGCTGAACTGAACAGAATATACTGAAAGGAGGCATGGAAACTTCTGCCAAAGTAAATTCATAAACATATGTTCCTATTGCGACTGTATCTCTGGCTCTATCTCCAAGTACCCATATGTGGAAGCTGATCCCATGACCGCTCCGCCGAAAAAAATGAAGAATATGACATTTTGAGAATCTGATTAAGAAAGCAGCAAGAAACTGTCAGCTTCTCTTTTCTTCTTTTTCTTAAATTTTTTTAACGACCACATTCTTTGGACCCTACAGGCCTGCAGAATGACAAGCACAGCTCCTTGCCTGGCAGAAAGGTCATGTGACACAGCCCAGCCCACACACTGGGAGGGAAGAAATCGGCAAATGTGCTCCCACCAAATCAGTGGGTGGAGTCAAGTGTCAATTTCTCCCACCACAGGCGTGGGTGTGAGATTTCTGTGTGTGTAGTGCACTTCAGGGAGTAGTGAGCCTTACATTTTTAAATATAACAACTTAGGTCTTCAACAGAAAATGGGGAGGAGGTATAAGAACTGGAGAGAGGTAGGAAAAATACTTGTCAGTTTATAACTCTTTCTCCCCATTTATTATTACTATTTTACATAAAAAGCATTGATTTGCCAATATATGTCTTTTTTCCTTCTCCACACCTCAACTCCAAACTGGACCCTTTTATGCCTGACATTCTGGGGCCAGTTCCAGCCAGGACCCCCCCCCCCCCAGTGTGTCTGATATCACATCCTGCAGGGAACAAGGGGCTACAATAGCCTCCCTCTCTCCCCTCTGCCCCCCTGCCTCTCCCAAATCAGACAGAGCTGGGCATGGCACTAGCAGGAAAAAATGAATCCGCATTTCCTACCGGCCCATCACCCCCCCAAAGCCGTAATCCGAGATGTGCTCCGTGGGTGACTGGAGGTCGTTTTTGGAGGAGGCCTTGTCATCTAGCAGCGGCCCACTGCTGGCCTCGCTGTCAGCCTTCTGGCTCAGGCTGTCGGAGAAGGCATCATCCCTGGGGAGAAGGACAGATGTGAATCGGCAGTGCTTTGCTCCAGAGAGCCCTGGATGTGCAGGGCTCCTGGAGACCTGTCTGAAGGGTGGATCCACACACACCTTATGGTTAACTTACGCCCATCCTCGGGATGAGGCACTTCCCACTCTGCACCTTAGCATCACACACACGCCCACTGGCTCGCTCTCTCCTAAGTTACTGTCTCGGGTGGGAGACCAGCCCCCCCTCTGCCCCAGGCCTACCTTCTCCTCTCCCCTCCTCTAGGTTTTTCTCTCCTGGGCTGCTCCAGGCTAGGACAAGCTAAACGCTGGAGAGAGTGCTGGAGTAATGAGGGGAGGAGCCTAAAAGCTGAGCACTGAGAGCTGAGTCTCCATGCGGGGTCCTGAGAAGCAGTTTAGGGCTAAGCAAGGGAGGAAGAAAAATGCCTCCATCCCTCAGCTCCCGACCCAGGGTTTTGGATAATTGTGAGGTGGCTGCCAAGGTTCCTCCACTGGCATTTCTCTTGTTGTCTGCCTGGCCTTGGCCTTTTCTCTGGTTTCACACCATCTCCTCTGCCATCAAAGCTTATGCTTTCCCTTGGGAGCCAGTATGGTGGTTGCTTCCTTGATAAATCAGTTCCACCTGAGCCTGACTCAGAAGGAGTGCGTGGCTTTCAAAGAAGAGAAGGTGTAGACTTTCTGGATCTTCGGGTAGGGCTAGGTATTTGGGATGCAGGCCTTTCTTTCTAAAAAAAAAAACAATATTAAAAAAAATAACAGTATCCCGCTAACTGGAAATGAGGGGATGACTGTTTCTATGCATCCTCTGAGCGAGCCACCTGGGGGATAGAGACTGGTGGGCAGTGAAGGGGACGGTGGGCTGGCCGCTGAGTATAGGGAAGGCCCAGGAAGGTAGAGGAATATGGCCAGATCCACTGGATGCTGAGAACCAGGGCAGGTGATGAATGCCAGGTGGATCAGGATGGTGAGTCAAAGGCACCAAACGCTACCTCTGTGTGCTCTAAAGGATGACCAGTTTGCTTATTTGTTAAGTGGATCACCATTTAAGGGGAAGTTAGATATAATCCATTCTTACAAAAGACCAAGCGTATCATACCAGTGAGAGCAAATGGTTCGCATATAGCCCAGCACTCCTATTCCTGTGCCCATTCAAGACATCACTAATCGATTATGGCATTCTTCACAGAAGGTCTGGATTCCCACTCACATGTCCTGTACGACTATGTACTGATGTGGGATGAGTCCGTCCACGCCATTGTGACGACCCTCCCACCAATCCTCCGAGGCGCGGTGGTACAGTAGCAGCGAGGCCCCCTTCTTGAAGGACAGCTCACGTGGGGACCGCCCCACGTAGTCAAACTTGGCGATGGCTTCGATCTGCTCCACTTCTAGAAGGAAAGCAAGGGAAAGAACAGCCATGAAGTGAGTAGGATGGCAGCCAGGAGCCTTGCTCAGATGGCCTTGGCTTCCGCAGGGGCAGCACAGACAGCAGGCCGGTGGAAACAGGGTGGGCTGGGGGCTCAGGACACCAGGTTCTAGCTCAGATCTGTTCCCCATGCTGCGGCCTCAGGCAGGCCATCTAACTTCTGACACACCATATCCTTATTTTCCACTACCCCTCTTGTTTTCCACTTTCTAACACTAATTAAAATAGTATCTTAAGAAATTTCTCTTTCTTCTACCTCTCGATACAAGTTCCATTTCTATTTGTCCATGAACTCTTTCTCTCTTTGTCTACCTGTAATACTTTTAGTGGTTCTTATCTTTTGGGTGTATGTGGACTCCCATCCATGCAAAGATGCTGTACACAATTTTTAAGGGCTCCCAGAACTCTTCAAAGCTCATTGTAATGGACTGTTATGGTGCCCCCCCCACCCCCAAATCCATATGCTTAAGTCCTAACTCCCAATGTGATGGTATTTGGAGACGGGTGTTTAGGAGTAATTGAGGTTAAAGTGAGTAATTAGGGTAGGGTCCTAATCTGACAGGACTGGGGTCCCTCTATGAAGAGGAAGAGATACCAGAGATCTCTCTTTTTCTCTGTGAATGTACACAGAGGAAAGGTCGTGTGAGGACACAGTGAGAAGGCAGCTTTCTACAAGCCAGGAAGAGACGCTTCACCAGAAACCAGCCCTGACAGCACCTTGATCTTGGACTTCTAGCCTCCAGAGCTATGAGGAAATAAATTTCTGTTGTTTAAGCCACCCAGTTCTGTTCTGGCAGCCTGAGCTGAATAACACATTCATCCATGAACTTAATGTGGGGGGAGAGAGAATTCTTACGGGGGCCACAACTCAAGCTTATCTCTTTGCACACACACATTTACCAATCAAACCTTTATTCTTCACTGGTTAGTGACAAGCCCTGACTGGATTAAGCAATGAGGCTAGGGCTCTTGCCCCTGAGGCACTCCTACAGCCCAGCTCCATCACCTCAGGCAGGTCACATAACCTCTGTACACCTCAGTTGATTTTGGAGGATTAAAAGATAATGTATGTGGGAAGACATCCAGATGGCCAATACACACATGAAAAAGTGCTCACTATCACTCATCATCAGGGAGATGCAAATCACAACCACCATGAGATAGCACCTCACACCTGTCAGAATGGCTACTATAAAACAACAAGAAATAACAAGAGTTGGTGAGGATGTAGAGAAAAGGGAACCCTCTTACACTGTTGGTGGGAATGCAAGCTGGTGCAGCCACTGTGGAAAACAGTACGGAGGTTCATCAAAAAATTAAAAATAGGACTACCTTATGGTTCAGTAATTCCACTGCTGGGTATTTCTCCACAGGAAACAAAAACACTAACTTGAAAAGATAGATGGATAAATGGATGAAGAAAATGTATACAGATACAGTGTATACACGGTATGTAGATACAGTGGAGTATTACTCAGCCATAAAAATGAAGGAAAATCTTCTATTTGAAGCAACATGGATGGACCTTGAGGGCATTATGCTAAGTGAAATAAGTCAGACAGAGAAAGACAAATACTGTATGATCTTGCTTATACGTGGAATCTAAAAACGAAAAGAAACCAAACTCTCAGATACGGAGAACAGACTGGTGGTTGCTAGAGGCAGGGGGTAAGGAGTGGGCAAAATGGGTAAAGGTGGTCAAAAGGCACAAACTTCCAGTTCTAAAATAAATATGTTCTGGTGATGGAATGTAGAGCATGATGACTATAGCTAGTAATACTGCATTGCATTGGAAGTTGCCAAGAGAGTAGATCTTAAAAGTTTTCATCACAAGAAAAGAAAATTTGTAACTATGAATGGTGACTACATGCAAACTTCAATGTATGGATGTATGTTAACTAGACTCACTGTGGTGATCACTTTGCAATACGTGTATCGAATTTTTATGTTATCCACCTGAAACTAACATTTTATATGTCAATTATATCTCAATTAAAAAAGAAAGAAATATACTAGACTTTAATAGATTTTTTAAAAGATTTATTTATTAGAGAGAGAGAGAATGAGAGAGAGAGAGAGAGAGCACGAGAGGGGAGAGATCAGAGGGAGAAGCAGACTCCCCACTGAGCAGGGAGCCCGAGGCAGGACTTGATCCTGGGACTCCAGGATCATGACCTGAGCCGAAAGCAGTTGTTTAACCAATTGAGCCACCCAGGCGCCCTAGACTTTAATAGATTTTTAAAAGCCATAATGTATGAAAGTCCTTAGCATAGTACAGATATACATGAGGTCTTCAGCTGATAGTAGTGCTCATGATTACGATTATTATTTCTAGTGGCTTTACCCTATGGGGTAGGTCCAGACAAGAAATCTAGGCAGGTCACATAACCTCTGTACACCTCAGTTGATTTTGGAGGATTAAAAGATAATGCATGTGGTTTTATTTATTTTAATTTATGTGGTTTTCCCAAGGCCATATAGCTAGTGAGGTTTAGAAAGAGACTTTTTGGGGAGCAGGGATGAGCAATGCCTATGATTTATTTAATCTGTGTTAAGGCTGTACCCTAAGAGATGCCCATACTTGGTAGAAAACTGACTGTGAGTATTAATGTATTTATACTTTAAAGCAAGCACAAAGATGTTCGACACTAGAAAAATACATATATTTATGTATATATTTACATATATAAAAATAATAAATGCATTGAATTCTAATAGAACAAAAGAGTAATGAAAATGACCCCTGCTCTCTCTAGCCTGCAGCTACCTTCCCTATGCTGACTCTCTATTGCTCCATTCTTTATGCATTATCTTGTATCTGTCCATCCAGCCATCAAGGAGTTGCTGCCTGGGTGTCTAGGTCCTGCCTTCCGCATCTCCAGAGCCTCCCACAGTCACTGGGGGTGGTCTGGAGTTGGGAGTGGGGGGATGAGGAGGGATGGGAAATGTAAGGGGAAGAAAAGAAGAAAAGAGGAGGAGCAGAGCTGAGCCGCAGGCTGAGAGACAGCACGTGTGATTGCAGACGCCATTACATAAGTGTGTGTGGTAGAAAGAGTAATCGTAGCCACCATTTATTAGGAAGTCTCTTATTTGGGTTTATCATACCTGAAATAGAATATGTGATTCTCCCCCTTATCACTATCCCCCACACCCCTCCCCAAACTTACTTAATTCTTTCGTCTTCCCCATCTTAGGAAATAGAACCGTATGCCCGCTTGCTCAGGCCAAAGCCTTCCTCTTGAGCATCACACATCTTTGCCATCAGCAAGTCCTCTGAAGTGTCCCTGAATCAGACCCATCTCGCCACCTCCACCGCCACTGCCCTGGTCCAGACCGCCGCTGTCCCTCTACCAGGCCTCCCCCTTCCATGTGTGTTTGGTAGAGCCATTTCTCCCCAGGGCAGCCAGAGGGATCTTTTAAAATCATAATCAGATCATGCAACTCTCTTGTTGAAATCCCTCTGAAGGCTTCCCTCTGTGCTTAGGGCCAACCCCAAATGTCTTCTCACAGCTGCTGAGGTCCCTCTGTGCTCAGGGCTTCGCTCCCTACTGCTCTCTCTCTCACTCAGTCCCTCCCTCACGGCCTCACTAGCCTTCTTAATGTTTCTCTTCCAACACTGTATTCTGACATTTTTCAAACACAGAAGTAAAGTTGAAAGTGAACATGCATATACCTGTCACCTAAATTCTACTGTTAACATTTTACTGTATTAGCTTTATCACATATCTATCCATCCATCCATCTATCCATCTTATTTTTTAGTGAATTTTAAAGTAAGTTGCAGACATCAGTACACTTTACGCCTAAACACTCTAACATAAATATTCATAGAGCCTTCTTGATGTTTTTAAAACATTCCAAACCTTTTCCTGCCACAGGACCTTTGCACTTATTATTGCCTCTCCCTGGGATACTGTTCTCCCAGATGTTTGCATTCATTCACATTCAACAAATATTTATTGACCCTTGTGTGCCATTTCCTAATTTCATTCAGGTCTGTACTCAAATGTCTCTGCCTCAGCAAGGCCAAAGGACTTGGCCACCCTCGATTACAAAAGTGCTGTCAAATCACTCTAACATTTTCTCTTGCTTTATTCTTCTTCAAAGCACTTAGCACAACCTGAACTTGTGTGTGTGTGTGCATGTGTGTGTGTGCACTTACAGTTTGAAAACTTGTTTATTTTTTATCTTTCCTACTAAAATGTGAGGTCCATTAGGACAGGGATTTTTGTTTTATAATCTACTATTTTCCCCCTTCCAGAACAGTTGCTGGGATGAGTTGGCACTCCATATTATTTGCATGAACAAATTAAGCTTTACTATATGTTAAGTGTTCTACTTACATTATCACATTTAATCCTCACAACAACACGTGTAGCACTATCTTCATTTTACAGATGAGGAAACTGAGGCTGAGTTGAAATGATGTATCACACATGGATCAGAAGACTTAACACTGTTAAGATGGCAGTACTCCCAAATTGATCTACACATTCAGCACAATCCCTATTAGAATGCTAGCTGACTTCTCTGTAGAAATTGACAAGCTGACTCTAAAATTCATATGGAATTGCAAAGAACCCACAATAGCCAAAAAAAAAAAAAAAATCTTGAAAAAGAAGAACAAAATTAGAGGACTCACACTTCCTGATTTCAAACTTACTACAAAGCAACAGTAATCAAGACAGTGTGGTGCTGGCACAAGGTCAGACATATAGTTCAGTGGAATAGAACTGAAAGTCCAGAAATAACCCCCTACATCTATGGTCAACTGATTTTTTTATAAGGGAGCCAAGATCATTCAATGAGGGAAAGAATAATCTTTCCAACTAATGATGGTGGGATGACTGGGTAGCCACACACAAGGAAGGGAGTTGGACCCTTACCTCACACCATATACAAAAATTAACTTAAAATGGACTGCCAGACATAAGACCTAAAACTTAAAACTCTGGGAAGAAAATGTAGGGTAAATCTTCATGATTTTGGATTTGCTGAAGGATTCTCAGATATAACACCAAAAACACGGGCAACAAAAAGAAAAAAATAGATGAATTGGACATCATCAAAATTAGAAAACTTTTGTGCTTCAAAGTACACCATCAAGAAAGTGAAAAGCACACAGAACATGTGTGCAAATCATATATCTGATAAGAAACTTTTATCTAGAATATATAAAGAATGCTTACAACTCAATAATAAAAAAACAGGGGTGCCTGGGGGGCTCAGTCGGTTAAGCGTCTGCCTTCGGCTCAGGTCATGATCCCAGGGTCCTGAGATCGAGCCCCGCATCGGGCTCCCTGCTCGGCAGGAAGCCTGCTTCTCCCTCTCCCACTCCCCCTGCTTGTGTTCCCTCTCTCGCTGTGTCTCTCTCTGTCAAATAAATAAATAAAATCTTTAAGAAACAAAAACAAAAACAAAAACGAAGTGACTGTTCCATTTTATATTACCACCAGCAGTATGTGATCTTTCTCAACACTTGTTATTATCTGACTTTTTGATTCTAGCCATCCTAGTGGGTGTGAAGTGGTATCTCACTGAGGTTTTGATTTGAATTTCTCTCATGACTAATGATGCTGAGCATATTTTCATGTGCTTGTCATTTGTATATCTTCCTTGGAGAAATATCTCTTCAGATCCTTTGCCCATTTTAAAATTTGGCTATTTGTTTTTTTACTTTTATTTATTTATTTATTAAATATTTTACTTATTTACTTGAGAAAGAGCAAGAGAGAGAGAGAGAGAGAGCACAGAGGGAGAGGGAGAAGCAGACTTCCCGCTGAGCAAGGAGCCCAATGCAGGGGACAGGGACAGGAACAGCCCCTGCTTGTGCACTCTCTCTCTCTCTCTCTCTCTCTGTGTACGTGTCAAATAAATAAATAAAATCTTCTTAAAAATGTATTAACATAAGATGATGGATGGATGGATAGATACACAATAAAATAAATATAACAAAATGTTAACACATGTAGAAATTAGGTGGTGGGTTTATGGGCATGACTGCACAATTTCCATCCACTTTTCTGTGTGCTTGACATTTTTTTCTTAAAGGAAATATCATGAACTGCAGGCCAATAGAAATGTTACCCTGATTGCTGGTAGATGCCTGGAACAATCTGATGAAAACTATGGACTCTTCTCAGAGGTACGCATTCCAACAGAAACAAAATGTTGCTCACAATGGACTTCCTAAAGCCCATTTATGGACCCCTCATGTAGCCAAAGAGTTAATGGCTTAACGGCTTTTCAGATGTAGATGATGGGCAAGGAGTGGGAGGCCACTGGGAGAATTTCGGGAAAATATCAGTGAGAGAATGGTGATGCAATTATAATAACTGACGTATTGTAACTACATGATCATGTGTCTGTTACTGATTTTAGTAGTTTCCTGACCTGGCAGCCTAGGTCCTCATTTAGCTTCCAATTAATAAAGCTGCTATTGACAGGCTGCCTCAATGTTTTCACTTGGCATTGTTCTGACAATCAAGGGTTCTTAGCCTAACCATGGTTTCTTTAAAAATCTTGGAGACCAAAGAGCAAGCACAAGTGAATTTTCCAGATATATACCCATGATGTGCTAAGAGACTCCAGGCAGGGCAGCAGGCATCAGCTAGGTACAGAATATGTTGAGAAAGGAAAGGCCAGATAACTAAGTTTTTCCTCCAGTTTGGATGGTCACTCACTGGGTGAACCATCTATTACAAAGACATGGTGTCGTGGTTTTCTGGCCAATTTGACCTTCGAAGTTTACTGGGCTCCGTTCATAAGGCTATTTTCAAGAAAAACAAAGACACTGATGATCCCCCAAATGAAACGTCTTAGAGGAAAGTAGACAAAGGTATCAGGAGGTTTAGGCTGCCAATGAGCAGTTAGATCCGTAAAAATCCCCGGGTTCAGTTTCTTGATCAGAATTAGGGGGTTTCTACCAGACACAGTGTAATGTTTCCTACCCACCTAGTTGTCCCAGACACTGCACTAAGCTCCTTCAGATAGGTCACCTCATTTTAACCTAGGCCACAATTCTCTTGGTGCTATCATTCTCATTTTACAGATAAGGAAACTGAGGTCTGAAGTTACATGGCTTCCCAAAGATCACAGGGCCATGAAGGTCTCTACCTGTCTTTCAAATCCAGGTCTCCTTTCTCAGAGTCTAGTGCCCCTCAACTGTTCCTGCAACTCAGTATTTCCGTGACTGTTTTGATTGGGGCAGGCGTGTAGGTAAACATTTAGGAAAGGCAATTAATTTTCCTCCGGTGGCTCCTGACTCCGCAGCCACCACCAACACACAGGAAACAGTGAGGACCTTTAGGGAGCATGGAACTGGCTCTCCTGAAGCCGGTTTGTTGCCCTTCCAGGATGATCTTTCTGCCTTTGTTATGCTCAGAAACCAGCAACCTGACAAGGAACAATCGAGAAGGGGCCTTCTGGGGAACCAGACAAGAAGCTCTGACTTACCCTATTCTGGGGATACTGTAGGCCTCTACTCCAAGAGGAGGGAGGCAGCATTTTATGAGGGGTTTTCCTTGATGGGGTGAAGCCTGCTGGGTGTGCCCTGTGGCTGTTTCCTCATGCACCCACCAAGAGCTGTTCTCTCTGTCCCTCCTCCTCCTCAGTCCTGGGCCCCACAGCAGCCTTCCAGCCCCCAGGCTAAGGAGCTGTGGGGAAACTCAGCATGTGCAGGATGACCCGCAGTGACCTCAGCCCCCAGGCAGGTGGGCTGTGAGGGTCCTCAGAGGGCACCTGACCCACCCTCCTGCAGACACACATCTGCCTCACCAGCAGCAGTCTTAACAGATCTGAATGCTGAAAAATCAAGCTGTTTTCCCCCAATGGGAGAGGAGAGACTGAGAGCAAGATCTAGAGCAAGAAGGAGCTACACACACACACACACACACACACACACACACACACACACAGGGAAATAAAGCAAGCAACAGACAGGACAAGAAGGGAGAAGGAGAAGAGCTGGAAGTAATAGGGCAAGAGACAGAAAAGAAGGAAAGAGAAAACCAAATCGCTACAAACAAGCCGAAGGTGGCAGCCTTCACATCCCCAAACAAAGGCTCTGCAGGACATTTTCCTCAGCTCGGGATGACTTGAGCCTCTGAGGATTCTGGCAGAACTGAATGAACATCACACCTAGATTTGCTCTTCCATACCTGTGACTCAGGCCTGACCCATGGGTTCCCTCTTGGGCCACAGTGATTGGTTCTTGGTGGGATGTGTGAATCCAGGCAGTCCTGAGACTCTATCCCAGGAGCTTTCTTGGAACCATGATGAAAAGGAAGCTCTTTTCCACGGGGACTTTGGACAAAAGAACAGTGAAAGCCCAGAACTGCCAAAGACCACACCACACAGGGATAGCCTACCTGAGTATGAAGCCAACACAGAGGGAAGCAGAACAGAAGATGGAGACAAATTCCTGACAAGATCAACTAAGCTGGATCCAGCCATGCCTGAAGCTATGCCCAACCTGGGATTTTTCAGGTCTGAGGTCTTTAATGCTTAGGTCACTTTGAGTTGGAATATCTGCCATAAGCAAGTGCAAACCCACCGATCAGTCTTGAAACCAGCTCTTTCACCAGCTCCCAGAAACCACACCTTAGTACTACATACCAACTCTCCTGACAAAAATGGTGGCCAACAGGGCCTAGGACTGTCCCAGAGCGAAACACAGAAGCCCATAAGAAAACCTCTACATAATGATTTTTTCAAAGTAAAATTATCACAAGGAGAAAGGAGGGCTATGCTTGGTCTATACAGGATTGTGTTATGACTTTCATGGGTCCCTTCCTCCATTAAAAAAAAGTTAAAAATTATATTCTAGGGGCGCCTGGGTGGCTCAGTCATTAAGCGTCTGCCTTCGGCTCAGGTCAGGATCCCAGGGTCCTGGGATCAAGCCCCACATTGGGCTCCCTGCTCGGCAGGAAGCCTGCTTCTCCCTCTCCCACTCCCCCTGCTTGTGTTCCCTCTCTCGCTGTGTCTCTCTCTGTCAAATAAATAAATTAAAAAAAATAAAAAATAAAAAATAAAAATTATATTCTACAACTGAATTGATATAAAGATGAATATAATACAGGCTGGATCATATTCCTTTTTCCTCATCATTTTAAAAGAAACTAAAACATTTTCACGAGTCCTTAAAAGGACCCTGGGCCTGGGTACCATGCCCATTCTGTCGAATGGATTCATTGGTGTTGGGCCCATATTATCCAGATTGCTTGTCTACATGGTCCAGGTTCCCTAGAGATGAACCCAACTCTAATCTCCTTGTCTAGAAGGGGTGGAAGGCTCCAATGAGTCCCTCAAAGCCCAGGCCCACCTTCCCTCTCTCCCACCAGCACTTCCCTGGGTCATCATTGCCTGGCTTCATCTTTGGGGCATCCACGCACTGGGGACACAGCTGTAGTTGGGCATTATTTCTGTGGGTCACGGGGAGCTGCTCCTACTGTGTCAGGTAACGTGACTGGGAGCTCCTCAACAGCCCATGTGTCTTTCATCAAAGCACCCCAAGTCCTAGCACAGGCTGGGGGCAGAACAGATCCCTTGTGGGGGCAGAACAGGGGACAAAGAGTGCTTCCTACTTAGCATACTCTTGTTACTCAGGATTTGCACTTGAGCCAGGCAGGACACAGAAAGGGAGGAGACAGGCGGGTAGGAGTGTGGCGAATGGGAGTGCACATGTCTCCGAGATCTTTCTGGGTCCCCCATCTATTCTGGAGGGCAATGTGCCGACTTGCCAAGCTGGAGGAGGTTGTGTGGGCCAGCCCAGAGGTTGCGCAGGCATGAGTCAGCATGAGAGGCTCCAGGTAAGCTCACTGGCCCCAGGTTCCCCCTAACTCACCTTCATCACTGGTGTGAGGCTCCGTGCCATTGTCGTGGTCAACTTCATCGATAGTCCCTGGCTCGCTGTGTGGACTATCACTGCAAGGAAACATGAGAAGGCGACGCATTGGGTTCTGTACCCTCATGCTGTCCTCAGCTTCCCTTAAGTGCCAGCCCCGCCCACCTCTGCGCTTGACTCAGGTCAGGCCCAGGCCTGCACCGTCCTATCTTATCCATCTGACCACCCATGGGCCCTCCTAATGTCCCAGCCCCTTCAATGGGAAGCTATCCTGAATAACCTCCCCCAGCTTCCCCCAGCCCTGGAATTTGCCAGGCTGCCAATTCCTAGGAGTTCCATATGACCCAGAGATCAGTGTAAAACCCTGGCATTTATCCTTGGAAGGACCACGGGCCAAAACAGGAAGGAACTTTGGAAGTGAGGTGAGTCATTCATCTAACCTGGTTCCATGTCTTACAGAGGACGTGACATGCCCAGCAAGGTGGAGTGAAGCTCGCAAGGAGCAGGGTTCTCAGGGCTGCCTCAGGATGCTGTGTGCAAAAGCCTGGGCCAGTCCACGTGGCACCAGCAGGCTGGCAGCCATGATGGGCATGGGAGGAGGTAAAGTGAATCCAGGCCTGTCAGATTTGTTATTAATACACTCGATAATTTCACCAGCCACTAGCCCCTCTCTAAATGATAAGCTTCTTGAGGCCAGGGTTTATTCACATAGTCAGTTTTCTAACTGAGCCAGTGATGGAGTCCTGGTATATGCCAGGCACTATGCTAGGTAGGAGGGACACACTGATGGGTAAGTGGACACATACTCTGCCCTCATGGGCCAGGAAATAAAATTGCTGCAAGTTGAAATGTGCTATGGAGGAACAAATGAGCAGAGACAAGAACAGCAGAGGGGACCTGCACTGGGTGGTCAGGGAAGGCTTCATGGAGGAGGTGACACTTGCAATGGCATTTGAGAAGATACGAATTTCATTATGAAAAATTCTCCACTGCCTCCTGGATAAGGTCCAGATACTGCACAATGGCTTAAGACCTTTCATAACCTGGCTCCTGCTGGCCTGTGCAGACTCCTCCCTCACCATTCCCTTGGCATCTGCAACACTGTGGCCACATAGAACCACTTTCCAACCACTTGCAGGACTAAGTCCAGAACATTCTTTGCCCATTCTTCACCTGGATGACTCTAGTCTATCCTACAGGCCTCCGTTAAGTCATTATTTCCTCCAAGAAGCCCTTCCTGACCTCGCTACATTGGCTCAGGGAGCCCCTCTTCTGGAACTGCCTGTTTCCTCCTCCCCCAGAGCTCCCTGCATCAGGGATTAATCCTGTTCAGGTCACATCCCTGCCCTCCTGCCCAGGGCCTGGCCTGGGACAGACACTCAGCAACAATCTGTCCATTCGTTGAATGAATGAATGAATGAATGTTGTCCATTACAGTGAGACCCTCAGCCAAATCCCCCTTTTTGGCTTTGAAAATACCTCCAATATAATTAACAGTTTTCCTTTCTCATGGGACACAAATGGGACTAAGAAGTGTGGTTATTGTATATTGTTCTTTGGTAAGTACAACAGATCTTGAGGACCTTCCCAGAACACTAATGATATATATTGCAACAAGAAAAGAGAACCGATAATGGTTGCAAACACTACATGAAAAGCTTCTCTTTGTCCAGAAAGTAGGCTTGCTGGCTGTTTAATGTTTCTGTGACAAAACAGGGACAGATGTGCTCCTGGTGCCTCAAATAAGGTTACAGAGCTGTGATTACAAGACAGTAGAGCCCGATATTTCTATGGGGGACAGGATGGGAAACAAAGGGGCTGGGGCGCCTGGGTGGCTCAGTTGGTTAAGCGACTGCCTTCGGCTCAGGTCATGATCCTGGAGTCCCTGGATCGAGTCCCGCATCGGGCTCCCTGCTTGGCAGGGAGTCTGCTTCTCCCTCTGACCCTCCCCCCTCTCATGTGCTTTCTCTCTCATTCTCTCTCTGTCAAATAAATAAATAAAATCTTAAAAAAAGGGGGGGGGCTGGAATGTCTCCCTTTTTTGAAGCGATTTAAGAGTCCAGGAATGCTGTGATAATCAAAAGACAAACTCCCCTGTAGGCACCTAGCTGAAAGCAGTATGGGGAATACCTAAATATACAGCTGTGTGTTGTCCTGGATTGGGAATAAAGAATGAATAGGAACCCTTTGGCTGGTCTCTGTCAGCTGGTGTTCTGAATCCACATTTCAGAACATTTCCTATCTTTACCACATTTTAAGGTCTTAGTCTGGGAAAAGTAGTCAGCCCTGATTTTGATTGGTTCTAACATTTTTCTCCCAAGACCCCATGTAGCACCAGGTACCCAGAGGTGCCCAACTACCAACTGCTGACCTGGCGTGGAACTCTCAAAGAATGTGAACTCACTGTGTTTGGAAAAAACTCCTTTCTCAAGAGGTTGATTGAGGTGGGGATTATTATCCACTCCCCTGCTGCCTGAGATGGGTTTGTGACTCACTTGGCCCATGACAGCCTGACATCTCCTAACCAATGTGATTTGTTCGCCAGACCCGAGCCTCAGCAAGGGGATATAATTCTTGGATTTGTGTTGGGACACTTGGGAAGAAGAAGCCCTTTTTCCACTGGGGCTGCTGAGAGAATGTGCTCTAAATCTGGAGTTACCAGATGCCTTCCTGAAGCCACCAAGGGAGAGACTGCCTGAGAATGAAGCCAACACAGAAGAAAGAAGAGCCACGGGCTGGGGATTGCAGGACCAAGTCCTGATGATAATAGTTGAACTCCTGGATCCAGCTATACCTGAAGCCATGATGCTAGACTTTTTAGTTAAGTAAAGTAAACCAATTACTTCCCATTTAGCTTAACCAGTTTGATTTGTATTTCTGCCCCTTATAAACCAAGAGAGTCTTGCTGATGCAACTATCTCTCATATAAGGCTGCAGCAAAGCTCAAATGAGGAAATGCATATGGGAGTACAGACTATAAAGCAGTAAGAAAATTGAAGGGTTTCTTACTGTTCCTGTTCAACAGCAACAACAATGATGATGATGATAGTAACAATATTAAGAAGAACGGAATCTTACCAATATTCTTCCCCTCCAGCCATGCATTTTTCATACACAGGTCCCTCTAGC
Source organism: Halichoerus grypus (assembly GCF_964656455.1). Classification (NCBI taxonomy): domain Eukaryota; kingdom Metazoa; phylum Chordata; class Mammalia; order Carnivora; family Phocidae; genus Halichoerus; species Halichoerus grypus. Next base: position 167,072,869 of record NC_135712.1, on the reverse strand, counting down.
TCCCGGGGGCTGGGGAAGATGGCTTCATGATGGATGATGATGGTTTTGATGACTTCATTGACGTGTGCCTGGCAGGACACAGGGTCCTGCCCATCAGGGATGTGCATGAGGGTGGGCCCGAAGCAGATGGCCAGGTTGTAGGGATCCATCATGTTCTCGTCGCTATACTGTGAGAGGCTACAAGAAAGGAGGTACTCACAAGTCACCTGGGAAAGGTGAATCTTCCCCCCTGTGGGTTCTTTCTTTTGAGGGCTCTACTCAACTCCAGGAGGGTTCCATGTTCTGTTTTAGGAACAGCTGCACCTGCAAAAGCCTCAGGACACCCCCTCCCAAAGGAGGCCAGAGCTGAGGCAAGGAGGGACCCCCCCCCCCCACTTGGCCGGGCAACTCACTGATTGAGGAAAGCAAAGAGGTATCTCATGACCACGATGACCACTCGGGGAAGGGTGATGAGGATTTGCTGGATCTGGTGCACCCTCTCAGCTGGGTTCTCCAGTTCTGTAATACAAAGGGGCTTTTCAGGGTGTCTTTCATTCTTAGAGAGCCAGGCAGCCAACATCTGCTCCTAGATCAGGCCACATGGTTCCGGGGGAGCCAGTTCTCTCAGTCTGGGGATTGATCTGTGACCCTCGTCTGGCCACTTGCAGCAAGTATGTGAGTCAATTCATTCCCTTTTATGGATGAAGCCCGTATAGATCGAGTTTCTGTCACCTGATACCTATGAGCCCTGACGAACGCAGGCACGGGCCATGTTCCGTTCACCTCTTTGAACGCCAGCTGCACCACAGGCACAGCACGTAGTAGGCTAGAAGTGAGTGTTGAACAGACAACCAACTCTAGAGCTCTGTACTGGCCAATGAGCTTGGCAGATGCCTGGGATCTTGTCTCTGAGCCCGGTTTTCAGGCCCGTCCTAGACAGAGAGACACTGGTATTTTTGTCAGTCGGGCCAGGGGTAGGAGCAGCCAGTTGGGCTTGGTAAGGAGACAGGCTTTGTGGGCCCTGCCTTGTGGAGAGGGAAAGTTGGCACGAAGACTGAGCTGCCAGGGTTCTGATGTGTGTCTGCAGGGCTTATGCCCAAGTCTATGCCAGTTTCTTTCTCAGAAAACATGTTTTCTCACAGAGCCCCTCTCTCCAGCCTCCACATTCTGTCAGCATGTTCCTTCTGAAACACCATTTCTCCTGTTTCTCCTCCGTAACCCAGGCCTTTCACAGCGGGCTTCCGCCAACCTCGCCTGCCTCACCTCCTAGCTGCTGCCCCTTCCCCAAGTATCTGAAGATGATACGGAGTCATGCTTCTCAGATGAGGTGGTAGTGCACCTCTGGGCATTTACAGATCCACAGGGCATTCTTTGGGGTTGTCACAGTGACTAGAGAGTACCATTGGCATTTGGGATGCAGGGGTCAAGGTGCTAAGTGTCCTGAATGTATGGGACACACAATAAGGCACTGCTCTACCCTAAATGCCAATAGCACCCCCACTGAGAAACTCTGTGCCAGGTGGCCTTAGCCACGATCTCCCTCTCACAGAGGGCCTTCCTGCCCCTGGGCTTTTGTACACACTGGTGATCTCTCTACTCTGTCCAGCACACTCTAGCTTACCTTCAAAGTCTGGCACTGAGGCATCTCACCCAAGTCTCCCCACAGAGCTAAAGGTTCTTGGACATTTACTGATTCTGTTGCCCTTTATACAGGTCGCTCCCTGTCCTCAGCTTCAGTCATCAGTGCCCTAGTCCCCTCCACTTCAGTACATCGTTTTCTTAAATGCATTTATTTAAAGAGGAAATTTTACCTCACTCTGTAAATGAGAAACCAGGACCACTTGCTATAATTAGGAGGTAACATAAAAATAGATATAATGAAAGCAAAACAATATCACTAAATTCTAGGTAGGCACTGTTCTATACAAAAGTTTCTGAGACTGAGGCCCCATCTCTATGTTTAGAAGGGAGACTGACTGACCTCTGAAATTTTCTCCTTGATATAATCACAGGGTTTGGGAGGGAAGTGAGAAGGGATCTTTTTTTTTCCCCCCCACAGTGTGATTCAAGGTGTGATCCAAGGTATGCAATGTTATGGGCTTGTACCAGCGGTCAACAGCCTTGGCCACTCAGGGCTCTGCTCAGGAACTAGACTAATGGGACTGAACATGTGACACTAGCTGAACACGTGACACAGGGCTGAACACATGACACGAGGCTCAGATAGGGTTGGGCCTTTGTGGCCTGGAATTTCTGAGGGTCATGTGGAGCCTGAAGTGGATCTGGAAAGATGAGCAGGAAGTAGTGTGGAGGGGAGCAGAACAGAGGAAGGGTCTTTTGTACAAGGCAGGCAAGAGGCTTGAAGTCTCCCACCTGCTGGAGCACTTTCCCGGCTGCAAATCCCTCTCAGAGCATTGTGAGAGGCATCCCTAGTACTACTAGGCGTGGGGCAATTTTCTGTAAATCAGAGTTTATTCTAAAATACTAAGATTCTCATACTGTAATATTAATAGTTTATTTTTAAAAATTCCCAAAATGTTGCCTTGGATCTGGGCATCTTACAGTCAAGGTGCTTTTACTTCAGCCCCCTAGACTGGGCTTCTGCCTTCATCCACAGAAATACCTGCCAAGGAGAATTCTGATGGCTCGTGACATCAGAAGAAGCCCACAGTCAACTTATTTTCACCATTTTACTTGTCTGTTATGTTGCTGACCTGACTCCCAAGCCCTCTATGGCTCCCTATTACCCAAGGGGAAAAGCTCTAAAATCCTTGCAAGGTCTTTCCCCTCTTGCTCTATTTTACCCTTCTAGCCTCCTGCACCATTCACTGCCTGGAATACCCTCCTACTGGTCCCATTAGTCTGTGTGTCCCCATACTCTTCACAGGATACTCCGTGTCCACTCCTCCTGGAAGGCTCAGCTCACATCACTCTCTCTCAGCTGTGATCTGCAAAACCAAGTTTCCCTCTGCCTCTTCTGAGCTCCTTCCATACCCAGGGTTGTACCATGCCATTTTCCATTATAAACTGTCTTGTTATCTCTACAACTAGGTTTTAAGTTCTATGAGAATGAGGGCCATACTGCTCCTTTCGTACTCTCCCTCCCATGTGCCTAGCACAGAGATGAGCCCATAGTACAACTTTAATAAAGGTATGTCACACAATTGATCACTCTACCGTTCCACCTAGGAAATACTTACTAATAGTAGATACCAAATCTTGAAACCTTTCCTTAGGAAAGAGTGGGTTTTCCAGTCCTCGGAAATACAGTTTTAAAACACCAGCGACTGAATTGATATCTCGTTCATTTTGATCATCCACAAGGGGGTCTTCGCCTGAGAGGAAACAGGAGATAATAATTCAGCTTGGTAAGGAGGCAGGAAATGTGCAGATGGCAGGAGGGATGGCCTGAGCTAGAGGAGAAGCAGATGGGACAACCTCCTTGACAGAGCAAGTTTAGAGTTCTCCCTGTAACTGATTTTGAAAATGTTCAAATCTACGGAAATATTGTAAAAATAAAATACTGAAATCACCCTTCATTCATGGTCATTAACTTACACTCCTCTTGCCATATTTGCTTTCTCTCTTTACTCATATTTATTGCTCAATGATTTGAGAGTATTTTGTAGATGTCACAAAATACAACTGCTAAATATTTCAACATGTTTCTCCTAAGAATAAGGATATTCTCCTACATAACCATATAACATCATTACACCTAAGAAAATTAACAATAGTTCCAAAACACCATCTCATATACAGCCCACATCCAAACATTCCCAATTGTCCTGTCTTTCATAGAATTTTTTCAAAGGTTAAGATCTAATCAACACAATTCATTTGGTTGTTATGTTTCCTTAGTCTTTTGAATGTAAAAGAGGCCCCAACATTTTTTAATCGTTAAGTTTTTTATAATATTGCCTCTTCTGAGGAGTCCAGGCCACCTGCCTTATGGAATGCCTCCCACTCTGGATTTGTCTTCGTTTCCTCATGATTAGATTTAAGTTAAACATTTTTGGCAAGAATAGTACATGGGTGATGTTGTGGACACCTCACTGGATCCAGAGGCACATAACATCAGCCTGTCTTGCTCCTGGTGATGCGAAGTTTGATCCATGGATTAAGGGGGTGACCTCCAGATCTCTGCATTGTAAAGGTCTATTTTCCCCTTTGTAATAGCATAAAATATAAAATATTTTTGAAAAATATAAGTGATCTATGTGCAAGTCATTGTGCTCAACATGTTTCACCCAATGCTTTTAACCTCCAATGATGATTTTAGCCTAAATCAATTATTATCCTGGGGTTGCAAAATGATGATTTTCTAATTCTGTCATTCCTTCTACATTTATTAGCTAGCATTCTTCCATAAAGAAGAGGTTTCCCCATGCCCCCTTACTTCTCCTATTATTATTATTACTGTTATTATTTAACATCTTTGTGGGATTGTTTTTGTAATTTTTAATTTAATGTGTCATAATCCATTACCATCACTATTCTCTGGAATGCTCAGATTCTCCCCAATTTTGCCAGGGACAAATGTCCTTTATAGGTGACCTCCACTGAGCACATCCTTGCTTTCTGCAACAGAAGATGTTCATGGATCACCTTATACTTTCCTTGACCCAGATCTGGAATCAAACATTTCTCCAAGACGCTCTGTTTGCTTTTTATAGGGGATGGCATTTAGAGACCAAGATCTAAGTTCCAGGTGTGCTCATTGGTACAGGAGTGCTATAAAAAGCTTTTAAACCTTTTCAGTGGATAGAGGGAGAATACATATATTTTTTTTTCATGAGTTCACACAGTTATTTCTAATTCATATTTAAGATTCAACATTTTCTTTACCTTCATTTATTTTATATTTGTATTTCATTTTTCTTAGTGAAAAATCTTGGTTCTGAGTCACATTAATAATGTATTTCTGTACCTGCCTTATCCTACAATATACATAACATAGTTTTGAAATTTTAATAGCAATATCACCACTAACAATAAACCTACTACATAAAATTTAAGATTTCTTTGCAGGGCTTTTGTTTTCATTTGGGGGGGAAGGGGTTAGTCTTCAGAATGTATCCTACTAAAGATGTGTGGTCAGAAGACAGAAAGTACATTAGTGGTTGCCTAGCGTGGGGGGCTGGGGTAGAGGGAGTCTAGGGAGTAACTACAAATGGGTACAAGGTTTCTTTTGGGGATGATGAAAAATTTCTGAAATTGGATTATGGTGATGATTGCACAACTCTATAAATATACCAGGAACCACTGAATTGTACGATTTAAAAATGGGTGAGCTTTATGGTATCTAACTCATTAAAGCTGCTAAAAATGTATGACCAGAGCACATGTTCAAAAGTTACTCTCTGTGTGATGATCAATTTGATACACAGCTTGTTTCTATTTCTATTCAATTTTAGGGACTGATTTTTTTTTTTAGAAATTCTTTCTTAAAAAATTTGCAGTTTTAAAAATATAAAGCATTTACATTGTCCAAAAGTCAAAACCAGATAAAAAGTTATATGCAGACAAGCCCTACTCTTCTCCTTCTCCCTTCCCTACCTTACATTTAACCATTTTCATCAATTTCTGGTTTGCCCTGTTGTGTTTTCTTCTCCCAAAATAAGCAAATACATATATGAGAATTTTTTATTTCCCTTCATTTTTTACACAAAATGTAAGTAGTATACAATATTGCAACATACACTTGTTTCTTTGCTTCACAATAAATACTAGAAATCCCTCCATATCAGTTCATAGAGATCTTTCTCATTTTTCTTCTTCTTTTTTTTTAAGTGGATGCAAAGTACTCTATTTCATGGATCGACCATGATTTAGTCAACCAATCTCCTACGGATTGACATGTGACTTCTTTCCAATCTTCAGCTCTTACAAATATTGCCACAACAAATAATCTCCTGTGTGTGTTTTTGTATTTGTGGAGGTGCATCTCTGGTCAAGTCTCAAAGTGGGATTGTGGGTCAAGGGTACATTTCATTAGACAGAGCCAAATTCTCCCCCACTGGGCCTGCACCATTCTATCCTCCTACTGGCAACATAGGAGAATGATTTTTTTCCACAGCCCTGCCCATGGAATGCTCTCAATCTTCCTTTTTTTTTTTTGCCCATTGGACAGGGGAAAATGGTATCTCAGGAGAGCAGCATTTTTCAATTTAATCCGGGGCTGGTCAGCTAAGATCCCCCCAAGTTTCCAGCGGACGAGGTGAAAGGAAACACAGAGCAATCCAGCCCCTCCCTGAAGATGCTGACAGATGTCTGCACAATGAGCTTTTTCTCCTGCTCCCAGAATAGCCCACAGAATGTTCTAAGACTGGCAAGCGGTGAAGAGCAGAGCTGGAAATTCATACTTGGATCTTTTTACTCCACCTTCATAGGAAAAGAATGCATGTCACTGCCAGGGCCTCTGCTAGCCCCAACGTGCTTTAGTGCAAATGAGAGAGGGCCCCCCTACTTCCTTCCTGAACCAGGTCTTGTGGCTTACAGAGTATGAACCAGAGTTCAGCTCCCCCCTGCCCTCTTTGACTGAGCACCCCCGCACAGTGCCCAGCCTGAATGACTGTATGTGGTGGCCCAGATGCTGATGTTCCAGAGGTCAACCTCTCAGATATCCCCACAGGGGAACAGGAGGAGTCCTTGTGGGGAAGGAAGAGAGAAAACACAAAAAAATCACTTCCTATACTGATATAGCACTTCTCAAGTGAGAAGCACATTCGCACACATGATCTCCCTTAATCCTCACAAGAACATTGCATGGTGCCGAGGAAGGCAGGGTTCCAACACCACCATTCTCTCGCACCCAACAAGCAAAACAACTTGCCCACATTCACACAGTCAAAACACACACCAGCAGCTCCCAGGTCTCGTAATGCCTGGGAGATAGTCTTCCTTTGACCAGTGTCTGTCTGTCCGCTTACATGCCTATCTCCCTCCCTCCCTCCTTCCCTCCTTCCTTTTCCTTTAGAGTAGAATCCCAACCTTTTCTTTTTTTTTTTTTTTTCAAGAAAAAAGTTTCTCTGAATGCTCAACACATACAACAAAGCTGTCTTAGTTGAATTGGGAGGAGAGGTCTATACCTCCCTCCTAAGCCCCCTCTCGGGTCCTGTAGCACCTCTTGAGGCCCCTTTAAGGGACCAGAAAAGTTCAAAAACTCTGCACTATACTTAGCTATTTCCCTATTATTACCACATATGACCTTTGGGGTCTCATGATTCAAAAGCACATGGATTCTTCTTCTTCATAGTACATGTCAGCTCCCCTCATCAAGCACGATCAACATATGGGCTTTATATATACATACATATACTACCTATGTGTACACACACACACCCCATTTGCTCTTGCTCTTCCTCCCAGAAGGCACTCAGTCCATAAAAGGAACCATCCAAATATTCCAAATATTCTCTCCTCCTAGCCCAGGCCTTCGGCTCTCTGCAAGGCCAGTCAATTGTGGCTCCAGAAACGAGCGGAATTCCAGAGCTCAGGATGAGCAGTATGGTTTGTGGGAATGATGGCTTCCTTGAGGAGAATTACAGCTAAAACTCTAGGCTAGTCTGAGAGAAAGCTGTGTTCACACTTGGCTGGCTACCGTCCTGGGGGCGGTGGAACTGTTCCCCAGCAGCCCTGCCCACAGCGCCCTCTTAGCCAGGTCACCTGGGCACTGCCGAGGACTTGATGGCAGGGCTGTCCCCAGGGCAGAGTGTGAACACAGTGTATGCTCACAGGCTCTCAGGAAATCTGCCGCCAGACTGGGTGCATGGCAGGAAGCTCGCAGGTGGCCTCTCACACAAGGGCAGTTAGCTCTCTGTGGCCACAGGTCCTCCCAAGCCCATTCTGTGGCTCCTCAACAGGACAACCCCTCCCAGCATCTCCCAGTCACATTCCTCTCCCTGGGACAGGATCTAGATCTCTAAAGGGCCAGCACTAGAATGTGTCAGACCCTACATGCCATGACTTCAGCCTCAGATCTAAACCCTATCCTGAGCCTCACTGGGTGAGAGGGCCACGGACGCCCCTTCCGGCCGCCCCTCCATGTAAGGAGGCCCCCCTGGCAGCTCTCTCATCGTTGCATACAAAGGGGACAGTGGCTGGGTCTGTGGGGAAAAACAGAGTTTTCCCAGGAAAACTGGCCTGAGAGACAACAGAAAAGCAGGGCTCTCTCCACGGCGGGGCTACTGATTTCCTGCCCTCTTGTGGTGTTTCTCCTTCGTTTTGCCAGACTGCAGAAAGAGCTCAAAACTTGCGTGATAAGCTTAAGGCTTACTGACAGAAAAAAAAAAAAATCGTATCATTAACATCACCACTTCAACTAAAACCCTGGCTGACTCATGTCAGAAGAAAAAGAAAGTGGGTTTAGGAATAATAAGCCAAGAATGAATTTCCTACATGTTGCAATTTCTCAGAACCTTAAAGAAAACAGATCTGTGCTCCTTTCAACAGCCTTATACAAGGAATGTGGGCAAGAACTTCACCCAAGAGAGCAGGAAGGGGGCCAAGGAAGAGAAAGACCCAAATCTCCTTGAACAAATGGCAAACGATAGACACCCTGCAAGGATTGAGGGACTTACATTTTAACAAATAAAAGGAAGAAAGGAAAAATGCACAACGTGCTGGTTTAGAGAGAAAATTCAGTCGTAAGTTAGTGTGTGGGATGGAGGAGTGAGTGAGAAGAGAAATACTGAGCCTCCCCAGCCTTGGTCACCTGGCTGCCTGCAGCAGTTGGGGGGTAGGCGGGGAGAGAAGCTACTAGTTTCACGAGAGGTGGGAGGTGACCCTGGGGGTCAGCTGAGTAAGGAGCCAAACCCAAGGCAGTTGGTTGGTGAACTTCAAGAAACAGAAAAAGTAAGTGGGAAATCTGGGCACTAGCCAGCCCAGAGAAGCCAGGAATGGATTTTTCTAAAAGAGATACACCAGGAACTTTTTTTTTTTTTTTTTTTTTAAGAATAAGCCACAGTTCACCATAGGCTCAGGAGGAGCAAAAAGACAAGGCTGCCGCAAGAATGAGATTCATTCTGGAATGACGGAGAGAGGGAGAAGAGCCAATTTGCATACTTGAGGCAAAGAAAAAGAAAACATTTTTGCAGCTGAGATTTGGGTCAGGTGATCCCTGCCCAGCAGGGCTCTGCCCAAGGTGATCCAAGGCCTGTTCAGAACAGGCACCCAAGCCAGGGACAGAAGGCACTGACCTTCGAAAATCATACTCGAGAAGGAAAGAAAGCAGTGCTCTTGGGGCAGGGATAGGGCCGGGCTGCCTGGTACAAGAAAGTTACTTACAGAGCCGAGGGAAGCAGGGAAATTCGAGGCAGGGGCTGTTGCCTGGCTGGATGCACTGTGCAGTGAGTTTACCCATGAGATTTAAGGAATTCTGTATAATGTGATTAGCCCAAGAAGATGGAACCAGCAAAGATTCCAGACCCTGGTTCTGTTCATTTACAATGAACACAGGGGAGCAGGGGTGCTAAGGAGTTGGGGGAAGTGAAGAAACAAAACTTTGGATTGGGCTGCCCAGTGTTGTCAAGAGAAGCTCAGAGAATGACGAGTGACACTTCCATCAGGGAGGAAGATGGGAGATACCTCTTGTTTCCTGGCCTTTGCACATGCTGTTTCCTTAGTCTGGAATGACCTTTCCCTCCTTTTTCTGGCTCTTACTCTTTAAGCCTCAGCTTGAACATTTCCTCCTCTAGGAAGACTTCTCGGGCTTTACTATTCCTCCCCCCCAACCCAAGCTGGGTTAGGGGTTCCCATACCACCCAGGACTTACTCCGTTGTCTGCTAAACTGGCTCCCTACTAGTCACGACTGTCTTTTGTTTCTGTTGTATTTCTAGGCCCTGGTCCCTTACCTAGTGCAGTGGAGGGCCCAATGAATGCATGCTTGTTAGGAGGCAACAAATGTATGAGTAGGAGCTTGCAGCCGGGGAATTCTGGGGCTCTCTGGTTCTAAGTGCCCAAAATCCTGGAGCAGACTCCAAAACAGAAGCTCCGCAGGACATTAGGAGGCCACTGATCACCACATCCAGTCAAATCCTGCTCTCTAAACCCGGTTCAAAGCCAGAGTGCCACGGGCCACAGAGGTCTGTGCTGGGGGCTGTGGTACTGACTTCCTGGGGCTCACAGAGTGCTTCCTCCACTCTAGAGCTAGACGGCAGATGGAACTGGGGGGGAACAGGGAAGGGGTAAGTTTGCTCAGGAGGCAGCCCCTCCAGAGGAAGCCGGGTAATAAGGAGGGAGAATTCCAGAGCTGGAACCGGGGGGGAAGGCCTGTTCAGAGCACAGCCAACAGGGACAAACCAAATACCTTCCAAGACTATTAGGAAGATTGCGTAGAAGGAGGGGTAAGAACATGCTCAGTAAATTGGGATGTGATCTATTATAGGGAAATGGGTTTGGATTAGGGTCCTCAGACAATATTTGTTTGCCAAATACTACATAAAAAAAAAAGATAATCAGGATATTCTAAGAGCTACTCAGTGTTACCTGTATTCTTCCAACTTTTCTAAAAAAGCAGCAGCCTTTTTGATTCACATCATAACTGCAAGTGCTTTCCTAGGCCCTCTTCCCCAGCAACTACTGCACAGTCGCTGGACAGAGCTGCCCATGTGTGCTGGTAAATGTTTCACAGCTAACTCCTGAGATGGAAAAAGACAAAGAAAAGATCTTGGCATTTGCCAATTTCTGCGGTGTAAATACTCCTGCCTTCGCTGATTTCAAGCTACCAAGGTGGAAGGCACTGAATGCAGCTGGAAAGATGTCGCTCCGAGCCAGCCCCAGCACATTGCTGGCTCTAAGACACACATCAACACCCATCCTGGCTTCCTATGGACACAAGCTTGAGACGGTGACTCTGCACCTACCTCTCTCAAAGGAATTTTTTATGTCATTGACTTCGACCTGAGATCCTGGTACTCGGAAGATCCCTTGCTGCTGGAGTCCTAAAAGAAACAAACAGAAAATGCCATGATGCCTTGAGCTCATCAGACCTCTGGGGACATTGATGATTCTCCCCATTGCTTGTCTCTTTCTCCCACCACTCTTTACGAGAGTCGTTCCCAATAAAGACCTCCTGGCAGAAGCCCAAAAGTAGCCTTTGCAATGAACTTCAGCTGGCCAAAATACTCTGCACCACCCTGTTTCATGTGTCTGTGATCTCTTGTTGGGGGCCATAAATTAAGGTTGATATCCACACGGGACCAGTGGTAGCCAAGGTGCACTTTGCCTACCAAGTTCGCCAGGGACACTGGCACCAAGGAGCTTGGCCTGAGTTTACAAATGCCATTTCAGTGTAACAGCCACAGAGATTTTGAACAAGAATGATCAATATTGTTCACTCGACCATTTCCACCCCCTACCTATACAGACATCTTCTTTCCAGGAAAGCTCGAGTCTAGAGTGCATGCTGGCCTGGGATCAAGGAGCTTGGGGGACATCAAATTATTATAGAAAAATAATCTTTTTTAAATATGCTTCTATAAGGCCATAACAAGGAGGAGACCCCGATAGCTGACATAACAGTAACAACACAGGATCAGAGCCTATAGGGCTGAACAGTAACCTACAGAATTGAAGGAATTAAAGGGCCTCTCTCATCTTGAATGGGAATTCATGGGGTGACTGTGATCTCCCTCATGTTCAGTTTTTCTATATAAAACAACTCTCCACATTATAATTTAGGAAAGTGTTTACCTCTAAAAGGCAGGCTTTAGCCCAAGTTTGGTTTGTACATAGTATGTGCTCAATAAAAGTGTGTTTATGTCTTTCCTTAACCAATATTGAATCTCTATCACCTGTGTCTTTTATCCCACCGTCCTGGCATATTCCCATTCACTCATACTTGCTTCCTTCCCATATTAGACCTTTATGCTTACCATGCACGGCTGGCTTCTTCTACTCAAAGATCACCCCCTCAGAGACGTCTCTCCTTACCACCTTAGCCAAAACAGCCCTGCCACCCTCTGGCCATTCTCTATCCCCTTTTAATTAGTTTCTTGGCATTACTGCTACCTAAAATTATATTATTTCTTTATCTGCTTATTTCCTTGCCCTTCTAATCGGTAATGTAAGCTACCGAGGGCCGGCGCCTTACCTGTCTTATTCATGCCTGTATTCCCATTGTCAGAACAGTGCCTGCTATGCACTCTGAAAATAAATTTTTGGAGGAGTGAATGAATGAATAGAGGGAAGCACAAGGGAAGTGTTGGGGACACCATGGTTAGCACATCCCAGACACTACATTTCCTTTCTGGAGCTGACTAGAGCCAGTTAACTGCTCAAACACAGACCTCTGAGGTTGGGTGGAGTCACGAAGGAACTGAGACGCTTCTCCTGTCCATGCCCTCCCTGATCCTCAGTCTTCCTAGTTCCTGGGTCTTCTCACCACCACCTTCGTCCCCAGACATACAAGGCTCAAGAGAGCACTCAGCATGGCAGCTGTGCCAAGAAGCGTTTTCTCTCTAGGAAGCAGGGCAGTGACAGGACATCTTCCAAGATGAATTAAAATCTCATTTCCTATGAGAACAGCCCAGCACCTGTTCTGGAAAGAGCTGAAAACACTGCCCCAAGATTGAGCTTACCGTATAAATTGATGTACCGGATGCAGCTCTCGACTACAAGCGGTATAGCTTGTCCTGAATCCTTAAGAAAAAAAATTGTGAGTTGTACTGGGCTTGGCAACCACCACAGGGAAAAAGACATTGCAAACATAGGTTATACACTCAAGCCAGAATATTAGTACCATCGGATTAGTAGGAAAATAAGCAAGGAACTGCTAATCCTAAAGTCTCCACAAACAGTTAAAACAGAAAATCTTCAGTTATGTGCAGAGAAAGGCATAGCTATGATAATTTTAAAGAAATGCTCTGTCTTCTTACTTAGCTGGGAGGAAATCAGGGCTCAAAGGCTTGGCAGGCACACCTGGGAAGGGGAGGGAGCCCGCTGCTCGGAGAGGGCTGGAGTTTGCTCTTGAAGAGTGCTCTGCCTTCCCCTCCACTTTGCCCCACTCAACCCTATCCTCCCAGTGCTCAAGGACAAAAAGGGAGGATCAAGGCTTCCTTCTAGCACTGCAGTACCTGATGCTTGAAGTAAGAACACACTACGGGAAGCAAGGATGGCCCCAAGGGTCCTATTGAGCTCTGAGAAAGGAAGGCCAGGTCTAATGAGGTTACAACCTAAACATCCAGGCAGATACTTTATTTGACAATAAACATGTTATAAGGAAAAGTTCCAGAAACAGCTAATGTCAGCCATTGACCATTGAGTGGCCAACCTTAGTCAAAAAGGCTGAATAAGATGCAGTTCTAAACATACACATGGCAGGGGGTGTGAATGTATTTTCAATTACATCTTCCTAGATGGGCCCACAGCCACAAAGAGCGAGGCAAGGGCTAGTTTTGTCTTGGATTCCATGACTAGTTGATCTATTATTCTGAATCACTTAAAGAGCACAAAATCTTTTTTTAAACTTTCATTAAAATGGGCCAAATTAAATTACTAACCTCCTCAGATGAGGAAACAACAAGGCACACGTAATATGTTCTTGTAAAGAGACAGAAAAACCCATGAATTTTGATGCCTTTGTGGTTCCTCCACACCCCACCTGTGAATCCTCTCCTTGGTTAACGATAGTCAGGGAGAGGGGGATAAAATGGACCCTGTGGCAATAGGCAAGGTGGGCCCTGCTCTAGAAGTCAGTACTAAAGACAGGTTCCAACCAGTTGAATGGGGCTAACGGACCTTTCTAGTAAATACCTGGTTCCTGGTTCGAGCATTTCTTCTTCCTCTGATAACAAAAAATAAACAGGCAGCAGAGCAGGAGAAAAAGAAAAGATTACGGAGGAGTAAGATCAGTTAGAGTAAGCAGATCCTTCAGAGTCCGTGAACGCGGAAATGCAATGGCAGCCAGCAACGGTCCTGGGGAGACTGCCAACCAGCCTGCCGGTGGGGAGGGCCGCCCCTGCGCCTCTGGGCCCATAGGAGCTCTGCACCCTGCCCCTGGTCAGCCTGCCGGTGTGCCTGCCTCGGACACCTGGTGGCAAAGGGGCCTCTATCAGTCCTTGTCAAGCACAGGGCCGGTGTGTGCTGAGCCCCTTTCTCGTCCGTTTAGCTTCTCCTCAACACAGGGGCTGTTCACTCACCAACGGGCAAGGGCCCACCTAAGACACCTTAAGGTTAGCCCAGCTGCCCACAAGAAGGAGGGACACACACCTTCAGGCATCTACTGGAACACTGTCCCTGCAAGTCAATTCAGGAAACCTCATTCTTAGTAAAAAGCTAATTTCACCAAGATTGGGTTTATTAGGTGCCCTCTGCTACAACCTGACAGGATTCCACCTGATTCCAAATTCAAACAGCTTCCCATGCTTTCCTACCAAACACCCTGGGTAGCTTTTCCTGGGTATCCATTGGCTTTGCTCTCCTTCCTGCTCCCCGACCCTCACACTGGTACTGAAAATACCGCAGGGAACCCCAAAGCTGAGCAAGGCCTGGGGGAGGGAGGGCGGGGGGGGGGTCAAAACACTTTTATGATCTTGCAGGTAGAACTGGAGCCTTTGCTTTCACGAAAGCCACTGTAGTCACCCATTTTCAGGGGAGCCCTGTGTGCTCTTTCTTCCATGTCTGCAGCAGGTCAGGGTCTGGGCTGGGAGCTATGTCTCAACCAAGCTCCTTGAGAGGACAGTGGAGGAGGCGTGCCTTCTAGCTGGTGTCATCTGGCCGGTCCCCAGCATCTCCACAAGTGGAATTATATGTTGGCTAAACCTACCTGAATCCTAGAACTGAGCAAATAGCCTGTCGGATGGGACTCTACGAGCAATCTCCTAAAAGCTCGTGACCACAGTAATGGCTAGCATTTCCATGGTGCTTACTCTGGGCCAGGAGTGCTCTAGAAACACGGCACAGATTAGCTCATTTGAACTCATCACACACTCATGAGGCAGGTAATCAATATTCTCATTTTACAGAAACAGGGTGGGGACTCTCCCTCCCAAAATTTATAATAAAATTGAAATGGTCTTCAAAATTTATAAGAAAAATTGGGTTTCCTTCTGTCTGAGAGGGGGAAAAAAATGAAGGATTTTGAAAAGGGCCAATTCCAACGATCCTAGAAATCTATCAATGTATCCGTCATTCTTAACTTGGGGATGCTGCCTTGTCCCACTACACCCTCATCATCACGGAGTCCAAGCGATGTCATTTTACTGAAGAACCTTTCACAGGTTTGGCATTTCAAGCTGGGCATTCTCCGTTCGTGCAGAGTTTTCTTCCAGATAGCACGTGAATCATAAGAGAAAATTAAATTCCATTCACAAAAGTTGAAGAGCTGAATATATTATAACTGCCTTTTCATTCTCTGAAAGCTAATCGTCCTTGAGGGCGAGCCCCTGCTGCATGAGAGTTTTTCTCCGCACTGCCCGCTCAGAGCAGGCACGTGGAAGAGTTTAACTGCCCTGACAGTATGTGGTATAAGTACAGTGTGACTATAAAGAAATGCAGTCATGTTGAACAAATACACCTTTTTTTTTTTTTTAGTCAAATGAGTGTGTTTATTCTTTCCACTAGTCCCCCAAGGACTTATTCCAACCACATGACCCATGCTAAGCGGCTTTTCAGAGCCAGTCAGCCAGCCCCACTGTAGCCTATGCCTCTTGCCATTTTGTACCATCAGAGGTGTTGCAAAGCTGAACTGAAGGACGCTTTTCCTTCCAATGGCCAGGGTGTCCATTCGAATATGAAGTTTTGGCACCACCGACCAGGGCCAGGCCACAGGCTCTAAGGAAGACTGACCAACGGCACCAATGACAATGTATTCAGAGTAAGAATGTGGCTTCCCAAGGTGACTACCTCCTCCAAGGGGCAAACATGCAGTTGAGTTCTGATGTGCTTATCACGAGGAATAAAGTCAGATTGTCTGACAGTCACACATTTTATGTAGGAGCTCTCTATTAAAAAAGACTATTTCATTAAACAGAACACCTAATTTTCAAGTCCTGTCATCTAAGAGTCAGTTCCTTCCAAGTGCCCGGACTGATCATCCGTCTCCAAAGAGCTGAGCAAATTTGGGAAGGTGTGCCTGTCTCAGAGCCTTCACTCATTGTGTTCCTCCTTTCAGGGACTCCTGTCCCGCTCCTCTCCACTTTGTCCCTACCCACCGGCCAGAAGCCTCCTGAGCTCTGGGGCTCACGGCTCTTCATGTTCTGCGCTCTCACAGCACTTGCTTCCACGTGGTCATTCACAGACTGCTCGTCCTGAATCGCCTATTCTTTCAGTTTTCTGTGCTGAAAACCTCCTGAGCAGCACTATACGCTCCCTGAGGGCAGAGAGAATAGCTCATGTGTCCTTCAGTCCCCTCCTGGCTATGGAGAGTGGCTTTCGTGGGCAAGGGTGAATGAGATGAAGTCTTGGTGGAGACAGGAGGGAAGATAAAGAAAGAAGGACTCTTGACACAGCTGCATTTTCCCATGATCTACTGGATGGCAAACTGCTCAGTCAGGGTCCCCTCCAAACAGTACCTCTTTCCTGATGCACTCAGGGGCACCCCTCCTTTTGGGATCCTCCCTGCCTCACTCCTCTGAGGTAGCCTAAAGCAGCCCTTGTTCCCCGCCCCTGGACAGTCCCAACTGGTACCCAACTGTTCCTCTGTCCCCTTCCCCTACTGTCCGTTCCCCAGAACTAAGCCCACAGGCAGAGACAGCTGGGACCCAGGCTGCTGGCCCTGCCTACCCAGTCCCATGCCTGCCCGCCCCCCAAACCCCATCCTGTAAATCCCGTGAACAGCGTGTCAGGACGGAGGACAGAGTACCTGAGCAGGGGCAGCCTCCACTGCTCCAAAATCGCCAGCAAAGCCCAAGAGCATTTACATTTCTCCTGATTGACACCAGTCTTCTTTTCTGCAGAAAGTGTCTTCACTGGATAATGGAGGGCTCTCGAATAACTGGCAGGGACCTTTCCCCCCTGCTCCCCCTAACTCATGTTCCTCAAGCATCTCCCCCACCTGCTGCCCTTTTCAACTCTCTGGCCAGCTTCAGATGCCTTGAGCCACTCATTCTATCTGGGATGCCTTGATCCTGTGCCCTTTGCCTCCAGGAGGCAAGAAAAAGAGAAACTCACTGGGCTGAAACACTTTCATTTTTAAATCAGGATGTACAGGGTTCACCTGGAATTCTAAAGGGACTACCTCAAGAAGCAAAACAAGGTGGGAGAGTTTTCTCTTAAAAATTATATGTGTTTTCTTTGTCGGTATATTCTCAACCAAAAAAAAAAAAATTACTTGTGTAAAAACCCACTGTTACCCGCAGGGATTTTCTTTGTGTTGCTTCCAACCAACCACTTCTTGGGAGGCGTGGATGCGAAGCGTGGTAAGGTGGTTTCTCGAACTGTCCCTGGGGCTAGCTAGGACCGCAGTTCCTGAAGCAAGAGAACATGGCTGGCAGGGACCACGGCGCTGGCATTTCAACCCCACTTGGACTTCATGGGCTTCATCAGGATCTTATCCCTCCCCTGGGGCTGAGGATCACTGGAAAGCACTTAGGATCAACTGGTCAGAGACAAAAGCAGCTCTGCTTTGAAGTCCTGACTAAAGGTAAGAGTAGGCTGCGGTGAGGAACTAGGTTGCCTCAGGGCCTGGTTCAGGGCAGGACTGAAAGTTCTGGTTGGTCGGGGCAGGGCTGTGGGCCAAAGGGAGGAGATAGAGAAAGGCTGCCATTACATTGGGCGCATTCGCGGACTCCGTGGCTCCCCAGCAAGTACCTTAATAAACGCTTCCATACAGCCGTTAAATAGTTTATGGCTACACACTGAGAGAGGCCTAGGTCTCCTCATTTTCTGTGGTTTAGGGGGAAGACAGGGGGGCCTAGGGAAAACGGAACAAAAGAAATCAAGAAAGCAACCAATGCAAACATACAACTGGGAAAGACGCTCTTAAAACCCATGACTGAAGGAGAACACAAAATGCAAATGGAAACCCCTGAACCCCCAGCACATTGGTGTCCAATGCTCCATCTGAAGGCCTTTGGATGTTTAAGGGGAATCTTAATTTAATTCCCACAATGTCAGGCAGGAGCAACGCTCGTATTACACAAATGCATTCTAGTTCACAGCGGGGAAATAGTATGTATCCAGGAAACCATTGCAACTCCAATCAGAGGCTGTCATCCCGCAAAGCTGACCAGATGGAGGAGGAACCAGGGGAGAGAGATGTAATCTGCAGCCTGAGAAAGCAAGAGACTTTCAGTGATGATTGGAAGGGTTAATTTTCATTACTTTGGCTTAAATTCATAACCAAGTCTCAACTCCCAATGTACCAGGGCACTGATCTTTCTAATGCCTCTTGGCATTTCAAATGCACTTGACTAATCTTTATTGCATTGATCTAAGAGCCAGGCAATTATTATTCTCATTTTAGAGATGAAGATAACTGATGCCTGGAGGGAGGCTACAGCTCTTTTGGGGTCCCCGGGTGACCCGGGGTGATGATTACATCCTGTGCTGTAGTCAAATACAATTTTGATTAAAGCACTTTCAAATCCATTATCACACTTAACATCAGTTCAACCCTGTACGGACAGCCCCATTTTACAGAGGCAGAAACTGAGGCCTAAAGAGGGTAACTGGCAGAGCCAGGCCCCAAACTCAGGCCTCGTTGGCTCCAACGCCAAGATTTTTCCCACCAGGCCAGTGATGGAGTCTTAGGGACTGTTAATTTCCAGCCAAGGACTCATTTCATCCCATTAACCCTTGCCAGCAGAGGACCTATTGGGTCAGGTTGAAAGTGTCTTGCTTTACTTTAGGATCTCCATTCCCTGTGCTCCACTCTTGGCTCCAGGGAGGGGAAACCATACCACAGTTCACCAGGAACAGTGAAACAGCCACAAACACTGGACCAGTTTCCAGCGTTGCTCACCATGCATATACCTGTGTTGGCTTATTTGCTCATCTTTTGCCACCCAAGTTTGGCCTGACTCAATGCTGCTAGCCTTCCAGGGCAAAGGGCTTTCTGAGGTTAGGAGGAGGGCCCCTAACCGAGAGAGGCAATTCATTTTCAAATGGCTTGGTTCACAATTTGGGGAGCAACAAGGTGGGGACCCAGCCTGGTACAGATAATGTCCACACGTGACTAGCAAAGACCTGGTCTCCCAAGTCTTGACTGATTTCTGTGAATGGGCAAGAAATCGTATGGATTGTGGAGCCAATCGAGGTGAAAGAGATTCACACTGCCTCTGCTCACTGGCCTTGTTGTGCCTGTCCTTGTCAGCGGCCCGGCCATCTAAGGAAATCTCAGGAGCTTCTCCTACATGTTTGAGTATTGAGCAAATGCTGCTGGATCCAGGACATGCATGGGCAAAGACACAGCTGAATCCAAATATCATGCCACCCAAACACTGGAACCAAAATAACAGCACAGACCAAAATTTTAAAAAGAAACAACAGGCAAGACTATTTCGAGCCCATCTTGGATCTATGTCAATTTGGTTAGCTAAGTCCATGTCATTTCTTTTTCATCAGTTACCAATTTTTTGAGGATGTGGGTACGTGGGGGTGGTACTTCTTACAACTGATCTGCTTTTGAGTTTCCAAATGCCAAAAGAGAGTGTAAAAAAAAAAAAAATGTGACACAAGGCCACAGGTTTTAAATCTTGGGATTAGGAATAACTTGAGGATAGCAACTGCACCACCCTGTTCCTCTAGTGTTTGGGGTTTCTATTTGTGAGCATTCTCAGGATGGTTTCCTTATCTCACACTGCATGATGCCCTCACAACGACCCTGTGAGGTAGGCAAGACTGATTAAATCCACTTTAAACATAAGGCAAATGAGCCCATGAGAGATTAAGAAACTTTCTAAGAGTCACATAAAATAATATGTGACTGAAGCTGAGAACTGAATTCAGCTCTTCCTCCTCAAGATTCTGGTGTGAGTGGGAAATTGGGAAGTTGATTTTATCACAGAGCACCCAGCAGTTGCTCTGAGTTATCTATTAAACTCCCATGGCCAGCAAAAGTAGAGATTCTTAGTGCAGGGGCTGGACACCCAGCTGGAGAGTTTTCTTAAAATAAGTCTTAAGGAGTTTTTTTTCTTTAAGTTTACAAAATGGAATGAAGGGGGAAAAGGATACTTTCCCCATTTCTCCTGCCCAATCCAGAAGGAAAAGGACTGCTCAAATCACACTGGGATTTCTTTCTTTGTGTGGTGTTCTGGGCACTGACCGGAAATCTCTGACAAGGAAACGTAGCTATCCCAACTTTGTATGACATCAAATCGATTTTGACTTACTGAAGTGCTGGGTGGGGCACAAAGTGGGGAGCAGGGGGGCAGCTCAGCCAAGGAAAGTGGGGCAGCCTAAGCCTTCCATCTCTTCTGCTGCTCAGTTGCAGAGCAAAAAGGAAAGAAAGAGAGAGGCAGGGAAAACAGGAACAGAGAAAGCCACGGAGAGGAAGAGAGAGAAACCAGAGACCAATGTCCCCTTTCTGTCTTTCAACCAAGATGAAAATTAACATACATTGATAACATAGGAATTGGCCTCAAAATTATTTTGTGACCAAAAGAATGGTGACTAAAATGTTCCCTAGATAACCCCATAGATGTGGGTGTTAACATCCAAAATGGTGGCAATACTGTAGTTCAGTGGCAGTCAGGCCCTTGGAAGCTGCGTGTGGGTATGTGTCAGGTTGCATCTGTTTAGACAAGAACTCTCACACGCTTTTATCGCTAATCCTGACCGTAGGGACAAGCCAACCTGGGTTAGGGAAGCCAGTCTGTAGTTAGAATAATCACAATCAAACCTTACGTTTGCATCTCGCTGTCCCATTTATCACGCACTTTCCAAGTGCATTATTGCATCTGGACCATCTAGTTACAGGGTTATGAATTGGGATTATTCTAAGATCAGGTTCTTAAATATGAGAAAAAAAGTACCGTGTTGCAGCCCATATCCAAAAGTTGGTCTACACAGGCCAGCAGCAACTTGGCTGAGGGGACCTGCTCAAAGGATCATCCAAAATGACACTAACATTGGGCAGGAAACCATGGAAGATATAGAGAGCCATAGCATAGAAACATCTCACCCAGGGGCCTTTAGGATTAAATTAAAAACCACTCCAAGTTGGCAGCACATTGCACACAAATTTTAAATGATTTTTGGAAGTAAGGGAAAGCGTTTAGTTTACTAACAAAGTTGCCTCTGACCTTGGCCAAGGGCCAGAGTACAGATGGCTGGGTTTGCAGTTTAGTGTAGTATGTCTAAGTGGGAGGTCTGTAGTCGCAGCTTACATTTCCCAGGCCCTAGGTCAAAGAGGGTGTGGAAGACTACATCTCAGATGGCTTTATTTAAAATTAAAAAAAAAACAAACCAACAAAACCCTCAACTTTTCTCTGAGTTAGACCCTGGGACCTAGCCAAGGGTTTGATTACAGATCTCTCCTGCAATCTGCTGGAATCATCTTCCTTTGCATGAGTTCTAGGAATTAGGAGGAAGTGAGGGATGGCTCAACTCGTCCCCCATCTGTTTTCCTATTTGCAGACTTTGGTGTAAAATGTGGCTTCTGTTGTTTGGGGACTACGACAACATCCTCTTGCCAGAAAAACTAACTAACTAAATAAATAAGGAGTTTGTTTCTGGAAAGTTCTTAGAAAGTGACCCTGCACATCTGCTGACCCTCTGGGAAGGTCCTCGCCTGGCATTATGAATCATCCTGATATTCCCAAACTGCCGCGGCCCAGAGGAACAGCTGCACAGCTAAGCTTCTGGAAAGCCCCTTGTCTCCCCCATCCTGGGCCCAGCAAAGTGAAAACCTCAGAGCTTTCCAAGCCTCTTCCCAGCCAACTCTCTTCCAGATGAACAGGAGGGAGCTGAGGGTTCATCTTTCCTCTCGCCAAGGAGAACAGCTTTCCAGGACTCTGGGCCACCGGCTCGACTCGTGTTGGGCGGTGGCCTAACTATGTGCTGGGAACTTGAAAGGAAAGACATGGGTTCTAAGGAACAACTCGGGCAGCAACAGGGCTGCTTGGGGATCTAAACACTCTGAAAGTAGAGGAAAGGTCCAGTCACTGAAAGTCAACCCCTCAGCTACCAGCTGCTGCGTGGAAAGTGTTCACTGGCTCTGGTCTGCTCAGGGAAAAGCGCAAAGGGTAATGTTGAGCAAGCTGGAGAGAAAGCAGAAGTTGCCCATTTGTTACTTTCCCAGCAAGGGACGCCCCCATCAGTCCATCCAAGTGCCCAGGAGGTCTGAAGCCAGGCTGCGGGCAGCAGGGGCATCTGGGCGCGCTTACGTGGCTATGCGCATGCATATGGCCGGATGTGTGCCATACGAGCCAAATCCAAAGCCCTGGCAAATGGGGACCCCAGGCTGGGCCCTCTGCCTGGGCTGGGCAGCTTGCTCAGCAGCCAAAGAACAGATGGGGAGACAGGTCAACAGCTACCCCACAGCCTCTGGCCTCTACTGGTTGTCCTCAGCCACTCTGCAATATATATTACTGTCCCACCCGATGGATAGCGCCAACAGAACATACCCCACTTTCCCACAGCAGCTGGGAAAGGCGCCCTCCCCACCACAGGCCTGTAGGGGGCGTGGCTTCACCAGCACGATGCTAGGACAAGCAGAACAGCCAGCCTTCTCTCTCAGCACAGCCACACCATCCTGGAGACACTGGGGAAGAGCTATCCTGCTCTAAAAACAGCCCAGCTTCTCTGAGCTCTCAGCAGCATCTGCCTTCCCACCTTCCCGCCTTCCTGCCTCTCCTGCACCCCCCATCCCCACCTCAGGCAGCAGGTGCAAAAAACAAGATCCCCAACTCTTACCTGGTTGTGCCACATTCTGCTCTCTCTCCTGGAAAATAAAGTATACACTGATGTTTAATTGTTTTTTGTTGTTGTTGTTTTAACCAGCAAACATTCATCTTTTTCTAAAAACAAGGAACAACTGAACTTAATTATTTGCGAAATGGGAAACTGAATTATGCCTAAGAAATGGTCTGTTGGAAAGAACCAAGTCTTATTAAATCCCCAGGGCCTCCTATCTGTAAGGCTCTGCTCACATAAATTTCATTTTGTATTGTTCATGTATATTTTTTTCAGTGACTTTCAAATCACCACTTGCATCAGAATCTTCTGGGGTGGGGACCTTATTAAAAATGCAGATTTGGGAGCTTTCCCATGGGCCTTCTGAATCAGAAATCTCTGAGCTAAGAAGACAGGAATCTGCATTTTAATAAGCACCCCCAGGTGATCCCTTCTGTGTGTGCCAAAGCTCAAGAACTCATGCACTGCTTTATATCAACAAAGGTTGGTTGATGGGGCGCCTGGGTGGCTCAGCCAGTTAAGCGTCTGCCTTTGACTCAGGTCATGATCTCTGGGTCTCAGGATCGAGTCCCAAGTGGAGCTCCCTGCTCAGCAGGGAGTCTGCTTCTCCCTCTCCCTCTAGCCCCTCTGCTTGTTCTCTCTCACAAATGAATAAATAAAATCTTAAAAACAAACAAACTAAGAAAGGTTGGTTGAGCACCCATCATAGACTTGGCCCTGAAGAGCAACAGATATAAGATACCTCTTGTTGTTCCTCAACCCAGCCACCCCCCCACTCCAACCCTTCCTGCATTCATTCTCAGCTGAAGACCTTCTTGCTTCCTTCACTGGAGAAGAAAATCAGTAAGACAGGTCTTGGCATGCCTCCCTAAGACGCACCCACCTACCTGTGCCTGCTCATTCACTCTCTACCTCCTCTCCTCTCCGGTACCCCGGAGAAGCATCCTGACTCTGTCAAGGCCCAGACCTCCGCATGCTCTCAGTCCCAGCCTCTCTGCCCTTCTCGGGTGCTCTGTTTCTGCAAGTACCCCCCACCACCCCAACCATCACCAATCTCCTTTCTTCTGGATCATTTCCATCCGCCTATAAACATGTTCTGGATATGTATAATCTAGCTTTGAAACCTCCCCTGGGCCCCCTTTCTCCCTCTAACTCCATCCCCATTTCTCTCCTTTACAGCAAAGCTTGCTGAAGGAGCTGTCTAGGAAGCCCTCTTGCTTCCTCCCGCTCACCCCACTGAGGCTGGCTTCTGGCCTCACCATCCACAGAGACTGCCGGTTCTGTGTGGACAAATCCACTGTCTTCTCTGCTCTTATCTGACTTCTGGGCAACAACTCAGTGAATCGCCCTTCTTCTTCTTACAAAGCTTTCTCCTTGATTTTCATGACTCCACACTTGCCAAGTGTCCCTCCTGCCCTACAGGCTGTTCCTCTGTTTCTCTTGCTGTCTTCTCATCTGCCCAACCTCTAACCTCTAAATGATGGGATGCCCCCAGGAGGTGTACCCAGATCTCTTTCTACATACCTTATCTGCCTGACCATGACCAAAGTGCTTACCAAGGACTCCCTACTCTTATCTCCAGATCTTCCATTTCCCTGGAATTCCAGACTCCTAGTCACTGCCTTCTTTTTTATTTTTAACAGCTTTGTTGAAGTATAATTTACAGAGCATAAAATTCACCCATTTGAAATGTATGGTTCAATTATTTAGTAAATAGTCAAGCTGTGCAACCATCACTGCAATTCAATTTTAGAACATTTCCTTCACACGAAAAAGAGCCCTTGTGCCAATTCACAGTGACCTCCCCCCCCCCTTCCATCTCCAGCCTACGGCAACTGCTCATCTATTCTCTGTGTCTATGGATTTGCTTATTCTGGACATTTTATAAAAATGGAATCATGCTATCTTGTGCATTTGGCTTATTTCACTTAGCATACGCTTTTGGGGTTCACCCACACAGCACGATTCAGTACTTCATTCCTGCTATGGTGCAGCAGAGAACGTCTAGGCCAGGGTTGTCCAATAGAAATGTAATGGAAGGGGCGCCTGGGTGGCTCAGTCGTTAAGCGACTGCCTTCGGCTCAGGTCATGATCTCAGGGTCCTGGGATCGAGCCCCGCATCAGGCTCCCTGCTCGGCAGGAAGCCTGCTTCTCCCTCTCCCACTCCGCCTGCTTGTGTTCCCTCTCTCGCTGTGTCTCTCTCTGTCAAATAAATAAATAAAATCTTTAAAAAAAAAAAAAAAAGAAATGTAATGGAAGCCACAATTTCTAGCAGCCGTGTTACAAAAAGTGAAGAGAAATAAGTGAGATTAATTTTAATAACATATTGTGTTTAACTTAATACATGAAAAATATAATTTCAAATTATATCAATATAAAAATTCATAAAATATTATATGTATATTTTTTCTATTAACTCAGAAATCAAAAATTTTCTACCCTTTACCTTCTGAAACCTGTTGGGATTTTTAAAAATATATTTTATAGTCAGTGGTTCAGTCATTTTCAGAAGGTCAGACTGTCTGGTCCTGGTGGACACTGGCTCTGTAATGTGCTATTAAATCTTGGTCTGAAAAGGTTATGTCCCGTCCCTTTTATAGACAATGCACTATTCATTCTTGAGGGGCTACAGTAAATTGAAAAGCCACCCGTATCTTGGGTATAAACCCTGGAGCTTACAGACTACCCGGAGCAGTAAAAAGGTCAGAGATCTAAAACTCAGACATGATAATAAACTAAGAATCCTCTGGCCAATAAAACAGCATAGCAACAGCCAAGGGCATATACGGGTGTGTTCTTGTTCCCAAGACGTGCCAGTGACATTTACAACAAGGAATGCCAATTTGCAGGACACCTAGAAGCATTTTGACTTGTGTGTCTGGGATCAATCATGTTAAAAAAAATTTGCTTCTAAGCGAGTGCTTCTGTTTCCTCTAACTTGTGGCTTTGAGCTATGCTGTCAAGAGTACTTGAGAGAAATGGATTACATGATACACTTCATTAAAAAAACAACAACCTTGTATCTTCTCAATCAAAATATTCTGCTTGGCCCCGTATTTCTCACCTGTTTCCAAAATGTTCAGAGTGTCCCTCCCAATACAAAATAGCCCTCTGAGGACATAAAAGGGCCACTGACGCAGGTGTAACCCCACCCCAGCCCACTCTTGGAAGAGCCTTCTACTGGATGGAAGAGTCAGTATGTGCAGGTAGAGGTGAATCATCCACTGACACTCCGAAGGACGAAGGAGCTGAGATTTTGAGCCTGCTCTGGCCTGTGCAATTTTTTCATGCCCCCGTTGCCCAGTGGGCAAGCACTTGACCCATCTAAGTCAGTGCACGTCTTCCCCTTTCACCCAGTGCCCTAAGAATCCACATCTACCTGTATCAGGCAGTGGGGATACAAAAGCGACTCAAGATTTGGTCTCAGCTGCCGTTCTTTTAGTAATTTGGTAATTCATTAACTTTAGAGATAACAATGTACCAGTGTTCATTACTTGTGACAAATACACCATACTCACTGATGTCAATAGCAGGAAATACTGGACGTGGAGTGTATGGGAACTAACTGTACTATCTTGCAACCTTTCCATGAATCTAACACTATTCTAAAACAAAGTCTATTCTATTTTATGTATTTATTTTTAAAGATTTTGTTTGTTTGTTTGTTTATGAGCGAGTGAGAAAGAAAGAGTGCGGGGGAAGGAGCAGAGGGTGGGGGAGAGACAGAATCCCAAGCAGACTCCACTTTGAGCGTGGATCCCGACGCTGGACTCGATCTCACAATCCTTAGATCATGTCCTGAGCTGAAACCAAGAGTCAGATGCTCAACCGACTACGCCACACAGGCATCCCTAAAACAAAGTCTATTTTTTTTTAAAATGCAAAACCTCTCCAGAATTGACCAGTCTAACAAGGCCCATCCCAGTTTTCAAAAGAAGCACAGTGGGGCTTTTCCACGGCTGGGTTATTAGGGAACAGGACTCTGGAGATTCTTTTCGATGGCTCTTTCTTAGCGACCCTTATACTTCAGAAGCTGCATTTTCCTGCAGTTTTTCATTGCTATTCAGCCTAAAACTCAGAAGGAGGACTGGTAAATCACATCTCAAAGCAAGGTGTAGCTTGGGATCATGACCTGAGCCAAAGGCAGACGCTTAACCGACTGAGCCACCCAGGCACCCTGGGATCTTATTTTTAAAAAGAAAATCTGGTTTTCTAAATCCAGGGCACCTGATTTTGAAAATGCAAGTAGCCACCAACGCACATGGACCTGCCTTTTGGTGCATGGCTCTGAGGCCATAAACTAATCCTCCTCTTCAACGCTAGTTGTGGGAACTGCCCCTGTCCCCATCTGAGCTCCTCTCTAGGACTTTCTGGCTCTTCCCTTTCCCTCCATTCTCGTTGCTTTGGTGCCCTCTTCGCTGCCCTACTCCTCTGCAGTCCCACTCACCTGGCCCAATGTGGCAATGTCAGGGATGGGCAAAATGGAGTGGGGTGTCAGGGAAAATGAAGAAAAAGCTCATTGCAACTCACTCCTCCCCACCCTCACCCCCAGTCAATGAGTTTTGACAAATGTATGTACCCGTGTCCAACCAGCACCCAAATCAGGATACAGGACATTTCCATCACTCCCAGAAATTCCCCAGCTAGAAGTCACAACACTGATCTCTGCTGATAGAAGGCAGATCAGTGGTTGCTTGGGGCAGAGGAGGGAGAATTAACTGCAAAGGGATACAGAGGAGCTTTTGGGGTGACAGAAATGTTCTATATCGTGATCTGGGTGTATGTTTTTTAAAACTGATTTCTACGCAAAATAGGTAGATTTTATTGCATGGAAGTTACATGTCAATAAAGCCGATTGAAAAAATTCTACTGATATTAGTTTTAAAACCCTGGTTTTTCCTCCAAACCCTAGTTATTCATCTTTCTTGAAGCCTTTCTGGCTCTTCTGGGCCCATGGTGATCCCTTCCTCTCCTGGCTCAGACCCTCAGAGTCTGTCCTGTTCATCTGGCAATTCAACCAGTGTTTCTGTGTGACTTAATGTTACTGCTTTTGATTTTTTATGAATTTGTGAACTGTCTCCTCACTAGATTATAAGAGCCTTGGGGCTGGGAAATGGTTTAATTTCTCACTGTTTCCTCTAAAGCATGGGGCTCACAAATGCCAAGCCTCTGCAGATTCCAGCTACCCACTGGACTGGTGCCGACTGCACAGCATCAGGGAACACTTGGGTGGCCAGGGCACAGCCACTAGAATGTGCACCCCTCTGGAGAAGAGAGTGATCCAGTGGGGGGCAAGGACACGTTGTGGGTGGCAAACCCCCAACGGCCAATGAGCGCCAGCCCCATGCCCCACTCTGACTCTCATCTGTCACACTCCTCCTTCCCTGAAAAACTCAGGTGATCTCTAGGCCTGCTTCAGGCTGTCATATTGGGATCTCCTGGCATCATCACCTTGGAAATTCCCTTCATCTCTCTCATGTTGGTCTCCTATTTCCTGGACCCCATGCCTTTTTTCCTTTAGGTAGAACACATCGTTCAGCCAATTGCCCTCGCCAACAGAATACAAGAATATATCTGGATGTGGGGCTCCAAGCAGCATCTAGCAACTTCAGAAACCCTAGGTCAGCTCCTCCCCTCAGAGAGGAGCCACACATCAGTTTCCAGGGCTACCAGGATTTGCTGCAAACCATCCCTGACCTTGGGGCCTAGTTATGTCCTAATGACTTTTCCATGCAACATTCATTTAGTGACCATTAACTGAGTGCGTACTGTGACTAGGTACTCTTCTGCGCACTGGAGATAAAGGGGTGGACAAAATAAATAAGGAAGTCCCTACTCCAATTGAAGATATGATACTGTTGGGGTGGGGGTGTGACCAAAGATAATAAGCAAATGAACAAATAATAAATAGGATAGTGATGAGTGAGATGAAGAAAATCAGAGAGAGTGTTGGGACAGAGGTGGTGATTTCTTGAGGTTGGGTGACAAGGACAGTCTCCACTAAGGAAGTGACATCTGAAGGATAAGGAGCCACCCATACTGAGATCTGGGGTAAGGGCATTCCAGGCAAAGAGAACAGCAGATGCAAAGGCCCTGGGGCAGGAATAAGCTCGATGAGTTTTGAAGGGCAGAAAGGAGCTTAGTGGGGCTGGAGCACAGTAAAGGAGTACAGAATGATAAATGAGCTCAGGGAAACAGGCAGAGGGCAAACAATGTGAGGCCTCACGTACGGCGAGAGCGCTGGGATTTTATTCCAACTGGCACTGGAAGACTTTGTGTAGTTTTAAGCCTACTCCCCACATCCCTCAAGGACCAAACTTTGCCTTCCATATATGGAGTTTTCTTTTTTGGACCAAGCCTCCTGGCCAGGCACTCCACTAGTATTCCTGGCAAATAGCATCTGCTGACAAGCATCCATGCGGACCTCTGTGCTCCTGGATTCCCACTCCCTTCCTACTGGGGACCCCTTTCATCACTTTGCCTTGGACCCTCCCCCAGAACCTAAACTAACACTTCTGGTTTCCCCATGTTTTCTGCAGCCAGACTAGACCCCTATTGGCATCTGTACCAGCCTGCCCCGTCCTGCCCACTGGCTCTGGCACCAGGCCTCATTCTGCCAAGAGCCCCAAGTGCAACAGCTCAAGGGGCCACAACAAAACAGGCACTCCTCACAGGCCTCTGCCCCCCAACCAACTCACCTTCACCCAGGGTCTGCTTGAGCAAGTCGTGCTTGGCCTGTAGCTTAGTGATGAGGTTACTGCCGTTCACATATTCTTTAAATTTCTGTAAGACAAGGCACATGGGCATTACAGACTGCAGGGGCAAGTCACACGGTCTCCACCCCTGGAACCAACCTCTGGGCACCGAGGAGGTCGAAAGGAGATGGCATCGCCCTCCAGGACCCCAGCATGGGGAAAAGAGGGGCCTCTGACTTGCCCCTCTACTCTTCTCCATCAGACCCCAGCTCTACCGAACAAGCTGTCCCGGCCTACGCATTTCAGGCCAGTTTGGGGAACACAAAGAAAGCTCGGGGGCAATGTGAGTGATGAAAGGCGCTTTGTCAGGTGAGGACTGCAGCGGGGAGGGGGTGGGCTAGCAGACAGCTTCTTTAGTCCTCAGGCTCTGCTGTGCTTCTGGGTCACGAGCAATAAAAATAGGAACCGTCTCTGGAAGCACACAGCTGAGGCGAGAGCGCTTTATCAGATCCGTCACAGAGGAACCTCCTAACGAGCCTTTCTCTCATCTGGCCCCACTCGGAAGGAGGAGGGGCTTTGCAGGCCCCTACAGACATTCCTGTTAAAATAACGTGAACTGCATTGGGGGACAAAATTTCCTTCTTTTTACAGAGGAGACAGGTGAGGCTGGTATAGGGAACTGATTTGCCCAGGGTCCCTGGGGCCCCCAGGCTGCCTCTCCTTCAGGGGTCTTGTCAAGCACAATGCATGTCAGAGCAGAACAGATGGACAGGAGCCACCAGAACAGAAACACATCTACCTGCGCCCAAATCTAGCTGGGCCTCGGCCACCCCTCTCTCTACACAAGTACCAGCTTTCCTTGGCCCACCCTGTATCACCCAAACCCAGGCCCGGAAACCCCTCTGCTGGGGTGTGTCTTTGCCAGACTGTGAGCCGCTGTTGGCGGGGTCTACACCCAGTTGGTTTTCGGCCCCCCAGTGCCTACCGCTGTGCCTGGCATAGAGCCAGTGCTGAGAAACTTCGTGGGGGTTGACACAGAAGAGAGGGAAGAGAGACAACAAGCTAATAAAGAAAGTAAAATACACAATTGGTCAGCTGCTGGTGAATGCTGTGGATAAAAATTAGGCAGGGATGGGGGGACTACAAACAGGGCAGACCTCATGGCAGAGTTGCCCTGTGAACCCAAGCCCGAAGGAGGGGAGGGAGGGGCCGTGTGGGGACACACCGGCACATGGGGGATGGAGCGTTCTCAGCAGACGGAACAGCAATTGCAAATGCCCTGAAAATGAAGGCACAGGGTGGTATGATTGCCCCAGAGCTGCCAGCTAGTTTCTCACAAAGAAATCCATTTTATCCCCAGCCAGAAGGCTCAGAAAGGGGTGCAGAGGAGCAAACAAGTGAACCACAGCGGCTTGGGACCACCTCAATATGACCTGTAAAGGAGCATCTGGAAGGCAGTTGTAGGGTAAAGGCCCATGGGGTGGGGGCTGACATGTGCTCAGATAAGACAAGGGTCACCCCACCCTGGCCCCAACTTGGCAGGTTTCTGGAACAGTGGGGCTGGCAGGAGATGGTGGTGTCCTCTCTCCTCAGCCAGAGTCTCTGGTTCCTAGGACCTTGTCTTCTGGTTACTAAGATCCAGTCCCCCTTGTACCTGTAGAGCACTCAGCAGTTTTCAGGCTTGTACCTTTGGTCTGCATCACAAACCTGGATAGCAAAGGTGGGGGGCATCATCATTCCCATTCTAACCAGAAGGAGACAGAAGCTCAGAGCTGTGGCCACTTAGTGTAGCGCCTTGAGCAGAGGACCCCCTGCCTCCTGACAGCAGCATTTCTCCAAGTGTGATGCAGGCCAGTGGCTTCCTCCCCGACTGACTAGCAGATTCCTGCTCAAGAAGACTGTGAGTCGAACCCCTAATTTTACACCTGAAGAAGACACCATGGAGGCTCAGACGTGTTCAAATTTCCAGGGCCTACCTCAGGGCAGGTGGTATGTTGGGAACCTACATTTTAACAAGCTTCCTACATGATTCAAATGCATACTTCAGTGTGATAACTGCTCTCCCTCCCCCAGGCT
This sequence comes from Halichoerus grypus, assembly GCF_964656455.1. Taxonomy (NCBI): domain Eukaryota; kingdom Metazoa; phylum Chordata; class Mammalia; order Carnivora; family Phocidae; genus Halichoerus; species Halichoerus grypus. Next base: position 167,041,321 of record NC_135712.1, on the reverse strand, counting down.
CTCTTGGATGCTTCCAGTATTGACACCCTCTACTCTTATCCCATGTTTAAAAATTCGTCACAAGAAGCAGAGCTGAGTTTTGAGCAGGTATTTTCTCCATCATGCCCTGCTGCCCCTGGCAGTTGAAGCTCGAATCCCAATCACGGAACACACACCTTGGTGGGTTATTCACTGGTTAGTGGAAACTATACCCCAGGGCTCTGGGGCCCATGAACTCTGCCTACTTTTTCCAAGCTTCATCTGGGCTTCAGATGTGACTCATGATGGAAAGAATGCCATCAGATTGTACTGATGTTTGCATTAAAAGGAATATTATGTCCTCAAAAATGCCTAAGATAATGTCACAACATCAGGTCATGAAGTGTACTCACCAACGAGATTAATAGAGTAAATATTAAAATTAAAATATAACATCCATGACCCTTAATCATGAACATCGGTGAATTCTGTCTTTTAAGTTCAAGCATGCAGACCCCATTCTCTGCTTCTACCACCCAGATTTCTTTGTTTCTGCTGCCAAAGGGAATTAATATTCATACACACTCCTTACTTAATCTTTGTAACCCATAAAATTCTCTTTGTACACACAGTAGGTCCTCAGTGGAAGTGCTGAAGCCCAGAAACTGGCATGGGCTGACTCACTAAGACCAGCTTCATTTTCTTTCTTGAAAACAACAAAGTCAAACAGTGATGCTTGAGGAAATGCTATCCGTATTTTTTTTGTTTTTTTTTTGTTTTTTTTGGCTGAGTACAGTATACTTTATTGATGGTACATGACAAGGTAGGGGTCCCCAAGCCCCTCCCCTTCTTCAGGGGGTCTGGGATGGAAACGGAGGAGGTTGAGAGATTCTCAGTGTTTTGGGGGATAAGTTGGGGCAGGGACTCCCCAGCAGCTGAGGGTCTCTCTCTTCCTCTTGCTCTCGCTAGGGCTGGTGGTCCAGGGGGCTCTTACTCCTTGGAGGCCATGTGGACCATAAGGTCCACCACCCGGTTGCTGTAGCCGAATTCATTGTCATACCAGGAAATGAGCTTGACAAAGTGGTCGTTGAGAGCAATGCCAGCCCCGGCATCGAAGGTGGAGGAGTGGGTGTCGCTGTTAAAGTCGCAGGAGACAACCTGGTCCTCAGTGTACCCCAGGATGCCCTTGAGGGGGCCCTCTGACGCCTGCTTCACCACCTTCTTGATGTCGTCGTATTTGGCAGCTTTCTCCAGGCGGCAGGTCAGATCCACGACGGACACGTTAGGGGTGGGGACACGGAAGGCCATGCCAGTGAGCTTCCCATTCAGCTGAGGGATGACCTTGCCCACAGCCTTGGCAGCGCCAGTGGAAGCAGGGATGATGTTCTGGGCAGCCCCTCGGCCGTCACGCCACAGCTTGCCAGAGGGGCCGTCCACGGTCTTCTGGGTGGCAGTGATGGCGTGGACGGTGGTCATGAGTCCCTCCACGATGCCGAAGTTGTCATGGATGACCTTGGCCAGAGGGGCCAAGCAGTTGGTGGTGCAGGAGGCATTGCTGACAATCTTGAGAGAGTTGTCATACTTCTCATGGTTCACACCCATCACGAACATGGGGGCATCGGCAGAGGGAGCAGAGATGATGACCCTCTTGGCCCCGCCCTTCAAGTGAGCCCCAGCTTTCTCCATGGTGGTGAAGACCCCAGTGGACTCCACAACATACTCAGCACCAGCATCACCCCATTTGATGTTGGCGGGATCTTGCTCCTGGAGATTGGAGATGGACTTTCCATTGATGACAAGCTTCCCGTTCTCAGCCTTGACTGTGCCGTGGAATTTGCCATGGGTGGAATCATACTGGAACATGTAGACCATGTAGTTGAGGTCAATGAAGGGGTCATTGATGGCGACAATATCCACTCTGCCAGAGTTAAAAGCAGCCCTGGTGACCAGGCGCCCAATACAGCCAAATCCGTTCACTCCGACCTTCACCATCGTGTCTCGGGGATGCGGCTGGCACTGCACCAGAAGATGCGGCTATCTGTCGAAGGGGGAGGAGCAGAGAGCCGCTATCCGTGTTTTTAACAAGGGATTCAACAAGGCCTATCACAAGGTGGAGCTGGGTGTCAGAACTGGGTGGGTTTGTGACTAGTTAAATGACCACAAGCTAAAAATGCTGATTAGTGGATCAACATCAGCCATGGCATGTTTTAAACAACTCCGTCTTTGGCCTGGGCCCTGGCATACCCCCTGGTTTTTTTATTTGACAAACTTTAAGGTGTGAAAGCCATACTCACTGACTCTGCAGACAACACAAGGTCTGAAGACACAGCACATATGTTGAACAACCGGAACAAGATCTTGACAGTATGGAGCCATGAACTAAATCCATCAAGAGGGGATCTAATTGGTACCAACCCAAGACATCACCTTTAGGAGGAAGGTAGCCTGGTTTAATGACAGTACGTAGGGAATAGAGATTTAACTGATACTGACTTTAAAAATATATATATATTAAACATATGTATATTTATATATCTATATAATCTTAGTTATAATAGAGTATTATGAAAAATTACATGCCAACAAATTGAACAAGCTAGAAGAAATAGATAAATTCCTAGACATATATAACCTCCCAAAACTGAATCAGAAAGAAATAGAAAATTTAACAGATTGATCACCAGCAATGAAATTGAATCAGTCAAAAAACTCCCAACGAACAAAAGTCCAGGAGCAGATGGCTTCACAGGTGAATTCTACTAAACATTTAAAGAAGAGTTAATACCTGTTCTTCTCAAATTATCCCAAAAAGTAGAAGAGGAACGAAAGCTTCCAGATTCATTCTATGATACCAAAATCAGATAAAGACACTACCAAAAGAGAACTACAAGCCACTATCAATGATGAACAGAGATGCGAAAATTCTCAACAAAATACTAGCAAACCAAATCCAACCATTCATTAAAAAAAATCATTCACCACAATCAAGTAGGACTTATTCCTGGGCTGCAAGAATGGTTCAATATTCACAAATCAATCAACATGATACATCACATCAATAGGAAAAAGGATAAAAACATAGATGCAGAAAAAGCATTTGACAAAGCACAACATGCAATCATGATCAAAACCCTCACCAAAGTAAGTTTAGAGGGAATATACCTCAACATACTGAAGGCCATATATGAAAAACCCACAGTTAATATCATACTCAATGGTGAAAAACAGAGCTTTTCCCATAAGATCAAGAACAAGATAAGGATGTCCACTCTCACCACTTTTATTCAACATAGTACTGGAAGTCCTAGTTACAGCAATTAGACAACAAAAAGAAATAAAAGGTGTCCAACTGTTAAGGAAGAAATAAAACTTTCGCTATTTGCAGATGACATGATACTGTATATAGAAAATCCTAAAGCCTCCACCAAAAAACTACTAGAACTGATCAATGAAATCAGTAAGGACACAGGATACAAAATCAATATACATAAATCTGTTGCATTCCTATACACTAATAATGAAGTAGCAGAAAGAAAAATTAAGAACACAATCCCATTTACAATCGCAAAATAAAATACTTAGGAATAAATTTAACCAAGGAGGTGAAAGCCATAAAACCATACTCTGAAAACCATAAAACACTGACGAAAGAACTGAGGACAATACAAACAAAGGGAAAGATATTCCATGCTCATAGATTGGAAGAATTAATATGGTTAAAATGTCCACACTATTCAAAGCAATCTACAGATTTAATGTAATCCCTATCAAAGTACCAACAGTATTTTTCACAGAACTAAAACAAATAATCTTAAAATTTGTATAGAACCACTAAAGGCCCCAAATAATTTGCCAAAGTAATCTTGAAAAAGAAGAACAAAACTAAAGATACCATAACTCCAGATTTCAAGATACACTATAAAGCTATAGTAATCAAAATTGTATGGTACCGGCACCAAAACAGACATATAGATCAATGGAACAGAATAGAGAGCCCAGAAATAAACCCACAATTATATGTTCAATTAATCTACAATAAAGGAGACAATATACAATGGGAAAAAGTCTCTTCAACAAATAGTGCTGGGAAAACTGGACAGCTACATGCAAAAGAATCAAACTGGACCACTTTCTTACACCATGCACAAAAATAAACTCAAAATGGATTAAGGACATAAATGTAAGACTTGAAACCATAAAAATCCTAGAAGAGAGCACAGGTAGTAATATCTCTAACATCAGCTGTAGCAACATTTTTCTTGGTGTGTCTCCTAAGACAAGGGAAACAAAAGCAAAAAGATACTATTGGGACTACATCAAAATGAAAAGCTTCTGCACAGCAAAGGAAACAATCAATAAAACTAAAAGATAAAAGGTCAGTATCCAAAATATATAAAGAACTACAACTCAACATCAAAAAACAAATAATCCAATTAAAAACGAGAAGACATAAGCAGACATTTCTCCAAAGAAGACATCCAGATGGCTGACAGACACATGAAAAATGCTCAATATCACTCATGCAAATTGAAACTACAATGAGCTATCACCTCACACCTGTCAGAATGGCTAAAATAAAAAACATAAGAAACAACAAGTGTTGGCAAGGATGTGGAAAAAAACCCTCGTGCATTGATGGTGGGAATGCAAACTGGTACAGCCTCTGTGAAAGACAGTATGGAGGTTCCTCAAAAAATTAAAAATAGAACCACCATATGATCCAGTAATTCTACTACTGAGTATTTAGCCAAAAAATACAAAAACACTAATTCGAAAAGACATATACACTCCTATGTTTATTGCAGCATTATTTACAATAGCCAAATTATGGAAGCAGCCCAAGTGTCCACTGATGATGAGTGGATCAAGAGGATGTGGTATACATATATATATATATATATATATATATATATACACATGCACACATATACATGTATATGTATATATATGCACACATACATATACATACAATGGAATATTACACAGCCGTAAAAAAAAGAATGAAATCTTGCCATTTGTAACAACATGGGTGGATCTAAAGAGTATAATGCTAAGTGAAATAAATCAGAGAAAGACAAATACCATATGATTTCACTCATATGTGGAATTTAAGAAACAAAACAAATGAACAAAGGGGAAAAAAAGAGACAAGCAAAAAACCACTCTTAACTACAGAGAACAAACAGATGGTTACCAGAGGGGAGGTGGGGGGGGGGGGAATGGGTGAAACAGATAAAGGGAATTAAGAGCACACTTATCTTGATAAGCACTGAGTAATGTATAGAATTGTTGAATCGCTATATTGTACACCTGAAACTAATCTAACACTGCATGTTAACTATATTGGAATTAAAATTTTTAAAACAAAACAAAAAGAATATGATTTTAGGACATATGAAAAGCATTAGGGCAGAAGGAGGTGGAAGGTTAGCTCTATCCTGTGCTGGTCAGACCGCTGCTGACTTTAGAACAGGCATCAACAAAAGGAACATGTTTGGCAAAGAGTCTAGGGCGCTGAGGCCACTCAAAATGAAAGCTAATGAGGCAGGATTTACAAAACCAGGTATGGTTAGCCTGGAGACATGAAAACCCAGCTCCCTACAAGCAAGCCAGAGACTGTCTTGTGGAATTAGTCTCTCTGGGTTGCCCCAGAGAATAGGATCAAGATCAATGACCAGAAATCCTAGTGAAGCAGATTTTTGAAGATAACAGAGATGAGGGAAGACATTATAATATCTACAGCCAGCCAGAGGCCAAAACAAAAGGGCTATTTGGGGAAGGAGGGAAATTTTCATCCTGGGGCTATTCAAGCAGAGACTGGATGACTTCTTGGTAGGAATATGATTGAACGAGATCAAGCAACAGATAGAAGATTTGAGGTCCCTTACAACCCCCAAATTCTATGTTCACTAAACACATGTTGAACTAAAGCCCCAAGGCCCCTTATCCTTGTTCTTCCTTGCCCCAACCGAATGGAATGTAAGTGATCTGGGATTTTACATGAAGGGCTTACAACTCACCAGCAATTTGCACAGATCCCCCAGGGCATGGTTTCCAAAGCCCACACCCCAACTTAAGACACCTCAACATGACAACCATACACTAAACTTTAGGGCTGTTACCTGGGGCTTCCCCCAGGCTCCATTTGCCATTTTCCTCACACCTTAACTGAACACAACTCTCTGGTTTTTTTCCTAGGTTAGCTGTAATAACCATTAATCCAGGATCAGTGCTGATGCTCCCCACTGGTAATTCACTTTTTTGCATTTTACAAAGCCAAGCCAGACACCTTAATTTGAGAAGCATGTTGGGAACGTTTTAGCTCTCACTGATTCATGTGGTGTTGCTGGCTCCCACTAGCTTGGGCTGCTCCCCAAAAGTCACTGCCAGCAGGTCAGCAGACAGTGGGTTCTGGGTCCAAGACGCCACTTACTGTAAAATAAAACATTTCTGTTTCCTGCTGGTTGGCTCTCCTTTTGGCGATGTTGATCTTGCTCATGTAGGTCTCGGAGGCAGCCGACTTCACAGACTCTGTAGATCGACTATGCTGGAAGGCATCAGAGACATCGAAGTCCTCCACGGTCAGCATGTCCTGCAAGGTCTGCATGGTGGCATCCAGGGTTTTCCTAACCTGGAGAAACACAGCACGTCAACAAAAACCCTTCTGCCTCGGAACACCTTTGACCCCTCAAAGTCCCTTTGCCCACTTTATTTCTTCCATGTAAAGCCTACAGGAGGTGGGCAGGACAAAGACGATCATTCCCATTATACTGATGTGAAAAGTAAGGCCAGGGAGCTGGCCGGGGTGAGAACCCACATTGCCCAATCTAAAGTCATTTTATTGGATTGCTTCTGCTGAGGAGAACCTTGGAGAATGTTGTGACGAACAAGGAACCTGGGTTTCTAGGTTTGTTTCTTTTCCTGATTATATGGCCCCAAACTAGCTCCTTCTATGGGAGGCAGGTCTCTTGAAGAGGGATGACATTAGAAATACTCTCAGGGCTCATCCAGAGAGAAGAGGGGACAAAGTCTAGATAGGATGAGGGGCCAGCCTCAGTGGACAGGCTCTCTGGCTACCCGCCCCTGACTTATCAAAAGGCTGACTGAGAAAAGAGAATGAGGAAGACACATGCTGAGCCAGTCCTCCAGGACTCCAACTTCTCTCCTGGAGTCAAGTGGGACCCACAGAAGGCTACACATGCAGAGCACACGAGCCCTGACCTCGCAACATCCCTTCACTGACTTGTGCCCTATACTTTGATGGAGGGTCACTCCAAAAACAGTGAGGGGGGAGACTGTGTCTACATTCGTTGTTAAATTGTTGTCACCCGAAGTCTTTCTTGTCATTCAGATCTCAACTGAAATGTCACCTCCTGGTGACATCAGAGCTCCCTGACTACTGTTCCTGACTTAGCGGGCATCACTGTTCGATATTGTGTGTACCCATTCATTTGTCGGTTTGTTTGCTTTTGTGTTTATATCTATCTATCTTTCCTCACTAGAATATAATCTCCATGAGAGGAGGTACCATGGTGTCTTGTTCATTCACTTTACTCTGCATCTAGCACAGTGTTTGGAGCATAGTATGTGCTTAATAAATACTTGAATAAATACCGGTTGAATGAATACTCATTGAATGTATAAATGAATGGATCAGTTCTTTCTAAGATAGCCTAACAGAAGTTCAGGTACAAAATTAAGCATTTCCATAGCTATACATGGCCCATACAGAGGAACATTTGCTTCATTTTCTCTGGGGCCCTGATTTCCAATTTAAACCCCATCAACATTGATTTGCATATACTGTTCCATGTAAACAACTGAAAATGCTTCAGGGGAGGATGTAGAACACAAATAAATACAGAAAACACTTTCTTCATCTCCTTTCTCTCCTCAGGTGGGCAACATAAATATATAATTCGTTTCTGTATAACCTCTCCCCAGGGGCAGCTTTGATTCGTTATCATCCCGCGTGACAATCTGTCTCATGTCTATCCTAGCTCTGTCCTTTGTGGAGACACAGAGCAAACCAGCCCTCTCTGCCCAGGACAGCCCTCTTGAGATGTGAAAACAGGGACCATGACTCCCCACCTCCAGCTGTGATTGCACTCCTCAGTGATAAACCTGACCAAGATTTTAGGTGACATTCCCCGCATCCTGGTGTCCTTTCTCCAGGGGCCTCCAGCTGGTCGACACCCTCCCCGCATGGAGGCATCCAGGCCAGAATAGGATGTTTCCCATCTGGACTCCTCAGTCCACATCAAAATAGAACCACCGCAGCTTGTGTTTCCATTTGTACACTCCCAGTGGTGATCCTGTGTCCCCAGCTCCATGGGAGGCGCGCTGGCCATGATAAGACAGATGTTCCTTGGAGCTCACAATCCATGACACGTTTAGTGTGCCCTGGCTTATTTCATTGTGTCATTTAAAATACATGTAACTATCTTGGATAATAAAAATAACACAAACTCAACGCACATACTAGATAAAGCATAAGAAGAAAACAGAAATCACCTGTAATTCTTCTACCCAGATATAACCACAATGAACATTTCAAAGTATTTCCTTCCAGGCTTTTTTCTTGTGAATAAACACAGACACATAGGATCCTACTCTAGTTTACCATCCTTAGGATAATACTGAACACAGAGTTCTACTTTTTGTTTTTCTTTAACATCTGTGAGCATCCCCCCACGCCACTAAAGATTCTTGGTGTGCCCAGTTTTATTTTATTTTATTTTTTTTTAAAGATTTTTTATTTATTTATTTGAGACAGAGAGAATGAGAGAGAGAGAGAGCACATGAGAGGGGGAGGGTCAGAGGGAGAAGCAGGTTCCCTGCCGAGCAGGGAGCCCGATGTGGGACTCGATCCAGGGACTCCAGGATCATGACCTGAGCCGAAGGCAGTCGCTTAACCAACTGAGCCACCCAGGCGCCCTGGTGTGCCCAGTTTTAATGGTCATGTAATAATCCATCCTTTTTTTAAGATTTATTTATTTTAGAGAGAGGGGCAGAGAGAGTGAGAGTGGAGGAGGGGGAGAGGGAGAGAGGGAGAGAATCTTAAGCAGGCTCCACACCTAGCGCGGAGCCCGACATAGGGCTCCATGTCATGACCCATGAGATCATGATCTGAGCTGAAATCAAGAGTCGGATGCTTAACTGACTGAGCCACCCAGGCACTACCCCCCCATCGTGTAATAATCTATCTTACAGATGAACCCTAATTTCTTATGCGTTCCATGGCCAGAGTTCCAGCACAAGCCAGGCCTTCGTCAGGAAATCCCCTGCAGGGCAGAGGGGCCCACTCACCTCCTCGTTCTCTATCTTGAGAGTGGCCAGTCTGGACTGCAGCTGGTGGTACCGCATGAGCAATTCCGTCTGGACGGGCTGCTGAGCACTGACCTGGCAGACCTGCGAAAGGACAGCCACCACCTGTGGTTGCCCGGGGCTCTTAACCACCCGGGTGGAGCCACAGCAGGGGCCACCACTGACATCCCTACCAACGGCGGAGGAGACAGGCTTGGAAAGGTGAAGTGACCTGCCCAACATCACACAGCTTGCACCTGGCAACACCAGACGGGAACTGGGGCTCTTCCTCCTCCGAGGGCCACCCTCTCACATTGCAAGTTGTGGCCTCTCTGTCATGGCCTTCTAGATGTGCGCAGCCCTTGAGAGTTTACCAAGAGCTTTAATGTAATCTCATTAAGTGAGACTAGCTCATTTCAAGGCAGGAATTTGTGGTAAAGCAAGAGCCGGACAGACGCCAATGAGAAGCACGGTGAATGGAAACGTTCAGTGGAGCACTCCGATGCCCCAGCAAGAAGGTGCTTCAGTGAGGCAGAGCACTCTCAGGGGGCGCGGGAGTGGAAGGTGGACGCAAATACTGTTCTCCCTGCACCCACTCCACCCAGGGCTCTGCTACTACCCTGTGGGCTGGGCCGTCTGGCGTGACTCAGGGGAGATCATAAGGGAGAACAGGGCTCTGTGATTGACTGTCATGTACCACTAACTAGGCAGTCACCAGTGGTGAGTTTGAGGCCAGAATTTTCAGGTCCAGATGATGGACCAAAGGGCTGGACGCAACGGCTGAGGGATGGGCCAGAGGCTGTGGGGAGGCCCCGCAGAAGGCCTCTCTTTTGCAAATGAAGAAAGTGGGGAGGGATGCAAAGGAAAAGTTCAAGGAGTTTTTTGCATGAGGGCCTTTGTACAATTGGAGGAACCAGTGCGGCCAGTAACAAGTGCCTTCCCCCAGGTACTTATTTATCTATTCCAGAACACGGCAAGGAGCTGAGCGGCACAAGCACTGAAGGGAGCGCAGTTGGAGACACGCCTCCTGGACTGGAGGACAGGCAGTGCCCCGGCAAGGCTGCCGGCCAGAGTGACTGAGGTGAGGCCCAGCTTCCCGTGATCCGAGGTCACCCAACGGAAGACGGGGAGATGCCTGTGTGGCGATGCGGGACTCCCTTGGGGTCTACACATAACTGGGAAGGATCTGAGGGAGAGCGGAGGTCCTGCACTTCTGCAGGCGAGATACTTCAGCCAGCAAAGTAGGATATTAGTGGTAAACGCCTAAGCTGGGCAGCCCCTGGACTGAGAACTTGACCTCAGGCCTCTGAGAGAAATGTCCCGTATGTGAACGGGGGCTGGTGTCCCCCTCCCACTGATGTTCTGGGAGCCCCTGGGAGAAGAGGCGGAAGCAGCCTCCAGCATGGGCTCCTGGGAGAAACCCACCTCATCCCCCATGTGGGGCTGGAACTCAAACTTGAGCGGGGGACAGAAGACCTGGTTGCACATGTCCATGACTGTGTGCTTGTCACTTCGGGAATCCAGGTTGTCCACTGCATTCTCGATGACATCCAGCCCCTCATGGCGAGAGGTCTCCAGGTTGTACTCAGCCGAGAGGTAGGTCCGGAAGGTGCGGGCCAGGCTGGCATGAAAGCCCAGATCACAGCACTTGGAGAGAGGCACACAACAGAAGGGTGCGGGTAAGGGCTGTTAGATGGAGGTGGGGGCCGCCAGCATTCCCTTTCCCATCACAGTGACTTAAGATGACCTCCCATTCCATAGTCAAATTTTTCATCCCGGAGGCCCTTGTACACTCTGGACTCCTACTGCACAAATCACCCCAAAGCCTTCAGAGGGAGCTGCGGAGTGTGATTTGGGCAGCAGCAGAACTTCTCTTAGCTCCCCAAAGTCATCACATTCTTTCTCATCTCTAGCCCCTCACATATGTATTCCCTCTGCCTGGAACAGGGTTTCAGTTTAGAGGTCACTTCCTCCAGGAAGTCTTCCGTGATGTTCTCCCCACTCAGAGTTTATGCCAGGCATCCCTCCTCTGGGGGTCCACATCTCCCTCCACCTCCCTCACTGGGATACCTGCCATTTGGCTTTGCAGCTGCCTATTAACATGTCAGGGTTAGGCACCGCAAGCTCCATGAGGACAGACCCACAAGTTCTTGTCCATTGCAGTGGCTCAAGGGCTAGTAGATGTTCAAGAAAAATGTGGTAAATGAAGAAAGGAGAGGACTGGAAAGAGTGAAAAGTTTTGAGAAAGAGGAAGGGTCTGGCCTCAGGCATGGGAAGGTACAGGCAGGGCTGAGCAGCTCCCTCTCCTGGGGATGGTGGCAATGGGTCCCTTCTGCAGCCTTGGAAAAGCGGTGACCCTCTGACTTCCTGACAGAGGAACAGGATCCATCCACCAGTATGGAACCTTTCCTGAGCATCTGCGGGCCAGACCCCTGTCTGCATGGGATGGGCAGGACACAGGAAGCAGCCCCGGCTCCGACACAGATGATGCGGAAGGAAGCTCTCCATGATGATGCCACTCGTGATGTTCTTTCTCCAACCCAGCTGCCCCTCCAGCGAAAGCTAGACAGCTGCTACTCAGGAGTCAGTGTTCCACTCTTCCTTGGCTAAAACTGCCTGATTACTCCCATGATAATAACCCCTAAACCTACACTCATTTACACCACCCTGGGAAATGGTGTGCGATCACCCCTGTACCCCCAAACCCAGCAAAGGGCCTGGGGCAGAGGAGGGTACTTGAAAAGGGCAGGTGGAATAGAGGCCTGCCTGACCCAACCACGTGGGGGCTGCCAGAGGCCCACTCCCACCCATGGGCGTAGAAACCAGGAGGTGATACTCATCTCCCAGGCCCCAAACGCCCATTACCCTGCCCCGGGCTCAAGGGACATGCACATCAGCTTCAGACAAGGGCCGGCCCGGGACTAGTCCCGGACTCCACAGGTGCTCACGTCGATTAGGTCGGAGACGTCGTGGATGTAGTATTTGCTGATAGCTGCATTGGTGGCTGCCAGATTCAGCAAGTAGTCGTTCCGGGCCTTTGTGCATTTCAGCTTGTTCTCAGAATACTTGGCCTGCCTCTGGAAGGAGAACAGAGTAGAGGTGAGAGCTGAGGCATTGACCTGGTTCTCGTCCCTCTCTCGAACCCTCTTCCTTCCGGCTCCGTGTTGCCCAGCCTCCTCTGCCCTTCCCTTGAGAGGCCAAGTTCACTCCTGCCTCTAGGCCTTCAGACTCGTTCCCTCTGCCTGGCAAGCCATCCTTCCAAGTCCCTACGTGGCCTGCTTCGTCACATCCTTCAGGTCCTTACCCAAGGTCATGTGGTCAGAGCGGCCTCTTGTCTGGAAGCGAGGCTTCAGCGTTCACACTGCCCCTCCCCCTGCACTCCCTTGCCCTGCTCTATTATTTTCATTTATTCAGTCTTTGTTCAATTTTTAGTGATTATTCTCATTTTAATTTACTTTTTGAAAGACTGTATTTTTAGAGCAGTTTTAGGTTCACAGCAAATTTGAGAGGAAGATACAGAGATTTCCCATACACCCCCATGCATAGCCTCCCCTGTTATCAATATCCCCCACCAGAGGGTACATTTGTTACAACTGATAAACCTACAGTGACACATCATAGTCACTCAGAGTCCATAGTTTACATTAGGGCTCACTCTTGGTGTTTTATATTCTATGGGTTTAGGCAAATGTATAATGATGTATATATCCATCATTATAACATCAAACAGTGTAGTTTCCCTGCCCTACAAATACTCTGTGCTCCATCTATCCATCCTTCCTTGACACCTAAGCCCCTGGGAACCACTGATCTTTTCCCTGTCTCCATAGTTTTGCCTTTTCCAGAATGTCATCTAGTTGGAATCATACAGTATGTGGCCTTTTCAGATTGGCTTCTTTCACTTAGTAATATGCACTTAAGGCTCTTCCATATCTTCTCAGGGCTTGCTAGCTCATTTCTTTTTAGCACTGAATAACATCCCATTGTCTGGATGTACCACAGTTTACTTAACCATTCACCTGCTGAAGGACATCTTGGTTGCTCTATTTTTCTTCATAAGCATTGTTCACCACCTGAAATTCTATTTTTTACCTCTTTGTTGACTTGCTGGCTTTTGGTGTCCACCACTAGAAAGTAAGTTCTAGGAAGTCAGGGACTTGATCTGCCCTATTCATCACTGGGCCTGTAGCACCCAGAACTCTCTGCACAAAGTAGGCATTAAGCACTTTTCACTGGCTGTCTGGACATGAATGGTGGGAGAGGCAGAGTGGGCAGCTAGAGGTGCTAGTCTTGGCCGGGAACTGGATGGCATCCCTGGGAAGCTGCTTCTGTCCTGGGCCAGCCTGGGCAGGTAGAGGTAAAGAGAAAGTGGGTTGGAGAGTTGTCCACTTGCCCCTTTCAGGTGATGAGTCCCATTCTGGGCAGAAAAACAGCTCTCCTTAAAGAAACAGGATTTCCCCCCTTCACCTAGGCACTCTTAAATCTTCCTTATTCCAAGTAAAACTATGGAAATGGCCCCAGTGTCCACTGATGGATGAATGGATAAAGATGTGGTGTGTGTGTGTATATATATATGTGTGTGTGTGTGTGTGTGTATAGATACATACACACAATGGAATATTATTCAGCTATAAAAAGAATGAAATCTTGCCACATGCAACAACATGGATGGACCTAGAGGGTATAATGCTAAGTGAAATAGTCAGAGAAAGACAAATACCGTATGATTTCACTCATATGTGGAATTTAAGAAACAAAACAAACAAACAAAAAGAGACAAACAAAAAAAACACAACTCTATAGCAAACAAACTGGTGTTTACCAGAGGGGAGGTGGGTTGGGGGATGGGTGAAATAGGTGACGGGAATTAAGAGTACACTAATCATGATGAGCACTGAGTAATGTACAGAACTGTTGAATCATTATATTGTACATCTGAATCTAATATACTGAATGTTAACTATACTGGAATTAAATTTTTTTAAAATTTAAAATTTTTTAAAAAGCACCTTTTTTATTCCAGATCAAGTTCTTCTAGCTATTTAGTAGAGATGCTTCCATGTCAACCCTTGAATTCTCTTCAGAGATCTCCTCTGACCTTTCCCCAGGGTCCGCCTAGTCTAGGAAACAGACTTCTCCTGGTAGTACAGTCCCATACGAGCCATGCACCCGCCCCCTCACAGAGAGCTTTGATACTCCTCACCCATTTCCAGGGTGCTACAATGACGCCCCAGACCACTTTCAGCCCTACATGGATTCATAAAATTTTATACCTAGAAAGGATATTAAAGGTATCTTAGTTTAATTCACCCATTTTACAGATGAGAAAATGAAAACCAAAAAGATTTAGTAGCTTGGGGGCACGTGGCTGGCTCAGTTAGTAGAGCATGTGACTCTTAATGTCAGGGTCATGAGTTCGAGCCCCACGTTGGGTGTAGAGATTACTTAAAAAAAAAAAAAGTGGCTTGTCCAAAAGCCAAATGGATAATTAGCATATAACTCTGAACTAAATTAGTCTCCAGACCTCCCAGCAGGTGGTCTCTCTTCCCTTCTATTTATCCCCCATGTTGTAGTTCTGTAATTCCCTGCCTGCCTGTCTTATTTTTATTTATTTATTTATAGTATATTCACAGAGTTGTACAACAATCACCACTATCTAAATTTAGAATATTTTCATCAACTCAAAAAGAAACCCTCTACCCATTAGCAGTCACTCTCCATTCTGCTCTGCCCCAGCTCCTGGCAACCAATAATCTGCTTTCTGTCTCTATGTATTTGTCTATTCTGGACATTTCATATAAATAGAATCCTAATATTGTGACTGGTTTCTTTCACTTAGCATACTGTTTTCGAGGTACACTGTGTTGTAGTCTGTATCAGTACTTCACTCCTTTTCCTGGCTGAATAATATTCCACCACATGGCCAAACCACACTTTATTCATCCAGGTGGACATCTGGATTATTTTTACCTTTTGGCTATTATGAATAATGCTGCTAGGAACATTCATGTGCAGGTTTTTGTGTGGATGTATGTTTTCATTTCTCTGAGTGGACACCTATGAGTAGAATTGTTGAGTCATAGGATAACTTTATGTTTAACATTTTGAGGAACTGACAAATTGTTTTCCAAAGTGGCTAAACCATTTTATGTTCCCTCCAGCAATGTATAAGGGTGCCAATTCCTCTGCAACCGCACTAACACTTGTGATTGTCACCTTTTTTTATTTTAGCCAGCCTAGTTGGTATGAAGAGGTATCTCACTGGGGTTTGGATTTGTATTTCCTTAATGACTAATGATGCTGAGCATGTTTTCATGTGCTCCTTGGCCACTCTTGTAAGTTCTTCAGAGAAATGTCTATTCAAATCCTTTACCCATTTTTAATTGGGTCTCTGCCTAATTATTGGGGAGCTTATTTTTCTTTGCCTTTGGAAATTACCCTGGGACCTTATTTTATTTGCCTATGGCTACTTTTCCAGCTCACCCAGGCCCTGGTGAATTTTGTTTCTACTCAATCTCCTATCATTTTTAAGAGCTACAGGATCATGTAATCATAGAATGAGACACAGAAAAGCCCAAATAAATATCTGGTGCAATGTTGGGCACATAGAAAGAGCTCAGGAAATGTTTACTGATTGCATGGAATGAATAAATGCAGAGAACTCAACAAGAAAGTCATAGCTTTTACAAAGAAACTTTAGAAGTAACCTAGGCTAGGATAACAACAGCATGTGTGCTGCCCCTCTAAATTCCCTGGCCATCGCAGACATCATTAATTGATCACAGCACTGTTTTTAACTAATGCCTGGAGGGAGCTTCACAATCTTCAACACAGAGCTCTGGGAAGCTACTACTAATCGATCAGAGTTGACCTGAGAGAGAAGTGTCATTTGCCATCACGGTCAGATTTTAAAACCGAGGCTCAGAGAAGTACTGTAAATGGGGCACTTTCAAAACCCAGACTGCGTGACTCCAAAACTAGCACTCATTTCACTGTGCCCTACTAAAGCACTTGTCCAGCACCAAGACACGGTGATTCTAAATCTCCCATCTTTGGCTTGCGAGCAGCATTCTGGAATGGGTTCTTTATTGGGTTCCCAGGTGCTGGCTGGTAGCCCAGTGCTGTTTCCTCTTATTGGGACATGCTCAGCCCCAACCAGCCCTCCAGCCACAAGATGGCCTCCTGAGCAAGCCCCGGCCCCCAAAGATGCCTGGTGATTCCTGCCCATCCGAGAATGTGCTTGCTGCGTGTGAGTCTTGTCACAGTTCAGCTCTCTTGTCAGCTGAGTCCTTTCCCTGCCTGTTGATCCTGGCATGAGGCCAGGCCTAACAAGTGCTAGGGATGCATGGCCAGCCCTGCCTCCTCCATGACAATGACCTCCAAAAGTGCGCCTGCTGGTACCATGCTTCTATCTCCCACCCCTCAGCGTGCAGAGGGGGGAAGCCCAGGCTGTCAGCAGGGAGTATGCCCCCCTCCCTGCCCTGCCAATTTCTCCTAGGCCCTCACTCACCTTCTCCTTCATCTTCTCAATCTTCTTCACAGAGCTGCGGCGCTGGGGCCGGTCCTCATGCCGCAGCAGGTTCATGCTGAGGTCTCCCGACTTGTTGAACTGCTTCTCCTCCTGCTTCTCAGCCTCCTTCAGCTTGCTTTCTGCGCTGATGCTCTCCGCGTGGTACATGTGGTAGGTTTTCATGACCTGGGGACACGCACGGGCAGGAAATCAGCAGCCTGCATGGCCCGGCATGCGGTCCCGGTGCTCCCAGCCCCCTTCAGGTTCTGCGTGCCAGTAAGCTGCACCCCGCCCTCTTCCCACCACACACTCTGAGCTCCCCATGGTGCTTTACTTGCACACAAGCTCTGCGGACTGGAAATGATGATGATCATCAGTAGCAGCTTCATGCCATTATCATCCTCAGCAACATCATGAAGTCCTTACTGAATGCCAGGAATGGACGAGGACATTTAAAAGCCCCCGTGCATTTGGGGGTCTCAGAGGTGATAGGACATACTTGGCCCTCCCTCAGCTCCCCTCTTTGGCCCTGCCAGCCATGACTCTTGTCTCTTTCCTCCTCCCCGCCCAGGGTCCCTGGGAAGGCCCCTCCTCAGGTACTCATGGAACTTCCATGGGAACATGAAAATTGTTTTCTCAGCTGTTTCCTTATTGGCCTGCAAATGGCTCTGTCCCCAAAAGGAGTATTACTGGATATACTAATTGCTATTCTATGCTTTCTGAAATAAACTCATCCTTGTCTATACAACGAATTCCCACAAAGCAAACCACACTTTGCTCTTCTACTCCCATAGTAAAAGTCAGATATTGTTATAACAAGGGAGTCTTTGAGACAGAAGAAATCCTAGACGTTATCTAATCCAACCACCAAATTTTACAAATAGGGAAACTCAGGCCCAGAAGGACAAAGTGGCTTATCCACAATTGTACAATATCATCAGTGTAATCTCCAAACTTTGCATCCGCGGGGCCAACACCACAATTAAGCTACAGAACACTTCCACTACACCACAAAGATCCCTACCCCCACCCCCAGCCCCAGACAATCACTGATTTGCTTTCTGTTGCTGTAGTTGAGTTTTGTGTGTCCTAGAACTTCATATACACGGAACCAAAGCATATAAATTCTTTGGGGACTGCCCTCTTTCGTTCAGCATAATTTTTCTCCCATGTTGTATCAGTTTTTTATTGCTGAATAGTATTGCATTGTATATCTATATCACTATTTGTGTATTTATTCATATGTTAATAGTTACTTGGGTTGTTCACAGTTTTGGTCTGTTATGAATAAAGCTGCTAAAAGTGTTCATGTATAATTCTTTGTGTGGACATACGTTTTCATTTCTCTCAGGTAAATACCTAGGAGTGGAATGGAGGGTCGTATAGGAAGAGTACGTTTAACCAAATTAGAAATCTGGTCTCTGACTTTTAATCCACCACTCCTTCTACCATATCATACTGTTTCCATAATTCAATACCATTTTCTCAGCAGGTATGAACAGTTTGGGCAGCCTTAGAGCAAGCCGGGCAGCCCCATACCAATAGGACTCTATCTCCCAGTCCCCAACCAGGAGTACCCCTTTCCTGTGCAATATCAACTTTATGATCATCCTTCTGTCCTAAGAAACACAAGAAACTTCCGGATTCCATGGCTCCTGAGCCTTGTTTGTTCTCTTCTTTTGTTTGGATAATTACAGCAGCTAATAGAACAGAAGCTTCTATGTGGGGCTGGGATATGCTCCTCCCTAGCGGGGCCATTTAAATCAGGGAACTTGGAATGGATTCCTGACCAGCATTATAACCTTATTCATTCTCGTATGAAGTCCTGCGAAGTGACTTTATTATAATCAAGAATTATTCTGTAACTCTTACCATTAAATCACAGCAGTGATCTGTTGCAAGAAAGTAGGCCAGGAGTTAATGGGGGGAGCATCTGTTGTAGAACATGGTAGGTATTGTAGAGTATGAACTCTGGTACAAATGTCTGGGCTGAATCCTGATGATGCCACTTACCAGCTGTGTGACCTCGGGCAAGTCACGGAACTTCTCTGACCTCCACTTCCTCATCTGTAAAATGGGAATAACCACAGCACCTACCTCATAGATTTGTTATGAAGACTAAATGAGTTCATTTAGGTAAAGTGCTAAGAACAGTAAGAGCCACGTAGACATCAGCTGCTAAAACCACCACCACCATCATCATCACCCCTGATTTGGGCTGAGGGTTTGAGAACCTTGAATTTACTCACTTGACTTCAGGAAAATGCTTACAAACTCTAAAGAACATTAGCTAATATGCAAAATTTTATTCTATACCATCTTTCTCCTTCCTCTTTCGTCTTGAAAACCTTCCCAAATTTCAAAACAATAAATGAATAAAAGATGCAATCAACTTTTCTTCATTGGTCTTGGCAGAAGACCTCTTCTCTGCATCCCACCCATGGTTGAGTTTTTGAGTTGCCCTAAAGCCTCTAGAGATACCATTCTCCAAGATTTCATCCACTCCTTATGCCAGTTCCACTAAGCTTATTTCCAAACTCAGGGGACCAAAGTGTGCCAGACTGATGTGTTCTCGACATCTAGTGGCCAAAAGGAATGACTGCAGGCTCATAGGTAACCAAAGCAATTGCCAATTTTTCCACCATCTTTATTAGGTCAGGGCTCCCTCAATGTCAGGAGGCTAAGACTTGGGACTGCCTGCTGAAGTCTGTCTCTCAGGCCCCTGCCTTTCCGTTCTCAAAGCTTTTCTCTTTTCCTCCACATTCACCACTGGTTTCTTTGCTTCTCTACCATGCTGCTGGTGGTGTTCATTTCTGGACTCACCCCTTTCTGGGTTCAATGATTCCTGCTAAAGCCACTTTTTCTGTTTCAGCTGCTGAAGTCTGCTTATCTCACCACTAATCTATCATCTGTGTTGAGCAGTTCAGAGGAAGAGAGAGCATTTCTATTTGTAATTAGATCTTCCTGTCCAATCATCCATGCATCCATCCATCTATTCACTCAAGGTCAGCATCCCAGCTGGGTGTTCTCAGCCTCCCACATTTCCCTTTGCCTAGTTTTCCACTCGAACCACAGAGTACTCTTCTGCTCTACAACAAACCAAGCTTTCCAGTACACTCTCTGAACTGAGTTACGAAAGTCCCATGCTTGGAGAACATAGCCAGAGGACCCTGGGGCCAAACTCTCAGTGATCCAATTGGTAATTCCTGATCCTAAGAATAACAATGAACCTGATTGCCCAGGGTGATTTATGTCAGACAGCTGCCACAAAAGAGTTTACCTGGGGACCTCTCAGAAATGAGTCTAACTATATCTAGAATCCTCTAGATGTTTCCTTTATTTAATTACCTGAAACATGGGCTTTAGCATGAAAGGTCCTTAGCTCAATAGCTTGGAAGAGTCTGCTCAATATTGCCAGTCCAGGATGCGTTAAATAATATTTAAACTTATCAATTACTTCACAGTCTGCAAACCTCTTTTTTTTTTTATCCCCAAGGAGCATTTCAATTAATCTTCACCCCAACCCTGGGAGGCAATATGATACCAATAATGGTGATAGCAGCTAACATTTACTGACCACTTACTACATGCCCAGCCTTGTTCTAAGCACTATACATATATTAATTCTTTTATCTCTCACAAAAACCCTAGGAGGTAGACACCACATGACCCCTGCTTTACAGATTCAGAAACCACAAAATAGGGATGAAGGGATCCTCTACCCCACAGGGACTCAGGAGACCTGGTTTTGAGACTCAACCCTCCCCTCTAAACTTGCTGGGTGACTGGCAGCAGCTCATCCTCTCTGTGCCACCTGGTGGAGACCAGAATGAGGGTGGATAGGAAGGTGCTCCATAAGTTGTGACTATAAAGTGACTGGCTGACAGCAATGTCAGGGCTGGGAAGGCAGCAGAGGTGGATGCAAGAGTTCAGCTGAGGCCAAGGCACTGAGACCCAGCCTTCACCTTGGCCCCTCTGAAGAGCCCCTCAGAGGCACCCACCTGGCTTAATGGGATGTTCACGTTCCAACCCTCCAGACCCTATCAGGGAGAACTCTTGGAACAAGTCTAGCACAGGCTGAGAAGGATCCTGTAGGGACATATAAATTGAGACCACTGTTCTTCGACACAGATCAGTTTCATACGTTCTCAAAAGGCTCTGCAGAAATCTTGGTGTATTAACCCATCATTGAAAGAAACTGAGGCTCAGAAGTCACAAGTGAATTGTACAAAGTCACACAGCAAGCCAGATAGCTAGGACTTCTGAGCTGTGGACACTGCTGTTTGTAGTAATCACGCTGCCTTCTGCTGCATACACTTTGCTTTCTGCATCTTCCCAAATCCTCAGATCACAAAAACAAGAAAGTAATATATGCATAGTCCTTCAGACCCTCGTTTAAATGCAAAAGAAGCCAAAGGAAATATAGAAGTTGACAGCATCAAAAAAGGGACATGCTGGAGCAAGATAAGAATTCGCTGTTTGACAACAGGTTCTCAACAGTGAAGTTCACGCGCACTTCTCTACCCCAGAGGCAGGGCCATCTCTGAGCCATTCAAGAGCTGTGTATGGGTGAAATCCTGGGCCAGTGCATGCCAAAGACATCCTTGAAGGAAAAGCGAGTCCCAAATTTCAGTATGACCACCCATACTCTGCGTGGCCTACATTCTCTCTAGAATTTATAATTGTTATCTTATTTACTCGTTTTGCACGTCTACACACTATCTCACTGCAACTAGACTGCAAAGTCCAGAGGGCCAGGACCTTGTTCATGAACATATTCCCTGTACTAAAGCAGAGAGTGGTACCCAGCAAGTATCAGTATATATTTGCATGAATGAATGAATGACAGCTGGCTGGATGTGTAGGTGGAAGGACGGATGGATGGAAGGATAGATAGATAGGAAGATGGTTGAATGGACAGATGGGTGGGTAGGTAAATGGATGGATGGATGGATGGATGGATGGAAGGAAGGAAATAACAGAGGAAAGAGAGGAGGGAGAATAAAGTAGGGACGATACAGTTCTACTGCCTTTGACTCTGGTGAATACATTTGGAAGTAGGGAGACAGCTACACCTTTGATCAATATTCATTTGTTCAATATTTGTTCAAATATTTGTTCAAATATTTGCTCAATATTTACTGAACAGCTCATTATGTGCTAGGTACTATACTAGTAAATACTATAGTGTGAAAGACAGGGTCTCCACCATCACAGAATACACTCTCTAGAGGGGACATGAACAAGTTTACAAGCTATTATCACATATAATAAGTGCTATGATAAGGGAAATAGAGGGTGCTAAAGGATGGCTTTCTGGAGGAAGTGTCATCCAAAGTGAACTTTGAAAGGGTAGCTGAGTTAGCTGAGTGTCTGCCTTGGCTCAGGTCATGATCCCGGGGTCCTGGGATGGAGCCCCCACTCCCCACGTGGGGCTCCGTGCTCAGCAGGGAGTCTGCTTCTCCTTCTCCCTCTGCCCCTCCCCCCGCTTGCACACGCTTGCTCTCTAATAAATAAAATCCTTAAAAAACAAAACAAAACTGAACCTTGAAGGAAGAGTAGCTGTTACCTGGGTGAACAGGGCAGGAGTGGGGGTAGAATATTCCAGAAAAAGGGAGCAGTGTGAGCACTAAGCCCAGAAAGAGCAAGAGTCAAACAGGTTTGAGGAACAGCTTACAGGTGTATCAGGTGTTTGCTTGCGTACTAGCCGATGGAGTCACCTCCATATTCTCCCCCAGATACTCCCCCTCAGTGGACACCTGTTGTTTTTCTCTGCCTAGGATCATCCAGTCCTCTTCCTTCTGGAACACCTTCCTGATTTTCTTTGAGGAAATCCCCAAAATTCCCCTCCAGCGTTCTAGTCCTGGTGGCTCATGGGAAACTGACACCTCCCTCCAATCCCAGGGGTGGGCATGAGAGGCAGGCCTGGCCAATCAGTAAACATGATGTTAGCCTGACCACAGTGATTGGAGCCCATGATCCCAGCCAGGCCAATCAGAGACAGCCCGGGGCTTTGCTGGAAATGCTGGGAAAGGTGCCCAGCTCACCACAGACAGCACTGACTCCCTGAGCTCCCAGCTTCCTGCTTCACTGCTGCCTTCAGTGCTGCTCCCCCAGCCCAGGGGAATCCAGTGTCCTTCAGATCCAAATCATATGCCACCTCTTCTCTGTGGCCTTCTTGATGCCCAGGTGGACTTCATCTCCCCACGCCTCCTCCCACTGTGTCCATGTCCCCATAAGGACACTTGTCACATGGTGTAGCCACGTCCCATCCTCTGGACACAGTGGAGGATCAGTAAATGCATGCTGAGCGAGTGAACGAATGTCTTGGAGGGAGAGCTGGGAGAGGTCAGGAGGTTGTCTGGAGGGAAACCTCGTCCCCCTGTTCTTAGGACCACTTCCATCCCTAGATGAACCTGGGCCACACCCTGGCCAGCTGGCTGTGATGGTTGGGCAGAGCCCGCGTTGCCTCACCCTGAGTTGGAGACATGCCCTCGTCTCCCTCGGAGGGAAACATGACATGAAGATAAAAGCTGGAGAGGAGCCTCAAAGTTCCTCTAGTCTCCTGCCTTTGTGCCACAGGTGGGCCAAATCAAGGACCAGAGCCCAGCTAACTTGCACTGGCTCAGTGTTTCTCAAAGTATGAGATGGAAACTACCTGTATCAGCAAGATGATTTTAGGTGTTACAGATGTGTTATTAACGCTTCCAGTTCTCTTCAATCCTATCAGAAGGAAAAACTTGGCTTAGTGCTCACATGTCTAATGCCTCCACTGTGCAGGCACCAGCGAGAATGAACACTGTCGTACCTTCATTTAACTTCCGGAACTCTTCTGTTCATGCCAAGCTGTTTGTCGTCCACTAATGTGAAAGATCATATCCTTCCAAAACAAAGGTATGTAGGACTTATATATATTTATGGAAATAGTTGAATATTTCTATAAGTAACTTCGGGGAGTAGACTAGGAGCTGGCTCTGCCACTCCCCAGCCAGGTGACCTTGGGCTGGCTACCTGACCTCTTAGTGCCTCCAGTCCCTCATCTCTAAAATGGGGTTGGTGGGCGCCTGGGTGGCTCAGATGGTTAAGCATCTGCCTTCGGCTCAGGTCATGATCCCAGGGTCCTGGGATCAAGTCCTGCATCAGGCTCCCTGCTCAGTGCAGAGCCTGCTTCTCCCTCTCCCTCTGCCATTCCTCTGCTTGTGCTCTTCTGTCTATCTCTCTGTCAAATAAATAAATAAAATCTTTAAAATAAAATAAAATGGGGTGGTAATACTATCAGCCACCTCAATGGGTCATGGTGAGGATGAAATGAATTAAGATATGTAAAGCATTTAGCCCAGTGCCCAGCACATGATAAGCACCATATAAAAGGGGAGCCTCTAATTATTAGGGATATGAACCAATCTCCAAAATATAACTACAAAAGCAAGATGCAGAACTGTAGGTCCCGTTGTTACCACCTGCATAAAAACAGGGGTGAGCAGGATACATGCATACGTGTATGCCTGCTGATGAAGCAGACATCTCTGAGAGAAGGTACTGCTGAACTAGAAACCAGGAACCGAGGTTGTATGGAGTAAGGGGCACTCGGGCAACAGGAGACCTACTTCTGTGTAACTCTATACTGTTTAATCACTGCTTTTTACCAAGTGCATGTATTATCCATTTCTAAATTTTCTGAAAAGGAAAGTGCCTCCGGCTGGAGTATGGAGTATGCATAATAGAGAGCAAGCCTCGGGGATGGGAGAAAGGTCAGCGAGTGATTGCCCTTTTTCAGACAAAACAATCTCTGGGCTCTGACTGGCCCGGTGGCAATGAAGGATGGAGGAGAGAGGAAAGATGCCCAAGTGCATAGGAAAAACATTTATGCTCCATTCTTTCACAAAATACACAACGATTTAGCCCTGGTGTTTGCCAGGCATCATGCTATGCTCTCTGCCACTCACTCTTCTCAGAACAATCCAGAGATATGTTGGTAACATCCCCATAGTCAGACGGTGTGACAATGGACAGGGCCTTGAACCCAGGCCCAGCTGACTCTAAAACCTGTGATCTTCCCAATGCACAAGGCTACTTTCCCACTAATTCATTAGGACAGGGGGATTTTTTTTTTTAAGTGAGTCAATTTAAAGAAAAATATTAAAGAAAGGAGAGAAGGCCCAATGACATGATGGAACCATGAATGGCAACAGACATGGAGGTGTCATTCCAGGAAGACTCGCGGTGAGCCCACGATGGAGCTGGAGACAGAACCCGGGAGGCTGGACTCCTAGTCTCAGGCTCTCTCCACCACCTGCATCCCTGAGGGTGGACATCAGAAAGGAGATGCCTTCACAAAAATTTGCCTGGGGGCCCAGAGGTGATTTCATACTCCTGAGCCCAGCACAAAATCAAATCAAAGCCTGAGCAAGTGGAAAGTACAGTCCATTCATTACTCCAATCAGTCTCTACCTGTCACCAGCTGTGGCTGGGTGTGGACCCTCCTCGGGCCCCCTCCACGTCACCCCAAGCCAAGTCTCAGGGGCCCCTCCCGCAGCTAGGGGCCTGGAAGGCAGGCAGGCGTGCCTGCCTGGGAAAGCCTGGAGCACAGCGACTGAGCACAAAGAAAGGGCCACCTGGGGGATGCTGCAGCATTTGTCGCTTCAAAACACGACAGATACATTTCATGATCTAGGACTATACTGAAAACCTGAACATATTTTTAGCTAAAGGATGAAAACACAGTGGGGTTTTTCGTTGTCTGTTTGTTTTGTTTTTGCCTCTTCTGGAAGGATTAGCACATTGGCCCACACTCTCAACTTCTGCCCTTTTTCCCTCCCGGGCCGACATATGTGATCGAGGGCTCTACTGTGCCAGGCTGACTGATGGGAGTTCAGAGAAAAACAGGTGAGGTGGGGCGTGTGTGTGTGGGGGGGGGGGGGTGTACACGCATGCTCACACGTGCACATGTGTTTGCACACATGCTGGCATGTTTTAGAAAGGAGGGCACCTCAAGGTGATGAAGTCAGACGGAAGGCTTCTTGAGTGAATGAATGAACAAATGAATGAACGCACGAATGAACGAACAAATGGCCAGCCCTGCAGTCTCCTCTGCACCCTGGTCTCAGATGGGACAAGTCTTTTCCCTAAAGTGGGTGACAGATGGCCCTTAGCATTTATCTCCATCATCCTGTGCTCAGTAGTACCCCCTGACCACGTCCCCTCCTCTAGAAAACATCACAAGAACAAAAGTGAGGCTTACTGGATAATCTTTTCTCAACATCATTTGTTCCCCAGTCACCAATGGTCGTGACTCCAGGGCTGGGAGAGGAGGGGAAGTTGTATAACCAGGCCTGGTAACTAGAAAGTGCTCGAAAGAAATCCCTAATAACGAAGCATGGGATTTGGGGTCCACGGTGTCCTTAGCAGCTGGGTGGCTGCCCCCCCGGCTGCAAGCATGCCCCTCTGCATTGTGATTTGGCATGTAACTCCCATCAAGAGGTGATGTTTATTCTCCGTGCCTCTGCCATGGACTTGGCTGTGTGACTTTTGGCCAATAGCCCATGTGCAAGTAGGACACAAGTAGAGGCTTGAAAAGTGCTGGCACACTGGCTATTTCCCACTTGGGGCTCTTTTTCTAATTGGCCAGAAGTCTGCAGTCATGTCAGTGGCCCTACCTGAACTCAGCCCGAACTGCCGACCTACGAAATCATGAGCCAATAAAATGGTTGTTGTTTTAAGTCACTGAGTTTTGACATAGTTTGTTGTGCAGCCACTGAAAACTGCTACAAAGGCCTTCAAGCAAGGTCCTTCTTTGTGCCTCAGTTTACCGGTAAAATACGTTAAGTAAATAATACATATGAAGTACCTATTACAGTGTGAGAGCACTCACAAAATGGCCACAGTTGTTACTACCCTTGTTTTGGCAATAAAGAAAACGAGTTCCAAAGATGTCAACTGGCTTGGCCAAGCTGGTAGGTGATGCAGTGAGACTTCAAACCCAGATCGGTCTGTAATCGGTTCGTTCTGCTGGCATCCTGCCCTGCCGCCCCTGCTAAGAATTCCCTTTTCCCACCTCTCTTCCCCTCTGCTTCTTTCATTCCTACCCCTCCAAAGGCACCAAGTTCAAAACTCACCCTTGATCACGACAGCCCACCTGGAGCCAGCACTTTTCTGAAGCCTCAATCTCTCTTGCATGCACACACTCTCCCTCCCGTTTCTGCACTCGGTGAATAGGTGTGGGCCTACTATGTGCCAGCACTGCTCTGGGCACACAGCGGAGAACACAGGGCAGCCCTCACAGGGTTCACGGGCTTGGTGCCCCCCTCGGAGTCCATGTATCCAGCACGCACTCCGCTCTGGCTTGGACTGCTCTATCACCAGTTCACGTACTCTACTCTTGTCTCCCCACCCAGACTCGAAACTCGTGAGCAAAACCACTTTCCTTCATTTATTCATACATCCGTCTCCTCTGCTTCAGCAAGTGCCCTGGCAACACTGGGGATGTACAAGATACTTCAAAGACAACTCTCGAAATGTTCACAGCCCAGTCCACTGCTGTGCCTCTTGCAGCACTGGGTCCGCGGCAGGTGGCCCCAAATGCTCGAATTTAAATGACTTCTGGGCAACCACTGAAGACTCTGTGTGCAGTCAATAAATGATTGGGGGGGGGCATGCTGCTGGCCCTCTGAGGCCCCAGTCCTCCACGATTGGCTATAGGACAGAGCTGGGGAGGTGTGGCCCTTCCTCCAGCACCAGCTCTGAGGCCATCCCCAGGCTGCCATGAGCCTGGTCTAAGCCTCTGCCACCAGCAGCAGTTCTGTCCAGGTGCCCTGCCCCGTGGCCAGCAGAGGCCAGTGTGCATGGAACGCCTGCTGGATTCAGGGCACCGTGCTGGGCCCCAGCACCAGCTTCCCAATCCCCGCCTGCTTCATCCGGTTTACAACCTGCCAGGTCTGTTGATCACAGGTGAGACTGAGAGGTGAAGTGACCTGCCAGAGGCCACACACTGGGTTCAAACTGAGTCCCTGGGCATTAAGTACAGTGTTACTGACCAAGATCTGGCTCTCAGGAGATTACATGCCAACTGGGGACACGAGGATAACATGACAGGTTTTTTTAAACTGCTGTAAGAATTCAAAGCCTGGAGGTAATAGCTTTCCAAAGGTGAAGTTTGGTCTGGGTTTGAAAAATGAGTATGACACACACAAGCAGAGAAGAAAAGAGGGCAATTGTAAGCAGGGGGAGGGGCTGGGGTAAAGAAGCAGAGCAGAGTGGTACTCAGGGGTATGCAGAGGGCCTGGAGGAGAGGAGCCCAGCTG
Organism: Halichoerus grypus; assembly: GCF_964656455.1. Classification (NCBI taxonomy): domain Eukaryota; kingdom Metazoa; phylum Chordata; class Mammalia; order Carnivora; family Phocidae; genus Halichoerus; species Halichoerus grypus. Next base: position 167,013,247 of record NC_135712.1, on the reverse strand, counting down.
GAGCCCAGAGGAAAGGTTAGAGACCTGGGTGGGAGTGGCTTGGGGAGGGAGTCCCTGGCACCAGGACCCAGGTGTTGAAATGCCACAGAGGAAAGTGATCCATTCAAGGAGGTGCCTGAGGACCATAAAAAGAACCTAGACTGGGGAACGCTGGTCTAGCCAAGTCCTCTGCAGAATTCTGAGTAAGGAAGGCGCATCTGGTGACCAGCTTTGCACATTTATCACCACCTTCCCCCACCGGGGAGGCACAACAGCCGGTTTCACACTCGCCAGGGAGGCAGAAATCATGATGATGGTAGTACAAGAACTTCTGATACACCATGCCTTCTTGTTCTTTGTTCTATGCATGCTTTACGTATCTGGTATCCCTCAACTCCCATGGGGTCTGCAAGACGTAGGTGTTATGATTTCTGTTTAACAACTGAATTTGAACCCAGGTCTCTGGCTTTAGGGTCTGGAGACGATTCTCCCCCCACAGTGCAGCTGACTCAGTCGCTTGAGAAGTAGCAATTCTTCCTTTCCCCTAAGCAATGACCCAGCTAAAAACTGTCCGGGGCTCAGGTTGTGCTACTTAACTTGAAATAACTGAAATGTGAGTTTCAGCTCTCAATAGGTTAACCTCTAGGAGCTCTCGCCCCCATTTTACTGAGTGGGAGACTGAGGCCCAGAGAAGTACCATCACTGGTTAGAATCTGAGGCAGGAATTCCAACCTAAGGTCCAGGCTCTTGGGCCATAGCTCTCAGCCTCTGAGAAGTCCACTACCTGCTGGCCACACAGGACGTGACTACAGAAAGATCATAACACCAAAGAGAGGGGTCTTCTAGCAACCTATTGTTCTTTCCCTTCCTCAAATATAATTTTAGCAGCAGAATCCCCACTTTTAATGAGAAACTTTAAAAGGAACCCTAACATACTTAAAATACAACAGCTTTATTCTACCCTGACTGTCTTTGAGGGTGAAGGCTCTGGACCTCCCCCTACCTGGCCCCACTCCCCTAGGTTGTCCCTGAGGTTCACCACATTCCTCCATAAAGAAGCCCAACGGCCCTCAGGGCACAATCAGTAAACTCCTGCATCATAACTTGGTGTGCCTGCATTCCCCATTCCCTGACCCTCTTGGATTCTAATACCTATCCCAAGTCCAGTGAGATCTTGCCTCCATGTAGGTAGCAAGGTCAGTTCTGGGCCAAGCTGTAATGTTCTGAAATCATTCCTTGGAGATGACAAGGCATGCTCACCTCCTTCACCTCATGTGATTCCTCAGAACAGTGCTCCATTTTGCAGATGAGAATGCTGAAACTCAGATGAGCTACATATCTGCCTAAGTTTCCATCACCAATAGGGAGCAAACCTCAACTTCAGCCCACTGCACCTGACCCCAAACCCACATCCCTGCCTCGGGAAGTTTTGTGTCCATGCTGTCCCCACCTTGACCTTGTGTCTTCTGCTTTGGTAGGTAAAACATTCCCACAGCTGGCAGGTCATGCAGATCTCTTGTGAACGTATACAAACTAAACATGCCCACGGCCCCACCCCAGGCATATAGAATCAGAAGCTGGGGTTGTAAACCATTACATCCCACCATGACAACCCCCTGTCACTCGGGCACTAGACACAGCAAAAATGCCCGGGGTCATCCCAGGTCTCTGGTTAGACTCCCTTTGGCTCCTGGTACTGAAGAAACGGGACCCAATCCCAAGCCCAGCAGCAGAGCCTGAGTAGGACTTACTGTGTAGAGCTCATTGGTGACCTTCAGGAGCTCCTCATGCATCTGCAGGCCAATCTCCTTGCTCTGGAATATGGAAGAACAAATGTCAGAGGGGGAGAAGGTCACTGGTTGCGTTGACCAATTTCCTTTTCAACAAAGAAAGGGCAGGAATTCTTGGGATGGGGTGGGAATAGGTACAGAAACCAATATAAACCTTATTGATCTAGACTTGAATTACTCAACTCAACTCTAGACATGAAACAAATCCACAGGGAGAGGTCCCTTGCAAAAGGAATTCCCTGGCCAAATAAGTTGGGGAAACTTATACCTCCCTGCCTTGGTGATTTGCAGAGACATCACCATGTTAATGATTCTGAGAAGCCCACAACCAATCAATCTGTTCATCTTTCTTTAATTCTGTGGGTGGATCCTAAGCTGATGTGTCCCTAGCTCAATATTCACTAGCACCTCATGAGAGCGGGGTTCCATAGAACAGTTTGAGAAATAATGATCTAGCATCTCAATTCATCATGAACTATAGAGGTTAACAGCCTACAGAACACAAGGCAGGAGATCAACGTTGTTGCCTCCTCTGCATCACTGACTGGCCATGTGGCCTTGGAGCCTTACTTACCACATCTACAAAAGAAGAAGCTTAAACTAAAGCATCACCTCCCAAGCTTGGTCTGGGGGTCACTACTGAGTGCTACACTAAAAAAAGGGGGCAGAGGCTTCTGTAAGCAAATGCGTTTGGGAAAAGCTAGTTGGACCAAGGGAGACAGGTTTTCTTACAACAGGACTTTTCAGAGGCTTTCATACTCTCATGTACATGGGCTTTTTAAGGAGAGCTGTAGTATACAGTTTAGATGATCTTGAGGTGACTTACACATTTAGTATATTGAGAGAGACAATTCAGAAAACAATGAACAAATTATCTCCAGGTCCCACCCAGCCTGAAGAGTCTAGGATTCTCTGTTACTCAAGGTTTCTTATTATTATTACTATTATTATTATTATTTTGGTTAATACTCTTCCTGTTTGTCTGGACTATCATGTGAAGATTTCCATGTTGAAAATGGGAGCCTTGAAAATCAAGAACACAAGAGATAACGTGTCTTGGCAAGGATGTGGAGGAAATGGGACCTTTGTGCACTGTTGGTGGGAATGCCAACTGGTGCAGCCACTATGGAAAGCAGTATGGAGGTTCCTTAAGAAATTAAAAATAAAATTACCACATGATTCAGTAATTCCACTACTGAGTATTTACCCAAAGAAAATGAAACCACTAATTCTAAAAGATATAAGCACCCCTATGTTTATTGCAACATTATTTACAATAGCCAAGATATGGAAGCAGCCCATGTGCCCACTGATAGATGAATGGATGAAGATGTTGTGTATACATAAAATGGAATATTACTCAGCCGTCAAGAAGAATGAAATCTTGCCATTTGCAACAACATGGATGGGCCTAGAGGGTATAATGCTAAATGAAATATCAGTCAGAGCAAGACAAATACCACATGATTTCACTCATATGTGGAATTTAAGAAACAAAACAAGAAAACAAAGAAAAAAAAAGAGACAACCCCCAAAAAACAGGCTCTTAAATACAGAGAACAAACTGGTGGTTGCCGGGGGCGGGGGGCCAGTGGGGATGGGTGAAATAGGTGAAGGGAATCAAGAATACACTTATCGTGATGAACACTAATGTACAGAATTGTTGAATCATTATTTTGTACACCTGAAACTAATATAACACTGTACGTTAATTATACTTGAATTAAGAAAGAAAGAAAGAAAAGAAAGAAAAGAAAGAAAGAAAGAAAGAAAGAAAGAAAGAAAAGGAAGGAAAAAAAGAAAGAAAGAAAGAAAAGAAGGAAAGAAGGAAGGAAAGAAGGAAAGAAAAAGAAAACAGGAGCCCTGATCTCCGCTCCCTGAGAGTCAAGTCATCCTGCTCCCCCTTTCAGCTCCCTCAGCTCAAGCATCACCAGCGGCTGATGGGCAGAGACCAGCCTTCCTCCCTCCCCCACAGAGGTCAGGAACCCCCGGACTCAGCAGTAGCAGATGAAGGCTCAGGACCAGACATGATACCTTCCTAGGCTCCTTTTCCTACCTCATAGCCTTTCTCTCAGCTTCTGGTACTTCAATTGCCAGAAAACACCCATCTGAAGGTCTCTTAAAAGATAGCCAAAGCACTGGGCAGTCCAGAGACCTGCTTAGACCTACCTGCAGCTCTGGTGGCTAAAGATAGGGGACCCAACCCCAAACCACGGCAGAGCCTGAGCAGAACCTCCTGTGCAGAGCTCCCAGGGGGACCTTCAGTTGCATCCCATGCATCTGCAGTGATGCTCAATGAACCCAACCAGCTACGCCCACCTCATTCTATTCCGGATTCTCACAAGGAAGTAGACAGCCTGTGCCTCAGTTTCCCCTGTGGCCCCTCTCCCTGACTTTTGCCTCTCTGACTGGACTCTGGACTCTCTCACACCCTCCAGTGGCCTCCTCTCAGTCCTAAGTCTCACTAAGCTCTCTGACACCCAAGACCCAGTTTCTTATGTATTTATTTTTATGATCTAACATTTTTTGATAGGTAATAAATGCACATGGTTAAAGAAACTCTAACAGCCAGCAAGGTAAAAAGTAAAAATAAGTCTTCCAAGCTCCCAGAACCTCACCCAGAGGCAACTGCTATTAGAAGTTTCTTTTGATACCTTCCAGAAACAGTCTATGAATACACAAACACACATTTGGATAGCATATATTCTTTTTTTTAACACAAATGGAAGTATTCTATACCCATCTTTTCATCTTGCTTTTTCCCACCTAACCATATGTTTGAGATTCCTCCTTTGCAGTCACAGAGGTCCTGCATCCTCCTTTTTTAACAGCTGCCTGAAGTTCCATATACCCGATGTGTCATAATTAATTAAACAGCTCCATAGCAATGGACATTTAGGTTGTCTCCAGTCTCTTAATATTTCAGACAATGAGGGGGTGAACATCCTTGTACCCTGTCACTGTGCACATGAGCAGAGACCCTTGTCCGATAAATTCCTATAAGCAGCTCTGCCAGGAAAGCCCTGCCTCTCAAACTGCCACCAGCCTTGCCTTCTCAGCCCCTGCCCCAGCCGGCTCCCCACACACTTCTGACTCTAGCTTCCACTTCTCAGTGACCTGCAGCCGTGTCACCACTTCGGCAGTCCTCTCCTGGGCTCTGTCCTGCAGTACTTGGAGCCCCAGCTCAAAGACCTATAGCTCTGGCTGTTGCAAAACAATACAGTTTGAATGTCTCCTCGTCACATCAAACTCAAATTATCCAAAATCAGATCTGAAATTTCCCCCATCCCCTTGAGTTTGGTCAATGAGATAATACTATCCCAAGCATGGCAATGGGAAACCTTGGAGTTGTTTCTGAAAAAAAAAAAAAAAAAAAAAAAAAATTGTTGGTCTTTCCCCTTCAATCCAATCTGTCATCATGTCCTGCCCTCAAACTGCTCAATCTTGTCCGCTGACTCTCTCCAGAGAGTCAGGTAGCAGGTAAGGCTGACTCTCTCCCCAATATCTATCCCCAGCACTCTTTCTGCTTCCTAAGAGAGCCATGAATTTGGCTCTTTATTGATTCCTCCAGCTGTATTGATTCCTCCCGCTCAGCTTCCAGGGAAGCTGACCCCATCCCAACTCGAGACGGTAGATTATTCTGGTATGAACTATTAGTCCAGGGCTGAGCATGTGACTTAACTGGATGGAAGAGAAGGACTTAGATGGTTGAGCGAAGGTTTTAGCTTTTCTAATGAAGACTCCAGTTGTGACCAGCAGGCACCTTAGGACCAGAAGAGGAAGTAACCTTGGGTAGCAGAGCAAAAGAAATCTGGCTCCTTCATGAGCTGCTGAGAAACTGGTTCAACTGAACCCAGAGCCTGACCCCAGGCAACTTCCACTTCTGTGGTTTTGCTGGTTAAGCCACTTGAAGCTATAGTTTTCTTTTACCCACAGCCAAAATCATCCTAAGCATCTGTGACCACCAGTCCCAGAACACATCATCATTGCAGGACCCAGACTTCTAAAGCTGTGCCTTAACTAAGTCGCTAACTCTGGTCCCCAGTTCTGCATGCCTTTGCCAGTGTCATTTTGTATTTTATTCCCTCCAGAGCCTCCTCAATCCCTACAAGATCAAGACCAGCTCTTTAGCTTGACTTTTGAGGTTCTAGGTGATTAGCACAGGCCTGGTTATACAGTAGAGAGGGCTGAATTTTGGAGCCAGAGACCAGGATTGGAGATGGGGCTTTAAGCCATTAAACCTCTGGACATCTCAGCTTCCCTGTGTATAAAATGAGTACCTGTTTCTGTCCTTCTTTGAACTTATTAAGGGAAGTGTAATGATCTTGCTCGTTTACATGTTAATTCATTGATCATTTGTTTTTCCCCCTTGAATGAAGTCCCCATGAGCACAAAGAGATTTTCTCTCTGATGGCAGATGCTCAGATATCCCAGCTGCTGGGAGGGCTAGCAGCAGACTGCCCCCAGCCAAGAGTAGCCTTCAGGGATGGCCTCGGTAGACAAGGTGACATCCCTTCCAAGGACTGACAGGTTCTGTCTGAAGACAGAGGGGGGCATAGAGGTCTGCCTCTCCCCTCTCAACTGGGACAGCTCTGAAGAGCTGCTCCATCTTTAGACCTGTTCATAGAGCTGTCCAGGATGTCTAGCAGGCTGCCTGCAACATGGCTTGACTTCTCCCCACTCCCTCCCCTGCCCTCCCAAAGTGTGGACCCCAAGAATGCTCCCTCGCCATTCTGCTAGATGCCAACTTCGGCCGTCTCAGAGTCTGCTTCCCGGGTTTCCCACTCCCATGTCCCTGTAACACCACAGAGCCTGTGGCACGGTGGGTGCGCTCATTAAACACGTCTGTCGAATGAGTCTATGAATGAAGTGAAAGTTCCTCTAGCCTTAGTAGGATGATGTCACGAGTGTCACAGAGTCCCTGTGAGGATACAGAGAGATGACACTTATGGGAGCACCCGGCACCAGGCCAGGCACAGATGAAGAGCTAGCAGCAGGCTGAGTGGACACCCACCAGATGCCAGAGACAAGACTAGCAGGTTGCCCAGGAAAGGAACATAAAGTTGAATTTTTAATCAGCTTTTCCCCTTGAGAATCTCCCAGTTTGGTAGGTCAAGGGTCAAGAACATAAATAAGGCAGGAGGCCCACAGAGCTACAGAGGGTGAAAGATGAAGTGATGTGGGATGAAGTGATGAAGAGGATGGGGGGAGTACCACCAGGGCCATCTCACTTTGCATGAATGGCCAGAAATGGCATGGTAGGTGGGAGAGGGGGGCACAGCCTGAGAAAGGGCAGGAGACTGGGCCTAGGGCAAAGTTTGGTTTGCAAAGAGACACGCACAACAACAGAAGAGCAGAAAGTAAGCTTGAAATGGAGGCTGGGTCAGATCACCAAGGCTAATGGAGTGCAGGCTTCATTTGGAGTAGAACTGGGAGCCATAGAAGGTTTCTGAGTGGGAGAGAATGGTGACCAGAACAGTGCTTGAGGCAGGTGAAGACACTGGTGTGCAGAGGGTGGACTGCAGGGGAAGGGCTGCAGGTCTGGTTCTTGTGTTTTCTCCGCAGGATGGTTAAGCCTCCAGATGGAACCCGCCCAAGTCTCTGCTCATCTGCCCCGCAGCACCAAGCGGTGAGCTGGCCACAGAGCAAGCCCTCAGCAAATCATTACTGAACTGCACAGAACTCAGAGACATTTTATTTTGTTATGGTTGGGAATGGAAATATTCTCAACTACACTTCCAGAAATGACTGAATGAATGATGAACCCAAACCAAACATTCCACCAGAAACAGGGGGCCAAAACCCTGATAACGTCTAAAAGACCATTACACCCAGCCCTTGGGGACCCAAGTGGCAATGTATTAGCACTCATTTGTCCGAATTTCTAGCATGACTTTCATGCCTGTAGAGGTTGGGGGTGGCAGGCTGCTTTTCTACAGGAAGTGTGCACACTGTAGAAAACAATTCTACCTGACCAGCAAGGGCCCAGCCACGGCAGCTGGGGCTCCTCGGGGTTGAAGGGCAGAGCCCTGTCTCTCTGACCCAAATAAGTCTGTAAAAATCAGGTGGCAGGTGTCTCCGGCCCTTCCTTTTTCTTCTGCCCACAACTCATGCCAGTTCAACTTCCTTTCTGGCCATATAACTCTTTGAGGTGGGAGCGGCGGCAAGCGCATTGAGGGGGGTTAGCAGCATCCTGTGCCTCTAACCACTAGATGCCAGTAGCATTCCCCACCCCCACCCCAAGCTGGGACAAGGAAACCGATCTCAGACGCAGCCCAGTGTTCCCTGGGGTGCAAAACCGCCCTGGCTGAGAACCATGGCCCTAGACCGAGGACTCCGAGTGGCAGCTCTTCTCTGGCCTACAGACATGTTTTATTTGGCCTTTCGGTGTTTTCAAAAATCTGACTTGTTTCTCAGCATCTAAAAATCAGGAAATTCCCTTTGTAAGTCTTGATTTTCAGCCTCTCTTGAAAAAACTAGGAGACCTGGCAATACCAAGTCCCCACTTGGGAGTATGGCTCCCCTCTAGATGAGGCTTGTGCTCTCTGGTTGGCCGCGGTGCCCAGCGTCTCCCTTCACCCGTCCACGTCACCAATCTGGCCCATGGAGGCATCTGAGTTTGTGACCCAGAAACCAGTGGGGTCTCTCAGGGGGTGGCCCTCTGAATCCCCTGGCACCCGTCAAGGATGGTGATCCCAGACCTGCTAAGATGGACCCTGGGAGAGTGCCTTTTTACCAAGTGCCCTGCTCCTATCCTGACACTTGAGAGCCACTGAAGAGTCTGGCTCCTGAGACCCAGCCCCCTGGCTCCCCCATGGACCCCGACACCATTGCCTGCTGCGGATTCTCAGACCCCACCCCCACCCCCCCCCCACCCCCGCCGTATCCATCCTCCTGCCTGCACTACCTCCTCTTGTACCTGTGTGGCCAACTCCTCACCTGGCTTCAATTCCATCTACACAAGCACTTACTGAATACTTACTGGATACCAGCCTCAACTAGGTACTAAAGACCCAAAGCTGAATGAGACATGGTCCCTGCTTTATCAACTGCAGCTAGCATTTATGAAGTAATTTCCATTTGCTGAATACTGTCCAAGGTCACTTCCCATACATTATCTAATGAAACCTTGAAGGTAGGTACTATTATTATGCCCACTTGACAGACGAGGGCTGGAGGATCAGAAGGGTGGAGCGACTTGCCCCAGGTTGCACAGCTAGGAAGTGGCAGAGCCGGGATTCAGCTTTTGGCTGGTCCGACTCCAAAGATGGCCCTTGTGCCTTTTTGTGGTCTGCTTCTGTAGGCCTAGCATGAGACGCAGGCACACAGATGAAAGAAGCCATTGCAATGCTGTAAGGGCAATGAGTCCAGGCCACAAAGAAGGTACGAAGGAGGGTGTGCCCTCTGGCAGGACACCACCTGCCTGTCCAATGTACTTTCCCACCGTCTGTGCAGGAAGCTGCATCCCTGGCCCTCGTTCCCACTTGCGGGCAGACCTAGTTCTCCTTAGCCTGGTCCTTCTTGGCCCACCTGCCCTGCTAGAAAGAAACCAGCCATGATGACCACCTCTCACTTCTCCCTTTCTCCTTCTTCTGATAACAGAAGACAAGACATGGTGGGACTGACCCCTGCTTACATTGTCATACAGGCTGGTCCATCAGTCATGGGACCTGGTCTGACCAGAGTGCTCCAGCACCTTGTGTCTAGTGACTGGGTCAGAGACAGAAATGTATTCCAGGCTGAGCCCATGAGAATCTTCCCCAGGAGCTTTCTAACAACCACACTCCCAGATCCTCACTCCTCTGGGGTTGCTAAGCTAGGATGTCAGCAGTCTCGGGATGCCTGCAGCCATCTTGCCCACCTCGATGAGTCGAGGCCTTGACAACAGGATCTTTGTCCTGGATCTAGTGAAGCCTAAACAAGACTTTGCCTCTGGACTTTCAGTTTAGAGGGTCCAATAAATTGTCATTTTTTGCTGATGTGAAATAATACTGAAATAATCTGTGCTTGTGTCAGTCTAAATATACCAGAATACCAGAATATACCAGAGCAAGAGAGCCTTCTGAAAACCCTCCACCAAGTACAAGCTTTCTTGCAAAAAGACCAATTCCAACCAATCAGAGCATAAGCTCCTTAAAGGCTGGGTGGCTTCCCGTAGTTCTGATCACAAAGACTGGCATACAGAGGAGCTCTATAAATGACTGGTTATGAGCTAACTAATACGCAGAAGCAATAGGAAACCAAAAAAGGAGTAAAAGGGTATTTTTTGAATCTCATTTTTTTTTCCAAAAAAACCCATACATTCATGTCAACATGGGATCAACTGGCAAAAATTTTTTTGACACAACAGTTCCTGAGTGAAATCAATTTATTTGCTCTGTAAAAAACCTTGCCATGGGTGACTGATTTATTTTTCAATGCAGGGCTAATCATGCTTTTGGGGGAAAACCCTCAAAACTGTTACTATAGGTCCTGGGACTTTATGAACTGTATTTGAGAAGTTCTATTTTATTTTTTTTAACATTTTATTTATCTATCTGTCTGAGAGTGAGAGGGAGAGAGAGCACAAGCAGGGGAAGCGGCAGGCAGAGGGAGAAGCAGGCTCCCTGATGAGCAAGGAGCCTGACGTGGGACTCGATCCCAGGATGCTGGGATCATGACCTGAGCCGAAGGCAGCCGCTTACCCGACCGAGCCACCCAGGCATCCCAAGTTCTATTTTTAAAAAGCAAACTAACAGGTGGGTCATTTCCAGTGCTAAAGTCTAGAAAAAATAATACCACCCTAAAATGTTGGGTTTTAATGACAAGACTCCCTCCACTTCTCTAAAGGAGACCATTCTAAACAATCCTCAAGAAAATGTTAAAGCCAGGAGTGAGATGGAGGCTTCCTCAACTCTCAGTTATCCACGGGGCCTCTCTTCCACCTGGGCAGGGCTGCTCCAGCAAGGTTTATCTCTCTTTGCTCGACTAGATGTTCTCATGTTGGGTGACCTTTGGGGACAGTTCTTGGCTTTCCTAGTTCTGGGGTTCCAAGCAAACAATAGGAAACAACCAAACCACATAAAACAAAAATTTTTCTCTCCTTTAGTTCTAAATCCCACTGTGTTTCCACCCCCCTGCTTGTTTTCTAAGAAAATAACAAAACTTGAGACCCACAGATGTTCCCTATTTAAATATATGATATATGTACCACTGGCCATCTCCCAGAGCAATTGTGCTCTTATTTCCCAAGCAAAGGCTAAAAAGGCGTGTCTCAGAGGGATGCGGCTCCTCTAGATTGTCCTGGAAGGTCAGCTTATGCCTGGAAACAGCAGTTTGGACAGCTCTCTGGCTGTTTCTCCCAGCTGTGTCCTAGCTTGCCAATAACGGCTGCAGGCGTTCTGCCACGTCCCGGCCCCTTGTCCCCAAACATCATCCGTAGCCTAGTCTCTGTTCCACCTTCCATCTGAACCCTCGTTACTCTTCCCCCTCTCCTCCATCGTCCTCCCTTCCCTGCTCCTGGACACCTCCCTGCTTTTCCTCCCCTTCCCACACTAGTCTATGTCTCCTGGTGCTGCAGCTCCAAATGCTGTCATGTGCATGTCTGTGCAAGAGTCTGAACTCTTCCCCCTGTTGCCGGGGGGTGGGATGAGACTGCAGGAAGCAGGAAGGCCTGGGGACCACTCATTAGACGTTCTTGGCAGTGGTGGGCCCCACCGATGCATACCCGGGAGCCCGGCAATGTCACCGTCCTCCCCCTGTAATCACTCCCAGCATCACTCTGGGATGCTGTTTGCACCGAGGGCTTCCATTTGCAGAAATGCTTACAATAACAGGTCTGAGGAAGTCCAAGCATACCTTGGAATGACTACGAGGCAAGGGACCTCACAGGCTAGGAGTTTCTGGATCTCTACTGGTAATACTAAGTATTATGATTAATAATACTTATTATCATTGTTAATAATACTGCGTTGGACTATTACTACTAATAATACTTGTGAGTATAGATAATGATAATAATAATCACTATTGTGCATTAATCTCGCAGCATGTGCCAGGCCCAATGACACCTGCTTTACAGACGACACCTCACTTAAGCCTAATATCAGCCCTCTGTGGGAGGCACCATTATTAACTGCCCCCCCTTAAAGGTTAGGACACAGGAGCTCAGGGAGGGTGAGTCATTTGCCCAAGACCATAGAGCTGGTAGATATGATTCCCTCAACCATTCACGCTGCTTCCTCCACTGGGAGGGTTAGCACTCTCTGCGCCTTTAGAATTTTTTCCCCCAAACATTCCAAAATAATGATAAAACATGGGTACTCCTCTGCCTTTGGTATAAAAAGCATACTGACATTTACAAGGCTCTGCTTTGGATCATCGTAAATATCAGATAACACACAGTGCCGAGTGCCATTTTACAAAATCTTCTGTTATCTGTGACCAAGTCCCTGCCCTCCCCCAGGCCTCCAGGTCAAGGCAGAAGGAGACGGGGTGGAATGCTAGCCTGAGTCTCTGTGGAGGCAGAACATATTCAGGAGTAGCCTTTCTGGACTATGTCCCTGATGTCAGCCTACAATTTTTTTTTTTTTTTGCCTTGAATCTCTCACAGATATGGAGAGAAAAATTTGGAGTGAGAAGGGGAGTCTCTGTGTCCTGGGGAGCATGACAAAGCTATCTTCCTGAAAAACCAGTACCTATGAAAACCCAAAACCAATGAGTTTTGAGCTGTTTTTTTCCCTTCTCTACATGATCTTCAAGGTGAATACAAATGTTGTCAGGCTTATTTGTTGGATTCAAAACATGATTAATCGCTTATTACTGCTGCATCACTGACCCAAGACATCACTTTCACCTCCTTGTCATTTCATCATCTAATCTTCTATTTCATTTGCATTGTCTGTGAACAAGATGTCATGAGGATTGCGTTGGCACTTCAAAAATGTCTGTACCCGGGGCGCCTGGGTGGTTGTCAGTTAAGCATCCAACTCTTGATTTTGGCTCAGGTCGTGATCTCAGGGTCATGGGATTGAGTCCTGCATCAGGCTCCATGCTCGAGACGAAGTCTGCTTGTCCCTCTCCCTCTGCTCCCTGCCCCCGCTTGCACTCGCTCTCTCTCTCTCTCAAATAAAGAAATAAATAAAATATTTGAAAAAGAAATGTCTCTATCCATCTATCCACCACCTTTGCACCCATTCACCCATCCACCAATCTACTCATCTACCCAACTCCTCATCCATCTATCCATCCACCCATCTACCCATAAGCCTACCCATCTACCTCTCTACTTGCCCATCCATCCCTTCCTTCTTTTCTGTTCCCATATTACCCTCCCTGATCCAGGCCCCTACTACCCTTCACCACCAATCTGTGCATCAGTGTGTTTGTGTAATAACATGTAACTGCTCTCCCTGAGTCCAGCATCTCTCTTTCAAAGCCATCAGATACACCAAATTAATCATCTTTAAACTTGGCTCTGACTACGTCATCCCCTACGCAAGAACCTTCAGTTCTAGGAAATAAAGCCCAACTTCTCCAGTGTCTAGGAAATAAAGCCCAACTTCTCATTCTGACATCCAAGGGCTTCCTTCATCTGTCTCCAACTGGCCTTTCCTTTTTCCCCCCTTAATTTCAGTTCTCCAATATTTCAAACATCCAGGTGAGTAGAGTGAACAATAATAAATGCTCGTGAACAGGCCATCCAAACTGGATTTTTCCCTTTTGGCTTCAAAACTACTCTTAGAAAGCAAAATGTTACAATATTCAGATACAACTGGAGCATTCTTTGTCCCCTTTCTTCCTCCCTGATTTCTCAACTGCTACTCTGCAGCTAGTGTGTCTTCTTACACAGCCCACCTTGGCATAGCTTTAGGTCACATAGCTGTCTAACAGTATAAACAATATGAACAATTACTTTCTGTTTTAACTTGTTTAAAAACATGATAGCTCACCTTGCTTTTTTCACCCAACATTGCATTTTCCAGTTTTATCCACATTGATACATACAGATCTAGTACCTTCATCTTAGGGATTGTATGCTAGTCCATTGTATGACTATCTATAGCTTATTTAGCCATCCCCTTTGTGATGGACATTTAGGTGATTTCTCTTTGTTTCTTTACTATGAACACTACTGTAGCAAACATCCTCGTACAGGGGTGTGTGTGTGTGTGTGTGTGTGTGATGCTAGAATATTTTTATAGATTATACTTAGAAGTAGAATTGCTGGGTCATAGGGTGTACATCTCTTCCTTCCTGTTGCTAGACCCTGCCCAATTGTTTTCCAAAGGGGTTGGACCCATTTGCATGTTTACTAGGAGGTTTTGAGAGCCCACGTTGCTCCACATGCTTGTCGGCACTTAGGACTGCCCTACCAATCTAATGTGAGTCAAACTGCGTCTCATTTTGTTTTCTCTTTACTTATTTGTTGTTGTAGGAAGATTTTATTTTTATATAATGGCATTTATCAGTATTTTTCTTTACAGTTTGTGCTTTTTATGTTTCCTTTAGGCAAAAGAAACATTCCTTTTTATCTTTCTTTTCCTACCACCAAGGTTTTAAATATCACCTCCTACATTTTCTTCCATAGTTTCAAAGTTCTGCTTTTTACCTTTAGTGCTTTAATCTATCTAGAATATATTTTTGTGAACTAAGGTAGAGGTCTTATTTTTCTATGTAAAAAAATATATATGTATGTGTGTATGTGTAAAATCATTTCCTAAAAATAACCCCCTAAATGACAACCAATGGAATCCACTCTATTTCTAAATAGTCCACCCTCCCCCCTGACCAAACCGGAATGCACCATTGTCACCTACTGTGCTCTCATTTGCAAAAGGTTCAGTTCTCCCATTAGTCAGCTGACCTAGTGCTGCTCTAGTACCTGCTATTTTCCCGACTATCACTTTAGAGGAAATCGCAATATCTGATAAGGCAAATGCTTCAACAAAAATGCAAAAAATAACCTACAGATCTTATTTTCTTATCACACTGAGATAAAGTAAGTAAGTAAAAGCAAGTACAAAACGTTAAAAAACAAAACCTTTGGAACTAAAATAAACATAATTCTGAATAATGCATGGGTCAAAGAAGAAGTTGCCATGGAAATTATGAAATATTTATATCTACATGACAATGAAAGCATCACTCATCAAAACTTCTAGGCTGCAGCTAGCTAATTTGTAGCATTAATGGCATTAATTTTCAATCATTCTTGTTTTCTTACGCATGCACTTTTTAAATTACATTTTCTAATTGGACATAGCTGACACACAGGAACATTATTAATTTCTGTAACCAGCCATCTTGCTGAATTCTCTTCAGCAGGAAGTATGATATTTGCTGTAGGCTTTCAGTAAATACGCTTAACAGGCTAAGGGTGTTCCTATTGATTCCTATTTGTTAAGAGTTTTTGTCTTAAATGGTGAAAAGTTAGAAGCATGCCTTTTAAAAGTCAAGAATACTTGCCCATGATCCAAGCCTGGGTGGCTCAGCTGGTTAAGCGGCCTACTCTTGATTTAGGCTTGGATCATGATCTCAGGGTCCTGGGATTGAGCCCCACATCAGGCTCAGCACTCATCGGGGAGTCTGCTTCAGGATTCTCTCTCTCCTTTTGCCCCTCCCCGCACTTGCTCATGTGCTCTCGCTCTCTCTAAAATAAATAAATAAATCTTAAAAAAAAAACACAAAAGTAAAAGTCAAGAATACCACTTCTCTCCCATTTCCCTTCACACTGTACTAGATGAAGGTCCTAGCCAATATAATAGGGCAAGAAAAAGAAATAAGAGGTTATAAAAGAAGAGACAAGGCCACCATCATTTAGAACTAATCAGTGAGTGGCTTCCTGAGCATATTTTCTTATTACTGACCCTTTGTTTAACCTTTGTGCCCTGAATAAAATATTCCTTCATTCCATCTCCAAACTTAAGTCTCACTATGTTCTCTCTCAAAATCCCAATAACCATCCTAATAATAGCTAATATTTATTGATTGCTTACTGTGTATCAGGTAGTTGTTTTATATCATCTTTTTTCAATCCTTACAACAACCCCACAAAGGAGGTTATTATTAGCTTCATCTTGAGAATGACAAAACTCAGAGATTAGGCTGAGCTCACATGGCCAGAAAGTGGTAGAACAGGGACTGAGCCAGAGAATCTGTCTGCAGCCCTAACCATGGCACTGAACAGCAACACCAACCTAGCTGTTCATGATGCAGGACCCAGACATTTCCGTCCACCAGCCGCTGCTTTGGTCTGGATTCCTGTGTCTGACTTTTCTCAAATCCCTGCATATCTGTGGGGACACAGTGATGTGCCACCCAGGTCCCTTTCAGGAGTAGAGTGCTTAGTTCCCTAGCTGTGAGGAGTGCTGTTGGCAGACACCCCAGCTGTTTGCCCTCCTTGGAACTGCCTTAGCTAAAGAGGTATCTGCTCAAGACCATGCCCCCTTCTGGGAGCAATAAGAACGTATAAAGACCCAGCCTCCTCGCCCTACTCAGGAGAACTCAGAAGGGCCACCCCAGCTTTGGAGCTCCCCCAAGGAGTCAACTGAGGCTTTAGTTGTGATTGCACCATAGCCCAACTTCTCCATTCACTGATTCCTGCTTTCCTTCCTTTCCTTCTGCAGGTGGGGACCCCCAAGAGTACTCGCTAATACACTCCTGCATTATAATCACTCTCAGTCGGCTTCCTGGGGAACCCACACTGGAATAAATCCTAATCCTTCAAGACTCACTTCAAATGCTGCATCCCCAACATTCAACCTTCCCTGAGCCCCAACCCCCAGCCCAGATTAGAAGTCCTCTTCCCTCCGAACCCATGTCCCTCTCTGCTGTATTCGAATCACAGCTACACACCTGTGTCTTTGCTTCCATTCTACAGTGTGATCTCCCTGAGAGGGCACTGGGTCTGACTCATCTCTCTTCTTTAGCAACTGTCTGCCACCAAGCATGGGCTCCATTCAGACACATCTGGACTCAAATCCCAGCTCACCTTTATCAGCATCAGTTCCCTCATCTATAAAATGGGATGATGACAGCATCTTACACTTAGGCTTTAAGAATTAAATATCTATGGAATGCTTAGCCCAGAGCCCAGCACACAGTCAGCACTCGCTGTTTGCTTTCTATCATTATTGTTTACCTACTGTCATGATGATAACACTGATATATGTTTATTCAGTGAGTCGAGAATGCCTGATGGTGACCAGCTCAGCAGGCTCTACTAGCAGAGTGAGTGTTCACGACTTCATCTCCCTGGTCGCCAGTGGAGATTGGCTGAAGGTTTCTCATTCCCTTGGCAGCTTGCCCATTTTGCTCTCTCTCTCTCTCCATGCGGGCCTCCTAGCTGGACCCGCCAGCATGCAAACCCTCACTCTCTCCTGCAACCAAGAAATAAAAAATAAACTTGGCTTTGAATCCAAGGCCATTGGTGCTTTTGATCTTGGTTACAAAGCAAGGCAATTATTGGACACAAAAGCCCTGATTTATTTATGAAATGCGACGGACATCTTCGAGGCGGGAACGAGAAAGCTCACTGAAGACTGAGACCTATTGCCACACAGTGAATGGCTGCTTTCAAACACAAGCCCCCCAGATGCCTTCTCGTCTCTGCTGAGAGTCTTTCCTCATTAGTGCTTCCTCCAGAACACCGCAGTTCCCAACAATCAAATTCACTTCACGGCCAGGCAAGTAATTAAATTCTGCAGGCATCACAGCACAGAATAATGGATGGCTATTGTTAAGGAGGCTGAGACTGAAAATGGAATGAATGGGCTTCCATGCCCCGTCTCAGACACCGTAGGGGCAGGAAGGGAGAGCAGGCAGGGCGCAGATGGACCCTCCCCACCGGGGCTCTGCAGGGGTTAGTGGATTCAGCACAGGAGCTGGAGTGGAAAACCTGCGTTCGGGGCCAGACTCTGTGCTGACCAGAGGCAGGCCTCAGTTTCCTCACCTGCACAACAAGGAGGTAAGTCATTCTCCGTGTGTGGTCCCCAGACCGCAGCAGCAACCTCACCAGGGAGCTTGTGAGAAAGGCAGATTCTCAGGCCTCTCTCCACTCTCCCGAATCAGCCACTGTGGCGGTAGGGCCCAGCAAGCTGTTTAACAAGTCCTCCAGGTGGTGTTTTTGAGGCTAGAATTTGTGAACGAGTAGATCACGTTTAAAAATGAGGTCACAAGTTCAAATGCAGAAAGGGCCAGGGAGGCAAAATAAAAGAGCCAAGCGGGTGTGCTACACCAGACAACAGCAGGGACCCTAGCATGGTGGGGACAGTATGCCCTGCCTAAAGGGGCTAGCAGCTACTCAGTTCCAGCCAACTACTACCAAGTATGGACCCATGTGGATCTGATATTGGCAAAGCTTCTTCTTCTTTTTTTTAAGATTTATTTATTATTTGAGAGAGAGATGGTGGGGGGCAAAGGGCAGAGGGAGAGAGAGAATCTCCAACAGACTCCCCGCTGAGCATGGAGCCCAACGTGGGGCTCGATCTCATGACCCTGAGATCATGACCTAAGTCGAAATCAAGAGTCTGATGCTTAACTGACTGAGCCACCCAGGTGCCCCTCAGAGCTTCTTATTTTTGTTTTTTTTGTTTTTTTTTTTAAAGATTTTTATTTTTTATTTATTTATTTGACAGAGAGAGACACAGCGAGAGAGGGAACACAAGCAGGGGGAGAGGGAGAGGGAGAAGCACACTCCCCGCTGAGCAGGGAGCCCGATGCGGGGCTCGATCCCAGGACCCTGGGATCATGACCTGAGCCGAAGGCAGATGCTTAACGACTGAGCCACCCAGGCGCCCCCGAGCTTCTTATTTTTGAAGAGAAACACAAAGTGCTGATTTTTATGTGAAATCCCACAATTTTTAAATATTGGTTTAATTTCTCTTAACATAGTGAGGGCCATGCAGATTATCCTTAAGAACCAAATTCAGCTAAAGCGTGCCATTTTGCAGCCTCCCTTCTGAGTTGCCTTGGACCTCCATCCTCATACACTCTACCCACTGTGCTCTTGACTTTCTCGGAACACTGAACTCCGAACCTCCTTTCCCCATTTGGCAGACTCCTATTCATCCTTCAACACCCATCTCAAAGGTCATCTCCACTGTGAACGCATCCTCAACCCTCTGACCCACTTTCCACCTCTCCACTAAGAAGGTAAGGAAGACTCAAACATGGGGTTAAAGAATTGACACACAGCAGAAGGTAACACAAAGGGAGACATGGAGAAGCTATAAAACAGGCTTTCCCCACAGAGGAGGAATTAGGACCTCTTGGAAAAGTTACCCTATTGCTGCTTGAAAAATCACTTAAATAAAAACACTGATCCCATTTGACCAGATTCTAACACAATGGAGTTTTAAAAGACCAAATATAGAGAAACAAGTGCAGAATTCGTAAGATAGATTAAAAAACAGTTGGCATGAAAATACCCAGGGATTCAAGTGGGGAGCTCAGAGGGGGCCAACCATGTGATGAGACTAAGGTCAAAAAGGCAAACGCCTGCATAGGTTTCATTATTAGAAATAATGTGGCTAGGGAGCCCTGCTCTACTCTTAGCTGGTCACACCTTCCTGGAGTATTCTGAATGGTTCTGAATATTAACTTGTGCAGGCTGGGGAAGCCTGAGACATGACCTAGGTGGGGGGGAAAACACAAAGCCAAATCACAGAGGAAAACTGAAGGGACCTGGAATATTTACCCAGAGGTGGGGAAGACCTGGTTGGGGGGTCATGATTTCTGTCCTCAAGCAAAAGACAAGTTTCCATGTTGATTGATCTGTGTGGCCCTCAGGATGGGACCAGGACCATGAGTGTCAACACTGAGATTTCATCTCAACACTAGGGAGAATTTTCTGTCGATGATTGTCCCCAAATGGAATGAGCCATCCTGAGAGGTAATGAAGACCCTTTATGAGGGACATCTAGCAGAGGGAGAACAACTACAGAGGATGATAAAGGGAATGGAACAGAGGCCTGGTGGACATCTATTGTTTTATTTCTCCCTTCTTTTTTTTTTTTTTAAGAGAGGGAGACAGAGCAAAAACAAGAGCAAGTGGCAGGGAGGGGGGGAGGAGGGGCAGAGGGAGAGAGAGACTCTAAGCAGAGCCCGATGCAGGGCTCGATCTCACGACCCTGAGATCATGACCTGAGCCGAAATCAAGAGTTGGATGCTTAATTTACTGAACCACCCAGGCTCCCCTCTCCCTTCTTCTTGTAAGAGGACTCCATGGGTTGGGTGGAGTTGAATGCACACCCGGCCTCAGGGGTTGGAATGTTTCCAGGCCCAGTCAGTCAGAGCACTGCATCTCACTGGCCGCTGGTGCAGCTTCAAGAGTGTGAGCCCATGCTGGGCAATCAGAGCCCAGAAGACTCCATTCTGGGAGAAGGGCACTCTCACTTTCCACAGGACTTGAAGCAGGTGGGATGTGAGCCCAGAGCTGCAGGGGGCCATGTGGTTGTCACATGGAGAGAGACTACGAGAGAGCCCTTCACCCCACGCCAAAAAAATGTTAGAAAACAGAGAAAATTGGATCAGAGTTGCAGAGAGATGGAGTTCTTTTGTGCCCCTGAAGCCAGCCAAGGCTGGAGGTAAGTCCCTTTCCTCCTGCAAGCCAGCTGAGACGGGTTTCTGTTGTTGACCACCAGAAAAGCCCTGACCCCTAGGATGGCCTCTAAGATCTCAGCCAGTTCCTTTTGCTATGATAGATCTTTATCTGACACTTAAAGCAAGGGCCACCTGCCCACAAGAATCTTGGGACAGCTTGCGGAATTTGAAGTGCTGCCTCTAGTCGTCCGAAGAGACTGCACTGCTAGAGGGGAACTGGAAACTCATGAGGAGGATAGTTATTAAGTCAAAGAGCATCCTGAGTCAGGGAGAAGTTGGCAGACAGAGCTGCTGCCCCAGACCCAAGCCCAGGAAGGACATGTGGCCTGGAAGCTACTCCCACCCTCTGCAGATGCATGGGCAGAGCATGACTTGGTGGGGTGGTGAAGGAACACCCACCCGAGTGCTACCACCAAGCTCAGGAATGGGGAGGGGGTCCCATTCTTCAGGATCAAGATTAAGCCACCATTTAATGAGTACCTGCTGGATGCCAGACCTGTGCCAGACACTTGGCCTGCCTCGGCTTTTCCAAGCAGCCCCCTGAAGTGGGAGCTGAAGTAGGCAAATGCGGAGGCTCAAGAGACTTGCCCAGGTTCACGAGTCAGTGAGAAGCAGTTCTGGGACAAACTCCCAAAGCCCAGCCATACTGGGCTCCTGCTGGTGGCGACCACAGGCCAAAAGTGGACAAGTCTAAGTTCTCCTGCAGGTTTGCAGGCTGGACCTCCTCATCTGTAGAATGGGGTGACTGACGATACCCTCCCCAGTCTGACCAGAGGCTGGCCTCCCCATTGTTCCGAGGTCTGCGGGATCTATTAGTACAGAAGGAGTGCAGCCTCCGTGCCGAGATTATCTCTAACTGATGTGACACAAAGGGCCGGCGCTGTGCTAAATCAGCCAGCCAGGCCCATGCCCAGCTCTCTCCCGGCCCACAGGGGCCAGGTTGCTTCCTTTGTTCCACCGGCCCCGGCCTGGTAACAAGGCAGCCAGAAGCTCAGCTGTCGACCTTGTTTCATTATTTTCTACCCTGTTAACCTCCATCACCAGTGACGCTGCTGTCAGCCTAAATGAGAATTGTAAAGATTGATCTCACTTGTCCCAGGGCTCAGTCAGGAAAAAGACCCTTCATTTCCTAACGGCCCTGATGACCCTTTCTCTGTGAGTCCCTCCCACCCAGGACAAAGATGTGACAGTAGTGGCAGGCGGGGCCTTGGGGCCAGAGCGAGTGATCGGGATCACCTCAGTCTGGCTTTGCAAAGCGCCGTGTTTTTTTCCTTTATTGCCCTGTATTTACCTCCCTAATTACGTTTGCTTACACAAATATTCAACTTGGACGACGTTTTATAAACACAGCCCCAGGAGGGAACCAGCGCATATTGTGCCGTGGAAGGGAATGAGCCTGTGATTACAGTTCCGCTGTAGAAGTCGTCCTCCAAGTGGACAGTCCAAATACAGACCACAGATTATTACATTTCAAATCAACTTGTCCTCTTACCTGTGCTTCTAGCAATCCCAGGTCACCTAATCCCTAAAATTGGCACCTGGCAAGAACAGACGAGCTTGATAATTTTATTTTATTTATTTATTTTTTAAAGATTTTATTTATTTTTTTGACAGAGAGACACAGTGAGAGAGGGAACACAAGCAGGGGGAGTGGGAGAGGGAGAAGCAGGCTTCCTGCAGAGCAGGAAGCCTGACGTGGTGCTTGATCCCAGGACCCTGGGACCATGACCTGAGCCGAAGGCAGACGCCCAACGACTGAGCCACCCAGGTGCCCCTCGATAATTTTGGTAGTAACACTCTTATGGACTGGTTGGTACAATGGTAGCTAGCTTTCCTGAACACTCGCTCTCGGTGCCTTACTTGGTTGGGGTCAACACCCTCTTAATCCTCCCCACTGCCCTGTGGGCCTTTTTATCACCATCTCACAAATGAAGAAACTGAGGCACAGAGTTAAAGTAACAACGCCCAAAGACACACAGCTGATAAATGGTGGAACCAGGATCATGAATCCAGAAATTTAAGAACTCTGGACTCAGAGACCACACCCTGAGCCACTCCCTTAATAATATACGTATCCCTCCACACCCACACAGTTTCCTTTAACCCTCACACTGCCCCTGGGAAGTAGTTGATCTTAACTCCTTTTGATCGACACAGAAGATGAGGCTCACAGAGGCTAGAGGACTAGCCCATTTTACAGAGGAGGAAACCGAAGTCCGTAGAGGTGGGTTCAGTTCTACAAACATTTCCACAGCATCTACTGTTTGCCAGGCACTGTGTAAGGAACTTGGGAAACAGAGACCTCGGGGCACATATAAGTGACTGCTCCCTGCACACTTGACTTCTGGGCATTTATATGGGTAAAACCTTCTGAAAACAACCGAGCACTTTGTAAAAAGCCTTAAGAATGGGCAAACTTTTGACCCAAAAATTCTTGTTGCAGAAAACAACTATAGGATAATAGCAGTGAATGTGACAAAAGTATATATACAAAGCAGCTCACCGCAGCGTTATTTAGAAGAGTAAAATAATGGAAATAACTTAAGTGTTCAACAATAAAAGATTGGTTAAATAAATTAGGGTAAGCTCTATCATGAAATACTATGGAATCATTAAAAATGGCACAGAAATAAATTTATTGACCTGGGAAAATTTTGTAATGCAGTGTTATTAACTTATTAGGTGAATAAGCAGACAGTAAAATCATATATGCAGTCTCATCTCATTCAGGAAATATATACTGGAAAATGTATACATATGAGAACTTACAGAAAATGTATTTGCCTATGTTTGTATAAAGAAATCCCTATGGCACCAAAGTGATTATTGCAGTGATAATATTCCCAGTGATTTTAATTTTTGTGTGTGTGCTCATATCCATTTTTCCAAATTTCCTATAATGAATATGTGGTACTTGCCAACCATGCAGAGATTTTTATTTTTGTGCGGGTAGTGGCTGAAGTGGCTGAGGCCACCAGCCATATCTAGGATTCAGACTCAGGGTCTGGGACACCACATCCAGCCCTCCGCCCCTTGCAGCCTTCAACACACCTGCCCTCCTGGTCCCATGCCCCCAAACCAAATCCCACCCTGGCTGGCAATTTTGTAATGCTTAGCTTGGGGCAGAGATATCTGAGCAGGTGGAGTGGCCCCCTTGCCCACCTTTTTGAAGAGTCTGATGACATCCTCACTGATCTGTGAGAGGCGGACGATGACATTGTTCATGAAGATGTCATTGAGGGTGGCATGATCTCGACTCTCCCGCCTGGTCTGATGCAGGACCAGATACCAACAGTTCACGGGCGAGAGGAGGTACTGGTCCTTCCTGTGGAAACCAAGGCAGCTCAGGTTGGCTTCATTGGAACTGTCATCCACACAGTGTTCTGCATTGTCATCCACCGTAGCTCTTTTGACCCTCATGGGGCCCTTTCAGGCTCAGTTTCATTAGAACACATTTACAGCTAGTGAAGCAATCCCCCCTAAGGTCCCAGAGCAGCACTGGGGCCAACTCCAGGTCTTTCGGCTCTAAGGCCTAACACATTCTCCTCTCCCCGCGGCATGTGGCATCTGCTATGTGTATCACTCCCTTCTGGGCAGAAGCTGACTTCCCTAGGGCTAAGAAATACTCAACCAATTGTGTTTAAAATACTTGTATTAGTTCTAAAATTATGCAGTGGAAAAACAAAAAGTGGACTCCTCCTTTTCCCTTCCGTGCCTCCCCCAATCCCTTTGTCCTCTCCCAGGGCCAGCTTCTGCCTTGGCCTCTTGGAAACACATGTCTTTGTCTCTCAATGGAACTGGGGGCTTGGAGGGTTTCAGGTTCTGTATTTGGGATGATGTTAACCCATCTCCCCAAATGGGCTGCTTGGGTAAAGTACATATAAGACAAATAAACCTTTCTCCTGTAACAACTGAGAGATTTTTAGCATCCTCTAAGATGGGTGTTATGCTGAAACAGGGGTTCTCAAAGTGTGGTCCTCAGACCAGCAGCAACATCACCAGGAATCTTGTTAGAAATGCAGATTCTCAAGCCCCACTCCAGACCTGCTGAATCAGAAACTCTAGAGGTGGTAGTCTGGGTTCTAACACGCCCTCTAAGGGATTCTGATTCACACTAAAGTCTGAGAACCACAGATCTACCTAGCATACCTTCCCAAGGCTTGAGAAATGGGATGTTTCTGAAAAATGAAATGAGAGACTATCCCTCTCTTATCTATGCTTTCCCAAAGGCCCCTCTTTTATCCCCAGTAAAGGGTATATACATCCTGTTCTCCAGGAAGAAAGAGGGAAAGGTAATTAGAAACCAAAATCAAACCCATAATCTCACGTTGCCACATGTGGTGGTATGCTGTGTTCCTGCCCTCTGACCCTGATTCTGCCCTCATTCCACTTCCCAGGGTGGGAAGGAGAGGGTGGATAGGCAGGATGTGGAGGACAGGACCTCCTGAGGGTGGTGGTCTCCAAAGTCCCTCCCAGACCTGCATTGCTCCCCTCGTGCCCCCAGGGTGGGCCACCTCCTAGAGCTGACCACGGACGTGCTCAGCCACCAACTAGCAGTGTTTTTGAGGAAGGGAATTCTGCTGACTCTCACTACAACCACATCATCCTCCCATAGCCAAAGGGATGTGCTGGGGGGTGCAACCCTGACAGCCTCTGGGCATCTGTAGCACCCCCAGGCCCCACACCCCACCCCAATTCCTGAGCTTGGGAAGGACAGGTGGGGGGGGGCTCCTGATTTACAGGAATTTTCTTGCTGTCACCAAATGAGCTAAAAATCTATCTATGTAGCAGGAACTGGGGAGAAGGGAATTTGGTTTAGAGGATGGTTATGGTGGAAAATGCCTAAAGAAAAGGGAAGGGACAGGCTGCCAAAGAAAAAATGAACAAATTGCTCCTTGCTTATAGCCTAGAGAAAAAGCTAGAACATGAAAATTCAACCACCCCGCCCAAATTCCTCAGCATTTCCTCTGTCAGGTCTCACGTGGGCTATGGGTGGCAGTGACACCGATGTACCTTGGAGGGGCTCCTTCCCAAGTGGCTGAGGCAGAAGGAAGGATTACAGTGGAAGGTGGTAAAGTGCTATAATAGAGACACATGCAGAGCGTCAGTTCTGCTTGAGAAGTTGGAGAAGGCACCACTCTCCTCCTGTGCTCTCCACGTCCCAGGGACACAGGCCCCTTTCCTTTGTGCCAGGTTCCCTCCCGCCTGGGGCCCTCACACATGCTGTTCCCTCCATCTGGAATCCATGAGCCCCAGCCCTTCTCATGATTGCCTCCTTCTCTTCTCTTCCCGGTCTCACCTTCAATGATACCTCTGCAGAGAGCATGCCTGTGACCGCACACTAAGGCGTGGGTCCTCAAACCGTGGTACCCGGACCAGCAACACTGGCATCAGTTGAGAATTTGTTGGAAATGCAAGTTCTCAGGGCCACCCCAGACCATTTAAATAAGAAACCCTAGGGATAGGCCCAGCCTCCATGTTCTAACCTGCCCTCTGGGTGTTCTAACACACTCAGGTTTGAGAACATTTGCCTTAAGGAGTTTCTACCCCCACCCCTCACCCTCCTGTAAGTTCTTTCAGAGGAGGGATTGTTCTGTTCCAGGCACCACATCCAGCACCCAGCAACGTGCCTGACTCAAAGTGGATATTATGGAAGAAAGACCCATGAGAAAAATACACAGTTGTGCTGGGTCTTGAAGAATGGGTAGGAGTTTTCCAAACAGCCAGAGGGGCGGAGAGAGATAGAATTGTAGACAGAGGGCACGAGGGATAAAAGATAGATAAGTAGCTCAGTACAGCTAGAATTTCAAATATGTTAGGAGAACACTGGTATGAGGCTGGAGAGACAGATTAAGGGTTTGATTATAGGGGGCAATGAATGCCAGGCTAATGAGCTTGGAATTTATTCTCTAAGCCACATGGTTCTCTACCGGGGTTGCACACTAGAATCACCTGAGAAGCTTTAAGAAAACACCAAGACCCAGGCCCCATCCAAGACCAATTAAATCAAAATCTCTAGGCACAGAGCCTTAGTATTGGTATTTTTAAAAACATTTTCTATAAGATTCTAATGTGCAGCGAGGGCTAAGAATGCCTGCTGTAGGCAGTGAGGAGTCATCAAAGTTACTTAAGCAGAGGTATGACCTAACCAATGCGTGTTTGAGGATGGGCAGATTGCAGGATGGGTGGTTGGATAGATGGATGGATGGATGGATGGATGGATGGATGGATAAATAGATGAGTAAGTGGAGGGATGGTGGATAGATGGGTGAGTGGAGGGATTAGTGGGTAGAT
This sequence comes from Halichoerus grypus, assembly GCF_964656455.1. Taxonomy (NCBI): domain Eukaryota; kingdom Metazoa; phylum Chordata; class Mammalia; order Carnivora; family Phocidae; genus Halichoerus; species Halichoerus grypus. Next base: position 166,986,602 of record NC_135712.1, on the reverse strand, counting down.
GGATGGGCGGATGGGTGAGTGGATGGATAGATGGATGGGTAGATGGGTGGGTGGGTGGGTAGGTGAATGAACAGATGGGTGGATGGGTGGATGGATGAGTGGACTGATAGATGGACAAGTGGATGGGAGGATGGATGGGTGTGGGCATAGGCTTGGGGCTGGAGGGAGGACCAGTCGGGACTTGTTTAGTCCAGGAGAAGAGAGAGGATGAGGGCCTGGGTAGGTGGCAGTGTGGCCAGAGAAGGTTGGACTTGAGAGATACCTCAACAGAAGAGCAGATAATCTTGGAGACCTCCTGGAAATAGAAAGGAAGGAGGAGGAGGGAAGAGTGGATAGTGATTCCAAGCTTTGGATCTCAGGCAACAGGGTAGATGCTGATGACACGGACTGAGATAAGAACTGCAAGGGAGAAGCAGGTTTGGGCAGAAAACACTTTGCACATCCATTTTTCACTGCTTCCTAGGTGCTGATAGAAATGGAAAGATTAAAGGGGAGATGAGATAATTGAGCTGTTACTTAAATTACTTCAGGGGCTTAGCTCAGTCTGGGATGCAAGAATTGAACAGCATCAGGGAATTAAATGTACAAAATTTATGGAAGTCACAGCCAGAAGGTGAATTTCAGGTGGGGAGAAAGAAGACAAGTGATCTTGAAAGGGTACGGAAATGCTGGGATGGCTTGGGGACCATTAAATTAGGTCGCCTGGTCAGAGAGGCTCGGTAAGAGAAAGACAGAAAGGACAGCACTTTCCTTATCAGAAGCTGTGGGCAGGAGGCAATCTGAGCAGTCTCAGACGGGAATTCTGCAGAGAGGCGGGGGGGCGGGGGGGAGACGGAGGCAAGGGGCACAAAGTTACCTGAAAGCAACCAAGGACTCATCAAGCTAGAGCGAGCAGCTGCTGGAAAGATGAGGGCCTTGTCTCTCTCAGGCTTCACTCACTGTGTGTGTGTGTGTGTGTGTGTGTGTGTGCACGCGCGCTAGGCACAGCGAGGCATGGAGCATGCAGCAGGGACCACAGCAGGCAAGACCCTGCTCCCACATGCCTTGAACTCACTCGAGTGAGGGGGACACACAAGGGAGCAGATGATGACACAGCCTCCTGAATGTAGTGATGAGAGGGAGCTGTGGAGCAGAGGAGGGCCCCCTTGCCCACATTTGGTGGTGAGGTGGTGGATGGCTTCCCAGAGGAAGCACTTTCTAGACTGAGAAATAAAGGCTGCAATGGAGTTTGAAAGGGCAGAACTTTCTAGATCAAGAAATACAGTGAACAAAGGCCAAAAGGGAGGTTGGAAAGATGTGGGTGAATAGAATGTAGTCGGGGGGGGGGGCTCGAGCATGGTATTCTGGGGTGGAGGTGGGAGTGACAAATGAGGTTGGAGAATTAGGAAGAAGACACATAGCCAAGGTCCCATTAGAGAGTTTGAGCTTTGTTCTCAAGTCGGTGGGGAGCCATCGAAGAGTCTAGATCAGGGAATGAAAGGGTAAAATTTAATTTGCAGATTCTCGCTTTGACTACTCTGCGGAGGACAGGCTCAAAGGGGCCAAGAGAGAAGTTGAGGGACTCAGGAAATACCTAGGTAGTGAGAAGACTGGGCCTGGAGATTGACTGGATGGGGTTTGGGATGGGGGTGAGCAGGGAGGAAGAGACATCCATGATGAATCCCAAGTTTCCTGGGTTGGGTACCTGGGAGAGCAGAGGTGGCATCTGCTAAGCTGAGGGGAAGGAGGGCAGTGGTGAAGTAGGGAGGAAAGGAGAGGAACTCTGTTTGAACATGACAAGTCTAAAGGGCTTCTGGAACACCCAGATGGTGATATCTGGGCTAGAGAAACAAATGGGGAAGCTAGCAGCAAGCACTCGGATGGTATTTGAAACCACCGAATGACACAGAACTCTTTACAAATGTGCATGACCATGTGGCAGAAGGGGCAAATCCTTGGGAGGCCTGGCCAGGCTGCAGCTGGAAGGATGGGGCAGGGCTGGGCTCCTCCCTTCCCTTGGTTACCGAGGATGGGGATAATGGGCTAGCCCATCCTTCTCTGCAGAGAGGCTGCCCGGGCCTGCCATCCAACCAGCGGGCCCATCCTCTTGGTCCCTCCCAGCATGGGAGACTGCTTGTTCTGCTCCCCTCACCTTCTCCCAGCCCTGGCTCCCTTGGTGTGGCAGCTCATTTGTAGACTGAAAGGCTGGGGTGAACAGGGCTGTCCATAGCCAGGGTCAGGGGCAGAGCTGACCACTCCGTGGAAAGCTGCCACTTGTGGTCTTGGCCACAATGGTACCAGGCTCTCACAGTATCAGAAAGAAGAGGCAAGAGCCACAAATGGGACCCAGCATGGCAAAACAGAAAGATGCCTGGACTTGAGCGGGGGTGTTCACTGGTGTCCACCACACTGCCTATGTGACTTTATGCAGGTCACTTAACCCCTGTGGCTTGGCTACTTAAACTGTACCATGAGCCTTGGGATTAAACATCAGAAAACAGCTCCATGGTCATTCATTCAGCCATTCATCCATTCAATACATTTTTATTGAATATTTCATATGGACTAGACGCTAGGCACATAATTTTGAGGACAATAGACACAGTTCCTGCCTCCATGGAGTTTACAGTTTAGTGGGGGAGACAGACACCCCTCAAGGAATCCTGCAAATGTGTGTCAAGTTCCAACTCCAGAAAGTGCTAGAGAGGACATAGCAGGGTGCCATGAGAGCCCATAACAAGGGAACCTGGCCTGGGGGTCCCTGAAGTAATCCCTGAGGAAGGGGTCTTTAGGCTGGGCTCTAAAGGAAAAGTGTTGGGGGGGTAGCTAGGTAAAGGGGATGGGGCTCAGAGGAGAGGGGCCCAGGCAGAGGGAACAGAATGGGCAAAAGCTCATGTCAGGGCAGGGGAGTTTGGTGCATTTAAGGAACTGAATAAAGGCCAATGTGGCTGGAGCCCGGGAAGCAAAGTGGGGGAGAGGACAGGTGCAGGGGGTCGAGGGCTCTGGCCAGCGCATCAATCACCATCCCACTGGCCATCTGGATTGTACCGGGACCGCACGAAGAAGCACCCAAACCACACAGGGCAGAGCTGGGCACCGACCTTCCTTTCTTAGGAGATTACTTGTCCCTTTTGAGAACAGGACCCCTTTGACCTGAGACCCAGCTCTCCATGCCAGCAGCGATTTCTGCCTGTTGTGACCACACTTTTGGAAGCTGTCACAGTGAACCTGGCGGGCTCTCTCTCCTTTAAGGCACATCTTGAGCAGCCTTTCTGCTTTTCCCATCTTGCATCCCAGTGTCTATGCAGCAGGCAGAAGCTGCTGAGCTAAGGCTTGATGTGAGAACTTTCACATATATATGTATATCTATTTTCTTTTTTTTGGCCAGAAAACAGCAATGAAAATTTCTGGTGAGTCACAGCTTTCTTTCTTTGGCTAGGGGAGCTGGGTATGAAGCTCCAAGAGCCTGCAGCTAGAGGAGCGAGACCTTGCCAAGCTGGGGAAGCTAGGGAAATGAAATTAGCAACAAGCCACCTTCTCCAGCTTCTCGGCTGGGGGCCGGAAAATTCCGCTTAGCAAACAGAACCTATTTCCAGGCCTTGCAAAGCCCCACACTGCAGATGAATCCAAACCCACTGCCCCGGGACTATGGTTCCTCTGGGAGAGAGGCAAGCTCATGCAGCTGACACCATCCCCAAGATGCCAAATGCCTGCCTCTGGCTTCCTGCTCTCCTCCAGCACGTTCTTGGGTCTTACTCAGCAGGCTGCCAGCAAAGCTGCCCCTGAACAGAGCTCCCTCAATTAGTTCCAGGGCCCAAAAGGTATGGGTAACTTCTTGCTACCTAAGCTGCCCCAAGCAGGATTTGGAATTCATCGCCCTTGCTTGGAGCATGATTCAGTAATTCCACAAATATGAACTGAGGGCTGTCTCTTGTGCCAGGCAATGGTAAGCAAAATGAGTCACGCTTCCTGCTTCATGGAGTGTACAGCCCAGTGGGGGCCTCAGGTGATAATCAAATAATCACATAAATAAATAGAAAATTGCATCAGTGGTGGGGGCTCTGAAGGAGAAATGCATGGTACCTCAAGGGTCTATAACGGGGGTTACCTCACCCCAGGAAGGTAGAAGTGGGTGTCAGCTGACCATGCGGGTCCTTCCTGTCACTGAGACTTCAGTTGAGATGTTTCTCCTGCATGAGGACTTCCCTGACCCTCAGTGGCTCCCTGGTCTCTAGCACAAAACCCTACTTTATTGTCATTACTGCACTACCACTCCTGAGATCTGTCTTGTTCATTTACTTTCTGTTTCTGGTCTTTGACTCCTCTCAAGCTTCCATCCGTTATGTTCACCACTGTTCCTCTGGTGCCAGGCAGGCCTGGGCACACGGTTGGCTGAAGAGATGAAAAGTATCCAGAAGGATAAGCTGGAAACAGAAGGACGGGCAGGTTTTGGCATAACCCAGGGATAAGGGAGAGCATTCCCTACGGTAAGTGTGAAGGCTCTGTGTGCATGCATACCGTGGAAAACTGAGGGAAGGTATGTGCAGCCAGAAGGCAGAGAGGAGGCAACCGAGGGTGGAGACAAGGCTGAAGAGGGAGCACGAGCTGGGGCCTTGATGAACAGGGCGAGCATCTGGGCTGGCTACTGCCGTAACGAAGGACCACGCTGGGGACGTAAACAGCAGACGTGTTGTCTCACAGTTCTAGAGGCTACAAGTCTGAGATCAAGGTGTCAGCAGGTTGGTTCCTTCTGGGGGCTGTGAGGGAGACCCTCACATGCCTCTCCTCTAGATTCTGGTGGTTTGCTGGCAATCTTTGGTGTTGCTTAGCTTGTAGCCATATCATCCAACCTCTGCCTTTGAGTTCACATGATGCTTACCCTGTGCGTGTGTGTGTGTCCAAATCTCCCCTTTCCATAAGGACACCAGTCATGCTGGATTAGGACCCACCCTTATGCTTACGTTAACTTGATGCTCTCTTTCCAAATAAGGTTGCTTTCTAAGATTTGGGGGGTTAGGATTTCAGCCTGTGAATTTGGGGAGGACACAATTCAACTCATAATAGACTGCTTCCCCAAGTGGATCAGGAGCCCAAGGAGAGTTTACATGACCACTCAGCCATCTTTCTTGTGGTCCATCCGAGGAGCGAATGGGCCCATGATGCAGAGGATAAAGTTTGACCCCATCAGCTGGCATTCAAGGCCAGTCCAGCCCTCTCCCTCATCCACTTCTCCGCTTGCAGAAACCTTCTCCAGGCAATGGACAAAGCTCTTAGCCAGGGACGGGTTTCTTCATTTATCTATTTTTTGCCTCCCAAGGAATCTAAGGTCATCATACTGGGAGTTGGAGAAGTTCGGATCCTGACTCTGCTGCTAATCGGCTGTGTGTTCTTGGGCTTGTCACTCTACCTCTCTGAGGCTTCACTGTCTCATCTATCATATGGGTGGGTGAGTGATTCAGTGGCCAGTGAGGGCCTTCAGATATTGACAACATCGACTGTATTTTCGAAAACCAAAATGCTTACACATGATCTGACAAAGGCTTTTATGTTCCTGATCACCCAACGTGTTTATTTGAAAAGCCTCATAAGAAGCACAAAAATGAAAGCAGTGAATGGCCATTACGTAGGACCCTTTCATGTATTTAGCTTCAATGACAGGACAATGAGGCTACTGAAATCTGGGAAGGGGGGGCAGCTCTTCCTAGTTCATGGGCATTCCTGCCTTGACACCTGTGCCCATTCCGTCTTCATGCACCTGGAATGCCTTCTGCTATTCTTGCCACACAGCAAAAGCTTACTCTCAGAAGTCCTGTTCACAAGGCTCTTCCCTCAGGGATTACCTGAGATCTGTCTAAACCACTCATTTGGATCTACTCAGTTACCTCCAGACATCTTTTATGTTGTTGCTTAGCTCCTCAATCACCACTCACATGTGTGGGGCTGGTTCCCTCACTTACTCCATAAGCCCCTTGAAGGCAGGAACAATGTCTTGTTTTCTTTGTATTCCATCATAGTCCTTGGCAGAATCCAATTCATTCATTCATTCACCCGTTCACTCACTCGCTCTTCTAATGTTTTTTGAACACCTGCCATGTTTTAGGCACTGTCTGGTCACAGAGGACTGAAAAGATGACTCAATGCGCCTTGAGAAGGCTCACAGTCTAGTAGGTAAAATTAATGCAAACCATTCCCTGTTGCTTTTTTTCCCCACAGCTATCCAAATAACAGCAACCAACACTTAACCTGCTAGAGGAAGCATTGTTCTCAGGTATATCCCCTGGAAGGTAAGAGATAACACAAACTAAAGGCATCAGAATAGAAGAGGACATCACCTCACACACAGAGCGCTATTTGCATGTGGGGCTCATATTCTAGATGGAAATCTGGAACTGGGCTAGGACAGGGCTTTTCAAACTGGGTCCCAAGGAGTGCTAGTTTGGTGAAATGTTAATCAATATTAGAGGGAGAAAGAATTCTGTGGTCAAATAGCTTTCAGAAAGAAGTCACCAGGCTTATTTATTGCACAACTTCTCAGAGCCTTCCATACCCTAATGTGTGTTGGGAATCTCAAAGAGGAGGTATAGAGTGGGTAGTTGCTCCTAACTGCATTCATCTCCACCTCGCCCCACCCCCATCTAGAAGTCTCAGTGTATTGGTGTCTTAGAAAACCCTCCTCTGGAGGAAGAGAAAGTGTTAGTTCCAGCAAACCTCTGGCTTCCTAGAACTATGCAACTTGTTCGGACGACATTCACCTACACTGAGAGGCAGGTTTTAAGGGCCCTGGTGTGCTGCCCCTCCCCCCACCACACTCCTGCTCAAGAAGGGCCCCCAGTTCCAGGTCTTGAAGAGGACAAGCCAACCTCAGGCTAGGGCTGCCTGGGAAAGAGCACTGGATTATGGATTTGACTCCGGGGAAGTAGAGGGTTCTAGAAGGCCAGCCTGGCCTAAAAGTAAGTTGTAAATAATTTATCATCTGGAAAATCATCACAATGGGTGCTCTTACACATAAATAACCCTTAGAATCCCCTGGAGGGCTTGTTAAAATACAGATTGCTGGGCCCTACCCCTGGAGTTTCTCATTCAGCAGGTCTGCAGTGAGGCGCCAGATTTTGCATTTCTGACAAGTCTCCACATGATGCTGCTGGTCAGGACCGCACTTTGTTAAAGGGGTGCTCTAGCATCTGCGGTCCCGGTTCCCGGTCAGGGACAGCACTGTGAAGCCCACATCTGTCCTCTCAGCAACACTGTGCCGGGCGCCAGGCACAAGGAGTGGGTGATCCTTTGCCCAAATGGCTCCACCAAGCTCCTAAGGCAGCCAGAAGACAGATGTCCCCCTCCTTTGCCTCCCACCAGCCCCACCCCAGGGCAATTCCAATTACCACTTGATCTTCATTCGTTCATTCAACAAACAGTTAGTACGTGCCAACCATATGCCAAACCTGGTGCTGGGTGTTCAGGACCCCAGGTCAAGAGCCACCCGCTCTGCCATCTCTGAGCTCATCTCCCAGTGCTTGTCAAAAGGGGGACAGAATAGAACACAGGCGATTTCAGCACAAGATGGCAGCATCTGCCTCACTCTTCTCAAGACCTTCTGTCAAGTCCGAAAGGGAAAACATCCTTGATTCCTCTTTTCCTCAGTCCTGCCTCTGAAAGACTGCCCAGCACTGCCCACCCCGCCTGGTCTGCTCTGCCATGCCCCTGGCAATCATCACCACCGCCTGCACAGCAATAATCCCACCCACCTGCTCCACTCGTGCCCCCTCCAACCCAGGGTCAGCTTTCAAAAACAGAAATGGGGTCATGCGCCCCCCTACTTACAGTGCCTCAGTGGCTTCCCACACTCCCTTACCACCGGTTCCAGCCCCACTGGCCTCTCCTCCCCTCCTGTTGCCCCCAGGGCTGCCCTTTCTCATCCCTCAGGTCTCTGCTTAAAAGCCACTGCCTCCAGGTGCCTTCCCTGACTGCTGTTCTGGCTCAGTGTGGAGGATCAAAGAGGGCTGCAAGTCCTTTGATGGGAGAAGGGTTTTCTTTCCTATCTCCTTGAAGTGGAGCTTGGGCTGAGAGGCAGTGCTGGGCCAGTTCCAGACCTCGCCTTGCAGACTGGGGCTTCCCCACGGCTCTCTTGGGGTCCTGAGCCACAGTGTCAGACACCCAGCTGAAATGCTAGGTACAGAGGCCGACACCACACAGGGAAGGAGACAGCCCAGCTGGGCCCAGCCTTGCAGCCGTCCCCACCAAAGCTCCCGGCACATGGGTGAAGCCACCTTGGACTCCAGCCCAGACCAGCCACCAGCTGGAGATCACTCGGTGATCCCAGTCAAAGCCCCATAAAGTGGAAAAATCACGCGACTGAGGCCTGTCCAAATTCCTGACCCACTAAACCATGAGGTACTGCGTTTTAGTACTAAGTATTGCTGTTACACAGTGCTATGATGGAAATAAATATAATGCAGAATAAATAACCAGAACATTCTGCATTATATTTATTTCCATCATAGCACCTCCTTGGGCAGCTATATATATTTTTTTGATTGCCCGAGCAGATAAAGAGCAAATGGAGGAGCACTGAACTTAGAATCAAGAGACCTGAGTTCTTGTTATGGACTGAACATCTGGGTCCCCTTAAAAGTCGTATGTTGAAACCCTACGCCCAGTGTGGCAGTATCAGGTGGCGGGGCCTTTGGTAGGTAATTAGGATTTGAGCAGAGCCCTCATGAATGGGATTAGTGCCCTTAGAAGAGTCAGGGGAGAGCTCGCCTGCTCTCTCTGCTCTCTACCATGTGAAGACACAATGAGAATCAGCGGTCTGCACGCTGAGAGAGCTCTCACCAGACCCCAGCCATGCTGGCACCCTGTTAGGGCTAGGCTCACTGGGGCTGAGCTCCCTGTGGCACATGATTCAAAGAAAGGTTCAGGTGGTGGCTCTGAGGGTTTACCTGGGGCAGGTCGAACATTTGGAGAACGATACCATCACCATCTATTTCTTTTCTACCATCACATATTACACACACTGAGGACCTCTTATTTTCCTGGGCTGTGCTGTGTGCTGAAACACCTAGATTAACAGGACACAGTCCCTGCTCTCAGATACTGTCCCTCCTCTTGAGGGGGCATGCCCACAGTTGGTACAGTCGGGGCAGGCACCCAGTCCCTCTGGCCATGTCCTTTGAACTCTGCCACCTGCTTGCTCTTCAGGCCTCAGTGTTTAAGGCCTGAGTCTGACCCAGTGGTTCCTCTGTGTGCCCATAATATTCTGTATTTGTTGATTTGCTTATTTAGCCAGTATTTACTGAGTACCTACGAAGTGCCAGGCCCTGATTTATCGTAGGAAACAAGACAGGTGGTTCCTGCCATGGTGGGATCTCCCATCTAGCGGGAGAGATAGAGGAACAACCAAACATGAAAAAAAGAAAAGAAAGAAACTATCAAATGATTGCTCTGATGGACTTCCAGCTTCTAGCACGGTGAGAAATCGGTTGACAAGCCACCTGGTCTATGGTACTTGGTTACAGCAGCTGAGTGAACTAAGACAGTTGCCATCCCAGCTCGGCCACTCACTTGCTGGGCTATGTTGGGCAACTCAATTCCCTCTCTAAACAAAATCTCTCAGCCAGAGTAGGTTTTACAGACCAAGTACGTTTCCTCCCTTCCTTGCTCCTGCTCATCCACAAATACCCCATCTCTGTCTGGCACTGGGCCCACTGCAGTGGGAATAAAATAACCAGATCTGGGCCCTGCCCTCGAGGCCCTGAGAAGCTACCTGCCAGAGAGAATGAATGAGTAACTGTAAGATAGCAAGACAAGCCTTCTCTGGACAGCAGGACGAAGGACCCAGAGCCCAGCACAGATCCTGTTCACTGAGCTCCAAAGAGGCAGCCAGGGGTCAGCACTGGTTGGCCCTGGGGTCAAAGGGCAAGTCCAGGCATCCCTTAGAGACTCCTGCTTCCAAAAGCCACATTAGCATGGTGCAGAGGGCCTATACCAGCTGCACTGGCCTGGGCCCACGCCCTAATTAGACTTTCATAGCGTCTCACGCAGCCTGCTTGGCCCGACTACCAGCTGGAGCTCCTGTTCCGTCTGGTGGCCTCCGGTTAATGAACCCGTGAGGGGCTGGCCGAGCTCATTACAGGCGATGCGAGGGAACAGGGGACCCCCCCGCCCATGCTCCCCCATTTCATGTTCACACTGAAAATGCGAAGGGAAGAGACGGGCAGGAGCTGAGGCCACAACCTGACCACACAGCCCTGGATGGCTCCAGTGACGGCTCAGCCAGAGACAAGGGTTTCCGTGCGTGTGTCTGTATCTCTGGTTTTAGGGGAGCGTTCTCAGGCTGCACCCGGCCCTTTCTTCTCTCAGGCCAACGAGGCAGAATGAGAATGACAGTTCAAATCTGTCTCCTTGCAATGACTGGTCCATAGACATGTCTGGACAAGCTGCTTTCTCAGAGCTTCACTGTCCTCAGCTTTAAGGTAGGGCAGTAACCCCCACCCGGCCCCAAGTGCTCAGCTACTGCCCTCAGTAAACTGTCATTGCTGCTGTTATGACAAAAAGATAGGCTGGAGAAGGCACCAAAATGTGAGCAGCGTTTGCTTCTGAGGGGCAGGACTGCGTGAGTGACTTTTTCCCTCCTATTTTTCTGTATTTTCTAAATTATATACAATGAGCATTTTACTTTCATCATTTGGAAAGAAAAAAAAAACTTTTCTCAAAAAAAAAAAAAATCTATCAGAAAAATGAGATTATATGTGTGGAAGGGCCTAGACAGTGCCTGGGAGGACGTTATCAATAGAAGCTTCCTCCTGCAGGCTAAGTTTGAATAAATGAGATTGGGTAGAAAACCAAGTGTGGTATTTACGAAGAGGTAATGAACTTTTGCTCTTTAATAAAGCAATTTCCACAAAAGTGAGTATTCAAATGCTGTGGCTCAGACGAGGGGAGTTGTTTACAAGAGTTTAAAGGAAGAGCGCTCCCCGGCCAGAGCAGAAGGCAAAAAAATATAGGGAGGAAGGTGGAAGCAAGCTAGGGTCCACTGACAGGTGAACAGATAAACACAATGTGCTGCATACATCCAATGGAATATTACTCAGCCTTAAAAAGGGCACAGGCTACCGCTTGGAGAAAGCTAGAGGACATTATACTAAGTGAAATAAGCCAGACACAAAAGGGCAACTACTGTATGATTTCACTTCTCTGAGGTCCCTACAGTAGTGAGATTCATAGATACAGCAAGTCAAATGGTGGTTGCCAGGGATTCGAGGGGGAGGGAATGGGGAGTTAGTGTTTCACGCGAATGGAGTTGCCTATTCGCCAGATGAAAAGCACTGTGGGGGTGTATTATAGTGATGGTTGCACAACAGTGTGAGTATCCTTCATGCTACATAACTATACACTTAAAAATGGTTAAGACGGTAGATTTTATATTAGGTGTGTTTTACCACAATTTTTTTAAATGTAGAGAGAAAAACAGGATCAGACCCAGAGGAAGGAGGAGTGGGTCAGAGGGTTGGAGCAAGTTGCTGATTCCCTGTGGTTGAGGGCTACTGGCTGGAGAGACGACAGGTGGAGGAGAAGGTCCTGGGAGCATGGCAGAGGGAGGGACAGCCGCAGAGTGGCGCCCTGCCCGGTGAGCGCTGTCCCGGTGAGGTTGCTACCTCCTACCTGCACTTAGGAGGCTGGCCCCAGTGGGTTCAGGGCAAAGAGGTTTTGTTGCTGGAAGACTCAGAGGCAGCCCACGTCAATGCCTGAGGGGATCCGAGCCCACAAACCCAGAGTATGGAGTGTGAGAAATCAGGACCCGGGGAGTTTGTGTATTATAAATAAACAAGGCAGAGAAAGAGCCCCCAGCACCGATCCTCCAGGGGTGTAAGGAAGATGTATTGAGCATCAGCTCCATGGAGAAGAGATTCTGAGATCCCTGTGCTGAGGGAATTGGGAAGTGGACTGGCTGCCCCCCCCATAAAAGTGTCCGGATGTCCTGAAAGGAGGGGGGAGGTCACCTTAGCCCAAATGAAGACTAACGCAATGCCTGGGTCTTGGTAGGATAACAGCAACAGCAAGGACAATTTACTGAGCATTTCCTGTCTGCCACAAGTACTTTTCTCATTCATTCTCTGCAGCATCCTTATGCGTGAGAACTATCTCTATCCTCACTTTCCGAGGAGGAAGAAGCCAGGCACAGGGGTCCATAACCTGCACTCCCAGGGCCTTAAAAGCACACCGGTCGGCCTCCAGTGAGTCTTCACCTCCTTTCTGCTTTGCTGCCTCCCCTTGGCCCCGGCCCCGGTCCCCTCCTCACTTGAACTGGTGCTCGCGGGAACTGCGGATCTTGGAGGAGAACCGCTCGGCCAGCTTCTCCAGGCTGCGGGAGTACTCGAGCTCAATCTCAGCTTTCCGGCGGAAGAACTCCTGGAGGTCCTGGAGCAGCTGCAGGCGGGACTCGGACTGCTGCTCCAGGCATTTGAACTGCTCCACCAGCTGCGTGCGGATCTCTGCGGGCAGAGGCAAGGGGCAGCGGGCATTAGGCTGTGGTGGGCACCGCGGTGGGACCCACCCGGCTGACCCAGGGCCCCTGGGCGCAGGCACTGCGATTCCTGCAGCCCCCCTCCCCACCGCCACCCTGGTCCCCCAGAGCCTCTCCGGCATTGGCACGGAGATCTGGCACGGGCTGGCTTCTGTCACATGGTCTCACCCAATGTTTCCCCAACTTGAGTCATGGCGTGTCACCACCATGGCTTTTGTCATATCCACATGCCGCCAGCATTATTATTTCTTCCATATGATCTAGTCAATTGGCTCACTTTTCCTACTGAAATGAACGTATTTGAAACGAACGGCTTTGTGTCACTGCAGGGAGGGGAAAACCACGACCACGTGCCATCCTGCGACACAGAAAATGAATTCAACAAAAACAAAAAGTTTGTAAAAGTCTATCTAGAGACTACTGCTTACCAGAGGCCCTGAGCCCAGGCTGCCTGCTCTCTGTCAACAAAAGGAAAATGGGAGGGGGCGGGGCGCTAAAGACTTTCTCCAGATGCAGTCAGGGCTGAGAGCGGCTGAGAAGGGGATGCCAGGGGCTCATGGGTTTCAGTGTTACTTAAGGCCACGTCTGTGTTCCGCGTTAAGTCAGCTTGAGTTCCAGGCATAAACATCTCAAGTACCCCTAGAGGACTGTCACCCACACTTCAGGAAATACGGACAGCAAACCAGGTCTGTGCAACCAGGGCGAAAGTTCAAAAACTGGGGAGGTGGAGATAAAAATCACAGGCAAATCCCAATAATGACAGCCAACCTCATCTTCAAGCCCATAGTGTGCTGCGGGCCCTCTGCTTTAACTCCTTCCCCACCATCCCACAAGCTGCTCAACACATGGGTCTCCCCAAAGCACTCTGCTCACACCAGCTCCCTGCTCAAAACACCCCACAGCCCCCTTCTGCCTGAGTATTAAGCCCAACTCCTTAGCATGGAATCCAAGGCCATCCGCCGCCCAGCCACAAACTTTACTTGTCGGGATTTACCCCCAGTAGACTCTCGAAACTGTTCAAACCAGTCCTTGACATGTCCAATCCCACCTGCATAAATAGGTACCCTGTCGGAAATGATGGCCAACACCATCTTAGCATCCTTCAGAGAAGTGGTCTTCACAGGGGGCAGCCCTACCCTGGGGTACATAAAGCCTTCCGCAGGGGTACACAGACAGGAAAAGTACAAGGGATTCAGCTGAAGATCCTGTTTCCATTTCCACTCTTCCCTGCTCTGCCTGAGAATGTGTCTCAGTCTAGATGGCATGACTGCTCTCCTTCCCCACTTCCCTCTTCACATTGGTCCTTCTCCTGCTTTGCAGAAGAAAGACCAACTTCTTCATCCAGAATCTGACTATGGCCTAGTGCCCTTAAATGTCAAAATATCTGGGTGCCAAAAAAAAATGGACAATTTAGAATGTTGGTGTTAACAAATCTTCCTTTGGGATCCTGAACCCTTGCTACTCAAAGTGTGGTCTGTGGACCAGCAGCATCAGCATCACCAGTGGGCTCATTAGAAAAGCAGAATCTCAGACCCCAACCCAGAATTTCTGATTCAGAATCTGCATTTTAGCAAGATCCCCAGATGGTCCTATGTACCTTAAAGTATGAGAAGCACTGCTGTCAACTATCCCCATCCATCTCATTATGAGAAGCATTTCCCACACTATCTTACTTTTATGTTTAGTAATTATTTATCAGATGTATAAAATACCCATATTATTTTGATGAACTGTGTATGTGATCACTGTAATGATAAATCAATCCAAAAGAAAGATACTTAGAGTTCTATGGGCAAAGGAAAAGTTTTCAATGTCTATTTCAGTTTACATACATGTTTTAGATCAAAAGAAGTATGATAGAGTGGGGTGCCTGCGTGGCTCAGTCGGTTAAGCGGCTTCCTTCGGCTCAGGTCATGATCCCAGGGTCCTGGGATCGAGTCCCACATTGGGCTCCTTGCTCAGTGGGGAGCCCGCTTCTCCCTCTGCCTGCCGCTCCCCCTGCTTGTGCCCGCTCTCTCTCTCTCTCTCTCTCTCTCTCTGACAAATAAATAAATAGGATCTTTGAAAAAAAATTGAGTTGCATACTGGAGATCTCTGCATTCTACTCTAGATAAGAGTAGAATGCAATAAAAAGGCAAAATAAAAAATTGCTCTGTTATTTCATTTCAATTTGATACATTTAAGAGAGTAGTGTAATTTTATTCTACAAGATCAATATTTACAACATGGTAGAAATGATATCCTCTGTAACTACTTATAATGAAACATTTCAGATGTCAAGTTAAAATGTATGAGGCAAGAGAGTTTTTTTCCCCCTGAGTTCACTTAGAGGGTAGGCAAGCAAAAAAGTTTAAAACCTGCTTTAGAGCCCACGTCAAGTACTGTTCCTCCCAGGGAGTCCTGGACTGCTTGACCCTCCCAGCCCTACTGTGAACTCCCATGGTACTTCAGTTTGTCTCTGACTGCCTCCTGCCATTGTTTCAATTCTTTCATGAACATGTGTCATATCCACCTTAGCTCCTCAAATGAAATTTAAGCTCTGAAGGTGGATTTTCCCCGCACATAATAGATCATCAGGAAATCAATATCTGTACAGCAAATTACTATTTATTTTTACCAAGTGCTTTTACCCAAGGATATTAAGTTTTGTGATTATGGGAGTCTCACTCGACCCAAACATACACACAAACACCACACACACACCCCACACAACACACACACACCATACACCACACCCCACACATACCATACACCATACACCACACCGTACACACACACACACACACACACACGCACACACACATTTACAACATGACATTATTATCCATTTTTACAGAGGAAGAAAGCACAGCTCTGTGTAAACTACAATCAGGAACTTGTCCAAGGTCACATTTTGTTCCCTGAACTGTAACAAGCTACACAGGTATGCCTATGACATGGCCTACGTGTTGAATTGGATTGAGAGGCCATCATTCCCCAAAGGGCAAGCCCTACCATATCAATACACAGTTATAAAAATGCTTTCCAAATATTTTTCAAATTACTTTCAGACCATCTACTATTTGGGACTCAAAATAATCTTAAGAGTAATCACTAGCATTTATGGAGTCCATCATTTGTTGCAGGCCCAGTGCTGACTTCTTTGCATATTTATCTCACGTCATCTATCCCCCTAAGGCAGGTGCTACTAGCATTCCCCACTCTCCCCCCAGAGATGAGGAGGTAGAGGCTCAAAGGTAAGCAGCCTCTGTTCATAACAGCTGGTGTGTTGCAATTAATCTAGGAATCAAGCCCAGATCCCTCAGATGGCAGCAACCACCCTCCAGATACCTAACTAGACTGAGAACATATTATTTTTTTTAAAAGACTTTAATCCATCTGTATTCAACCTCTTGTATCCTTTTCGTGACAAGATGGTGGTCTAAAGAGAATTATTAATCAGAAATGCTGCAGCCACTGCTTTCCTGCTTTACAGGGCATAATCAGGAGCCAGTGTTCTCATATTTTAGAGGAAAAGCTCATAAATCACACTATGATGACAGGAGAAGATTTGGAAGGAGCAGAGAATCTCCCCCAATTCATACCACCAGCTGGAGCCTCCAGGCTGGGTCGTGCATAGAACCTTCCTGCAACTTGGCCAGCTCAGAGTCAAATCCTTCTAGCAGGAAACGGTCCTGGCCAGATCTCCGACTGCAGCTTGCCCGTGCTCTGGAACCCTGAAAGGATTTGATTACCCATCTCGTCATTTCTAACTCCCTTCCAAGTTGCTCCTCCTTGGAGCTGGCACAGATTTGGGTTTTCTCCTTGAAGATTTCAAAGGAGCGACAAAAATAAAATAAAACAGAATTGCTCCCAAGGCTCAGACTCCATTCAGCAGACATTTCCCCCAGGGGGCGGTTCGAGCCACAGTACAGCACGGAGCAGCAGAAAAATTAAAAGCCCGTGGGGCAGGGAGGAAAAGGGGTTTGGAGAGTCAGGAAAAGCTCTTTGCTGTCAGAACCTTGGAACTGAAGATGACCTCTCCAATTACCTAGTGCAGCCTCCTGGTTTTACAGTTAGAGGCATGAGGCCCAAAGAAGGGACAAAACTAATTCTGACACCTGGACTCCTGAAGCATAGCTCTCCATGGCACTCTCCTGATAAAATTCTCCATAGCTCCCTATTGCTTATAGGATCAAAGCCAAACTCCTCTGACATTCGAAGCCCAAGAATCTACAGCCTGCCTATCCATTCCCCATAAAGCTCTTGCTGCTTCTCCTGCAATAGTCTCACGGAAGACCACTGTGGCTGGGCCAAAGCCACCGCCCATGGCAACACTCAGGGCCACCAGCCTTAGGGTGAACAAGTTTCCCCACGCTCCCCACCCCATTCACAACTACAACCCCACAAGCAGAGGCAGCAGGTCTTCTTCAGGCTCAAGGTAATTAGAAATTCTATTTTTAAAAAATTAATAGATTGTTTTTTAGAGAAGCTTTAGGTTTATGGAAAAATTAACCAGAAAGTACAAAGAGTTCCCACATACTCTCTCTCACTCCCAGGCACAGTTTCTCCTATTATCAACCTCTTGCATTGATTGGTGTGTTACATCTATTACAACTGATGGACAAAGCTAATATGCTACTATTTACTTAAGTCCAGAGTTTAGGTTGGGACTCACTCTTGGCGTGTTTGGACAAATGCATAATGTCATGTGGCTATCATTATGGTATCGTATAGAGTATCTTCACTGCCCTAAAAATCCCCCACGTTCTACCTATTCATCCCTTCCTCCCTCCTCTCTACACCTCCTGAAAACTACTCAGCTTTTTACTATCTCTCTAATTTTGCCTTTTCCAGAAAGTCATATAGTTGGAATCATACATTATGTATGCTTTTTAAGCTGGCTTCTTTTACTTAGCAATAAGCATTTAAAGTTCCTCCATGTCCAGCCACTCTGGAAAACAGTATGGAGGTTCCTCAAAAAGTTGAAAATAGAGCTACCATATGATCCAGCAATTGCACTACTGGGTATTTACCCCAAAGATACAAAAGTAGGGACCCGAAAGGCTACGTGCACCCCGATGTTTATAGCAGCAATGTCCACAATAGCCAAACTGTGGAAAGAGCCAAGATGTCCATCATCAGATGAATGGATAAAGAAGATGTGGTATATATATACAATGGAATATTATGCAGCCATCAAAAGGAATGAGATCTTGCCATTTGCAACGACGTGGATGGAACTGGAGGGTATTATGCTGAGCGAAATAAGTCAAACAGAGAAAGACATGTATCATATGACCTCACTGATATGAGGAATTCTTAATCTCAGGAAACAAACTGAGGGTTGCTGGAGTGGGGGGTGGGGTGGGAGGGACGGGGTGACTGGGTGATGGACACTGGGGAGGGTATGTGTTCTGGTAAGCGCTGTGAATTGTGCAAGACTGTTGAATCTCAGATCTGTACCTCTGAAACAAATAATGCAATATATGTTAAGAAAGAAAAAAAGAAGAAGAAGAATGTAGCAGGAGGGGAAGAATGAAGGGGGGGAAATCGGAGGGGGAGAAGAACCATGAGAGACAATGGACTCTGAAAAACAAACTGAGGGTTCTAGAGGGGAGGGGGTTGGGAGGATGGGTTAGCCTGGTGATGGGTATTGAGGAGGGCACGTTCTGCATGGAGCACTGGGTGTTATGCACAAACAATGAATCATGGAACACTATATCTAAAACTAATGATGTAATGTATGGGGATTAACATAACAATAAAAAAATTTAACTAAAGTTCCTCTATGTCTTTTTATGGCTTCATAGCTCATTTCTTTTTATCACTGGATAATACTCCATTGTATGGAATAATATTCACAGTTTATTTATCCATTCATCTCCTGAAAAACATCTTGATAGTTTCCAATTTGGGGGAATTATAAATATTTTGTGCAAGCCAAATAAGTTTTCAACTCATTTGGAGACATACTTTTTTGTTAACTAATAGACTATATTTAAGAGCAGTTTTAGGTTTACTGAAAAAAAAAAAAAAGAAGTTCTACTTTTAGATAAGAAATATAGGAATTCAAAGACTTAGTACAAAATTCAAAAGGTAGACAGGATATAAAGAGAAAAATCTCTCTCCCACCCCTGTCCACCAGCCACCTAGTCCGCCTCGAATAAGGTAACCAACTTACCAGGTTCATGTGTATCCTTCTAGAAATAATGGTGTATTTCAAATACATTATTTCCCCCATTTTTACACACATGACAGCAGATCATTCACAGCGTTCGGTACCTTACTTTTGTCTTTTAAGAATACATTGGGAAGGGATGCCTGGGTGGCTCAGTCACTTAAGTGTCTGCCTTCAGCTCAGGTCATGATCCTGGGGTCATGGGATCCTCGCCCCCTCCCCACCCCCCTCACCCCCCGCCCCGCCTTGGGCCACAGAGTCTGCTTCTCCCTCTCCCTCTGCCCCTCCCCCTGCTCATGCTCTCTCTTTCTCTCTCAAATAAATGAATAATAAAAACTTAAAAAGAAAATAAGAATACATTGGAAAGATCAGTCCATATCACTTTATAAAGAACTTCCTCATTCCTTTTCACAGTACTATAGAATTCCACTGTAAAATTTAAAAAATTTTAGCCAGTTCCCTTTTCTGGACCCTTAGGTTGTTTGTAATCCTTCACTATCACCAACGATACTGGAATGAATAACCATATGCAGGCTTCATTGTGCACTTGTGCAGGTATATCATTTGTATGACGGATTCTTCACGTGGAAGTGCAGGAGCAAAAGGCGTTTGCATGACTGTTTTGAGACTGCTAAACTGCCCCCCTCTGAAACTGTACCAATTGGTATCTCCCAGAAGTCTACGAGGGGGTCACAGGGACTATTTAAAAAACAGGCATGTTGGGATTTGCTTCAAAATAACCTTGGGGGCGGGGCTGGGGAGTGGCAGGCTTATAGGTAACACAAGATTGGCCTTGAGTTGATTGTTGAAGTTTAGTTGTGGTGATGGATATGAGGAAGAGGCTCATTCTACTACTCTCTCTACTTTGGTAATGTTTGGAACTTCCATAATAAAAGAGAGGGAGAGAGAAAAGAAAGGCAGACAAAGCCAGAAACTTGATACAAAGGCTGCAGCACTGGTTAGCAAGTCTGACCGGTTAGGAATGCCCACAACTTGTCCTCTGAGGCCTCTGCCCCCGGCCTGCAGATGGGTTAGAAAGAGGGGTCAGAGTGCGACCTCAAGAGCAACTTTAAATGCAGCTTGCCAGGCCCCACCCAATTCTAATCCTTGGGCCCTGTCCTGAGAACATGGCAACTGTTCTGACACCTCCTGGGTGGTGAGGCCCCACTTCTGCAGAACATTCATCCTGAAAATCAAGATCGAGCGGGCCCATGTGCCCCGCTCCACAGAGGAGGCTGGTGTACCCTCGCTGGTGGTTTCTGGAGCTAACAAGGAGGACGGACCGTATGGCATGTTGCGCGGACAGTGCCTTCTCCTCACGTCTGTGCACACGCAGTCCCGCCCATTATCACCGCGTCCAATGAGGTTGCTGCTACTATTATTCCTGTCTCAGAGATGAAGCAATTGAGACTCAAGGAGTGGGGGGGATTTGCCCCAGGCTCACCCAGAAATTGGCAGAGTCAGGGCTCAAATCCAGAGTAAGGGGCAGACGGGAACCAAGATCAAGACCCGGTCTCTGGGTCAAGGCGCCCTCGCTGGGGGATCCAATGCCTCCGCTTTCAGGATCATGTCCCGCTCCACCTCCTGTCTCCGTCCCACACCCCATCTGTCATCCTGGTGCCATTCTCACTGGTCCTGGCGGTCACTGTATCCATCCCAGTGCATCCTGACCTCGACCTCAAGGACAGAAACATTGACTTGGTAGCACAATGTAAAAGGCTCTGGGTTTACCTGCCCAGGGGATTCAAATCCCGGCCCTGCCACACAATAAGCTGAGTAAACATGGGCACGTCTGTTTCATTTCCCTGCAACTCAGTTTCCTCTGTAAAATGGGGATGGTAAAAATCTATCTCGTATTGTTGCTGTAAGAATAAGTGATCATTCGAGAAAGCTCTTAGTTCAGTGCTCTATTTTAGCACTGCCCTGTCTAACACAGTGGCCACTAGCAATATGTGGCTATTTAAATTTGATTGAAATAAAAAATTCACTTCTCAGTTGCACTTGCCACACTTCAAAAGCACATGTGGCTAGTAGCTACTGTACGGGACAGAGCAAAATATTAAAATATTTCCCAGCACTGCCGCAAGTTCTAGTGGGTAGCACTGGATGAGAGGTTTAATAAAAGCTCTCATTAGCTATGACCATCATTTATTATTATTGCTTTCTGTGGCCAGCCCAACAGCCAGCATCCCGAAAGAGTCCACTGCCATCCAACTCCAGCCTTAAGGGAGGGAGGTGGTGTGGCAGAGGGAGCGGAGAGACCCACAGAGCCTGGACTCCAGCCGCTGTCACAAGTTGGAAAATTGTCTCTGCCAGACACACACTGGGAGGTCTTGGGCAAGCAAGCCATTTTCTCTGAGCTGTCTTCCCATCTGCGAAAGGCAGGTAACTATGCTCACCCTGCAGGGGTACTGCAAGGATCAGACTAGAAATGTGTGCGATGTGCCAGGCACCTAGGAGACCCTGGGCCAACAGCCTCCACAGAGGGGCGACACAGGCTCACAGGCTTTGGGGACAGCCAGCCTGGGTACAAACCTGGTTTCCTCCACTTTGCAGACATCACTTCAGCTCCCTGAGTCTGTTTTCTCATCTATAAAACGGGGAATAATACTACCTTCCTCTCGGGTTTGTCAAAAGAGAGATGGTGTGCATATAAAGTACCTGGCGTGATGCCTGGTGCACAGCAGATAAGCCCTAAGTGGCAGGAATGCGCCATCACTGCTGCTGCAGCTGCGTAGACAGAGCACGGGGCACGCTGGGCACTAGGCTAGGTGCTCCCCCAGCCCATCTCACACCTTCCAAACACAACTCCGCCAAGAAGGCTGTATCATCCCTGGGCACCATCCCTGGGGCCACTCAGCGCTGGGTTCCCTCCACCTTCTGTCCTCTCCAAAAGCCTGGGCCCTGCACAAAAAGGCTCCGTTGGCCCGGTGCGGGCTCCGCACCCCCACCCTTCTCCCAGCCTCCCATTTGTGAAGAGGCGGCTTGTCGTAGGTGCCCCGAGCCCCCCAACCCACCCCCCGCCAAGGGCACCTGGGCTCTGCGCCGCGCCACGCTGGAGAGCACCAGCTGCTCGGCCAGTCCCAGCCACCATGCGCTGTCTCCCGGCAACCACGATGGAAGGCCCCCATATGCGTGCCACCCTCCCCCCCTGCGCTGCGGGTGGAGCCGACTGGGTGGGTGATGGGGAGCAAGCTCCTCAGTCCGCCCTCTCTGTTGACTCAAACCAGTTCCCGGCACTTTGCTTTGTCTCCCTCTTTGGGCCAGGGACCCCTACCAAAGACAGTCCTGTATTAACCTTGACCAAGCCCATTCACATCCATCATGGCTTCTGACCACCGAAGGCTCAGGGAGGGGCTGGGTATCAGACCATCAGTGAGGGAACTGAGGCCCAAGAGAAGGGAAAGGACCTGCCTGAATCACAGGATTCAAAGTTGGGCTGGCCTGGCCCTGCCAGGCACTGCCCCAGTCTAGCTCTTCTCCCCACCAAGCACAGCGAATCATCCCAATAATAGAACTGTTTCTCATATCTTTTCACCACTTCAGTCCTAAATCAGTTGTGAGCTGGGTGATGCAATGCCAAGAGCCGGATCTGGGATCAGACTTGCTAAGTTCAGAGACTGGCCTTGAAGCTTGCTAGCTGTGTGACTTTCAGCAAGTCAGTAACCTCTCTGGGCCTTGACTTTACCATCTGCAAAATGGAGGGAATAACAGTAGATAGTTATTGTGCTGAGTGCTTCCCACGAATTGTCTCCTTATTCAGGCAAAGCAGCGAATATTATGCTACAGCCTTGGGAGTAACTACTACTATTACCTGATTTTGCAGAGGAGGATACTAAGGCACAGAGAAGTAAACTGACATGCCCAATTTCACTTAGACATTAAGGAGTCTTTGGGTTCCAAATCTATACCACTTACCAGGGATGTCTCCTGAGCACTTGCCATACGTACTATATACCAAGTCAGCCAAATTCTTACACTCTGTCTTCAGCCATCTACTATTCCTAGAGCAGCGAAAGCCAGGCTTAGCACAGATAATCAAAGCACATCAACTCCTGAGGCTTCCTTGAAGCAAATTACATCTGCTTCCAGCATTCTTGGAGGGTGACGGGAACACAAAAGCTGGGTGAAATGATTGGCATTTCCCCCCTCCTCCTCTCACTACCACTCCCTCCCCCAAAAATGAAGCACAGTATATGGGCTAGTGTTTTGAAAAACTAACAGTTATTTAATAATGGTGATGATAATGCTGTCAACCAGTAAAATCTTCCTCTAAGTAAGAGGAAACAGTATGGTCCCAAACACACTAGGGAATTAGCATTAGATACACATCCATGGCTGAAGAGATGGGAAATAGGAGATTCCCACTTCCCACTGTGGTCCAAAGGCAGAGACCCAGCTCCAAAGCCTCCTGACCACCTTTACCTGGATTGCTAAACCAGAAACCGGACAGGAGAGTAGGTGGGAGAGAGGCTTCCCCACAGCATCTGTGCCGTGTCTAAATAATAGCCATTCCCTCTCATGAAGAAGTCAGACAGAAGTTGCCTCCCCGCCTTCCAGATGTTCAGCAAAATGCAAAGAATGGTCAGAATAAGGCCACACCTCCTCCTACCAGAAGCTCTGAGTTAAAGTGGGCCGTGATCAATTTCAACACGAGATTAATATTCACGGTTTGCTGCCCAATGGTCCCTGAAGGATCAGATGCATTTAAATGGGAAGAAATCAGGATTCATTAATGCTGAATTTCCAGCTGCGTCCTCTGACTGAGGATGCTTCTTTTTGTTTTCAATCCTACCCTGCTTCTAGAACTAAAGTAGAAGTCAGAGAGCTGGGGGCCAGCCTGGAAACATCGAGTGTTTCCCAAATGTTAAGGCCATCTTCACAATGTGTCCTCTCTATAAACCAACCATCTTGTGTTTATTCAACATATTTCTTTAAATCACCTTGCTTTCTACATGGGATACTTTATAGTACTGTCATCAATAGAAAAACCTGAATCACTCATCATTAATGGGAGGTATCTGTAAAAATAAATACAATGGACACAAAATAATGTTATTAAATTCTACCTAGCTTCTGTTACCTGAGACCTGCTTTCTTTTTGATAAAAGGAGTTTGGCAAGTATTCAAAGAAGTGTCGAAGGCATGCTAGCACCTAATGGAGACTTTTCTCCTTAAGGTCATCAGAAGGGTTGAAGGAGAATTAAAAAGAAAACAACTGTTCCTTTCTGTGAGTCATTGCTATTTAGTTTTGTCCCTGTGAACCACCCAAAATCATCCTCCATATATACCAAGAGTGGTGTTCTGTCCTCACTTCAGAAAATGGCAGTTGGGGGGTGCCTGGGTGGCTCAGTCGTTAACCGTCTGCCTTCGGCTCAGGTCATAATCCCAGGGTCCTGGGATCGAGCCCCCATTTGGGCTCCCTGCTCAGCGGGAAGCCTGCTTCTCCCTCTCCCACTCCCCCTGCTTATGTTCCCTCTCTTGCTGTCTCTCTCTGTCAAATAAATAAATAAAATCTTGAAGAAGAAAAAAAAGAAAGAAAATGGCGGTTGGTCCAACCCCTTAATTCACAGAGGAGTCAAAGAACGGAGAGCCTCACCCAATGTGGTACCAGAATCTGGGTCCCCAGCTGCTTGGCCAGTGCTCAGCTATTCTGACTACAGTTCTTCATACACAAGTCCTGTTGTGATGCAAGGAAGCTAGCACAGCGCCAGTGCCTGCCACCAAGCTGGTTCCTCACAAAGACTTTGACAAGAATCAATTAACCAGTCAAATGAAGGTAGGCTGAATAATGACCCCCAAAAGATATTCAGCTCCTAATCCCTGAAAACTGTGAATGTTACCCTAAAAAGCTGAAGAGGACTGTGCAGAGGTGATTAAGGATCTCGAGATAAGGAGATGATCCTGGATTATCCAGGTGGACCCTAACTGCAATCACAAGGGTCCTTTTGGGGAGAGAAAGTAGGCGATTGGCACAGACAGAAGAGGAAGAGGCAATGTGACCACAGAGGCAGAGATTGGAATTATGCAGCCATGAGCCAGGGAATCCCAGCAGCCACCAGAAGCAGGAAGAGGCAAGGCATGGTTCTCCCCTAGAGTCTCTGGAAGGAGTATCTGGGGCTCTCCCAACATTTTAATTTTGGCCAAGTGAAACAGAATTCTGACTTCAGAATGTGTGGCTTCTAGAACCTTGAGAGAATTCATGAGTGTTGTTTTAAGTCCCCACGCTTGTAGCGTGGACTGATACAATATACATCACACCACTTTGAAAGCTCTAAAGAATGACAGGATATGGTCCAAGCAGTGAATGATATAGCAAGTCGGATGACCAGAAGAAGGAGGGAACTCATGAAGGAGGAGAGCTGGGGCAGGACTCGCAGGATCTGTACAAGCAGGGAGGGCGAGGAGGACATTCTGTTGTACACACCCACAAGCATTTACTGGTTGCCTACTATGTGTGTGTTAGAGGAAAGGAGGAGGCGAGATGAAAATATGTATACAGTAGGATCCTCACTCTCAATCCCCAGTGTGCTGGGAGGATAAGCCACACCTAGGTGAAAAAATAATTAGCAAAATGAGATGGAATAAGGCATACACAAAAAATGTATGTGCAGAGATATTTATCACAGCATTGTTTATAAAAGTGAAAACCTGGACACAACATAATCCAGCAATAGGGGATTGCTTAAGTGTCCTGGTACATCCATGCAACTCTCATGCAGTTTATATGTTGTATAATAATAATAACCTTGAAAAATGCCCATAATATATATTAAATGACAAAAGTGGGTTACAAAAATATGATCTATAGTTTAGCCCTCCCAAAATGTTACTATAGCCATTTATACACAAAGACTAAATATTACACACCAAAACGTTAACTGTGGTTCTCTCTGGGTGGTGGGACCACAGATCTTTTCATTTCTTCAGTAAATATTTACTGAGCACCTATGCACTAAGCTATGGCTCAGCAAACTTTTTTGTAAGGGGCTACATGGTAAATATTTTAGGCTTTGCAGGTCATATAATTTCCGTGTAACTACTCAGTTCTGCCCTTGTAGCACAAGAGTAGTCATAGACACTAAGCAATGAATGCACATTGCTGTGTTTCAATAAAACTTTATGTATAAAAATAGGTGATGGGCTGTATCTGGCCAGTGTGCTGTAGGTTGCCAACTCCTGTACTAATCACTGTGCTTCTTCTATATTCTTTTTTGTTTTTGTTTTTAGGACAGGGAGGGAGGGAGAGAGAGGGTGGGGAGGGGCAGAGGGAGAGAGAGAGAGAGAATCTTAAGCAGGCTCTGCGCTTAGCACATAGCCCAATGTGGGGCTCCATCTCACAACCCTGAGATCATGACCTGAGCTGAAATCAAGACTCAGATGCTTCACCGACTGAGCCACCTAGGTGCCCCAGTGCTTCTTCTATATTCTTCAAATCTTCCACATAATAGGCATTATACCTCTAATATTGGGAGAAACAGTACATTTTTGAAAATACTCAATATCGGTTGGCTCTGGGAAGGCCATGGTTGGGTCTAATAGGGTGACATCTCCTCTAGGGGGAACAATCTTCAATATTCCCAGGGGCTGGGGTTAGGCAGATGACAAAAATGTGACTAGGGACCCGGTATAAAACAGTACAGAGAGCACAGATCTGATCAAATATATTTAAATTCACTCTTTAATGCTAATGCTGTATTTGCTAAACAAAAACAATCTATAAACATCCAGCTTTTGACTCCAGAAAACCTTCCCAGAATATATCACTTTGGCCAGTGCCAGCCCTGCTGGATTCAAACCCAGAGCATGGTGGCCTCCCCTCTGCCACATCTGTCCCCACCTTGACCCCCATTAACTCTGACCAGCCCAGGCAAGAGCTGCTAATCTTCACTAAGAAGGTGCCTCCGGCCCTGTGTGCATTCACCTGACAGTAATGGGATGCAGGATGGATTTCCCTGACCTTCTGATGAGAATGCCACATGGAAGAATATCCAAGGCCATAGTGAAGCCCAAATATTTTATGCACATAGCAGCTACTGCTCATGAAGCCTTGC
Source organism: Halichoerus grypus (assembly GCF_964656455.1). Lineage (NCBI taxonomy): Eukaryota > Metazoa > Chordata > Mammalia > Carnivora > Phocidae > Halichoerus > Halichoerus grypus. Next base: position 166,959,889 of record NC_135712.1, on the reverse strand, counting down.
CACGGGATGGGAAGGCACTACATCAGGCTGAATGATTTATGTTTCTGAAAGCCACATGAGTTATTGCCCATTACCTCATCCTGGCAACCTGGCAACTTCTTGCCAATTGATTTTTGTAAAGGAGAGAAGGAGAAACAAGAAGCGTCTGAAAACAAGAAGGGTCTGATTTCAGGTGTGTGTGTGTGTGTGCATTTTCTTTTTAACCTTTGTAAAACTCTGCAAAGGTTTTCAAAGGGAATCTTTGTCCATTCCATAACAGGGGCAGAGATTAAATTTTCAAGGAGGTCAGTGAGTGGGGCCTGGTTATTTGAAGGAGTTTCATTTTTACAATGCACATCAAGCAAGTCCTTACAATCACTGCTATCAATTCTTGTGGTCAGTCAGTGAACCTCCAAGAGAAACTCTTCAGGAGACCCTCCATGCCTCTGAGAATAGATGAAGGGCAGCAAAAACGTAAAGAAAGGGAATCAAGTACCTTCTTAAATGCTAACTCCAGAAAACTTCTAGGAAAAGCCTCAGAAAAAAAATTAAAAGTCATTATAGCTGCCTAATGACTTAATAATGAGTTACAAGCCTGAGCGCAGATAATGCTGGCATTCGTACATGCTGTGGTCTGGTCAGGTTATTTCAGACTCAAACATGGACTTTAGAAAGTAAGTTCTGGGTCAGTTCCAGCTCTGCCTCAAGGCATTAACCTCACCCATGACCTGGGGTTAATGATACCTACCTCTGAACTGTGGTAAAATCAAATTAGGAAATATATACATACATGAAAGAGGTCTGCAAACAGTAAAAAGTTATACAAACGGATGTGATTCTTCTTCATAGTATAATTATTATTACTTTATAAGACTCCGTTACCTGCCAATTAGTAAAAAATGTTGCTTGCATGCCCACGGACTATAATAGCGACACAAGATCAACCAAAGAGGAAAAGGTTACAGCTCCCTTAGCAGGCGCATCTCCCAACGTAGTAGCGAATTTCCATGGTCAGGCTAGAATCCAATCATTCACACTTGGGCTCAGTGCAAGCACTTACCACCCCAATATAAATCTATTTGTCCTCTTAACGCAATATGGAACTCTTTGCCAAGCTCATATTTCATGTCTTGAGTCCTATTACCAAAGGGGAAAAACACCTCGTGTTTATGAGCTTGCCACTTGGCAGCACAGTGTAGTGGGTTCTTTCTGCTTGCTCCCTGTTCAGGCGATAATTCTTTGTGAGACTTTGGGCAAAGAGCTTCACTTCTCTGGGTCATTCGGTCAATGGGTTGCTTTTGTGGTCCTACTATGAACCAAGTTCTGGGCCTCAAATTCCACAGAAAGTGGGGTCATAGGATTGAGGTCAGTTTCAGCATGAAGAGTTTTATTATATGTCAAACAAGAGGGCAATTTCTTACTCTAATACACTGCTGCGTCTTGTTTGGGCCTAAATCAGGTTATGTGCTCAAAAGTCCCGTAAGAGTCATCTCACAGCCAAGGTGCCCACCACCTACACTGACCACATGGACATGAGCTTCAACCCCCAGTCCTTCCCCTTCCTCCTCCCTTCGCCTCTGGTAATTTCTCCTTGGCACTGAGGTGAGTTGCCTGATGTAGTCTGCTTCAGCAAGAACACAACAGTAACAGATTCTAACTTCCAAAGTCTCACTCACCATTCTCCCTCCCCAATGAAGGAGGATGCTGTGGGTTGGGTTATCAGGGAGACAAACGGATAAAATGCCATTTAATTTTGAATTTCAGTTTCCAGGACTAAGCCTTTGGATCCTGAAAGTACTTTATGGCAGGAAACATAAAGTATCAACAAGCACAGACAAATGCCAGTGATGCTCATTCCTGTTCAGTGTCTGTCTTTGAATGGTCAAGGGGCACTAGGCAAAACCATGATCATGACAAACTCTCACCCATCACTCCCCCACAGGAAAGAGACATCATAGACCTACAGGCACCTGATATGGAGGGTGGCAGTCTAGCCCCGGTCCTACTTTCAGAAATTCTAGGGACCTAAGTGATCATCAAAGCCAGCATTTCCTCCCAGGGAGTTCCATAGACCCCTGTGCCCATGAGCTGCCTGCCACTGTTCCCCCCTGAAACTCACCCCTCCCTGAATATTCCCCGTGTGAGGAAATGGCACCTCTATTTCCCTACATGGTTGAGCTAACATCTAGCCATTCCTTACCTTTTGCTTACCCCCACGCCTCCATCCATCACCAAGTCCTATCCATTCGATTGCCTTAACATTTCTGAATTTATCTATTTATCTCTATCTCCACTACCACCACCCTAGTTAAAGTCCCCATCATCTCTGAGCTGAACAAGCACAACAGCCCCCTAAACTAGCCCCCATATTACTGTTGCCCCCTTCCCAATATTTTCAAATCAATTCTTCTTTGGAAAGTAAAAACCTAACTCATACCACCACCAGCAAGTTTCTGCCCTCCCTACTCTCCACCTTCATGTGGCTTACGAGACCCTATATATGGTCTCTCTACCCCTCCCCCCACAGCCTTAGCTGGTTCCATTTGCCCCCTACTCACTATCCTCCAGCACCCCCAGCCTTCTCTCTGCTGCTTGAACATACCAAATTCTTTCTTGCCTCAGGGCCTTTGCACTTGCTCTTTCTTCTGCCTGAAATGCCCTTCTCTTCTTCTCTCCATTTCTCCATCCTATCCCATCTAACTCCTATTTATCTTCAAGTCTCAGGTTTGAAGAAGTTGAATAACTACCTTACAGTGTGCTAAAAGCATTAGATGAGATTATGCATGCAAGAGTGCTTGGCATGCTGCCAGAGAATTCAATAAATGTTACATATGCATTATAAATGTTTAAATCTGAAAGATCATTCTTATTCATGCCCTTGTATTTCTTTTTTTCTCCTCTAAGTTAATAGCTTTATCTTCAACTCTGGCAAAGTCTTTTCACAATGCCCACGAGGGAGACAAAAATTCTCTTATTTCTACCTAGACATAGAAATCTCACAGATACTTTCTTTCCTCTCCATCTTATATTAATTTTATGTTTTACTCCAGTACTCAGAATCCCCCTTCCTCCTCAGATGTGCATGACCCAATTCATATCTAACTTTCTGTTTCTATATTCATTCATTTCCACATTCACTCAAGATTCATTAGCATCTGCCCCGGCTCTGTGCAAGGACAGGAGGACACATCTACAGGGATGACAGAGGACCTGCCTTTGAGGAATTCAGCAGAGACCAACATAGACAAAAAAAAATCACATTACAATGAGCTAGAACAGATATGCACAAAACTGCTTATGGGCACACCAAGAAGGAAGCAGGGACCTCTGGAGGGGAGATGGCAGGAGCCGAAGTGGTCAGAGAGGCTTCCCCTGGCCTGGCCATGGAGAGTGGATAGGAGTTCACCAGGTTAGGGGACAGCAGAAACGGCAGCATCACTAGGGCTTCTCCCACACTTTGGCTTAGAACAGGGATAAGTGAGAAGGCAAAGGCCCCAAGATCTGGAAGTGCACGGCCTGTTCAAACACTGGCAAAGGGTCTGATGAGGCTGGAAGTTGAAGTTTATCAGCAGGCAGAAGAAGCTCCGGTAGAAAGGGTTCCTTGGAGCCAGAGAGTGAACAACCTTGAAGGCCACATTCAGGGGCTCAGATTTTACCCCACAGTCAAGGTTACAGAAAAACCCGATGGCAGCATGGAGGACAGGTGAATGATCGGTAGAGGAGATGGGAGATAAGGAGACCAGTTAGGAGGCCACTGCAATACTACAGTCAGGGACAGGGAGAATCAACTGGGAGATATTTATTAAATTCCTTCCATAAAGCAGGCATTTCACACGTTGACTGGCAAATCCTGGTTTGTTAATTTTGACAAGAGCTCCGTGGATGTGCCACAAGGCCAATTTCAAATGCGGAGTTTCTAGTAGTAGAGGTCACACGCAGCCTTTTCCCTTACAGTGTGCAGCTCAGAGTCCCGCTGCACCCGCGGGTAGTGGGGATAAAAATGTGATATGCGGCGGCTGCTGATAAAATGCATGGAGCTCCAGCCCAAACCTCAAAGACAGGTGTAGGGCAGGCACCCCAGCATCAGTCTGCAGAACTGATTTCATAAACCTATAAAGAGGGCGTCAGTCTGAGAGAAAGGGCAGCTTCTAAGTAAAATATAAGTGTCATAGTTACCCCTCACCCTACTAGTGTGAACTCCTATTCACATGTCAAGGCCCAGTTCAGATGTGCTATGGGAGACACTGTGAATCTCATGACAAAGCGTGGCAGAGTTGGAGGTAAGGACTTTTTCCATACTTGGCCTTAAACTGAGGATGGCCCTGGGGTGACAGAGACCAGCGAGAACTCAGTGGCACCTGAAGGAATGGAGCTCGGAGAGCACAGGACCAGGTCTTGGAACAAGAATGGTAATCCCACAAGGGCACCCCCTGCAGGGTGCGACAGGGCAGTGATGCTTCACTCGTGGCGCCTGGCGGGAAGCAGACGTCAGCTACAGCCCCAGCAGGCTTGTTCGGGGCACAGGTGAGACACTTTGTGAAACCTGGAACTGCTGGGCCCTTGCCTGGATATCCCCTTCTGTAGAGAACATGAACGTGGGGTTACCACAGCCACCAGAGAAGTGAGGTGAGGGATCAGGGGCCTCTGGGTTGATCAGTTTTGAATCAGATTCAAAACCCATCTATGCAAGGCAATTTCACACACGTGATCTCATGTAATGCTGACCACAAACCCAGAGGAGCTCATGGACGAGGAGACTGAGGCTCACATGATAAGCTCCCCAAATCCCCCCAGCCAGCATGTGCCACCAGGCAGAACCTGAGCCCAATAAGGCTCACCCCCCCACACCCCACCCACAATGTCAGCTGCCTTGGATGATTGTTCACCAATGCACCAGAGTCCCCAGTACGGGGGACAGAATTATTGGCCCAATGAATGCTTCCAGGGAAGATTCCAGGCACAATGATTCATGAGAGAGGGAAAAGAAAAATAACAATGTGCTGTCAGCGAAGAAGAGCGTTTGAGCGCTTCCTTTTGCGCTGCAGGAATTGGACGCACTCTGAGCCAGGTGTTTCCACAGGGCCAGCCAGATGACGGCCTTTGGAGAGATGTGAAGCCTCAGGGAGAAAGGAATGCAGCCCGCGCCTGAGCCACATGAACAGATGACATGGTGCGAGCCAGAGTCCACGCAGCTCAGATGGGCGCCTAGACCCTGAGAATTTATTACTCTTCTCTGGCCTCTCCCTCCCATCCTGCAAGACCCAGCTTTCTACCCCCCACTTTCTGAGTTCAGGAATGAAAGGCCTCAAGCCCCACCTTCCACCCCCGTGACTGTCTCCAGAGCCAGAGAGGGGCTGTTGTTTTGATGGGTGTTTTCCTCCAAAGCCAGTGGGAGAAATGCCCACGGATCAGGTTTAGCTCAAGTACCCAGCGAACCTCCCATTAGCATTCCCATTAGCATTTCAGAGCCGCTGCTAATCACCCAGGACCCTAAACTTATGGGAGGGAGGGAGGGAGGGAGGGAAGGAGGAAGGAAGGAGGGAGGGAGGGGGGAGGGAAGGAGGGAGGAGAAGATGCCTGCTTCTCCAGAAACACAGACTTTTTTCCGAGGAGATGACCAAGCAGGACTTGAGAAGAAACTGCCCCTGGGAAAACACCAGCCCTGGATTTCTCTCCCTGGGCAGATAAGCCCAAGGCACGGTCACGCACAATTTTGCAGGTAGCACTTCCCAGTGTTCCTGCAGGAAAAGACCTAGTAAGTCTCGCTTGCCATTGTCTTGGGCTACAGAAACACCTTTACAGAATAATATGCTCCCAACAATCTCATCTCCTGATGAGACAGAGGAAGGGCTGTGGGCTAAAGCCAGACTTGTCCACTAGCTACTCTGGCAAAGGTGGTCCTGTGTCTAATACCTTACAACCACACAGTGCTTCATGCGTTCCAAAACCCATTTACATCCATTATCTATTAGACCCCACATGCCCTCTGTGCACAGTGGAGGACCTGAGATGTCCAAAGCCTAGGTGTGGGGCTGGCAGGCTGGCTCCTGGTCTCACCATCCCCCTCTGGTGCCCCACACTCCACACCAGTTCTGTTGGGTGGGTGCCGATGGAGGAGTCACCCTACTTCCCACACCACAGCACTTCACAGTTTATCATCCTTCCCGAACTCTGAGCATGGGCTGATGAAAGAATGAACAAATTCCTTGTCATCATATGAGACGGGCAGGGTAGACATCATTATTCCATTTTCCAGGTGAGTAAAGTGAATCTCCTAAATCCGTCTGACATGTGTGGCTTCCCCGAGGCCCCCAGTAGTTGTGAACTGTGACCCAGGATTTTTGATGCCCAGTGTGACAGATTAATTGCATTAATGGCCCCACTTCCTCAGTCCTTCCGATACCCACAATCTTTGCCTCTTGACTTGACAGTCCCTCTCTCACTAAAGTCGTGAAATCTAGTTCCCCATCCCTTGAATCTGGGCTGGCCTATGACTTGCTTTGGCCAAGAGAATGTGGTATGCCCATTCCGGCCTGGACGCCAGAGGCCTTGAGTGTTTCCACTCACTCCTACACCCCGGCCATAACCAGGAACACATGCCCGGGCTAACCTGTGGGAGGGTAAGACACAACGAGTGGAGATGTGTTGCCCTAGTTGCCTCTGTCACCCCAGCCAAAAACGGCCCACCCCGGACCTGTGAGTGAGCCCAGCCAAGATCAACAGAGCTGCCTAGCTGACCTCCAGATAACTCCAGAAGCATGAGCAATAAACACGTGTTGCTAAATGCCACTGAGGTGAATATGGCTGGCACGCACAATTCTGTGGCAGTACTCACAGACTCGGAGCACCTGTTCTACCCATCTGTTCATCCACCCATCCACCTACCTATGCCTCCATCCATTCATTCAATGTATTTGTTGAGTGCCTACTATGTGTCCAGCACTGTGTTAAACACTAGGGGTACGGTGGTGGGCAAGGCAGACCCCACCCTGCCTTCATGAGCATGCAGACCCGGAAGGAGGACTGACAAGCAATTATACTTCAGCGAGATGAACACTGGGGTAGGGGTAAGACAAGCGCAGGGCAGGCACAGGGCAGGCGCACCTGACTGACACAGGGGTGGAAGCAGGTAACATAGAAGCAGAAATCTAAAGGCTGAAGAAGAGCCTGTGGGGTGAGGGGAGGGTGTCAGGGAGGCTTCTTCCCAACAGAAGACACAGCCTGGCAAAGGCCTGATGAGACACATAGCTAGCTGGTTGGAGACCTGAAGTAGGAGGGTGGGAGAGGAAAAGGGAGTCCAGAGGGGCCAGCACCAGGAAGACCCAAACATCACCCCAAGAACTTTTTCTGTATTTACTTTCAAGGTCAACTGAAATTCAGAAAAGGAAAAATATGAGCCTTTTCTATGCACAGATAAAGGCCACAGAACATTTCCAGTGCACCTTCGGAGGGGGCTGGGCCTGGGGACAGCCTTCTGGGGGCTGCAGGAGAAGTTCTTGCATTTTGACTGTAAGGGACCTTTGCTACCTTCCTAATGCTGCGGGTTCTTTGCTACTTCTCACCCCAGACCCGTGTCAGGAAATGAGAGCTGACTGCTGGAGCCCGCAGCACTGTTCTCAAGCAGCCAGTCAGAAGGAAACGAAAGTTATGTTTCACCTCTATGGAGAAAAAAGAGAAAAAGAAAATCCCAGGAGCAGCTGTACGTCGTGGCATTCCTGCATTCAGCCAAGGACTCCTTCCTTGGCCACATTCTGCAAGCCCCCGGCGAAGTGCCATAGAGGCCTAACCCATACCTGGACTTTGACCTCGTCCTCAGAGGCCTCAAGTCTTTCTACAAAGGTAGAGCCCAGTGGGGGGCGATCTGTTGAAAGCAGACACTAGGGAAGTTGTCTTGAAGCTGGGTGAGAACAATGACACCTTATTTTTACTTAGACTATGTCTTTTTCTGGGGTGGCCTGGGGAAGGTACCTCAAGCCTTCCACCGCGTGCGGAATGGCCTATAGTACAGTTAACAGGGGGTTAGGGGTGAGATTCACATGGAGCCTGAGGAGTTCGGAGGAGGGCAAGATAGGCCATATCTGGCTGGGGGAATCAGGCAAGGCTTCTAGAAAGAAAGATGAGTCAAGGACTGAGGAGAATGGGGGAAAGGCCTAGAGGGGGACGGAAGCCCCCCAAAAGCACAGAGGGAGGGAAGCCTGGGGCCTACCTGGGGACTCCTTCTGGATGTGTGCAGCACGGCCATCAACAATATTAAAGAGGAGGAGCGTCAGTTGGCAAGGCAACTTGGAGCCAGGTCAAGGAAGTTCTGAGAGGCCAAGAGAAGGAGGCTGAACTTTATCCAGAAGATAATATCGAGACAAAGAACGTGACATCAGCGGTGCATTTCAGGAATATTAATCTGGCTGACTAACGCGAGGGGCTGGAAAGGAGAGACCAAAGCCAAGGCGGGTAGTTCGGAAGGTCCTGCCAGAAGCGGTCAAAGAAGAGGAGACAGATGTGAGAAGCAGACGCCAAACGGCTTGCCGGCTGGCTAGATGGAAAGAGCAGAGCCACAGGTCATCCCAAGGTCTCATGTCTGTGAGGATGGCTGTGAAAGCCGCGGCCATGGGAAAGACGCGAGGGGCCACCGGTTTGGGGGGCGGGGGGGGTGGCCGTCAGCCCCGGGGTACTGGATTACCTATGAGGCAGCAAGGAGCAGGAGGGAAAGCAATGGTAAGGAAAGGGCTGCTCCTCTTGAAAGGCAGGTTTGGAGAGGAGGAGGAGGGAGCAGTGACGAGCCAGCTGGAAGGAAACCTCCAGGCTTCAGGGGAGGGAGAAACAAGGGCAGACCGGGTCCCAGGGGAGCTCCGGCCACTCCTCCCACACCATCGCAGGTGCCCTGTGAAGACACTGTTCTAGATCCCAGGCTACCTCCATCGGGGCTTACTGACGTCCTCACAGCTGGTCTCCCCCGCCCCATAGAATGTGCTCGCCTTGAGGGCTTCCCTGCAGCACCCCCTGGGCCTCGAATACTGCCTGGCACATCAGAAGTGCTTGGTAAGCCCCTGTCAAACGTCCCAGGGACACATTCTACAGGGCCTGTCCAGCCACAGCCCCAGGAAAGGGGGGTACAACATGATCCAGCCCCCCACCTCCAGTGACCGGGAATGGACGCCGATCCAAGCTGGCGGTGCGGAGAGGGTGTCTACTCACAGGCTGGTCTCTCTCCCAAACGTTTGAACTAAGACACAGGGGTCTTTGATGTCAGTCATGACAAGCCATGCAGACTCTTGGGCCACGTGCAAAGTGAACAGGTGGAGGAGGCGCGTGTTCAGAGACTGAGGCAGGAGACTGGAGCAGACAGCAGCATAGACAAAACTCACACAGCCCTGACACATGAGCCCAGCAGCCCCCATTCCTAACCTCCGCGTTCCAGCCCTGGCAGGACCGCCTTAGTGCTGTTCTCAGTCCCTGGGCGTTGTGGTGAGCCACCAGACTCACGTTCAGGAAGGGAGGCCTCCTGCCCCCAGCTGCTGGGAGTGCTGTCAGCCCTCTGTGGAGATTGAAGAAAAGTGCCTCACCGCAGGTCACACTGCCTTCCAGCAGCAGCCCACATCCAAGACTGATCAGCATGGGGGTGTAGAGGCCTGGGCCCCTTGCTCCAACTTGAGACGACTCTGAGGGCCTCTCCAGGTTCCAGACTGTTGCACGGAGTTGGCTGAGGCCTTCACTGGTACTGCTCCCTCTGCCTCACTCTCACGGGCGTTGACCCTAATAGATGTCCCACATAGTAATCTCCATCTCAACACCTGTTTCCCAGGGAACCCCACCCTCAATAGCCCTAACATCGCCTATTATATGCTTACAATAAACTCTTTGTACATTAGCAGCATGAGTAAGCCTTGATTAGACTGACAGTACCGGTTTTCTAGAAATCCATTTCAATTGTGATGACTCCTCCTTTTGTATTCCCAAGAGCACTTACTCCAGTGTTTTACAAATAGTAGCAATAATAATAATAGGTAACTTTTATTGAGTAAATACTATGTGCCAGACATTGTTCTAAGCATTTATAAGGATCATTTAATCCTCACAGCATCCCTATGGGGCAGATGCTATTATCCCCATTTTACAGATTTTAAAAGAACAATTAAGCAGGGGTAAAGTCAAAATGAAAATCCAGGCCACCAGACACAGCATCTGTGCCCCTAACCACATTCAGCCATGCCTCCTGCATCAGGAACACACAATTACAATGTCAAAGAGTCAATGATTTTGAGCTGGATGAGAACTTAGGAATTATCTAGGCCAGTCATTTTATTTTACTGAGGCTCAAAGGGATGATTTTTTTTATGCTCAAGGTCATACAATCCAGCTGCAACATACAAGCACTTGACTTATGCAAAATAAAAATATACATATGACAAAAAAGAGGATGAAAAGATCATTTGAAAAATGTAATTTTCTCCATAATAAATTATCTTGTTATATGTACTCATGGCACATTACTATGTGTGTGTGTGTGTGTGTGTATATATATATATGTATATGTACATGTGTGTATATATATACATATATATACACGTTACTGTATATTGTTATAGACACTAAAAAAAATGTACATTATACTTTAGGGGCAATTTCAGGAACTGGCATGGTCTGACATGCTGACTTTGGAATTCAAACCCCAGTAAGGCAGATCTGCCTGTGAAGGAGCTGATGGGAAGAACAGGACCAGAACCTGGGTCTCCTGACTCACGTCCCAGCTATCCTCCACCACTCCCACCTCCGCCCCCCTCCATTTGTTTCTGTGGTTCTATTTCGAAGGAACCAAGCTGGTTCAGAACACTGCAACACTACCATTTAGAAAAACGCAGAAGCAGAGACTGAAGCTATTGAGAAACCCACGTGAATTACCATACTGCAGCCATGCTTTCTCCATCACTGTTTCTAATTAAAGGACTGGCTGACACATTACATAGCTCCTTGGGAAGCATCCCATCCACCACATCTTCTCCCATATGTCCCTGGATTTCTCTTCTTGCCTTTTTCATTGGCATTCTCACCCTCCTCACCAAAACTGTTTGGTTCATTTATTCACCATGGCCATCCCTGGGGAATGATGTAAGACACTAAACATTGTGACTCAAAATAGACCAACTGCCAGATGTTCCTTAAGGAGGACATGAGGATACAGGACAATATCCAAGTATCTCTGGCCCCAACCAACCTTGCCTCCTCCTCCCAAACCCCACCCCCATCAAACTCGTGATTTCCCAAACCACTCCAGGTACACTCCTACCTCCAGGTCTCAAGTACCCTTCCCACCCCTCCCCACTTCCTTAAATTCCTCTCCTCCTTCGGTTCCCAGCCCAAGCACCACCTCTTCTGAGAAGGCATCCCTGCTCATGCGATAGAAACCAGAGAGCCAAAGGGACACTGAAATAGTGCCTGTACCTGAGGTCACCAATGGCAGGCTGAATGGCTGGATGAAGTTTTCTTTCTTTTCTTTTCTTTCTATTTTTTTTTTTCTGCCAAAACCTGGGATTGAACTGTGAAGTTTTCTTGAATCCACAAAGTGTTGAAGAGTTTGGCACATTAAAAATTTCTGAATTTGTTGCAAACCCATAAAAGTCAGGAGACTTCACATAAAAGTCCTGGCTTTGTGTCTTGTCTTGAAAGATCAGTGATCTGGCAACACCGGGCTTGCTTCTCACACAGCAAGGATCAGATGAAAGGAAGTAGAAACTGCCCTGTTTGCACTTTTTTGGGGGGAGGGGGCGCACAGTTTTTATTTAATACAATCAACAGTTATGTAAATTTGCAGCCAACATAATCACCAATTTTTAGGCTCAATCTTTTTTTTTTTTTTTTGGTCATGCCATTTTTAATCTCAATATTCACTTTTCCTCTGAATAAAGTTCACACTTTAATATTTCTTTCAGGAAGTGTCAGTGTGTACTAAACCGCCTTCTTTTTGCATATTTGAACATGCTTTGTACCATCTTCACTCTCGAGTGCTAGTTTAGCTGAGCATAGACTTCTAGGTTGACAGCTCCTCTTCCTCAGCATTTTTAAGATACTTCTTCATGGTCTCCTGGCAGCTGTTATTGCTGATGAGAAGTTTGCTGTCAGGCTAATTGTTACCCCTCTGTAGGTAATTTCTCTTTCCTCTGTGGAGCTTTTAAGAGTTTGTCTGCATTCTTGAGATTCTGAAGCTGCACTTTGATATATGGTGTAGATTTATTTTTATTTGTCAGTCACCGTGCTTTTTTCGATCCCAACTCATGTCTTTCTTCAGTTATGGGAAAATGTGAATTCAAGAGCAAATACTGCTTCTCAGCTCTCTTCTTCTGGAACTCTGATTGACGTACACTGGTATACATATTCTCTGTGTCTCTCAACTGCTCTTTCACATTTTCAATTTCTTACTCTGATGCCTAAGTCACGAATCTTTCTTCGGTTATGTCCAGCATTGAGGCTCCCCCATCTACTGAGGTTCTATTAAGAAATTCTAATTTGGGGGCGCCTGGGTGGCTCAGTCATTACGCATCTGCCTTCAGCTCAGTTCGTGATCCCCGCATTGGGCTGCTGCTCGGTGGGAAGCCTGCTTCTCTCTCTCCCACTCCCCCTGCCTGTGTTCCCTCTCTCGCTGTCTCTCTCTCAAATAAATAAAATCTTAAAAAAGAAAAAAAAGAAATTCTAATTTGTTCTTTTTATGTCCTGCATTCTTGTTTTGTTTCTGCTTACATTTTATTTCACTACTTATTTTTTTTTTTTTTTTACAGATGCTACTCCTTTCTTCAGCCCTTTGAGGATCCTCATCACACATATTTTGAAGTCATTATTAGCTTTTGCTCTTATTTCTTGTGAATTCACCTCCCTATTGTTGACTGCACTGACTATATTCCTTTCTTTCTTTCTCCTTTTTCCTTAGCCAAAGCTTTCCTCCTGAGTGTTTTAGAATTTAGAAGTGTATATTCATCATGAACAGGAGGTTTGTTTTGTTTGTTGCATACTCTCTCTTTCTCTCTCACCATAACCCCCTCTCCCCCGCCCCCTAGCATTTTGTAGTTGGCTTTTCTTGGCTCACCAGAGTCCCCAGTGCAGAATGAGACCCCAGTAGCAGGGCTTAAATACCATGGTAATAATAGGAGACACTGCAGGTCCTGCCATTGAGCTGCTGGGTGACTTTCCAGGTATCATCTGCAAGGACATGTTGGTGCATCACTCTGTATCTGCCATAAGCTTGGGCAGCAAGCAAGAGAAGCTTTTTTCCAATCTTCCTTCCCAGGAGTGGAATTCCAGTCCCATATTTCAAGCCATAAGTCTGGCTCTGGAACCCTGCCCCTCATGGGGCACTTGACTTGGAGACCTATTACCTTCCCTATACTGTATTCCAGGGGTAGTTGTCACTAAAGCACTGAGGTTCCAGCCTAGGAGTGGGGAAGAACCACACTGGCCAGGGAAGCAAGAGCTACTAATCTATCTCCCAGCTGACGTCAACTAGTTCTGGGAAAGTAAGGGTAGAAGGGAAAAACCTGGGTGTGTATTTCAACATATAGGATGCAGCCCAGCACAGCAGGACTTAGCACCTCAAAGGGGCATCCCCTGTACCCTTCACTCACAAATAAATACAAATGTTCATCACGACTATACTCTGTACTGCCAAGCACCTTAGTTTGCTTTAATATTCCAAGTATGGATCCATGGACTTATGTGAACCTTTCAAGATGTTTATATTTCTAGGGGGTATATTTTTCTTAGGGGTAATGAATACCATGTATGTTACTTGAAAAAAAAACCATGATATTTATTGAGTGTTCACTAGGTACAAGGCACTATTTAAGCACTTTACATACCTTACAACCCAAAATAACCCTATGAGACAGATACTCTGTCCCCAGAGCTCCCATTCTTGGCCATTCTACAATCAGCCTTCTCTAAACGATGTTGGGGGACACCAGGAATTAAAATAAGAGGATCCTAAGAGGAAAATACAAACCAGGTCACAGGGTTGAGGGCAACTCATACATTTACAGCCCATACATATGTAGACACCAAACAGATCAGATACAAACTTCAACAGGCAGCAGGGACAACTTCTGGTTATACGGGAAGTAATGCAGTGAGTAATCTTAGAGGAGTATTTTCAGGCTGAGGGAAGATTCTTTAAGGGGAAACTCAGACTCAGAGGTTGCTCTTATACCATTCAGTGAATGACAGCTGCTGTTATTTTCTCTAATCCTTTTGTGGTCTCTATGAAAATCCAACTAAAATAACTCTTGCAGGTATTACCAAGAAGTACTGAGCCTGGCTGGAACAGCAGGGCTGTGTAAGTGCAAAGCCCCTTCCTAGCTGGGCTGAAACCATGTGACCCACCCGGGGATTCTGTCTGGCTGTCTTGTCTTCTCAAAGCTGGCAGGATTCTATATGATACTCTCACAGAAGACACCAACCAGTCCTTTACAAAAAGTTGGGGGTGAGGAGGGATTCTAGTCAAATTGGAGGGTTTTATTAACCAGATTCTCCTTGAGTTTTTGCTCCGTGAGCCACAGAAGGGCAGTGAGTCATTTCTGTAGCTCCCCTGTGAACGTGGCTGGGATGTCCAGGATCCTATGTAAAGAGGGATCCACTGACAATATTAAGTTCTTTCGGCTTTTGCTAGGTGAAGTTTATTTCACAGTAATATTCCCTTAGGTTCACACAGCACTTGGCTGTTCAAACAATTACATTCACATGGCTGATTGAAGTGATTCTCCCAAAAACGCAGGAGGTGGGTATTAATTATCCCCATATTCCAGGTGAGGAATTATCCCATATCACCTACCTAACGTCCTTCAAGAAGGAAGTAGCAAAGCTGAGGCTCAAATCACGAACTTAAACCTTCTCTATAGAGAAATTTAAGCTATTCTATCTCTTTGCATGCTAGGAAAAGTACAGAATTGCAGACAGGCTTCCAAGGCAATTGTGTTCCTTGGGTCTCATTTGCACTATAGGCCTGGGTTTCTCCTAAGGAATCCAATACTAGAAGTCCCTTGTGAGTAGGTTCACCCTCACTCTAGTCTGCACCATAACCCAGAATTTGGGGGTGTGAAGGCCTCAGTCATCTGCAGGACACTGCAGTAGGCTGGCTCAAATGAAACCCTCTCCCCGCCTCCAAGCTCCCTGGCACAGCCCATGGGCAGCCACAGGAGCCTCCCCAACTCACCCAGGTCCCTTCCTGCTCACATTCCTGACAGTGAACCCCTCTGACACCAGTTCAGGCCCATATGAGCTCAGAGGGCACCAAAGGGCAAAGCATGTCTGTCCCTGGCTCCAGCCCATGTTCTGTACTCTGGTCCTGGGGCTGTAACTCTTTGCCTCTCCGCCTAGATTCCGGATGCTAACACCTGCCTGTCCCCAGACTCCCCATGCCAGACCTCTCTTGACTTCTGGTATCTGCCTGTCCTTGAGTTCTTGGCCCTTTTCCTGGTGCTTGTCAATCTTGTAGATCCCTGATGACACCTCCTCAGCTGTTGACATCTGCGAAGTCTCCTAATCCTGCCTTCTGAGGCCAGATGTTTCATAACCTTCACCTCTCCTGGCCAGCTCACCTGTCCTCACCACCCACCTCCGTCTTGTCTCTGACAGTCACACCACGGTAGGACACCATCTATCCGTCTTTCATTCACTTCACAAGCAATCAATAAGCAAAACGAGGCACGCTGCTATGCATCGTGATGGGATATAAAGGCAACTAAGACACAACCACTGGCCCTATGATTTAACTGTTAATTATATGTAATCGGGGTCTTAAATAAATTTGTGTTTCTATTTTTCTCTTCCAAACAATAACGTGCTCCTGAAAGTAAAGACCATGTCTCATATTGTTCCATTTTTTTTCTCCACTCCCCACCCCACCACCACCACTATAGGTATTCCATACCCAGCCTTCTCTGACACTTTGCCAAGAAAGGGAGGCCAGCAGGATCATCCTGACCATTTTTAAAAAACTATTTACACTGTTGTTTTTTTTTCTAACTACCTGCAAAATGAACAGATGGAAAGCAGCAGGTGAAAAGACAGGCCGCCCCACTATGGAGGGAGAAAAGGAATCTGCATGCAGGCCCCATCTGAGAAGGCAGGTGGACATTCACCTCTCCCATCATCCTGCACTCTGCTGCATGTTGCCCTCCACAAGGAGGCTGGATCATGTCTTTTTCCCCTTGAAAACCTCCAGGAATCCTCCATTTCCTTGGCTCAGCTTAGCCAAGGATTCAAGGCCCTGTCAGATCAGGTAGTAGCTGAAAACATGGGCCCAGGAGCCAGGCTGCCCGGATCCAAATCCCAGCTTTATCACTGTCTGACCCTGGGCAAGGAACTTAATCGTTCAGAGTAATGCCTACCTCATGGGGTTCTGCTAGGGATGAAAGAGTTAGTAAGAGTTCACATACTGTATGGTGGTTTTATAATTTGACCACAAATTCTTTGACCTCCTCTCTTCAAAAGGGGCCTACAAGCATCCTTCACCTCTCCTTAAGTGACTTGTTTCTCATAAATAGAATGTGGCAGAGGCACTAGCATGACTTCTGTGACTGGGTCATAAGGGCATTGTGGTTTCCTCCTTACTCTTCTCTGGGGGATCACTCACTCTGGAAGCTGGCTCCCGTGTGGTAAGGACAGTCAAGGGGCCCTATGGAGGGGTCCCTGCAGCCAGGAAGGGAAGCCCCCTGCCAACAGACACCTAAGTTAGGTACCTTCAAAGTTAGAGAAAACAATTTGAGCATCAAAATAAATGATGCATGATTACAGATTATAACCCACTGAATAAAACAGAAATTCATGAATCTATGCTGACATGAATGAATGAATGAATGAACAAATAAAGGAGAAGTGAAAGCTCTGCCTTGCAGTAAAATTCCAAATAATGAATGTAAAAGGAATGATGGAATTATAAAAGCAACATTTGGCAAAACACAATGTGAAAACTACAGGGTGAAAGTTTGATGAGGGATAGAATATTTATATAGTCTCAGAGCAGTTCCCACAAAATGCTTATTAAATACTAATTAATTGACAAGTATAAAACACTTGTTAATTAACTTTGCAATGGAGAAACCTGGCAGACACCACCTTAATCAACTGATAAATGTCAATATCACTGATAAGGGGACAAATCAACCTCATGTGACTCTGGATCCAATGCACTAAGAAGAACCCTCAGGGGCCAGAGCCTGTCTTGTCGGTCTCCTTATCCCCAGCAGTGCCACATAGAGCTGCAGCTCCCTCTTCCTGTGGCCACTGTGTGCCAGACGCTGCCCAGGACACCCTGGACATGCAGCATCTCATTTGATCTTCACAGTGACCTGGGCTCTGAGAAGTGAACACCTTGGCCAAGGTCACACAACCAGTGAGAGGCAGAGGTAAGATAAAGACCCTGCTCTGTCCATCTCCACAGTGGGTCCCACAGGCACTCAATAAATGCAGACTCCAGTCTTTGCTGCAGCTCCAGGAGGTTTCTGGGAAACACAGGGCAGTTGCCCCCAAGACAGAGCTGCATTCTCGTTCCTTCCTCTGATAAACATTGGAATCAGCAGTTGGAGGGGGGGAAGGGCTGCATGCAGAGGATAAAGGCTGTAGTTTTGGCTCTGGCCCTCATGCACAGGCACCTGACTCACACTTGCTCAGTCTCTACCTCCCCCAACTTTGGACCAGGGCAGTGGTTTTCAAACTTCTTTTAGCAGACAAATTTTTTTTTCAAGCAAGCTTTTTCACAAACCTTAATATACAATAGCAGCATTATTTTGCAACTGCTAAAAGGCAGACACAAACTAAGTGTCTACAGCCAGATGAATGGATAAACAAAAATGTGCCACAGACATAGAATAGCAATCAGCCTTAAAAAGGAAGAATATTCCGACACATGCTACAACATGGAGAAACCGTGAAAACACACTAAGTGAAGTAAGCCAGACACAAAACAACAAATATTGTATGATTCCACGTATAGGAGGTCCCTAGAGCAGTCAGATTTAGGCAGCAAGTTGAATGGTGGGTGCCAGGAGCAAGGCAGAGGGGGAATGGAGAGTGCGTGTTTAATGGGGACAGAGTTTCAGTTTAGGAAGACAAAAAAGTGCTAGAGATGGATGGTGGTAATGACTGCATGGCAGCGTGAATGTACTTAATACCACTGACATGCAAACCTGAAAATGGTTGAAGTGTTAAGTTTTGTATGTTATGTATATTTTGCTGCAATGAAATAAGTACCTCAGTATATGCAATAGATAAAGCAAAAATATCGAATGGGGTACTAAGATGCTCCCTTAACACTCCCCCTCCCCCATGGAGTAACTGCAAAGAATCCTTATCCTTGAGGAACCCGTGGACTATTTCAGTCCTAATATCTGGGGCTCCAAGAGCAACACCTGTGCGTGGAGCTTGCTGCCTACAATTCTGAATCCGGAGCTGTTCGTGCTCCCTCTCCTGCATTTGCAGGCTTCTGTGAGGAAGCCCGCAGGATAAACCACAGTGAGGACAACCCTCCCAACATGGAATCAAAGGGCTCCAGGACAATCTGGGGCTCAGGTGGGAGCACACGCAAGGGAAGCTGGCTTTGAGTGGGTCAGTGGGGGTAGACAGGGCTAGGAACCATAAGCTCTACAACCTGGTGGCACAGGCTGGACTCCACAGCTTCCTGGCCAGACCCTGGACAAGCCGGAGCCTCAGTTACCACTTCTGTAAAAAGGGAATGATAATAGGAGTACCTACCTCATAGTGTGTGTTGAGGATTCATTGACATAATATACATAGTATACATATTATACATAATATACATAAATGATTCCAAAAGCACGAAGCTATATGACAGAGGCAGTGACCACAGTGGTCAAGGGTTGGGCTTTGGAGGTGGGCTGAATTTCACTCCCAGCTCTGCCACTTATTAGCCATGGGGTTTTGAGAAAGTTACTTACCCTACCTGTGCTTCACTTCCCTCATCTATAAAAGAAGGTAATCATTGTACCCCCTTCTTAGGTTATTAGGAAGATAAAATGGGCTAAAGATGAGGTTGTTCGAACAATGTCTGGTACAGAGCAAGTGTTCAATAAATGTGAGCGCTTACTAGTAGCATCCTCTGCCCCAGACCTGTGTGATCAGGCTTCCTAAGGCAGCAACCCTGGCTGAGACTGAGGGGGGTGGCGCCCGCGTAATGAGGCCTGGTCTGTCTGAGCCAAACCTAGATGAGATCCGGCCAAACCAAACACAGGCTGCGGGGCCTGCCCCCACAGCCCAGCGCTCCCACTCCCAGGGGACAGAACATTTCCAACTGGCGGCTCAAGCTGAGGCAGCAGGGTCCGAGGGCCTCCTTGAGGGCGGGTCAACTGCAGAGGCAGACGGAGAGGAAGTAAGATTGTCTTCCAGTCTTCCCTCAAAAACAAGCAGAGGGCGTGGGCCCCTCTGGGGGCCTAACAGTTGCTCTGTTTATGGTCTTGACCAAAGGTATCTTGAGAATGTGGCCGCCTCTTTGCTTTCCCGTTGGTCTTCACCTGTGGCTCACCACTGAAGCCGAGGGCTAAATTTAGGCCACTCTGCCACTCAGCCCCAACTAGAGAGCTGCTGCTTTCAAAACAGAGAGGGCAGGCGAGGTGGGAGGTGGGGGACATACTGGAAAAAAAGCAGCAGACCCCACCAAAGGGCTTCTGGACACTGCTGGGATCCTGGCCATCAGCCTGGCCTGAACCACAGCAAGGATCAGCGCTCCAGTCCTCCGGCAAGCCCCGGCCCGGGACAGCTGTCGAACCTGGGGCCTGTGCATAAGCCAGGCAGGGGTGAGTCAGAGACCCCAGGATCCCACCAGTGGGGAACACTCATAGGAAACTCTGACACTACCAGTGGAAACCCTTGTCATTGTCATCCCTGGGGTAGACTCAGCTCAACTCTGCGGCTGCGGAACTTGGGGCCCATTGTTTCCATTTAACGCACACTCGCTGTCCCAGGACTGTGTGAATGAAGCACCTCCGATGGGGCACCTCCTTTAATTCCCCGCAGCGAATATTATTTCTGGGGTTTTGTAAGTCACACAGCTGGTAAACGGCTCAGCAGGATTTGAAAACGGGCTGAACTTTTTCAGGACCTTGTGCATTTAAACAAACTAATCTACTATATAAATTGGGAAACGGAATTGCTCAAGATTGCCCAGCAACTACTGCTGATTCTGAGCTTGGACCCCAAATCCCCTGACCTCCAGGCCAATTTACACACACACACACACACACGGTTATTCTGAAAGACACCTATAATGAAGACATCTGGTGTGGAGATTGCTAAGCCTCTCCTTTCAAGAATTGTCTTCCTTTTCATTACATGATGTAGGCATTTCAGGTGAATTTCACTGCCACCCTGTACTCCAGATAGTCTATATTAATATTATCAGTGCCCATGATATGCATGCTGCACCTCACTGTTAGCTGACCTTCCCTTTGACCCTCCTTTTACAGAGAGGAAAACAGGTAAAGTCCCCACACTTGGGAAATAATACACATAGAGGTTCCCCTAGGGTTCCAAGTCCAGCACCCAGCTTAGCCTGATTCCCTAGCCTCCCGGTGAATGGACCCCCATGATCCCATCAGTTTTGGAGCCAGCCCTGTGGACCCAGAGAAGCCCCCCTCCCCCCACCGCAGGACCTAGCTCACCTGCCAGTCACCAGTGCCACAATGACAGGGATAAAGGACCCCAGCAGAGGCCATCCTCCCATGGTCTTCTCTTGCCAGGAAAGGAGGGTCACACCATTTGGGAAGGGGCTATGCTGGGATGAGGTGCCCACCATCATGGCCAGCAAGTCAGGCAGCCATGGAGCCCTTCCTGGGAAAGGCCCTGGCACACCACTTCACAGCTCGGTTCCAGAGAAAAGCCTGAGGTTAATGAGCCCCTGCCCTGCCCCTCCCTCTGCTCAACTCCCTGCTTCCATCATCCCTGTGAGCTACAAACCCTACCCAAGGTGTTTCTCTGTCCTCCCTATTCTCTGTCTCTCAACCCCCTTTCAGCTGCAAAGACACTGCCTCACAGGCTTGGCCCTTTTCAGGGTCCTCGTCATGTCACTCCTGCTTCAAACTCTTCTGTGGCTTTCCTGGGCTCTTAGGATAAAGGCCAAAATCCTTACCAGAACCTTGAGGCCCTGTGTGTGCTTGCCCCTGCTTACCTTTCCAACATCTCTCCTTCCCGCTACCCCACTCTGCTTCAGCCACACTGCCATTTTTCAGCCCTTCCGTCCCCAGGGCCTTTCGGGGTGCTGTTCCCCTGGTCCAGCACACTCCTTACCCATTCATCTTTCAAATGGTCAGTCCTCCTTCCCTGAACCCTCAGTCTGGGTCAGATCCCTTTGGTAAAAGCTTTCACAGATCTAAATTCTGCTCCTTCAAAGCCCTACCTATCTCAGGTTGTAATTATTCATCCCATACATGTGATTATCCAATTAATAAGGAAGAAAACCCCATGAGAGTGGGCACTGTACCTGTTTTCACTTATCACCGCGTCCCATTGTGAGTCCCTGTTGAATGAATGAGTGAATGAATGACTCTTCCTCTACCTACTGCCGAAGCCCAAGTTTAGCCTTCCCTGAAGCACCCTTCTCCTCACAGCCCTCTCCTGGGAAGGCTGACAGTCTCCTGGCCCTCACATGGTTTGCCTACAGCCAGCACTCCGTGGCCTTCTTTTCTTCCTCTGAAGACCACACCACCCAAGAAGCTGTGAGCTCCATGAGGGCAGGCATCGAGTCTGTCTCCTTCACCTCAGTAACCCCAGGACCTAGCACAGAAGAGGTGCTCAATAAATATTTGTTGGATGAATCCTTAAAGCCATCGGTGCCAGATTGCTAGAGGGTCCCACAAACGTTCCCCCTCTTCATCCACAAGGACAGAATGTTCACTGGGCTTACAGCTGACCCAGATAAAACCACCCCAGCTTCCCTTGCACTGAGTGTGACCCCATGACTGAGTGTTTTTCGGTGGAATGTGAGCAGACATCACGGGACCGAGCATCAGCATGTAGGTAAGGACAGCACCCGAGACAATGGCAGAGCCATAATGTTAAGGGAGCCCAGGGCCCTGCATGACCTCACCGAGCAGGCCTCCCTGACAGCTAGAGCCAGCGGGACAGTCACATGAGAGAGAGATCGACGGCTGACATATTTAAGCATAGTATATCTGGGTGTCTGGCCTAACTAACAATCGTCGTTGACAGATCTCCAAGCCACACCCGTAAGGGCAGCTGTGGACCTGGCTGCTGGTAGGCAGCTTCCTCGTGACATGCACTTCTGCCCTCGTCTGGGGCCCTCTGAACATCCATGCTGATGACCAATTATCACCCTGACTTCATTTCTTGGTCCTCACTAATCCAACAATCTTCTGCCCACCCTGACCTTGTCAAATTCCAGGAACTGCCCTCTGAAATCCTGAACTGGCAAATTCCTCTTTCTAGTTGCAACCCCTCATTCCTTCATTTCTGCCCCTAACTGACCCCCAACTACCCCTGTTCTCCAGCCTCCTGGAGCTCTCTAGTCCTGGGGTTCTCCATCCTTGTTGTGAACCAGCAGCCTTGAGAGACATGACTGCTCCGACCACCAAGAGCTCACCTGTGGCAGGAGGTGGGAAGAGAATGGGGGACGTCAATCCTCAAAGGGCTGTGTGTGGTCCCCTGCTGGGGCTCTTTTCAGCATCCTCCTGTGGCCTGGCCTGGCCCACCATTCTCTCCCACCATTCCAATTTGGATCAACCCACAGGAGGCCCTTATTCCTCTTGCTGGTCTGCTAGTTCCCTTCTGAACCTAACTGTATGACACATGCTGTCCTCAAGGCATCATTTCTCTTGCTGTCCTCTCCTCACATCTTATGTCATCCTGGGCTTGTGCCTCTACCTCACACGCATGTGACAACGCCTACATCCACGGGCCATCCTCTGACTTTGCTCCTAAGCTGCAGGCGCTGATTGCCTACTGTCTCCAGGACAGCTACCAGATGCTCCTCACCCTCGACATGTCTGGATGAAACTTCGCATCCGCTGCTGTTCCCCTCCTAAATGGGAGCCTTCTCCGGTGCTCCATGTCTTGAGTAATGGCACTGGACGCGTACTTGTGGAATGAATGGAGGTGTGAACAGTTCTGCAGCATGCATCTGATTTGCATGGGCGTGGGAAGGATGTGCTGGATGGAGGGAACATCAGAGCGATAGTGTGGAGGTGGGTGTGAGCATGAGGCAACCGGCAGACAGCAAAGAGACCAGCCTAGAGGGAGCAGAAGCTGGGACCTGTGTTCTTCTGCCAAGTCCCCAAATTTGGGCTGGCTCCATCCTTGGGATGTGCTAGTTTTAAGGAACATCCCCAAGTATCCAGGATGTCACGTAAGGAAGGGGGAGAAGTCAGTTCCCAAACGACTCTGTGGCATCTGCTGAAGACCATCAACTCTCCCACTTCAGACTGAAAAAAGCAAAACCCACTCTCTCCACTTGCAAACAAGAACCCAGCCTAAAAGCCTTCCAGTCCTCAGCATGCCTTGCTGTTTTCCTCCCTGCCTACTCCTCCCTCAACGCCTCCTCTAAGCTCACTCAGCCACTGCAGCTGGGAGACAACTGCCCCCAGGGAACGGCAAGAAAAACCAGCTAATGACAAATAATGGTAGTTTTAGCATCTGTACAGCCCTTTCCAATTCACAAAGTACTTTTTCCATAAACATTAGCTCATTGACTCCCCATCACAATCCTCAGTAGCAGGTGACATTCCCCCCTTCTGATGGAGAGTACCCAAAGGCCCAGAAAGGCTAAGAAACCTGTGTAAGGATGCAACTAGCAAGTGGTAGGCCTCCATGTCAACAGGAGATATTGCAAAATTACAAATCAGGTGCAAAATGCACCGCTTGACTTTTCAGACCAAAAGCCCATCAGAGAGAACTTTGTTCCCCAGGTCTCTCCAGACCCCAGCCCTGATTTGGACAAACACAGACATTTCTGAAGTCATTTCATCCTAAAGCCCAATTTTTGCCTGTGACAGAGGCCCGACCACCAGCTCTGCTGTTATCAGCTGTTGCAAGCACTCTCAGAACATTACCTGGCTGGGCAGCAGCAGCCCCATCTCGTTCAGGACTCAAGCTGAGGCCCAGCTAGAGGATCCAGAGTTCATGCACCAGGACTAGAAGCAGAACCCAGCACACCATGCACCAGCAAATGTTCAGTTCTTGCAGCTGGTTTCAAAAAAAGCCCTGTTTCTGCTGGCCTATGGCTTTTTCACACCCCCTTAACAACTTTCAAAAGTCCAGAGTTGGCAGAATGAAGTTACTTAGAATAAAAGACACCTGAGTAACACTCAGAGCTCCAAATGGAGATTTCTTTCTGGGTTTTCAGCCATTTCTTTATACCTGCTAGGAGGCATGTCAACTAAAAGATGTTTCTTAAACCAAGCAACCTGTTAAGTAATGGCCTATCCCTGTAGATATGAGTAAAAAGGGAAGGAGAAAAAAAGGAAAGCCTACTAGTTTATAATCTCACTTTCATCCGTGTCTGGGCCCCTACTCTGTGCCAGACACTGGCAATATAAATATGTATATTTCTATTTCTAGTATGTTGCAGTGGTTAAGAGCTTGAAGCCTGGGGCCGGACCACACGGTGCCTGTGAGTCCCTTCCTCCCAACATTCACAGCTCTGTAGCAAGGTGAGAACAAGATTTCAGCCTCTACTGGCTCCTCCCCCAGATAACCTTGTGCACTGTGCAGCCTGCACAACTGTACATGGCAGCAGTAATTTTAATCCTAACTTTGCCACCTACTGTGTAACCTCAGGCAAGTTTCTGAGCCTCTCTATGAATCTGTATCTTCATCTAGGAAATGAGGATAGTAGTAATATCTACCTTATAATGTCATGGCGGATGAAATGAGCTAATGCATGTAAAGTGCTTAGCACAGAGCCTTGCTGCAAGGAAGCACTTTTTTTTTTTTTAAGATTTTATTTATTTATTTGAGAGAGAGAGAGCAAGAGAGCACAAGCAGGGGGAGGGACAGAAGGAGAAGGATAAGCAGACTCCCCACAGAGCAAGGAGCCCAATACAGGACTCGATCCCAGGACCCTGGGATCATGACCTGAGCTGAAGGCAGTTGCTTAACAGACTGAGCCACCCAGGCGCTCCAAGGAAGCATTTTTCATCACCATGTATAGTTCCTGCCCTCATGGAGTTTACACTGTAGTGGGAGAGGCAGATTGTAGAAATACTATATCTATTTATGCCACGGGTTGAGGGGACGAATGAGTCAGGAAAACTGCTCTTGAAGGATGAGTAGGAATTCACCAGGCAGAGAATGAGAGGGGGTTGGGATTAGGAGAGAGAACATTCAGGGCTTTGAGAACAGTATGCACAAAGGAAATGAGGTATTACATGTCACCGCATGTTCTGGGAACAGTGAGAAGTTCCTGCACTATTAACCACTAGTTATGAATTTTTGCTGAGCTCAGGTGCATGGTAAATGAGCAAATAACTCCCTCAGGGTGCCTAACTTATGAATCTGGACACTTGACTTTGAAACTCAAAGTCACTGTACTTTGGATCAATGAGACCAAAGCCTTTTGAAGTAGACAATGGCTTGAATCAACCAATACCATGTTCACCAGGTTTAAATGGGCCCCACAATGTGACTGGTAGAGCAGTGCTGAATCAGGGCTCCCGCCGGTACTCCCCGGGCAACCCCTAGCAGCACGTCAGTGCTTCCCTGAAGGGGAGGATGGGAGAACAGAAAAAATCCTGGAAGTCAGAACACCCGGGGGCCAGTCCCTCCCTTCTAGGAAGTCACCATCCCCTTTCCCTGGGCCTCAGTTTCCTCACCTGCAAGATGAAGGGACTGGGCTAGAGCTTCTTGAGAGACAGTCCAACTGCTTGGAGTCTAGACTTTAAAGTCGCATAGATGTGTGTTTAATTTAGTGTGTGGATTTAATATCCAGCAAGCACTTCACCCTGAAGAAGGGACAGAAGTTTTGACCACTACCACCAAAACAGTGGCGCTCTGTGGGATGTGTTGATGACTGTTTCAGGATGAACAGCCCTCAGCCTCACACCCCTCAAGTCTACAAACCGAAAGACTTTTGAAGCTTGGAGAATGTTCAAGCCTGAAGAAACCCTGTGCCAGGGCGGTGTAATGAACTCAGTCGACTTCAGACTCAGGAATATTGTCTTTCTGTTTGACTTGAATGGGTTTTCCAGATTTTTTTTACATGGAAAACACTCACATGACAACTTCAGAGTGGTGGTGGCAGGGAGGAGGCGGGGCGGGATAGAGTGGAAAGAAACTCTCTGGTGATAGAAACCAGAAGAGTTTTCTAAACAAGCCAAAAACTGCAAAAGAATTTGAGTCACACCCAGACACAACAAAAGACAGGCAAACGGAGCAGAGCAGGACTTGCCTTTAAGAAGTTGCCAAAGGTGCTTTATGGCTCCTCAGGGGCAGCAGGATTTATGGCCTTTTCCCCAAAGACTCCAACATTCACTCTTACTATTATCATGGATAACACTGAGCTCAATCACTATAAAGTGCTCCCACTATATCCTTTCCTCCTCATCTCTGCCAGCAAGGTGGATGTACTCCTCCGGCCATTTTACAGGTGTGGGCCCTGAGGCTCGGTAAGTTCAACGGACTTGCTCAAGGTCATACTCTGAAGAGGCTTGAAATCAGGCCTCATACTCCTAGTGAGGAACAAGCACTTTCAAGGTCCTGAGGAGTGCCACTAAGTGGCCCGGACCACACACTGTCATCATGCTCCAGCTTCTAAGGTCTGGCCCACGAGATTTGGTTCTGTTCAGTCCCTCTACAGGAGGGCAGCTCAAGTCCATTGAATGCCAACCCCCACCCCCCACCCCCCAGGCAGCCAGCTCCAACTTGGAACCTCTCCCCACTTGCTGTGTCCTGCTCTAAAGTACTCTATCAAGGCCCCCTGTCACAATGGGATATTGCTCCAGCAGGGGCCCAAGAACCCCCCAGCCTACCCCACCCCACCCCACCCCCAGCCACCATGGAGCCCTAGGAGAACCTGGAAAGGTCCTGGCAAGCTGATGTCCCCTCTTCCTCACTCCTGAAAAAGGATCAAAAGAATGTGTTACTCTTCAGGCCACCAGGTGAGGGCACAGCTGCCCCTGAGCTGTCCCACCTGCTCTAAGTTCAGGGGCAGCTGTGAAGGCACAGAAAGGACACAAGACGGAAATCAGAAGGCCGATGTTTAAAATCCCAGTGCTGCCACTGAAGACAATTAGGGAACATCTATGAGCCTCAGGTTCTCCTCTCCAAAATGGGAATGCTCCATGTTGCCCTGAAGGTCAAATGGATAACAAATACCAAAGCCTTCTGTAAACTGCAAAGCCCTATGAAAGTATATGTGGGATTACTGGTCTGATTGCCCCTTGCCCAGCTCTACATCAGTTGGAAAGATATCCCAAGTTTCTTATTAAATTCCTATTAGAGGGGCAACTGAGTGGCTCAGTTGGTGGAGGCTCTCACTTCAGCTCAGGTCACCATCTCAGGGTCCTGGGATCCAGCCCCACATCAAGCTCCCTTCAGCGGGGAGTCTGCTTCTCCCTCTCCCTCTGCCCCTACCCTCCACCCAGTTCGTGTTCTCTCTCTCTTCTCTCAAATAAGTAAATAAAATCTTTTTAAAATTTTTAAATTCTTATTAGAGTCTTATTAGAAGTTTTTTAAATTATTATTATTATTAAACTCTGCCTGGATGCCTTAAAATAGCCCCTATGTGTCCAAATTAATAAGATGTGAAGAAACCCAATAACTAATGCACAGTGACCCGTAATCAGGGGTGAGAGGCTCTGAAGGTACTTGAACACTGTAGTAGTTTCCTGAGGCTGCCGTAACAAAGTACCGCAGACTGGGGGGCTTAAACAACAGAGCTCATTGCCTCTGTTCTGGAGGCTAAAGTCTTGAGACGGAGGTGTCAGCAGGGATTGTTCCTTCTGGGGGCTGTGAGGGAGAATCTGTTCCTTGCCTCTTGCCTAGCTTCTGCTGATTTACTAGAAATCTTTGGCATTCCTTGATTTATACATACATCACCCTGATCTCTGCCTTTATCTTTACATAGCACCCTCCCTGTGTGTGTGTGTGTGTGTGTGTGTGTGTGTGTGTGTGTGTGTGTGTGTGTGTGTGTTGCCAAATTTCCCCTCTCTATAAAGACTAGTCATATTGGATTAGGGCCCCTCCTAACGACCTCATCTCAACTTGATCATCTGCAAAGACTACCTCTAAATAAGGTCAGATTCACAGGTAACTGAGAGGTCTGGACTTCAACATCTTTTGGAAGGACACAATTCAACCCATAACAAATGCCTTCCCCCAACTCTCTGGGGCACTCAGAGCCTGAATCCCCAGCTTACGTCTGCCTCCCCTCATGTCTACCTCATTCATCTGTTTCCAGTCAAGCTCTGGGCTAGGCCACTGTGGAATGTTCATCCCATGACTTCAAGATTAACCCATTTCTGTACCACCGGCACCGCCAGGAGCTAATCCCCTTGTGGGCATTCAATGCAGGAGCCCCAGATACAACACTGTAGGTTTAAAATGAAAAAGCTCACAGATTCCTCACTCACAGTGGTTGAGAGAGCTGGGGTGGGGGTGAAGAGCATGAGCTAGCAGGGTTAGCCAAAGACAGCACACACTCTGGAATGAGGCCACCACGAAGGGGCCGCTGCAGAGGCTGCGTCTAGGGTAGCAGATCAGACTTGAGGTGGCATGGGGACGCCGCAGGCAGGGAGGCCAGAGAGAAGTAAACAGAGAAAGAGGTCATGTGAGAGGAAGCTGGGAAGCTACCAAGGCCAACAGGAGAGGTGGCAGAGCATGGCCCATGGCCACCAACCCCCGAGCACTCTGCACCATGGCCGGCCAAGTCCACTCAGCCGGCACAGCAGCCCTGGACATCTGCAGACCGGGGCAAATGCCAGAAGCGGGGGTTTGGCCACATCTGGCCCAGCCCTGGGCAGGATGCTTCCCACACTCCCCGCTTCAGAGGCAACAGGGCAGGAGAGCTTCGGTCGGCTGAAACTGGCAGCACTGCACGCTGAAGTCTGCAAGGGCTCAGCACACCATGGGCGAAGGCACAGAGGAAGAGCCTCCAGGTTGAGCCAACTGTCCTAATGCTGCTTCTACGTCCAGCTCTGGCAGGCCCCAGATGGCAGAAAGCCCTTTGTTCCAATGGTCTTGGGGAATTGTCAGCGAAACAGATGACATCCTTCAGAAGGGTGTCTGAGACTCACTGACACCTACCAAGATATGCAAGCATGCCCCCCAAATAAAATAAAATAATAGTTCCTGCATTCAACCAGCTCACTGGCCAGTGAGAGAAACAGCTGAACAAAGGAGCAGTATGAATAGATTGGAATAAGCGCCAGGGTGGAGAAAGGGATGGGCCAGAAGTAATCAACTGGGCCTGGGGGTGGGCAGGATGCTCCCTAGAGGACAGCACAATAAAGTGACAGTCTGAGTACTGAACTTGGTCCAACTCCTCCAATTTGCCAACCCTGCTGCACTTCAGTATCTTCACACATGCTGTTCCTTCTGCCTAAATGCTGTTCCCCACCCCTTTACCCCTCCAACACCTGTCCCATCCTTCAGGCCACCTCCTGAGACCTCTTCATCATGTTGGCTGCCCACCTCCACACCTGCAGTTATTCTCTCTCCTAGATGCTGTTTATTACCTTCATAGGATGTATAGAAATTTCATACGGTGTGTATTGCCTTGTTTGCTTTTTAACATCACTCCCAGAAGCTATAAGCTCTGCAAGCTAGGGATCAAAGTTCATTTACCACTGCAGCCCCCGCACCCAGCACAGCACCAGGTATGTGATAATGCTCAAAAGGTGTTCAACCATGTTCATGCCCACAGCAGCATGATTCATAACAGCCAAAAAGCAGAAACGACCCAAGTGTCCATCAGTGGGTAAACAGATAAACAAAATGAGGTTGACACATATGATGGAATATTATAGCTTAAAAAGGAAGAAAATTCTGACACCTGTGACAACATGGAGGAACCCTAGAAACACTAGGGGGCCAGGGGAAGAGGGTAACGGGGAGTTAGTGTTTAATGGGGACAGAGTTTCAGTAGGGGCAGAGGGGACCAGAACCCTCTGCTTCTCCTCCAATGGGACCTTCCTCCAGGTCCCTGACAGGTCTTTAACAATATGTGACATTTATAAAGCTCTTCTGTGTATTTCATCTCATTTGATGCTCCCAGCCACCTTGTGAGGAGGAATCTTGACTCGCATTTGACAGATGAGGTCGGTGAAATGAAAAGCTTACACTTGTCTCTGAGGACTCATGTGAGTAATCTGGGGGAATGGGAGTGACCCAGCAATGCTGGACAGCACGAAGGTGTCTTCCCGTGGCCTAAAAGATCAGCATGCAGGGGCAGTGGGCGATGGCATTCTGTGCGTGCAGGCCCTGCCTAGATGTGATTAGCAGCCCAGCCCAAGGGAGCCTGGTGAACCAGCACCTCATTCCCACTACCCAGGTGGGCACGAACTCCCCAGGGTGCTTCTGTACACAAGGTTGCTCACTGCTGTCAGCCAAACATCTGGGCTTGCCCATTGTCCAGATGTTCCAGCATCATTTAGCATCATGAGCTTAAGTCTCAAACCAATATTAATTTGGTTTAAAAAAAAAAAAAGAAAGCAATCACTCATATCTCAGAACTCCTACAGCACAGTGGTCTGTATCTCTAATGGGGCACTTCTCAGTTTATCCTGTACTTAGGTTTATTATGGTTTCCTATACACCAAACTGCCCCCCTCCACTAGACAGTAGATGTCCTGGGAAATGAGACAGTATTTATTTGCTTCTATATCCCCAGTCCCTACACAGGTCCTAGAGCACAGAAGGTCCTCAGTAAACAACACTTACAGAACAAAGGTGTGTTTTGCTATGAACTAATTCATGGACGTGACTCAGGGTAGTACTCCACTAAGGGAAGGCACAGCTGAGTGTTCTCAGGAAGACCCTGAGACGGGTGGGCTCTGGGTGGGGCAGCCCAGGAGCAAGGCTCTGGTCTGCTACGGTGACAAGCGGGGCACTGCGTAACTCTGGCCAATGAGGATATGGCTTTGTGCTCATGGTCTTAGCTCCATGCCTGGCACAGGGGTGCTCCAGAACATTTATGGAACTGAGTCCGTGGCAGGCCTACCTTCTTCCTGTCTTACTCCTACTCAACATGAATCGGTACTTCCCCAGCATGTCCCAAACTAGGTGTGATCTTTGAGATCCTTCCAACTGCTTAGAGAGAAAAGGGGTCCCATTATCAACAAATATGAGTTAAACAAAGGTAAACTGGCCCTACCATAGGATTTCTCATATCTTCAGTGATTAAGGAGTTCGGACACAGTCAGATTGCCACGGTTTGAGTTCCAAATCTACCAACTCCTAGAAGATAGCTTGAGATTCTTAAGCCCTCCAAGCATTCATTTCTCTTCGGTAACATGAGGTTATGATGGCATCTATTATACAAGGCTATTATGAGATTATATGTGACAATACATAAGAAGGACCTAATAAGGTACCTGGCACACAGTAAGCCCTCAATAAGTGGTCGTTATACTAATGATAATTTTGAAAAACACATTCCTATTATTAATGTACGCTGTGTATCTCTAAGAGCAGGATATATTAGATTAGGTGGTATTCCCCAAATGTATTTGACGACAGACTTTACCCAGAATTAATCGTCCATGGGACTCTACTAAAGTCAGTAGCTTCTAGATTGTCAGGAAAGCTGGCCCTGGAAGGTCCTCAGTCGCATGGCCCTGCTTTGAGAGAGCTAACTGTCCAATGCCTTGATTTTTCCACTTTTTATTCTGAGGTTCTTAACCTGAAGTTCAGAGACTGATTCTACAGAGGTGTATGCCACTAAAAAATTCAAAGAAAAATATGTGCTGAAGGGCAAACATTCATCCTTTACTACTGAGCACCAACTTACATGCCAGACACTCTGCTGGGTACTGCGGATATGAAGGAAAGCAGAACCAGCTCCCTCTTCCATGGAGCCTCTGCTCTGGTGGGAGAGATGGATATTAACCAAATAACCATATAAAATAAAGTTAAAGCTGCCACACTGACATAGGGATGGAGGAGAGTTTCATGGTGTGATGAAAGTATACAAACAGAAGGTGTTTACTAGGTCAGAGGGAACAATGAGATCGAGGCCTATAGGAGGGAGCAGCATGGTGAGTAAGGAACATCTAAGAGACCAGTGTGGCTGGCTGGGGACCTTGGGGTGGGGGGGATGGCAGGAGAGACTGGCACCTCAGAGGCCATGCCAGGGAGTTCCAACTTTATCTTTCTAGGGAGAAGGCCCATGGCCTTCATGGTATTCTCAAAGGGCTCTATGACCCTAACACAATTTAGAGGGCTCCAACTGTCAGTGGCTTCATTTGGAGACAGTCAGACCAGCCCTTGGATGCTGAAGAGGACATCTGAGGTTTTGCCTGCCTAACATTCATTCCCCCTTCTTCTGGTGTCAGCACTTCTATGTTCCTTTGGAGAAATCATCCTTTCCCATTCTCAATCCATGTGGTTTCTGTGGGACTAATTCTACCCCTAACTCTAGGAATAATCATGTGACCCCCAGTCTGACCAATGAGAGGCAGGCATCCCTGACCAGAGGAGAGGCATAGACTCGGAGATAGGCGCACGGCCAAGCAGGACCAATAAGCATCCACCCTAGGACTTCCGCAAGAACTACTAATAGATGCTCTCCCTCGTTCTCAAGGCTGTAGAAGACAAGCTAAGCCTGGAGCAGCTGGTAGTCACCTTGAGATCTCGATCGCTGACCCTGCCTGTGACAAAAGGCATTACAGAGGAGAGCAGAGCCAAAAGATGCAAAGAAATAGATACCCAGAGATACCATTTGAACATCCAGATCCAACCTTCCCTAGAATCAGAACTGTCCCTGGACTTTTCAATTGCATGAGTCAATAAATCCATGTTTTTCAGCCAGCCTGAATTATGTTTCTGTCACTTGCAACCAGTGGTTTTTACTGGTAAATCTCTCAAGTCACAGTTTGGAAAACTGAGGTCCACAGAAGAATCAATCTTCCAACTTCATAAAGCTAGGCAGAAGCACAGCACCTGGGCCTCTGGACTCCCAGACCAGGGTTCCTGCCACTATCTGGCACAAGACCCTTCAGCAGCCTGAGGACATACATACCCAGCACTACGATGCCTCCCATTGGCCTGGACCCCTCCATTCTTCCTCCTTCTCCCCAGCTCCAGGGTGAAGCAGCTCTGCACACCTTCTTTTCTAACCTCAATCCCCAGAAAGAGAAACGACAATGAGGGCATGATCTTTGTTCCACCCCAGAGCCAGAGACATCTCTGGGTACTGATTTCCCTTGGTGGCCAGGGCACAGGCAGTGGTGCTAACCCTCAGGCCACAGCTGCAATGGCTGTTGGAACCAACTTCACCTCTGTTGCTTCAGGTAAAGCCCATCTCATCTCCCACTGCTCTCTGACATGCACCCTCTAGCCAGAATCCCCTCCTCGGCTCCCTTCCTCCCCCAAGCCCCCTGTTCAGACCAGCCTCTGCCCTTCTAAGCTTCAAATCGTGCCCACTGGTCAAGATCCACTTTCCCAAATAACCAAAAGCTGCAGGAAGCCAACCCTTCTTGATGTTTCTACTGCCTGGGTCACACCTTCATGTGTGGGTATGTGTGGAGCAGGAAGTACTGCCCGTGTACCCCTTTCCTGCTCTCTTGTTTGCTTTCTGGTTATTTCAGGCATGTCAGGTTGGGATGCGCAAGCGGATAAGCAGATAGCATGGAGGTTATAAGTCTAAGCTCTGGAGTTAGACATGCCTGAATTTGAATCCTGCCTCTGCCTCTTTCTAGAAAAGTGATCTTGGGCAAATAACTTACCTTGCTGAGCCTCAATTTTCTCATCTGGAAAGTGGGGATAATAATAGGCAGGTAAAGGATTTAAGCTAGAACTTGGCACAAAGTAAGCACCTGAGGAATGCCAGTTATTAATGCTGTTGTGGAAAATGTCACCAAACACTGTCACTCCTGGTGATACAGCTACACAGTAAGATAGAATAAGCCCACAACTGAATGCAAGCTGGTGCAGCCACTCTGGAGAACAGTATGGAGTTTTCCTCAAAAACAGAACTACACTACAACCCAGCAATTGCACTACTGGTATTTACTCAACGGATACAAAAATACAGATTTAAAGGGGTACGTGCACCCCGATGTTTATAGCAGCAATGTCCACAATAGCCAAACTATGGAGAAAGCCCAAGTGTCCATCGACAGATGAATGGATAAAGAAGATGTGGTATATACATATAATGGAATATTACTCAGCCATCAAAAAGAATGAAATCTTGCCAATTGCAGTGACGTGGATGAAGCAAGAGCATATTATGCTAAGCAAAATAGAGAAAGGCAAATACCATATGATTTCACTTACATGTGGAATTTAAGAAACAAAACAGACGAACATATGGAAAGGGGGGAAAAAGAGAGAGAGAGAGGGAAGCAACCCATAAGAGACTCTTAACAATGGAGAACAAACTGAGAGTAGATGGAGGTGGGTCGGGGATGGGCTAGATAGGTGAGGGCACTTGTTCTGATGAGCACTGGGTGTTATATGTAAGTGATGAATCACTAAATTCTACCCCTGAAACCAATATTACACTATACGTTAACTAACTATAACTTAAATAAAAATCTGGAAGGAAAAAAAGAAGAAGCCCACAACTAAGAAGCTGAACATTTGGTGCCTATTCCTGCTTCTGCTCTGTACCCTCTCTGAGGCTTTGCTTTCTCATCTCTAAAATGGGTTTGCCAAGGGCTGCCATGCCTATCTCACAGGTAAGTGAGAGAATCGAGTGAGGACTCGTAAGTAACAGTATCACCTCCGTAGAGTTTTATAGTTTGCAACACATTTTCAAAGTGCCATTTCAGTCTTTGTGAGACATGACGGTGACACAGAGGTGAAGTGACCAGCTCACAGCCACACAGCTAACAAGGGGCGAACCAAGACTCACACACGGTCTTCTGGCTGCTTGCTGGGTGCCATGTCTCTGAGATCTAGCACAGGGCCAGGCACACAGCAGGTGTTTAATAAACACTTGAGTTCTCTCTACAGTGCCTTGCTGCCTTCAAGGCTGAAGCCTACTAGGCCAACATTTCCAGGACATC
Source organism: Halichoerus grypus (assembly GCF_964656455.1). Classification (NCBI taxonomy): domain Eukaryota; kingdom Metazoa; phylum Chordata; class Mammalia; order Carnivora; family Phocidae; genus Halichoerus; species Halichoerus grypus. The sequence continues at coordinate 166,924,739 of NC_135712.1, read as the reverse complement.
CCTGCAGCACTTAGCACGGTGTGCACCCCAAGGCATGCAGGGGAAAGGAAGGGAGTGTGGTGGCTTTCACAGCTCCCAAGAGAGTTTCAGCTTGGGGAAGGTGCATTACAAGTCACGTGGGCCATGCACGGAACAAGACTGAGGAGGGGACACCCCAGGCTCAAGAAGGATAAGTGGAAATTGCTAAGGAACTTTTAATAGGCACACAGCTGCCCTCAAAAGACAGGCCCTTTGGTTCCCACCCACAGAAAGACAAAGAGAGTTAATAAGAGTTACAGTGGGTTAGCAGGGAAGCCACAGAAAGCAAGGCAGGGCAGGAAGTTATTCTCGGCCTATATTTCCCCTTGCCCTTCTGCTCTCCCACCACTGTTCTTTTGGCTGCAGAAGCAGGCAACCGCATGGTGTACCCTCAGCCACCACGATGGACTTGGGGGTGGGGTGGGTCACTTCAGGGTTGACCCAGTTCCTGCCTGCAAGTTTTATCAAAGCAACTGGAGTCGGAAAGCGTGGGCAAAAGACATACCCTGCAATCACGCCAGAAACCCAAACACAGCCATCCTCTCTCAGTCCTGCTCATTTTCCAAATCCTTGTGCGACTCTCACCGACTCTGTGAATCCATTTCCTGGGCCAGTGCAATTCCCAGTGAGTTTCTCTTGCCTTAACTGTAATTCCAAAAGCTTACCACCCTTCCCACTGTAGAACCTGAAGTGAAAAAGGCATTAGCAGGCACCTGCCAACCTCCTCCCACGGATGGCAGGGATCGATTCCTTCTTCAGCATCCCAAGTAAATTGTCCGCTGGCTTCAGCTTGAGCAAAAGGAGGCTCTCAACATCATCACAAGGGAGCCCAGCTCTTTGGACAGTTGTCACTGTGTGCAGACAACAGATGTTTTGGGAAATGGAGGCAGCTGTGGGCTGTGGCAAAAAGCGCATGTGATTTGGAAGCAAGAAACCTGGCTTGCAATCCAGTTCCTGAGGCCATGAGCAAGGCACTTGCTTCTTTAAATTTGGGTTTCTTCCTTTGTGAAATGGGAAGGATAATATCCCCACATTTCACAAGGCTACAGAGAGGTGCAAATGAAATTTTGTGTCAAAGATATTGGGAGATACCACATTCTGCACAGGCAGATGGTATTAGTATTCAAAGACCCAAGAAAGTAGGCATGAGTGCCCAAGGAATTCCTAGCATTGGCCATTTCTTTGGCTTTAGGCACTGAAGGGCCAGTGAAATGGGAAGGTGACTGTAGTCCTTTTGGATTACTGCTGGGACAAATTTCCAAGAACGTAGCAACTTAATACAGCACAAATTTATTATCTCGCAGTTCTATGGGTCAGAAGTTCGGGTTGACTAAGCCGGTTTTCTGCTGAGGGTTTTGTAAGGCTGAAATCAAGGTGTCTTTTGGATGAGCTCTTATGAGAAGATTCTGGGAAGAGTCTACTTCTTTGTGGACTGTGGTTGGAACAGAATCTAGTTCTTTGCAGTTATAGGATTGAGGTCACCATTTCTTGGCCAGCTGCCAGCTGGGGGGTGCCCTTAGCTCTCAGAGGGCTCTCTCCAATCTTTGTACTTAGACAGGGCCCCTATGTCTCAGAGCCAGGGCTGGTGCAGTGTGTCCTATCCTTCTGACTTTTCCTCTGGTACATCTCTCTTCTGCCTCCAGCCAGAGAAAGTTCTCAGGTTTAAGGGCTCATGTGATTAGACTGGACCTACTGGAGAATCCAGAATAATCTTCATATTTTAAGGGTGTTATGGATTGAATTGTATCTTCCCCCCAAAAAAATTACAGGTTGAAGTCCTAAGCCCCAAATATCTCAGAATGTGACCTTAATTGGAAATAGGCTCTAACAGAGGTAATCAAATTAAAATGAGGTCACAATGTAGGCTCCCATCCAATATGCCTGGTCTCCTTATAAAAAGGAGAAATTTGGACAAGGAGACAGACATGCACAGAAGGAAGATGTGAAGACACAGGGAGAAGATGGGCCACGTAACGGAAGTGATACATCTACAAGCCAAGGCGCAGCTAGGACTGCCAGCAAACACCCGAAGCTAGAAGAGGCAAGAAAGGATTCTCCCCTAGAGCCTTCAGAGAGGGCATGGCCCTGCTGACACCTGGATTTCAGATCTCTGACTCCAAAACTGTGAGACAATAAATTTCTGTTGTTTTATGTCACCTAGTTTTTGATGCTTTGTTACAGTAGCCCTGGGAAACTAATACAAGGGTCTTAACCTTAATTACATCTGCAAAGACTCTTTGCCATGTGAAGTAACATTCATAGGTTCCCAGAGAGTTAGGGTGCAGACATCTTGGGTGGGGGCATTATTCTGCCTACCAAACTCATCCAGTGATAATCAAACCTCATACTTCAGCATACTTCCTTCCCTGACATTCACTGAGCACACTAAGCCCAGAGGGAAAGGCCATAACTGGGAAACTCCGAGAAGAGGCGAAGGAGCCAAGATAATGGCCCAGAGCAGATGCCAAGTCGCAAAGAGAGCTAAGAGGGTCCCGCTTTGTTAGAAACAACACATACCTGGCTGACAGGGAAGAGTGTGCAGCTGGAAGCCACATTTCCACATCTTTGCAACTTACTATTGTCTCACTTTCTTCACCCTTTGAATGGGGATTATAACATGTCACTTCATAGAGATGTAGGAGTTAAATGAGGTAATGAAAATAAAGAACACCTCGTACTCATTACAGAGCCTGGCATGTAGTAAGCATTCAATAAAACTTAGCCATTACAGTTACATATCTATTATACAGATGTTTAATTATGTGTATATAAAAGATCGTACGTATACACACGTACACGCATGCGCACACAAGTCCAGGAGAACACATTCTACAATGTTAACAGTGATGACATATGGTGGGTGGCAAGAGCTTTCAATGTTTTATTTAGAGGTTTATATACCTCTATGATATTTCCATTTTTACAGTAAACATGTATTACTTTTATCATTTAAGACTGTTCTTAATTAAAAACACATATCTCTCTGGAAAACCAGTTGAGCACATCCTTCTACACCCACGTAGTGGTGTTCTAATACTGAAACACAAATTTGTTATCACACACACACACACACACACACACACACGCATACACAGCAAAACAGTCCCTAAAGACCTTCTCATTCTCCTCAGCCTTCACTCCCACCCCCCAACCTCAGCCCCTCAGCCCCTCCGCCCCCGCAGCTATACTCCCCAAGATGAAACTCAATCCTCTGCTTCTAGCCTCCTTTGTGGAGCCAGAGACCAGCACTCCAGCAAGTGCCCCCATCGCTGTAAGCTCCTCCCCTAGGAGCTGCATTCTGAAAGGCTCTTTGTTGGTAGGCAGAATGCTTTTGGGGGGCCATTTGGAAAACACTTTGCAGACATTTCCATCCACTCCCAAGGTTCCCCTCTAGTCCAGGCCCCCCTGGGTTGTGCATCCCCTCAATCCCCACCCCCACTCAACCAAGCAACTAATTCACATACAGAGATTATTGAGCAAGGTGATGCCAGAGTCCAAGGTGAGGAAGAAACATAATATGCCACACAGTTATGGCCTTTAACAAAGACCTGTTTCAATAAGTTGAAATGATTTTGTTTCACAGAACAGCACAGGGATTAAAAGTATTGACTTTGCATCCGACTTGACTTGAATCTGAACTATAACAGTTACTAGCTATGTGACCTTCACTCAACACCAGGTTTTAAGTTTTGGGGGCCTCAGTTTCTTCATCTGTCAAATGGGGATCAGCTTTCCTCAGGTTTTAATGTGAAGGTTGAATGAATTATACATGTAAATACACCAGCACCTAGAGGAAGTGGTCAATAAATGGGTGCTGTTGATGTCATTATTATTATTAGAATTACAGACACAGACATAGGCCCTGCCCTGTAGGCATTTGGGGGTCTAGATGGAAGCTAGGCAGAGCCACTTGAAAGTTCAATGAGATCTTGACCACAAAGTAAAAGGCATTTACCAACCCAAGAAAGTAGACATGAGGCCCAAAGGAAGCTAAGGGTTAAACGAACAGCGAAGAGCTAGTTAGCTACTTTATAGGAGAGATTAGAAGGTGGAGGTTATCCAGCCCAGCCTGGCTCTTCACCCTGGCACCTCTCCTCCCAAGCCTCTTCCCCAGCTCCAGAACATCCCTTCCCAACAGAAGGTAGTAATCAGCTCAGGCCCCACCCTGTGGCTCCTACAGTGTGAATCCCAGCATATCAGACAGAATAGAATCCCACCTTGTTCCCAAGCCTTGAGTGGGTGTTATTCCAGTCACCTGTCTGGTGTACCTTGCTCTTACCAGACTGGGGTCTTCCCCTAGAAGGCCTTGCACTAGATTCCCAAGGATCCCAGGTGCCCCTTTGTAGTATTCTATCCACCTACTGGGGGGCAGGAAGAGGGTGGTCTGTGGTTTTGGAAACACCATGAATCCCTTTGCCTGCCTGGATTCCAATCCCCTTTGGGCAGGCTGGGCACCTTTGGACACCCTGCCATGCCTTTGCCACCAGGTTGTGCCTCTCTATCCCCATATGCCTGGGCTGGGCCTCTCACTAGCTACCCTGTGTTTTGGAATAAGGCAGAGAGAATCAAAGCTGTAGTGGCTAGAGAGGGAGGCTCGGTGGGAGAAGGAGCTTTCTGTGAACTGGGCTGACTGCAGGAGAGGAGGGTGGACCAATGGCATCCAGTTTGTAAGAGGGCTGCTGAGCAAATGTTGAGAAATACTGATGTCTGAGATTAGAGGGGAAAAAGGATTGGAGACAGAGTGTAATGAGCCCTGGATGCCAAGCCTGATCCCTCCCGAAAGGCCCCTGGGAGGATTAGATGGGAGTGGGTAGGCACACGGAGCTCAGCAAGGCACAGTGCTGGGAGCACTCTACTTTAAACCAAACCTGACTGCTCAGCATCCTCCAGCACAACCACCCCTCAAACCCTGGGGCTGGCAGAAATGATTACCAAGCCCATTTCAATCCCCCTCCCCAACATACCACAATAATTACACTTTCTTAAAGAGCACCAAGTTGTCTCAAACATCATGGCCTTTGGACTTTGCAGTTTCCTCTGCCAGGAACATCCTTGCTCTTCGCTTTCAAGATCTAACTTACAAGATGCCTCCTTTAGGGAAGGCTTGTCTGCCTCACCCAGAAAGAATCCTTCGTTCTCTCCTCTGTGTTCTCATAGAATCCTGTGTGCCCCTCTATTACTATATTTACCACACCACCTGGTGATTATTTCCTGTGTGTTCTGAATCTCCCATTATTGCTACATTGCTGGCTTCCTAAGAACAGGGTCCTGTATTATAAATTCTATAACAGCACCTGGGACACTCAATAAATGCTTGCTTGTAATAGCATTAGTACCACCTTTTGGGGCACCTGGGTGGCTCAGTCGGTTAAGCATCTGCCTTAGGCTCAGGTCATGATCCCAGGGTCCTGGGATCAAGCCCCATATTGGGCTCCTTGCTCAGTGGGGAGCCCGCTTCTCCCTCTGCTGCCGCTCCCCCTGCTTGTGCTCTCTCTCTCTCTCTCTCTCTGTCAAATAAATAAATAACATCTTCAAAAAAAAAAAAATACCACCTCTTACTGAATGCCTACTACATGCCAAGGACTCACTAAGTACGTGAGATAGACAATCTCATTTAATCCTCATATAACTGTGCAAACTACGTATTACTTACCTCATTTTACAGATAAGGAACCTGTCCTTTGGACAACCTGAGCTAAATGTGAGATGAAAGCGTGAACCAGCTTGAGTAGGTCAACTCCAGTTCTCTCCAAAACCAAGCATGTACATATGACCCCAGGAATAATTATGCCATGTCCTTAGGTAGCCCGAAGTAGATATTATTTCCAGTTATTGAAATCTACTCAATTTGAGTCAGTCCAGTCAATAAGCTACTCTTGAATAAACACCAGGGGCATCTGTTATTCTACAGAGGAGCAGCCTGTCATCTGGACAGCCCCAGAGCAAGGTTAATTATCTCTTTCTATAGCCAGTGGGTACTAAATTCTCCCTGAATCTTACTTTTTCTCCAGCAAAAGAGCTTTAATGGCAATCTCTCTAAAAGGCAATGTGCCTCCAAGATAAAAAGTCAAAAAGAAGCAGCCCAGTCAGGGGATTAATTGAGGAATGGGCTGGGCAGGATTTAATCACTGTCGCCCAGGAATTGAGAGTAGATGGGAGGTAATTAGGGGGAGAACCACACCAGCACACACAGAAACTGCTAAGCGCTTCGCATCCATTATCTCGCCACACATCACCACCCTTTCACCTCTTCAAAAAAGCACCGTCTTTGCCAATCTCCTAATCACAAATCCAGTGGGCTGTCTCAGCCCCGGTCCTCCTCATCCTCTCTTTCTTGCTGGAACTTGCCCCACCCCACTGCCTTATATGAATCTCGTCTCTGCTGCTTCTTTCTCTTTGTTGCTCCTTTTGAGAATGTGCGCTCCACTAGGCCTCACTCTCTTCCTGTGTTAAGCTCTTCAGTCAGGGCCCTGCCCTCAGTCTCTATCTCATTCCACTGGAGGTTTGCCCCCCTGGGCATCTCACCCCAGCCTGTGTAAGATATGGCTTGTACCAATCAGCCACACCCTCAGAATACCCACAAATCTTTGCATTAACCATAAGGGTGCTTAGGGAAACAGAAACCAGGTCCACAGTCAGTCTCCCAAACTCATTTAGCAAACAACCCCCTGCCAAAGGCCTATGGGAATAAGAGATTTGTTTCAGTGTCCATCCCAAATCAGAAGACGTGGCTGGTGGGAGGGGGAGCTGGGGGAGGGAAGGATACAAGAAGATGATCATAAAAAGCAAGGATCACACCACACTTACCAAACATGTGCTTTTCTGTATATTACACTTTACACAGGTTTTTAAAGGCCCCAAACAAAACAAAGAGCAAACAGCGGAGAAATCCATGGTCTAGATCAACAACACTGGATAACTGAAGCAGGAGCAAGACAGGGAAATATTAGTTCACTTTCCTGTTCCTAATAACGCCTATGGGAAGACTGAGCAAGGAAAACCTTATGGATTACGGGCAGGTAATTAGCGTGTCTATTTGTAGTGTGACGCAATTACATGTCTTCAAAAGACTGGTGGAGAGTTGCGGACCTAGAGGGAGGGGTGTAAAAGATCATCTAATCCAACTTTTCATTTTATAGATGCAGAAACTAAGGCTGGAAAGGAGAAAGAGTCGCGTCTCAGCCCAGTGATCATCTGCCACACATGCCTCCTCTACCTTTCCGTCCACTGGGATACTGATCCAAAGTGCTATGGACAGGGTTGCAGAGGTGCTAGGAGAGTTGAGGCACAGTGTTTCCTGGACTAAAGGGAAGTTCACTGCAGCACGACATAGCCTGTTACAGCAAAGCGCATCCCGGCTCTTGGGTGCCATGTCTTTTCTCCCTTTGATGTATGATCACTTAATTCCCTCCTTGATTGCTTTTCAAAAGCAATCTAAATTAATGTGAACCCACAAAGGGCATGGCTCTCTGTGAATAATTAGTGCATGATAATAAATGCAAATAAGGAGAGATGCAAAGTTGGGTGAAGACCTAGTGTTCCTGGCTCCCTGGCCCACTCACTCTCTTCTCAATGGAAATTCTCTTTACACCATTAAAGAAAGGGTTTTTGAGGAAACTTGGGAAAGGGTGGTATTTCTGAATAGGCTGTTGGGTTCATTAAAGGATGGCAGAGGGAAAAAAAAGAAGCTGAAAGAATCAGATCAGTGAGGCTACAGGGTCTTTCCCTTCTGCTGGAGACAAAACACTTGTCCAAATTTCTGCCATTTAGAGAGGAGGTATCACAGTCAAGGACCCACCATTCCTCAATCCCATCTATGCAGAATTTCCTCCTACATACCTTTAGATCTAGCCAATCTTGTCTCCTTCCTGTCTTTGCCTGAAACCAAATGGTTCCCACACCTAACCTTTACTCCTGTTTTTGCCCCCGCCTGGAATTTCCCCATCTCCTGACATAGCCATGTCTTAGACATCTTTCAGAGCCTTTCTCAAAGCCTTCTCTGACAACTCTACTTTTTTTAGAAGTCTCCTGTTACTCCAGGGTGAGTGGCAGAAATTGTTAGTGCCCACCAATATCTGCATTTCTTCCCTCTTTCCTGGGCACACAGCTGGACTACATTCCCCAGCCTGCCTTGCAGTCAGGTGTGGTCACAGTGTCTGAGCTCTGGCCAATAAAAGGTGAACACAGTAGTGCATGCCCTTCCAGGCCTAGCCCATAAAGAATTCTCAGCTGTGGTCCTCTCTCTTTCCCCATCTATGGCTGAGTGGAAAGGACTCCATAGGCCTTGAGGAGGAGCCAAGCCACAGGATGGAAAAAGCCTGGGTCCCTGAATGACTGTGTGGAGCAGACTCCCCTCGAAATTTAAAATGAGTTCAAAATAGACCTTTAGGGGAGCCTGGGTGGCTCAGATGGTTAAGCATCTGCCTTCAGCTCAGGTCATGATCCCAGAGTCCTGGGATCAAGTCCCGCATCGGGCTCCTTGCTCCATGGGGAGTCTGCTGCTCCTTCTCCCTCTGCCCACCCCCCTGGCTCATGCTCTCTCAAATAAATTAACAAAATCTTAAAAAAAAAAAAAAAAGAAAAAGAAATAGATCCTCATTGTGCTAAGCCACTGAGATTTTGAGATTTCTCTGCTACAGCAGCTAGCTTTACATATTTTATCTAACACAGGATGACACACAGATTTTATTTCATATGCCAACTCTGACCTATGGTAGTGGCTGCCCGCAACTCGGCATTGAGAAGATTGTTGAGTAGCATCTGAGCATGCTAGGGAAGTCTGTCGTGATTCATTAGTTATGTCTGCCATGGCAAAGTTTTTTTTACAAAAAGTGGCAATGATGTTTTGTTTTCCTATCTCTGACTTATAATGTATTTTAGTACGTAATTTAGCATCTGATTGTAGACATCCTTGTACTGTTCTTCCACTGCTCTGTGTGCTTCAATCTTACCTCCCCTATAAAGTTATAAACTCCTTGAGGGCAGAGGCCACCTAAAACAGGACATATAAATGTGAATACTTATTAAGTTGATTTAAAAACCAAATTCAAAGGTAGAAATACAGTGTGTTCAGATCTTCAGTAGGGCTGTCTGGAATATTACCCAGAGAAAACTGAAGTGTAGGAAATGTTGCATCCAAGAGGGCAAGCTCCAGCCTATCCTTAGCTAAATGCTTACTAGTCCCTTCTGGAAGTCAGTTTTCATCTACTGTCATACTTAATGGGAAGAATTATGTGGGAAGACAATAAGAGGATGAACTACCGGGGCACCTGGGTGGCTCAGTCGTTGACCGTCTGCCTTCGGCTCAGGTCATGATCCCAGGGTCCTGGGATCAAGCCCCACATCAGGCTCCCTGCTCGGCGAGAAGCCTGCTTTTCCCTCTCCCACTCCCCCTGCTTCTGTTCCCGCTCTCACTATCTCTCTCTCTGTCAAATAAATAAATAAAATCTTAAAAAAAAAAAAAAAATAGGGCACCTGGGTGGCTTAGTCGGTTAATAAGATGAACTACCTGTGGAGCCCGAAAATAGGGGTCCCCACACCCCTTTATTTAAGATTACAGTTATTCAAAGCTGTAATATCATCTAGTCCAGAGAGAGAAAACAGATGTCAACTCAGGAGCCATTTAATCAATTTAACATGGCTGACTGAGGGCTGTATTCAGAAGATTCTGAGATCATATCTGAAACCAGTAAGAAATGAGGGAGAAAATCCAGAAGTACTCCCCTCTTCATATATCTGTCCCTCCTGAGCTAATCCACCCTCATCATTTTACTATAGCCAAATTAAGTGCCAAGAGGAAGAGTTGTCTTACCCAACATCACTGAGTAAGTTGGTGGAAGAACCAAGACTCAAACCCAGGTGTCCCTATATCTCCTTTTTTCCCATTATTCCGTTCAGAGTTTAAGATAGGAGATGGACTTAAGAATATAATTTGGAGGGGCGGAGCAAGATGGCGGAGGAGTAGGAGACCTGGATTTCGTCTCCTCTCAGGAATTCAGCTGGATAGGGATCAAACCATTCTGAACACCTACAAACTCAACAGGAGATCGAAGAAAAGAATAGCAACAACTCTCTGAACAGAAAAGCGACCACTTTCTGGAAGGTAGGACGTGCGGAGAAGTGAATCCGAGGCGTTATTCGGGAGGATAGACGGCGGGGGAGGGGCCTCCGTTGGCCGCTTCTGGCAAGTGATAGAGCCACGGAGCACAAAATCGGAAATTTTAGAAGTCTGCTCCGCTGAGGGACGTCACTCTGGTGGCGAAGTGGGGGGTGGAACCCTCGCGGGACAGTGTGGTCTCAGGACCCTCGGGGTCACAGAAAGACCGGGGGTGCCTGAGTGCGGCAGAGCTCCCAGGTATCGGAGCAGGGAAGCCGGCTGCAGAGATGGACCTGAGGCGCAGGCTCTCAGCTCGGGGTTGCCATAAACCGTGATCCGCGGCACAGTCGGGCCACTGCTCCTCCAGCAGGGACCCAACAAGTGGCAGATCCGGGGAGACTCACCTTCCTCCCCCGGGAGGAGAGGTGCGGGAGTGCACCGCGGGGATCTGCTGGGTTTGGAGACTCCACCCGGGGTCGGATGCCAGATAGAAAGGCGCGGTCACAGGCCGGGTGAGCGTGGAGTGCGGCCGGAGACCGGGGAGACGGGAGTGACTGACTGCTTTTCTCTGGGGGCTCGCTGAGGAGCGGGACCCCGAGTTCTCGGCTCCGCCGGGGCGGAGACTGGGAGGCTGCCATTTTCACTCTCCGCCTCCAAAGCTGTACGGAAAGCTTGCAGGGAACAAAAGCTCCGGAGAGCAAACCCGAGCAGATTACTTAGCCCGGACCGGCAAGGGCGGGGCAATTCTGCCTCCGGCAAAGACATTTGGGAACCACGGCAACAGGCCCCTCCCCCAGAAGATCAGCGAGAACAGTCAGCCAAGACCAAGTTTACCGATCAATGAGAACGGCAGAACTCCAGCGCTAGGGGAATACTGCACATAGAATTCATGGCTTTTTTACCATGATTCTTTAGTCTTTCAAAGTTAATTATTTTTTTAACTTTTTTTCTTTTTTCCTTTTTTCTTTTTTTTTGAATTTTTCTTTTTCCCTTTTTCAACCAACATCTTATCAATCCCTTTTTAAAAAAAAAAACATTTTTATTTTTCATTTTTAAAGTCATATTCTATCCCTTCATAGTAGTTACCCGTATTTTTGGCATATATATATAAGTTGTTCTCTCTTTAAAATCTTGAGATAGTTTCTTCTAACAGATCAAAATATACTCTAAATCTCTAGTGTATGGTTTTTTTCTACTCCCCTGCCTGATCACATTCTCTCCCTTTTTTCTTTCTTTCTTTCTTTTTTTTCTTAATCCTATTCTTTCTTTTTTCAAACAACTTATCAAATCCTTTTTTAAAATTTTTTATAATTTCCATCTTTACAGTCATATTCCATCCCTTCATCATATCAACCCTTATTTTTGTACATATATGTTATTCTTTCTTTAAAATTTTGGGAGGGACTTTCTTTTAACAGACCAAAATACACCCAAAATCTAGTGTGTGGCACTGATCTATAATCCAGCCTGATCATATTTGATCACATTCTGTTTTTGTTTTGTTTTGTTTTGTCCTGCTTTTATTTTTATCTTTATCTTTTTCTTTTTTCTTTTTTTCTTTCTTTTTCTTTTTTCTCTCTTTCCCTTTCTTTTCCCACTGCTTCAGGTCTTTTCTGATTTGTTTAGAGTATATTTTCTGGGGACGTTGTTACCCTGCTAGCATTTTGTTCTCTCATTAATCTATTCTCCTCTGCACAAAATGACAAGACGGAAAAAATCACCTCAACAAAAAGAACAAGAGGTAGTACCGACTGCCAGGGACCTACTCAATACGGACATTAGTACGATGTCAGATCTAGAGTTCAGAATCATCACTTTAAAGATACTAGCTGGGCTTGAAAAAAACATGGAAGTTATTAGAGAAACCCTTTCTGGAGAAGTAAAAGAACTAAAATCGAACCAAGTAAAAATCAAAAAGGCTATCAATGAGGTGCAATCAAATATGGGGGCGCTAACTGCTAGGATAAATGAGGCAGAAGAAAGAATCAGTGAGATAGAAGACCAAATGATGGAAAATAAAGAAGCTGAGAAAAAGAGAGATAAACAACTACTGGATCACGAGGGCAGAATTCGAGAGATAAACGATACCATAAGACGAAACAACATTAGAATAATTGGGATCCCAGAAGAAGAAGAAAGAGAGAGAGGGGCAGAAGGTATAATGGAGCAAATTATAGCAGAGAACTTCCCTAATTTGGGGAAGGAAACAGGCATCAAAATCCAGGAAGCCCAGAGAACCCCTCTCAAAATCAATAAAAATAGGTCAACACCCCGACATCTAATAGTAAAACTTACGAGTCTCAGAGACAAAGAGAAAATCCTGAAAGCAGCTCGGGAGAAGAGATATGTAACCTACAATGGTAGAAACATTAGATTGGCAACAGACTTATCCACAGAGACCTGGCAGGCCAGAAAGGACTGGCAGGACATATTCAGAGCACTAAATGAGAAAAATATGCAGCCAAGAATACTATATCCAGCTAGGCTGTCATTGAAAATTGAAGGAGAGATAAAAAGCTTCCAGGACAAACAAAAACTAAAGGAATTTGCAAACACGAAACCAGCCCTACAACAAATATTGAAAGGGGTCCTCTAAGCAAAGAGAGAGCCTAAAAGCAACATAGACCAGAAAGGAACACAAACAATATACAGTAACAGTCACTTTACAGGCAATACAATGGCACTGAATTCCTATCTTTCAATAGTTACCCTGAATGTAAATGGGCTAAATGCCCCAATCAAAAGACACAGGCTATCAGATTGGATTAAAAAACAAGACCCATCGATATGCTGTCTGCAAGAGACTCATTTTAGACCCAAAGACACCCCCAGATTGAAAGTGAGGGGGTGGAAAACCATTTACCATGCTAATGGACACCAAAAGAAAGCTGGGGTGGCAATCCTTATATCAGACAAATTAGATTTTAAACCAAAGACTGTAATAAGAGATGAGGAAGGACACTATATCCTACTTAAAGGGTCTATCCAACAAGAAGATCTAACAATTGTAAATATCTATGCCCCTAACATGGGAGCAGCCAATTATATAAGGCAATTAATAACAAAAGCAAAGAAACACATCGACAACAATACAATAATAGTGGGGGACTTTAACACGCCCCTCACTGAAATGGACAGATCGTCTAAGCAAAAGATCAACAAGGAAATAAAGACTTTAAATGACACACTGGACCAAATGGACTTCACAGACATATTCAGAACATTCCATCCCAAAGCAAAGGAATACACATTCTTCTCTAGTGCCCATGGAACATTCTCCAGAATAGATCACATCCTAGGTCATAAATCAGGTCTCAACCGGTACCAGAAGATTGGGATCATCCCCTGCATATTTTCAGACCACAATGCTTTGAAACTAGAACTCAATCACAAGAGGAAAGTCGGAAAGAACTCAAATACATGGAGGCTAAAGAGCATCCTACTGAAGAATGAATGGGTCAACCAGGAAATTAAAGAAGAATTAAAAAAATTCATGGAAACCAATGAAAATGAAAACACAACTATTCAAAATCTTTGGGATACAGCAAAGGCAGTCCTAAGAGGAAAGTATATAGCAATACAAGCCTTTCTCAAGAAACAAGAAAGGTCTCAAGTACACAACCTAACCCTACACCTAAAGGAGCTGGAGAAAGAACAGCAAATAAAGCCTAAACCCAGCAGGAGAAGAGAAATAATAAAGATCAGAGCAGAAATCAATGAAATAGAAACCAAAAGAACAGTAGAACAGATCAACGAAACTAGGAGCTGGTTCTTTGAAAGAATTAACAAGATTGATAAGCCCCTGGCCAGACTTATCAAAAAGAAAAGAGAAATGACCCAAATCAACAAAATCATGAATGAAAGAGGAGAAATCACAACCAACACCAAAGAAATACAAACAATTATAAGAACATATTATGAGCAACTATATGCCAGCAAATTAGATAACCTGGAAGTAATGGATGCATTCCTAGAGATGTATCAACTACCAAAACTGAACCAGGAAGAAATAGAAAACCTGAACAGACCTATAACCACTAAGGAAATAGAAGCAGTCATCAAAAATCTCCCAAAACACAAAAGCCCAGGGCCAGATGGCTTCCCAGGGGAATTCTACCAAACATTTCAAGAAGAATTAATACCTATCCTTCTGAAACTGTTCCAAAAAATAGAAATGGAAGGAAAACTTCCAAACTCATTTTATGAGGCCAGCATTACCTTGATCCCAAAACCAGACAAAGACCCCATCAAAAAGGAGAATTACAGACCAATATCCCTGATGAACATGGATGCAAAAATTCTCACCAAAATACTAGCCAATAGGATCCAACAGTACATTAAAAGGATTATTCACCACGACCAAGTCGGATTTATCCCTGGGCTGCAAGGTTGGTTCAACATCCGCAAATCAATCAACGTGATACAATACATTAACAAAAGAAAGAACAAGAATCATATGATCCTCTCAATAGATGCAGAAAAAGCATTTGACAAAGTACAGCATCCTTTCTTGATCAAAACTTTTCAGAGTATAGGGATAGAGGGTACATACCTCAATATCATAAAAGCCATCTATGAAAAACCTACAGCGAATATCATTCTCAATGGGGAAAAACTGAGAGCTTTCCCCCTAAGGTCAGGAACGCGGCAGGGATGTCCACTATCGCCACTGCTATTCAACATAGTATTGGAAGTCCTAGCCACAGCAATCAGACAACAAAAAGAAATCAAAGGCATCCAAATTGGCAAAGAAGAAGTCAAACTCTCACTCTTTGCAGATGATATGATACTTTATGTGGAAAATCCCAAAGACTCCACCCCAAAACTGCTAGAACTCATACAGGAATTCAGTCAAGTGGCAGGATATAAAATCAATGCACAGAAGTCAGTGGCATTCCTATACACCAACAACAAGTCAGAAGAAAGAGAAATTAAGGAGTCGATTCCATTTACAATTGCACCCAAAACCATAAGATACCTAGGAATAAATCTAACCAAAGAGGCAAAGGATCTGTACTCAGAAAACTATAAAATACTCATGAAAGAAATTGAGGAAGACACAAAGAAATGGAAAAACGTTCCATGCTCATGGATTGGAAGAACAAATATTGTGAAGATGTCAATCCTACCTAGAGCAATCTACACATTCAATGCAATCCCCATCAAAATACCATCCACTTTCTTCAAAGAAATGGAACAAATAATCCTCAAATTTGTATGGAACCAGAAAAGACCCCGCATAGCCAGAGGAATGTTGAAAAAGAAAAGCAAAGCTGGCGGCATCACAATCCCGGACTTCCAGCTCTACTACAAAGCTGTCATCATCAAGACAGTATGGTACTGGCACAAAAACAGACACATAGATCAATGGAACAGAATAGAGAGCCCAGAAATGGACCCTCAACTCTATGGTCAACTAATCTTTGACAAAGCAGGAAAGAATGTCCAATGGAAAAAAGACAGTCTCTTCAACAAATGGTGTTGGGAAAATTGGACAGCCACATGCAGAAGAATGAAACTGGACCATTTCCTTACACCACACACAAAAATAGACTCCAAATGGTTGAAAGACCTCAATGTGAGACAGGAGTCCATCAAAATCCTAAAGGAGAACACAGGCAGCAACCTCTTCGACCTCAGCCGCAGCAACTTCTTCCTAGAAACATCACCAAAGGCAAGGGAAGCAAGGGCAAAAATGAACTATTGGGACTTCATCAAGATAAAAAGCTTTTGCAAAGCAAAGGAAACAGTCAACAAAACCAAAAGACAACTGACAGAATGGGAGAAGATATTTGCAAATGACATATCAGATAAAGGGCTAGTATCCAAAATCTATAAAGAACTCATCAAACTCAACACCAAAAGAACAAAGAATCCAATCAAGAAATGGGCAGAAGACATGAACAGACATTTTTCCAAAGAAGACATCCAAATGGCCAACAGACACATGAAAAAGTGTTCAATATCGCTCGGCATCAGGGAAATCCAAATCAAAACCTCAATGAGATACCACCTCACACCAGTCAGAATGGCTAAAATTAACAAGTCAGGAAATGACAGATGTTGGCGGGGATGCGGAGAAAGGGGAACCCTCCTACACTGTTGGTGGGAATGCAAGCTGGTGCAGCCACTCTGGAAAACAGTATGGAGGTTCCTCAAAAAGTTGAAAATAGAGCTACCATACGATCCAGCAATTGCACTACTGGGTATTTACCCCAAAGATACAAAAGTAGGGACCCGAAAGGCTACGTGCACCCCGATGTTTATAGCAGCAATGTCCACAATAGCCAAACTGTGGAAAGAGCCAAGATGTCCATCAACAGATGAATGGATAAAGAAGATGTGGTATATATATACAATGGAATATTATGCAGCCATCAAAAGGAATGAGATCTTGCCATTTGCAACGACGTGGATGGAACTGGAGGGTATTATGCTGAGCGAAATAAGTCAAACAGAGAAAGACATGTATCATATGACCTCACTGATATGAGGAATTCTTAATCTCAGGAAACAAACTGAGGGTTGCTGGAGTGGGGGGTGGGGTGGGAGGGATGGGGTGACTGGGTGATGGTCACTGGGGAGGGTATGTGTTCTGGTAAACGCTGTGAATTGTGCAAGACTGTTGAATCTCAGATCTGTACCTCTGAAACAAATAATGCGATATATGTTAAGAAAGAAAAAAAGAAGAAGAAGAATGTAGCAGGAGGGGAAGAATGAAGGGGGGGAAATCGGAGGGGGAGAAGAACCATGAGAGACAATGGACTCTGAAAAACAAACTGAGGGTTCTAGAGGGGAGGGGGTTGGGAGGATGGGTTAGCCTGGTGATGGGTATTGAGGAGGGCACGTTCTGCATGGAGCACTGGGTGTTATGCACAAACAATGAATCATGGAACACTATATCTAAAACTAATGATGTAATGTATGGGGATTAACATAATAATAAAAAATTTAAATAAAAAAAAAAAAAAGAATATAATTTGGAGATATGGATAATCATAATACTCTTTACCATTTATTAGTGCTTACTATGCGCCAAGCACATTAGTGCTTTTCATATATAATCTCATTTACTCCTGCCAGAACAATTGGAAAGGGGGTACAATCATCCTCACTATACAGAGGAAATTGAGACATGAGAAAGGTTACGTAACCTGCCCAAGATCCCAGGACCAGTAAGTGGCAAAGGGATTTAAACACAGAGAGGAGGAAACATTCAGAAAAGAAAAGAACTGGATTTAGAAACATCCTCACATAATCAGTGGAAGATTCTGGTAATTTCACCAATGCATACAAAGTCAACTCACATTGGAAAAGTATCCCAGGAAGCCCTGGCAATCTTATCAAAGCTCCCAAAGGCTGCAGGAGGATAAGGAGGGGAGAGTCCTGGTTACAGGAGCAGGGAGCACCAGTGAGTGATTTAGAAGACAGGAGATGAGAACAGGTGAGTCAGCAGGACTCAGGTAGGACACTGAGCTCTTGGCATGAACATACAGGTCTCCTCATAATCCCAAGTATGACAAGTTGGCCCCAGAAAGTCCCATTTTGCTCAAAAGACTCCTTCAAACTAAAAATGTGGTATAATGGAATAGCACTGGCTGGCTCTGATCCCCAGGGCTTGCTGTTTCAGAACAGAGGGAGGTGCCCATCGACGTATTTATAGGCTTAAAACTGGCATGCAGCTAAGCTACCTGGGGATGCTCGGCATCTGTCTCAGTGCACATTTCCCCCATTTTTTTGTTTCGCTACCTTTTAATCAGCCAGCAATTTTGAGCCTGAATTACGATTTCACACATACCCAGGGCCAAATGACTGATAAATAAATAAATAAGCAAGCCCCATGACCAAAACAGAACTTGGGGCCAGCAGCTCGGCAAGGACAGCCCCCTGGGAACAACCCCCACCTGGGATCAAAGGAAAGTCAAATGGTGTGTCACATCTGAGGATTGGGGACGCTGGAGGAAGGACAGGCCCACAGCCTTGGGCTCAGCCAGCCCAGGCCATACACTGCCACTCAGCCCTTTGTTCCATGACCTTGGCTTGGAAACTTCTTTCCTCCCCTCTCTGAGCAAAATCCTCAGTTCCTTCAAGGCCTAGCCCAAATGCCAACTTCTTCAGGAAACTTTCACTGACTCCATCCCTGCTCCATCTCTACTTCCTGCAACAAAACATCACTCCTCCTCCTCCATGCTGCCACACCTTTCCTTCATGGCACTTTACTGCACCACAATGCGCCCTCTGAAGTTAGCCTGCCCCACCAGCCCCCCCTTAGCTCCTCAGTACAGGGGCTGCGTTTGCCTCAATTCTATGTCCTCAGCTCCCAGCCCCATGCCACATGTTTCTGGAATGAAGGGGATAGGAGGATGGGAAAGAACACAGGTGTGGGCCACCCTCATTCACAACCTTAGAGAGGTTTAGGGAACAACCTGGAGGCAGGGCCAGGCCCAGGCCCTGCGGTCACCAGAATGATTATGTGGAAGGCACTGGAGAGAAAAAATTGAAATGTGAAACATGGCCCCAATTTTTTATCCTGAGCAAGTATTACATTTATAATTGGGAAAACATAAAATAAACATTTTTTTAAATGGACTTCATGTTCCCCATGTTCCCCATACAACTTGTCATGATGAGCAGCGGGTGTTATATGGAAGTATTGAATTACCATATTGCACACCGAAACTAATATTGCACTGTATGTTAACTAACTAGAATTTGAATAAAAACTTAAAAAACTAAAAATTAAAAATTAAAAAAAATAAAGGCGCTTACAGTGTTTCCTATTGTGTGGGCAGTGACCGATGAATGACAGGAGGTATTTACACAGTGCTTTGGGTACACAAGATGGGAAACTTGGCCTGGCTGGGGGTATTGAGGAAGGCTTCTCACAGGAGGGATGCTTTCCTGGAGATCTGAGGAAGAGTGACTACGGCAGGAGAAGTGGAAGGGAATTTCAAGCAGATGGAACGGTACATGCAAAGGCACAGAGGCATGAGAATGCAGGCTACATAATAGTGGGGTGCCTGGGAGAGAGTACTGGATGTGAGGTTGGAGGGTGTACAATAAAGGGTTAACTCAGCAGGCCTGGGGTGCTCAAACCTTGTGCTTTCCAAAGAAAGGACTGGTCCTTGACCAGTTCCTGGGAGATAAACTCTGAGATCTTGTTTTTCCTGCCTGACAGTGTCTTTGTATACCTGGGGCTTTGGGCCACACCAGACAGTGTACACTAATAATGTGATTTATGGTGAAAGCCTATATTTGTGTGCCTGGGGCGCTGGACCTCTACGGGGGGCTAGAGACTGAGTAGCTACGGTCAGTCAAATGAAAGATCCATGTCTATGTAACTGACCCCAATAAAACCCTAGACACCAAGGCCCAGGTGAGCTTCCCTGGTTGGCCATATTTTCTTTGCATTATTACACATCACTGCTGGGAGAATTAGCACTGTCCATACAACTCCACTGGGAAAGGATACCTGGAAGCTTATGCTTGGAGTCTCCTGGACTCTGCCCTATGCCCCTTTTCCTTTGCTGACTTTAATCTGTATCCTTTCGCTGTAATAAACCATAACTATGAGTGTAATAACTTTTCTGAGTTCTGTGACTCCTTCTAGTGAATCATCAAATCTACAAGTGGTCTTGGGGACCCCCACCACAGAGGGTCAAGTAAGAGCAGAGCAAGAAGAGCTGGCAGGCTAATGAGTTTGAACTTCACCTTGGAGGAGGGTTCTAACATGGGGCTGGCATGACAAGGTCAGATACGCACTTCTGGAAAGTATTTCAGACTGCAGTTGGGAACGGCTGAGAGAACGGGACAGGGCCGGAAGCAGGAAGACCAAGACCAGGGAGGGGAGTGCTACGCCAGTCCAGGTAAGAGCTGGTGAATGCTTGGTAGTGGGCAGTGGCCATGGAGAAGCACTGAACTCAAGAGATATTCAGGAAATAGATGCAACAAGGCTTGGTAACCAAATAGACTTTGGGGTAAGGGCAAAAGTCAGGGATAAGGCCCAGGTTTCCAGCCTGAGCAACAGGACAGATGACAGCATCAGTCACTGAAATGGGAAATCCTACAGGGGGAAGCTGATGTTTGGGGGTGTCCTGACTCCCAAGCCCAGCCTGGCTTCCTTCCTTTATTCATTTCTTAAAATTCAGGGGCAAAGAGGTTGCTTCAACTGTTCTTTTTTTCTCTCCTTGAAGCCGTCCCTTCAGCCCTTTGTCTTCAGTGACCACTTACACATTGCTTCTCCTTAAAAACCACATGTACTTGGCAGATCTCCCTGACCTCGATTTCTCTGCTGGCAGAATCACAAGAAAGGCATTAGCGCCTTCTGTGAAATGGGGAGCCAGGCAGAGGAAATGCCCGGGTTGGGTGGCAGAGGCCTACAGAACCAAGAGATATACGAGGAGATTTTAATCACCAAGATGGGGTTCTGGGCCAGACACTGGGGAGGTAAGACTCAGATCTCTGTTACACTGGAGTAGGCATGGGAGGCTGATTGAAGCAGCGAGAAATAAGGCTCTTTGGTCTGCACAGAAAGTCTCCCCTTGGCCTGGGGCTAAGCTGCACTTCATGGGTTTCCCAGTAGCAAGGAGTCAGTGTGAGCTGTGGTCCCTCCACACCTGGCCCCAGACCCAGACACCACAAAGAGCAGCAGGGCCTTCAGGGTAAAGGTGATCCAACCTGTCACTAAACCCAAGGACAAATCCCCCATCTCCGGGCTGTGCCCTGAGGGCCCCAACAGCCCCAGACAGCAGCACAGCACCTGCAGCACCCCTTGGGAGGTATCACTGGGAGACACTCGTTACCAGACTCCTTTGCCCCTCCCGCCCATCACTGTGCATCCCAGACAAACGGCTAAGTGCACAGCTGGCCTCTGGCCTCCTGGCCTTCCTCCTTCACTGGCTTATTCCACAGTTACAAAGGCCTGAGCTGCAAAAAAGCTTCCAATCCATTCTACCCAGAAGAGTGCCCAGAGTGAGAAAGGTAGAGACTAGGTGGAGGAAGAATGGAACCCAAATGGGGACCCTGATGCAGCGAGAGCCTCTCGCAAATTCTTTTCCAATAAGGGAAAATGGGAAATGGTTGAAAGCACAGGCTCTGGAATTAAGCAGACTGGGGCTGGAATCCCAATTTGGCCACATGCTGGCTGTGTGACTGGGCAAGTTACTGAATATTTCTGGGCCTCAGTTTTCTTATCTGTAAAAGAGAAAGAACAAACCAACCCTACCTCACAGGATTGATACATGGATGAGAGCAGCTAAGGCCTAAAATGCTGAGTGTTCAATAAATGTTACCTGTTTTTTATTGTTGGCCCTCTAAGCCTGGGGATCAGAGAGGAAACTTTTGTGTGTTTCGTCCTGTAGGTAATACACAAGTCGTGGTCCAGTAGTGCTCCCACTCAGGCTGGAGTGCCTAAGAGCATCACATAGTCCGAGTCTGTGCAGAGCTAGAAGCCTCCCAGAGATCGTCTGATCCCTCTTTTCGTGGGTGAGGAAACACATGTCAAATAGCTCTCCCAAAATCACACAGCAAAGCCAAGACCAGAACGCAGACTCCAGACTTAACAGTCCATTGTTCCTTCCTCTCCGTGGAAACTTGCAAAAACAGAAGAGAGGGTGCTACAAGTCAGGACGTGGACAGCAGACACTGTTGGTGCCCCATCAGCTCCCCTTCCCAGGCCATGCCTGCACTACCATTCAGCTGCTGTGCGGGCTGCCAGTGGCCTCCAGCTGCCCCCTCCCCTGGACAGCTCCCACCCTGCCTACCCAGCGGGGGGAAGCTGCCTCCCCCAGGAGGTTACACCCTGTGCTATGCTAGCAAATGTTTAACCACCAGCTCTCTGGTAGCGGGGGAGGAGGGAGCCCTGGTTTGAGTGCCACTTTCCCTGGTGTAAACACTCCCACCAAGCCACCAACATGACATCACTGACTGTGGAGTTGTGAGGTGACAGACAACAGCCCTTTGTCCCATGGTATTTCCACCAAAAAGGTATTAGCAGGCAAAAAGAACCACAAGAGCACCAAAAGAAAACTGTAATAAAATAATTAGGAAATGAGGAGTTTTGAACATCTATTACTATTACTATTGTTTTTAATATTGTTTATTTAATTATATGTTTATATAATTTCATTTTAATAGTGGCTCACAAAATGCCTAAAAATCCGACAGTCTGCTCCAGTGAGCCCTTAGGAGTCAGTTCCAACCCATCACTGATTTACATTCCATTCCAGCCCTGACAGCCTGAGACCTGTGACTGACATGGGGGTGCAAAAGTCTGGCCGCCCCATCTCATCCAGGGAACAACTCAGTAATATGACTAATTCTGCAGCCCCCAAGGAATCAAGCCAAGGCTAGACTTAAGGCCTCTTCCCCCTCAGCTCCTCCCTCTACCCTCTCCTGAGGCCCTCTCCCCTTACAGGCTTTTCCTGAAGGGCACACCTTCAATAAATCACACACACCAAGCCCCCGTCATTCCTGACAGGAAAAGCTACCTCCTCTTTTAAATCGCCCTCACTGCTGGTTTTCAGTGAAGAAGAGATTCATAGGGGCGCCTGGGCGGCTCAGTTGGTTAAGCGTCTGCCTTCGCTCGGGTCATGATCCTGGGGTCCTGGGATTGGGCTCCACATTGGGCTCCCTGCTCAGCGAAGAGCCTGCTTCTCCCTCCCCCGCTCCTCCTGCTTCTGCTCTCTCTCTCTGTCAAATAAATAAATAAAATCTTTTTTAAAAAAAGAAGAAGAGATTCATATAGATAACAGGGTGTGCTGGCCTGCAAAGGAGACAAATCCTCTTGAAATCTGTCACCTCTGAATTCAACATTCTGCTAACATCAGATGTCAAAGCTGGAAGGAAAAGTTAGGCTTTTGATGCCAACATCCGCCGCTGGCTGCTTCATCAGGCAAAGAGGTAGCCTGTTTTCTAAACTAAAATCTACAAGCAGAGCTGGTTTAAAATATATCATGAGGAGACTGTCTTTGCCATTTTGTGGCTCTGAACTCCAGATACCCTTCTTAACCTCTCTAGGCCTCAGTTTACTCACTCGCAGATAAGACAATAGTTCCTATTTATTTCAATATCGTTTCAGTAACCATGAAGTGTTTTGCAGGACAACTGAACGGTTTACAAAATGTTCAGACCTAGTGTCTCATTTAATCTATACGATTGTGTGATGCAGGTATTATTACTTAACGGGCGGGGAAACAGTCTCTGAAAGGCCTTGTAACTTGTTCATGGTTGTGAGTGGGTCTCAAACCTAGACCCCGTGACCCCAGACCACGCATCTTAAAAGTCTATAAGTGCATCACCAATGTCTCCCACAGCATAGTCTTCAGAATCCGTTTTATACATAGATTGCTAGAGTTATACATATATTATCTATATAACTATATAGATATCCATAGATAGAGATATAGTTGCTAGTTATTACTCTTTAAAACAGGTGTCACAATCACATAATGTTGTGTTGAAAGTGTTAACGGCTTCTTCACTGCCATGGGACTGTCACATGAATGGTAAATCTTCAAGAGAGAACAGAATCAAATTAACCAATTTAGGTAGAATCTCTCCCTTAAAATTAATATTCTAGAGGACACTTTGAGAGATGTGAAACTACCCTCTTGTAGGTACTGTTAGTTCTATTACTACCTTCCGCTAGGTGGCTGTTGCTAGAAACAGGTAAACTCCCTCCTCTGCATCACCACACTAAACCGGCATTCTACCAAAGCCTATTGCTCAGGGATTAAGTACACTTACCAGTAAACTGGTATAATCTTGTTATTTACTGAACAGTTGCTTTCTGGTAAATTTGCATAAAATACATTATCTTTGGTAATAACATCTTTGGGGGAAAAAAAAGAAAAAGAAAACTATTCTCAAAAATCAAGAAAGCAAACAACAAAAAAACCCTTCAGGCCCAGAGTAATTAGACTGATCACTGCCCATGTATTTGCTTCCAAGGACAAAACTTTGGATGGTAAAGATTTCCTTTATCATATATTTGATTATGGCCAGATATTTTCAGAGAAGTTGAACGTTCTATGGATGTCCATGTGGCCTAGTTGCATGTGTCAAACAACGAAAAGGTATTTAATATTTACACTGACGGGGCGCCTGGGTGGGTCAGTCGTTAAGCATCTGCCTTCAGCTCGGGTCATGATCCCAGGATCCTGGGATCAATCCCTGCATCGGGCTCTCTGCTCGGCAGGAGGCCTGCTTCTCCCTCTCCCCCTGCTTGTATTCCCTCTTTCACTGTCTCTCTGTCAAATAAATAAATAAAATCTTTAAAAAATATATATTTACACTGTCTTTTATCTGTGTTCTACTGTCTCTCTATGCAGGCCCACTGAGTCAAAGGTAACACTTCTTCTGAGGCTGCTCGATTTCTGCACACAGTGATAAGGAAGACTGGGCCAATAAAGAAGGAATAAATCCCTCTTCTTTTTTTTTTTTTTCCCATTTATAATTTTAATCGAAGCATTGCTATTCATTTTTTTCTTAACTCTTTCTTATAAGCACCAAATTTTAATAGTTAAGTCAATTTTGGGGTAAAGAAACACCATCAAAGAACTCCCCTCCAGAACAAAACAATGATGTTCATTCCTCCAAACAACCAAATTCGAAGTCTACCAAGACAAAAACAAAAAGCCCCCCCCCACACACACAAAAAAAAGTAACAAAAATCACATTCTAGGGGTTCAGTGCATTTAGCAGCCTTCGCTGCGCTGTCTAATCATCCTTCAGCTGACTTTCAAAAAAATTAACACCCTAGCGCATCAAAATATACAGTTTCCATTTGCTTTGTTTAAATTAAAAATAATAATTAAAAAAAGAAAACTTGAAGGAAATCACAATCAATTGCCTGACTCATTTCGATGTCATGTACAGCATATGAAGGTCAGGAAGGCTATTTGCAGCACACATGATTAGGAGAGATTGGTCTTCAAGGTTTAGCTTTCTTCCAAACAGTGTAAAATACCCACAATTCCAAGTATGAAGGAACACAGACGATCTCCTTTGAGAATTCCACAGGACAATACAGGCGCCCGAGCTGTTCTTCACAGAGCGACAAGGCTTCTGTCAAACTGACACAGTTATCCTGTGTAAAGTATTTCCCATCCTGTTTCAGTACTTTCACTGAGAGGTCAAGAATCAGTCTGAGAAACTCCCTTGTGGAATCTTCTTCTGGAGATGTGGAGATTGGAACGGCTGTCAAATCATTAATCACATAATCAAACTCTCTCCCTTCTTTGGCGTACCTCTTCAGTACTGGAATACAGTCTTCTATTAGAACCTGATAGCAGTCTCCTTTAAGATTGTCTAAGACGTTGCCACATGTTTTCCGCATGTATTTCTTACATCCATCAACCACCATTTGGTCAATCTCTACCATAGTGACCATCTTTGGTTTCAGTTTGACTATTTCACATAATATGCCCCCGTCTCCACCCCCAAGAATCAGCACATCTTTGCCACTGTAGTCTTCTTTTCCACTGCCCATGATGGTCTGGGTATACGCCAAATCACTCTCTGCCAGATTAACATCCCCACTAAGGATGAGAATATTTCCAAATTGCTTCGAGTGTAGAATTTTAATGTTCTGATAAGGTGAATCTTCATCATACACCACTTCATCTATGTCATACTCAACCAGGCGACCATCAGCAGTGGGCCAGTATCTGTCGATAGCTCCTCCCGAATTATGGATGGTAATCACTTCACCCGCACAGCACCGTCCTGACTCAATTCTTTCATTCTTTCTTCTACTTTGTTCAAAAGACTGTCAACTTCTTGGCCTTGCGAATCACCGTCATAACTCTGAAGATCCAACAACACCAATCCATGTGGGTAAATTCTCAAACTGGCAAAGCTGCCGTTTTTGTTGATGTAGGTCGCTAGATAACCGTGGTCTTGCCAGTTGTGCACCGACTCCGTCATCCCTTGTTCCTGGAAAATGGACCGGAGGCCTTTTAGAATGGTCTCGCCATCAGCTTTGGCGCCGAGCTTCAAGTCGAGCGTGCCGTGCCGTGCTGCTGCCATAGTGAGGAGAGGCCCTGTGCCATTCCTGGGGGAGGCGGCCGCGGGAGACTGGGGGACCGCACGGCATGTAGGGCTGCGGCCCTAAATCCCTCTTCTTCTGCGATGTGCTTGCAAGAAACAACTTCAGGGCCAGCTTCCTGGATACACAAACTGCATACATACAAGCTACCTAGTGCCCAGCGCTCAGGAGGGTGCTTGGTTTGGTGCTCTGCCAGCACTGTCTGGAAATTCGTAATAATTTTCAAATAAGGGGCCTTGCATGTTCATTTTGTACCGGGCCCCGCAAAGTGTGTAGCCAGTCCTGAATAACCAATATTTTATTTTAAGTTCCATGAAGGCAAAGACCGTATCTCTATCTATTCCCAGCACCTAGCATTGTGGCCAGCACAAGAAAGGGGCAAACTACATATGTATTGAATGAATAGGTGCAAGGAAAGGGAAGAAGAGAAGCCAGTCCCTCCTCTTCTCAGAAAGGCCTAAAACCGCCCTTACATTTTGAAGGTCATTCAAATGTAAAACAGGATCAGTCAGCAAGTGAGGATGGAAACTCACACACAAACAAGCTGGTAGAATAGGCCAGCACACAAAACCAAACTCCAGCCTGTAGGAAGGCAAGCAAGAGAAGGACAGGAAGCAGGCAGACACACTGCCCTCTCCCCAGATAATGGTACGCTTTCCACTGAAACTCCAGGCGACAGCCAATTTCAGAAAAGAGCACTAACCTGAATGGGATGCATTTTCCTTCCCATCCCCATCTAATATGTGCCCCCCTTCTTTTCCTTTCTAAGCCTGCTATCTCTGATCCCCAGCACCTCTCAGCTGCTAAAAGCCTGAAAGGTTTAATCTCCAAGAAGGATGCTCCAGGGCTCTGTTATCAGAGTTACTTAATTCTGCATTTGCCACAGCCTTAATCATCTGCGTCAGACCACACTCCTGTGACTCATGCACACACACTTGCTCTCTGGGAGCTGAAAGTTGTTCTCACTTCATCAGCACCTCAGAAGCATTAATAAAGTGCAAATACGTAGTGGCAAAGGTGGGGGATGGGGAGGGTGTTCTTGGTGTTGTGTTTTTGTTTTCCAACACTGATGTTCTAGCAACACTGACTGAAATTTTAAAAAAAGAAAAAATCACGGCATTTCACCCCCACCAACAACTGAATGGCATTCATTTTCCCATGTTTCTTCTCTTGCTCATTTCACATCATTGTCATGACAATAAAAACGTCTACATATTGCTATATTGCCTTCAGAGGCCTTGTTTCTAAGGACTGAGTAATATTCCATCAAATGGCTGTGACCATCTGTTAGGAACTAAATGCATGTGTCTGCCCCCATGCTCCTTTGTTGAAGCCCTAACCCTCAATGTGCTAGTATTTGGAGGTGGGGCCTTTGGGAGGTAATCAGATTCAGATAAGGTCATGATGAGGTGGGGCCCCCAGGAGAGGATTAGTGTCCTTGTAAAAAGAGGAAGAGACCAGAGCTCTGATGCTCACTTGCCTGCGTGCACACTCTCTCTTTCCCTCTCTTTCTCTCTCTCCCCACCATGTGATGATAGAGCAAGAAGGCAGTCATCTGCAAGCCAGGAAGAGAGCCTTCACTGAGAACCTGACCATGCTGGCACCCTCATCTTGGACTTCCCAGCCTTTGGAACGGTGAGAAATAAATGTTTGGTTTTTAAGTCACCCAATCCATGGTATTTTGTTAGAGTAGCCTGAGCAGACTAAGATGCCATCCAACACTTAGCTATTCTCTTCCTGTTGGACATTACATAGGTTGTGCCTTTGTTTGTTATTATAAGTATTGCTGCAATGATTATTTTTGAAAGCATGGAATCTAGAAGGGAGTAAAATTGCCTTCAAATTTTGGCTATGTCTTTTACTAGCTGGTGAGACCCTAAAGGGGAAATAATAGTATTTCCACCTCAAAGCATGGCTGATGAGAAAGTGTTTTATAAAGTGTCTTAACACTCTATATGTTTCATTATGACTGGATGTGCCAAGCCCTGTCCAAAAACAATTGCAAACATGTGATACCTGTCCACTGGAAACCTGCCACTGAGAAAGAAAGCAGCTGGAGGTATTAAACAGAGGAACTATGACAAAAAAGAAGTAGGAGGCCAATATTACTCTAGACATTAAAGTATAGATGTTTAAGAAAAAAATCAAGGCTTCAAAAAAAGGCCTTAGGAACTACAAAATGCCACATAGGTTACAGGTTGGCTAGTAACCATGAAAATGGCATTTAAAAGCAAACTGATTAGGGCGCCTGGCTGGTTCAGTCAGGAGAGCATGCAACTCTTAATCTTGGGGTCATGAGCTCAAGCCCCACGTTGGGTACAGAACCTACTTAAAAAATTTTTTTTAATAATAAATAAATAAAAGCAAACTGATTAAAGCAGGGGCTGATAATATGGCAGTTACATGCAAGGCATCATTTATGTGCTTGGATGAAAAAAGCGTTAGCCAGAAAGGTAGTAAACTGTGTCCTTTGAGGATTAGAGCCATGAACCATGAGAAGAAAATTATTTGTCCTTTAAATGTCACAATATATTTTGTTTTTAAGATAAATAAGCTATATTATCAAAACTAAAATTGTCTTATTTGAATATACTTTATGAAGACCCTATTTACCACAAGGATTATTGTGTTCAGTCAATAAATATTTATTGGTGCCTATGACATGATATTATGCTATGTTCTAGGATAAATAGAAAGATGAAGAGGATGAGCTCCCTGCCCTCAAGGAGCACATAAAAGCCCATGATTAATGTGAGTTGTGCTGTCCTATAAAAGTACCTGCAAAGTGCTATGGAAGAAAAGGAGGAAGTCAATCTGCCCAATAAAAGGGTGTTCAGAAAAGGTCTCACAGTTGAAGTGATTTTTGATCTGGATCTTATTGGATAAGCAGTTTCCCAGGCAAAGAAGGGGATAAACAAACAAACAAACAAACAAACATGAATACGTATGTGCATCCCTGAAATAGAAAGCAGAAGAAATTCCAGAACCCCAAAAGACAGAGTTCCAGGCCACATTGCTTGGAATAGTGTAAAGTCACCTGCATCATCAATACCTGTAATATTTGCTTCAAATGCAGATTCCTGGGCTCCACCCCAGACCTACTGACATGGTGGGGTCCAGCAGTCTGTGCCTTACTAAACTCCTCAGGTCACTCTGACACATGCCAATGCTTAAACCAGTGATACCAACAACAAAATGGTACTTTCAAAGCACAATTCAAGTCTCAACTGCCCCCTGAGATCATCAGCCATCAATGGTTTAGAAATGCATCAGTGAAGGCCATGGAGCAGGAAGAGGGGTGAGCATGGAGGTACCTCCTTCAAGTCATTTCCAAAGACTGTCCCCCACCTCCCTGCCCTTGACAGCCAGCCAGTGCTGGTCCAGATAGACATATTCTCTAATCAGGCAGACACCATTCTTTTGGATTAAAATTGGTTTTCCAACAAGAAGGCCCAATGACAACAGACCAAACATGAAGGACAGTGACAGGAGGCAACCATGGACCACTCTTGTCCCCTCTTGACCACCACCTCTACCTCTCACAAATCAGGCTAGTATACCCCAAGACCCTGAGTAAGGAAAGGGGCAAGGGAGCTCCTCTGATGTCCACTGGTGGTGACTGAACCAGTGTTGAAGCTCAGGTGACGGAAAAGCCCGGAAGCCAAGGCAGATGTTCAGCCAAATTAAGTGGTTCCAGGAGAAAATGAAAGCTTGCCTGCCCAGACATCTGGTGTCCATTAACCTCCTAAGCAGAACTGCAGCAGAGCCATCTGCTGGAACAGACTCTCAGGAGGCAAGGAGCTTCCCCCACCTCTGTGTGCCTTTGCACGCTCCCAGCAAAGACTTGGCCTCAAGAAGGGAGAGAAAGACACTGGCCCATTTACCTTCAGGGCCCTATAACCGGTTCCTCCCAAACTTGGGGGCCAGCAGAGAGAACGGTTGAGAGACCCCCCCCCCCCATGGGGCTCCAGTCAAAGCACTAGATGTTAGCCACCAGGGGAAGTGAACTGATGTCAAGGACAGCTTATTCAGTATCAAGTGCATGAAACACACAAGGGGATGCTGTACAAGGATTGTGGGTGCTGAGAACCCTGATTTCTGAGTGGCGCAACTGACAAAGAAAGAGAGGAAAGAAACTAACATTTAGTTAGGCAATGTGCTAGGCATTTTCAGATACATTTATCTTATTTAATCCCTACACCTCTATGCCCTAGGTGCTATTATTTGCATTTTACAAATGACAAGGCTGGAATTCAAACTCAGGTCTTCAAAACTTCCAGAAAAAGTCCAATGCTTCTGTCAGTGGATGACTGTGCCACAAATTAAGCCAGTTTTTTTGGTTAGGAGGATGGGTGGGAGGGATGGGGGAAGGGCTGTTACAAAAGCTATTTGTGCGGCTATAACAAAAGATTATGCACGGATGGGGTTTGCTGCCTTTGATGCTTTTGAAGATGACCAGACTGAGGCTTGAAATGTATCCATGGAAACTGGTATGGTGGGAGCGGAGGCCAAATTAGCTCACCCTTGCATCAGTTGGGTTGGGGACTCTGGAGACTGTTCCTTGATGAAGAGAGGGTGGTGTCAGCTCCCACTTCATCTTCTGGACTCGGCCTCTCCTGTCCCCACAGCTGGACCACCTAAAGGCTCAGTCTCCTCCCAAGACACCAGCTAATCCAAACACCAGGCTTTCTGTGAAGTCAAGCCTTAATCACCTTCTGAGCCCCCCGTTCCAGGGGGCTGAAAACTCACCTGAGGAGGCCCCAGGACAAGCATAACTCTGACTTTCACTATCCATCCCTGCTCTGGCAAAGACCTGGGCCCTCTCCATGACCCTTACCTGCAGCAGAGGTTTACCGCCCCTGTTCAGACCTCCAGATGGAAACTGCCCATCTGCCTCATCCTTGAGCCCTCTCCTAGATTCCTACCCCAGCTCCGTCCACCCCTTCGAAACTCTTCTTTCGCTCAGTGGGAAGCCCCAAGCTGACATTCTGCCTGATTCACCACTGAGCGTGCAGGCCTTTGATATTGGGTCTCACAGTGTACACCTCTATTTTTTCTCCTGCCAGCGTACGTTCCCCACTCGAGAACCTCGGCACCGTTCCCCGGCTGCCTGCAGGGTTGGTGGCCCACAGCCTTCAGCTGAGCCTCTTTCCAGACAAGCTCTAGAGGGTGAAGAAAGCATATGCCTTAGGGAATGACTTAACCTCTGAGTCAGATTCCTATGATAAATTGCTAAATGAACACTGGGGCTGTTATCCTTGAAGCTACCAGCATGTTTAATTATCTGATTCATTCAACAAATATTTATTGAAAACTTACCACATCGGTTCATCCCTGCAACTCCATTTAAAAGTCACTTCCTCCAGGAAGTCCTACCAAATCACCAAAGCTGGGATAGATCACTTACTTCTGTGTTCCTGCAGCCCCTGACTTTACCCTTCCCTTAGCTCTTATCCTCTGCATTGTAATTACCTGCTTTTAGCCTTTCCCCTCCATTGGGCCATGAGCTCCATAAGGGCAGGCAAAGTGTTCACTCACCTTTGTATCCTCCATGCCTAGCTCATGCCTGGCACATAGTAAGGGCATAAAAATATTTGTAAACTAACTCACTAAGTCATTAAGCAAGGTGTCGCAGAAAAAGCAAAGATAATATCCTGAGTTCACACAGCCCTTTAAAATATGCAAATTGGGGGCACCTGGGTGGCTCAGTCGTTAAACGTCTGCCTTCAGCTCAGGTCATGATCTCAGGGTCCTGGGATCGAGCCCCGCATCGGGCTCCCTGCTCGGCAGAAGCCTGCTTCTCCCTCTCCCACTCCCCCTGCTTGGGTTCCCTCTCTCGCTGTGTCTCTGTCAATTAAATAAATAAATAAAATCTTTATAAATAAATAAATAAATAAAATGTGCAAATTGTTTTCATAACCAGGGTCTCATTTGGTCCTCAGAACAACTTTGCAGGGTAGGCAGGGCTGGAACTGTTTCCTCATTCTACAGATGAAGACCCAAAGACCAGGGTGTGCCAAAGTGGCTTACACCCTGATGGAGCCAGGTCTCCTGACTGCTCAGCTAGTATATCTCCCTTCCATCTGAGCCTCCCCCACCAAAACAGGAGGAAGCAGACCTCACATAGAATTTGATGTCTCTAGGAAAGGCTTGCTTCCACCAACCCAGCCCACTCATGGGATCTGGGATTTCCCTCACTGGGAGACCACCACCCTAACTGTGAATGCAAGAAGGCATGAAGCATCGGGTACTCATCTTGGAAACTATTTAGACCCCAAGGCAGAAGATCACATGTGACAAAAGTCCTAGGGAGCAGGGCCTTCTGTGCCACTCAGGAAAAGTGGAGAAGGGTCTGCCTGGATGATAGAATACATTAGTGGAAACCTTAGGGCACGGCCTCTCAGCTCTGGGCAGCTCACTGGCCTAGGGGAAGCCACACCCCCCACACTCCCACCTAGTCTCCTGCACCCTCCGGCTGGAGCTGAGCTGGACCTATCTCTGCTTCCACGGGATTCGGCTCTGAACTTTATCTCTATTTCTGTTGAACACTACACTGCCTCAGCTCCCTGAATATCCTATCGGTTGAGAGATAAAATGAGAGAAGAGGGAGGGGTGCGTACACAAAAGCTCTCCTCCAGCTGCAAAATAGAAATTCTTTTCTCTCCTGCCCCATAGGGGGAAAAAATTTCACCCAAACACTGTACCAAACGGATCTTAACTCTCCCTAGGGTCTGGGGTTTTTTTTTGTTTTTTTTTTTTTAAAGTCCTAAATGAAAGCATGGTTTTTCCCTAAAGAAACTGTGATAATACAATTAGTGATACACAGAGGCCTGAGCTGGGAAATCGCCTGCCCTCCCCACCCCCCCCACTCCCCACCCCCCACCCCCACAGCCCCAGCCTCCGTAGGAGTTAGGCTTTGAAATGAAGAAATCTATTGTCACTGGGGAACATGGAGCTAAATCACAAATCCCAGCAGAGTGGCGACGCTGAAACCTCCCTTTGTAGAGGGAACCGGGAGGCTGCACGTTAATGGCTGGACGTTATTTGCGGCAAGACTGAACCTATTCTCTCGGCTTGTTTAAGCTTCCATGGGCCATAAACATTGATCACCATCTAGACTGCAGCACCTTAGTGATGTAAATCATTTGTCCGCCTGGAGCTCTGGGAGAGAATCTCCTTTCAGACCCTTAACTAAGCGTGGGAGGAACACCCAGAAAATTGCTGAGCCTAGGCTGAAAATGCCCGGTGAAATCTAGCCCAGAGGTGTCCAATGAAAATATGAAGCAAGCCACACGTTTCTTTTCAAATTTTCTAGTAGCCACATTAAAAATAAAAGGAGGTGAAATTAATTTTAATAATATATTTTACTTAATCCAATACATCCGAAACATCATTACTTCAACAAGTAACCCATATAAAAATTATTATGGAATATTTCACATTCCCTTTATTCTGTACTGTTTTCAAAATATGAGTGTATTTTACATGTACTGCATGTCATAATTCAGACTAACCACATCTCAAATGCTTGGTAGGCTGGTGGCTACCATATTGGATAGCATAGCTCTAATATCTAATTTGAGTTGTTTTTTTTTAAAGTAGGCTCCACGTGAGGCTTGAACTCACCACCCTGAGATCAAGACCTGAGCTGCAATCAAGAGTCAGAAGCTCAACTACTGAGCCACCCAGGCGCCCCCTAATTCAAACTTTTATAACAAGACCCCTGAAGTAGGCATTAGCATCACCATTTCATAGATGAAAGAGTTGAGGCTCAGACTGAGTAAATGAGTCGGCCTCATGCAAATCTAGAATTTATATCTCCTGCCTCCTGGTCCGGAGTACCTACCATTTCCCACCACTTATACAAATCAGGATCAAAATTACGGCAAAGATAAGTCCAGTGCTTACAGAACACAAATACATGATTCACTATAGCCAGAGGTGGAAGCAACCCAAATGTCCATCAGTGGATGAATGGATAAACATGTGGTAAATGCATACAGTGGAATATTATTCAGCCTTAAAAAGGAAGAAAATTCTGTCACATGCTACAACGTGGAGGAAACTTAAGCAGTGAAATAAGCCAGTCACAAAAAGACAAACACTGTGTAATTCCACTTATATGAGGTCCCTATCCTAGTCAGACTCATAGAGACAGAAAGTAGAATGGTGGCTACCAGGGCCTGGGGGAGGAGGGAATGGGGAGTTAGTGTTTCATGGGGACAGAGTTTCAGTTTGGGAAGATGAAAAGAGGCTCTGGAGGTGGATGGTCGGCATGGCTGCACAAGAAAGTGAATGTACTTAATGCCACTGCCCTGTACACTTAAAAAGAGTTAAAATGGTCAATTTTATATTTTACCACAATTAAAAAGAATCAGCTATAAAAGAAAAGCAGGTGCTCTGCTAAACTCCATGAGCATTATCACATTTCATCCTTACAACAAACCCACTTCGTAGAGCAGGTGTTGTGATTATCTGCATTTTAATGATGAGGAAGAAAAGGCTTACACATATTAAGCAAATAGTTTAAGATCCCAGGGCTAGTGAGTGGCGGAACCCGGATCTGAACTCAGGGAGTCTGATTCCTGAGCCCGTGCTCTTAAATAATGATGTTCTCCACGAAACCTCTCTGATTGTCCTCAAAGAGAAATAGAAATAATCCAGGGAGGAAATGGAAATGACATCTGTTATCATCTATTCTCAGCACAACAGTCATGAAACCCCCTTGGAAACATGGACTTCATGGTATCACTCACCTGCTCCAAATCCACCTGCAATAAAACACAAGATCTTTATTCCCTGCCCCCAAGACCCTGCAGGATTATGGCCCCTTGATGCCTCCTCAATCTCTTCTCCCCCTTGGCCCATCATGTTCCTGCCACCCAACTTCTCCACCTTTCTTAAACCTGCTAATGCCCAGGGCCTTGGCCCCTGTCATTCCTCCTTCCTGGGATGCCCTTCACTGACATCTGTGTAGCCAGTTCCTCCCTTCATTCAGGTCTTTAGCCAGAGGTTCCCTCATTCCAGAAGGCTTTTTGTTCCCTGTCTCTAAAATAGAACACTTACTTGCCCTCAGCTCGACACCCTCCATCCCCCTATTCTCTTCATTTTCCTTCATAGCGCCCACCATTACTTGATAGTATGCATTTTTCTGTCTAGTTCATTGCTATCTGCCTCCCTCTGCTGAAAGGCAACTCCAAGAGGGCAGGGAGTTTGCTTTGTTTACTGCTGTACCCTTTGTCCCTAAAGTGATACCTGGGACACAACAAATGCTCAAAGAACATTTGTTGAATGAATGGATGACTGGATGGATGGACTCATTGAGTACTTCAGTCAATCCTCACATAGGGTGACCAACAACCCTGGCTCACCAGTAAGTAAAGGCATTCCCAGGATGTGAGACTTTCAGGGCTGGATCTGAGAATCTCAGGTCCAGAGATGAAGGAACAGGAGCTCTAACCAAATGAACTTTGAATTTCCTACCAGCAATCTAATTTTATAACCCCATGGTTTCCGGTCCTTAAAGCCACACACCTACATGGTGGAGATATAGAAAGATTGTGCTTTGGGCATAACTGGACTTGGTTTGAACCCAAGATCTGCCATGTAATGCCATTAGGCAAACCATTCAACCTCCCTTAAATCTCAGTGACTTCACCTATAAACTAGAGTAAGTAATCCCAGCTCAGGGGGCTGACTGTGTGAGAATAGTCAGATCATCCATGTCCCATGAATGGGTCCCCCTGGGAAGCAAACTCCAAGATGAGACCATCACATGGAAAGTTTTTTAGGGTGTGCTCTTTGTTTCAAATCCTGTGGAAGGAAGGAAAAGGAAGTAGGACTGGGTAGAGTGAGAAGTTGGGCCCCAACAGTCCCAGTGGAGGCGCTGACATTTAGAGGGCCCTTCACAGTTGTCCCGGGTTTGGGGGAGGGAGCAGGACCTTCACACCTGCAGCTGAGAAGGGGGTGTAATCTTAAGCTACACAGCTCTCCTCAGCAGAGGCAGTTCTCCAAGGGGGTCAACAGCTGAGGGCTGTCAGCCAACAGAACCCCCAGGACCTAAGGATAAGTCCTTCAATCCTGAAGAGGATCCCCTTGTCTGCCAAACCATGCAGCACATATGGTAAGTGCTCAACAATGCTCTTGTTGTCATTACCTTAGGACATAATTCAAGGCCAGGTCTATATCGCTGCAAAGTCTGTGCTCCTTCTGCTCTGACTCCCAGCTCTTTAGCTGAACCTCTCAAGTCACTGCCTCTACTTTAGTTCAACTACTCTTTGAACAGATCCCTCTTCCCTACCCAGACAGTGAGTCCCCTAAGAACAGGCTCGATTCATCTTTGTGCCCCCCTCTCACAGTTGCCTTTGGCACCCTAGGCTTCTTGAGTAACAATAAATGAGCAAGAGTATGCCCATCTTTTCCCAGATCCCCAAGATTTTTATGTATTTTGACCATATTCTTTCTAGGTCTTCAATATCCTCAGACCTATCCAGGTTAGCCTAGAATTGCCCAGGGTCAAAATATCCCAGGCAGAAAAATGCCCACCGAGAAACCATTTTGACTTCAGAGCTAGAGCTTGAAGCACCTCTCTTCTTCCATTATCCCAACCTCCCTCCATTGGGCCAAGATCTAATTGCCAACAGCCAGCTCATTTCTGACATGTAGCAAACAGAAAAGTCAGAAGGGTCTTAGAAACCCATCATCTACTCTTCCTGCCTCAACTCCCCAGACTACTGCAAATGCATGCCTTCTCTCCTCATTACAAGAAAAGAGAAGAGTTTTGGGGTGTTAAGAATAGAACCCACAGATGTTGCCAAGTCCCTTTCTAAAGCCCTCTTGAAATATCCTCTTATTGTCCAAAGCTAAGTCAATTCATGGAATGCTTTAGGAAGGGATAATGAAAGGAGTCCTAGTTAAGCACACGTTCTGGTGTCAGGTGAACCTAAGTCTGAATCCCGGCCCCAGCATCTGCTAGCTGTATGACTTTGACCAAGTTACTTAAAAGATCCCTGTGCCTTTTTCCATGGGGAAATAACTGTACCTCTCTCACAGAGTGATTGCAACGATTAACAACAACCAATGACATATCGTACGCATTCGATTCATGTCAGCTGTCATAATTATTATTAGCAAGGGGCTGGGAAGCAAAAAATGTCCAGATTTAGTTCTCAGGCTTTGCACTTATATGTGAAGGCTATGCTTATATGACACCAAAACAACTACATAAAGAGTGGGGAAAAATCTCCTAACCGTCCAGATGTTTGGTAGATGAAGCGCATATAACGTCCCTCAGCTTTCTCCCCCATCAACATTTTACCTTCCTCACCTCCTTCTGGGGATATTATAAATATCTCAGTGATAGTTGTAAAATGTTCACAGATTTTTTTTTTTTGTCCCTAACAGATATGATTACTTAAAAATGTAAAACATGTGTATGGCACAATGACCATGAACAGAATTTTTGAGGGGGAAAAAAAAGGGATAAGCAGAGGAATGAAACATTTGCAGTAGATTTTATAAGCAAAAGGTCAATTTCCCAAAATACAAAGAGTTATTTCAAAGCTATAGGAAAAGATAAGCAACTCACTGGAAAATTGGGAGTGGACAAACAAATGGTCAAAACCTCTCTCATGATAAAAGAAATATCAATTAAAATGACAATAAGACATCTTTCATTTATGATATTAGAAAAACTAAAATATTCCTTCTCGCCTGCACTGACAAGTACAAGGGAAAATGGTCACTCTCCTGCGCTGCCACGGGCAGGAGATAGAAGTTGGTGCGGCTTCTGGAAGACAATTTGATACTAGCTATTGAAATGTCAAATGTTTACATCTGTTTACTAGGAACTTCCCCTTCTAAATATATATCCTCCAAAAACATTCACACATATGCATAAAGATATATGTATAAGGATTTTCAATACAGGGGAGCCCAGCTGGCTCAGTCAAAAGAGCATGCAACTCTTGATCTCAGGGTCGTGCACTTGAGCTCCACGTTGGGTGTAGAGATTACTTAAAAAAAAAAAGGATGTTCAATACAGCATTATTTGTTCATCAAAAACAAACAAAAAAAGCAACAAAAAACAAGTAAATGGCCGCCAGTGAGGTTTGGCTGAACACAAAATGGAAATGTGTATAGGCACTCAAAAAGAATAAGACATACATCCACATAGAGATATGGACCCAAATGTCCACAGCAGCATATTCGTACTAGCCAAAAACTGGTAACAACCCAAATATCCACCAACTGGTAAGTAAACAAAATGAAGAATATCCTAAAATGTAACACTGTTGAAAAGGAACAAAGGTCTGTCGCATGAATGAACCTCAAAAACACTCTGTTTGTTAAGAGGAGCTAGACACAGAAAAATACACATTTTTTTATTCTACTTATATGCAAGCCCATAAAAGGCAAATCTATAGAGACAGAAAATAGATTAGTGGTTGCCTGGTGACAGAGATGAGGACGGGGAGTGACTGCAAATGGGCAAAAGGAATATTTTAGGGGTGACAGAAACATTCTAAAATTGGACTATGGTGTTAGTTGCACAATTCTGAAAATTTACTAAAAAAGTCAATTATACAGGTCAATGAATTAAAACAGGTGAATTTTATGGTACATAATTTATACCTCAGTAAAACTATTTTAAAAATAAAATGAGATAAATCAATAAATTCTCACAGGCAAAGATGTCCAAGAAAAACTTAAATTTTCCTAGAACAAATGAAATAGTATGAATAATATTATACAATTGTTAAGGCAATCATAATATATATTAGTATACACACAGAAAAAATTCTGTAGGAATATATAGGAAACAGGTTAACAGTGGTATTCTCTCCAGGAGGCAGGATTATAAGAACCTTTTACTTTCTTTATGGTGCACTTCACATATATATGATTTTTTTAGAACTAGGTATTTTTGCTATATGTTTGAACATTTTCTTAACAAAATATTAGGGGGAAGTGGACATTACTTTTATAATCTAAAAAAATACAATGTAAAAATTAAAATAAATAGGTGAGGAAAGCAGTGTTGTTTTAAATGGACTCTGTTTTGTTGATACTGCTGAGTCCCAGTTAAAAATGCCACATCTGGTCACAAGATGTATGGAATCTCTCATTCTCCCAGCTCCACCGCAGCCTGGAAAAAAAAAAAATCTGAAAACCACCCATCTCTGTCTTTCTCTCATTCCAAGCTCCCCAAACAATGACTAATTCTGTTTCCCAGCCAGCCACCTTAAAGCTGGGAAGAGGAATGCCCTGGAGAGGTGTATCCCCCAGTGTTAACCTATCTATGGATACCTTGGCTTATAAAGCAATTTCTTTTGAGTTTGGCTAGCCAAAAAAAAAGGATTTCTCAAAGGTTGATAAAAATAATCTGATTATTCATTAAGCTGAAGAATGACATCAAGGGCCTAAGGACCCCATCAAGATACAGAGACCCCAGGAAGGCCTCACCCATATACCTGACCCGCCTCCCTGTCTTGAGTTCTCTAAGCTCAGACTCTGGCAGCTCAAAAACTTTAGTATTTTCTTAACTTTTACTGAAGTGTAATAGACATACAGAAAAGTGCCCATATTTTTTTCAAAGATTTATTTGAGAGAGAGAGTGAGAGAGAGCACGAGCAGGGGGAGGGGCAGAGGAAGAGAGGAGAGAGAGAATCCTCAAGCAGACTCCCCCGCTGAGCGCGGAGCCTGACGCAGGGCTCAATCCTTGGACCCCAAGATCATGACCTGAGCCAAAATCAAAAGTCAGATGCTCAACTGAGCCACCCAGATGTCCCAAAAGTGTACATATTTTAAGTAGAGTTTTTATGAAGACTCCAAGTCTCAAGGATAAATCTTTCCCTTTACCAATGGAAACCACAGTGCTACTTTTTTTTTTTTTTTTTTGCTTCTCCTAATCAGAGGTGAATGAAGGAGCTGTGCTAATCATAACCCATAGCCACGCTGGTCCCATATCCCTGAAAATCTGGACTGAGATGTGTACTGTGGGTGGTGGTTTGTTCCCCAACCCCAAGAGGTGCTTCCAAGTCAGGTGCCAACATCTCATGACTCAGAGTAGAGGGGCTGAGATCAGCCCAGGCTTCCCCAAGAGGAAGCTCTCCAGCTGTTACAAAGAAAGAAAGATGGAGTGAACTCTATTAGACTATAAGCTTCATGAGGGCAGGAAGCATGTCTGTCTGTTCATCAATATAAACCCACTACCTGGTACACAATAAGTAGTCAATAAATATTTGTTAAAAGAAATCCTGACTGACTCGAATAATTAAGGTGAAGACAAACCCTGGAAACCAGGCCACAGAGCAGAAACCCCAAGAGTTTTGGGGAGGGCTACTGCTAAACCAGATGGTGCCTTGGTGCCAGTTAGAAAAAGACAGCCCCTTCTCCTGCTGATTTAGCTCCACACCAGAGCAAATTGCTTGGTGAACAGAGTCTGGACTGGGTTTTAGGCCCTCCTCTCAGCCAGGTGCCCTTGTGTAGGGGACAACCTGCCCTGCCATCTGGGTGGCCCTGTGTTGGTTATCACTGCTGCTCCTTGTGCCCATTGTCAACACAAATCATGTAGACTATTCCTTGCCAGGTTTCTGGGCAGATGCCCTGTTTGTCCCCAGGAAAGTCTGACCTGAAGTGAAAACCAAAGGCTTAGAAAAATCTTCTTATGGTCAGTAAATGTTTGCTTATTTTCTTGAAAGAGAGAGACACAGTGAGAGAGGGACACAAGCAGGGGGAATGGGAGAGGAAGAAGCAGGCTTCCCGCCGAGCAGAGAGCCCGATGCGGGGCTCGATCCCAGGACCCTGGGATCATGACCTGAGCCGAAGGCAGACGCTTAACGACTGAGCCACCCAGGTGCCCCTAAATGTTTGCTTATTAATTACAGGACCATGTAGTCCCAACCCCTGCATCCTCTGAAAAGGAAATGCAGAATTTCCCCCTGCTCACTTCAACCCCTTCCATACTCCTAAGAGAGAGCAAAGCGGATAGGCAAAAGGAAAAAAGAGAACACCCAACTTTACACCAGGAGACCATCCTTTTCATATGAAACCAGTTACATGAGCTTCATACCCAAATACCTCAAGGATGATTTTAGCTGAGCTTGTTCTGATGTGCAGGCATCATCTCTTGCCTAGGTTGCTGTGATAACCCCTGACTCACCTCACTGCTCTCCTTGCCTACCAACAATCTATTCTCCACATTCCAGGAGGAGGGTCTTTTTAAAGGAGAAAATTGATCATGTCATCTCCCTGCTTAAAATCTCTAATTGCACAGAGAATAAAATT
The DNA here is from genome assembly GCF_964656455.1 of Halichoerus grypus. Classification (NCBI taxonomy): domain Eukaryota; kingdom Metazoa; phylum Chordata; class Mammalia; order Carnivora; family Phocidae; genus Halichoerus; species Halichoerus grypus. The sequence continues at coordinate 166,883,289 of NC_135712.1, read as the reverse complement.
CAAGTTTTTAACATTGTCCACAAGGCCCTCTATGGCCCTATTCTGGCCAACCTCACCACCAGTTTTTTTTTTTTTTTTTTGACAGAGAGAGTGAGAGAATACAAGCAGGGAGGAGTAGTAGAGGGAGAGAGAGAAGCAGGCCTCCCGCTGAGCAGGGAGCCCGATGCGGGGCTCGATCCCAGGACCCTGAGATCATGACCTGAGCCGAAGGCAGACGCTTAACCATCTGAGCCCCCCAGGCACCCCTTCACCACCAGTTCTTGCAACATTCTCTACCATGCTCACTTTGCGCCTGCTATATCCACTTTCTTACAGTATACCTCCCCCCTTTTCTCTTCCTTTCTTTTTTTTTTATTCTCCAAAGCTTGTTGTTCCTGCCCCAGGGCCTTTGCACTTGCTGCTTCCTAGGCCTGGATTTGGTTTCCCAGCTCTTCACATGACATTTAGGTGTCAACTTAGAGAGGCTTTTCCTGCTCTTTTATCAAGAACTCCAATCCTCCTCCCCCCATTCATTTTCCATTCCATCACTCCATTTTATTTTCTTTGTAATAATCACCATTATCTGAATTTGCTTATTATTAACCTTTTTATTGGCAGTCTCCCTGCTTTCCTTCATGCCCCTACACTAGCCACCACACACACACACCAGAATATAAGCTCATTTCCCACACTATCTCTGGTATCTAGAACACAACAGAAGCTCAATAAATGCTTTTTAAAGAATTACAATAATGATAATTGTAAGGCTCTTACAGTTTGCAAAGTATACTCACATCATTGCCCTATGTAACCTTAAAAACAGCTGTAAAGGGCAGGTAGCAAAACCCTCATTTTACAGATGAGGAAACAAAGATTCAGAGAGGCCAAGCAGTTTGCCACAGATCACACAGCAAGAAAGCAGCTTATTTTGCACTCAAACCCAGGTTTTCTCCTTCCAAGTCCAGAGTTCTTCCCTCAATGTACAGTTAACATCCAAGAGTGCTTCCCACTCACTGGGCATAAACTTTACAACACCAGGTGAGAAAAAAAGCAGTTACTCGCAGGACTGAGTTAAGCTCCAAGACAAAAAAGAATATGAGGCTTTGAAACTATTTTGGAAATCATCAAAATAGACAATTATGTGATATGAGCCCCCTCTGAAATCCATGATGGCGAAGATGCAGTGTCCAGATGTCCTATCTCAAGTTTAATCTGTGTTTATAGAATTCCCTGATTCAAATGAAGGACAGGGAACTTGGAAGTGGGGGGAAATGGAGAGAGATGAAAAAGGCTGTATCTCTACCCAAGAGTAGCAAATAGAAACTATGACTAATAGGGGAAACTCATTGTAGGAAACTAACCACATGCTACAGGAGGATCAAATTTCTCACCCTTCAGACCAGAAAGTTAAAGGCAGAACAACCACGGCATGCTGACAACCATCTTCTCAGTCCCGGGTCAAAGAAACCGAGACAAAACTATCCCTGGGAAGTGAAACTGAAGTGGCCTTCAGGGCAGGGGAGCTGGGTGGATGCGAAGGAGTACTTACCATTATATTTATAATGCTTTGTATGTGTCTCTACTACATATTCAAAACATGAACTAAATTTAAACAAACAATTTAAAAACCAAGAGAATTGGTTTCAGCAGCCACTTCGGTCAGTCAGTTCTTCCAGCCCCAGCCTCCCCATCAGATTTCATCTTTCCCAATCCAGTCAAAGGTGAGCAGTCAGGCCTACTCCTCCCTCTTCAGAGCATGACCTGTAGCAGGTTCTTCCTTTGGTCTCACTCAAATCTAAGCCATTTCCCTTCCGATCCTGGAGTCATAGAGAACCATCTTCTCCATACCCTTCATTTTACAGATGAGACCCAGAAAAGGAAGGGACTTTCTCGGGATCCCCCAACTAGGCAGTCGCAAACTTAGAGCCCAAGTGCAGATTCCCTGTCTCCCTGTGCTGTGCTCCTTCTGTGACACCAAGCTCCTTCTCTGTTCAACATCCAGAAAACCAGAATACCAAGTGTTAATATGCACAGTGTAGGAGTATCAGCCCACGGGGCCATTCCCTAAAGACTCCTCTTTTCCACACTCTATTAAACTGTCTCAGACCACTCCAGAGCGCTCAGCCTCTGGCTCTCCCCTGGAGGCAGGACCATCCCAAGGGGAATGCGAAACTCGTGGGGGTATGCCCCCAAACTGGGGAGCAATACCAGCATCTACTGCATAGGGGCCAGGGATGCTAAACATGTACAATGCACAGGCCAGTCCACGCAGAGAAGACTCACCAGGCCAGAAATGCCCCATGGGACAGTCCCACCCATTATCTCTGCCTCACTTCTCTGAATCCTCTATCACCCTGCAAACACTGCATGTCTGCACAGTAGTAGAAGCCCTGAGAAGCACTAGCTGAATGTTGTCAGAAATAACTACAATAAAAAGCAGCATCCGATGGCTCCTTGCAGCTAAAAAACGTGGCGTACAGTCATTCTCCTAACAGCCCTAGGAAAAGGGCCCCATTGTTCTGATTTCACAGACAAACTGAGGCACTAAGGGGCTAAGTCACTTGCCAGAGCCATGCTAAAAATTGACAAGGCAGGCACTCATTAACCGAGTCTCCCAAATCCACAATCCCAAACAACGCCGCTTTTACAATAAATAGAGCTGTGGGAAATTTAAACTCCTAATAAAAGTTACCCATGGTCCAATCCTGTGCCTCATTGGCCTCATTAGATTGCATCTTCCAGGATCCCTCACTACCCCACCCCCACCGCTCCGCAATCCTGGGAAACATACCGAGTAGTCCTGATGGGCCTCACCTTGGACAAGGCTGTAGTTTTCCGACCAGATTTCACAGGTCACTAAAATCCGCCCCCACCCCCCACCCCCTGGGGCACCTGGGTGGCTCAGTCGTTAAGCATCTGCCTTCAGCTCAGGTCGTGATCCCAGGGTCCTGGGATCGAGCCCCACATTGGGTTCCCTGTGCGGCCAGGAAGCCTGCTTCTCCCTCTCCCACTCCCCCCTGCTTGTGTTCCCTCTCTCGCTGTGTCTCTGTCAAATAAATAAATAAAATCTTAAAAAATAAATAAATAAAATAAAATCCCCCCACCTCAAAAATGGTAGGGGTTGTGTCTACAAAGGGTGGCCAAAGTTACAAAAGGTATTAGGGAGAAAAACAACCCCAGTTGTTTAAGAAAGTATAATTTCTCCTTTCTCTCTCTCTCTCTCACACACACACCAGAAAGGAAGGAAGAACATCATTTAGAATAAAAGGCAGGTCTTTAATCACGCACAGTTAGCTTTATGGGAAAATCCCTGCATTGTCCTTATTTTTTCATGTTGTTGCAGACTGAGAGACACTTCACAGACTGACAGTGGTCCAGGGACATTTAGGGCAGACAACCTCACTGTGACAGAAGGAGCCCTGTGGCCTTTGGACCTCAGTGCTGGCTGCAGGCCCTGGCCCTGTGGAAGCCAAACCGCCCAGAGAGAGTCACAGAGGCAAGGAGGAGACGGGTGGGGGGGTAGGGTAAGACAGAGAACCATGATGGCAGAAAATAGGTAGCAGGATGGGCCCCCGGCCCCAGTGGAAGTTCTTCCCCCCTCAGTGAGCCCCGTGCCAGTGCTCATTACCCACATGCCACAGGGGGCTGGCACAGAAGGGGCAGGAGGAGATGTCCTGGCTGGGTCTGGCTCTCCTGCCCTTCCCCCCACCTCCCTCCGCCCTCTCCTCCCTGCCAACCTCAGAGTCAAGAGCAGGGTCTCTGAGCTTCAGCTTTACAAACACAGGGAGGAAGCTAACGCAACCTTTAAGCTGCATTAACAGGATCAAGGGATGTATTATTAGTCTCACGGGCCTTCAAATTGTTCAGGGTATTTCGGAAAGACAGTGCTTAGCTTGATCTCCATATTCTAAGTGATGTTAATAATTTGGAAGGCTTATCAGTGGACTGCAGACTCAAAACTGGTCCTTCTCTATTTGGGAAGATTTCCCAGAAAACACTGCTCTAGGAGAGACCCCAGCCCTGCCAGCCGGATTGGTTAAATCCACCCTAGAAATGAATTAGGTGGAAGATATGGCAGCCAGATGGCTTTTAAAATACTGATAAGCTGAAATGTGGCAGGAAAAAGAGACCAGAGGGTCAGGGAACAAGTCATCTAGAGCATAATAGAAGAATCTAAGCATCAGAATGCTTAGCAGAGAAAACAAACTTTGCATATAAACCACCACTGCCCACCCGAGCCCACAGCAGGTATGATATTTTTTCCTACTGACCGTGGAACACAGTCTCAGAACCCTTCTCAACACAGCCCCCTAGCAGCCACTACCAATCCATCATAGTTGGCACTCGGTTGGGGATCATACCATCTCCAAACGAGAGGTCTCTCCATAAAGGGACACAGGTGACACATTAGACATAAACTATTCCCCACCCTTGACTTAGGAGTACACAAAAGTGGTCTTCAAATCATGAAAATGTTACCACAAGTCAGCCAACTTAGACTTACTCTGAGTTGTTCCAAAAGACAGAGGTGCCTTGCAGCTCCATTCGAGGAAGACCTTTCTAGCAAACCTTTCCAAAAAGGGGATAGTCTGATTTATGAGGTGGTCAGTCCCTTGCTACTGGAAGTTCCAATCAAAAGCTTCATGGCTGTCAGCGATTCCAGCCAAGGGTGGGCATCCAGGCAAATGCTGTGATTCTCACCAGGACTGGAGCTTCAGAGAGAACACCTATGTACTGAGCACCTACCGTGTGGCAGGGACAGGCACACAAGCTATCGCCGTGGATACCGTGACCTCCAAATACTCAGGGGACTGAGTATCTTCACCCAATGAGGGAATGGCCCATCAGGAATTCAAATCCTGATCCTGTGACTCCCAAGTCCTGCATGTTTTCCACCTGCCTCTCTGAGCTACAAACAAGCAACAACACAAGGCCTCCTCTAAAGCTAACTGGCTCTCGGATGGCGCCTACGCTGGGGGCTTTTCCTTCCCTGAAGGTGCTGCCCAACTGTTACAGGGTGGCCCTGGATCTGCTGCTCTCAGTGAGGCTAAAGCTGCTACAGAGCAGGCATTTTGTTTGCTCATTCTATCCCCAGCGAGAGTTCTCGCCACAAAGGGGCACAGATGGAATCTCTGACATTGAACTTAGTGTCTTTGTCCTAACATCCCAGTCACTGTTGTTCTTTTGGTCTGAGCCGTTTATAGCTTCTGTTCCAATGCAAAAGTTCCTAAAATGGGGTGAGGGCTAAAGCCACATCAGTCATGGATATCCAGATGATTAGCTAATTGCAGGCTGCAAGGTCCTGAGCAGTGGGAGGAAGGACAGGAAGGCTGCAAAGAGGGAAAGGGAGAAGGACAGTTTGCAGAAAGACAAAGTAACTCCATTCTCCTTGCTAGTCCTGCTGCAGCCTCATGGCCCATTTCAGATTCCTGGGGTTTCTGTCCTGTACCCCAAACCCCATTCTCTCAAGTCCCACCTTGTCCCACCCTCTGGTAACAGTACCTGTCTTTATTCTCCAGAGCCCAGGGCTTGTCCCTGACTTACCCAACACCATGGCCAGGCCCTGCTTTTTGCACGCACTATTTTGCCATCACTACAGAGTACCCCCATCTCAGATACCCAACACTCCCATTGTGTAGACCTGCACCTGCCAACTTGTACTTTCTCCAGCCCACGTGGAGCTGGGGAGGGAGGAGGGCCCCTCCCCCAGGTGGTCGTGGCTCTAGCTTCTGGCCCTTCCTGAGACAGCCCCACCTGCATCTGCTACAGTTAACCTGAGAACAGTGGACTGGCTCCAGCAATGTTCTCCACTTCCCTGAGTGTGCCTCCCACTGCTGTCCAAAGTTACCCCACTCCTTTTAAGGGAGCTTTGTGTTACGGAACCAGACCATATTTCTACCTATAATTCTATGTTTTTACCCATGCCCATCTCCCTAGTCAGAATTTTTTTGCTTCCCACCCACCTTCAGAGAACACCTTTGCTGCCTAAAGCCCTTTCTGGTGATGTGAACCCACACAAGCCTTTCCTGTCTCTCTTTTTCCATTCAAAGTCTGTACAGCAAAATTAGTCCCCTATTTATACTATTGTCTTCTTCACTGTTTAATGAAACAATTTAGCACATCTGACATTCTCATCACTACTATGTATTTGTTTTACTTTCCAAGTAGTTTATAAATGTCACTGGATAAAAATATTCAACTTCACTTTGCACCTACTCAGTGCCTAGCTAGGGCAGGGCTAGAGTAGACCCTCTTCTTTGGAAAGTGTCTACTCACCAACAGGAGTAGGATTCTGGCTGACACAGTTCTGATGTTAACCCCACCTCACTGGCCACAACAACTTGGTTCAGGGACCACCTAAGCTGGGCAAATTAGAATCTCTTCCCCAGCAATACTGAAGTGAGGGAGGAAGAAAAGAAAACAAATCAGAAACAGAGAAAGAAGAAGCAAGAGAGACAGTCTTTCCATGTGTTCACCTCCAAATGAAACATGAACTTGGGAGCTGTCAGCAACCATTATTTATGTGTCATGTAGAAATATCAGAAATGGCCAGAGAAGAAATAGCCAAGAAGGAAGAGTGAAGCAGATGTGCAAAGAGAAGCCAAAATGAGAGAAAGTACACCAGCTAATATCTAGAACAAACCTGGGCTCCCTAGCAACCTGGTTCCTGGTCCTGGGCCATCCCGAGGCCAACTGCATTTCCCCACCAGGGTTCCACAGAACACCCTGTATCTTTAAATAAACTCCCATTTTCATTACCACCAGCTTCAGCTGTTTCTGTTGCTTGCCACCAAAGGTTCTGATTAAAGCAAGTTCACATGTTACATGTTTTGTAAATTCTTGCACATTCATTGAATATATTCCTAACATCGCCACAGACCTCAATTCAAATAGCAGTGGTGAGGGGCGCCTGGGTGGCTCAGTCATTAAGCATCTGCCTTCGGCTCTGGTCGTGGTCCTGGGGTCCTGGGATCGAGCCCCACATCGGGCTCCCTGCTCAGTGGGAAGCCTGCTTCTCCCTCTCCCACTCCCCCTGCTTGTGTTCCCTCTCTCGCTGTGTCTCTCTCTGTCAAATAAAAAAAATAAAAAAAAAAAAAACAAATAGTGGTGAATTTCTTCAGCATCTCCCATTAGGTGCTTTGAAACAAAGACCTCTAGCTGGATAACTTATCTATCAGCCATATTCATGCTTAATGACACAGATACTATGGTCACACTCAGATTAACCTGCACACAAACACCCATACGTACCTACATGCACATTACTTCAATTGCACACAGCGTGCACTCAGTGCATTTTGCCTCCTTCCCAGGTCTTTCACTCCAAAGGAGCAGAGAACAATGAAAAATAAATTAAAATTTTAGTCAGTAGCCTAGGTGACATCTCTGTAATGGTACTTAGCAGTCATATATCCTGAGCAAGGCATTCAATCTCTGAACCACATTCAACAAGACATTGCCACTCATCCCAGCTATTCTGGAAGATGAGTCAGTCCCTTTCTAGGACTCCCTGGACACTTCAAACAGCATCTCCCAAAAAAGGTACTGCAGGATGCTCGTTTTAGAACAGGGGTCAGCAAACTACAAACTACATGAGTCAAATCTGGCCCACAGCCTATTTATGTAAATAAAGTTTTACTGGAGCCAGCCATGCCCATGCGCCTATCAATGGTTGCTCTTGCATTAAACAGCAAAGTTGAGTAGTTGCAACAGAGACCATATGGCCCACAAAGGCTGAAATATTTACTATCCGGCCTTTTACAGAAAACATTTGTACATCTGGAAGATGCCAATAGGTGTATCCTAAAGAAAAAATAGTACCTGGATTAATGAGTTCAAAAAACCATGGGTTAAATAATTTCTTTTCTACAGGACTTATCAGAGCCTTTACTATATGGAAGTACACTATGAATCTCTAAGAAGGGAGCACACTACGGGACGCCTGGGTGGCTCAGTCGGTTAAGTGGCTGCCTTCAGCTCAGGTCATGATCCCAGGGTCCTGGGATCGAGTCCCGCATCGGGCTCCTTGCTCAGCAGGGAGCCTGCTTCTCCCTCTGCCTGCAGCTCTCCCTGCTTGTACTCTCGCTCACTCTCTCTCGCCTATGCTCTCTCTCTCTAGCAAATAAATAAATAAAATCTTTAAAAAAAAAAAATAAGAAGGGAGCACACTAGAATGCTTCCTACGCTTACTTGAACAGAGCCCTTTCTATAGCAAACATCTTGAGGGAGTAGTGTTCAAAGTCTAGAGGGGTTCCTCAGCTATAAAACAGACATAATATTCCACCTAATTTATGCTTTTCAAAAGTCATGGTATTCTGGCCACGTATAAATGAGAAGGAAAAAAGCTGATCCAGACTTGGAAATTAAAAGCAATTACTGTAATATTTTCCCCACTTACTAAATAGTAAAAAGGTTTGATTGTACAAGAAATACCTGTGTTAGTGGATGAAGCCTTTTTTTTCCTTGAACAACTTTGGAAAATGGATTTGACAGTACATAATCACTTCTACTAACCAAAGGTTTATTTGGAAATTTACTTTTTGTAAAAACTGAATTATAGAATGCTTGAAATACCTTAAGTCCCTCTATAAGCAAAGTGCATAACACTTACTTTGTTTATACTGTAAAGTATATGTTAAATGCTTTTATCAATTTGAGAATAAAGAAAGTACTCATATAAATTAAAAAATAAAAAAAATAGAGATAATAATAACCCTGACACCATCTGCATCACAGGGCTGTCAGGAAGATCACATGCAACAAGGATGTGAGTAGGCTGTGCAAACCACAGGCAAAGGATAATTATACCTCCAGCCCCGTAACTTAAAGGCATTTTCTCTCCATTTCCCACCAGCCACTCTGAGGACAGATAAAAATGGTCTCCAAGAGTCAGCTGCTTCCAAGAACCTGCTGATTCTGAAAAATTCGCCCGTGCCTTGGTAGAAAAGTACATGATTGTAAGCTTAATGGGAAGGGTTGCTGAGAGATTCGATTTGTTTCCATTAAAGAACATCAATTAGTCTTAATTCTGGATGGAAGACAGGCAGTTCTCCTCTGGAGGTTTTGATTAGCTTTCTCTACTACACAGGAGTAACATGGGCTCCAGATAGACTGTTCCCTCACGTACAGCCATGTCACAAGCCACGGGGCTCCGAAGGGGACAGATGCTCCTCTAGAAGGAACACCTGACCACCTTCCCTCCCCCGCAGACCCCTCCTCACACTCTACACATACAAGCTCTGTGCCCTTAGCCCTGGCACATAACGCCTACAGCACCAACTGGGATGGGTCCCCCACTATCACCCAAACCCAGCTAATAGAACAACTCCTAGAGATACAAACTTCTCTATTTCTGACCCAGAGCCATGGAAGCACCAGGGAAGGCCAAGCAGGTCAGGTAAGGAATGGCCAGCACCCTGGACTAGGAAGCAGCAATGACATGACGCTGAGACGTCATGCCCTTTACAAATGGATGTCACCATTTCCTTTCCCAAAACAAGAAACGGGGCGTGTGGGGAAGGGGACATTGGGAAGAAAGTGGGAAGGGAGACGGCACTACGGAGATGCCATCCACCCACCTGCAACCCTTACCCTCTCCAGACAGTTCAGAGGGTGCCTGCCCATCTTCTCCCTCACCCCACCACACAGACTCCGCATCCTCCAGAGATGCCATGTCATCGGAGGGAGTCTTTGCCACGCCCAAGAGATAATACCTTCCTGGAATTCCCACAATTCACATGTACCACTTCCATCTGTAGAAGAAAGGCCCTAAGCAAGGGCAGGTCTTTAAAAAAAGAGAGAGAGAGAGAGAGACTGAGGAAAGGGAAAAGAGAAATAACACTCAAAAGATGACTCAGGGAAGGGATTCACTGAAGCAACTACAGGAAAAACACAAGATGGCCACCAGATGCTACACCATGGAGAGGGAGGTGAAACCCTTTGTCCACACTAGAGGTAACTCAGACCAACAGGGCATTTCCTAAGCCGTGAGCCTGAGGTCCCATGTAGGGACAGGCCCGCTCTGCAAAGAAGTGAGACTGGAGGGTGTCCCTAAGGGTTTCAAAGTCCTGGGTTGGACAATTTCAGTCTGAGAACCTAAGAGCAGAGACACAGACTCAAGCAGCATGAGGGTCTAGCAAATTCTATCTTGGAGTGAGGAAGCCAATCAATAGGCCTATAGGTAGGCCTCACTTCCCTTGACTGGTAGCAAACATCACACATTGAGCCAACTGCACTTGATGGTTCCCTGCTTCTGGTAAAGTTCTTACAATTTCTACCACCAGATACCAAAGCTTCATAAAAAGATTCAGTTCTTGGTCTCCCCCAGGCCCCACAGCTGATAGAAAGGTTCAGAGGCTGGCACGAGGAGCCTGTGGAGAGGCTGATGCTTTGTGTGAGACTCAGGGCTTCCCAAGCAGAAACTGCCCAGCTCCAGACCCACCTGAAGGCAACACTGTCTCTCTTAAATCCCCTTGGTCTCTCTGTGCCCCACCCACCCCCTCTCCTCAAGGATCGTCAGCAGGCTCCCAAAACAGAGGAGACTGCTGTCTGCAAATCTCTGCAGAGCTGTGCTGTGGAAGAAGCAGCCATTGTTCTGCACGGCTCCAGAACAGGCCCACGGTGGAGAAGTTACATGAGGATTTGGGTCAATGTAAGAAAAACCATCAGAAGCCTTGGAGCAGTTCAAAAGTACAGCTGGGGATGATCGCTGAGATGCAAGAACTGGGGGCTTGTGGTATTATATGAGCCACACGTGCATATTGGGAGCAGCTATAAAGGCATCTCTGCTCCCCCCACCACACCCCCAACCCTCCCCTGTGGGCCTCCAGCTGCCGGCCCCACTGTCAGGAAGATGAATGAGGAAAGTCCACACAACTGCATCCTAAAGATGTCTCCGACAGTGCGGGGCATTTTGATATGGTCTTGAAAATAAACCATTATCTAATGTATTAGTCAGGCTTAAATGAATAAATAAATCTCTTCTTATCATGAAACAACATACTGTATAGACTTGGCTCTGGGAGAAAAATTTCAATTTGATGCTCATGTTGGTACTGTTTGTGTTCTTGGTCCACACTGTCTTAACACCTATAAGCAAGTCTTTCCTGAGATACAGTACAAATTTCACCTCGGTTCCAGCTGCTCTGAAGATGCCTGTTTCTCTTTGAGGTACCCCTGGACACACCTCCTAGAAAGTGCATTCCAGGTATGCCACAAAGGCTATACTTTAAGTCAGACCCATCCCAAACATGACAATTCTCTCCAAGGTTGCAGAAAAGTAATCAGTGACTTTTATATAATGAAAATAAAGTTCAATGATATTTTTGTTTAAAAAAAAAAAAAGCCGCCACCACCACTACACCAGGGGGTGGTAACTCCAGTACCTAGGGGACCAGGTACATCAGGTGAACTAGTAAAGCAGGGGAGGTTAAGGAGACAACAGTGGCCAAGGGAGCTCAAGACCTATCAAAGAAGAGCTACGGGTGCTCAGCTCCAGCTGGTGCTGCCAAGTGGGAATGCAGACCCAGGCTTCCAGACCTTCTGACTTTTTTTAAAAAGGTGCTGGAAATCCAGATTTTATGTGAAATCTCCTCATTTTTACATGCTGGCATCCAAATCGCATTTTTCAAAGACACAGTGCAGGCCAAATCAAACACATCTGAGGACTGGAGTTGGCCTGTACACCATCAGTTTGCAAGCTCTGCATAAAAGTGCAGCTTAAACAAATTACCAGTAATGTGCAAAACAGATCCTTCCCTCTCTCAGCCACCCCCTCCATCTCTGAGAAATGAGGCCGGGGGTCAGGGATGGGGTTGCAGGTGAGAGAAGGTTCAGGGATGAAGAAGGCCCTGTGGCATCTGTGTCCAAATTAATGATGTAAGAACCGGAAGTTCACATTTCCATTTTGACAGATCAAAATGGCTGCATCCACTCAGCTTCTTCAGCATGTCTGCTTTCCTCTACCAGGAAGCAAGAGTTTTTACTTTTATTATGGAAATTATCTTCTTCCAGTGGGCTGCACAAAGCAGAATCACAAGGTGTCACCTTGAACAAATCTCCCTCTGATGCCTAAATCCCCATTCTGACCATCTTTTCCTGGGGCATATCACCCCAACCTCGAACACCTCCTGTACTAGCGAGATCAAGGCTTCTGGAGACTGCCTGCCTGTCCCTTCAAGACAGTTCTAATTGTTAGAAAGGTCTTCCAGACACTAGACTTCTTATAAACCCAGCCCAAAATCAGATTAGGTTTTTGGCAGCTGCCTCCCCGTGACTCACACCAAACTTATTGTCAACGAGAACCTTAAGTTTTTTTTACAAGCGTTACTGCTAAGCACATCTCTCCCTAGTCTGTACTTGGCCAGCTGCGTTTTTAGACATAAGGGCAAGACTTTACACTTTTTTCCTTATTAAATTTCAGCCCACCTACATCTTGCGATGAGGTGGGCACCTGTTCACAGGTACAAATCTTTGTTCATTTCCCAGATTCTTTTAAGAGGACCTTGACCCTACCTCTGCCCCATGGATTGCTGAAGCTGATGGCTCTGCACTTAACCGGTAACAGAGATGGCACTGGGGCATTTGCCAGTAAATACAACCTGCTATCTGCCTTCTGCAAAGCCTGGCTGATGGAAATAATATTTATGGAGAATTGACTGAATCCTCCATAATGAGGAAGGAGGAATGGAGATTGGTCCATTCCTTTAGATCAAAAAACTGAAATGCCCCTAGGAGTCAAACAGGCAACAAAAATGAGTGAAGTGGGTCAGGTGGGCCCTCAAGCAAGTGGAGCCCATACCCCATTTGAAGGGGACAGCCAATTTTTGCTTCTATCTGAGAATGAGGGCCCAGTATGCTTAGATCTGCCCTTATCACAAGAAATGTCAGAAATCTGGGTTTTTTATGTGAACTCTCCTGACTTTTTAAAAACTTTTTTCTTGGGTGCCTGGGTGGCTCAGTCGTTAAGCGTCTGCCTTCGGCTCAGGTCATGATCCCAGGGTCCTGGGATCGAGTCCCACATCGGGCTCCCTGCTCGGCGGGGAGCCTGCTTCTCCCTCTCTCGCTCCCCCTGCTTGTGTTCCTGCTCTCGCTATCTCTCTGTCAAATAAATAAATAAAATCTTAAAAAAAAAAAAAAATTTTTTTTCTTGATTTTTATTTTATTATTTTTTTGAGTAAGCTCTACACCCAACATGGGGCTTGAACCCACGACCCTGAGATCAAGAGTTGCCTGCTCTACTGACTGAGCCAGCCAGGCGCCCCTTGATTTTTAAATGTTGGAAACTAATTTGCTTCTTTTTTTAAAAATTTTTTATTGTTATGTTAATCACCATACATTACCTCATTAGTTTTTGATGTAGTGTTCCATGATTCATTGTTTGTGCATAACACCCAGTGCTCCATGCAGAACGTGCCCTCTTTAATACCCATCACCAGGCTAACCCATCCTCCCACCCCCCTCCCCTCTAGAACCCTCAGTTTGTTTTTCAGAGTCCATCGTCTCTCATGGTTCGTCTCCTCCTCCGATTTCCCCCCCTTCATTCTTCCCCTCCTGCTATCTTCTTCTTTTTTTTTTTTTTCTTAACATATATTGCATTACTTGTTTCAGAGGTACAGATCTGTGATTCAACAGTCTTGCACAATTCACAGCGCTCACCATAGCACATACCCTCCCCAATGTCTATCACCCAGCCACCCCATCCCTCCCACCCCACCCCCCGCTCCAGTAACCCTCAGTTTGTTTCCTGAGATTAAGAATTCCTCATATCAGTGAGGTCATATGATACATGTCTTTCTCTGATTGACTTATTTCGCTCAGCATAACACCCTCCAGTTCCATCCACATTGTTGCAAATGGCAAGATTTCATTCCTTTTGATGGCTGCATAATATTCCATTGTACTCAGAAAACTATAAAATACTCATGAAACTAATTTGCTTCTATAAATGTTCCAAAGGCCAAACAAAACACACTTGTGGGTCTAAGTTTGCCTCCAGGCTGCTGGTTCTGCTGTAGATGTTCTAAATTTCACTCTTGGAGCAAATCAAGCCCTCCAAATCTGAGTAAGAATAATAGAGAGCACTACTGAGTGTTTCCCATGTTCTAGACACTGGACTAGATACCAAGTGTGGATTATCTCATTTAATCTTCACGAGAATCCAAAGAGGTGCCCATTTTAAGGAGACAGAAACTGAGAGGTAGAGAGGTGAGATGATTAGTAATGAAGCTGGAATTCAGTCCCAGGTCTGTCTGATTTCAGAGTCTAATGGGGAGTTCTGAGACCATGGTGTTTGAGCAGAATTGCTTTAAGTGGACTATGCTTTGTTGTTAAAACTATCAACTTACATTGAGGGATTTTTAACTATTAAAAATGTGTTGTAGGAGCGCCTGGGTGGCTTAGTCGGTTGAGCATCCAACTCTTGATTTGGGCTCAGGTCATGATCTCAGGGTTGTGAGATCAAGCCCACGTCAACCCTGTGCTCAGTGGGGAGCCTGCTGGAGATTACCTCTCTCTGTGTCCCTCTGCCCCTCCCCCCAGCTGGCTTGCACAAGCACGCATGCTCTCTCTCTCAAATAAATAATCTTTTTTTAAGAAAAAATGTGTTGTAGTGACTACACCTGAGGTAACTAAGGATACCATCCATCACATCATGGGATCTTTAATGGCCTCCAGCCGCTGAAGGGTCCTTGCCCCTACCTTCCCTACAGCTCCTCTCAAGGTGGGTCGGGGCAAACACAGGGAAGAATGTCTTCTCAGGGAAGAATGTCTTGTCCTTGACTCCAATGTCAAACTCATCCTTGAGGAGAAGTGAAGAAGGATACTCTTAAATAATGACAGGGAGTCTCTATTGTGAACCTGAAAGATGGTGGCAAGTTGAAGGCATTTTTATATCACAGATATTGAATTATTTGTTATGCTGTCCTTCACTTCTCCTTGTACAACCCCATCTGATGAGCATAATTTGAGATAGAATATAGAATATCTTGGACTTATCCAGGAGTGGCAATGCTGAATGCCTATAGAAACCAGGAAGCTTAGGTAAGTGAAACAGCAGGGGGGAGATAAGGGTGCCTAGGGACCCAAGAGCTCCTGCCCAGGAACCAGCAGGGACTCAAGGATGCATGCCTCATTTAAAAATAGGGGCTGCTACTCAGCTCTGGCTGATTTGTTAGCTTGTGGGAATGGGGGCCCAGTACAGCCAGATCAATTTTCACTTTCAAAAAGTGAAAAATACAGATTTGTATATGAAGCTGCCCAACTCTGCTGTGCATCTCAACAAAATACATCACTGGACTGCAGACCACCTCCTGCCCGGTGATCAGTGTTGGTTAGAAAAACTACATTGAACTTTTCAATTTAGTCTTTAGCTGCTTTTACACATCTGGAAAAGGAGAGGGACATCAAAGAGGCATTCTTAAATCCTTGGGGGGTAAACTATCCAGCTCCTGGCTGCATAGCAGGCACATTATGGAGCAGAACTGAGGATGCAGAGTGATGTCACGGATTCTCCATTGATTTCTTCTGCAGGGGGAGAGAGCCACACCCTGAGTTAATCATAGGCTTGGCTGTTAAGCTCTTGGGGACAGAAGAAAGGTCAACAAGGGGGGAATTCTGACCTTCAGGGAGCTCAAGGCCAACTCTATGCACTCCTAAGTCAGGGTCAAGATTAAGGGCATGGAAATCCACCCACCTAAAGGAAAGATAACATTATGGACTGGCCAGGTTTTAGGAATACCTTCATGACCTTCATGGACCAAAATTGCCAGAGGTTATACTTCCAAGGAGTTCAAAGGTCAAGTCTGGGTGGGTCCAGACTTCTGACTCTTCCCCCTTGTGGCAGGTTAGATCTAAGTAGCATCTCAGAGAGGAGTCAGACCAATTGTCTAGGCTGGTCCCTAAAGGGAAGGGGTCAGAGTTTTGAGCTTCAGCCTGTTTTGGTTACTCTGGAGCAACAGAGTCAAGTTCAAGTATAGGCTTAGAAGGGAGGCCAGAATGCCTAACCCACCTCAGCTAAAGGAGTTCTCCAGGGGAGAACAGCTCAGCACTGGGGTACTGAGTGGCAGCTTCAGGATCGGTGTTCATTGCCCAGTCAGTGGCCTCTATCATATATTTCCCTCTGGAGCCTCTTGGGGAGGGGCCAAGAGCTACCTGGCCAAGGGACAGAATGGGATCAGGGCCCAAGGTCTAGTATCCTATCCAAATGCCAATTTGTTCTCACCCCTATTCACATTTCTATCAATTCATAGGAGAAACTCCTCTCAGGGCTCAATAGGCAAAAAAAAAGTTGAGCTTCTCTTGAAGAGTTGGTGGTCTGCTCTTAAAGATACTATTAAACTTCACATTTTTAGAGTCTGTCCTTCATCCTGTTCTATTAAGATCTCTCTGCTTCCTGGTTCTGTCCACGGCAAGAGGTGCTATTTCTCCTAATGATAACCCACTGTTTATGGAGCATCTACTATGTGTCTGTTCTGGACTAAATGCTTTATAGAAATGCCCAAGGTGGGTATCACTGTTCCTTGTCTGCGGAAGTCCGGACAGCTGAGCCTCAGAAAGGTTAAACAATTTTGCCCACAACTAATAAATGGCAGAGCTAGAATCTGAGCCCAATCTACTGGACTCCAGAGCCTGGAGTATGACTCTTACAGCTGCGAGTATTAATAACAATAGCTAACATTGACTGAGTCCTTACTGAGTGCAAAGCACTGTGCAGAGGGCTTTACATGTTTTATCTCACTTAATCCTCTACATTACTTTTTGACATAGGATTATTATCTCCCCTTTACAGATGAGGAAATTGAGGCTTAGAGAGATGAAAAGACTCGTCCAAAGTCACACAGTTAGAAAGCAGCAGAGCTGGGCTGCAAACCTCAGGCAGTTCGATAGCAATAACCATGTTCCTGATTACTAAGCCTGCTGTCCTTGGTTTCCTACCATTCTCAAAGTGGATGGGCACACTCACATCTTCATCCAAATACTCGATTAAAACACTGAACAGGATAGAACCTTTTGACAGACCACTGAAGACTTCACCTAGGTTGACAATGGTCCGTGCAATAATTGGCACCAGTTTGGACAATTATGAACCCATCGAATGGTGCCCTCAGGCTGAACTGGTATAGGAGGAGAGAGAAGAAATCGCAGATTTGTGACTGTATAGGAAAAGGGTCCAGAGAACCAAACCTGAGATGGGTCCCCTCTTTCCTAACTGCAGGTCTACCCCAGGGTTCTTTTTCTAGACTTGGCTCCAGTCCTCCCCCTGCCCATTCAGATGATAATTACCCAGGTCTTAGAGGTACTGGAGCCCCCAAGTTGAGCCTCAGATAATCCTTCCAGTTTTGTCAAGCAACTGGAAGTTTTCCCACTTCCAGGGGAAATAAGGGACTTTGTGGTTTACTGGCCAAGTTCTGGGGTGGAGGCCAAAGAAGGCCTTTGTCTGAGTTGCCCAGAGAAGGCTTATTCCCGGGCTCTGACCAACAATAAAGGAAACTGGTGATCCAGGGGGCATTCCTGTTTCTTGGGAGACTTTTCTTCAGGAGTATCAGGATTTGCCTTTTCACAATCTCTTTTCATTCATCTTGCCCTCCTTGGAACCAGCCATCCTGCATTTGACAGTAATGAGGATGGAGGGATGTGGCTCTGTCTCTTTAGAAAACTGGGCAATTAAATTTTCCTTAATGAAGTTCTTTTCTTTCTCCTAGCAATATCATTTCTGTTGTGAACTTGGGTGAATTTTTTTTTTAATTCTTTTAAATAGAAGTGGAAGGCAGTGTTTCCTGGAAGAGCATCTTAGTATTTTCATAAGCCTAAACCTAACTGTGCGTGTATTTTTCTAACCTTGATAGCTATTCCAGAACTTGCTTTGCATGCCTCCTGTGTGGCAGGCACTAAGCACAAGAATTTGGGAATGAATAAAACAAGGTCCCTGCACTCAATGAGTTCACAGAGAGACAGACACATAAACAACCCCACGGTAATAGCAGCATGTCCAAGGGAGGAGCTAGGCAAAAATAGAAATAATTAACATTTCTGCAGCACTCTAGAGTTTACTTTCTCACACACCACCTCATTTCATCCTCGCAGCAACTAGCCTCTAAGGTAGATAACGCCCTCATTTCAGAGATGAGGAAGCAAGGATGCAAAAATAGAGATGTGCCTTGTTCAAAAGACAGATCAGAGATGGAAAATCAGGTCTTACAACTCTAGACCCCAGATTCAACGACTCCCAATATGAACCCAATAAATTAAATTGTTGGGCTTGACTACTCCACCCCATCCCCATCTCTTAGAATTTTGACAGAACAGGGAGAAACACCTTCTACTTCCACTGGGGAATCATCCAGTAAAGTAGTATATTTCATTTCAGCCATCATTCTTACAATATATAATGAATACCACAAGAAGTTAAGCATTACTTATATATCTGTTGCAGGTGTCTGTCTGTCTTCTTTTCTTTTCCACTTTCGTTTTATAGTTCAGCTGATGTCTGAGCATCCTCCATAGCAGGAAATTTTGTCAATAAATTCCTTACTTATTGTCAACTTTGTGGGCTTTTTAGTTAGAAAAGTAATCATGCTCATTATTTTAGAAATCAATCAAAATGGAAGAATATAAGGAAAAAAGGTCTCCTTTCCACCATTCCCTGTCACTAACATCCTGCCCTCATCCCTGACCTACATTCTTTTCCTACTCCCCAAGAGTAAACAGCATTACAAATAAGTAAGAACTATCAGACTCTTATACACACCCAAAACATAAAGACGCACATTTTTTATTTAAAAAAAAAACAAAACAGGGTTGTATTACACACACACGCACACATGCACGCACAGGATACACATACACACTGGGGACTTGGGTTTTTTTTTTCTCATTCATGTAATCTACATAATTACTAAATGTTCCTTTGCCTTCAAGAAAAAGATACAAAGACAGTCAAATTGATGAGTTTATTACAGTTCAAGCCCAAATATTTCAAGTTCATAAAACCTGGGGCACTTAAAAAAATGTAGGTTCCCAGGCCCCACCCCCCAGAGATTCTGATTCAATAGGTCTGGGATAAGCCCCCAGAATCTGAGTTTGTTATCAATTCCTCCCTCATGATTCTGATGCAGGTGGCCCAGCAGCCACACTGGGAAAAACGCTGCAGTAGTCAAAGAAAGCATCATGGCCAGGACTTCCTTTCCCAGCTGCCCATGCAGGCAATTGCGCCTGTACTCATGGTTTCTTAGATGCCCCATCTTCCTCTCCTTTCCAACCGGTTGCACTTACTAAGTGCTTCAACTGTAACTTTAGGTTCACGGTCCAGGGCTCTGAATGCTGATGACCCTCTTAACTGGTTTAGCTAACATTTTCATTTTTCTTGGTTCCTGTGTACCAAGAAGTGTGCTGGAAATTCTGATGTGTGTTACTTCAACTAATTCTCTCTCTCTCTCACACACACATACACACACACACACACACACACTCGAGTGAGATATTATTATCCCCATTTTCCAAATAAGGAAATTGGTGAGATATTATCCCTATTTTTCTTCTCTTTTTTGGATAAGAAAAGACTTGTCCAAGGTCATTCAGCTGATAAGCCATAAGGCAAAACTCAGACCCAGGTGTGTGAGATTCCATCCAGAGCCAGAGCCTCATCCCCCGCCTCCTTCCACAGTCCATATTCTCCACTCAACTCCCTTCTGTGACTTTAGCATAACTTGTTCAACTAGGATGGATTTCAGCCGCTTTCAGTTGATCCCTGGCTTTAATTTCCCCTTAATAGCACTTACCCCACAATTGTATTTACCATCTTGAGTATAACTACTGCAAAGTTCCTTTTCTGGAACCATTTTTGTCTTATACCAGGAGTTGTATGTTTCTCTTAGAAGTACCACTTCCTGACTCCTTCAATATTTTGATGGCTTCTGACTCTTCTCTAAACAGAAAGATGGTTCTGTCTAGATCCTAAATAGCTCAGAAAATGATGGTTGGGAGATAAGCTTGGCCAATATGGTTCAACTTTATAGATCAATATCAGAAATCACCTACCCAACAACTCGGTACCACCCCCTCCTAACACTCAACATTTTTGTCATTACAAGTTAAAAATCCACCTTCCCCACAGAATTTTAAAGTCTATGAGGGCAGAGAACATAGTAGGAACTCAATAAATATTTGTTAAGCTAAATCAAAGTGAACTGGCCCACCACATTCTCAACATTTCTTCCCCACTATTCCTGATAGCACAACAATTGCATGTTTCTGGCAAAGAGCAGTGGGGCCTCTGCCATTTTTGGCACAGAGTTTTGATGGTAATATTATGCCAAGTATGAGATCCGGCAAGGCAGAGATACTCAGGGTGGGGCCTAAGCAGGAGGGTCAGGCCAAGACTAAAGCCCTGTATTAGCTAAGGATCAAGGGACAAATAAACTCCAAAGACCACAACCAGGCAAAAGATCAGGAGCCCAAATGGCCAGGGTAGGAGGTCAAGGAGTTATCAGTTACCAGGTGTCAGAAGCCAGGAGGTAACTGTTGTTCTGCCTCAGTTTCCTCAAGAAAATATATCTTTGGGAGATCCAAAATACTGTCTGGAGAGGCCACTGATAAAGTAAAAAGTAACGTAATAGCCAACCCTGCTTGTAAATGTCCTACCAAGATGACAGCTGGAGAGCAGCCATGTTGCTCAGCCAGTTTGCATTCTTTAATACAAACAAAATCAAAGAAGCAACACCCACTCTTTCATGTCCCTGAAGGTGGCTCAGGTGTTTCATTGGTAAGGGTCCTCTCATGTCATCTCCCTCTCTCTTTCTCTTGTTGCTTTTAAAGCACCCTAAGCTATGGAAGGTGCCCCTACAGAGCCGTCCCCTCCCACTGTGCTCCGATCTCTGAGTGAGAGCTCTACCTACCTACAGGAATCCAGGCCTTTCTGTCTGACAAAGAGTTGGGAAACATACTAATCTAAAATAAACTATATTCCGAAATACCCCCACCAACTATCAGAAGCAAGAGGAAAGCAGGTTATCACTGTTGGAAGCAGACCAGCAATCAGGAATCCCAAAAGTACTACGGGTGACCAGGGATGCTGGCAGAGAACAACAGGGAAAGGTGGACCAAAGGAAAGGTACCAGCAGGGAAGGGCAACCCACTGCTGAGGCTAAATTCTTTGTCCTAGACAACACTCTCCTTTTAATACTTCCTGCCAAAGGCAGGAACCGCTGCTTGGGTACCAACAGGGAAGTGAGACAACAGGGGACCAGAAAGGGGGAAAATTTCAGCTGTGAGTGCCTAGGACAGATGTGGAGGGCAGTTCTTGATAAGTCAACTCAGTTCCCCTCAATTTTACATAAATCCAGTGGGACAGAAGTGGCAACACAAGCCAACCACCACAGTAGGATGGTTTCCAACAAACCAATCCCCTGTTCTAAAGGACCATCAAAACACGTGGAAGGTCATGCTTATTGATTAACGTTCTTACTTGACAAAGTCTGTGTATTTTTAGGCCATACTCTATCCATTTTAAGCTCTAGGCCTATGACACTCTGCCTATCAGGTTTATTTTTATAACTTTTCATTAAAGATCTATGGTCCCATTTTTTTATCTTATATATATATATATATATGAATAAAACAGATTTGTAGATAGAGATATAAAGTCTGAAAGGTAATAATACATGGACTATTTATAGTGGTGGCTCAGGTAGTGGCTTCTAGATTCTTTTTTTTTAATTTTTTTTTTATTTTTCTGTATTTTAGAAACTTTTATTTTTTTTTAATTTTTTTTATTATTATTAGAAACTTTTAAAATAACAAGCATGTATTATATCCATAATCAGAAAAAAAATGTAATAAAAAAAATAAGAACCTCATCCTCCATCTCCAAGGTCAAAGACTCATAGGATCCAATGGTTAGAAAGGAACTTCAAGCTCTTTTCCTTTCTAGTCTCATCTCCAACTCCTACTCCATTCCATCTACTCTGGACTTCAGCCATACCAAACTTCTCACCATTTCCCAAGTACCTAGGCCCTTCCATAACCCCCATGCCTTTGTACATGCTATTCTCTCTTCATGACATGCCTTTGTCACCAGCTGAGCTTCTATCCATCCTTCAAAACCCTACTCAAAAGTCCTTTCTTCTGTAAGAACTTCTCCAGCTCTCCCAGGAAAAGCTGTCACTTTCACTCTCAGTTCCCAAAGTGTGTGTGGTTCCAGTACTATCCCAGTACTTATTATACTTATTATAATCAATTAATCTATTTTTGTAACTATCTTTCCTAGAAAACTATGAGTCCATCAAGACAGGGATGGGGACTATATTTTACCCATTTTTGTGTCCCCATATAAGACACACACAAGGAACACAATTAACAGAAAATATTGGATTCCCTGCAGTATCCCTGCAAGTGGCCCCCTGGTCCCTCTAATGAGTTGGACAGCCCTGCCTAGATACAATTGTCTGTTCTTTGTATTCTTCATCTTCCTGAATTACCTTTCCTTCAGGGCTTGGGGAAAGCCTAGATCTGCTTCATTATGTTCCTCTGAACTGCAATTCCCAATACAATCCCATGTACCCTGAAGCAGAACATCTATATGCGCTTGTGCACAAAGTCCATCAAAAGGAAATGTACATTCATTCATTCATTCAACAAATATTTTGATCACCTATTATAGACCAAGGGCTGTTCCAAGTGCTAACAAAACACAAATGGGCAAGGGAAACAAAAGTCCTATTCTTAGAGACTTTCAATTCTGGTAAAGAGAAGAAATAAACGAAGAAGGGAAAATATCATATAGCCATAAGTGGTCTGCTGAGAATTCAAGTCAGCTAATCCACTAGTTACTTCATGGCTATTTAAGGTTGAGTAGTCAGGAAGTGACATGAGAGCTGAAAGCTGAATACCAAGAAGGAGCCAGCCATGTGACAATCCAGGGGAAAAGGATTCTAGAGAGAGGGAAAAGCTATGTGCAAAGGCCTGAAGTGGGTTACAAGCTTGGATTGTGGAGAGGTAAGGAGGCCAAGGTGGGCAGAACATGGCTTTGTAAGCCTAGCCAGGGGTTTGGATTCAACTTTTTTTTTAATATTTTATTTGTTGGGGCACCTGGGTGGCTCAGTCAGTTAAGCATCTGCCTTTGGCTCAGGTCATGATCCCAGGGTCCCTGTGTTTGGCTCCCTGCTCAGCGGGGAGCCTGCTTCTCCCTCTCCCACTGCCCCCTGCTTGTGCTGTCTCTCCCTCTCTCTCAGTCTCTCTCTCTCTGTGTTAATAAATAAAATCTTTTTTTAAAAAAAGTTGGGGGAGGGGCAAGGGGAGAGGGAGAGAGAGAACCCCAAGCACAGTCCATGCTGAGCATGAGGCCAATGCAGGGGCCCAACACCGGGCCGGATCCCAGGACCCTGAGATCATGACCCAAATGGAAATCAAGAGTCAAGACACTTAACCGACTGAGCCACCGAGACGCCCCTCGATTTGACTCTTATGCAATGAGATGCTACTGGACGGTTTGGACCCAGGGAGTAACATGGTTAGATTTAAATTGTGTACGGATTACTGCTGGCTGCTGTGCAAAGAACAGGCCATGAGAGTAAGAGAAGAATCAGGGAGACCAGTTAGGTCAGCGGCTTTCAACTAGGGCCTCTTTTGCCCCCTCAGGGAACATCTGGCAATGTCTGGAGACATTTTTGGTTGTCACAGCTCGGGGAGGGAGAGGGGTGCTACAGGAGTCTAGTGGGTAGAGGCCAGGGCTCCAACAACCCACCAAAAACTGATCCAACTCCAAATGTCAGTAGTGCGGAGGCTGAGAAACCCTGAGTTAGAAGGATGTTGCCATGATCCCAGCAAGAGGTGACGGTGGTCTGGGTCAGGATGGTACAAGTGGAAAAGAAAAGAAATTCACTACAATTAATATCTTGAAATAGTGAAGGTTTTTCATCCATATTTCCTTAAGAGCTTCTGGACCAGATTCAGGCAAGGAGGGCTTTCTATGTTTGTTGCCTCTGGGGTAATACAGAGAAAGAGTCAATTCTTGGCTTTTGACTTTCAAAAGCCTAGCCCTCAGGGAGAATAGAAAGAATGTGGATTATGTACAGCAGCTTTGAGGGAATGTCTGATGACAAAGAGCCAGGATACCACCCCTAATCTACACATGGATAAAGATTTCCAGGAGTCAGGAAAGTGTATGTAGATTTTATGGATCTATAGGAAAACAGCCTGTACCCTGCCTCACCCCAAACAAGCCCAGGGAAAGAAGGTGACAAGGGAACCCCCATATAGATTTGTAGAACAGAGAGGAGCTGGGCTGCTTCCCCAGCCAGAGAGCTCCAGGGAGGCACTGGAGAAGCAAGGACAGGGCATGGCAAGACAGGCCTGAGACAAATGTCCAGAGTTCTTCACAAGCCAGCATGGTAGTGCTTGCAAACAGCATGGAAGGACTGAAGAGAGGGACACAGGAAGGAGTCTCGAGATCGGGAACAAAGAAGGATGGATCACTGGCATGGACAGACCACCAAAGGCCCGAAGAGAAGGAGGCTATTTCATTTGCCAAAATAGATTGATAATAAAGCACAAGAGATGTCCCTTGGCACTACCTTCGTCCCCTGGACCTTGGGGCACAACATGGAAGGAAACAGGAGAGACCCCAAATTGACTTATATTTATTTCTGCCACCCCCAGCAGAAGAGAGATGAGAAATGGAAATCAAGCTACAGAAACATAAAGAAAAACACATTTCTCATACACCTGGATTTGTGGCTGATCTCTGTTCCCTCTGAGGTGCACGGGCTGTGGGCTTCCATGCGTTCCTCAGCACCCCTGTCACCTGGCATCGACTGTACAATCCCAGGGGCAGTGCTGGGGTCCACTCAAGGCACCTTGAACGCAGCCTGCAGTTGAGGGCATCCCCTACTGTCACACATAGACGGGCACACGCCACGCATATTGATCAGGGGCAAGCTGTCGCCAAATTACCATTTAAATCAATGGTTGAGTACTCTGTAATTGGAGATGTCAAAACCCACATTTTCTAAGTGACCTCAAAACACCACATCAATATCACTTAGCTGGGCTGGATACGCATTTGTTTTACCTCTTCCCCTCTTCAAACTGCCCTCTGAGAAAAGTATAAAAATTAGGGAACTGGGCAAAAGGCAAAAAAGAGAAAGAATCGGGATAATCCACAAATTGTGTAGTCTGATACTTTCCAAAATGTAATCTTGGGAATACAGTCAGGAATAGTTTGTTGTTGTTGTTGTTGTTGTTGTTGTTGTTGCTGTTGTTTAATATTTTATTTATTTACTTGAGAGAGAGAGCGAGAGACAGCATAAGTGGGGGGGGGTGCAGAGGGAGAGGGAAAAGCAGACTCCCCGCTGAGTAGGGAGCCCAGACACAGGGCTCCAATCCCTGAGCCAAAGGCAGACACTTAACTGACTGAGCCACCCAGGCGCCCCTCAGGAATAGAGTTGTGTGAGATATTCCATGAAAAATGTCTACGAGACTGAACAAGTTTGAGAAAAGTCCATGGCCCCTTTTTGGCACTTCATACTTAACACATTTAAGGTTCCCAGAAGTCCTGTGGGAAACAAACCTATTTAACTCAGTTTATGTTAGAATTTCCAAGACTCATTTGACCACAGAACTGTTTTTTCCAGCTAAAGCCTCTTTACATCCAGTTTCATGGAATACACCTCAGGGAACACTACTCCAAACATAAATTGGCCTAATGATTAAACAAATGAAGAGAAAAGAGCCAAAATCCCACTCCTGGCCAGCCAAGATATTTTATAAACACCAACAAGCCATCAGGAATGAATCATTTACAAGTGAAATCAAGCCCAGGACACCACTTGCTGGGTCCTGTATTAGGCCAGAGGTTCTGAAACTCAGCATCTTGAAGAAGTCAACCCCCATCCCTTCCCGGAAAGGACCCAATTTCTGACCCAGCCTAACCTCCCTGCCCTCCCATCCTTACCCTATTATATCCTTGCCTCGTCCTGCTCTCCAAGGTACCACTCAGCTCCGCCTCCCAGGCAATCACCACCACCTGGGCTTGCACCACCCACCAGAGCAATTCAACTCCATACATCTATGGATCACCAACTAGAGGCCAGGCACGAGCCTACAGCAATGGGCCTAGCAGAGAGAGCTTTCCCCCTCCTGGAACTATGATCTACAAGTGTCTGCAAGCCAGAACCCTTCTCTGAACATCAGTTTCCACATCTAGGGGGGAAGAAGTGGGAGAACTGGACTAGAAGACCACTCAGGTTTCTGGTTCTATATTTCCAGGTTGACAGAGGCAGATATGGCAGCCTCAGTCAAGTCTACAGGAGTATCTCCAGTGGGCACTTTGCCAAAGGTGACTCCATGGGGGGGGCGGGGCGGGGTGAAGGTATCTGACACAGCTAGGTGGCATCCAGTGAGCACTAGGAAAAGTCAGATTAGAAGGGGAGCTGAAGTTTTAGGAAGGGTAGGAAGTCAAAGATTAAGACCCATCCCAGACTGGCCCCCCAATAAAGGAACCCCTAGGTTTCAGAGCCACATTGCCTTGGCATGCTTCTTGCCTCCCTTTACAACTGGAAGTCAGGAAGGCTTCATTTAAATCCTAGCTCTGCCCCTGTTTGCTATGCGATCTGATGTAACTTTATCTCTCTGAACCTTAGAGCTTTTAACCTATAAAATGGGAATAATAATGACTACCTCAGAGAATTACTGAGAACACAAAATGAGATACTGCTATATATGACTGAGACCTAGAGATAAATAAAAATTAATGATCTCCCACCGCTAAATAAAGTTATATAACCTGAAGCATAGCTTGTAACCATCATTGGTGAATGAGTGAGTAAGTGAAGGAATGAATGAATAAGAGAGGTTTCTAGAAAGGAAAGGTTGTCTCTAAAAAACCCTGGTGGTGAAAACTCCAAAAACAGCCAATACAGACCCCCAGATCCATTGATTTCCCCAAACTGGAAAGAGCCTGGAATGCGCACTCCACCACGATCACGGCAAACATCACCTCATCAAACATGACCTTGGCTTTCGACACATCAGCCTTCACCAAATCTCCACTATCAGGGACAAACAAGGAACTTCAGCAAACTATGGAGAATATTTCCTTTCTCAGTAAAACCCCTACTTTCAATGGAACAGAAAATATGGGTGCTGTCATAGGTTGAGTGTTTGTGTCTCCCCCTCCAGATTCATATGTTGAAGCCCTAACCCCCAGTGTAATCGTATTTGGAGGTGGATGAGGCTTTGGGGAGATAATTAGGTTTGGTTGAAGGTCATGAGGGTGGGGCCCTCATAATGGGATTGGTGCCCTTATATGAAGAAGAAGAAGATAGCTCTCTGTCTCTCTCCACACACTGAGCAAAGGCCATGTGAGCATACAGAGAAAGGACAGCCATCTACAACACCAGGAACCAAATGTGTTAGTACCTTGATCTTGGACTTCCAGCCTCCAGAACTGTGAGAAATAAATGTCTATTGTTTAAACCACCCCGTTCACAGTATTTTGTTATGGCAGACTAAGACATATGTCAAAGAGAATAACTATGTTAGCTAAAAGTTGTAAGAGTAAAACTTCTTATTAGTAACTTACCAGCCACTCTCTCAACCTATCTTGTGCCAACCACATTCTGGAAACAAAATGACCATGAGCATTTCTAGCCTCAAGAGTTCATGGCCAAAGGACTAATCACAAGATTGTAATAAAGAATAATAAGGCTCAGAATGTGGGGGGCAGATGTGAGGCAGAACCACTAATTCTGCGTAGGAGAGTTATTAGGAAGGCATCACGGAAGAAGGTATCATTTGGGCAGGCACTGAAGGATGGTCAGGAATTGGCCAGACAAAGAAAGAGTGAGAAGAGGGGGACATTTTAAACAGAACAAAGGCACAAATGTGGAAAGATTTGGAGGTGGGAAGGGGTATGGAGGACTGAGAGACAAGGATTGGTTTCATGTGGTTGTAAAAGCACAGGCTTATTATAGAGAAAACAACTGAAGATAAAACAGGAAAACTGGCTGAGGCTCCATCACCAAGACCTTTTATGGACTTCAACTTATAGGCCAGAAGTTGCAAAGTGGTGGGCTATGGGCTGAAGATGTCCTACTGATGGGTTTGTTCAGGCAGCAGAGTGTTTCTTAAAAATCTGAGCTATTTAAAAATCAGGAGCTTTTCATCATGGCCTTGGATTTGGCAAAAGAGTCCTAGATATGACATGAAAGCATGAGAATAAATAGATAATCTAAACTTCATAAAAATTAAATACTTTTGTGCTTCAAAGGGCACCATCAAAAAAGGGAAAGGATAACCCACAGAATGGGGGAAAATACTTGCAAATTATATATCTGCTAAGGGACTTGTATCCAGAATAAAGAACTCTTAGAGCGCAAAAAAAGGAACCCTTGTGCACTGTTGGTGGGAATGTAAATTGGTGCAGCCACTGTGGAACACAGTATGTTGGTTCCTCAAAAAATTAAAATAGAAATACCCTATGATCCAGTAATTCCACTGCTGGGTGTTTACCCAAAGAAAACAAAAACACAAATCTGACAAGATATATGCACCCCTATGTTTACTGCAGCAGTATTTACAATAGCTAAGATATGGAAGCAACCTAAATGTCCATGGATGGATAGATGAATGGATAAAGAAGATGTGGCATATATATACAATGGAACATTATTCAGCCATCAAAAAGAATGAGGTCTTGCCATTTGTAACAACATGGATAGACTTAGAGGATATTATGCCAAGTGAAGTAAGTCAGACAGAGAAAAACAAATACCATGTGATCTAACATATGTGTGGAATCTAAAAAACAAAACAAATGAATAAACAAAAAGCAGAAACAGACGGGATGCCTGGGTGGCTCAGTCAGTTAAGCGGCTGCCTTCGCCCTGGGTCATGATCCCAGGGTCCTGGGATCGAGTCCCACATCAGGCTCCTTGCTCAGCGGGGAGCCTCCTTCTCCCTCTCTCTCCCTCTGCTTGTGCTGTCAAATAAATAAAATCTTTAAAACAAAAACAAAAACAGAAACAGACCCATAAGTACAGAGAACAAACTGATGGTTGTCAGAGGGAGGGAGTGGGGGGATGGGTAAAATGGATGAAGAGAAGTGGGAGGTACAGGCTTCCAGTTATGGAATGAATAAGTCACAGAGATGAAAGGCACAGCCTAGGGAATATAGTCAGCGGTACTGTAATAGTGTTGTATGGTGACAGATGGTAGCTACACTTGTGAGCTTAGCATAGCCTAATATACAGAGTTGGATCACTACGTTGTACACCTGAAACTAATGTAACATTATATGTCAACTATCCTCCAATTTGTTTTTTTTAAGATTTTATTTATTTATTGAGAGAGAGAGAGCACACGCAGGAGCAGGGAGAGGGGCAGAGGGAGAGAGAGAATCTGAAGCAGACTCCACACTGAGCACCAAGCCCCACGCAGGGCTTGATCTCACGACCCTGAGATCATGACCTGAGCTGAAATCAAGCATCAGAAGCTTAACTGACTGAGCCACCCAGGTGCCCCTATCCTTTAATTTAAAAAAGAACTCTTACAGCTCAAAAATAAAAAAGACAACCCAATGTCTTAATGTTTTTAATTTAAAATTTTTAAAAATTTAGAAATTAAAAATAAAAATCAAGACATTTTGTTTTAAAATCCAGATGCCCTTGAAACACTAAAAGAACTGACCACTCTGGGCTCATACCCTGCCTGGCAGTGAAGACTGGAGCCGAGCAGCAGCTGACTCCTCTAGGTGAGCTCACTAATCAGCCACAGTTCCTACTACTCCCCAGTGTCTCCCCAACCCAGCGTCCTTTCCTCCTTGGAGCCTGTTGAGAGTAGTGAGGGTTCCTAAGGAGCTCATCCACTCATTCAATGGCATAATCTCTTTCAGACTAAACTCATTCTGGTGTTCAGCCAGAAGTTTTTGTGTTCTGAGTTTTTTAAATTTCCTTCACTGATTTTATCACCATATTTCAAGAAAAATCTTAGAAAACCAAGAATATATCATATACTCTGCATCTCTTACAACCCCCAGCACAACACTAAGAACAAAGTAGATAATCAATGTTTATTGAATGAATATATAAATGAATGAGTAAAGAAATACTTCTCTGTGATCGTCTTCAAAAATCTGCTCTTCTTCCCCCAAATTCTAGACTTTTGCTCTTAAGAAGATGACCTAAAATGACTATGGATGCATAATAAAAAAACAAAACACTAAAGTCAATCACGGTGTTTCTATTTCAATTTTCTATTAGGTTGAAATGGAAATGGGAACTCTGAATAAAAGCAGAACAGATCATCATGTCTGACAGCAAGATGAATTAGAGCCAGGATACTAGGAACTCTGGCAAATAAGATTACCAAACACTATCAGTGATCTTTGAGGGAATTGTGAAAAATAGGATAGATGCCAAAACTCTGGAGATGGGCAAATGTTATTCTGATTTTCAAAAGGGGAAAGAAGTTATAGCTTGCCATTTCCAGGCTAGAGAAATGTGATGTCACTCTCAAGGAAAGTTCTTGAACAGATTCATAAATGGACACTTGTAAGCACCTCAGACAGCAAGCAGAGTCCATCTGGAGCCAGCAC
The DNA here is from genome assembly GCF_964656455.1 of Halichoerus grypus. NCBI lineage: Eukaryota > Metazoa > Chordata > Mammalia > Carnivora > Phocidae > Halichoerus > Halichoerus grypus. Next base: position 166,852,724 of record NC_135712.1, on the reverse strand, counting down.
AGGGTCACCAAAAACAAGTCCTATTAAATTCATTTCATTTTCTTTTCTCTGACAAAACTCCTAGCCTAGTGGATTGGAAAAATACGGCAGATATAAAAGATATGGTACAATGAGGAGGCGGGCAGTGAAAGGGCCAATTCAACCTTTGGGCTATATTAGTAGAAGCATTACATGCAGCATAAAGGAGGTGATAGTTGTTTTCTTTCTCTGACCACATCCAGAGACCTTCACCTAGAACTTGCTACCACTCTCGAAGAAGGTTTTTGATAGTATGATCTTTTGAAAGTCCATTTGGCAAAACATCTTTCTTTTTAAGATCTTATTTTTAAGTAATCTTCACACCCAGTGTGGGGCTTGAACTCATAACCCCAAGATCAAGAGTCACAAAACTTTTTAAAACTTTTTTAAGTAATCCCTACACTGAACTTGGGACTCGAACTCATGACCCCCAAGATCAAGAGTCACAAGCTCTACCAATGGAGTCAGCCAGGTGTACCTTGGAAAAACATCTTTAATAGCATAAAGCTTTCATCTAGATTTCTGGCATCTCTTGAGAAATTGAAAGATCTAGTTAGGCCTACATTCCTAAATGGCAACAACAGGCTGAACCCAAGTAGTGACTCTCCATTTGGACAGGACACGTGCTCTCAAGGCTACCATAATCACCACCACCCTTTCTTCTATTGCCCTCAATGAAGTGGTGATCAACTACCACAAATCATCTTACTCAGCCAGCTTCACTCATTTTTTCTATCTGCCAAGCACCCAAAGGCACTAGAGTTTGCATCCCAGTATACAGTAAATCCAAAGGAGAGAGAAGATGATTAAGCAGCAGATAAGCACCTTACATGAGCAAATGAGGATAATCATAGTCCAGGGGCTATGATCAGAGTCTCCAAACATCCAACGGGCAGTCATGGGGACGAAGCAGCATCTGTCTTGTTCTATGAAGTCCCAAGGGGAAGATAATATAGAAGCAATAGGTGGACATAAACAACACAACAGCCGGAGCTATCCATAGGTAGAATATGTAGACTTGGGAAGTGATGAGTTCCCCATCACTGGAAATGTAAAAGCACATGGTATACTACTATGTTGCAAATATATAATCAAAGGGATTCAAGTATTTGACGAGGCAAGAGAAGGCATAGATCTGAGATTTTTTACAACAGGAAAAAAGAAACAGTTTTAAAAATTCTTAGGTCAATAAATTCTTCAAAAAGAGATAAAAGAGAATAAGTCAACAAAGAACTCAGTGTCATTTTTAAAAAACCAAAAATTCTCCTCACTCGACTCACAGAGGACAAAATCTACCTAAGTGAAGTGTTTGCACCAAATTGGCCATATGATACTCTGGGAGAAAGGAAATTGGCATCAGGCGTTATTTTTGGTGATTGGTCAAACATTCTTCAGAGGCAAGCAACAAAGGCAAGGGATAAAAGTAGGAGGGTAAACAATGGAACACGATCAAGAGGCAGCCAGTCCCCACCACAAAACCGCCATCTGCTACTAACATCAATCCTTCAGGGGGCAGCTTCAGGCAAACAATGTATTGGGAAAGATGACCGGCTGCCTTCACGTTTCCAACCTTGTGACCTTGGACAAGTCATTCCACAAGATGAGGCCTCAGTTTCCTCATCTCCAAAACTGAGCTCATACGAACCCTTTCTGTAACATTGTGTAGGCCACGAGTAGTGATGTTTGGGAGTGAGCCAGAGAAACTGTAGAGCCCTGTATGGACATCAGTAATTATGATGATGATTAACAGAATTTTGAGAGAAAAGATTCCAGACGGTTTTGGGCACATCAACATCCTGATCTAAGTCATGTGGGTGTCAATTCCAAAGGAATAAAATTCAATTCCTTTAACCAGAATGTAGAGACCTTTAGAGTCTGGGAGAGACAAGATCATCTAGACAAATTTCCTGCTGAAATGCGTTACCTTGGGCTTGCTGAGTAGTTGTTAAAATAAAGGTGAAAGGTAAAAAGTAAAAGAATCAGCCAGAGCAATAAATGCTTAATTGATCCTCAAGCAAAGTTCACGGGCCCAGTGGTAGCAAACCAAAAATGAGACAAGCATGCTCCCTACCACGACAATGCTAATAAAAACCCCAAATTGTCCAAAACTCAACATCCCCTTCTCTATTGTGCCATTTTTCTTGGGAACCGCAGTTAAAAAGAACAATAATAATCAGCTACATTCATCTTATAAAACATAAACTCCCTAAAAAGTGTGTATGCAAAGACCGAACCTGGGCTTTTGTATTGGAGCAGTCGGGTGAATTCAAATCTCTGACCAATAAAGGACTTGCTTCTAAATCCTCAGCAAGGCTGAAACATCGTAAGGCACTGTTTTCCATACCGAACTGAAAACTGGAGAAGGGTTTTCTGCTTATTTCTGCCCTGGGGTCCACCCAGAGGTGATTAGCATGCCGGGTCTGACCAGAACTAAAAGACACAAGACGGTTGGCGGGACTGGAAAAAAAAAACAAAGGTCTCCCCTGATGGCTGCTCCCCTCCCAAAGGTTCCCAAGCATCTGAAGCGTGTGTAGCAGCTGTGGATGCCGGCCTCCCGGTGCTCCTGGGGAGCCAACCCGACTTCCTGGGTCACCGAGTCTGGAGCTGCGGCAGCACCTAAAAGCAGGTGTGGCAGCCTCACGTCACCTGGGCCCCAAATAACCAACTTGCTCTAATAGTCCACTCAGAACCTCAAGGGCAGGCCTCAGTATCCCCTGAAGACGTATTTTGTCTTCAGTCTTTCCATGGAAGACCACAACACAGCCTGTGTCGCAGCAAGGAGATCCAGGACCAGAAAGAAACCAGACACTAAGAGGCGCAGGCCCAGGCTTCCCTCAGGGTACATCCTCAGAGAAAGGGTGAGCATGGTGCTTTTAGGTTTTCCTCACCAAAGCTGAGCCTAAAACTCACGAAGGTGGGAGAATCCCAGTCTGGCATGAATGAGGATCCCGCCTGCATTTGTCTATGCCATTGTGTCCAGTGTCCTATTTCGCCTTGCTAGGGAGGACTTAGGGAGCAGCTTCAGAGAGGAGTGTGCCCCCCGTGCAGCAAAGCTGGACCAAGCAGCCAGAGGTCATCTCACCCTGCTGGCAGGCGTCCTCGGGCACTACGGCAGCCAGGCAGCTCCGACCAGCCCAAACGGCACACTGAGCTTTGGCTTTGAATGAAGGCTGGTGCCCCTACATGCTAGCAAGCAGCCGGATGGTGATTGGGGCTGCACACTGTGAGAGAATACATTTTCTGCACCGAGCTCCCTCTTTATGCTTAAATGCCTGCATTAGTTCGGATCAATATGCCCTATAACAGTTCATCCATGGCAACCCAGGCCAGCCGAGAGACACTGACAAAGAATGGCAGCCCAGGGATGCTGCTTCCCTGTGCATATGCATGTGAATTCCAGCCCAGAGAAAGGGGAAAGGGAAAGCAACAACAAAAACCAAAAAGAGGCAAGAAAAAGAAAAGTAGATGGTAAAAAATCATATGAAGGGGCTTTCGGCATGGGATGGGGGGAGGAGGTGGTGACTGTCAAAATGGCCTTAGAGTGACATGTCACCACCAAGATGATGGAGTATCCGCGACACTCCTAAAGCCGGGCGTCGGATCCTCCTCACACACCTGCAATGCAGTGATTGCTGCCCATTCTATAATCCATACTCCCAGCGCCGGCGCTCTCTGCAGTTGAAACCAGTCTGGACTTGTGCGGCTGCCACTGGTCCCACTCACAATAAGATTATTGATGCATAACAACATTTCGTGATGGCAGGGAGGAAAAGGGTAAAAGAAAGCCAAAGCAAGAGAAAAAGGAAAGGGGAGGGGAAGCATGACTCCCCAGCCCGCATCTCACCTTTTATTTGGGCTTCATATTCGGCAATGATCTCTTTGTCTTTCTTGAACTTAGTTTGAGATGACATCTTCCAACGTGGCCAAAGGCACTGACAAGCTGTTTTGATTTATTTCTCTTTTTCTTCCCAAGTCCTCTCTCAAGCCCTGGTAATCACACGGCCCTAGTCGATTTCACAGGTTTAGGGACTAATCTCTTTTACTCGGCTGCAGAGCCAAGGGGGGGGGAAAAATCCCTCTCGATCCGGGAGGAAAATTCTCTTTACTCGCCGAAAAAAATGTCTCTAGTAGCTTGGTCTGGTCAGCTCTTCTTGCAAAAGAAGAACTACCACCCTAGGAGCACAGTAACCTGCCCCAGATTTTCAAGATTTTTCTTCCACAGAAATAATAACCGAGAGCGATCATACACACATGCACGCAAACACACTCACGCGTGCACTCACACACTCATCCGGACACACACACACGGTCGTGATGCACACACACACATACACACACGTTCACTCACTCACACCGGCTCACCCACCCACCCACACACACACACACACACACACATTCACAAGAGGCGCGGCGCCTCCTTGGTCGGGCAGTCAGTCCCCGGCTGGCTTTCAAAAGCTCTGCTAAGGAGATGGTCAGGTTGCCAAAGGACCGGTCATCTCGCATCCTCCCTCCCTTCGGCGCCTCTGGTCTGATGTACAGTGAGGATCAAAGCCAGGAGAGCGAGATGGAAGTTCTCCTGCTGCAAGGCTTAAGCTTCGGGTGAACCAGGGCTGAACTGCTCGCCCTGCAGGGCTGGCTGAGTGCTCCCCCACCCACCTCGTCACCAAGCTCCACCTCCTGGATTTTATAACAACTGACACATTGTAGCCTACAGGAGAGCAGAACTCACTGCAAGCAAAAAGGGGAAGAAATGCTCACAAAAGGGAAGGCAGCAGGAAAAAGAATCCGGTGGGAAAGGCCTGAGAGGCCCCTGCAAACTCCATTAGCAGTTGGGTTAGGAATTTTTCTTCCAAAAACTCCAAAAGGTTCACCTTTTCTTTGCACCTTGCAATTTAATTTAATTTCTCAAAGCAACAGCTATGTGACAGTTTGTTACTCTGTAGGGATTGTCTAGCAGAGGAGAGAGGCTGACCCATGTAGGCAAATTCATTAATATTTGTTGAGCAATCGCGGGCTGGCAGGGACAATGCCAGGCATTTCAGACATGCAGCTTTGCAAAGCTGTTGAGAGCAGGCATGCTGGAAACACCCAGCTGCCTCAGTGTCTCTTGGAGCTTTCGGCAAATCAGTAACTCATTGCGCCTCAGTTTCCTCACCAGTAAAATGGGCTCTCTTTAAGGGCTTTTTAATTCATTCTTTCAACAAATATTTATTGAAAGCTTACTATAGATCAGGCATAGTTCCGGATACAGGGATACAGCAATGATCAAAATAAGCACACACACATTTAAAAAAAAAAAAAGAAAAGATAGATCCCTGTCCTCCTGGAGCTCCAGGTCTCCACATTACACAACTCCGGGAAATCCCCACCAGTCACGTTCATATTCTCGGTAAAGGCCGAACTCAGAATGCACAGTGAATGGTGCCTCCTGGAGTCATGTAAGGCAAGAGGCCCTGGAAGAGGAAGATGAAAAATAAACAAAATGAGTAAATGATACAATACGGCAGAAGAAGATAAGTGCTATGGGGAAGAAAATATTGCTGGGTAAGGGACTTCAAGAATGAGGGAGCTCTTGGGAGGATCAAATAAGAATGTAAAGCTAAACTTAGCACGGTGCTGGGCACATAGTAAGCACTCAATAAATGGTAGCAATTATTATTACCCCATGATATCCTCCCCCAAAAAACCCAACAACATAGTAAAAGCACCCCTCTTTCACAGGTGAAGGAAGAGAGGCAGAGATATGGGAAGGGACTTACCCAAAGTCACCAGCATTCAAACATAGGCTATCTGACACCAGATTTTGGCCATGCAAATGCTCAAGTATCCTGCATTCTACTAAAGAGATTAAACCCATTTCATATGCTCTTCGGTAGAATAAGATTTGTTTTACAAAAAATGAAATCAAACACTATAGGGTTTCTGAGCATGGGAATTATACATATTAAGGTTGTCATTAATATGTTTATCCCCTCAGTTTGGTATTTTCACAAATTTCTCAAAATAGTCTCCCATTTGCCTATTTCGGAGTGCATAATAAATGATTGGATTTGGTTCAGAAATGAATCCACGGCAGTCCATTGAGGCTTCCCAGAGAAGGTGGCAGTTGTAATGGGTCTCCTCAGACAGGCATGGGGCCGGGGGGTCAGGAGGAGACGGGATATTCCTATGCAGCAAACAGTCTGAGCTAAGCCTATAGACGGGAAGGCATAGGATCTGCTTGGAGAAAGCACAGGGAGAAGGCTGGCCGTGAATCACAGGGCTTATTACAGCTTCACGTCCCCAGATAGGTGGTCACAGAGTTGGTAAGTACTGTCCACAGCCAGTGCCATCACCCTCCTGCTTCACCCTTCTCAGGGGCATGCTCAGTCCCTCGGAGGTCCCCCTCGGGACCAGTTTAAAACAACGAAAGCCAACCATGTTACCTGAGAATGATGTGCCCAGAGATTAGCATCCCTGCCTCAAGCATAGACCCTCAGAGGAAAAAAGTTAAGTGCGCACACCTTGAGATATGACAGACTAGATTCCCTGCCTGGCTCTGTCACTGTAGTTCTGAGAAACGGCACAAGTGACTTAACCTGCTTGACTTAACCTGTCAGAGGCAGGAAGTAGTAAGTGTCAGCTATTCTCATCGTTACTAAAATTTTGAATCCACAAATATTTCTGGGAGACCCATGTGTAGGGCACTGAGCCACAGAAATGTCACAAAAGGCTCTAGAAACTGAAGTGAAGTATGGTATAGAGCTACGTGCTGAGCAGCAAAAGAGCTGGATTTTGGTGTAAGACAGATGGTGATTAAAATTCCAGTTCTGCCACTTACCAGCTTGTGGGGGGCCCTAAGTCACTTCGTGCCTTCACTGAGCCTCACTCCAGTTTCCTCGTCTGTAAAATGGTGGTGATGTTACTCATAGCACAGAATCCAAGGTGATCATGAACTTAAAGTGCCTGGCACATAGCAGAGGTCCCACAAATGTTACTTCTTTTTTAGGGCCCAAACACACTGGGCCCAGGATCAGAGTTGGGGCTCCACAGATCCCTGGGTCAAGAGCAGAAAGAGAGGACAAAATAAGACAACGGTTATGTCCCCTGCAAATATATCACCACACACAGTGAAACCACATCACCCAGAATCTTCCTTCCCCAGGAAGAGGTGGTATGACCTGGGTAGGCCCCCTGGTAAGATGCCCTCGACTTTTTCCTTCCAATCCTCCCCAAGGCTCACCGGCCTCCCAGCTGCCCTTCCGCAACACTCCTCCACATGGCCACTTCTTCCTTGTTTTTTGAGAACAACTGCCATTCCTGATGATTACCCTTCACAAGGTAGTAACAGAAATCAGATTTCTCCAAAAATAAGTGTGGTATGCGGCAGGGCAAGGGGCTCTAATATATCATTTGATCTGTGCCACCCCCCAAGGATGGGAGTACCCCCCAGAAGGGTATATTCCATTTACCTCAGGCTCATTTCCTAAATTTTTTTAGCTATTCCTGAATTATCCTAATAGCTAGTATTTATCAAGCCTTCCATCGGGGCCATGTATATTATATAGATTTTATCATTGACTTCTTGCTACAACCCAATGGGTCAGGTTCTGTAATCATCCTTGTTTTACAGATAGGGAAACAGAGGCACAGAGCAATGACGCAATTTCCAATATCACACAACTAGCTACTAATGGAATCGTATTCAAACCCAGGTCTGACTGATATGGGAGCCCAAGGACTTAACCAGTGCAAGTGCTATATCAGAACGATCACTGTAGTGACAATGCAGTGACAATCACTGTCAAGTATTGACTTTTTTTCTCAACCAATACAGTGTTCAACCTAAAGTTTGCCATTAAAAAAAAAAGAAGAATTTAGGTTTAAAAACATAAGGAAAACATTTCAAAATGGCCATTGATGAGGCTCAAGTCACAATTACAGCTGAATAACACAAAACTCACTAAACTGGTTTCTTTTCCTGGTAGAAAAAAAAAAAAAAAAAAGACTCTACTCGGAGGAAGAATGACCAGAAAAGTTTTGAGTTTAAGGCAATGTTTGTGGGGGGTTTTTGGTCAAATATGAAACCCTCCCAAGATGACTAGTAAGAGTTGATATCTTCTGTGACATTCTCCAATGCCACCAACTACTGCATCCTTGGCTGGCTCAGTGAATAATTCTGCCCTTCGGTCTCTGCTCTGCAAAACGAAAGCAAGCACAGCACTCAGCTAGTTAGTGCCAGGATTGCATACAATTAATAGTGGCAATGACAACATACCATGCGTGTATATGCTGGTTCATATTTTATAAAGCCCTTTCATATTGCTTATCTTATTTGGGCCTCACAATAACCCCAGGGGGACAGTGCAAGTGGCCTGTTTTTAATCCCCATTTGAGGAAATGAGTGTATAAGTGGCAGCTCTGATGGGAGACTTATTTTATAACCTCAAGTATGAGGACGGCTTTCCTGTGTCAGAAAACCCGTAAGCCGTAAAAGCCTGACAGAGTCAACTGCATACCAGTTTTTTCAAGATTCTGCCTGGTCAAAACCACCATAAAACAAGGTGAAAGACAAACTGCAAACTGAAGAACAATATTTGCAACACCTATTACAGGCCAAAGACTAATTTCCCTAATACACAAAAACATACGATTCCAACAAATACTTGTACACAAATGCTCATAGCAGCACTGCTCATGCTAGCCAAAAGGTGGAAACGATCCAAATGTCCATCAGCAGATAAATGGAGAAATAAAACCTGTTCTATTCATACAATGGAATATTATTCAGCCATAAAAAGAAATGAAGCATTGATACATGCTACAATATGAATGAACCTCAAAAACATTATGCCAGGGGTGCCTGAGTGGCTCAATCGTTGAGCATCTGTCTGCCTTCGGCTCAGGTCATGATCCCAGGGTCCTGGGATCGAGCCCCATATCAGGTTCCCTGCTCAGTGGGAAGCCTGCTTCTCCCTCTCCCACTCCCCCTGCTTGTGTTCCCTCTCTCGCTGTATCTCTTTCTGTCAAATAAATAAATAAAATCTTAAAAAACAAAACAAAACAAAAAACATTATGCCGACTACAAGAAGCCAGACACAAAAGGCCACATATTGTAGAAGTCCATCTATATAAAATATCCAGACTAGATAAACCCACAGAGACAGAAAGCAGATGAGTGGCTGGCAGGTGGGGCAGGGGTCGCTTTGGTGGTGATGGAAATGTTTTGGAACTAGAAAGAGGTGATGGTTGCACAATGCTGTGAATGTACTAGATGCCACTGAATTGTACACTTTAAAATGGTAATTTTGGGGACGCCTGGGTGGCTCAGTCGGTTAAGCATCTGTCTGCCTTCAGCTCAGGTCATGATCCCAGGGTCCTGGGATTGAGTCCCGCATCAGTCTCCTTGCTCAGCGGGGAGCCTGTTTCTCCCTCTCCCTCTGCCTGCAGCTCCCCCTGCTTGTGCTCTCTCGCTCTCTCTCTCTCTGATAAATAAATACAATCTTTAAAAAAATAAAACGGTAATTTTGTTATGTGAATTTCACTTCAATAAAAAATGAATACTTAAAAAAAAGTTCCTTCAAATCTATGAGAAAAACACCAACAGTCCAGTGGAGAAATAAGTAAAGGATATAAATAACACTTTGCAGAAAGGGAAAAACCTATGAAATGTTAATCAACCTCATTCATAATGAACATAAATCAGGGGCTCTAACAATGTCAACAGAACACTGTATGCCTTTCTCCAGCTCTCCATTCCGCTTTCCTGTATGGTGGCAGCCTCTCCCCACAAGATGGCAAATGTGGTCCCAGCAGCTCCAGGCTCCCATTCTCCCAGCTTGGCAATTCCAACACGGAGGGCAAAGTCTTTCCCAAGAGTTCTAGCAAAAGTCCCAGGAGTAGTCAACCGGCCCAGGCTGGGAATCACTGTGGCCAGAGGGGTAGAATGTTCTGCTTGGCCAGGCCTGGATCGTGGGCTTATACCCCTGGAACTGTGGGATGGGGTCAGTCCCAAACAATCCACATGGCCCAAGAGATTCTGAAAGAAGGATCAAGGGGCTACTCCAGAAGAAGGAGGAATGGATTCTAGATGAGCAAAATCAACATGTGTCTGCTATGAAAAGGATATGGGAAAAAAGGAAGGGGAATTCACAGAAGAGATCCATGGAAAATGTAAACACTTTAGCCATTCTCCCCATTCTTCACTCACTCCTCCCCAGCGAAGAAAAAGTGATAGCCAATTGGTGAACTTGAAAGGAGGGACTGAACTCGCCCCTTCATCTTCTCTTTTTGGATGTCCCTCCTTATGGGAAGGATACATTCTGCTCTGCTCTTTTGACCTTGCAGTAAGAGGAGCAGGGCTAGCTCTGCCCTGTCCCCCTGTGGGGACACTTGGGGTGGCTACAACTAGCTGGGAGAGTCTAATTCAGGTATAGAGAGTTAACTCCCCTTTTTGGACATTCGCCTAAACCATGTCCTCCAATCTAGTTTTATCACAAATAAAGCTTACATTTTTGTTTTTTTGTTTTGTTTTGTTTTTAAAGATTTTATTTATTTATTTGACAGAGAGAGAGAGAGAGAGCACAAGCAGGGGGAGTGGCAGGCAGAGGGAGAGGGAGAAATAGGCTCCCAGCTGAGTGGAGAGCTCAATGAGGGGCTGGATCCCAGGACCCTGGGATCATGACCTGAGCCGAAGGCAGACGCCTAAAGGACTGAGCCACCCAGGCGCCCCTAAAGCTTAGGTTTTAAGAAGCAGAATAACAAGAAGTTTTTGGAGCTGGGTTGGAAGCCTGGCTTTGCCACCTACTACCTGTGTGACCTTGGGCAAGTTGCTGCCTGGCATCTGGTAAATACCTCATACGTGTTTGTTAAATAAATACAGAATCTACATCTGTCTCCTTTATCTACTTCTCAGTTGGTTCAAAACTTGAAAGGGGAAGAAAAGGGTATTATATGGGGTGCTTGGGTGGCTCAGCTGGTTTAGTGTCCATCTCTTGATTTTTGGTCAGGTCACGCTCTCAGTGTCAGGAGATCCAGCCCCGCATCAGGCTCAGCATTCAGTGCAGAGTCTGCTTGAGATTCTCTCTCTCCCTCCCCATCTGCCCCTCCCCCCGCTCTCTTTGTCTCGATAAATAAATAAATAAATATCTTTTTTAAAAAGGGGGTGTGTGATATATTGACCCCATGAAAGTCCAACACTAAAGAACTTGTACCTTTTTAAGTTTTTAAATTCTAAGGTATGAGGGTCAATCACAGCAATGCACAGTTATGGGTGTTTTGTCAAGTAGCCAAGAGTGTTAGTCTCCTCAAGCTGCTATAACAAAATGCCACAGCCTGGGTGGCTTATGAACAACAAACATTTACTTCTCTCAGTTCTAGAGGCTGGAATTTAAAGATAAGGGTGCCAGTGTAGCTAGGTAAGGGTCTTCTGGGTCACAGACTTCTCATTGTATTCTTTTTTTTTTTTAATATTTTATTTACTTATTTGACAGAGAGAGACAAAGCGAGAGAGGGAACACAAGCAGGGGGAGTGGGAGAGGGAGAAGCAGGCTTCCGGCAGAGCAGGGAGCCCGATGCGGGGCTCAATCCCAGGACCCTGGGATCATGACCTGAGCCGAAGGCAGACGCTCAACGACTGAGCCACCCAGGTGCCCCTCATTGTATTCTCAAAAGGCAGAAGAAACTAGGGAACTCCCTCAGGTCTCTCTCTCTCTCTTTTTAAGATTTATTTATTTTAGAGAAAGAGACAGATTGAGAGAGAGAGGGAGAGAGAGAGAGTGGGGGCAGGGGCAGAGGGAAAGAATCTTAAGCAGACTCCCTGCCAAGCAGGGAGCCTGGTGTGGGGCTCAATCTCATGACCCTGAGATCATAACCTGAGCCAAAATCAAGTTTCAGCCACTGAATGGACTGAGCCACCCAGGTGCCCCATCATGTCTCTTTTATAAGGGTACCAATTCCATTCATAAAGCCTCTACCCTCATGACCTAATCACCTCCTAAAGGCCCCACCTCCTAAGACCATCACATTGGGTGTTAGAATTCCAACATGTATATTTTGGGGGAACACAAACATTCAGACCACAGCACCAAGCTATAATGACTCAAGCCACATCTCAGAGACCAACAGATGCCTGCCCAGGTCACAAGTCCTCAAGATCAGAGAGAGGGCAAGGATGTGAAACAGGAGATCATGAAATAAGAGCATGGGGAAAAAGTTCCAGGATCAGGACAAATGACCAACTTGAGACTCTCAGAGTCTCAGCCTCCTCATCTCTGCAATGGGAGAATAATAAAACTTCTTAGGGTTCCCGGAAGCATTAAGTGAGATAATGAATGAGAAGGCTTATCATATGGCTTTGAGGAATTATCAAAGTGCCCACTGAGGCTGTGTATGCAGTTAATGAGTATGTCCTGACCACCTTAGATGCCCTCCATCAAGTACTGGGAGAAGAGATGATGTGACTTGATCAAGGTCTTATAGCTCATAACTTTTGGAGCTGGGCTCTAAACCTCAGTTGTCTGACTACTACATCATGCAGGCCATAGACTGCCAATAAATTCCTAAGAGATCTAGAGATCAGGGTAGGAAATGGAGAACATCAAATTCTTACCTTGTCTCAGTGTAGGGACTGAAGGTTGTGTCCCCCCTCCAAATTCCCATGTTGAAGTCCTAGGCCACAATGTGATGGTGTTTAAAGGTGGGGTCTTTGGGAGGTGATTAGGGTAAGATGAGGTCAGGAGAGTGAGGTCTCATGATGGGATTACTGCCTTACAAGAAGAGACACCAGACAGCTTGCACTTGCCCTCCCTCTACCTCTCTTTCTCTCTCTCCTTCCATCACTTCATCTGTTCCTCCTTCCCTCTGCCATGTGAGGATACAGTGAGAAGGGAGCCATCTGCAAGCCAGGAAGAGGGCTCTCACCAGAACCCAACCATGCGGATACCCTGATCTTGGGACTTCCAGCCTCCAAAAGTGTGAAAACATGTCTATTTTTAAAGCCACCCAGTTTGTTGTACTTGTTATGGCAGCCTAAGCTAAGATACTTAGGTTAGGAAGCCCAGAGAATGGTTAACTCAAAATAATAATAATAATGATGGGGAAAAGAGGGTATAGGGAAAGAAAGTAGCTACACCAAAGGATATGAAAGAAGATTTTTACTGCATTTACCTACTCATTCAATAAATACATCTTAAGCACTTCTCATGAGCTAAGCATTCAAAGAACTAGACACAATCATGAACCAGACAGACACAGTCCCAACTGTCATGGAGATCTCAGTTTAACAGAAGAGACAGGTAAACAAGCAATTATAATTCAATGTGATGGAGAAGTACAGGGTTCCATGGGACCTGATACTAAAGGCACTTGACCTGGGCTTAGAGAGCCAAGAGACAGATTCTCGGAGGCAGAAATTTCTAAGCTGGGCCTAGAAAGACAGAGAGCTGGAGATAGTAAGTCCAAGACAGGAAGGGAAAGTGCCCTGGGCAGGGGGAGCAGCATGAGCTGAGGGGCGATAATCAGTGTAGCTGGAGCCTGAGCTGAAGGTGGGGCATGAGGGAGATGATGCTGGAGAGAGATGTGGGCCAGAGTGTGAAGAGCCTCCTAAGCAACGGTAACAAGTTTGGAGTTTGGTTGGGATTCAATCAGGAACCCCTGAAGGGGACTGACCTCATCAGATTTGTAATTTCAGAAAAGGTGACTCCGGTGGCAGTGTGGAAACCAGTCTAGAAGAAGCAAGACAAAGGACTAGAGGGCCAGAGGAGAGGCTGTTACCATCTTTTAGGAGAGACACAAAGGTGAGCCAGACAAGGTAACACCATGTGCTGCTGTCCTGGGAGGATGGGGTACTTTACAAACCTTGCCTCATTGTGTCCTTGTATCAGTGACAGCACACACTGGGTACTATTATTGTCCCCATATTTTCAGATAAGAGATTGTCTCCCACAGAGCTACCCCTCTGGGATTAGCTGCTGCCCTTTTGTCCCTGATACCAAGGGCCCAGCTTCTCTTACTTACAGCTTTAATAGCCTCCTCCCTGGCCCTCTGCCTCCATTCTTGCCTCCTGACAGTCCATGATCAATGTAGGAGCCAGAACAAGCTTTTAACATGTAAATCAGATCATGACAGCTTGCTGGTAAAAATCCTGCAGTGGCTTCCTACCACTTAGAATTAAATGCATACTCTTCCCCATGATCCCATGTGATTGGGCCTCTACTTGCTCCTGGCCCCATTTCATACTGCTCTCTCTCTCTGGTTCCCTACTCCAAGCCACAGTGGCTTTCTTATACTTCTGGAATGCTGTTCACTCAGCTCCTTCCAGGGCCGTGGCCATGTGTCACCTTCTCAGAGAAGCCCACCCAGACCTATTAAAGGGCAACTCTAGCCCATCTCTCTGTTTCATTTTCTTCATAGTACCACCACATCTGAAATTATCTTATTTATGTATATGTTTGTTCACTGAATGACAGTCTCCAGACCCTTCCCACCCTACCCACATTAGACTAGTGTGTCTGATAGAACTTTCTGCAATGGTAGAAACGTTCCGTATCTGTAACGTCCAATACAAGAGCATACTAGCCTATGGAGCACTTGAAATGTGGCTGCAGAATTAAAGTTTTAATTTGAGTTCATTTTAATGAGTTCAAATTTAAATTTAGTGGCTATTGTATTGGACTGAGCACCTCTACAGTGTAAACTCTAAGAAGGCAGGGACCACGTCTGTCACTACGTTCCTATGCCTTCAACAGTACCTGACATTTAGTAGGTGCTCAATAAATAATTCTTGAGTGAATGAACAAAGATATGAAAAGATAAACAACAAAATCTCTTTTGACCTGCTCTTGGCTCTGCTCTCCACCTCACACGAGAGGCCCTGAAGCCTCCCTCCACCGGGTGGAGTGGGGTTTGTTTGCTGCAGTGACCTCAGGCATTTGGCAGCAACACCAGGTGCCAGGGCAGCAGAATCAATTACTCCCTCCACTGCACTCCATTTGGAGCCAAACACCCCCTGTGAGGAGGTGGGATGGTAATGAGGCCTTACCAGTCCCCAGTAAATACTGCAGCTGTTTCCTATACAGTCATTGGGGCTTTATGGAATGTGGAAGTGACTCGGCCCATAAAGCCATGTGAATTGCTTTACTTGTCTATTTCTCCTCCTCCTCCTCCCTTGTCTAATGTTGGAAGGCACTAGGAGGGAGAACCAAGTCAGTATCAGGTCAAGAGGCTGAATTCAATTAAAGTCGTATTTGGACCCAATCTCTTTTAGGAAATGAAATCAGCATTGGGCTGAATAATATATTTTTTGCAAGTTAGGGTCCCTCCTGGGCTCCATTTAGGCAGAAAGATAATTCAGAACAGACATTCAGTCTGGTCTTATTTCTACACAGTGAGGATTAGGACATCTACATTATCCTGTGGCAATAAGACAAAGTTACACTTCCCCCTGTAATCACCCCAAATGATGACTGAGAAAGATATGGCTGCCAAGGCCTCTGGAAAGCATGTTTCACCTTGTGAATTGTGCCCAGGATTAGATGGGAAAGAAGCAGACGCAGATGCTATGACAGAGAACAGACACTGGGTTATGAGACAGGACAAACTACACTTTGCCAAGGTGGCTCAAGTTGAACTTCCCTGAGAATCCATGTCATGCAAGGCCAGAGGATGCTCTAAGGGGTCTGATTTCCAGGAGCATGAAAGGAAACTCTTAGGCCTGCCCTAAGAGGCTCATACAGAGGGAAAACAGAAAGTATGACTACTGTATACTCCATAATGCATGTCTTAGAACTTCCAGGCATGTGGTCTGAGATGCTTCAGGAAAAGAGATGTATTTTCTCTGCAGTTTAGAAATTGTCCTTTCCCTGGAGAAGCCTCTGTGTTATAGCAGAGAACAAGCAGCATAGACCCATATGCTGTCCGGACAACAGCCAGACTCCAGAGCATGGGATGCTCTGAAAATTATAATAATAATGATAGTTACCACTCAGGAAGCCCCAACAATGCCAGCCTCTGTGCAAAGCCATTTTCCACATTACCTCAATGAATCCCACAACAACTCTAGGACAGCTATAACTATCCCAATTTTACAGGGCATAAAGGGGGAGAATTCAGAGAAGTTAAGTCATCTGCCTTGTTGGAGAGGCCCAAGTGGAAGGAACTGAGGGTGACCTCTGACCAACAGACAACAAGGAACTAAGGCCCTCAGTCCAACAACCTGTGAGGAACTGAATCTTGCCAACAACCACATGAGTCAGCCTGGAAGCAGATCCACTGTGGACTGAATTGTGCTCCCCCAAAATTTGTATGTTGAAGCCCTACCCACCAAAGTGCTAGTATTTGGAGACAAGGCCTTTGGGAGGTAATTAGGTTTACATGAGCTCATGAGGGTGGGGCCTTATAAGAGACTAGAAAGCTTGTTCTCTTTCTCTTTCTCTTTCCATCATGTGAGGACAAAACAAGAAGGTGGCTGTCTGCAAGCCAGGGAGAGAGACCTCACCAGACCCCGCCATACTGATCTTGGACTTCTAGCCTCCAGAACTAGGAAGACATAAATGTCAGTTGTTTAAGCCACCCAGTCTGTGGTACTTTGTCATGGCAGCCCAAGCTGACTAATACAAGACCTTCCCCAGTTGAGTCTTCATATGAGACCTCAGGACCAGCTGACACCTCAACTGCAGCTTTGTGAGTCTCGATTGCAGCCTGAAGCAGAGGACCCTGAGATTCCAAGCCTGAATTCTTTTTTCTTAAGATTTTATTTCTTTATTTGACAGAGAGAGAGAGCATAAGCAGGGGGAGTGGCAGGCAGAGGGAGAGGGAGAAGCAGTCTTCCAGCTGAGCAGGGAGCCCAACGTGGGGCTCGATCCCAGAACCCTGGGATCATGACCTGAGCCAAAGGCAGATGCTTCACCAACAGAGCCACCCCAGCCTGAATTCTTGTTACACAGAAACTGTAGGATAATAAATGTGTGTGTCCTTATGACACATTTAGGGGGATAAGTGTTACTTAGCAATACATAACTGATATAGTCACACAAACCACAAGTGCCTGTGCTCTGATTCTAAATCAAGTCAACCTGATCTCAGAACCCACTGATTTTTGTATTCCATTGCACCGCTTTTTATGTTTTTTTCCTCACCTTTTCCCAGGAGTGCCGATATAGGTGCTATTGCTCGGAAACTATCTGACACTGCCCCTGTGCAAGTGACTGCAAGTCACTTCCCCAGTCTGAGTCCTCACAGGCCATCTCCTGAAAGGTTCTTTCCTTCTTTCTTTTCTTTTCTTTCTTTCTTTTTCTTTCTTTCTTTCTCTTTTTTTTTTTTTTTAAGTTATTTCTTATAAGAGGATTAGAAAGCTTTTATGTAGAGGTCTATATTCTGGGGACAATTTTGAATAAGGTCCCTTGCCTTCCTTTTTCACCTAACAAATATCATCTCATGACAATAAGAGTCAATAAGCATTTTCCAAGGCACACCAAAGTCAGGCCTTCCAGTCTGGAGTCTTCAACAGAAGCAGTGCACCTTAGTAGTGCTGTGTCATGAGGTAAGGGGGAGGGTTATTGTTCAATCAGAATCAAGAACCCAGTGTTTCCCAGGGATGCCTGGGTGGCTCGGTTGGTTGGGTGTCTGCCTTCAGCTTAGGTCATGATTCCAGGGTCCTAGGATCGAGTCCCACATCGGGCTCCTTGCTCGGCAGGGAGCCTGCTTCTCCCTCTGCCTGCTGCTCCCCCTGCTTCTGCTCTCGTGCTCTCTCTCTCTGACAAATAAATAAAATCTTTAGAAAAAAAAAAAAGAACCCAGCTATGTAGTTACCTTTCTTTCAAGATGTTTCCCCTGCCATTGGCATGTCTGTGTTTGCCCCACTAGATTTCCTAAGACTGGTTCTTTTTTGGGAACCACAAGTATCAGCCCTCTGTGTCAATTGCCCCGATAAAACTGTTACTCACCAGTCCTGCATGAGATAAGGTCTGTTTGTAAATCTTCCCACATACAACTGGAGTCAATCCATTCAAACACATTTCTACCAGCATCATCACACTATATGATGGTGAGAGCAAGGAAAGGAAGCCATCCACAAATGTAGTCTTGTTGGGAAATAGTTACCCCAAGAGAAGGCAAGAGCAAAAACAAGCTATATTTAGCCTCATTACAGACCACACCAATTTTAATTAATCTGGATAAGTTAACTCCTTATCCATCATGACATGATAATGCTCCTAATAAATTGTTACACAAAAAGGTAGAATTTAAAAATGTGAGTAAAGTATAATCTCACCTACGAAAGGAAGAGAAAAGGAAAGAAAGAGAAAAGGAAAGAAAAAAAGAAAAAAAAGCACTCTAAGGAAATGGTTCTCAAATATGCACGTATCAGAGACACCCTAGAAAACTTCTTTAAACACACTGGTGGCCCTACCCCCACAGTTTCTGATTTAGTAGGTCTGGGATGAGACTGGAAATTTTGCATTTCTTTTTTTTTTTTTTAAGATTTTTAAAATTTATTTATTTTAGAGAGGGACAGAAGGAGTGGGGGGAGGGGGAGAGGAAGAGGAAAGAGAGAATCCCAAGCAGACTCTGCACTGAGCATGGAGCCCAACACAGGGCTCAATCTCACAACCCTGAGATCATGACCTGAGCTGAAATCAAGAGTTGGACACAACCATCTGAGCCACCCAAGCACCACAAAATTCTGCATTTCTAACAAGTTCTCTGATGTTGTTAGTCTAGAGATCAGACTTTTTGAGAACCACTGCTGTAAAAAATATGTCAAGATTCAATGGTTATCTATAGGAAGTGGATCTAGGGACAATTATTTTTAATGCTGCATAATATTATTCCATATTCTTGAATATTGATAATAAAAGGATGTATTGTTTATAGTCAGAAAACTACAGGGGTGCCTGGGTGGCTCAGTCAGTTAGGCATCTGCCTTCAGCTCAGGTCATGATCCCACGATCCTGGGATCGAGCCCTGTGTTGGGCTCCCTCCTCAGTGGGAATCTGCTTCTCCCTCCCCCTGCTCTTGTGCTCTTGCTCTCTCTCTCCCTCTCAAATAAATAAATAAAATCTTTAAAAAAAAAAGAAAAATACGTAAGTAGTATAAAATAAAGGGGAAAAGTTGCTCTTTTAAATGTATGTGTATCATCATATTAACAAAATGAAGGATAAAAATCATGATCATCTCAATAGATGCAGAAAAAGCATTTGACAAAGTACAACATCGATTCATGATTAAAACTCTCAACAAAGTGGGTTTAGAGGGCAGGCGCTTAACTGACTGAGCCACCCAGGCGCCTCAACATAATAAAGGCCATATATAAAAAAAACCACACCTAACATTCTATTCAATGGGGAAAAAACTGAGAGCTTTTCTTCTAAGATCAGGAAGAAAACAAAGATGTCTATGCTTACCACTTTTATTCAACATTGTACTGGAAATCCTAGCCACAGCAATTAGACAAGAAAAAGAAATAAAAGGCATCCGTATTGGTAAGGAAGAAGTTAAACTGTCGTTATTTGCAAAAGACATAATACTATACATATAAAGCTCTAAAGACTCCATCGAAAAACTATTAGAAGTAATAAATGAATCCAGTAATGTTGCAGGATACAAAATTATACACAGAAATCAGTTGCATTTCATGTCCGCAATAGCCAAACTGTGGAAAGAGCCGAGATGCCCTTCAACAGATGAATGGATAAAGAAGATGTGGTCCTGGGTGCCTGGGTGGCTCAGTTGGTTAAGCGACTGCCTTCGGCTCAGGTCATGATCCTGGAGTCCCTGGATCGAGTCCCGCATCGGGCTCCCTGCTCAACAGGGAGCCTGCTTCTCCCTCTGACCCTCCCCCCTCTCATGTGCTCTCTCTCTCTCATTCTGTCTCAAATAAATAAATAAAATCTTTAAAAAAAATAATAAAATAAAATAAAATAAAATAAAAAAGATGTGGTCCATATATACAATGGAATATTACTCAGCCATCAGAAAGGATGAATACCCAACCTTTACATCACATGGATGGGACTGGAGGAGATTATGCTAAGTGAAATAAGTCAAGCAGAGAAAGTCAATTATCATATGGTTTCACTTATTTGTGGAACATAAGGAATAGCATGGAGGACACTAGGAGAAGGAAGGGAAAAATGAGGGGGGGAATTGGAGGGAGAGATGAACCATGAGAGACTATGGACTCTGAGAAACAAACAGGGTTTTAGAGGGGAGGGGAGAGGGGGGATTGGTTAGCCCGGTGATGGGTATTAAGGAGGGCACATACTGCATGGAGCACTGGGTGTTATACGAAAACAATGGATCGTGGATCACCACATCAAAAACTAATGATGTATTGTATGGTGACTAACATAACATAATAAAATTAAAAAAAAAAAAAGAAATCAGTTGCATTTCTATACACTAACAATGAAGTAGGAGAAAGTAAAATTAAGAAAACAATTCCATTTACAATTATACCAAAAAGAAAAATACCTAGGAATAAACTTAACTAAGGAGGTATGTACTCCGAAAACTGTAGAACAATGTACTCTGAAAATAAAGCTTGTTCTCTTGGGGTCCCTTGGTGGCTCAGTCAGTTAAGCGTCTGCTTTCGGCTCGGGTCGTGATGCCAGGGTCCTGCAATTGAGCCCCATATCAGGCTCCCTGCTCAGCAGGAGCCTGCTTCTCCCTCTCCTCCCTGCTTGTGATCTCTCTCGCTATCTCTGTCATTATATCTCTCAAATAAATAAAATAAATAAATAAAATCTTAAAAAAAAAAAAAGCTTGCTCTCCTTCTCTCTCCATCATGTGAAGACAAAACAAGAAGGTAGCTGTCTGCAAGCCAGGGTACTCTGGCTTATGTACTTTATGTACTCTAAAAACGATAAAACAATGATGAAAGAAATTGAAGACAACACAAACAAATGGAAAGACAGTCCGTCCTCATGGATTAGAAGAATTAGTATTTTAAAATGTCCATACTACCCAAAGCAATCTACAGATTCGACACTGTCCCTATCAAAATGCCAACAAAATTTTTCACATAACCAGAACAGATAATACTAAATTTTGTATGAAACCACAAAAGATTCTGAAAAGCCAAAGCAATCTTGAGAAAGAAGAACAAAGCTGCCAGTATCACAATTCCAGATTTCAAGATATACTACAAAGCTGTAGTAATCAAAACAGAATGGTACTGGTACAAAAACAGACATATAGATAAATGAAGCATAACAGAGAGCCTAGAAATAAATCCATGATTACATGGTCAATTACTCTATGACAAAGGAGGCAAGAATACACAATAAGGAAAAGACAGTCTCCTCAATAAACAGTGCTGGGAAAACTGGACGGCTACATGCAAAAGAATGAAACAGGACCACTTTCTAACACCATACACAAAAATGGATTAAAGACCTAAATGTGAGACCTGAAATCACAGAACTCATAGAAGAGAACATAGGCATCAGCCTATGCAACATTTTTCAAGATATGTCTCCTAAGGCAAGAGAAATAAAAGCAAAAATAAACAATTAGGACTACACCAAAATAAAAAACTTTTGCACAGTGAAGGAAACCAAAATGAAAAGGCAACCTACTGAGTGAGAGAAGATATTTGGAAATGATGTATCTGATAAGGGGTTAATATCCAAAATATATAAGGAACTTCTACAACTCAACATTAAAAAAAACTCAAATAATCCAATTAAAATTTTTGGCAGAGGAACTTAATAGATTTTTTTTCAAAGAAGACATACAGATGGCCAACAGATGCACAAAAAGATGCTCAACATCACTAATCATCAGAGAAATACAAATCAGAACCAAATGAGATATCACCTTATACCTGTTAGAATGGCTAAAATCAAAAAGACAAGAAATAAAGAAGTAAGTGTTGTAGAGGACATGGAGAAAAAGGAACGTGCTGTTGGTGGGAATGTAAATTGGTGCAATCACTGTGGAAAACACTATTGAGGTTCCTCCAAAAATTAATAATAGAAATACTAGGAGTGCCTGAGTGGCTCAATCAGTTAAGCATCCAACTCTTGATTTTAGCTCAGGTCATGATCTCAGGGTCCTGGGATCAAGCCCTGAGTTGGGCTCCCCACTCAGCAGGGAGTCTGCTTATCTTGCTCTCCCTCTGCCCCTCCCCCTGCTCTCTCTCTCTCCCTCTAAAATAAATAAATAAATCTTTTTTAAAAATAGAAATACTGGGGCGCCTGGGTGGCTCAGTCATTAAGCGTCTGCCTTCGGCTCAGGTCATGATCCCAGGGTCCTGGGATTGAGCTCCGCATCGGGCTCCCTGCTCCACAGGGAAGGCTGCTTCTCCCTCTCCCACTCCCCCTGCTTGTGTTCCCTCTCTCACTGTGTCTCTCTCTGTCAAATAAATAAAATCTTTAAAAAAAAAATAGAAATACTATATGATTGAGTAATTCCATTACTGAGTATTTACCCAAAAAAAATGAAGACACTAACTTGAAAAGACATATGCACCCCTATGTTTATTGCAGCATTATTTACAATAGCCAAGATACAGGAGCAACACAAGTGTCCACCCATAAATGAATAGATAAAGAATATGTGGCATATATATACAATAGAATATTACTCAGCCATAAAAAAGAATGAGATTTTGCCATTTGCGACAACATGGATGGACCTAGAGGGTATCATGCTAAGTGAAATAAGTCAGAGAAAGACAAATATCCTTGTGATTTAACTTATATGTGGAATCTAAAAACAAAACAAAACAAATGAATGAACAAACAAAAAGCAGAAACAAACCCATAAATACAGAGAACAAACTGAGGGCTGCCAGAGGGGAGGTAAGTGAGGGGAAGGGTTAAAGGGGTGAAGAGGAGTAGGAGGTACAGGCTTCTAGTTATGGAATGAGTAAGTCATGGAAATAAAAAGTACAGCATAGAGAATATAGTCAATGGTACTGTAATAGTGTTCTGTGGTAACAGATGGTAACTATACTTGTAGTGGGCATAGAATAATGTATAAACTTGTTGAATCACTAGTTGTGCACCTCATACTAACGTAACATGG
The DNA here is from genome assembly GCF_964656455.1 of Halichoerus grypus. Classification (NCBI taxonomy): domain Eukaryota; kingdom Metazoa; phylum Chordata; class Mammalia; order Carnivora; family Phocidae; genus Halichoerus; species Halichoerus grypus. The sequence goes on along the minus strand of NC_135712.1, from coordinate 166,829,696 downwards.
TGTGTCAACTATACTTCAACAAAAAAAATGAGTATAAAAAAATAAAATAATAAATAAATATATATGGGTCAGAAGAGTTCATCTTTTATGCTTCCTTCCAGGTAAAATTCAAAAACAGACAAAACTAATCCATGGTGACAGAAATCAGAGTCTTGGCAATAATTTTTTGGATATGATACCTAAAGCACAAGCAACTAAATAAAAAATAAACACGTGGGACTATATCAAACTAAAAAGCTTCTGCACAGCAAAGCAAACCATCAATAAAATGAGAGGCAACCTATGGAATGCAAAAAAATTTGCAAATCACACAATGACGAGGGGCTAATATCCAAAATATATAAAGAACTCATACAACTCAATAGCAAAAAATAATAATAATCCAATTAAAAATGGACAAAGGACATGAAGAGTCATTTTTGCTGAAGAGACAAATGGCCAACAGGAATATGAAAAGGTGCTCAACATCACTAACCATCAGGGAAGTGCAAATCAAAACCATAATGAGACATCACTTCATGCCTATTAGAATGGCTATCAACAGGGGCGCCTGGGTGGCTCAGTTAGTTAAGCGACTGCCTTCAGCTCAGGTCATGATCCCAGGCTCCTGGGATCAAGCCCTGCTCAGCAGGAAGCCTGCTTCTCCCTCTCCCACTCCCCCTGCTTGTGTTCCCTCTCTCACTGTCTCTCTCTCTCTCTCTCTGTCAATTAAATAAATAAATAAAATCTTTAAAAAAAAAAAAAGAATGGCTATCAACAAAAAGACAAGAGATAACAAATGTTGGCCAGGATATAGAGAAAAGGGAACCTCCGTGTACTTTTGATGGGAATATAAATTGGTGCAGCCACTGTGGAAAAGAGTGGGGAAGTTCCTCAAAAAATTAAAAATAGAACTACCATATGATCCAACAATCCCACTTCTGGGAATATATCCAAAGGAAAAAAAACACTATGTTGAAGAGATATCTGCCCCCCCACACACACTATGTTCATTGCAGCATTATCTACAATATCCAAGATATGGAAACAACCCAAGTGTCCATCAAAAGATGAATGGATTAAAAAGTTGTGGTATTTATATACAATAGAATACTATTCAGCCATAAAAAAGAAGGAAACCCTATCTGTGATGACATGGATGGCCCTGAGGGCATTATGCCAAGTGAGATAAGTCTGACAGAAAGACAAATACCATATGTTCTCACTTCTATGTGGAATTCTAAAACAGCAACAAACTCACAGAAAAAGAGATCAGATTTATGGTTACCAGAGATAGGGGATGGGGGAGCATGGGGGGGGTGGGAAAAGATGAAGGTCGCCAAAAGGTACAAACATCCAGCTAAAGATAAACAAGTACTGGGGTGTAATGCACAACATCATGGCCGTTGCTAACACTGCTATATGGTATATTTGAAAGTTGTTAAGAGAGTAAATCATGACACATCGCAAGGAAAAAATTTTTCTTTTTTTCCTTTCTGTGTCTATATGACATGATGAATGCTAACTAAATGTATTATGGTAATCATTTCACAATATATATAAATAATGATGCTGTATACCTTAAACTTATACAGTACTGTGTGGCAATTATATCTCAATAAAACTGGAACAAAGAAAAAAGAGAAAAAAAGAAATCAGAACAGGAGTTGCCTATGGGGATGAAGTTTGACTGGGAGGGATCACTGGGGAACTTTTTAGAATGATGAAAATGTTTACCTTGACTGGGATGGTAGTTACCCAGATGTACACATTTACCAAAACTAATCTAATTGCATATTTAAGATCTTTACATTTCTCTGTATGAAATTTAACTCATTAAAAAATAACCACTGCAATCAGGAAAAATTGTATTTACATACATATAATACAAATACTATAAATACACACACATATATAATGCTTATAATCATAACTATATAAAATTGGTATGTGTATAAGAATATTGACCAGATAACAGCACAGCAAGTAAAAACAAGCAATTCAGAAGGAAGGTGCAAGTCTAATAAAATTTTATTTCCATTTTTGGTGTTATAATTTTGTTTGAGCAAGAGATTTTTTTTTTAATGAACAAAAATTCAATCCTGTTTTGTTCATGATGCTAGTATTTTGTGCTACCTTTCCAGGAAATGGCCAACTTCTTGTACCAATAATTCCTGAGGACAAAAGCAAGGGATTGGTGCGGCGTCGATGAGTGTGCTGTACCACCAAGATTCCCAGCTTTCCTGCAGGATTGAAGTACTCAATCCACCTGCCCAGGAGTGTTGGCTGTTGAAGACTCCCAGCTCCAACTCCCCGAGGGCCTTGACCACAGCCAAAGAGAGCTACTCATCCCTTCCCCAGGAACCTGCACCAGCTGTGAGGTAGGTGGCCCCACCTCCTTGCCTCACTCAATCCTGAAGGATGCTCCTGGCTTCAGAGCTTCCCATGGGAACAGTCCTGCTGCCTTCACTCCCCCATAGGTGTTGTTGCTGACAGCAGTTCCATAAACCTGCACATAATCTCTGAAAAACTTAGAGGACAGTTGGTTTCCTCATTGGTACCATTTTGTAGGGTTGGATTTGCACTACATCAGCCTTGATAACAAGGCAAAATGAACCATACAGCCAAAGCATGACAACTTAAAGAGAAAGCACAGAATGGCAGAGGATGGAGAGAAGAAATAGGACTTACTCACTCCTCTGTCCTGTCTCCTGGAACATATGACATCCATAGGAATGCCTCAAAAATGAGTGAACAAGGGGCGTCTGGGTGGCTCAGTCATTAAGCGTCTGCCTTCGGCTCAGGTCATGATCCCAGGGTCCTGGGATCGAGCCCCGCATCAGGCTCCCTGCTCCGCGGGAAGCCTGCTTCTCCCTCTCCCACTCCCCCTGCTTGTGTTCCCTCTCTCGCTTTGTCTCTCTCTGTCAAATAAATAAATAAAATCTTAAAAAAAAAAAAAAAAAAGAACGAGTGAACAAATAGGTACTCTACATCTGTATCTTTTTTGACATTTCTCAAACTGTTCTCACAACAGAAAATCATTTACATGAAAGGTCTGAGAACTGCTCCATTCTGAAATTACAATAGTTCTGGAGTTTGAATATCTTCATGCCAAAATTTGTTGATCACTGTCAAACTAAAGTCATTGCTACCTGCCAAAACAGATAAATGTCTGAAAACTGTCACCATTTCTGTTGCCATGAGTCCATTGCAATATCATGGCCACTGTCTGCCAGAATCCACCTTATTTGGGCAGCCATCACCTTACCCACCCACTGGTCATTCACAGTCCACTGGATCACACCATCTCTGACAACACCATGTTGTCAGTCTTTACAGTTGTATGATTTTTAGTGATCATTTTTTTAATTAAAAAAATTTTTTAACTGTGGTAAGATACACATAAGATTTACCATCTTAACCACTTATAAATGTACAATTCACTGACAGTAAGTATATTCACATTGTTGTGCAACCATCACTACATCTATCTCAGGAATTTTTTTTTTTTTAAGATTTTATGTATTTATTTGACAGAGAGAGACAAAGCGAGAGAAGGAACACAAGCAGGGGGAGTGGGAGAGGGAGAAGCAGGCTTCCCACCAAACAGGGAGCCCGATGCGGGGCTCGATCCCAGGACTCTGGGATCATGACCTGAGCCGAAGGCAGATGCTTAATGACTGAACCACCCAGGCGCCCCTCAGGAATATTTTCAACATCCCAAACTGAAACCCTGTACCCATTAAACTTCCCAGCTCCTGGTAACCTCTATTCTACTTTGTCTCTGATTTTGACTACTCTAGGTCTCTCAATAAGTGGAATCATACAGTATTTGACCTTTTGTGACTAGTGACATTTCACTTAGCATGTACTCAAGGTTCATCCATGTAGTATCATGTGTCAGAATTCCACTCTTTTTTAAGCTTAAATAATATTCCATTGTATGTATATAGCACATTTTGTTTATTCATTCATCCACTAATGGACACTTGGGTTGCTTCCACCTTTTGTGGCTATTGTGAATAATGCTGCTATGAATATTAGTGCATAAATATTTGTTCAAGTCCCTACTTTCAATTCTTGTGTGTATATAACCACAAGCTGAATTGCTAGATTAAATGGTGATTCTGTTTTTACTTTTTTTTAAAGTAATCTCTACACCCAATGTGGGGCTTGAACTCAATGACCCTGAGATCAAGAGTCCCATGCCCTACCAACTGAGCCAGCCAGGCACTCCTGTCTTTTTTGAGGAACTGCCATACTGTTTTCCACAGTGGTTGTACCATTTTACATTCCTACTAACAGTGTATGAAGGTTCCAATTTTTCCACATTCTCACCCACATTGTTATTTCCTTTTTGGACAGTAGCCATCCCAATGGGTGTGAAGTAGTACCTCATCATGGTTTTGATCATTCTCTAGTGAGCTGTGATGGTGAGCATCTTTTCATGTGCTCATTGGCCCTTTGTTTTTCTTCCTTAGAGAAATATCTACTCAAGTCCTTTGCCCATTTTCTAATTGGGTTGCTTGTTTTTTGTTGTTGTTGAGTTGTAGGAGTTCTTTATGTCCTGGAATTTGCCCTTTATCAGATATATGATTTGCAAATATGTTCTCCCTTTCTTTTCATTGCCTAGTCACTGTTAATTGTTTTCTTTAAGGCACAGAAATTTTTAATTTTGATGTAGTCCAATTTATCTATTTTTTCTTTTGTTGCCTATGCTTTTGATATTATAGCCAAGAAATCATTGCCAAATCCAATGTCATGAAGTTTTTTTCCCTATGTATTCTTCTAAAAGTTTTATGGTTTTAGCTTTTACATTTAGATCTTTGATCCATTTTGAAGTAATTTCTGTGTATGGTGTAAGGTAAGAGTTCAACTTCATTTTTTTGCATGTCAATATTAAGTTTTCTCAAAACATCTGTTGAAAGGACTGTCCTTTCCCCCAGTGCATGGTATTGGTAACCTGGTTGAAAATCATTTGACCATATATGTGAGGATTTATTTCTGGGCTCTTTATTCCATTGGTCTATATGTCTGCTTTAAGCAGAGTGATTACTTTGAATATCTTTTTTAACAACTCTGAACAATTATGATGTTTGGCATTGTGGATTAAAGGTCTTCCACTATAATCTGCTTCCATACATGTTCTACCAAAAGGCTGTACTTCCTTAAGAGCCAAGACCACGTCTAGTTGTCTTTGTAACCTCAGTGCCTGACATTGTTTCTGATACATAGTAGGTGCTCCAAAAATATGTGACCCAGGTGCGGCAAGACACTGGTAAGCAACTTTTGCTCACCACATGGCCACCTTGAACTGGGACTCAGCATATCAATGCATTCTTAAAAGAGATTAAACACCACAACATATCAATAAGAAATGTCTACTTTACTGAAGAATTCTTGGGGAGGAAAGAAGGAAAGTTTATATTGCACACCATATGGCAAGACTTCATAAAAATTCCTTTAAATATTTCTCTTATTGTTTTTTCCTCAAAGTCTTCTCCCCTGCCACTACTTCATTTTCCTTCCTCTCTTCTTCTTCCTTTAACTCAGCCTCTAAAAATATATGCTCTATTGTCCCAAAGCTGTTCAGTTCTCAGCCTTACAGTGCCAACCTACTCAGACAAATAAGAGCCTGGTGGTTGGTTAATAGAGCAGAACCATTTATCTTCTTCAATCTTAATGCTTAGGAGCTCATCTTCACCCCCACCCCAAACAGCTGATCAAAGTGTTCACCCCACCTACATGGGTTTCCTGAAAGGGAGGGGGGCAGGGGAGGTACCAAGAGAGGTAGGAATCTACTGCTAGGAAAATAAGACTTTTCTCCATTGAGTTACAAAGATATATTGAATGAATGAATCAAGATTATCACCGTCAAGTGTTAGTCAATGTCAAGACACCTACCAGAAGCCACAGTTTCTTCTAATCCTAACCCCTTCTCCTGCTGGGCCCTGGTCAATCACTCCTTAGTGGGCTCCTAGCCTGACAGAGACCACAGCAAAGCTCTGGGTCTGAGATACAGAGCCCTCTGGGTCACCAAGGTATCACTGGTCCTGCTTTCTCTGGTCCTGTGGGTCTCTAATGCCTGAGCCCATCTGTCTTGCTGGGCCCCCCTTCATTGGCCTCCAGGCTCCATCTGTCTTCTGGTCTCTGGTCCATGTAAGTGCTTTGACCATCTTTACCTCCCAGGTACTGCTTCCAGCCCCACTCTCATCTGTGCTACCTGGACATGGCCCTCTTCTACCCTAGTTTCACTGCTTCACTTCCATCCTGAACACTGGATGCTGAGCTTTCCAGAGAAATGGGAGTGGGATGAAAAAAGAGTCTCCTGTTATTTAAACACTTACTGTCTCGAGTGCTGTGATTAAGGGCTCTTAACCGCAAGACTGGGTTGAATACTGCTTTGCCATTCACAAGATATGTGACCTTGGGCAAGTCACTTGACCTCTCTGTGCCTCGGTTTTCTCATATGGAATATAGAGATAATAATAGTAAATAATATAGAAAATGCTCAATTCATGTTCACTGTTGATATTATTATGATTACTGGTCACATGCACTGACTTCATTTAATCCTCACAAAAGTCTTGCAAGGTAAGTATTATTCTCCTGGCCTCACAGGTTTTACAGAAAAGAAAATTAGAGTTCAGATAAAGGAACTCACCCATGGTTACAGTGCTCGTAAGTAGTGGAAACTAGATCTAAACTTGGTCTGTTTGACCCCCAGACCCCTTGTCCTTTCCATCATGTCAGGTCTCCTCCAAAGGCAACTACTTCCAAGATATAGAATGGTCAAGGCTCCTTGGGGAAAAGTAAACAGCAAGAGGCCCCCAGCTGGGGCAATTACTTTTTGGGGCATATTCAGGAAATAATGAAGGGACATAGAATGAATATTAAACCAGACTTAAAATAAGCAGCTCCACCTTGCCACTCATTAGCTAGGTGCACAGGCAACCAATCCTCAAAGCCCTCCTCTGAAAAATGGGAATGTTAATACAATATTTTTATAACAATAATAATAACAGCCCTGTGTGGGAAGCACAGGGTGAGAGAGCAGTAAATTAGATGCAGTATAAGGCACGTGAAAGTACTCTACATATTATGAAATGTGTCACAAATGTAAGATTACTATTTGAAGTCAGCGTGGGATAGTGAAAGAGACAGAATCTTTGAATCCAAAAGAAATGGGGTCAAATCACAGTAGTTGGGTATCCTGGGTAGGTTATTTCACTTTTCTGAGCCTCAGTGTCCTCAGGAATGGGAATGTATCAGACTCTCTCAGTTGTGAGTGACAGAAAACTCAACTCCACAGACATTTGCATGGAAAAGGAATTGATTCTGACTCAAGTATTTGAGCTAGAGTTTAGGCATGCAAACAATGTTGCCAAGTCACAGGCTCTCTCTTGAACTCTTCACTCTGTCCTCATATGCATTGTAACATTCTCCTTAAATAGTAGCCATCCCCCACCAACACATCAGGATTAGATGCAGCCCCCTAAACAACCACAGAGCAGAAAACTTCTTTATTGCCACAGTTCCAGAATTAATTTTCATTGACCTGGCTTGGATCATGTGTCTATCCCCAAACCAATCGTTGAAGCTGGGAGATAATAATATTCTGATTGGTCAGGCCCTGGAATAAGAGGGGTGGGATGAGCCCCATCAGAAACCTATGAGCTGAGAATGGGGTGGGGGGCTGATTCTCCAAAAGACAAAATGCTATTACCTGGAAAGCGGGCAATGGATACTAGGCCAGCAGCAACAAATGTCCATGACAGAGGATGCGATGGCCTCGTGATGGAGTTGTCTCCAGGTTTAAATGAGCCCTGCAAATAAATAGGTGACTGTGGTGATTATAGAGGAGGGCAGGGCTCTGCAAAGTAAATTCTGAGCTAGTATCAGTCAGAGGAGAAGCAAAAGGAGCACCCTGACTGAGGCAAACGCAGAAGGTCCTAGGATGGGCGGTAAGGCGTTGGATCCCACACACTGGACTGGTGCTGGGGCAAAAGTCAAAGTCAGCCCACAAGAAGCAGGGTGTAGGGCTCAGAATGGGCAGGTAACAAGATATGGCCGGGACTGCAGCCAAGAGGCCAATGCTAGTGAAGCTGTGGCTCTGGCTTCTGGTTGAGTGGACAGCTTGTCCCCCTAAAAGGGCCAGGCCCAGCAGGCAAAGAAAACCATAGCAACCACAAGTTAAGGAAGACGGATGAAAAGCTTGTAAACACAGCTTCCAGCCATGTGGCATAGCTTTGGGCTCCTAGGAGACAGCCACATAAAGACCAGTCTGGCTCATGGCGACCAGGCAAAGGGGACTATTTCTGGGCTCAACTGTGGGCTGACAGAGAGTCTGCAAACCAGACAGGCAAACAGACACCATGGCTGCAAAAGCAGAGTCTTCTTGTGTTGCACTGCTATTTGCTCACGTGTGCACAGGGGCCAAGCTTGCTGTCTGCCCACACTGGTTCATGCCCACCCCTCCTCCCATCTCCATGCAAACTTCTGACCCAGCCGCAGCACTGGGTGGTGAGTGACCATTTAGAGTGGCAGCAACTGTGAAACCTACTAAGGAGCTCCGTGTTGCTCTGTCATAAATAACCAACTGTCTCATGCAATTTCCTGAGCTGTACAATCAGCAATGACAATCTGCCTTTCCATCCATCAGCGGGCAGTGACTGTGGGCCCTCAGCAGGATGCTGATAACTCCATTTTTCAAAGGCCCTGGCCAGACCCACTTTTCACCACTGAGAGTTAACCATTACTCTGCAGTGCTGGGTGTGACAGTACCCACCCAGAACAGACATTTAATAGGATATAAAATCTTTCTCTCCAATCCGATTTTCCAAAGAGAAAAAGAGAAAAAATCAGCAAACTCTTTTTGCCTGATAAATACTTGAAATTTTAGGTGCACAGAACCCAAACAGTAACTATGACAACACAAGCCACTCCAGTAAGACTAACACAGATTATTTCCAGCACAATAGCCTGGCTTGTGCTCAGAAAGCAGAGGTAATGTTGGCTGAAAGCAATTCCTGAATTGTGGGGGAGGGGGGATGAGGGAGGAAGGATAAAATCCTCCGGCAGTAGAAGCTTCATGCTCAGGTTTCTGGTTTCAGGCCTCTAGGATTCAGTGGCAAGATGAATTAACTACTGGATTAATATCTTGCCTCTCCACACTAATGAGCTGGCAGCCTCTTCATCCTCTGCTTGGGCTTCTTCACTTCCAACCACAAAGCCACTCAAACCCCACGACTGACAGTGACAGCACTAAGAATATGGGCTGTGAAAATTACAGAATCAGACAAACAGTCTGACCAGATGTTATGGATCACCCAGACTGGGAGACTCTCGGAAAACAAGAGATGTGCTATATGTCCTACACGGGGTTGAGGACCTGACCCATGGTTGGTAAAGCTCTGTCCAACCTCATTTATTTTACAGATGGGAAAAACGAGACCCAGGAAACTTAGGAGACTTGGCTATGGTCACTCAGAATCAGGAGGTGACATGGACTTCTGGTTAAGGTCACTGGCACGTAGGGCCAGACTGAATGGGATTTGCATCCTGGCTATTAGACTCTGGGCAAGTCAGTTACCCTGAATGAACCTGAGTTTGCTTAAGAATAATAATTATGATAATAATAATAAAATGGCCTACCTTTTAAGGTTGTTATAAGAATAAATGAAGTAATCCATATATTCAACATATAATAGGTACCCCCAAAATAATTGATACTGTTATTAATGCAAAGCCAGAACTAAACCAATTATTCCCCAGAAGACTTGCGCACAATGCAAGAGGAGATCCAACTTCACCTCAATCCATATCCTATTTCTTTCCATACCCCACCTTCTTTTGACACAAACTGACCATTTAACCAGTTAACATTTAACAATCTTCTTTTTTTTAAGATTTTATTTATTTATCTATTTGAAAGAGAGAGAGCAGGGGAAGGAGCAGAGGGAGAGGGATAAGCAGACTCCATGCTGAGCATGGAACCTGATGTGGGGCTCAATCCCAGCACCCTGAGATCATGACCTAAGCCAAAATCAGGAGTCGGCCGTTTAACCGAATGAGCCACCCAGGCGCCCCAGATTTAACAATCTTCTTTAAGGCAGTGTTTCTCAAACATTTTGGTCTCAGGATCCTTTTCCATACTTAAAAGTTATTGAGGGTTCCCAAAGAACTTTCATTTATATGGGTGTTTTATTTTTTATTTTATTTTTTTTTAAAGATTTTATTTATTTGACAGAGAGAACAAGCAGGGGGAGTGGCAGGCAGAGAGAGAGAGAGAGAAGCAGCCTCCCCGCTGAGCAGGGAGCCTGACACAGGGCTCAATCCCAGGACTCTGGATCATGACCTGAGGTGAAGGCAGATACTTAACTGACTGAGCCACACAGGCGCCCCATATGGGTTTTTTAAACTATTTATTAGTTTATTTTTAAATAACAACAATAAACTCATTAAACATTAACATTAATTACATATTTTTATGAAATATAACTATTTTCCAAAACAAAAAAACACTTAATGAGATTTATGCAAATCTCTTTAATGTCTGGCTTGATAGAGGACAGCTAGGTTCTCAGATCTGCCTCTGCATTCAATCTATTGTGATACACTATTTGAACTGAAGTATATGAAGAAAATACAGTCTCATACAGATAATATATATAGTTGGAAAAGGGAGGGATACTTAAATAGCAGTTCAGATAATTGTGAATTTTCTTCTTTGATACTACCTCAAAACTCAGCAAGCAGTAGTTTCTTAAGGATTAGTTGCAGGTAGAATCTGAAACCACATGGACAAAATTTTCATACTCTGTAACATTACAATCTATTGGCCTATCATGCACTTTGAATGGATTTTCTAACACCGTGCATGGGTCATTTGGAAAATACTGGCTGAGTTACATAGATCTTCCAAAGGTTGTCTCATTTCACTATATAAGATCACATTCATTAACATCACTACTAATCTCATGAGATAAGTCTTTATTGGGAAGCTGTCAAGTTCATAGTAACACATATTCTAATTTTCACTTGAAAGCTTGAATTTGATCTTCGGTAACAAATACTATCAGTGTTTTCCTTCACAGGCTCATTTCAATTATTTTTGAGAAATTTTCTACCACATACCCTAGCTGGAGTTACTATAGTATTCATTAAAAGATAATTTAAAAAAAAAAAAAAAGGTAAAAACCACAACTCTCATACAGATATAAAATGCATACATATTAAAGATTTTATTTAACTCATAATGACAGAACCAAGCAGATGTTTTAACCAGTTCAAAGAAGTCCAAGAAGCAAAAATTTATAATGAATAAAAGGATGTTGAAATGAATGTGCAAACAGCACAAAACTGGCTTTTTCAAAGAGGGGGGAAGGGTGTCCCTCACCAGGCGGGATTCATTTGCATCTCCATAGACAAGAATTATTTTGCATTGCTATCAGTTATCTACAACTTAGAGAGTTGTAAAATAGCTTAACAGAATCACACTGGGCTAAGCATGTGCTATACACCATGCAGTTTTCCTCTGAAGCACAGATCTTCCCCCAGTCTTCTGTCACCCATTCTTTCAAGTAAAGATGGTGGTTTTGGGGGGAGGGGGCAGCTAGTTCGGCTCACAACTCAGCACAAGTGCATTTCCTGAGATAATCATCCTACGTTGGTATGCAACACAAGTAGCCCTGGTGAAGTCTGGTACCCCTGCCTTATTTCTGCTAAGGTGCAAGCAAGTTGAGCTAACATTGCTGTTACACCATTAGTACAAACCCCAACACAATGAAATGACAAATAATGGTCTTAGTATTCATCTGATACTTTTAGATTAATAAATAATTTTGACCTTGAGGACCCCCTGACCAGGTCTTGGGGAATCCTAGGGGACCATACTTTTAGAACCACCACCCTAAGGTTGTAGTTGATCGAGGAAATGATCTAAAGAAAAATGAACAGGAGCACCTGACTGGCTCAGTCTCTTGAGAGCATGCGACTCTTGATCTTGGGGTTATGAGTTCAGGCTCCACGTTGGGCACAGAGCTTACTGGAGGGGCGGGGGGCCGGGGGGGGGGGGGAAGGAAGAAGAAGAAGATGCAAAGAGCCAAACATCTGCAAACTGAAAAATCACTGCTTGGAGAGGGAAAAGTTATCAATGAAAATCTAGGAATAGTGGCATGGGGTTGGGGAAGTGAAGAATTTAAACACAATAATAAAACCTACTAAAAGTTACTATGCTTTGTTATTATGTACTGGCAATTCCAAATAATGCCAGTGATAAAAATACTCCTACCCACATGGCAGACCATTCCCACTGCTCCACCTGTATGCCACAGTCCAGAAGTGCAGAGCCAAGTCACAGGAATCCACTAGAATTAGCAGCACAGACTGTGTAGGGAAGAGGGAGCGACCATTCCACTTCTCTTCTTTTAGTGACTACCTTAGAAATGCTAACATGGATGCTTGTCAAAATCCAAAACTGATCAGTATCTTAACCTTCCTCTCCTCCCAAAAATAGGGATTGTAACTCTCCAACGTTAGTCATCTCCTCTCCCAAATTCTGAACCACTGTTACCATACATTTTGGTTTTATTAACCTTACAAGACATTGTTGTTATCTTCTAGAATTGATGTTTTTTGATTTGTCCATGTATTTAGCACTTTCTTTGCTCTTCATTCCTTTTTGCATCTCAGACCTTCCCTCTGCCTAAAGTATATTCTTTAGAGTTTCCTTTAGTGAGAGTCTGCTGGTGATGAGTTCTCAGATTTTATCTGCAAATATCTTTATTTCCTCCTCCTTTAAAAAATATTTTTGCTGGGGCACCTGGGTGGCTCAGTCATTAAGCGTCTGCCTTCGGCTCAGGTCATGATCCCAGGGTCCTGGGATTGAGCCCTGCATCGGGCTCCCTGCTCAGCAGGAAGCCTGCTTCTCCCTCTCCCACTCCCCCTGCCTGTGTTCCTTCTCTCGCTATGTATCTCTCTGTCAAATAAATAAATAAAATCTTTAAAATATATGTATATATATATATATATATATATATATATATATATATATATTTGCTGCATATATAATCCTAGGTTCACAGTTACTTTCTCAGAACACTTAAAATATTTTGGTGGTTTCTATTATTGCTGCTGAGAGGACAACTGTCAGGATAATTGCCATTCTTTAAAGACTATCTTGCCTCTGAGATTGCTTTAAGATCTTCTCTTCTTTGGTGTTCTGCAGTTTCATTTATGATGTGTGCAGGTATGGATTTCTTCTTAGCTTTTTTTTCCACTATGTTTTTTATTGGAGTATAATTAACATGCAGTGTTATATTAGCTTCAGGTGTACAATATAATGATTCAACAGTTCTATACATTGCTCGGTGCTCAAGACAAGTGTACTCTGGATTTCTTTTTATCTCACTTGAGATTCACTGGGCTTCCTGAATATGTGGACAGGTGTCTTTCGCCAATACTGAAGTCCTCAGCTACTATCTGTTTAAATATTATCTCTGTATCATTCTCTTTTCTTATGGAACATTGTGTATTAAATTGCTTCATTCTACCTTCCAGATTTCTTAACATCTCTTTCCTATTTTCCATCCCTTTGTCTCTTCTCTGTGTTGTGTCCTGAATATATTTTTCAGAGCTCTCCCCTTGGTTACTGATTCTTTCCTTGGTGTATCTAATTAACTGTTGAATCCATAATTTTTCATTTCTAAAAATGTTTTCCAAATATACTGTCAGTTTATAGTCTGATTCTTTATTCATAATTTTATTTCCATAAACATATTAAAATACTTCTTTTATATTCTGTGTCTGATAATTCCACTCTCCCCATTGTTCATGGGTCTGATTCTGCTGTCTGTTGTTTCTGCTGGCTCGGTACTCATGTTTCCTTGGGATTCCTTAACATATTTTATCATTTTTGAGTAGGAGCTGAAATTTCTTAGAAATTTATCATTAAGAATTCTTTGAGGCATGGGGAAGGCGAGTTCCTCTGAGGGGGTATGCATTTGGTTCTGCTAGGCACTTCAAGAGAACTACCAATGTAGCATCACTTTGGCAGTGTGAATTCATGTTATAGATCCTCAAAACTGTTGACTTGTAGTTACAAATTCTCAGGGAAGATTTTTTTTAACCCTCCACCTGGCCTCACTGTTTAAGACAAGCAATTGTTTTTCCCTCCGGTGACAGGTTTATTTCTAAATTATTCTTGCACTGAATCACCTTCACACTGAGCTATGGCCATCTGAGGTCCTGACTTTATGGGAGGGGTCCTATTAGACCCTCACTTTGGGCACATTCTAGGCTTCATCTCCTTTCTTCCATGAAAAATGAAAGCTCAAAAATCACCTCATTCAGCAAGTATCTATGAGGCAAAAGCCAGATTTGGGACTCTGTTTACCTTTCTTAGTTTTTGGCCTTTGAGGATTCCTTAATAACTTGCTGGCTCATGAACACATTTTTTAAAATGGCTTTTATATGTTATCCAGCACATTTAGTTTTTTCCAGCAGGAGAATCAGTCAAGGTACTTACTCCCCCAGACTGTAAGAAATGAAAGTTCACATAAAAGCATGTGGTATATAAATGATGAATGGTTTAATGCTGCTTGTTTATGTGGAAAAGGAGTGAGGAAAGGCAACGAGATTGCAGCTGGGAATAAATCTGAAAAGCTCAGTAGGGACTAGCCAATGAAGGACCTTGAATGTCAATCTACATTTGAACTTTATCCAGCAGGTAATGGAGGTGCTTCTAAATTTGGACCCAAGATTCATAAGGTTCTTCGTATACTATCTTAGGATTCTATAGCATCCCTTTAAAGTAGTGTTTCTCACAGTGTCCAAGTTCCACCTGCATCAGAACCATCTGGTTTATATATCAAAACTTGCAGATTTCCAAGTCCCATCACAAACCTACTGAATCAATATCTCCAGGGAGGGAAGCTGGGGAAGAGATCACTGGTAGACTGGGAAATCACTTTTTAATGACATAGAAGAGAATAAAAATTCACAGGAGCCCTGGCTGGCTCAGTCGGTAGAGTGACTCTTGATCTCAGGGTTGTAAATTCAAGCCCCACACTGGGTGTAGAGATTACTTAAAAATAAGATAAATTTAAAAAAAAGAAAAAGAAAAAAAGTCACTCACAGTGTGTCCTTTGCTACAAGTATTATTTCATTAAACTTTAGTTTAGGTGTTATAAAGTGTGCATGTGGATATGTGTGCATGTGTGCTTGTACACACGCTGGCCCAAGCTATAAAATGTGTTTTTATGTGTTAAAGTCAAAAAACTTAGAGAAGCAATGTCTTAGAGGATGCCCTTTATATTGTTTTTGATCAGATTCTACCTGTAATTAAAATCTTATGTGGAAAAGGAATGCAGCATAATTTCCCCCTGAATAACCCTGCCCATAGCAGGCTGGAACACATCTATATTTGTACATAAATCAATTAATTTTGGCATTTCCTGACTCAAAATGAAGTGATGGAAAGGCATCTCCACGAACCTGGTATGGGTGGAAACATGCTGTTAATTGTCACCTATTCAAGAACTGTTTTCTCATTTTCCTCAAGAGATTACAAAGCCTATGTTCTGGTTCTCATTACATCTCAGCAACCCCATACTTAAGAAGATGAAGTATCACAAAATCCTGGCACAACTAATTCCAAAGTTACTGAGGGGGTCCCTTTGCTGTCCAGGATTTTGTATTGCTTCCACAAATGGTCATAGGTTGAAACCTGAAATATCCTTTGTTATTTGGATACTTTTTTCCTTGTACTTGCTTCAATGGTGTGAGTGTGTGAGCGTGTGTGTGTCTGTCTGTCTGTGTGTGTGTGTGTGTGTGTGTGTCTGTGTTTATTTGTGGCCTATTCTCCAAAAACACTGATGAGCAAGGACAAATACAAACCCATCTATCCAAGCATCAATACCAAACACACACACACACACACACACACACACACACACACACACATATTGTTGTCCTGAATATTTCACAGGTTTCAGTAATACATATAATTCCTATTATGTCTGCCACTTCCACATACCTCTAGTACTGTTATTTATCTTTTTTCATTAAACCAAATCACAGCTTTATATAAAAAAGTTTTCATGAAGAGTATTTTAGAGATATCACCTCACACCTGTTAGAATGACTAGTATCAAAAAGATAAAAAATAACAAGTGTTGGTAAGAATGTGGAGAAAAAGAAACCCTCCTGCACTGTAGGTGGGAATGTAAATTGGTGCAGTATGGAAGTTCCTCAAAAAACTAAAAATAGAAATACCATATAATCCAGTAATTCCACTTCTGGGTATGTACCCAGAGAAAACAAAAATACTAGTTTGAAAAGATACATGCGCCCCTACCTATGTTTTCCCTCCGGTGACAGGTTTATTTCTAAATTCAACATTATTTACAATAGCCACGATATGGAAGCAAACTAAGTATTCATCAATAGATGAATGGATAAAGATGTGGTATGTATAGACAATGGAATGTTACTCAGTCAAAAAAAGAATAAAATCTTGCCATTTGCAACAACATGGGTAGACCTAAAGGGTATTATGCTAAGTAAAATGAGTCAGACAAAGATAAATACCGTATGATTTCACTTAGATGTGGAATCTAAAGCAAACAAACAGACAAACAAATGGACAAGACAAAACAAACACACTCATAAATACAGAGAACAAACTGGTGGTTGCCAAAGGGGAGGTGGATGGGGGGATGGGCAAAATAGGTGAAGGAGATTAAGAGGTACAAACTTCCAGTTATAAAATAAGTCATGGGGATACAAAGTATAGCATAGGGAATATAGTCAATAATATTGTAATAACTTTGTATGTTGACAGGTGGTAACTACACTTATCATAGTGAACTTTTCATAATGTATTAAATGTCAAGTCACTATGTTGTACACCTGAACCTAATATACTATTGCATGACAACTATACTTCAATTAAAAATAAATAAATTATTTCATTTTATTTTAAGATTTTATCTATTTAGAGAGAGAAAGAGCACACGCAAACAAGCAGGGGGAGGGGCAGAGAGAGAGGGAGAGAATCCTCAAGTAGACTCCACGCTGAGCACAGAGCCTGATGCGGGGCTCCATCCCACGACCAGGAAATCATGACCTGAGTTGGACGCTCAACCAACTGAGCCACCCAGGCACCCCTATCTTATTTTATTTCTAATAAATAAATTTTTTAAAAGATTTTATTTATTTGACAGAGAGAGACACAGCGAGAGAGGGAACACAAGCAGGGGGAGTGGGAGAGGGAGAAGCAGGCTTCCCGCCGAGCAGAGAGCTTGATGTGGGGCTCAATCCCAGGACCCTGGGATCATGACCTGAGCCAAAGGCAGACGCTTAATGACTGAGCCACCCAGGCACCCCTAATAAATAAATTTTTAAAAGAATGTCTTATATCCCTTTTCAAAAGGAAAACTAGAATCACTTGCCCAAATTAGAGGTAACTGTAAAAAACAATTGCGTAAGAAGGAGAACCAAGTTATCACACTCATATTCCAATACCTGCCAAGGCTCTGAACCTGAATGAAACCTGTTCTCTTTATTTTATTTTATTTTTTTATTTTTTAAAGATTTTATTTATTTATTTGACAGAGAGAGACACAGCGACAGAGGGAATACAAGCAGGGGGAGTGGGAGAGGGAGAAGCAGGCTTCCCGCCGAGCAGGGAGCCCGATGCGGGGCTCGATCCCAGGACCTGGAATCATGACCTGAGCCGAAGGCAGACGCCCAACGACTGAGCCACCCAGGTGCCCCTGTTCTCCTTATTTTAAAAAGAGACTTGAGGGGCGCTTGGGTGGCTCAGTCGTTAAGCGTCTGCCTTCGGCTCACGTCATGATCCCAGCATCCTGGGATCGAGCCCCGTGTCGGGCTCCCTGCTCGGCGGGAAGCCTGCTTCTCCCTCTCCCACTCCCCCTGTTTGTGTTCCCTCTCTTGCTATATCTCTGTCAAATAAATAAATAAAATCTTAAAAAAAAGAGAGAGAGATTTGAATGTTTCTTTTTATTTATTTATTTGAGAGAGAGAGAGAGTGAGAGAGAGCATGAGAGGAGAAAGGGTCAGAGGGAGAAGCAGGCTCCCCACCAAGCAGGGAGCCAGATGCGGGACTCGATCCAGGGACTCTGGGACCATGACCCGAGCTGAAGGCAGCCGCTCAACCAACTGAGCCACCCAGGCGCCCTTGAATGTTTCTTTTTAAAGACTTCCTAGCGGAGGGGAGGACCTGGCTGGCTCAGTCCACAGAGCATGCCACTCTTGATCTCAGGGTTGTGAGTTCAAGCCCCATGTTGGGTATAGAGCTTACTTTAAAAAAAAAAAAAAAATTAAAAACTTACCAGGATCAAACTGAGTCTTTTTCTGTGACGTTAGCAAAAGGCATGAGCAATTAGAAAAGGAAATAACTTTCTCGTTAGTGATTCATTTTAGTTTTTTGGTTTGCTTTTGTTTTGTTTCTTGCAATTTATTTTCAGTCTGAACAAGTGTCTCTTAGGATCATCTCCTATTCCACTGATCCTTCAAGTTTGGGAAAGGATGCTATAGATCTGAGGTTCTCAAACTGCAGCGTACATCAGAATCACCCAAAGAGCATGTCAGACCAGATGGCTGGGCCTCATCCCCCGTTTCTGAGTCAGCAAGTGAAGCCCAAGAGGTTTCCAGGTGGTGCTAATGCTGTGGGTGCAGACCACACTCTGGGAACCACTGCACAGATGATTCCGCCATATCTATTACAGCCCTGTTCAACTGACCCTCCTTTTCTGCCCTCTCTATCCACATTAAACTTCTAGTCACTTCTTGCCCATCTCACTGATTCTCAGTCTTTTCGCCCAAAACAAACATCATCCTCCCTTCACAAGTCCCATGCTTTGAAATACTTTTTGCCTATCAAACAGAACACACTTATCAAGTAATAATTTATTTTCTCATGTTTTATTAATCAAAGACAAGTGAACTGCCAGTCAGAGCGTCCAGTCAGCATGGGGTAACTGGTGTTTCTATACTGAGTTGATATAATTCTAGCCCAGAGCAAGGAAACCTGATGTTTTAGCTTAATTAGAGCTGTGCATCTAATCTCTGATAAATACGAGCTTTTTTGGTTAGTCTTTTTGAAGTACTGAAAATAGCTCACAGACACCCCTCTCTACTCTCCCTCATTATGCTTGTGGGGCTGAGAAGCTCAGGTTAGGACCACCTGATACCTGTCACTCATTTAGTAATTAATCACTGATTGTCTTCTGTCATTTCTCCTATTGTTGTGCCTTAAGAGCATGAAGGGGCTGCATCTGGCCCTTCTTGTAAACCATACAGTACCTTGCTCAGGGCTTTAAAGTTAGCAATTGCTCTCCTTCCCACAAAAACAAAAACAAAAACCAGAAAAAGAAAACTATATATTTCATTTAGATGTTTGACTATACCACAGTTGTATCCAGGGGAGAGCAACACCATGAAAGAATATTTGCAGTAAAATAGACCAGTATTGTAAATAGGAGGATTGAGCTCAAAAGTTACTCTTTGGGGGATACAAAACAAGTCAACAGAACAATTGATTTCCAGCGTTGGTAGAGTCTTGAAAATAACTACTTGCGTGAGCGAGTGCATCAGAATATGATTCCAATGGATTGCTCTGCCTGATGCCTCCTGGAAGGCTGGTAAGGGGGAAATGTTTGAAATCAATCTGACTGAACCACAAACAGACAAACTGAGTATTTGGAGTGATGGTAAGATCTTAATGAATCAGAAATCTGCCTTCCTCAAGAGTGACTTTCTTTTTCCAAAACTCTACTTAAAACTCTCGTCCTCCCAGAAGCCATCCCTGGTGGTGACTACCATCACCCCACCCCTGCCTGATTCTGATCACATTTTATCCTGAAGTCCCTTAGCAATATGAACTTGCTGCATGTTGCACTGAAATTGCTATTGAAGCGTTTTTGGGGGGGTGTGTGTGTATGTGCACGCACATGGGAAGGTGCCCTTCTTCCCTCCAGAAAGTAGCCCCCCATCCACCTGTGACAAAGACCTAAAACTTGACTGGTATAATTTCTTTATTTTTATGGCCTTGCTTATGCCAGGCATCTTCTTTCAAAATGCCAATAACAGTAAGCTGTTACCCATCAATCTTTTGGTGTCCCTTCCTGCCATTTGCTGATGAATGGGATGCTCAAATATTATTGCTAGCAATGCTTTGGATAATTCCACCAAGGAAATTCCAAGGGAATCTTTTAACTACTAATGACTCTGAAAACGATGCAAAAAGCAAGGTTTTAGGTTGTTGTTTTACTTGGTCCAAAGACTTATTAGATTTAGCTAATTATACAGCTTATCAAAATAAAAGATCTTATGGGTGCCATGTGATGGTCTACCTCATCACTCATGCCTGATTGAATAACATGGTTAAAATCCAAGGAGCTCCTCCTCTAATGAAGTTCCTGCTCTGGTCTGTTGCTACGGCAACTTAGGGCTATAGTCCAAAATGACAGCAAATATATTAAATATTGCAGCAAATCCATTTTCTTTCTGCTTTAGCTACTCAGAGCCAAAACTGTATTTGATAGCATACAAGTTTAGAAGGAGTATTGTCTGCTACTTTTTTCTTTTTTGACATGGAAACCAATCATATTTATATTCTCTAGCACAGTGTCGTCCATGTAGCAAGCACTGAAAAAAATATTTGAGGGAAATTAGTTATATATGGTGGATTGACCACACATACTTATTGCCTCTTTTTCCTGAGACCCCACTAAAATGACAATAAAGAAATTAAAAAGGAATATGTCCTGTTAAACAACAAAAATTCAACTGAGTAATTTAAAAGATCAAACTGGCCTTCTTGAATGATTCATGAATCAGGCAGCATCCTACCTAGCAAACAGAAAGAAGCTCTATTGAGCTACAGAAAAGGAAAGGTTTTTTAAAAGGCATAGAGGCATAGATGGAGAGGAAAAAAGGAAACTATTAGCAAAGAATGCATTGTTTTAGGGCGCCTGGGTGGCTCAGCTGGTTAAGCGACTGCCTTCGGCTCAGGTCATGATCCTGGAGTCCTGGGATCAAGTCCCACATCGGGCTCCCAGCTCAGCGGCGAGCCTGCTTCTCCCTCTGACCTTCTCCCCTCTCATGCTGTATCTCTCTCTCTCGCTCTCTAATACATAAATAAATAAAATCTTTAAAAAAAAAAAAAAGAATGCATTGTTTTAGGCAAGGTCACCCTCCTAAGGGGAATGGAAGGGACCTATCAGTAAATTTTCTAGTGCTGATCAGGAAATTCCATGTTGACTGGTTAAAGGTTACATTCCTGGAGGGATTGAAACTGCAGTTAGGTTAGGTATTAAGTCTTGTTTGCTGACATGGGATCTTACCATAAGTGACTCCATTTTGGGCCTGTTGTTTTTAACAGTTCACACAGACAAAGAAAATAAGAAATGAAACCAAAGTAGGCAAGTGATTTCCATTTTTTTTAGCTCTTTTTTTAATTGTGTTGTAAAATATACATAACATAAAACTGACCACTTTAACCATATTAAAGTGTATAGTTTGATGACATTAAGTGCATTCACGCTGTTATGCAACCATCCCCACCATCCATCTCCAGAACGTTTTCATCTTCTCAGACTAAAAGTTGGTACCAATTAAACAAATCCCTATTCCCTCCTCCCCTCAGCCATGGTAACTGCTATCCTATTTTCTGTCTCTATGAATTTGACTACTCTAGATACATACGTGGAATCAGACAATATTTGTCCTGTTCTGAGTTACTGCACTTAACATAATGTCTTTAAGGTTCATCCCTGTTGTAGCATGTAACAGAATTTCATTCCCTTTCCCCCCATACTAAATCAGATTATATTTTGTTTTCAGCTTTATTGAGGTATAATTGACAGACTTTCATTCCTTTTTGAGGCTGAATAATACTCTATTGTATAGATATACCACACTGTTTTTCATCAATAGACATTTTGGTTGTTTCCACCTTTTGGCTATCGTGAATAATGTTGCCATGAATATTGATTCACAAATATTTATTTGAGTCCCTGCTTCCAAAACTTTTGCGTATATACCCAGAAGTGGAACTGTTGAACCAAATGGTGATTCGAGGAACTGTTGGACTGTTTTCTACAGCAACTGAACCATTTTACTCCAGCAGTGTGGAAGTGTTTCAATCTCTCCACAGCCACCCAAAACTTGTTGTTTTTGGTTTTTTGATAAGTAGCCATCCTACTTGGTGTGAAGTGGTATATCATGGTGGTTTTTATTTCCATTTCCCTAATGATTAGTGACGTGGAACAGCTTTGCATGTGCTTACTAGCATTTGTTCTCTTCATTTTTAAAAGATGGAAAGCAGATGGAGGGGTGGTAACCATCTTAGTAGAGCAAGGGGGCTTACAGATGAGAAGCAAACTCATTTGCCCCACAAAAGCTCTGAACAATTCAGATTGAGACAGAGGGATGGGCCAGGGGGAGGATCAAGGTTGAAAACATCCTCTGCCCCAACAGCCAAGCAGTTACCCCTCACCCAGGCAGGAAAAGGGAAGCTTAATCCCTGGGAAATCTGAACTGGGGAGGCCCCAGCTTCTTGTACAACTGGCAGAGTAGCCAGCAGGTTAAGGTCTGACAATGGGGAGACTTGCTAACAGTGCATCCTGTGCAATGGGACCCCCAGGCCTGCTCCTTGACTCTGCTCCCAAAATGCAGGCAATGCATGTTACTCCTAGGCAGAAGATGAAGAATTCTTCTCATAAAAAACTGAATTGTCTCAGGGGAAGAAAATCATAGGTAGTGACATCTGGGTTTCCCCTAACAAAACAGAAAGATCCCCACCAAAAACCCAACAGTGAAGGTCTCCACTTGATAAGCTCTGCCTATGTACATAGGGCTAGTTTTGTGCTTTACCCTAAAATATGAGATGATAACTAAGGATCACTAATGTTTGAGGAAAGCCTCCATCATGAAAGACAGAGATCAAGACAGACCAAGGGGAAAAAAAATTGAACCAGGAAGAAATTGATGATGCCAGGAACAGAAGAAAGCTTCATATAAAAACTATAATACACCCAGAGAGTTAAGTGAAGATATTGCATCCATCAATTTTTTTAAAAAACAGGACACTATGAAAAACAAAAAGAGTCCTTGGAAATAAAAATGATGATCAATATTAAAGAGTGAGTAGGTTGGAAGTAATAAAAAGGAAAAATGATGGAAAATAATAGGGATAATATAAAGATAAAAGACTCAGGGACTCAACTGAATTCGATACCCAAATAAGAAAACAGAGGAGAAGATTACAGAAGAAATAATTTAAGAAAAATTCCTGGAACTGAAGGACATGAGTATCCAATTGAAAGCACAATGAGGAGCACCTGGGGAGCTCAGTTAGTTAAATGACTGCCTTTGGCTCAGGTCATGATCTCAGGGTCCAGGGATGGAGCCCCGTGTCAAGCTCCCTGCTCAGCAGGCAGTCTGATTCTCCCTCTGCCCCTCCCCCTGATCATACTCTCTCTCTCTCCCTCTCTCCCCACAACCTCTCTCTCTCAAATAAATAAATCTTAAAAAAAAAAAAAAGCACAATGAATGAAAAAAGACCAAAGCCAAGTTTTAGCATACCAGGGACATATAGAAGAACTAGAAGTGTCCAAGTACATAAGTCACATACAAAGGAACAGGATTTTAAATGGTATTGGACCTCTCAAAAAAGATCCTGAAAGCTAAGATGAGAGTGGAACATGCCTTCAAGAGAAAATGATTTGTAACTTAAGTTCTACATAGCCAAGCTGCAAATCCAGAGTAGGGGTAGAAAAAAAGACATTTTCAGATTAGCAAGGACTCACAAAACATATGTCCATGTACCTCTCTTAGAAGGCAACAGAAACCAGAACAAGGAATTAAAATAAGACATGGGACCCAGGAAACAGAGGTTCCAACATAAAAGAGAAGCAAAAAGAATTCCCAGAATAACAACTAGATGAAAGGCCTAACGAAAAACTTGTCTATACTAGAGCAGGAGGGCTCCAGAAAGCCCAGAAAGTGTATCCATTTAAGTATGAAAAACTTCTTATAGGCCTGAATGCTTTCACAGCAAAGAACAGAACAGGTTAATAGAAAATAATGCAAATAAAACAAAAAAACATTATCAACTCCAGGAAAAACAAGAAGTTATACAAAGAAGGAAATATGATCACAGTACACTTTTTGGCTTTGCAGGTGATAACAATTGTATAAACATAATAACCAATAAATATTGTTTTAACAAAAATTATTCTTTGATTATAGGAGTTTGCAGGAAAGGGTAGGGGCAAGTAACAGACATTTTTATCTCAGATAACACCAAGTCAAATGGTGATTTCTAAAATTAATAAATCAATGGGGCGCCTGGGTGGCTCAGTTGTTGAGCGTCTGCCTTCAGCTCAGGTCATGATCCCAGGGTCCTAGGATCGAGCCCCACATCGGGCTCCCTGCTCAGTAGGAGCCTGCTTCTCCCTCTCCCTCTGCCTCTCCCCCTGCTCATGCTCTCTCTCTCTTTCTGTATCTGTGTCTCAAATGAATAAAATCTTTTTTTAAAAAAAATAATAAATAAATAAAATTAATAAATCAAGAAGCAGTGGTATCCGTATTTTATTTTGATATGTAGCAATAAGTATCTTGATGGTGGCAACTGAAAACTTTTAGGAAAATGATGGCCTAATTATCCTTCTCTAACTTAGATTCTTTTTGTGGAAATGGTATAGATTCATTCTTCACCAGGTTCCCAGAGTCAATAAGGAAACATAATGGCTAAGAATACAGGTTCTGGATTCAGACTTGCTGAGTGCTCAGCTTGACCTGCCACTTCTTATTAGTAGGGTAAATTTAGACAGGTTAACTCACACTCTCCTCAATTTCACCATATGTAAAATAGAAAACATAATAGTACCTACCTAATAGGATTATTGTGAGAATTAAAAAATGTGTGTAAAGCACTTAGCATTCTGCCTGGTGCACTGAACACATTCATAAAGTATTAGCGATCATTATTATCATTCTCATTTATGATTCTATCAGGATATGCCACCCCTGCCACCTTTCAATGTCCTTCTAAAAAGATCACTATGATAGAGCTATAGGTGAAGGACACAGAACAAGTAAGTGGAATTCAATCTCTGCACCTCAAGTTATAAATAGCTAGATCCTAAATGCAAAGCTAAGCAGGTTTGGTGTCTTCCTCCACCTTGCTATTTTTCTGCTTGGGACAAGAACTGAACACAATTGTGGGTAATAGTATAAGGAGTAGTTAATAAAGGAGCCTAAAGTCAGACTCAGGTCAAATTCTGGCTTCCTACCCATTAACTACATGAATATATGCTAATTTCTTGATTGTATGGGCTGAATTATGTCCTCTCAAAATTTGTATGTTGCAGTCCTAATCCTCGGTACCTCAGAACGTGACTGTATTTGGAGATAGGTCTTTAAAGAAGTAATTAAGGTAAAATGAGGTCATATGGATGGGCCCTAACCCAATATGACTGATGTTCTTATAAGAACAGGAGATTAGGACACAGACACAGAAGAAAGATCTTGTGAGGACAAAGGGAGAAGATGGTCATCTGCAAGCCAAGGAGGGAGTCCTCCAAAGAAACCAACCCTGCCAACACCTTATCTCAGACTTCCAGCCCCCAGAATTGTGAGGAAATAAATTGTTTAAGCTACCAGTCTGGGGTACTTTGTTATAGCAGCACTGCGAAACTAATATACTTGGTCTCAGTTTTCTGGAAGGTAAAGTAGGAATGTATATACCTTATGAGATCATTGTGAGGATTAAATAATCTAGAAAAGTATTTATCACAGTACTTGGCACATAGTAGGTACTCAATAAATGTAGGCTAGTATCATTATTATGTTATTATTATTTAAAACACAATTACTCTCGTCTTTCCACAGAACAGAAAAAAAGAGAGAAGTAACCAAGTCAACCAAAATTATCAAAGCTATTATAATGACTTCATACTTCATCTTCAAGTCTTTAGTCTTGCCCTCTTCAATACACTTCCACAATGCTGCCAGAACATTCCTTCTGGAATAAAAATGTGGCTGTGATATCTAGTATCCAAAGATGGCCTCAAACAATTCCACCCCTCCCTATACACACAAGCTGATCCTCCCACTAGAGATAGACCTCTTGTCCCCTCCTTGTGATTCTGGGCGGTGCCTGTGACCACTTTGACCAGTATGACACAGGGGAAGTGACATCCTGAATACAGACATTTAAGAAGGCCTGGCAGCTTCTAAGCCATCAAGAACAGGCTATGCTGTTGGAGAGAGGTCACAGGGACAAAGGGTGAGAGAGAAACACCAAAGTGCCAGACATCCAGCCCCAAACTGCAGCTCCAGCCACCATCTCACTGCTACTGATGAAAGACCCTGAGCCAGACCAGTGAGGAACCACCCAGCTGAGCCCCAGCCAACTCACAGAATCATGAAATATAATAAAATGGTATTGGTTAAACTAGAGAGTTTGGAATGGTTTGCTATGAAGCAAAAGGTAACTGAGACATTGACAATCACATTGCTACATTGCTCTACTTAAAACCCTTGGTATAACCATAACCAAATTTCCATAGCTGTGTGACTTGGACAAGTTACCTAATCTCTCTGTGCATCATTTTTCCCATCTGTAAACTAGAGGGAATAATAGTACCTTCCTCAAAGGATCACTGTGAAGATTAAGAAATAATACATGTAAGACACTTGGAGCAGTGTCTGGCACAGAAGTGCTTGGGGCACCTGGGTGGCTCAGCCAGTTAAGCGTCTGCCTTCGGCTCAGGTCATGATCCCGGGGTCCTGGGATAGAGCCCTATGTCGGGCTCCCTGCTCAGCGGGGAGCCTGCTTCTCCCTCTGCCCTGCCCCTGCTCATGTTCTCTCTCTTACTATCTCTCTCTCTCTCTCTCAAATAAATAAATCTTGAAAGAAAGAAAGAAAGAAAGAAAGGAAGGAAGGAAGGAAGGAAGGAAGGAAGAGAAAAAGAAAGAAAGAAAGAAAGAAAGAAAGAAAGAAAGAAAGAAAGAAAGAAAGAAAGAAAGAAAGAAAGAAAGAAGAAAGAAAGAAAGAGGAGCTCAATATGTATTAACTGTCATCACATCATCATCATCTTGCCCTGCCTCTCTCTAGCCTCCTCCCCAACTACTCCCCAGGTGCACTATGGGGGACAGTCATACTAAAATACCTTTTTTTCCCCCAGCGTGTCATACTTAATAACTTTTTACCTTCATACATTCCATTTCTTCTGCCTGGAATATCCTTCACCTGCCCTGTCTGCCTGGAAAACTGCCATGTCCTTACCTGAAGCCTTCTCGGATCTCCCCAGTCAGTGTGGTCTGCCCTGTGCTCCTCAGAGTACCTACTTCTTGTCCCTGGGGAGGGGTTCCCCATACTTTGCCACCTGTGCAGCCCTTTCTGTCTCCCCAGTTAGTCTCTTAGTTCTTTAAGGACAGGCCCATACTAGACTCATGTGCCAGTACAGCACAGCACATAGCAAGCTCTTAAGACATGTTTCTGGAAGGGAAGGAGCCTGCTTTTAGAGTACTGGTTTTTAACAGGACTGGAGAACAGGAAAGGGAGCAATTTTGGTCCCCAGGGGACATTTGGCAATGCCTGGAGACATTTTTGGTTATTGCACAACCAGGGGTCTGCTATTGGCATCTAGTGGGTAGAGGCCAAAGATGCTGCTCAACATCGGACAATGCACAGGGCAGCCCCCACAACAAGGAATTAGCCAGTCCCAAATGCCAATAGTACTGAGACTTAGAAACTCTGTTTAAGAAGATTGTCACATACGCTCTCAAGAGAGAGCCAACTGGCTGAACGCACATACGCTCAGTAGCCTGGATGCACATCCCCACCCTCATTCCAACTCAGCCTTCTTCTCAGTACTCCTGATGCTGAGGGTCCTGAGAAGAGTATTGAGGACAAGTAAGGGCTTAAATCTGGTCACTATCCTTCCCTATTGACGTGATCTTGAGCAAGACCCTTCCCTCATCAGAGTCCTAATTTTCACATCCAATGGTCCCTTCCAGCCCTGACATTCTATGATTCTGCAATTGTAGGTTGGTGTCTGCTGTTTATTTCTTGGCTAAAAGATGTCAATGCTGCACAGTCTCTCTCACATGCCAAGAGAGGAAAAATCCCAGATAGGCTGGCCTGAGTCACTGAGAGCTTGTGTTACATCCTTGACCGCCTAGAACTCAAGTAAACTCACGTGCCTGAGACTCCGGCTCCCCACCTGCCCAACTAAGAGCCTGCAGGCTTCAGACTAAACAGGATGGGGGAAGGTGGCCCTTGAAGGCTGCCTGGCTAACTCAGCTCTAATCTAAAGAGGCCTCTTTGTTTGTCAGTCAAAGCATGTGTCTTTGCAGGGGAGCAGGGAGACATCTGTGAAATCTGCCTCTTTGTCTCCCAGGGTAAGAATGATAAGAAACTGGGGGGGCGCCTGGGTGGCTCGGTCGTTAAGCGTCTGCCTTTGGCTCAGTTCATGATCCCAGGGTCCTGGAATCGAGCCTCACATCGGGCTCCCTGCAGGAAGCCTGCTTCTCCCTCTCCCACTCCCCCTGCTTGTGTTCCCTCTCTTGCTGTGTCTCTCTCTGTCAAATAAATAAATAAAGTCTTTAAAAAAAAAAAAAGAAAAAAAGAAACTGGGGCACCTGGGTGGCTCAGTCAGTTAAGCGACTGCCTTCGGCTCAGGTCATGATCCTGGATTGAGCAACGCATGCGGCTCAGCAGGGAGTCTGCTTCTCCCTCTGACCCTCCCCCATCTCATGCTCTCTCTCTTTCTCTCAAATAAATAAATAAAATATTTTTTAATATATTAAAAAAAAAAGTGGTAAGAAACCTCACACCAGAGAAGGATGACTTCTGCACTGTGAGCATAGCTAATGCCTGGGGCTCCTCCAGGGGCTGGTTTTGGTGTTTGTAATTCACTTGAAGAGGAGGTAGAATGGTGTAGTAGTGAAAACCTTCATCAGACAGGCCTGAGTGTGAGTCCCAGTTTTGTCACTTTCTGCATGATCCTAGGTAAATGACTTAGTCCTGTCGAAGCCTCAACCCTGAGCTGGAAACAGAAACATAGGATTGTTCTGTGGATTCACTGAGATATTGAAATCATAGGTTTAGCATACTGCAGAGCACAACTGCAAGTAGATGGCAGGTATCATTATGAAAAGGACATTATGGGATGACTGAATAGGTGGGGAGTATGATGAATTATATTGGCTTTCTCATGCAAACTCTTATATGCATGTAGGATGCTGGTGAATTATAATACTGAGAGCAAACACTTCTATAGCTCTTACCACATGCTTACAGGTATTCTAGGTGCTTTCCATATACTAACTCAATCCTCACAAAGACCCTATGTGATAGGTACTCTATTATAAATTCCCATTTTATAGATGGGAAAATGAGACGCAGAGGTTCACCAATTGCCCAAGGCACACTGCTGGTAAGAGGAGAATGAGGGTTTGGACAAAGGTGATTTGGCTCCAGGGTCTCTACGCTGAGCAGTACACACACTACCCCTGAATCACTCTAGGAAAGGACAAGAAATGGGGGAGGAGTGACTCCCCCAGCCTGCTCCTAAATACCTTCTCCACACCCAGATAGCAGAGCGTAGCAACTGCCCAACAGGGAAGCACCTAGCTCTGCAAGGAAGGGTCCAGAAGCAGCTATGGGGATGTGGGCAAGGGATGCCACATAGGAAACAAATGAGATTTGGAACTGGGCAAACTAGGACACCACCCCAACACCACCTGGTGACCATAGGTGACTCTGAGTAGGTCTCAAAGACATACTTCCGAGCTTTATTCCTCTGTCTCTCCGCTTAGACATGTTCAAAATCGCTGCTAGCTCTAGAAGGCTAGGTTCCAGTGAGAAAAGACTAGTCCGCTGCTGGGCCTTGGTCGGTTCCTATCCCAGGGGAAGAGCGCCACCTAGTGAACCACTCTGAGAATGTCCCAGAACAGGAGGCCCGAACTCCGGAGGCTGGGTACCTAGAGACTGAGCTGCCCATACTCAGCAGTGTGGTCGGTCCCTGGCAAGGTGCTTCAATTTTCTGAACATCAGAATTCTGATCGGCAAAACACTAGCAAGGATGGTAATATTTATAATAGCTGTCACTTTCTTCCTCGCACATTTTCTCACCACTTTATTTTAAAATGAAGTGAAAAATGAATGATAAATTTTAGAAGTCATATAATATTTGTTCTAGGCACTCTGATAAGTTGTAACATTGCCTCTATTTTTTCCTGTTTTTTTTCTTTCACTTTTTTTTGTTTTGATTTTGGTTTGGGTTTGTTTTTGTTTTTTAATGTAACAACACTTAAAATAAGATCTATTCTCTTAACAAATGTTTAAGTGTACAATACAGAGTACAATATTGTTAACTGTAAGCATTATGTTGTAGGGCAGAACTCTAGAACTTACCCATCTTGTATAACTGAAACTTTATGCCCATTGATTTAATACTTTTTGAGTGGTTTTTACATTATAATAATATTGTGCATATTAATTAAGAGTGAGTACCCACAGTATGCATGTATGCTATGGAAAAAAAATCTAGGAGCCATGGAGGTTTCACCCACTCTGGGAGGGAAGAAATGTCAAAAACAATTATACCCATAGTCACATGCTCCCAAGCTCTGTGTGTCTGCCTTGTCATGGGACCCAGGGCACTATTTACAGACCTGTTTGTCCACCCCCAGCTTCCAAATTAGTATCTGAACTCCTCAGGAATGGTGCCTGTGTCCTAACCACCTTCATAAACCCAGCACCCAGGAGAGGGGCTGGCACATGGTGGCTCCTCAATAAATATTGGTCCAGTAAAAGCCCTACTCCTCTTCTGTGCTCAAATGCCCTCCCTCCTTTCTGTCATGAGACCTTCCTCTCCTTCCTAATAATCCAGAGATCAGGACAGTGATTCCCTAGCCCAGGCGCTGGCCATAATTTGCCAACCCAGAGAGGTTACACACATGTTAACTATTCCAAGTATAGTAGAATGAAATGTTGTGGGGAAAAGTAAGGGGACTAACAGTTCTCAGACACTTTATGCTGAGCATTCTATCTTTATTATCTAAGTTACATAACAAGCCTGGGAGGTAGGGAGTAGGTGGCAGGGCTGGGATTTGAACCTGGACCGTCTGGCTCCATACTCTTGTACCCATGTTCACCATGTTCTGCTGCCCCTTGGCTCTTCCTCCAGGCTTCAGTGAGTGGCCAATGCAACTGTCAGCCTGTTATCTAGGCTTCCCCCTCTACACACTCGGACCTTCTTAGAATCAGAAGATTCTTCTGGAAGCTCCATGTTCAGTCCCTGAAGGCCACAAGCATCTTCCCGGGATTTGCCATTTCCTATTTGTAGACCCTTGTTCCAGAAGAAACTCTGAAGGATGCCCAGATTCAGGTACAGTCCACTGGGTTAAACCAACTCATGAAACTGACACCTGAAAGATACCATTTTCTACCTGCTCACCTGGGGAACAAAATCAGTGAGGATAACAACAACAGCTACAACAATGCACATCTTTGAGCTCTTGCTGGGGGCTGGCCTGCTGCTAAGCGCTTCTCAAACATTTCCTTTAATCCTGACAACCACCTTCAGTGGCATGTTTTATTTGACCTCTATTAGGTAAGGTTCTTGAGAGCAAAGGTGTCGGTTTGGGCCTTCCAGGAAGCAGACACCAAGACAGAATTAGACATGTAGAATTCTTGGGAGAAACATCTGAGAAGGATAAAGGGGGAAGGATCAGGAGTATGCAGGAAAGCCTCCAACTCTGATGCAGGGACAGAGGGAAGGAACAATTAGTTGAGAAAAGCCCAGGTTGCAGTGCCCTAGGACCCTCACTGCAGCCTCAGCAGGAACACAGCAGGAACTTCAGTCCCCCTCCCCTCAGCAGGGGAGGGGGACTGAAGCTAACTACACCCTTCTGGGAGGTTCTCTCTTAAAGTTGCTCTGAGGAGGGCGATCCCATGGCTGCCACAAAAGACTCTGTTCCCTGTTGATGCCCCAACACCTAGAAGAGTATCTAGCACATTGCACTCAAAAAGTATTTATTGAATCAATCTGCTCCTGAATTAATCCCCTTATTATGTATAAGGAGAGTTAAGTGCAGGAAAGTTGAGCGACTTGCCCAAGGTCACACAACTGGCAGGTAGCCCAGCCCAGACTTGAGCCCTGGTTTTCTCACTCCAAAGCCCACAGACTTAAGGCTGTGTTCTTCTGTGCCTTGGCCTTCCCCACTTCCCTCTTCTTTCCCCACACTGAGCGCCCACACAAGGTCTGGCTATAATACCAGGATTTGTCTTGCATTTTTTCATTCACTCACTCACTCACTCACTCAGACAACCACTCATTAACTTATTCATTCATTCAGCAAATATCCAGGTACTGCCCAGGATACTTGGGTGACACAGACCAATAAGAAAGGTCCCTCCCTTTGAGAAGCTCATGGCCATAGGCAGGGAGACAGTCACATAACAAAGGATTAGCACACAACGTGACAAGTGGAACAACGGCAGTGCACTGGTCAGATTTAAGTCTCAGGGGTGAAGAGGGCCAAGAAGTGGGTCAGAAGCCCACACAGACCCAGCTAGCTTCCATCACTGCCCACCTCACTCCCCGCCACACATGTCCTCACCCCCCACAGCCAGGGCACCAAACTTCTGGAGGGAGTTTAACCTCTGCACACACAGGCAAGCCAGAGGTCATGGGGGCTGGAGAGGCTGAGAGTATGACATCACTTTAAGTTGGTAATGGTAGCCAGCCTGGTAACCATGGTTACACACCATTTAACTCAACACTGTAGAGGGAGATGGCCAGCCCAGGAACCCACCACACAGCTATTCAGGAGGTGTTTTAGTCAACTAAATATAGTCTACATTTAAGTAAAAGATGGAGAGAGGCCTTTATTTTTTTATTTTTATTTTTTAAGTAGGCTCTCTATCCAACGTGGGGCTTGAACTCACAACACTGAGACAGAGAGTTGCACGCTCAACTGACTGAACCAGTCAGGCACCCTGGAAAGAGGCCTTTAGAAGTTATCATACATTACCTGAAAACCATTTAGAAGCTCCTATTTGAGGTCCTAAACAAAATAATTAAAACTGCCCAAGACCAAAAAAAAAAGCCTACATAGATGGTATCTTCAGCAAAGTAGAAGTATGTTCCAAACAGGAAAACCTCGGGGTCTGATTTGAAGTCAGAGAATCAAAAAATTACTTAATCCTAGTTGCAAAATTGGAAACAACTTAAATATCCCTTAATGTAGGACTGAACAAATTTGCACGTCCACAAAATGGGATTTTTTAAAACTCAGTTTACAGCACGATCCCGTTTATTGCATCACACATGTATATTCACTGAAGGATGTCTGAAGGCTACTCACTAAAATGTTAATAGTAACTACTGCCCTCTGGATGGTAGAATTTAAAAAAAGAACTGTACACTCTTTGTCTTACTTATCAGTGTGTTTGGATATTTTTCAACAAGCATATATCATTATTAAAATCAAGAAAAAGGTGTATAAAGTAATTTTTACTTTGAAAAACAAAATAATCAAAATAGCACTGAAATGATTCCAAAGGCTATGGATGACAAGGACATAAAAGGAAACTAAGTTCAGGGAAGACTGTCTAAAAGATTTTTTTATGAATATCTAACAAAGGAAGCAATTATCACTGAGAGCCAATTATTAAATGAGACTCAATGCGAAGATTTCAGGGTCCCCTCTACAAGGCCTCTCTGCAGTCCTTTTAAATGATGGTAATGGCATTATCCCTAGCACATAACAGGTGCTCAGCAAATATTTGTTGTATGAATCAATGAACAATCACGCTGGCAGACTACCAGTTCCTTGTAGTTTCATCTCTATTCTTTTCAGATTCAGGTGAATGGCATTGGTTCACCTGATGTATTCACTAGATCCCATTTCTTTTTATTTATATGGTCAGTGGTAAAACTCCAAAATTCATACCTAGGTGCAGCTTAAAGGCAGCAATCTAGTTGGAGACTGAGCTTGGGGGCTTGTCATGAAACTGTGTTTGCAAAGTACCTTAAATACAACTGAGATGAATGCCAAGTGTTCATTACAAAGGAAGTGGAGGCTGATGGAAACAGTGAGGAACTATACAGTTTTCTCAAGTGACTCCTTGGCTCTACCAAAGGACAGAGCTAGTCAACTAGATCAGAGGAATGTGGTCAACATTCTTGACCTGGCCTCTCTCCTCTATTCCAGTCCAACCCCACAGCCCATCAATCATGTAGACCCTTGCCCCACTCTTTCAATGGGTTTACAAAAAAGGATCCCTGAACCTTCATGGGTGGCCCAGTGAATCTCACATCCTGGTATTCAGGTGGTCCTTTCTAAACTGACTCTGGGCTTGGCCATATGGGCCCTCTAGCCACTGGTACACGAGCAAATATGATAGAAATGGAGGCTAGATAAGCACTTCCACACGGGGGCTTGTCCCCGTGGAACGCTCCCTTCTGGCTCCCAGTTGCCACATAAGAATGTTGGGCAAGACACGTGAATAATGAGAAACCACGTCAGGAGAGAGGGCCAGCCATCCTAGTGTCCTGCCTGAGCAGCCACAAGAGGGACCTCTGATGAGACCTACAGAATAACTGCCTAGTCAAACCACAGGATCATGAGAAATAATAAAGTGTTACGTTAAGCCACTAAGTTTTAAAGTGGTTCCTTATGCAGCAGTAAATAACTGAAATCCCCCTGATCCTTATTTCCCTGTCAGCCCCATGCTGACCTCAGTTGCTCCCCCTCTCCTTGGTGCTCACTCCCATCTGCCCATGATGGGTACCCTGCTGTTCCTCCACCACACCAAGCCCCCACCTCAGGGCCTCTGCACTTGCTGTTCCATTCACCTGGAAAGTATTTCCCTCAGATCTCCACAAGGCTTGTTCACTCATCTACCTCAAGTCTACTTTAATGTCACCTTCCCATGAAGTCTTCCCTCACCAGTCCATGAAAAATTGTCACCACTTTCCCTATCAGGCCTTGTCTTCTTTTCCTGCTTTTTCCTCTGGGCACATATCCACTTTGAATATAGCTTATAGTTTACTTATTTTATTGCCTCTCTCCACCCATCAGAATGTAACTCCTTGCAGGCAGGAATTTCTGTCTGTCTTGTTCACTGTTGTACCTCTAGTGCCTGGACTAGCACTTGGCACATAGCAGCACTCAATAAATAGTTGCTGAATGATACAGGATGATAATGTGATGCTCATTACCTAAAAGAGCCTACAAGAATACTGAGGAGAGATGTCTAACCCAGTTGTGGAAGTTCAGCAGACCACAAGAGGGTGGGGCAGATGTTCGGGGCAGAGACCCAAAGTAAAGACACATTCCCTGGAGACAATAAAGGGTCCATGCAATGAAGAGATGTAACACAGCATGAAGTTTCTGTCTTACTATAGTCCTTGACAATATGTGTCCAACCTGGCCCTTCTCTCCCCACAGCTGAAGGGTTGTGGTCCCCCACCTCCAAGTCCAGTCCTGCTCCTAGTTCCCAGGACAGACTTGAGTTGAGATGGCAAGGGCCTAAGCCACTTCAGCATCCCTCCAACAGAAACCAGCACTGAGTCACCCCTCCTCCAGGCAGGGGCTGGGGAGGGGAGTGAGCCAGGCATTGGGGCCCAGTTCTGATGACCACACTCCAGACTCATTCTCAGCACCTGGAGCTGTGTCTTGGCAAATTCCCAGCACCTTTGGACTCCAGACCTGCATTGGCATGACTTTTTATCAATAGAAAATCCAATCCCAACCAGCTTAAGCAACTAAGGAGGTTTGTTGGCTTGAACAACTAAACACTCTAACGACAGGGCTAACCTCAGGCATAGGGCTCAAATGAGGTCACTGGGACTGAATTTTTCTGCATTTCTTAGCTCTATCTTCAGCTGGGCTGGTTTCACTCATCCTTGGGCTCCTGGAAGCTCCCCAGCCTCTGCCACAGCTTCAAGCTTTCATCTCTGGGTATCAAGGTAGCTGCCGCACCTCCAGCCTCACTTTTCCCCAGACTGAAGAATCAGTGGAAGGGGGCGTCTTCGTGGGTCAGTCGTTAAGCATCTGCCTTCCCCTCAGGTCATGATCCCAGAGTCCTGGGATCGAGTCCTGTGTTGGGCTCCCTGCTCAGCAGGGAGCATGCTTCTCTCTCTCCCACTCCCCCTGCTTGTGCGCTTGCTCGCGCGCTCTCTCTCTGACAAATAAATAAAATCTTAAAAAAAAAAAAAACAATGGAAGGAGGCCACCTGCCTCTCTCCGACCAATCCCAGAAAAGCCTCAGCTGTATTGCATTGGCTACAGCTGGGTCATGTGGCCCATCCTTGAAGAAATCACTGTGGTTTTCCCTTTCCCCATGCTGGGGATGGGACAAAGGATTTGATTATTTGATTGGCCAAGTGGAAATCCTGCCTTCCAGGACTGGAGCTGGGAGGGGTTCCTCATGGAGAACACATGGCTGAGAGGAGAAAATACAACTCTGGGCTGGGAAAGGAAGGGAAATGGCTACCAGAGGGGCAGACAATAACCTCTTACTCCAAGTTTAGCTCCAGAGCCTGGCCTCTAGTAACCCAGCCAGAGACAAATAATAGTCCTTGAATGAAGAATGTTTTATATCTTCTGCCACATTCTAAAAATTCAAAAAATGAATGGTGAAATCATATCTTTTACAGTAAAATTAAAACCAAAGATGTTCAAATATACTTAAACCATTGAAACATATGGGGGCCTAAATGATGGTAATGATTCTTCAATATACTTTGTTTTCAGGATTAAAAAAAAAGGAAATGTAATGCTATTAACATACACCTTTGAAAGAGAAGGTGAAGATTAGTGAAAGAAAAACAGATTGTTACAGCTAGACCCCAACACCTGACCTTTACTGCCCACCTGCTCGCACTCATCGACCTTTATCCCACAGTTTTTCCTTAAGCTCTTCTTTCCAGCTTATCTCTTAACTCCGGCAAACGGAAACCAAACCCTCCCTCAAGTGATAGCAACAGCCCTGACAAGAACTTGAGCTGGCCCAGACCACCCAGACCAGTTTCAGTAAAAACCCCCAATACATGCCTGCTGCAGATGGACCACCGAGTGACCTCTAGAATGACCAACAACTACCTTTACCTCATTATAATAATAAAATCTACACCCAAGAAGGACCACAAGCCTCATTTACATAACATACAATGTCTGTATAGGCATGTTTCCTTAAGGCACATGTGCAGCCTTATGCCTTCCACTATGTAGGATGACAAGGCTTCTCTATCTAGATAATCATCCTAAACTAAATAAAAGGAACCCATTCACCCTTGCCTGGGGAGTCACGGCTTTTGAAGTTATTCCCTGTGGTCTCCTTATTTGCTGCAAATAAAGTTTACTTTGTGTGACAATTCCACCTGGTGTATCTGTGACTCACCAAGAAACAAACTCATGTTGGTTTGGTTACAAGGTGGAATGATTTAAATCATGCCTAGGATGGGGGGAGGAAGAAGGGGTGGGGAGGGTGGGGCAATAAAATAAAAAATTAAAACAAATCATGTCTATCACACCCCATTTCAACAGACTCCAAAGGCTCTCTGAATTCCTCTCTGCAATTTTGTAATGCAATTTTGCTTTGTCAAATATTTCAAAAATTGTTTTTTTGGGGTGTTGCTTTTTTTTTTATGTAGATTTGTCCCATGTGATTTTTTTTAAAACTGGACTTTTAAATTGAACCAGTATTTTTGTCCGTCTGAAGGAATGCATGAAATATATTTGGAAATCAGCTATCCTAACAATTTCTAAAATTATTAAAGAAACATTTGATTTAATAACTGTTCTGCCCCTTAACTACTCCCTGCTAAGCATCTTAAAGCGGGTGAGGAGGTTTTAGGAAGGTTTCCTTTTTTTTAAAAGCCTGAGAAACTGGGACTTCCCTACATTTCAAAGCACAAAGGCCTATTATTCAAGGAAAGGGGCCAGGGAGGCAGAGCAATTCAGTTTTGTAGGCCACCGTGTACTTCTTCCTTTCTCCTGCCAAATCAAGGCTCACCCCAGTCCCAAGTGGACCGCAAGCAGGGCAGTCCTCTGTGAAAAAGTGAAAGC
Source organism: Halichoerus grypus (assembly GCF_964656455.1). NCBI lineage: Eukaryota > Metazoa > Chordata > Mammalia > Carnivora > Phocidae > Halichoerus > Halichoerus grypus. The sequence continues at coordinate 166,791,593 of NC_135712.1, read as the reverse complement.
AATCGAGGAAAAAGAAAAAGCGGCCAGCCAGGAGAGCCTGGGGAGCACTCATTATATGTGAATAGAGCCGGTGAAAAGGGGCCTTTGCTGGGCTGCCTGGGTGGGGCCTCTCCATTCACACTCCCATTGTAAATTCCATCTGTGTGCTATCATTTCCTGACCCAGAAACGGGAAAATGTTTCTGCCATAAATTTCCCTAGGACCTTGCCTGGCCACAAAATCACTCCCTATGAAGTTCACTGGCTCCTTGGAGAGCTAGTGAATGTTTAAGATCATGTTTGCCTATGATACCCTCTCTTCATTTACTAAAGGGTCTCTTTCCAATCTCCCTTGTTTTCCTCTCAGGAGCTGGGTCCTCGGTGAAATGAAATAAAAGTGCAATGGTCATGAAGAAAACTCCAGAGGAAATCAGAAGCTCTCCTGTCCATATGCTTAAAATAAATATGCAGATCAAAGTCCTTGTTTATTCCCAGAAAATTTTCGTATCATTATTAATTTTTATCATCAGTTCATAGAATTACTAGTAATGTGAGACTATCAGTTTAGGAATTGTATGTGTTAAATAATCTCATTATGACTGAAAATAGTTTTGTAAACCTCACTTTTCAGAATGACAGTTTAGCTGGAATTAAATTTCAGATTCACCATCCTTTGCCCTCGATACTTCAAAATATTATTTATTTTTAAGATTTTATTTATTTGAGAGAGAGACAGAGAGAAAGAGAGTGAGAGAGCACAAGCAGGGGGAGCAGCAGAGGGAGAGGAAGAAGCAGGCTCTCCACCGAGCAGGGAGCCCGACAAGGGGCTCGATCCCAGGACCCTGGGATCACAACCTGAGCAGAAGACAGATGCTTAACGGACAGAGCCACCCACGTGCCCCCAAAATATTATTTACTATAGTCTGCCTACTCTTTTTAATAAAATAAGTTTTCTGTAAATACAATTGTTTTGTTTATATATATATATACATATATATATGTATATATATATATGTATTTCACTAGCCCAAAGCTGATGCTAGTCAAGTATCACATGGTAACTTGACTATTGAAATAAGTCTGAGAAACTGAGGTTGTAAGTAAGAAAACAGAAAGGATGTAGAGCAGCGGTTCTTAAACTCTAGCATGTGTTAGAATCACCTGGAAGAGTTTCAGATTCAGTAGTTCAGGGCGGAGGGCCTGAGAATGTACATTTCTCACAAAAGCCCAGTGGTGCTGATGCTGCTGGTCCCTGGGACCACAGCCTGAGAACCCCTGATGGAGGGAATGGCTGTACCAGATGTCAAACATCTAGGAGAACATTACATATATTCAGAGGCTCAATAACATCTGAATTCAAACTCAGTAAACATTCTGGTGCCTACCTACAGACAAAGGCTAAGTGCTTTCCGTGGTAGTGGTTATGGGTCTTAATCCACCATGCAGACACAAACTATTTTTATAACTCAACTTCATTTTTAGACCCTATTCTACCAGAGTGGCAAAATGTAACCTCAGTTAATCTGAAGCCTTCCTCCCACTTTCAGGGAATGCCTCTAGGTTCTAGGCGCTTTTGGAGAATCGTAGTGGAAGGAGGGAGTGGGGTGGGACAGAAGTGCACTCTAGTCCTTGCTGTCATCTCTCCAAGCAGTTGTCAAGTGAAATTGCCATCACCTTGTCAGGCCTGTAGGCTTCAATCCTCAGTGACCTACACTGACATTTCCTTCACCCCCAGGCTGCAGGACCTCTTCCAGTCCAGCACCATTTGTGGGCCACTCTGGGCACCCAGAACCTGCCAGCTGTGTCCTTTCTGCTCCCCAGGGCTCTGTCTAGAAGGGAGGGCACAGGCCCTTCTCACTCTGGGTCCTGCTGCATCTGTGCTTCATTACACCCCGTCTGTCTCTCCTCCTTCCACCCACCTCTCTCCTCTGCCCAGAACAGTGGAATCCATTGCCAGTCTGAAGGAGAATCTCCCTCTCTCTTCAAACCCCTTGCTCTCACCCATTTTGACCAGTCCTGGGCTCTCAATGTTCCCCTAAGGGCTTTAGGCTTTTGAAAACCAAAGCCAGAAAGACTCCTATTTGTTTTTTCTGCTCTGACATTTCCTTTCCTGAGTTAATAAGTACAGAATGGCCAGCTGCTTAAGCGAGGAAAACTGTATAAAGGAAAGATGCTTAGAAGGGAGAAAAAAATAAATTTACTTTAAATATACATACATACACACATTAGCATTTTAGAATTATTACCAGGCAATGCTGTGAAGTAGATAATACTCTTCCATTTTATAGATGAGAAAATTGGGGCTCAGAGAGATTAAAAAGCCTGGCCTAAAGTTACATAGGTCAGGTTTGGAACTTGAGGCTTCTGGTTCTGAATCCAAGGCTAAATACACTGTACCTCAGCTTAACCTCCAAATGAAGAAAGGGAGAGAGAGAAGCCTGTCATTGGAAGGCAAAGCCCAGCATACGGATCAGCAGATGTGTGCTGGGAAATAATTTGGTCTAAGAGATACTAGGAAGCCAAAATATAGGTGGTAACAAGGGAGAATAAGAAAACAAATCAAGGGGCGCCTGGGTGGCTCAGTCATTAAGCGTCTGCCTTCGGCTCAGGTCGTGATCCCAGAGTCCTGGGATCGAGCCCCTCATCAGGCTCCTGCTTGGCGGGAAGCCTGCTTCTCCCTCTCCCACTCCTCCTGCTTGTGTTCCCTCTCTTGCTGTGTCTCTCTCTGTCAAATAAATAAATAAATAAAATCTTAAAAAAAAAAAAAAGAAAACAAATCAAGAAACAGGATGTATGGGAAGCAAGGGGTTAACAGGTTTATAAACAGCAGAGCAGGAGACTAAGGAGTCAAGAGGTCCAGAGTCAAGGCCACAGATCTGGGAGTAACCATTTCCTGACTGAGAGAGACAGGTTAGGAGTCCAGAAAACCAACACCCAAACCAAAGTGTTCTGTGCCCCTCAAATCCTAAGCAGACTAGGAATCAGGAATACAGGGAGTCATGGAAGTAAATCAAAGCATCAGGAGTCAAGAGCAAGACCTTCAACTATGAAAGGGTACATCTGCCTTTAAGTTGTCCTCCTGGGAAACGAAGAGCCTACGATTTGAGTAGGAACATGAGTGTGACAGGATGTAACTGAGTGAAAAGTCATGACAAGAATGGGGGAGCAGAGATGAGAGAATGACCTCAGGGTCAAAAGGCACCTCATTGTGCACAGGAAACATCTGTTGTCTTTGTAAGGCATGCCCTCTTCTGATAACCAAGCCCAACTCATCCTTTTGAGGAATAAATTCCCCCAACATGGTTCATGTCTTCCAACTGAATAAGCCCCCAGGCATGACAGAATAGGGCCTGCCATTCTGCAATGCCCTATCTGAATTCTTGACCCATAGAAATTATGAAAGATCACAAGTGATATTTACTATTTTTAAGCCACACTGTTTTGAGATTGTTTGTTACACAGCGATAGATAACTAATACAAAGTCTAAGAACAAAATAGCAAACGGTTATTAGCTCAAGTGCTAACTCCAATCAACTGATAGTTGTCTGAAGAAAGGGCTGAGCAAGAAAGAGGAGGTGAAATTAAATTATTCGTGTCTGCCATGAAGTGGGAAGTGATAGCAACTGTGTTTTTTATTTGCCAACCCTGGTCGAAGACAACTGACTACAGACTCAGATAACTATGCTCAAAGAGGGAAAGGAAGAAAAAGACAGGTAGAGGGGGAAGCAGAAAAAGCCCTGGACTTGATGATAAGATACAAGAATTCCAATCTTGGCTACTTACCAGCCATGGGAACTTGGGTAAGTTGTTATCCTCTCTGGGCCTCCATTTCTTCAACTGCAAAATCATGGGATTGTTGTCAGGGTTAAATTAAATGAGACTGTGATACAAATGTCCTTAACAAATGGGAGTATAGTGGGAGTCCTGGCTGAGCCTAAGCAAACTTTGGGTGTGTGGAATTGGATTTGAGGTCCATTTGACTTTCAAAAACAGCAACAAGTCACAGCATTCAAAGCCTTCCTAAAGCTTTTCTCCCCAAAGTGCATCCTATGAAATACTAGGTCTACAGGATGTTAATAGTATTTTCATTGAAATACTAGTTATGTGGGATCTTAATAAGTATTACACATATAAAAAGAGTTTGCTTACATACATTTACCAAATGACCCAGCAATCCCATTCCTGGGTATTCACATTAGAGGAGTGAAAATTTATGTTTACACAAAAACCTGTACATAAATGTTTACAGCAGATCTATTCAAAATCACCAAAGACTGGAAGAACCCTGAATATGTTTCAACAGTATAAATAAACTGTGGTACATCCATATCATGGAATACTACTCAGCAATAAGAAAGAGCTAAACATACATACACACACACACACACCTTTAATAATTGATACATGCAACAACAAGGATGAGTCTCAAAGGTATTACCTGAATAAAAGAATCCAGTCTCAAGGGCTACATGGTATGTAATTCCATGTATATGACATTCCTATAAAAAAGAAATGGCAAAAAGAAAACTATATGGGTGGAGAACAGGTCAGTGGTTGCCAGGGGTTAGAGAAGTAGGGGATGTGACTATAAAGGGGTAACACAAGGGAGTTCTGGGGTATAATAAAACTATTCTGAATCCTGAATGCTGTTGTGGTTACACAAATCCATGTACAAAATTTCATAGAAGTGTACATTAAAAAAATGTTAATTTTACTTTATATTATTTTTCAAAATAAAATTAAAAGAAGAGTTCACATAAATGTGGGAAATTTGAGGCTAAAGTAAAATAGGATACTTTACAACAGGACTTCTCAGAGACTTTAACATGCTTTAATCACATACTTAATAGGTATTAATTAATTGAATGCTTATTTAATCACAAATGAGTATCTATCGGGGCACCTGGCTGGGCTCAGTCGGTGGAGTGTGCGGCTCTTGATCTCAGGGTCATGAGTTCAAGCCCCATGTTGGGCATAGAGTTTGCTTAATTAAAAAAAAATTTTGGGGGGGTCGCCTGGGTGGCTCAGTCATTAAGCGTCTGCCTTCGGCTCAGGTCATGATCCCAGGGTCCTGGGGTCGAGCCCCACATCGGGCTCTCCGCTCAGCGGGAGGCCTGCTTCTCCCTCTCCCACTCCCCCACTTGTGTTCCCTCTCTCACTGTGTCTCTCTCTGTCAAATAAACAAATAAAATTTAAAAAAATTTTTTAAATTAAAAAAATAATAATAAATTTTTTTTTAAATGAGGGGCGCTTGGCTGGCTCAGTCAGTGGAGCATGTGACTCTTCATCTAGGGGTTATGAGTTTGGGCCCTGTGTGGGGTGTAAAGATTACTTAAAAATAAAAAAATTTTTAAATCTTTAAAAAAATGAGTATCTGTGATTCTCAAAGACTAGAAGAGAAAATGTACAGCATTTTCCCAACTTATTTGACCACAGAACTTTTTTTTCTCAGACCATCTCAGGAGCCTGGTATTTCCTAGATTCACTCTGGGAAATTCAGATTTGGTAACAGGTATGAGCTCTTGCCTTAATATCTGGGATCCAGGGAAAACTAAAACCATAGGTTGTGAGTCTGGTACTATTTAACACTGAATAACTGAGACTGCCCTATACAAACGCCAGAATGAGGGGGTTACAAATAATAAAAAGCAATAAGTACTTCTCTGGCTTTTAAAATTTTGTATATATATCTAAGAATACACAGAGGGGCGCCTGGGTGGCTCAGTCGTTAAGCATCTGCCTTCGGCTCAGGTCATGATCCCAGGGTCCTGGAATCGAGCCCCGCATCGGGCTCCCTGCTCAGCAGGAAGCCTGCTTCTCCCTCTCCCTCTGCCTCTCCCCCCTGTTTGTGCTCTCTCTCCCTCTCTCAAATAAATAAATAAAATCTTAAAAAGAAAATTTTTAAAAATACACACAAATATTCCTCTGTGTGTATGGGTGTACGGGAGTGTGTGGGTGTGTGGGGTGTCTGTCTATCACACACTTATTCATATGTACATATTTGAAAAAAAGTCTAGGCTCTAAGTGAATTTCACCAAAAGACTGATAGTGGCTAACTCTGTGGTAAAATATTGGGTAATATGAAATATTTGTTCTCTTTCTGCTTTTCTACATTTTCTGATTTTCACGCTGTGTGAATTACTTGTAAAACAAACAAAAATAGCTAAGGATTTAAAATAAGAAAATTTAAAAGTAAAATTAGCTATAATTCATTTGAACACCTACCATGTGCCAGGAACTGTACAAAGCACTTTCTATATATTATCTCTCTCATTGAGTCCTCACAATTTATGTGAGAGGCACTGTTACTATTTCCATTTTAAAGATGAAGAAATGAAACTTGAAGCAATTTGCCCATCTAGAATGATGTGGGTTGACTCTTGAATACAATTTTAGAAGCATACATGCACACACCAGCTGTTTTTGTATGTACTACACTTTAGAGACAGCTGGCTCAGTTGACTACGATCTAAGTCTCCAAATCCAAATATGACCATGCTTTCCAGCCTCAAATATCCTGATAATTCTCTCCTAGGTAACTAGGAATGTGGTAGAGTGAAAAACTTGGCCACAATATTTTGAGGTTCCTTCTTGTAAGAGGTAGAGTCCGCATTCCTCAAAACTGAGCTGATCTTGAGACCTGCAAATTTGTGTCTTAATTTTAATTCAGAATTTCTAAATTCTTGGCTGATGGAATACGGTGGAAGTGATACAGTATAGGTTCCAGAGGTGTTCCAACTTCTACCTTCATACTCTTGGAACCCCAAGATCACTGTGGTATGAAAACCAAAATGAAATACCACATAGGCAGTGAGGCCCAGCCTCAACCCAAATGAGTCCATACCCCAGATAACCTTACAAATGAATACAACCACATGAGTAAGCCCAAGCAAAATGAGCAGCTGAAAAACTACCCAGCAAACCCATAAAACAGTTCAGAGTGATATATTATTGTTGGTTCAAGACACTAAGTTGTGGGGTGACTTGTTATGCAGCAATAGCTAACTGATACAACTTGAATTTCTCTCTCTCAAGTTGTTGAGGTGTATGGGCTGGATCGATGCTACAAAGACATACTAACACAATGTGGTAAAAATCCTTTTAGTGAGGCTCTCTTGTACCTCTTTTCCTAATATAGAGATCACACCCACAGTCCAGGCCCAGAGAGTGACTACAGATCTCACACTCCTTTCCATATAGACCAAAGGTTTCTTCTTCTCAAAACAGAACTAACTATACAAGTGAACAGATGCTGGTAAGAAAGTGAGGAAGATTACATAAAAAAGAATATCAAGAGGGCTCCTTCTACATGAAAAGCAATGGAATACAATCATAGAAGCATACATGCACACATCCAGCTACTCATATGCACTCCACTTTAGGGACAGCTGGCTCAGTCGCATAGGAAAATGTATGCTGAAATCAATTAATGTTTTTTCCTTTGCTTTTACAGCACATTAGGTTTTCCTTCCAAGATTTAGTGAGTCATGAAACATATTAACTGTGGCAGGCTGAGTTTCAATTAAAGACAGAAGGCAAGGGTCATTTACCTACAACTAAATGCGTTTCAATAATAACAGACTTGTGAGCAAAAGGAACTTGCTGCGAGGAGAATATGAAAAATTGTTACTACAGCCATCATTTTCATTCAAACACAAATGGCTCTAGACCAGGAAATCATATTAGACCAAAACATGATATGGAACCCACTGCTAACGCCAAGAAATGTTCCTTGCAGTGGGTAACTCCCTGTTAAAATCAGCAACCATGATAATAGGAAAAAAGTATACCCTAGCTTCTTGATTATCACCTCTCTTGACAGGATGACTCAGCATATTTTCATTTTACAAAATACCAGAATGTTGTTGCAGATTAATTCAACTCTTAAAATAAAATTATAGTCTACATTTTTAAAAGCAACATCACTAACAAAATAGTGCAGTGCTGTCTGGGTTTGATGATGACAATCCTTTTCAGAAGAAAGTGCCTCACAGGGAAGAGAATACAGATGTTATCTTGTGACTCCTTCACAGCGGGTCACTTTGCATTCCTTGCTCTCTTTGAAATGCTACTGACAGAACGCCCTCTCAGTCTTTCCTTCCTCTTCGTTTCTCATATTTCTTGGCAGTCCCTTTGTTGATTTCAATCACTTGGCCCCTTCTAATTCCCCCTTTCCTTGAACCTTAGTCTTCTCTTTTCTGCCTTACCTGATATACAAAGAGTATAACTGCTCCTCACATGACAGCCCCACATTTCTCTGGTGTTAGCACAAAGAAAGAATTCTCTTTCAGACAGGGTCTGGTTACCCTGCAATTTTCTGTGTCCTTCTTTTCTCAAAGATACAGGTCAGTCAGTCTGTGTGTGTGTGTTGGGGGGTGGGCAGTGTGTGTGTGTGTGTGTCTCTCTCTCTCTCTGTGTCTGTCTGTCTCTGTCTCTCTGTCCAGGCATCCAATCTGTGATAAAAGAGTGAGACTATGTTTGGTTAATATTCTGACTGAGTGAAAGTAGGACTTAATCATAAGCAAATTTTAAATGGCTCTTTCAAACATTTCCTTAGAGTGGTACCAGACATAGCTTCTAACATAGAAGTAGAAATTAAATTCAAGTCAACAATTACTGAATGTCTACCACCTGCCATACCTCACACTGGGGATAGGGATCTAAGTAAGGCTTAGGTTCTGCCATCAAGGAGAAAAATTTTTTTTTAGAGATTTTATTTATTTATTTATTTAGAGTATGTGCACGAGCAGGAGGAGGGGCAAAGGGAGAGGGAGAGAGAGTATCTCAAACAGACTCTGTGCTCAGCACAGAGTGCAACACCGGGCTCGATCTCAGGACTTTGAGATCATGACCTGAGCCGAAATCAAGAGTTGGATGCTTAACTGACTGAGCTACCCAGGCACCCCAAGGAGAAAACTTTATAAAGAAAAATTATAAAGAAAAGCAAAGAGTAACAGTGAACTATCTGATGGAAAACCTAACAAATATCACCTGAGTATCACCAATTGGAAAGAAATTATTAGTATATTGAGATTCTGTTTCTTTATTTTTAATATGGGTATAACAATATTAATAATAATGCTTTTGCAAAATGATTACTATGGGAGTCAAACTAGACTATGATTGAATGTATCTTCCAACTCTGAAATTAAATTTCATTTCCAGGGCGCCTGGGTGGCTCAGTTGGTTAAGCGACTGCCTTCGGCTCAGGTCATGATCCTGGAGTCCCTGGATCGAGTCCCGCATCGGGCTCCCTGCTCGGCAGGGAGCCTGCTTCTCCCTATGACCCTCACCCCTTTCATGTGCTCTCTCTCTCTGTCTCAAATAAATAAATAAAATCTTTAAAAAAAAAAAAAAAATTTCATTTCCATTTGATCAGCATTTATTCAGTGCCTATCTTGGGCCAGGTCCTGTGAAAATAAAAAGGAAATCCATAATCCCCAAAATGAAAGCACCCAACAGCTGAGGGAGAGACACATCAAAAATATAATATAGTGCGATTATGTGCGGTAACAGAGATACAGAAAATGTACCAGATCTTAGAGGACAGATGAAATTCTCCAGCCAGAAGTCTGGTGAGTAGGGAAGAAAGGAAAAGTGCATCAAAGGATGCTACAGAAACAGGGTATATAAAAACAAGTATCTCTCATGAAGGCCCTTCTATGTAGTGGTCACTATATTAAGCCCTTCACAGACAACATTTTCAATAAATAAAGATTACCTAGAGGGCTCCCCTTCTTGAAAACATCATGCCCTGTTAACTTACAGAGTTTGGTTTTGGTGGCTGTCAGGTCTATTGGCCTAGAGAGACTAAGAGCCAATTGCCCAGATGAAAAAGGGGGAAAGCACTGAAATAGAAGTGCAAAGTGATGGGTTCTCACCCCGCTGTTACTGTGTCTGTAGGGATGTCTCTTAGCTTGCTAGTCCTCAGTTTCCTAATCTGCAAAATGGATTTTAATACAAGCTGACCTTGTGAGGTTGTTGGGATAATGGATGTATAAAAGGCTCACAAGTCTGTCTTAGTGCTCTGCAGGGTAAGGCCCAGGATGGAAACTCACTTGCCTATAGGGGCCTGGGAGGTAACATAACTGAGTGAAGCAGGCCTGTGAGAATTCTGCCAATTGTTGTATCAGTTAGCTATTGCTATGTAACAAATCACCCTACAACTTAGTGGCTTAAACCAACTTTTCACTATTCTATGAGTTTGATGGTAGTTTTTCTGCCGCTGTTTTGACTGGGCTCACTCTTAAAGTGGTTTATATTCAGTTGTAAGGTTAGCTGGGGGCTGGGTTCATTTGGAAGAGCGAAGCAGCTACTCCTTGTTGGTTAAAGTTGAAAGTTGTCACATAGAAAATTGGGCCCCTTGCTGCCAATCCATTGTTCCTGAAAAATTGAAATATTTGTGTGTGTGTGCGTGTGTAAATCCCTGATTTTTAAGTATTAACTATTTTTATTAACAGAAAACATTGTATGACCCTACAAAACATATCTATGGATTGGATTTTGGGTTTAGGCCCCCAAATGGGAACCTCCCTGTTAAGTAGTGTTTTTACCCAGTCTTTACTTCTGTGTCCAATCTATTAGGTTTTTCTCAGGCCCAAGGGGCTATATCAGGCCCACCTGTGCTCTCTTCCTTAGTCCCGGATCTCTTGGTCAATAGTTCTCAAGATGTGGTTCACAGATTAATAGGGTCATCATCACCTGAGAATTTGTTAGAAATGCAGATTCTTGCCCCTACCAGACCTACTGATTCAGACACTCTAGGAGTGGGGGCTCCAGGTGAGTCTCATGCTTACTAAAGAGTAAGCAGTAGAGAGAACTACTGCTTTCCATACATACCTGAGAGGAGAAAGGGTGGGAGGGATATACAGACGGACTTTCAGAACTAGAGAAATTCTCCTCCTTGAGCACCACCAGGCAAGCCACAGGCTCCCATTTTTAATAAGATGAGATAACAACAAGCCAGATTGTGTGGCACATACCAAAAGGGCCATGGGTTCAGTGCCTTCTGATCAAGAAGACTTCACCCTGGGGCTTCTGGCTGGCTCAGTGGAAGAGCATGCAACTCTTGATCTTGGGGTTGTAAGTTTGAGCCCCACGCTGGGGTGTAGAGATTACTTAAATAAATTTTTTTTAAAAAACTTAAAAAGAAGAAGAGGACTTTACACTAGTTCCCAGTCCTTCCTGTGTACTAGAGTCAGGAGAACTTTACAAAATTTGATGCCTGGGTCCCACCCCCTGAGATTTTTTTTTTTTTTTAAAGATTTTATTTATTTATTTGACAGAGAGAGAGAGGGAACACAAGCAAGGGGAGTGGGAGAGGGAGAAGCAGGCTTCCCACAGAGCAGGGAGCCCGATGCGGGGCTCGATCCCAGAACTCTGGGATCATGACCCGAGCTGAAGGCAGACGCTTAACGGCTGAGCCACCCAGGCGCCCCGCCCCCTGAGATTCTGATGCAAACGGTCTGAGAGGCAACCTGGCCCTCAAGAGTCTTAAATGCTCTGCAAGTGTCTCTAATTTGCAACCATGGGAATTGGGCCTTGAAACGAGAAAAGAAACGGGTAATTGTAGATGTCTCTGGGGGAAAGCACTGGGGAATTAGAAGACTGGGAAAGAGTCTCACTTTTTTTTTTTATCTACTCTTATAATGGGAACTTCCTCCAGGTCTTCCTTGAATTTCTAGCAGATTAGCATTCCAATCACTTCCCACAGAGCACAATGCTTAGCAATGAATGCAATTCAGTGCTTTGCAGGACTTGTCTTTGGGAAATTTATTTTCTTAAAAAAAAATGTTAGAAGGGGAAGAAGGGAGGAGGAGAGAGAGAAAGAGAGAGAGAGATGGGTAGAACTAGAACATGAACAAATAGGAAAAAGGAGATATTTGCAAAAATACCTAAGCAAAAGAAACAGTTTGGACAAAGGCTGGTGGTAATTCTGTAAGGGGGCATGTAGAAATAATGAGAAAACCAGCTTACCTGAGCAGAGGTATGTGCTGGGAAATGGAAAGAGATAAACAGGTGTAACAGAAGTCTGATCTTAAATAGGCTTGGAGAAAAAGATGGGAGTGTATTAGTCAGGGTTCTCCAGAGAACTAGAACCAATAGAATGTGTAGCTATATGAAAAGATGTAAGGAATTGGCTCATGTGATTTGGAAGCTGAGAATTCCCAAGATCTACAGGCTAAGTCAGAAGCTAGAGACCCAAGAGAACTGATAGTGTAGTTGCAGTCTGAAGGCTGGCAGGCTTCAGACCCAGAAAAAGCTAGTTTCAGTTTGAGTCTGAAGACAGGAAAAAGTTGATGTCCCAGTTTGAAGGCAGGCAGGCAGGAGAAATTCTCTCTTACTCACAGGAGGATGAGCCTTTTTGTTCTATTCAGACCTTCAACTGATTGGATGATGCCCACCCACATTAAGGAGGGCAATCTGCTTTACTCAATCTATGGATTTAAATGTTAATCTCATCCAAAAACACCATTACAGAAACATTCCAAATATCTGGGCACCCTGAGAAAAGTAATAAAGGGAAACTTCACTAGAATGGAGTGGGAAGGCCAGCAGGGGGAGCTCTCACACCCTACCACTCTGTGTCAGTTGCAGACCTAACAGGAAGAGAGGGACACTGCAAGTGGACACTACTTTACCATCCCAGCAGCAGGAAGAAAGGCTCTCCTCCTCCCCTGGCAACAGCCCAGCCAATGAGAGGCAGTCACAACTCAGTCAATGAAAAGCCACTATACTTCCAGCGCCCAGTTCACCCTAATGGACTCTTTGTTTATAACAGCGCTTCCAACTTCCTGCTTTCCCCTATAAAAGAGCCTTTCTCTCCTTTGTTCCGCAAACTTGCCTGTGATTTTAATGTAACTTGCTTGTCCCTGATTACAATTCTTTGCTATTTATTTTTTTGTAAAATAACTGCCTGTTTGATTTTGAAGGTTAACAATTCCATGGCCCAGTCAAATTAACACATAAAATTAACCATCACAGGGAGTATGGACTTGAATCTGTGAACCAGTGTTTCCAAAATGTGGTGCATGTAGACCTAGACCAATGAAACACTACAAAAAAAGGTATTGTGAAAATATGTCTCAGAAAACACTGCATTCTAAGGCATATTAATATATGAAAGCTATGAATCATCTTGCAGGAAAGAAATGGTTTATAACTTCGGCAACCTAGCATTTCTCTGACATTTGATCACAGAATCTGTTTTTTACTTAAAGCCTATTAATTTCCTATGGAACAAAAGCTTCACATAACAAACTTTGGGAAAAGCTAGTCCAAGCCATGAGAAGATAATATAGATTTGGAACCTGAAAAGGGACATGAAAACAGGATTTTAGTAAGATAAATTTGGCTGTAGTATGCAGTGATATAAAAGGAAAGAGAGCCTGGAGGCAGAAAGAAGCTACTTTAGCAAGGAAGCTCCTTTAGCAATCAAGATCTGAGGATAGACAGAGGCTTGCACTTGGGTGGGAATGGTGGAGGGGGAGGAGGAAGGAAATAGACCTTTTATGGAAAAGTATCTGCATATATGAATTATATATAGAAAAGAGTAGTAGAGAACTCCAAAGTTTGGAGTTTGGTAAGTGAAAGAATAAAGAGCCACTGATGGAGAAAGTTGGAAGGAAAAGACTGGTTCATGGGCACAAATGTGGTATGTTCAGGGGTTTGTTTTGTTTTATTTTGTTTTTTATGTTCAGTTTTCAATATGTTAGGTTTGGAGTCATGGTAGACAGAAGTCTGTAAGAAATATTTAGCAGTTTATGGAATTATGAGACTTGTGTGAGTAATAGTAAAATTATAAATCAATTTGGAAAAAAAATTATATATCAATTTGGGAATCATCAGCACAGAGCTGGAAACTAAGCCACAAGGGTACCCTCTTACCCACTTCCCCATTTCCCTCAGCCAGGCCAATCCATTCTCTTTGAAAAGGGCTTCATTTTGGAACAACATGCTTCCTAAGCCAGTTTCAGGTCCTCCTAATAATAGCCTCACAAAGGAGCATTGAATTATATTCATTCCTGAGCACAGCTCTGGGCTCTGGGGTGGTAACCAAGCACCATCAGCAGGTAGTTTAAGGAAATAAGCCCGGGAGGAAGCTCTTTAGATATGCAAGGAGGATTAGCTTTGGAATTTCACCACATTTATGGAGCACAAGTCAACTGTGAACAGAAACATTATGCCCTTCTTGCTACATGCCAATAGTACCTTCTACTACAGAGCCTATTATGAAATCCCCAGGCCCAAGGGACCCAGACACCAGTAGATTTTAAACAAATTTCATAAACTAAAAACCACACTTGTAGGGGCGCCTGGGTGGCTCAGTCGTTAAGCGTCTGCCTTCGGCTCAGGTCATGATCTCAGAGTCCTGGGATCGAGTCCCACATCGGGCTCCCTGCTCCGCGGGAGGCCTGCTTCTCCCTCTCCCACCCCTCCTGCTTATATTCCCTCTCTCACTGTGTCTCTCTCTGTCAAATAAATAAAAAAATCTTAAAAAAAAAAAAAAAAACACACTTGTAATCCAGTTGCCTGCACTCAGGAACATACATTGAAGCAGTGTCAACCAATTCGGGAAGTGCTTACAAAATGCCTACTGTGCACTTGGCCCTGATATGACCCATGGTCTTTTCCCTTTTCCTTCACACTGGACCTCTGGAGTCAAACAGTCTCATATTTGAATCCCATCTGTAACCTCTACCAGCCATATGATTCTAAGCTAGTTAGTTAAATGCACAGGGCCTTGATTTTCTCATCTACAAAAATGGGATAAATAAATAACTCATTCATTTATTTATGCATTCATGTGCACATTCATTCATCCAATGAATACTTTGGAGCTCCTACCATAGCTTTGACTATACTAAGTGCTGGGACTCTCCTAGTAGTGAAAGAAACAGATATAGGAGAGGAAAAAGTTTTTCTTACCCCTCTTAGGGTACCTGGCTGGGTCTGAAAATTAAACTGACAAAAACTTATTAACAGGAAAAAAAGTATACAAATTTATATAAGTTTTACATGACACAGGAGCCTTCCTAAGGAAGTGAAAATGCAAAAAAAAAAAAAAATTGAGTATGTTTATGCTAGGTTTGATGAAGAGTAGACAGAGGTGGAAGAATATGATAGATCAGGGAACATGAAGGAAACTTAGCAAGGCCTGTTTGTTAGCATTCTTCTCAGCGTCCCTTTGTCTTTAGTCTTTAGAGATAAGGATGCTCCTTTCCAAAAAAAAAGATGCTCCTTTCCTCCAGAAATAGGAAGGACAACTATCACACAAAGATTTTATGACTTGTTTTACAGAAGAAGGGTAGGCAGAGGCCAGAATGACCTTCCTGCTTCTGCTGTTTTCAAACTCCTTCAATTTAAAATATTCAATATGGGGCACCTGAGTGGCTCAGTCGGTTAAGTGTCCAACTCTTGATCTCGGCTCAAGTCATGATCTCAGGGTCATGAGATCAAGCCCCACATCAGGCTCTATGCTGGGTGTGGAGCCTGCTTAAGATTCTCTCTCTCCCTCTCCCTCTTCCCCTACCCCCCCCCCCAGAAAAACAAAAAACAAAACCAGAAATTTATTTTATAAATAAATAAATAAATAAAATATTCAATATGACAAGGACACCTGGCTGGCTTGGTGAAGTGTGTGATTCTTGATCTCAGGGTCTTGGGTTTGAGCTCCGTGTTGGGTATAGAGACTAGTAAAAAATAAATAAACTTTAAAAATAATAATAATAATAAAATACTCAATATGTCAAAGTGCCATATTTGGGGTGGCATGTCATAGGCATGGTCCCTATAGCATTGAAGCTGAAACCTTACTTGACCGTGAGGATAATCAAATGAGATCATATGTGTAAACGACAAGATACAATGGTTCATACATAAAGGTAACTCAATAAATGCTAGCCTAGTTTCCTTCTCAAGGGTACCAGGATATGTAATCCCAAAATATATCTCTTTGGCCTATGGATTATTTTGAGCTAACGACACCTGAGAACCAGCAGAGGCAGGAAAAGCTCTTTACTGCTTCCCTCTAACTGCTTAAAAATCAAGTATAAATTTCCCCTTTTGTATAGGAAATTTACATTTAGAAAGGAAATTTCCATTTGTAAAGTTATTCCTGTACCAGGAAGAAAGACAACTTTTATCACCTGTGAGGCTCTTATCTGCATAACAAGACATCCCATCCTTATCTTATGTTTCCTCCTCTTGCCTTCCCATAACTTGCCTCCCCAACCAGAAACTCAAAAACCCCTTTTCCTTTGTCTGGCCTAAGATGGTATATAAGCCTCAACTACCTGGACACCTCCTTGAGTTTCAATTCTTTGTGAAACTCCCTTGTGTACCTGTGTAATTAAAACTGGTTTTTTTCTTGTTAATCTGTTTATTATCAGTTTGATTCCTGAGCCAGTGACACTAGGAAGGCAGAGAAAAAAGGTTTTTCCTCCCCTACACATCCTTCCCATAGACCACGGAACACAAACTTCCGTGCCTAGGGCGGCCAACATAAATGTGTGCAGCACTGGGGACTATGCAAATCTAGAGGGCTCCTGTCCCCACTAAAAGGCAGTGTACTCAGCATTAGCCAATGGTTTCTAGGAAGGGATACAGATCCAACATTCTAGATCTTCCCATTTTAAAGAAGAGTAGGAAACCTGGATGTGAAATATCCCTATTTTTAAATGTTGGCAACTAACTCCAAACCCTGGGTGGACCAAATAAAATACATCTGACCCAGGGGCTGCCCATTTGTAACTTCCGTTACAGACTAACCCTGACAAGGCAGGGCACTCAGATGACTCCTAGTTTTAACTACTCTTTGAGCATTGTACAGGAAGACTAAAGGACCCTCCAGTAAAATCCTTATTTCACTCCAGCTTGGTCCCAATCAATCAGCACCACTCCGTTCACGCTCCAATGAAACAGGAACCTGGTGTGACAGGATCATTATCACCAGAGGAAAGGACGATCTCACCATGGGTCATCAGCTTGCATTATATAAATGAATCTAAGGGCTCGATATGAGGAAACAATGAAAATGCACTCAACAGGGCAGTGAGGCACAAGCAGGTCAGGAACTGAATTGTGCTGATCAAACTTAAAGGACCAATCACAGATATGCCAGGAACATACAGTCAGCACTTTCAGGTGACATTTTCCCAGTGTGATACTGCTTTCATGCTTCCTTCGTCTCTGAGTCATTCTTTCTGCTTCAATCTATTTTGTTTATAGATTTAATATCTGGCACTATTCCTCTAAAGAGCTCACGATTTCCCTCTGTCTTCTCTTCCTGCTCCTGCTTCAGAGCAGGACAGATGGAAAACCAAATAAGCAATGACAGACATAAAAAGATATGGATATTTATAATGCTTTGGTTTGGGGCCCCAAATGAAGCTGGCCCAACAGACACAAGACTGAAGCTGCCTCATCCCTTCCAGAAGAGTCTAAGCATTGTTGACTCCAACATACACCTTGTTTTAGAAAACCCAGTAATTAGGGGCGCCTGGGTGGCTCAGTTGGTTGAGCGGCCAGCTCTTGGTTTCAGCTCAGGTCATGATCTCAGGGTCCTGGGATCAAGCCCCACCTCCAGTTCTGGGCTCAGCTCGGAGTCTGCTTCAGGATTCTCTCTCTCCCTCTGCCCCTCCCCACACTTGTTCTTTCTCTCTCTCAAATAAATAAATCTTAAAAAAGAAAACCCAATAATTACAATTCTGTGCTAAAGACCTACACTTCCCCCCCATTTAAATGTGTTTCTTTTATTCTGCCACTTAAGGGTAACTGAGCATTCTATGAGTCAGCCATGACCCTGACAGACCTGAGTCATCTAGAAGTCCACCACATGCTCTGGGAAGACCAATATCTGATAGGTTTCTCAGCTATTGGGAAGGTCTGGGGACAATGAAACTGGTACCCTGCCACATTCTTTGATGTGCATGGGACACAAGAGGCTGATGTAAGAGACACTGAACACAACCCACAATAAGTATTCCCACCCTGTATGATGGGAATTCCTTAAAGGGATGGGCTGTTAGAAAAGACAAAGGGGGGCACTTGGTTGGCTCCGTCAGTTAAGTGTCAACTTGATTTCAACTCAAGTTGTGATCTCAGGGTTGTGAGATCAAGCCCCGTGGGCTCCACGCTTAGTGCAGAGCTTGCTTGAGATTCTCTCTCTCTCCCTCTCCCTTTGCCCCTCTCCCCACTCACTCTCTAAATAAATAAATAAATAAATAAATAAATAAACAAACAAATAAATAAATAAATAAAATCTTTAAAAAAAAGGAAGAAGAAAAGACAATAAGGCCACTAAAAATAAATCACCATGAATGAAGGAGTCTGGCAGGGTGAATGTCTTAGCTTAGGTTGCCATAACAAAATACCGTAACTAAATAAATACCTTGATTATATTTTCTGGGAATGAAAATGACTTTCATGGGAAACTGAGCTTGGTGGTACCCTATGCGTATGGCTACAAATAGCCTTTAAATCACAACTTTAAATTGGGAACTTTTTAACACTTACGTTACTTGAACTCTTTGGCATCTGATATTGTTGGCAACTCCTTCCTTGACAGTCTCGCCTCTCTTTTCTTTTCCCCCTGAACCCCTCTGGCTACTTTTGGTATGCCCTGGCCAAGGCTGGTGCAGGCAAGGAGGCAGGAAAAAGAGAGAAGACACAAGGACGTACCTATGGCACAGAACGAAATGGCCTGAAGCAGTAGTACCTAGAACCTTGAGGGCTGCAGGGCCCATTCCCTAGCCTACAGAGGAGGGAGTGGTGGATCAGACTTGAGAGGAGCTATACTGACCCCTGCACTTTGGTCACAACCCCACGAGAGCAGAAGAAACCCCAGAGTCTCATTTCCTGTGCCCACTGCAGTGCTAGCTTGCAGACTTGATAGTAAGCCGAAATGAAAGCAACCTGAACTTGTGCAACTGGTCGTTCTTGCCTGGCTCTGAACCTGGATTAGCCTATTATGGGCTGGCCTACCTCACTGCTCCTCAGTCTTCTCAGTGACTTCCTCTCCTTCATCCTGCCCTGAACTGTGGAGGTTCCACAGGGCTCCATGTTCACCCCCTTTCTCACTGGACACTCTCCAGGCAACCTTAACAACCACCCAGTTTTAATACTCACATATATACTGATGATCTCTAATTCTGTATCTGCTGATTGACCTGAGCTTCAGACTCATGTACCACAGCTTAATACACGTCTCACAAACCCCTCAAACTCCGCATATCCAAAATTGAATTTATTCTCTCCCTCCACAGTCCAGTCCTCCTCTTACGCTCTTTCTTTGTCAACTAGACCCTCATTAACTCAGCTGAACAAGCCAGGAAACTAAAACCTAGAAAACTAAATCAGAGTTGGCTCTGAGTTTCTTTAAACGCATATTTGAAGGTACTAAAAGGATATGGATGAATCATGTTGACTCTTTTAAAAGATCAATTTTATTACTGACTTGAATGTATGGTATATGTTTATAGTTCTCATAGGACTACTGAATATGTCTCCAATCAGCTTTTCCTTCTCTTTCCTTCTCTATCCCACTGCCATATCCCTGGTTCTTACTTGGATTGTCTTTTGCCTGAACCACTGCAGTAACCTTTCATCCAATCCTCCCCATTCATAATTCTTCCAACCACTGTGGCCAAAATGATCTTTTGTGTTTCAAGTATATTTAAACACCTTTTCTTCTTATTACAGAAGTAATACATGTTTGTTACAGACATTTAAGAAAAGTCTGTAATAGTACAAAAAGATCATGACTATTAACACTGTATTATATATACTTCCAGTCATATTCTATGAATAGACATACATCTTTAGATGAAAAGGATTATATCATACATACTTTGTATGCCCTACTTTTAAAAATTAGTGTTGTAGGGGCACTTGGGTGGCTCAGTCAGTTAAGCGTCTGCCTTCGGCTCCGGTCATGATCTCAGGGTCCTGGGATTGAGTCCCACGTCAGGCTCTCTGCTTGGCAGAGAGTCTGCTCCTCCTTCTCCCTCTGCCCTCTACTACCCACCCCATGCCACCAGCTCGTGCTCATGTGCACTCTCTCTCTCAAATAAATAAATAAAATCTTAAAAAAAATTAGTATTGTACAAATAAATAAATAAATAAAAATTAGTATTGTGTAATATATAATATAAAAATATAAATATAAAAGATATAAAAATATTTTAAAGTATGCTATAATAATCACCTTCATACATGCATTTTGTTCATATTCATAATTATTTCTTTAGGAGTGTAATTGCTGGGTGAATGGGTAATGCATACTTTAAGACTTCAAACCTGTTGCCAAATACTCCCTGGAAAGGTTTCATCCATTTATTATACTTCTGCCAATAGAGAGATCATTTTAATCTAGAAACCAGATTGTTACTCAAAGACTTGGAAGAATTTACAGGTTCAAGAACATAAGACCAGGGAAGGCCAGAAGTGAGGCTGTCATAGTCATTTAGGCCAGCATGTTTCCAGGTATGGTTGCGGCCCCATGGAGTCTTTCCTGATGAACCAGGAAAAGAGATCAAAGTATGCAAGTTCTTTCTGCAAGTCTTAGAGTAAATGCCATGCAAAGCCAGGGACTTTCATTTTTACATATGACTAAGTACTTAGTAGCTTCCTTCGTTAATTATTAAGAGGGATTAAATTTTTATATCACCAAAAAGAAAAAAGAAAACCAATGTGCGATCCTGCCAATTATTGAAAACTTTGGCTGCCACAGAAAAGTTAGCAATGATATAAATTTCCTGCTGTATATGTGACAACACAGATTGCTGGCATTTCCACAGTTCTCCAGAAAGACACTTTGTTGCTTTGGGGCGTGGGGGGACTCTATAGTGCCTTGAGTTTCAAATACAGCACTTCTTGTATGTGTTATTTCACATCTCAAATATCATTGTCTTTCTGTTCTTGATCATTTTGTTCAGGCATAAACGTTATGACGCTGATGTTCTGGGTTGCCATTTTGCTCCTCTATAATTTATCATCAAATTCTTTTCCCACCAGAAGTATAAAGGATGGGTTTGGTGTATTGTGGGGTCTCATGTACCTATTAAGTTAGCATGTTTGAGAACTGATGGTCTGAATGGCTCAGAATCTCTTGTCCCTGACTCTGGGTTGGTTTACTAGATTGGTTAACTAGTAAAGAGGCCTGGTAACTTATTGTCTACACGATGATCAAATGTTTGAAGGAAAGAAAGAAAAACAGAATGGCTGAAGGCAGTTTTGAGAGAGCATGACAGGAGGCTCACAGACTCACCCATTCTCCTCCCAACTCTGTTTTTAAAACACTGATCTTATGTGACAGAAGAATATATGCAGAAACACATATTATCTGACTATATAACAGGATTCTATTAAACATTAGCAGGGCCAGGAAGTCTGAGCTACCTACTAGCATAGTGGAAACCTAAACAAGGCTGTGTTGCGAACTGCATCAATACTGTTTTGTACTCGGCCCAAGCCACCCAGCCACTGGCCTGCAGATTTGTGAAACTCCTGATTGGAATCTAAAAGACCACCAGGAAAGAGGAGAAAGAGATCTTCCTACAAGAGAGACTATCCTCGGTAATGCAGACATCTCTATAATTGGTTCTGGTTATAGGTCCAAAGTTTTTTTATTTTCTCATCTAGCCCTGGGGAGTCATGATTTTAAAACGCATGGGATTTACCTTGACAAACAGCTTATGAGAGAATATGGGAATCTGATTTCCGCCAGTCCAGCTTGCATTTCAACGGGGATTCTGTAATGTTACCAGCCTGAGAAAGGACTGATCCACTATGTGGTAGTTCATTTCCATTCCCTTGTGGAGAAAAAGGAGAAGAGAAAATTAGCTAAGTCAGTTCTACTTGATTCTCGTCACATTCCTATTGCCAAGAGCAACAGGCACTAGGAATACCCACACGCTCAGAGACATGTACAGGCATTTGTTTGGCTATTACTTAATACACTTGCTCTTTTCCATAACCGAGGCCCCTGGTTAAAATATTGAGTAACACCAAAACTGGGCTCGCCTCAGTAGCAGACTTTTATGTGTAATCCTAGGTCAGCTGTGAATCACAAATAATTCTATTTCACCCAAGACAAAGTTCCAAAACCTTTTCTCTGCATATCTTCTGAATGAAGGCGAAACATCTATGAGGTCCCAGGCAGGCCACAAGTAAAGGTACGAGAGAAGATGCAATGACAGAAAAAGAAAGACAAGAAGAAAGGGACAAAGTGGAAAGAAAAAGGAGAAAGACTAAAAATAATAAAACACTTTTAAAAATGAATGTAAATGATCGCATTTATAGCAGTACTGAACTGTCATAGGTTATATGTATTGAGCATCATCTACTCTACACCAGACACTGTTCTCAGGGCTTGCACATGCATTATTTAATTCATTCAATACACATTTGTTGCATGCCTTCTGTGTGCCAGGCATTGTTCTAAATAAAGAATGCTCTGTAAAGAACAAAATGGATAAAAATTTCCCCCTCCTCAGAGCTTACATTTTGGTAGGGAAGATCTTATTTATGATCTTATTTCCTTATGTCACAATAAGGAAAAGGGATAGGAAAGGCATGGTAAGAAGGCAAAGGATATGTACGGACAGAAAAAGAGAGGATTTAGGGAAGGAGAGAAAAAGGAGATAAAAGTTAAAGAATCATCCTCAGGGCTTTGAGACGCTGGATTAAAAGGATAAGTCTCTGCAATGGACTCTGAAAAACAAACTGAGGGTTCTAGAGGGGAGGGGGGTGAGGGGATGGGTTAGCCCGGTGATGGGTATTAAAGAGGGCACGTTCTGCATGGAGCACTGGGTGTTATATGCAAACAGTGAATCATGGAACACTGCATCAAAAACTAAAAATAAATAAATAAATAAAAATAAATAAAATTACAATTTTCCAATTAAAAAAAAGGATAAGTCTCTGTTCATGCCTCAAATCCTCCAATGTAAAGGCTTTGGAAGTTCCCACCATAACCAATCTCATAAAAAGTCTGAATTGTAAATGTGTGAAGAAATATGCTTCTATATTATCTCAAATGTATATAGCAATTTGAAATGCTAACAAAGCCTCTCTGAGTGGATATCTAGCAATATTCTGGTTTAATAAAAAGAGGAGACATATTTGTAATAAGCAGTGTTCATCTGCACATATATCTCTTGTTTCTCCCAGCCTATTCCAGTGAAAGAGAAAAATCACTGACCTAAGAAAAGATAGGCCAGATATTTGGCTGAATCCCTCACCAGCACCAATTATAATACTAACAGATACTATTTACTGAGGATTTTCTTTTTTTTTTTTTTAAGGGTTTATTTATTTTTTTATTTGACAGAGAGAGAGAGAGCACAAATAGGGTGAGCAGAAGAGGGAGAAGCAGGCTTCCCGCTGAGCAGGGAGCCTGATGCGGGGCTAGATCCCAGGACCCTGGGATCATGACCTGAGCCGAAGGCAGACACTTAACTGACTGAGCCACCCAAGCACCCCTACTGAGGACTATTTGCTGCATAACAAACTATTCCAAAACTTAGTAGTTTAACAACAATAATTTATTTCTTTTAATTTTTTAAAAGATTTTATGTATTTATTTGAGAGAGAGAGAGAGAGCACACAAGCAGGGGGAGGGGCAGAGGCAGAGGGAGAAGCCGACTCCCCGCTGAGCAGGGAGCCCAATGAGGGGCTGGATCCCAGGACTCTGGGATCATGACCTGAGCTGAAGTCAGATGCTTAACCGACTGAGCCACCCAGGTGCCCCATCAATCATTTATTTCTCATAATTCTGTACGTTAGCCAGTCAGTTCTGATCTCACTTGGTACACTCATGTGGCCACATTCATATGGTGGGCTCAGGTGGGACACTGGCTCCCTGGTGCCTCTTTCTCCATGTGGTCTCTTACCATACAAAAGTTAGGCTGGGCTTCCTTACCTAGCGGCACAAATGATCCAAGAGAGCAAGACAGGCCTAAGACTTGGGCTTAGAACTAGCCAATAACACACCTGCCATATTCCCCTGGTCAAAGCAAGTCATAAGCTCAGCCCAGATTCTAGGGGAAGGGAAATAGATTCCACCTCTTGTTGAGAAGAGTAGTAGGACTTACAATTATGAAAATTGTTGGCAATCATCTTTGTAGGCAAGCTCTCTTATTTGCCACATGCCAGAAACCGTGTATTATCTCAATGAATCTTCAGAGAAACTTATGAAATAGTCTCCTTTATGTCCCTATTTTAGAAGTAAGGAAAATTAGTTCCTGAAAAGTTAAATACCCTCCTGCAAGTAGGTGACGATCTAGGACCAGATCTAAACCACCTTCAGAGTTCTAATTCACAACCATCCCTCAATATAACATTCAGTAGAGTTAGAGGAGTTAAACCCCTTGTTCCCTCTCTCTGAGGGAAGCAGGCAATCATTGTAGTTAAGAGCTCAGACTCTGGGGTCAAACTGCTTTGGTTCAAATCTTGGTTCTAAGTCTCATTAGTTCTGTGACTTTGGGCTGGTGACTTAGCCTCAAGTTCATCATCTGTAGAACAGGGCTGATAAAAATATCTACCCCCACAGGACTATTATGAAATAGCGTTAATTACTTTTGTTGTTCCCTGAGTAGTTTACTCTAAATCAGGCAGTACTGCAGTCTCAAGACCACAGTCTCCAGAGCTGTTGCTGATCAGTGATCCTGAGTCTATGTGACTTGATCGTCTTTATCCCTGCTGGCATGGCTTCTCATTCTGCTTTGCCTCTGGACCCGTGCTGCTGCAGCAGTGACCAGTACTGAGGGGGCCTGCCCCACGGTGGTCCCTCTCTGTTTATTTGTTGTACCTCCTGCTTCCTTTTGGAGCTGCCACTTCATGCTAGAGATCTGGTGGCTGTCCATGTTGACTTACAACCGTTTGCCTTTGTCAGTGCTCCGTTAATTTTTCTGATGACACAAAAGGAGCAGCCTCTCCCATTAATAGCTTGTTTTGCCTCTTTGACCATTTGCAAAAGGTTCACCAACACCTTTTTCTAACAAGGGAGGAGGAAATGCAAGTTTCTCTGGTTCAGGATCTTTGCTGGGTGTCTCCTATACTAACTTAGTTTCCTGTTGTCTGTGCTTTTAAAGAACTGCAGTGTTTCAGAATGAGTAACCACTAGGTGGCAGCGGTGTTTTGCTTCCCAGCTCATTACCGTCTCTCTTCCCCCCAACCCTTAAAATCTCAATTACAGCCAAGACACAGTTCCTTTCAAAGTGAATGACTTCCTTTTAGATCAATCAACTTACTTCTCCATATGAAGTTCAAGGTGAACAATAAATTTCATGTACATTTTCTTGAAAATTCACTGTGATGTCACTAATTCCATCAGAGAGTTCTCAAAGGAGTTATTTTAATAATGCAGTTTTATAGCCTTTGGTTTGAAAGGGCATGGGAAAAGTAAATAAACCTCAGCTTATTTAGGGAACGGCCAAAGCTGATTGTTTTCCCCTCTGGTTGTTAACACCCAACAGGGCAAAGGTCTGTTGGGTTAAGAGTTCATGGACTCCCAGGCTATCATTTTGTTAACAAGATTGTAGACACATCACTCATTTCCCAGTGAGGTCCCAAAAGGTTTTCTTGGGGGAAGATGGAATTTCAGTAGTTTATTGAGTGAGAAGCAGGTGTAGGAACCTGCCTTCTTTCAATTACATCCCCACGGGAATCCAACCTGCCAAATGGAATCCTCTTTTAACAAACTAGATTGGGAAGCGCAAAGACAGAAGAACAGGTAGAGAAAAGGCCAGGAGTGCTGACAAAACCGTCATCTTACAGTATGGGGGATCAAGAGATGCTGTCTATAGTTGATAAAAAAAAAAAAAAAGATGTTTAATATATTACTTAAATTTACCTGGTAAATTTAAAGATTTATTTATTTATTTATTTGACAGAGAGAGACATAGCGAGAGCAGGAACACAAGCAGGGGGAGTGGGAGAGGGAGAAGCAGGCTTCCCACAGAGCAGGGAGCCCGATGTGGGACTTGATCCCAGGACCCTGGGATCATGACCTGAGCCGAAGGCAGACACTTAACGAGTGAGCCACCCAGGCGCCCTACCTGGTAAATTTAACACAGAGGGACAAACTATATCAGGTTGTAATTTTACATTTATTTATTTAAAGTAATCTCTACACCCAATGTGGGGCTTGAACTCACAACCCCAAGATCAAATGCTCTTCTGACTGAGCCAGCCAGGCACTCAACATATTGGGTTGTAACTTTAATGCGAAGAGAAGGGAAGGGAAGTAGGATGGTGGGGATATTAATAGGCTAAGCCTCAAGTATCCTAATAGAGTCTGTAGATAATGACCAAAATTGAAAATGCAAGAAACAGCACTACAAGCAGGTTATTTAGAGACATGGAGGAAGTCACCATGTGAACTAAAGGAAGTAGTAGTTAATAATTCTTGTTTCTGTAAAAGAGCAAAGGAAGGGGCTAAGCTAGGGAGTGGCTGTACTATTTGACTTTCTAATCGTGACTTTGTTTTAGCCCTAAAAATAGGCAAGAATAGACAGCTGTTAGAGTAAAATAGATATCTGGATTCAGGGGAACAACTAACACTGAATTCCTAATTTGTGTCATTATATCTGATGGAAATTATAAAATTTAATCATTTGCTTATTTTCAGAGAGGTCACTTTAGTTTAATATAACACTATTGGCAGAAAGAAATTAGAAGCTTCTATTTCCACATGTATATGTCACCTATCCAAAACTGGCATCTTGGAACAAGGATCCACATTAGTCAATATTTTTACAGCAGATACCAGGGGTTTTCTGACATAAGCCAAAATACCATTACTCTTTGCAATAAACCAGAACCAGAACTTTAAAGAGTGAATGTATCCATTTTTACTTTCTTCATAGCATTTTAGTGGAAGTTCTTCAGCATACATCCCTCAAACCTCCTGTTCTTTTTTTTTTTTTTAATTTTATTTATTTGAGAGAGAGAATGAGATAAAGAGAGCATGAGAGGGGGGAGGGTCAGAGAGAGAAGCAGACTCCCTGCTGAGCAGGGAGCCTGATGCGGGACTCAATCCTGAGACTCCAGGATCATGACCTGAGCCAAAGGCAGTCGTCCAACCAACTGAGCTACCCAGGCGCCCCAACCTCCTGTTCTTTACCTTCTTTTCAAAACCACATCCAATCCAACAGCAATGACAAGTCATCGTTCAAAATATACCAGAATCTGACAATTCTCACCACACACATCCCTAATAGCCTAGTTTGAGCTGTCAGCATTTCTCATTCAGACCACTGAAATAGACTGGTAACTGCTTCCATCCTTGCCCATTCAGCAGCCAGAGTGATCCTTTTTGAATGTATGATAATTTGTAAAATATTGGCCTATATGATGTACCCACCCCGTCTAATCCTCTCTCTCCCCCCACTCACTCCTCCCCAGCCACACTGGCCTCCTGGATCTTCCCAGACCATTTGGAACATATTCCTGTCCTCTTCCTGGAATGCTCTTCTCCCAGATATCCAAATGTCTTGCTCTCTCATTTCCTTCAGGCTCTGCTTTGTCATCTTATCAAAGAGGCCTTTCCTAACCAACTGATATAAAATAAGCATTCCCCTCCTTCTCTCCAGTACTCTCCATCCCCCCAGCTTGCTTAGTTTTTCTCCATTATACTTATCATCTCAGGAATGTTACATGTTCCCTGTATTGTCTCTATTTTCCATTAGAATGTAAGTTCTAGAATAATTTCTCACTGCTGTATCCCTAGTGCCTACAAGAATGCCTAACACATAATAGATGCTCAATAAATTCTGTGACTTTAATGACACCTACCATGATACCACAGGCAGATAATGTCTTAGAGCAATGTTCCCCCAAGTGTGAGATCTGTTTATGAGAAATGATTTTATTTTTTTAAGGCTTATTTATTTTTTAGAGAGAGGGAGAGCAGGAGAAGGAGCAGAGGGAGGAGAGGGAGAGAGAGAATCCCAAGCTGACTCCCCACTAAGTGAGGAGCCCACCATGGGGTTTGATCTCAAGATCCTGTGATCATGACCTGAGCTGAAATCAAGAGTCAGATGCTTAACCAACTGAGCCACCCAGGTGCCCCAGAAATGATTTTAGATAGTATAAAGGTATGCATTAAATAACACTGAATCAGGTGGAGAGAATCTTTTTGATGTTTTAATCCCTCTCATTAGGTTAAGAAAGCCTCATATAGTGCTAGTTTGTCTCTAATATTTGATAATTTATCCTTTTAAAGAATAGAGAATGGGCCTTACATTTAAAGCCTAGTAAGAGCCTTTTGTAGGGAACAGTATCTGGCCAGGATTTTAATAACCTTGTCTTGTTTTCACTGTATTAATCTTAGGGGCATTGTCTACTTCAATTATGAGACAGGTAGCATGTTAATCTCATTTAAATCTTGCAACAATTCTTATGAGTATCATTTTGCATTAGAGGAAACTGCAGATGAGTTTCCCATGAGACCAAAGTTTCCTTTGAGATAAAATTCACATAAAATTCACCATTTTAAGTATTTTAAATTGTACAATTCAGTTTCTTAGTATATTCACAATGTTGTACAACCATCATTACTATATAATTCCAGAACATTCTCATTTCCCCACTAAAAAAAAACCCTATACCCTTTGGCTATTACCCTCAATGTCCTCACTCTTTCTAGCCCTAAACAACCACTAATCTTTCTGTCTCTTTATATTTACTTATGCTGTAATTTCATACTAAGGGAATCATATATGTGGTCTTTTGGCACTGTTTTTTTCACACTTAGCATAATATTTTCAAGGCTTATCCATTTTGGAAGGCAGTTATGCTCACCACTATACCACCAACACAGATAAGGTTTATCCATTTTGTACCATGAATCAGGACAGTACTTCATTCCTTTTTGTGACTGAATTAACATTCCACTATATGGATATATAAATCACCTTTTTTAATTTGTTTGTCAGCTGATGAATATTTGAGTTGTTTCCACTTTGGGGCTATTACAAATAATGCTTTAGGCACATCATGTCCAAGTTTTTGTTTGAACATCTGTTTTGCAGTTCTCTTGGGTATATACCTAGGAGTAGAATTGCTGGGTCAAGTGGTAATTCTGTTTAACTTTTTGAGGAAAGGCCAAACTGTTTTCCAAAGTGGCTGTATCATTTTGCATTCCCACCAGCAACATGTAAGTGTTCCATTTCTCTATATACCTAGTGGAACTTGTAACTATTTTTAAAAAAATTTACCCACCAAAATAGGTATTTCATTTTTTTTTTTTAAGATTTTATTTATTTATTTGAGAGAGAGCAAGAGAGAGCACAAGTGGGAGGAACAGGTTCCCTGCTTAGTAGGGAGCCCACCCTGGGACTCCATCCCAGGACACCCAGATCATGACACAAGGCTAAGGCAGATGCTTAACCAACTGAGCCATCCAGATGCCCCTCTTTTTTTTTTTTCCCTCATTTTGGTTTTAATTTGCATTTTCCTAATGATGTTGAGCATCTTTTCATGTGACTATTGGCCATAAGTGTATTTTATTTGGAGAAATAGTCAAACCATAGCCCATTTTAAAATTGGGTTATTTTTGTTGTTGAGTTGCACAAGTTTCCTTCTAAAATAAGTTAAAAACATATTTAGGGACACCTGGGTGGCTCACTGCTTAAGCAGCACTCTTGATTTTGGCTCACGTCATGATCTCAGGGTGTGAGATCCAGCCCCTCCAAAGACAGAGGTTGCAGTCGGCTTGAGATTCTCTCTCCCTCTCCGTCTGCCCCTCCCCCGTCCCTAATAAATAAATATTTAAAAATATATATATATTTAAAGAAAAAATAATAATCAAGAGTGCAATTGGACAAAAGTAGTGAAGGCAATATATAACTCAGGGACTAGTTTCAACAACACTGGGTCAGACGTGATGAGGAAGCATTCAGGAGTCACACCATCCAGATTCAAAACCCAGTTCTGCTTCTAAAACGCTGCGCCTGACATTTTGAGCAAGATATGGAACCTCTTTGAGACTCACTTTTTCCGACTTTAAAACTGGGATAGTCCGTGTCACTTCAAAGAGCTGTTGGAACAAATGAAATGACGCGTGTGAAGCTTACTCAGTGCTTGCACGGCGAAGCACGCTATAAAAGTTAGCTACTATGATGACAGGCCACAGGCTCCGGGGCTCTCCAGATTCAGCCTGTAGAGGATCCTGGCCCCAACGGCAACAGCCTGCTACCCCACATGCGGCGCCACCGCGCACAGACCTTTACGCGCATGTTCTTCTCTCCACGACCTTTCGCGGGCGCACTTCCCCAGCTCTGCGCATCTGGGATCGCGCAGCCTGACTTCCGTTTCCGGTGGAGTCGAGGCGGCTTCCGGCGGCGTGAGCTGAGCGCGTTGGTCTGGCGGAGCAAGAAGGGTCTGCGCTGGCGGCCGGTAACCGGGCGGTGGGTGGGAGCGGGCGGGTGTGGCGCATCTGACCCTCGGGAGGGAGGGACGACCTTTGTCTTGCGACCCGAGCCAACACCGAACTGGACTTCAACCCCATCCTGTTGCGGAGCATTTTTTGTTGCTTCTTCTAGGCCTTCACCCGCACCCCAGGATTCTTGTCACTGGGGCCCTGCGGGTGTGAGTCGGGAGACGTGGGTTTCATTCTAGCCTGCGCCAGTGATCGGCTCTCTCTGACCCTGGGCGGGATATGTCTGTCCTTTCGTGGGCTTCAGCTGCTTTATTTAGAAGATGGAAGTCGTATTCTCAGGGATTATGAGCTCCTTTGGGGCTGGAACTGACTTTTATTAGTGTTATACACTGTCGCCTGCCCGGGCACAGAGCAAGAACAGGTACTCTGTAGGTACTCTGTGCCTACTTGTGTTGTTTTGGGTCACAAAACCTTTGGGACATCTAGTGAGCGCTATTGATCCCCACTACCCACCTCTCTAAATTCCGCCCCGCCCCTCCGCTTACAGACAGGACGTTTCACAGGTACCGTTGCCAGTCCATGGATCCCAGAGCCTGGCCTGTAGTAGACATTCAAACATTGGCAGTCATTATATCGTAGATGTTCAGTTAATCTTTTTTAAATGCACGACTCACTATCCACTTCACAGGAAGAAGATAGATATCCTCTTAGAAGGTTTTAATCGTGGGCCTGGCAGTATGTTCTTCTCACTTAAGTCTCCCAACAACTCTAGAACTAGAGAGGTATTAATTCCCGTTTTTGCAGATGAGGAAATTTAGGAATAGGAGAATAAACTTGTTTTAGGCCATTCACCTTGTGAATGGTGAGGGCAAGAATTCAGACCCATATCTGCAATTCCAAAGCCCTATGTTCTTAACTACTGGCTGAAAAAGGACTAGATGTAGAAATGTATTTGAATGTGTTCTAGCAGCCACTGTTGGGGAATTGTTAACAGTATGTGGTGGCTATTATCAACACAGATGGTCCCAAACCAGACATTTCGTGCTGTGGAAATACTATTTCTCTGTCTCCTTTTCTTCCGTAGCATCTATATTGCTTTTTAAATAATAGCACAGTTTACATCCTGTTCTCTGTGTCCATGTTCTTCAATCCTTTTATCTTTGGTGAATATTGATTCAGGTGTGTTGACTTCATACGGCAGTATCAGTTGTGTTGCCTTGTTATTCTGCTAACCCTCCAAAGCAGGTGTTTTTAATTATAGTTGAAATATGAGGTGATATGTTTAGGCATTATCTCTTTTTCTTTTTTGTACTGCTTTTAAAGGGACTGTATTAGGAATCTTGGAAGCACTGCCAACATGTCTGATGTTCAAGAAGCCACTAACCAACTCTTGGATGTGAACCTTCATGAGAACTGGAGGTCTATACAAGTGACAGGAAGTGATCCCAGAAGTGAGTCTGAGCACCTCCAAGTCACTGTTGGAGCCACTGTACCTACTGGTTTTGAGCAAACAGCTGCAGATGAAGTGAGAGAGAAATTGGGGTCATCATGCAAAATCAGCAAAGACCGGGGCAAGATATATTTTGACATTTCAGTGGAAAGTCTGGCTCAGGTTTGAATGAAGCAATATTTAAAATAGTTTTCTAAAAAGGTCATTTTATGATTATTTTCTGGCTTACAGACCCCTCTTGAATCCTTTTTGCTTTTCTTTGCTCTGCCCCACATCTGGTGATTTTAAAGTATTACTCATTTTCCATCCGGTACTGATTTGTAGGTTTGACTAGTAGGTTTCCTATGTTTTTAGAAGTGATCCTAATATTTCCTGAGGATGAGTTTCACTAGAAAGAATCCTGTGTGACTTTTGAAGAAATTCTGACTATCTGCCAAATGTCTTTGAATTTCTTTACTTCAACATCTAGCTGAAGTTTAGACTTTGGTGGTGAAGCAAATAAGGAGAGATTTTTCTTTTAATCTGTGTCAAAGAAATTCTTGCTCAAAAGTAATTAGGAATCACTGAAGGGAGAAGTCAGCAAACTGCCATCCCACTTGAATAAAAGCTAACCAATATTCATTACCATATAAGCATCGTGAGAGCAGGAATTGTCTGGGGTTTTTTGTGTTCTTAGTGTCTGGCATATAGTAGACACCCAGTAAGTATTTGGGGGATGTATTGGCAAGCAGATATTTTCTACCCAGTATCTTAGTTAATAACCTCAGCAGCTTTGTGAAGATAGGTGCTTTTATTATCCTCATTAATCATTAGGCTTAGGAATAAGTAATTTCTGCAGAGTCGCTCAGCTAGTAATAACAGCTGGGCCTCAAACCCTGTGCTCTTAACCACTACACTCTACAGTGTACCCTAGGGAGCCAAGAGGGAAATATGATAAAGCCCCACTTGACTTTCTTTATCTTCCTTTCTCCCCTAAACCTGTGTTTCCCCAGTAGCACTTCAAGCTATCTTTCCATCTTCGTTCTTACATTTCTGTAGGGAAATAGAAGCTAATGGGTAACCAAAAACATGGGAGACTGGGGATATGGGGAAAATTTAAAGTACAAATTACAGGTATTAGCTTCTTTAAAATGTTTATACCTAATTTTTATATTTAAATGTTGATAGTTCATGTGATTCAAAAGCTTTCTTAGAACTTTGTTTCTAACATTTTTTTTCTCTTCTCCAGGTTCATTGTCTGAGATCAGTTGATAACTTATTTGTGGTTGTTAAGCAGTTTAAAGATTACCAGTTCAAAGAAACAAAGGTGAGTTTTCCCAAACATGGTAGCTGACTTTCAGCCATCTTCCCCAAAGAGATTATTCCCACATTTTGCATTCTATCGTTTAGCATTACTGCTCCTTTTGTAATATAGAATACTGGGAGGCTTTTACAATAAAAATCAGAAATTTGTTGACAGCCCATTCCAAAAGTTGTTTTTATTTATTTATTTATTTATTTATTTTTAAAGATTTTATTTATTTATTTGAGAGAGAGAGCATGAGCAGGGGGAAGAGACAGGGAGAGGGAGAAGCAGATTCCCTGGTGAGCAGGGAGCCCGATGCGGGACTCGATCCCAAGACCCTGAGATCATGACCTGAGCTGAAGGCAGACGCTTAACCGACTGAGCCACCCAGGCGTCCCTTTATTTATTTATTTTTAAAGATTTATTTATTTGAGAGGAGAGAGAGTGTGTAGGGGAGTAGGGGCAGAGGGAGAGGGAGAATCTCAAGCCAGCTCCCCACTGAGCACGGAGCCCAATGTGGGGCCTGATCCCACAATCCTGAGATCATGACCTGAGCTGAAATCAAGAGTTGGACACTTAACTGACTGAGCCACCCAGGCACCCCAGCCAAGAGTTGTTTTTAAAAAAATGAATATTGTGGGTAGTGGGCAAAACAGGTGAGAGAGGGTCAACAGGTACAAACTTAAAATTATAAAATAAGTCCTGGGGATGTAATTTATAGCATGATGACTATAACTACTGATACTGTACTGCATGTTTGCAAGTTGCTAATAGAGGAGATCTTAAAAGTTTTTATCACACAAAAAATTTTTAGAACTATGTAGAGTGACATGTTAACTAGACATTGTGATCATTTCACAATATATACAAATATTGAATCATGTTGTACACATGGAAACTAAAATAATATTGTATGTCAGTTACATCTCTTTTGTAAAAGATGAAAGAATAACAAAAAATAAGTTATTAATATAGAAAAATCTTGAAGTGTATAAGAAACAAAATAAATTGTTTGACTTTCTTACAAAAAAGTATATATTTTTTATTTTTATTTTTTTTTAGATTTTATTTATTTATTGGACAGAGAGAGACAAAACGAGAGAAGGAACACAAGCGGGGGGACTGGGAGAGGGAGAAGCAGGCTTCCCGCTGAGCAGGGAGCCTGATGCGGGGCTCGATCCCAGGACTCTGGGATCATGACCTGAGCCGAAGGCAGACACTTAACGACTGAGCCACCCAGGCGCCCCAAAAAAGTATATAGTTTAGATTAGCTTTGCTTATATATAGAATTGCTTCCAGACTGTGAATCAAAGTGACTGAATCATCTACAAATAACACTTTCTCTCACAGTTCTCCTTTTGCCCTTTCTTCTCTAACTTCATTTTTTGAAATAAAGTCAAAACAATATCTAAATACTCCTTCATTTGTTAAGACAACAGCTTTGTTTCCAATTTGTACTTAGCATCTGATTCCTAAATATTGATATGCTGCCTAAGTTGGAAGTTTGAAAAATGGATTGCAGTAAGGCCTTAGTATTTTTCCACATTGTTTTTTGGTCAGGTTTCCAGAGTCAGATGCTTGAAAACTTTTTTCTTTCAGTTTTATTGCCTATATTAGAAACAGAGCGTTTTTAAAATCTGTGATATACTGCCTAATTCTCTAGTTTTTATTTATTGGCAACAGGTTGATTTCCAAAGCATTATTCAGTAACTGATCAAAGTGATATGAACCCATAGTCTAGAGAAAATAAAACCAGACATAAAAGAATTCAGGCTGAAAATAGATTAAAATTTTATTAACTAAAAATGTAACTTTCAGCACTAGTATTATAACCCTGCAGACTTCTGATAATTATTGTCAACTGAATCATATCAATAAAACTAGAACATAACAGGCAGGCTACTGAAAATTTTTGCTGCTTAGTATTTGGAAATTTTAACAGCCAATTCTGTACATGAGTAAATGCTAACAGGCATTTTTAAAAACTATAAAAAAAAAAATTTAAAAAACCCTATAAAGTTCCATCTTAAATTCTGGCCTTTATTAATATTTTCTTAAATTCCTATGTTTTTGGCATCTTAGAGTTTGAATTATTTTGGATGGTTTTGAGCTCTACTTGGAGGTGGATTTGATACTATGTAGTGGTTCTACATGAGCCAGCTTTTCAGAATTGCTTTGTAAGTAACTGCAAAAGAGTTTGCTGGTGGATGTCCCAAAAGAAGAGCAGCAAGGATTAAGGTAGATTTTCAGATCTGTACAAGGACGTGTATGTGACCATGAAAAATTGTTAAGCCTTTCCCTTTATGGACTTATATTGCAACATAGCCCCATACCCTTGTTTTTAAATATTTGCTTCTTGCTTTCTGTTAACCATCAGTTTGTTTGTGGCATTATACTGTCCCATATCTTATGAGAAGCATATTAATTAGTATTCTAATAAGTCCTTTTTAAGTATTCAGATATCATGAATTGATTAACCTGTTTTAAAAAAAGGGGATATTATTTGTGCTTTATATGGGTTTTTTTTTAAACTAGGTAATACATGTACTTAGAGCAAAATTGTAAAGACCCAAAGGATATGCAGTGAAAAGTGTTTGTTCCTCCATCTCCAAACCATGCAGTTCCCTCCCTTGAGGCAACAACTTCTGCCAATTTATTGGATATCCCTCTAGAGATATTTTATAAATATTTGCATTTTATGTACTTACACAAATGAAAGCATGCCACACATACTGTTCTGTGCTGTGCCTTTTCTCCTGTATCTTGAAGATCATGCCAATATCATGTTGGATTTCACTACATCATAATTCAGTCATTCCCATTTAGGACATTAGGGTTTTCATACTCTTGTTACTACAGTGGTTCAGCAAATATCCTGTATATATCCATCTACATATTCAATCTGTGGGTCATTTTTCTGTTTAATAAAATAGTTTATCTTACCAGTACTTATTGCTAGGTCAGAAATGTTTGGTCTTGGTCTGTCACATTTATGTTACACACATTCAGCTTTTTCTTATTTAAAGTTTCTTTATGTGTTTTCTTCGCATTTTTCCACATTGTTTTATACTAGTTTGGAAAGTTTTGTTTTTGTTTTGTGTTGTTTAGTTTGGTGCTGAAACCCCGGCTGTAAGGTTTCTTCTATTATAACTACAACTTTTTTTTTTTTTTAAGATTTTATTTATTTATTTGACAGAAGACACGGCGAGAGAGGGAACACAAGCAGGGAGAATGGGAGAGGGAGAAGCAGGCTTCCCGCAGAGCAGGGAGCCCGATGCGGGGCTCGATCCCAGGACCCTGGGATCATGACCTGAGCCGAAGGCAGACGCTTAACAACTGAGCCACCCAGGCTCCCCATAACTATAACTTTTAAACTACTATTTTATGTAGTAGTTTTTGAATCCCTGCTAAGAGCAGTGATGAAGTTAGCATATTTTCCACATCTCCCCTCCTCCTTTTTCACCCTCCAATTTTATTATTTTCTTAGTGTTGACCCCCGTGCTTTTATTTACTATTAATTTTTTTTTTTTTAAGTAGGCTCCACACCCAATATGGAGCCCAAAGTGGAGCTTGAACTCATGACCCTGAGATCAAGACCTGAGCTGAGATCAAGAGTTGGAAGCTTAACCAAATGAGCCACTGAGAACCCCAACCCCAGTGCTTTTAAATACATTTACTAATGAGCTTTAACGTCTGTCCTTTTATCTCTTCACAGAGGAAGATGTCAGCATCTCTTTCCTTCCTCCTTTAACTACATTCCAATTTGTGATATTTACAAATGACAGATTCTGCTCGTAATCATAATCCCTGTTTTCTTTTTATCTCTTGAATGGCATGAGTTCAGAAATGATTGTTTTTCACCTTTACATTTGATGAAGAGTTTAGGTATAAAATTTGGAGTCACGCTTTTCTTCCTGAAAAATATTGTAGGCAGTATTGTTTTTCTTCTAGCATTAAATGTTGCCATGGAAAATTCTGAAGCCATCTTGTTTTTTTCTCCTTTATTTGTTGCTTTATTGATATTTTTGCTTCATGCCCAGATTTTATTTGTAATCTCTGAAGTCTTACAAGTTCACCAGGATGTGTCTCATTGTCAGTAATGCCTTGTCAAGACATGACAGTCTGTAAAGAAGTTCATATCCACATACATTTCTTGAAATTTTTCTTGAATTATTATTATTTTTTTATTAAGTAAACTTTACACCCAGTGTGGGGCTCAAACTCACAACCTTGAGATCAAGAGTCACATGCTCTACCAACTAAGCCAGTTGCCCCTAAATTTTTTCTTTCATTATCTCAAATCCTTTCTTCACAGATAAACCAGTTATACATATGTAGGATCTCTTGACTTTCTTTCATGTTTTAAGATTTTCTTTAATCTTTTTTTTTACTTTTGCCCACTTGCGTTGTATTTGCTTTACCTTTCTCCACATCCCTTACTGTGTTTTCAGCAGTGTCTTTTGTATGTAGTGCTTTCAATATGGTCTCCATTTTGCAATGGTTTTATTTTTTCATTCCACTTGATTCTTTGAACTCTACAAGCTCCTGTTTAATCTTTTTATGGTGGCTCACCTCATCTTTCTGCTTTTATATCTCTGCTTGGAGCTCTTATTTAACCAAGGTATTTCCTCATTCCATTTTTTTTCTATCATAATATGCTTGATCACTGTTTTCACTGTGGCACTGTCTTTCTGGCCACTGTTTTCTGTCTGCTCTTTGTTTTTCTGTTCCTTTCCTCCTTTGTCCTTTTCTTATGTTCATATAAATCTCGTGCTGATAACTTTTGATGATTGCTCATCTGTGAATGAGGAAGTTCCTCCTGGACCTGCTGCTGATAGGCTCCTGTGGGAGGAACCAGGAACTGTTCCAGGCCATCAAGAAATTCCCCTGCTTGCTGTTAAGTTCCTTCTGACAAATGGTTGTAGGTCAATGAGGTCTCTCTTCCTTTTTTTTTTTTTTTAAGAGCTTTATTGAGGTATAATTTCCATACTATTGCCTAAGTTCTTTTAACCAGTACTTCTCTCTAGCCTGAAGAGATCAGCAGCTTCAGGGTTATTTACACTGTAAAACATCTCTTTCCAAGCTCTACCTTATCAACATAGCAAATAGAGCATGTCTCTAAGATTCCTTGTTTAGCCTCCATTTCTCTCCCTTGCTTGTTCTTGGTATAAAT
Organism: Halichoerus grypus; assembly: GCF_964656455.1. Taxonomy (NCBI): domain Eukaryota; kingdom Metazoa; phylum Chordata; class Mammalia; order Carnivora; family Phocidae; genus Halichoerus; species Halichoerus grypus. The sequence continues at coordinate 166,753,321 of NC_135712.1, read as the reverse complement.
GAAGTCCAGGGAAGCTCCTTCTGTCAGTATACATACTTCTCTGCTATTCCAAAGAACAGTTTATTTGCTACAACTTCGCAGACTGCTCTAACCTTTGTCTGAATCTATAGGCATTCTTCCTCTGGTGTCTTCCTGCACCTCTGTTTGACCTTCACTACACTTGGGAATTCTTATGTTAGAATTGTTATGTTATGGTTCAAGGTTACAGGTATGTAGATTCTATTAAGATAAAGTCGTTATTTCCGTTGTTGGTGGTGTTTAACCAACTGAGCCACCTAGGCGCCCCTTCCGTTGTTGGTGGTGTTTAGAATGGTGTCTGGAGAAAGAAAGGGGCTGTGCCGGTGTTCTCCATCACATTAAACCTCCAAGTCCTATAGTTGCCCTTTATAAAAGGGAAATAATTTGTAAATAGAATTGAATTTGCCGAACCGAAATTTACCATTATTCATCAGGTTTCAGTTAGTATCAAAACCCTCCCTCCTCCCCATTTCAAGTCTCAGTTCCATCAGTGAACACTGATCTCTTTCTAATTTGATCGTCAGTAGCATACACTGTCTATACCAGCACTCTGCAGTAGAACCTTCTCACTGGAATGTTTTGGGTCTACACTGTCCAACACAGTAACCACTAGCCATTAGCGTGTGAAATGTGGCTCATGTGATTGAGAAACTGAGGTTTGTTGTTGTTTTTTTAATATATATATATTTTTAAATAAGCTCTACGCTCAGTGTGCAGCTTGAACTTAATGACCCTGAGATCAAGAGTCACATGTAAATAAATAAAACATTTAAAAAAAAAAAGTCACATGTCCTACCAACTGAACCAGCCGGGTGCTCCTGAGCTTTTCATTTTAAATTATTTTACTTTCTTTCTTGTATTCTTTTATTTTTAAAGATTTATTTATTCGAAAGAGAGAGACGGTGAGAGAGAGTACACGAACAGGGGAGGGACAGAGGGAGAAGCAGGCTTCCTGCTGAGCCGGGAACCCCACCCAGGGCTCAAACCCAGGCCCCCAGGATCACAACCTGGGCTGAAGGCGGACCGCTTAACAACTGAGCCACCCAGGTGCCCCTCATTTTACTTTCAATAGCTACATGTGGCTAATGGCTGCTGAATTGGGCAGCACGGCCCTGCACCACCCATTTTAACATTAATCACATTATCCAGTAGCCATTTATTGAGCACTATTTGTATGCCATGCCCTGTTCTAGACATGTGGCTTACAGCAGTGGTCAAGACAGGTCAGGTCCTTTCCACCCGATTTCTGGGAGAAGCCTTGATGGTGAACAAAACATAAACCTAGTAACTTTCAGATAATGCTGAGCTCTGTAAAATAAAATGGGAAGAGAATGACTTGAAAGGACAGCTTTATGAAGAGCAGGTCTCTCAGAGGATATGCCTTTTAAATTACTATTAATAATGAGAAGGGAGCCAGCAGTGCAGAGACCACATGAAGCAAGTATCTTCAAAGTAGAGGTAAAAAGGGAGTGGGGGAGAGAACAGTTCTGAAGTGATGTAAGAGAAATAGGCAGAGGTCAGATTATGTTGGGCTCTTCGAGGAATTTAGATATTATATGTGCAGTGGGAAGCTACTGAGGGGCTTTAAGCAAGGGAGGGGCATGATCAGATTTACTTTTTTTTTTTAAGATTTTATTTATTTGAGAGAGAGAGAGCATGAGAGGAGGGTGGGTCAGAGGGAGAAGCAGACTCCTGGCTGAGCAGGGAGCCTGATGCGGGACTTGACCCTGGGACTCTGGGATCATGACCTGAGCTGAAGGCAGGCGCTCAACCGACTGAGCCACCCAGGCACCCGATCAGATTTACTTTTTTTTTTTTTTTTATTATACAGCCATTTAAAATCTTTAATCAAATTTCATCAATTACCAGCCATATTACATGCCATGATTTAGCTTTCTATAAGCAACTTTGCTTTCTGTCTACAAATCAGTGTCAATGAAATAAAAAATAAAACAGTATCCTAGGCAAAGAATTTTATTAACCTTGTTTCAAACTTTATTCCCAGGCTTCTTCAGCTTAATTAGCTGCAAAGAATGAATTGTGTATAAGCAAAAACTGTAAAGAGCTGCAGTGTTCAAGGGGCTTGGACTTAAAAATATTAGAGATCTAGATTTTATCAGATCCATGAACAAAATTTTAAAAAGCAGTCGTAATATAAAATAGCAGCCCCCAGTAACTTCTTCAAATTTTATCTTCTTCAGAAGTTGACTCAATTCAGTTTGCTTCATTCTTGGAAGCTTCATTTTAAAAAGATTCTGGGTGCTATTAGAAATTGGAGAGATACATTTTTCACTGCTTCTGGTTTCTTTTTCCTTTTAAAAAATACTAATTTTTAAGGGCACCTGGCTGACTCAGTCAGTGGAGTGTGCAACTCTTGATCTTGGGGTCGTGAGTTTGAGCCCCACGTTGGATATAGAGATTACTTTAAAAATAAGTAAATAAATAATAATACTTTTTAAAAAATTGCTTTTAGAAGTAGTATATATACATAGCACAAAATTCAGAAGGAAGTCAGTCAGTGAGAGGCCCTCCCTCCCGTTTTTCATCCACCCACTTACCCTCCCTAGAGGCAACCATTTTTAATAGTTTCTGAGTGCTTACATTTTAATCTTAAAGCCCAACTTCTGGTCTACCAGTCTAGTATTATTTTTAAGTTGCTTAATTTGTATTTATCTTAATTTTCAATGAAATTTTAATTTCTTTAATCGTAGACATTATCTTATTTCCTCTTCTGTTTTGCACTCCTACCACCCCCAGTGTAATGATTAATGTAGTCTATAGGCAAAGTGTAGGGATTTGTTCAATGAAAGTGGTGAGAGATGCATGGATTTCATTCTCTGTCCTTTATAGGAAGAAGTTCTAAAGGATTTTGAAGAACTGGCTGGGAAGCTTCCATGGTCAGACCCTTTAAAAGTATGGAAAATTAACACCAGTTTCAAGAAAAAAAAAACAAAGCGCAAAAAGATGAATCAGAGTTCAGGTAAAGAGAAGATTAATAATGGACAAGGAGACAAGACAGATGAGAAAGATGATAAAAAAGGATTCACTAACAATACCTTAGATTCCCATATCTTAGACTATTATGAAAATCCAGCCATCAGAGAAGAGATATCAACATTAGTAGGTGATGATTTGGCATCTTGCAAAGACGAGAAGGATGAAAGTTCAAAAGAAAAAACTCATCCTGAAGTGCTGAAGTTTAGAGTCACATGCAACCGGGCAGGAGAGAAACATTGCTTTTCCTCAAATGAGGCTGCAAGAGATTTTGGGGGTGCTGTTCAAGATTACTTTAAGTGGAAGGCTGACATGACCAACTTTGATGTGGAGGTACGTACAGGCTCTGATTATGATGATTCAAGAAGGCTGTCACAGATAGGTAGCATTTTTAGACTAACCAACTTTATGGACGGCTACATTGTGGCCACAGAGCTAATAGGATGTGGTTAACAGGAGCATGCGCTATGAGACAAATCTAGATTCAGATTTTGACTCTACAACTGCATAACTTTGGACAAGATACTGTCTCTGAGCCTCTGTTTTCAAGTGGAGCCATCAGTAGCATATACTTTTAAGTGTGTCCTGAAAGTTAAATGAGATAATACATTTTGGTATTTGGTTTGATACCTGCTGTATACTAAGTGCTCGGTAGATGGGAGCTATTAAGACTTGAGTTTTTTGGGGCGCTTGGGTGGCTCAGTCGGTTAAGTGGCTGCCTTCGGCTCAGGTCATGATCTCAGGGTCCTGGGATCGAGCCCCACATCGGGCTCCCTGCTCAGTGGGGAGTCTGCTTCTCCATCTGCCTCTGCCTGCCACTCCCTCTGCTTATGCTCTCTCTCTCTGGCAAATAAATAAAATCTTTTTTTTTTTTTTTTTTAAAGATTTTATTTATTTGACAAAGACACAGCGAGAGAGGGAACACAAGCAAGGGGAGTGGGAGAGGGAGAAGCAGGCTTCCCGCGAGCAGGGAGCCCGATGCGGGGCTCGATCCCAGGACCCTGGGATCATGACCTGAGCCGAAGGCAGACGCTTAACGGCTGAGCCACCCAGGCGCCCCAATAAAATCTTAAAAAAAAAAAAAAGCCTTGAGTTTTTTAATCTAGTACTTTTTACATTATGTGGACTTTCAGATTATAAAATTCAAACAGAGTTAAAGCAGTTATTTTGGTTTTTTTGTGTCTTGGTTGTAGAGTTTTACTACTTAAAAAAAGTGGAGTACATATTTAAAATAAACCCCAGCCTCCTGGGGCACCTGGGTGGCTCAATTGGTTAAGTGACTGCCTTCGGCCCAGGTCATGATCCTGGAGTCCCAGATGGAATCCTGCATCAGGCTTCCTGCTGGGGGCGGGGCGGGGGGGGGGTCGGCTTTGTCCTCTGCCCCTCCCCCCTCTCGTGCTCTCTCTCTCTCCCTCATTCTCTCTCTCTCAAATTTCTCAAAAAGTTAAAATTTTAAAAAATATGTATAACCCATAAACCTACAAAATATGTTGATATTGTAAAAATTCAGGGGATATCTGCTTATAGTAACTTACAGTGAATGAAAAGAGTAAAACAGGTTTTAAAATTTAAGAGTACATACTAGATGATTTCATTTATATGAAGTTCAAAAAAAGAAAACTAATTTGTGGTGGTGGTAGTCAGATTAATGATTACTTTTGGTGGGTACCGACTGTCAGAGGACAAGGGGAGCCTTCTGGCATGTGCTAGAAATACTGTATATCTTTATCTTGGTGGCAGTTACACAGTGTATATAGGTAAAAATTCCCTGCACTGTATATTTGGGATTTGTCCACTTTATGCAAAGTATAGCTCAATAATAAAGTAAAAAAAATTAATTAATAAAAAATCTTAGTGCAGTGTGAGCAATCCTAAAGCTTTTTTTTTTTTTTTTTTTTAAGATTTTCTTTTTAAGCAATCTCTACACCCAATGTGGGGCTTAAACTCACAACCCCGAGATTGAGAGTTGCATGCTCTACTCACTGAACCAGCCAAGTGCCCCTATTTTATTCTCTTTTGTTTTTCTTTTACAGGTTCTTTTGAACATCCATGATAATGAAATTGTTGTGGGCATTGCATTGACAGAAGAGAGTCTCCACCGAAGAAATATCACACATTTTGGACCTACAACACTTAGATCTACTCTTGCCTATGGGATGCTTAGGTAAGAGAATGGGTTTGCTATCTAGATTAAAGTGACACCTTGGGGGGCGCCTGGGTGGCTCAGTTGGTTAAGTGTCTGACTCTTGATTCAGCTCAGGTCATGATCTCAGGGTCCTGGGATCGAGCCCCATGTTGAGCTTTGTGCTCAGCGGAAAATCTGCTTGAGGATTCTCTCTCTCTCCCTCCTTCCCTCCCCCCCAAACCCTGCGTTCTTTCTCTCTCTGCCCCTCCTGCTCTCTCTCTGTCTCTCTCTTTTTCTGTCTCTAAAATAAATAAATCATGGGGCACCTGGGTGGCTCAGTTGGTTAAGTGTCTGACTTCAGCTCAGGTCATGATCTCAGGTCAGGGGATCAAGCCCTTCGTCAGGCTCCCCACTCAGTAGGATGTCTGCTTCTCCCTCTCTCTCTCTCTCTCTCAAATAAATATATAAAATCTTTTAAAAAATAAATCTTTTTAAAAAGTGACACCTTGATTTGAGTTTTCCCTTTAAAACACCTGAATATTGTGTGAAGTACTGTGTTGGAATTTAGTGGATAAACAACAGGATGAAAAGCACATGATCTGTTTCTTTCTCTTGTATCCAATGTTGATTCCTTGTAATCCTGAAAATATCACTTAACTACCGTCTCCGTTTTCTTGATTTTAAAATGAGAACAGTAGTTTTCATCTGCCTCTGAACATTTCTGTTTACAAAGGATATACTGTATGTTGGGAAATACAGCAAATTTTGCTGTGTTTAATTTCTGTGCCATGAAGCGGATGAAAGCAGAGGTTTTTATATTTTTATTTATTTATTTTAAGTAATCTCTAAGCCCATTGTGGGGCTCTAACTCACAACCCAGAAATCAAGAGTCACATGCTCTACCAGCTGAGCCAGCCAGGCGCCCTGAAAGCAGAGATTTTTAAAATGTGTATGATATGGGGTGGGGGTAGGGGGCGGGGGCAAAAAAAGTGTATAATGTGTAAATTAACACAGGGAGCTTTTACTAACTTTTTTTTTTTTTTTTTTTAAAGATTTTATTTATTTATTTGAGAGAGAGAATGAGATAGAGCATGAGAGGGTCAGAGGGAGAAGCAGACTCCCTACCGAGCAGGGAGCCCGATGCGGGACTCGATCCCGGGACTCCAGGATCATGACCTGAGCCGAAGGCAGTCGCTTAACCAACTGAGCCACCCAGGCGCCCTTTTACTAACATTTTTAAAATTTATACTCACAGCATCTCAGGAATCATCGAGGATTTTCCACTTTTTCAAGTGCAAGACCTAGCTTGCTTTCTCGTTTGTCCTTTGCCCTTTTATTGGGTGCTTCTTTCCACCTCTAGGACAGGTTGTCTTCTCTAGGTTTCTGTTCTCCAGACTGCAAATGGGTTTGATGTGAAACTTAAAGGATTGTTAGTGAGGAGTAGATGTAGAAATATATGCTTAATACCTGTTACATAGTGTCTCGTATATCCTGGTATTGATTAATTGTTTATTAATTATTATAGTTCCTTCTCTTCCAGTCTTTGCTTCCTCTTTCACTCTGCTCACCCATGGAGTCACAGTTCAGCACAATTAGAACCTATCAATATAATGACAGTAATAGAATACTGGGCCCATTTGATAAAGGAACAGCTCCCAGTCTTCCTTCCCTCATTTAACAAACATTTATAATGTATTGCCAGGCATTATGGTAGGATCCAGGAACATGGAGACTTCTTTTGGGTGCAACTATTAGAAACCTAAGTAAGCTAGTTCAAGATAAAAAAAAACTGATGATTGCATAGGAAGGGGTATTTATAGGAAAGATACTGAGAAATCTTGGGGAATCCACAGAAAAACTGAAGGGTTGTTAAAAAGATTAAATGAGATAATGAATGCAAAGAGCTTAAATCCATGGCTTGGCAAATACAGAGTGCTCAAAGTAAAGCAGTTATTTTTGGCAAGGTTCTTACCTTTAAAATTAAATTCATAAAGAAAGGAATACTAAATGTCTAATTGCCAATAAACTTATTATCGATACTTATCAATACATGTTTTATTTGAAACAGTTGAGTTTTTTTTTTCTTATGGAACAATACAGGTTTATATACAAAATAAAACTGTGTTTTCTAAAGAGATGGCTGGATAGATAGATACACACGTATATATTAAAAGATCTGGAAGCTCCCGGGTTTCGCTCCCCCCCCCAAAAAAATAAAAGATATGGAAGCTAAATTCCATCTGTCAGTGAAATGTGATTTTGGATGAGTCAGAGGGTACTTTTAGTTATACGTAATTTTTTTTTAAGCTCTAGGATATAGAGTCAATCTCTTAATTACAAATTGATCTTTAAAATGAATATTGATTAGTGTTTCTTTATGCTAGCATAATAGGTCCTTGATCTTTTATAGCTTCAGGAATAGTCAGTGTGAAAGCCCCAGCTATTGATTGAAGTCTTTTCATATAGGCTGTTTTCTTTTCTATAGGCTCTGTGCTCCTCAGCCTACTGATATAATAGTTGATCCGATGTGTGGAACAGGAGCAATACCAATAGAGGTAATGATGTTTCTTTATCTTTTGGATAAGCAAGTGATACATCTAGAATATTCTAGACCTAATGGGCAAATTACACATAATGAAATCATCAGAGTTGGGTCAGTGGACCCCCAAGAGTTTTAAAAGAATTGCACTAGTTTAAAAAAAAAATTAAAAAAGAAATTGCACTAGTAAAGCTGGGATTTTTGTGTGAAGGATATAACCACTTATTACAACTAGCTAAGGACTGGTAGATTATAAGTGATGGTTACTCAGTGGATTACAGAGGAGGCTGAGAGTTACAAACTGGTGAGTCCCTTTTTTATAAAAGACAAGCTGGTAGACTCGAAGGCACAAGCATAAACTGGAGGAAGGTGTTCCATCTCTATAAAGTGAGATTATGCTTCTTAATCCACATAGGCTCTTGGAGGGAGTAAATATAGTTGTAAAATGGAGAAACCTATGATAATGTTATTTAGATTTTTCAGGAAGTCTAATATGGTTACACACAAACACTCCTTTTTTTTTTTTTAAAGATTTTATTTATTTATTTGAGAGAGAGAGAATGAGAGAGAACACATGAGAGGGGGGAGGGTCAGAGGGAGAAGCAGACTCCCTGCCGAGCAGGGAGCCCGATGCGGGACTCGATCCAGGGATTCCAGGATCATGACCTGAGCCGAAGGCAGTCGCCTAACCAACTGAGCCACCCAGGCGCCCACACACAAACACTCTTAAATAGTTTTCAAAATTACTGTGATACTAAGAGGACTCAAAAACTACTTAAAGCAAAACAGGAAATGGAAAGGCATTTTCTAAGTAGAGAACATTTAACAGGAGAGTCTCCTTGAATCAGTATTATCTAAACTTTTACAAATAATTTGGAAGAGGGTGCTCCTCTTTAAAATTGCTTAAATTTATTTGAAAAGATTGCTTAAATTTATGAGACATAGTAATTTCTTACATAGAGTATCTAAAGCCAGTGGGAATAAACTGCAAGGAGATACACAGATTCTATGAGTGGGCAGAAACTGGACAGATGAACAAGTCCAAAGCAACCCACAAAGGGAAAAATAATATTCAAATTGCAATTAGAAAATGACATGTGTCATTTGGGAGCTAAAATCCCAGAAGGAAATCTTGGTAGTCTAGATGACTACTGTTTTCTGGTAGTGTGAGCTAGAGAAATTTACTGTTACTAAAGAGCTGCCCACAGAGAAAACTCAGTTGTTGTCAAGAATTCCAGAAACAAAGCAAAGTGTTCCTCTCTAGCATTAAACCTTGATGTACCTATGTCTGAAATAGAAGGGAAAGTTACTACATATCAAGAAATATACAACAGAGCTACAGAGTCCAGAAGAGCCCACCCTCCAAAAAGTTATAGAAAAAGGTTGAGGCATTTCCATGTAAGAGTAGACATGAGAATGTTAATATAGAAAAATCTATACTGATGATCAGAATGAACGAAGTTATGAAATGATTGACAGTATGTATACAGAATTGTCCACCCAAGTATAAAATAGTGATCTAGAGTTCTCCTTTTAAAATTTGGAAGTACTACAAAATCCATCTTTTTCAGAGGCCGAAAGTCTAAACAGATTGAGACAAAAAAATGAGTGTTGGGGAATCAGAATCACTTGAGAGGCTTTCATTAAATTCTGTAGGTCTCTTCTACATCACTCTCGAGTGTGTGGGAAAAAGAAAAGGCGATGAAGCCTTGTGTTCATGGATATGGGTGTATTACTGTTTACAAAGGAAGAAGAGTTATTTGTTCCTCATCCCTAAACAGAGGGCAGAACTTCCTCTGCTTTCATATCAGAAACGTGTGAATCTACATGGAACATTGTTCAGCCTAGGGTAGGGTGTCACCTCCATTCCACAAATGATATGTAACATCGGTATTTATGTTCTGTTGACATGTTTCTGACTTAACATTACAGAATCTTTTCAGGCGTGTGGTTATCATTCAAAGGCCTATGCAGTGGATATTATATTTTATTTTGAAATTTTCAAATACCCCAATATATCAGATTATATAAAATCCTGTAATCACAAAAGGGTATAGGTTGGTCACTTTAATTTGGTTAAGTTTTTCAAACCATGGTTGTATTTCAGGTCTGTAATGCTTACTATGTGCCAAACACTGCTGCCTGAGGGACTGCATAAAATATGAGACTTGTCCTTAGGGAGATTTCTTGAAAGGCAGACAGGTATAGAAATAATTAAAAACAAGTGCAGTGACAGAGTATGTAACAAAGTGCTTTGGGTTGGGGAGGCAAATGAGAGACAGCTAAGAGAGTTGGGGTTGATGTGAAAGAGTGTGACATTTGAGCTAGGTCTTGAAAGATGCATAGGAGTTCAGCAAGTGAGAAAGAACAGGAGGGCTTTTCAAGCAAGGGGAATAGCAAAGTTCACAACATGCAGTATTCTACCACTTTAGAAAACCATTGGATTATTGGATTGGATTGTCTAGTTTATTGACAGTCAATTGAAATGATTTTCCCTTTAATCATTTCTGGGTTTTGGGGGGTTTTTTTGTTTTTGTTTTTTGTAGTTTGATACTTTGGTTTTAATACATACTATTGTCTTTTAGGGGGCTACTGAATGGTCTAACTGTTATCATATTGCTGGTGATAATAATCCGTTGGCTGTGAATAGAGCAGCAAATAACATCTCATCTTTATTGACCAAGAGCCAAATTAAAGAAGGGTAAAAATTTAAAAGATTTTGTAGCATTTCTTAGACTTAGATAATCACTTTTCATATTGACTTCATGAATTAATACCCCCAGTGCATGGTGACATCATTGTAACTAAAATGAACATACTGTGAGACACCATTAAATTTTAAAACCGTTTATTGAAAATAACTTACAAAAATATTTTACTGTAATTTCCCCGCCCCATGCAACTCTGTTTATTTCTGTCTTCCTTTTTCTTATTTGTATATCTTTTTTGCTACATAGTGGAAAAATAATGTGTTGATTCATTTTAATTTTACAAATTTTCAAACACTTTGAATATTTTTATATAGTCTTTTCTAAATGACTGCATATTTGTGTAGAAATTCTACAGTTTACAGCCTTTCTCTATTATTTGGCACTTTAAAGCAGTGTCAGAGTTGGAAGAAAGCTGAAAGCCATTTTCACATTACCTATAGGAGATCCTGACCAGTGGCCTTTCAGTCTGTCACCATCTCTAATGACTTTTGTCTCTGAAGGCTCTCAATTCCGTCTTTGCACGGCTTGGAGTTCTAGTCATGTCTTTTAGTGAACTGAATTCCTCTCTGTACCTTCTATGTATTTGTTTGTTTTAGACCCATTGGATCCATAAAGAAAAATCTTAGCTCTGTGTCACACGATGCTTGACATCAGACATTTGAAGGGCTCCCCAGAGTCCCCCTCCTCCTATCCCACTCCTCCAAAATCCTCTCTCCTGCAAGCAAAATATTCTAAGGTCCTTCAGCATATCCTGTCTATGCACTGGAAGTCCATTGGTGTCTGGGAAATTTTGTTTTTTTTAATCTATCTGTTGTTACAGTATCTTAAGCCCTGGCCCACTACTCCAGGTTACATTCAGTGATGCCACTTGTGCCGGCCTTTCACCGTTCTTTCAGTTTCATTTGTCTTTGGAAGAATTGGTTGAAATGTCACTTGGTCTTCCATTTCTTACCAGAGGCCTCATAAAATTGTTTCTGTGTTCTCCTCTGCTGATGCCCTTTATTTTCTCAGAAAGTGGCAGGAGTAGGTAGTGGTCAGCATATTTGTTGAAGTACAGATGCTCCATATCCTGAATACATAGCCCAGGGAAGTGGTTCTGTCCCATAATTGGCCTCACCAAACCTAGAAACAGCTGCCTCCATAACCCTTAATGTGAGGTTTGTATTTGTAAATAGAAATCAGTGGTTTTAAAAAATATGTATCTATTTGATGCAGATATTCCTATTTGTTAGTTATACATGGAATGCCTCATACTGTTTTAGGTCTGTATGTTGGTTATTCTCTTCTTTGCTAATTTTTTTCCCCTTTATTGATGAGAATCACCAGTGCTTTGTTTAGTTCTTTCATATACTGTTTGTTCTATGTTTTTATGCTCACTGCTTGTTTCTTTATTCCTATTTCCTGTTGAGGTTTTTAAAATTTGTTAAGTTACATGCTGTGTGTGGTTTTTTTTTAATGATAAATTTTCTCTATTTTGGTTTTTTTTAAATCGTTGGTTGTGTACTTGTCTCACTGATCTAGTTGTTTAGGGCAGTGCTTTTCAAAATTTAATGTGCATATGAGTCACCTGGGGATCCTGGTAACTAGATTCAGTAGGTTTCAGATGGGACTTGGGAGTTTTGCGTTTCCTAGCAAGTTTATGGGTGATATTGATGCTGCTGGGGCTGTGGCCCAACTTTGAATAGCAAGGGTTTAGATCAGTTTTTGTACCTAAGTAGTTGAAAGGTTTTAACTTATTTTATTGATTAATTTTTATGGTACATTTTGTTGCGTATTTATTGAAATTTTCTTGGGGCTTAGTACATCACCAGTTTTTTTGAAACCTGATAAAACATTTTCAAACAAATTATTTCTATTTTCTATTTTATCTTGCTTTTCAGACACTCTGTACCTTTTTTGTCTATTCTACCTGTACTATTTCTATCAATCTGTCTTGATTTTACTATTTTTTGTTCACTTGTTTTGTTGCAGTTATTGGTACCTGTGATTGTGATTGATATGGCTATTTTCGATAATCTGCGCTTTTTTCCCCCGTTATGGACTGCCTTTATTGCACATTTTCTCTTAAATTCTTCATTAACTCTCAATAGAATAACCATTCATTTCTGCTCACAATCTTTTATTTGCCTTTAATTCTTAGCCTGTGCCTTATTGCCTGTTGTATTTTGTTCTATCAGCAGCTTTGCCTTAATGAGGAGGATTTGTATCATTTATATTCTTTTGTTACGTTTTTTCAACCTTCTTTTTGTCTTATTTTTTCATTGTGTGATACATGTTCAATTTTAAAACAAGTATCTCTGTTTTACTAATTTTACGTATCTGTTTCTTTAGGTTTCCTGTTATTGAAAGATCTACCAAACTTTAGATGTGTCACCTCATAATCTCTTTCCTGTGTTCATTGATGTTTTACATTGTTATATAATTTACTGCTTCATTACTGTTGTCAGTCATCTTTTGTAGTTCTTTGTGTTGCAATCTTGTTTACCCCTTAATCGATTTTCTTAAATTGTAGATGAAACCAGACATCTTTTGAAACCAACCTTAACCATTTTTTAAATTGTGATTACAGATTTTGTCATTAGAAAAGTTTTATCATATTAACTTAGGATTTCTTCTACATTTTGGTTTAAAATTTTGCTTATTGTTAATGTCACTGATATTGTCATTTTAGTAGCATTTTGTATTTTATAGCAGTCTCTTCAGAAATGTTTTTAGATTTCATACTTCAGAATAAGCACATTTCCTTTGTCCCCATAGCAAAGTGTCCTGGGGCTTGCCCATAGATGCTGTTCAGTGGGATATCTGCAATCTGCCATTGAGAACTGGCTCTGTGGACATTATTGTAACAGACATGCCATTTGGAAAAAGGTGGGACTTGGCTTTTAAAAAATGAGTTTTACCTTCACTTGTTAAACTTACCTTCTAAGAGCTCATTCTATCAGAAATCTTCAATTCCTTTTAGTAGACTTAGAGCACTTTTTCACTTAAGAATTATATGATGGATTCACCCATTTTGTTTCTTCTGAGAACTCATGAATTAACTACATTTTGGTCCTGACCATCACAGGTTAATCCACTTCCTGGCCCATTGCTGAATTACAGGATACTTCACAAAGGCTGAGGAAAACTTGGTTCTAATTCTCAGAATAAATGTTTTCTCATCATTGGTTTGGTTTATGTAATCTGTTTATTACAGTCATTAAGAGGACAACTTATATAACTATTATAGTTGTCAAAAAACTGTTTTGTAGCCAGTTCATCTGTTTCATATTTCTTAACCAACTGAGCCATGCAGGTGCCCTGCTCATCTGTTTCATATTTCTAAGCCGTTTACTAATAAGTCAGATTACTCATTTTATTGGCATATAATGGCAAAGCCCTGGCTTCTAAAGGGCAACTATTTTTTTAGGTTTTAGCATTTTCTTATTGTAATGAGTTTTTAATTTCTCATTTCATATAGTTCTAGATGTTTATCTACTAAGTGTTTGATTCACTGGACCTTCTTTTATAGGATGGGCTCCAAAAAGAGAAACTGGAACCTTTATCCAGCTTGCCTACAGGAGATGAGCCGTGTCTGTAGACCAGGGACAGGCCGAGCTGCACTACTTACTCAGGACAAGAAATGCTTTACCAAGGTGCTGTAAATTAGCCCCAAAATTCACCCTGTGGCAACGTTAGGATCTTTTACTTAAACTTAGGGAAATTAGTTTGAGTAGGATTTGTTTTCTCTTCCCCCATAGTTTATTACTACCAACTACACTGCTGGTTGGTCTACAGATTGTCTGCTAATTACTTCTGTCCTTTTTGTGTATACACAGGCATTATCTGGAATGGGACATGTTTGGCGGAAGGTACATACTGTCTGGGTGAACATAGGGGGTCTTCATGCAGCAGTTTATCTTCTGAAACGTACACCTCAAGCTTTTGTTCATCCTTCAGAACAAGATAGGGAAAGAACTCCTTGGTGATGCAAAGAATGAAGATGGTTAATGGTATTTGTGCCTCCTAACACTGGGAATGTCAGCATGAAGAACTTGGTTTGAGAGAAAAACAGTGTTAATAAAATTGCAGTTTGCAGTTTAAACTGGTCTAAAGCTCTTCACCTTTGTTAGCAAAAGGTGTGAATGGAATTGAAGTTCTGAAGCAGAGCTTTGGAGCTCTTTTTGAAGAGCCGGGCAGTTACTACTTAAAATGCTTTCAAGATCCTAAGCCTACTAAAATGCCCTAGGATTTGGGTTTTGAGTATCTATTTTCAGGCTTCATAGCAGTTCCTGTTTTCCGTTGTAGCAGGTAGAAAGCTACCCTGGCCTAATGGAAAGGAAGAGAACATAATCAAAACATTTTGGGCCATACTACATTGCCTGTGCAGCTTTGCTCTTTATAGTTTCTCAAGTTGGTTTTACCTCACCCTTAATAAAATGAAGCATTCCATTTTGTGAGTAGTGTTTGCCCCCTGACAAGAAATCTCACCAGACCAACTGGAAAGTTTACCATCTGCCTTAAAAATTAAAATATGCATGTTATTAAAATATATAAAACTAAAATAGAAGATTAGGATTGATCAGAGGAATTGCAAATTCTCTCAAAGTCTTTAAGAAAAAAAAAACTTCTTGAGAATTCTCTCTTGGATCTGTATTCATATTTAGCTGTTTTTCTAGTTGCATAAAGTCCTTTCTGACTGTGGAAAATGAAATGAAGTCCTTGTAAAAAATGGTGCCTCCCTGGGACAAATACTAGTTGAGGTACATGTGGAATTCTTTACAATATTCATAGTTTATCTGGGAGTTTCAGGCTCTACTCAGCTTAGATTTTCAGTGTCATGTTAGTAATATATTAGTACTACTCAATACCTTAATTTTAGATATCTTACATTTAGAATAAAAGGACATAATCCTTTTCTTTGAAAGAAGAGTTCACATTAGCAGCATAGCCCTGGTCTGGTTTCTGATCTACTACTACTACCCCAGACTTCAGCATGAATTAAAAGCAAGATACTTAGAAGGGTTTTATTTTTTTTATTTTTTATTTTAAAGATTTTATTTATTTATTTGACAAAGACGCAGCTAGAGAGGGAACACAAGCGGGGGGAGTGGGAGAGGGAGAAGCAGGCTTCCTGCTGAGCAGGGAGCCTGATGCGGGGCTCGATCCCAAGACCCTGGGATCTTGACCTGAGCCGAAGGCAGACGCTTAACGACTGAGCCACCCAGGCGCCCCTTATAAGGGTTTTATATCCTAGACTGGAGTTTTTAACATCAGAAAACACACCCAAAAGAACTATTTTGGGTTCACCATAAAACCATCTTTCACCTTTTCTTTTTTTTTTTTTTTTTAAGATTTTTGAGAGAGAGAGCATGGCAAAAGGAGAAGAGGCAAAGCAGGGAGCCTGACATGGGGCTCAATCCCAAGACCCTGGGATCATGGCCTGAGCCGAAAGCAGATAGATGCTTAACCGACTGAACCACCCGGGCGCCCCTTTCACCTCTTAATAAACCATTTAAACCTTTAACTATTGGGCCCGTAATCGGCAGAAGTGGAAAGTAAAAGGACCATGTCTGTTTTCACCACTGTTTACCAAGTGCCTGGCAGAGTACTTGCCAAAGTGGGCATTTAATATTTGCTAAACAAATAGTATTTTTACGTGTTGGCTTAGTTTTTAAGTATACCAAATTTGTACTTGACCCATCATATGGGTCAATATATGTTCATGTTTGAGGTGAGACATACAAGGGTAACTATTGGGCAGTTGGAAATTAAATGTTAGTGAGCTAGCCATAGAAAAAGACAGACACCCTTATTCTCTGCCTAGCCTTTCCCAAGAAGTTTAGGTGAGAGGTTATGTGGGAATCTCAGGGGGATACGGTGAAGGTTTGAAAATTCTATGAGAAAAATCAAATTATTGTACCTTGGTACTTTATCATTGTTTATAAGAGGCCTACCACTGTCACCCTTATACTTTTGTCTCAAGGCTAACAAGTATGCTAATCAGTTGTGAAGCTAGTAGCTATTCAGTGATAACTTTCTTTGATAAAAGCATTTTCACTAAAAAAGAGAATGGTTATGTTAGTTTTTCTCAAGCCCAAATTCTTAATTTCCACATTAGAAATTAAAACTGAGAAAAAATTTTAAATAGTAATAAATGCTTCATGTTAACATTTTCATGGAAGTAACTTTATTTAACAGAGTAATATTCTTTTCTTTTTTGCAATTCATTTCTCGCAAATGTCTGCCTCAATAGAAGGCAGCTGGATTTTTGTTTCTCTTCTGTATTGGTTGAGATATTACTTATTTGCAATTTTTGTCATTTCATGTATTTGGTCATTTGGAAAATACTGGTTCACCAAGTTATATAAATCTCCCAAATGTTGGCCCAGTTCATTATATAATATGTGCAAATTAGCTTAATATCACCACCTAGCTCATAAAAAATGGTGGTGGTGGGGGGGGAACAGGTGGCTCAGTCAGCTAAGTATCTGTCTTCAGCTCAGGTCATGATCCCAGGGTGCTGGGATCGAGTCCTGCATGGGCTCCCTGCTCAGTGGGGAGTCTGCTTCTCCCTCTGCCCATTCCTCCCACCCCTGCTTGTGTGTATGTGTGCTCTCTTGCAAAAGTAAACAAAATCTTAAAAAAAAGTCCTTTTAAGTATTAGGAAGATGTGAAGCTCCTGAGACTGGATACAACTTCTCCCAAAATTCTAATTTTCACTTGAGAGTTTGAGTTTTGTCATTAACTGCTATCAACTGTTTTCCTTGAAAGGTACACTTTCTTTGTATTTGCAAAAATGTCTGCCAGATAGCCAACTTTGACAGTCATTTAGGTAAAAATGCTGTGAAAAGAAAATAGCTAATTCAGCCTGCAGCTCAGTTGCCTGAGTGTTTTTTCTTGAAACAACCACTGTACTTTAAACATGTAGCTGAAGTACTACATGCAAACTTTCTATTTCATCACTCATACTAAAGTTACATACTAAAGGTCCGGATTTCATAAAATGATTTTAATGTTTTTACAAGGGAGAGAATCTCCAGCAGACTTAGTGCTGAGCATGGAGCCGATGCAGGGCTCGAACCCACAACCGTAAGCCGAAACCAAGAGTCGGATGCTTAACCAACTGAGCCACCCATGTGTCCCTCACAAGGACATTCTTTTTTTTTTTTTTTTAAAGATTTTATTTATTTATTCATGAGAGACAGAGAGAGAGAGGCAGAGGGAGAAGCAGGCTCCCAAGGAGCAGGGAGCCCGATGTGGGACTCGATCCCAGGACCCTGGGATCATGACCTGAGCCGAAGGCAGACGCTTAACCATCTGAGCCACCCAGGTGCCCCACAAGGACATTCTTAAGTGGAACTGCTACTGCCCCTCCCCTTACCCTGCAAATGCATGGCCGTAAACAATGACTACACTTCGGTACCACTGCCTTGATTAATGCCAAGGTGCCAGCACTTTTACCAACTTTTGCTTTCTCACCATTAGTGAAAACATCAGTATAAAACGGGGGATTTTAAAAAGTTACTCAAAGGGTGCCTGGCTGGCTCAGTTGGTAGAGCATGTAACTCTTGATCTCAGGTTTGTGAGTTTGAGCCCCACAGTGGGTGTAGAGATTACTTTTTAAAAATAAATTTAAAAAAATAGTAAAAAGCTACTCAACACTTTTAACTGTTTCAGGGCATGTGTTTGCCAAGCTTTGACAGAAGTCTCTTTGACTAGCTGATGCAGAACAAATACATGGAAAATAAGCCCAGCCATTTTTGTAGGTTCATCCACTTCTAAGGTTTAAATATACTTCTACAGACTAGATACTAATGCAGACTTTATGTCTGTACATGTTTAATATGACAATGTATTGTTAAACAAATGACACTGCCATGATTTTTACTTCTCATCCGGCAGACAATCAGCAATGTCCACTGTGTAATACAGCTTTTTTTTTTTTTTTAAGATTTTATTTATTTATTTGAGAGAGAGAGAGAATGAGAGACAGAGAGCATGAGAGGGGGGAGGGTCAGAGGGAGAAGCAGACTCCCCGCCAAGCAGGGAGCCTGATGCGGGACTCGATCCCGGGACTCCAGGATCACGACCTGAGCCGAAGGCAGTCGCTTAACCAACTGAGCCACCCAGGCGCCCTGTGTAATACAGCTTTTTGTAAAATTTCTCAGTTACTGTGTAATTTTTTTAAAGACGTTTATTTGAGAGAGAGAGCGAGCATGAGTGGGGAGGGGCAGAGGTAGAGGGACAAGGAGAGAGAATCTCAGGCAGACTCCCCATTGAGCAGGGAGCCTGACGCAGGGCTCGATCTCAGGACCCTGAGATCATGACAAGAACCAAAATCAAGAGTCAGATGCTGAACTGACTGAGCCACCCCAGACGCCCCAACTGTGTATTGTTTCTCCAGCAATGTCATACAGTAACTTACCCTTTAAGATACTACAGTAGCTCTTTCTTATAGTTTCTTTGGAGTTGATTCTTCCTGTGAGAGAAGTCTGGTGTATATTGGTTTAACCTTTTTAGCATTTTTTTTTTTATTTTTTTATTTTTAGCATTTTTAGACATAGATGGTGGCTGTAGGTTGAACAAGTAGTCATAATTTTTTTAAAGCCAATGATCCATTCTTTTATTTTTAAATCTTTTTCATTATGAAGTTATCTCTACATCCACCATGGGGCTCAAACTTACAACCCTGACATCAAGAGTCGCATGTTCTACCGACTGAGCCAGCCAGGTGCCCCACCAATGATCCATTCTTTAGGAAAATATAAATTGGTTTATTTTAGAATAAAGTTATTAAATTCTAAAAAAAAAAGTTGTACTTATATTTAAGAATTTCTTTTTTCATATTTTAAGGAAATATTTAAAACACTGCAACAAGACAACAGAATATACTTATATTTATGTTTTAGGCATAAAGAGAGCTACAGGATTTCAAAGTAACAATTGCACAATATTGGGGGTTGCTAGGTTTATAGAAGATATAACCTAAACACTAAGTTAATTTCTAAAAACATAAATATTCATATCCTAAATGTACCACTTAAGGAAATTCTAGGTAATTCAAGAATATACTGCACCACTTGATTAATATCAGTGATGTCATCACACATGTAGCCCCTGCACACTTATGAGAATAAGATGAAAGGGTAAATAACGTAAATAACATCATCCTAGTATTACTAAGTTTTATCCCTGAAGACCTCCCTATGCTTAGGCAACAGACAGCCATAAATAAGCACTGTCCTGCCCTCAAGAAGCAACCTGAAAAAGTAGGGAAATCTCCAATTACACAATTACTAATTTAATTATGATTGTCAGAAGTACTAGGACAACATTCAAGCGAGGGATCCAATGTAGTGGAGCTAAGGGCATCAAGAAAGGTTTCCTTGAGAAGTTTGTGCTGAGACAGTTCTTCTCAGTGAATGACATTCAGTCAGTTATTGAGTCCTTTAACTTCCTTTCCATTATGAGTGCCATCACTCTATAACAAACCACATTACCTCATGTCTGGACTACTGTAAAAGAACCTTCAAATTTCTCCATCCCTGCAACCCATCTGGTATCCTGCAGTTAGATTAATTTCCTGAAAGACCATTTCCACTAAAAAAAAAAAGTTTCCATTAGAGAAAGGTAGTACCATATGCTGGTAAGGAATACTGACTAATAAGCAAGTCTAATAAGCAAGTCTGACCTGAGTTTAAATCCCTGGTCCTTAATTTGTTGGTGTGTCTACAGAAAAGTTGTTCAACTTTTTTAGTTTCCTATTCTGAAAGATGGGGTTTTATAATATTAGGACCACACTAAATACATTAGCAATGAGTTCGGCACACTATAGCATACACAATTGGCACTCAATGATTATTATTAGTTCATTTCTTCTAACCCAACTGTTTCCATTAGCCTTTGCCTATAGTACACAATAGATTTATGTTGTCATTATTTATTATAAAAGTTTGGGAAGAGATTTTTAACCAAAGATCGGTAAAAAGAGGAAAGGTTTTGAAGAGTGTTGAATGAGTTGATCAGAATCCATACACTAGTGGGGCTGGTTAGTTGGTAAAATAGCCAGGTGTATAAACGTGATCTGAAAATGTGTCACTGCTATCAGCAGAAGATCCAATCTTAAACATGCTAAAGAACAAAAAACTCTAAACCTAAAAAACAGGGTGACTAAATATCAGGACAAACTGGTAAAAATTAACTATCTTTTACTATCTGTGTGCACTGACAGTTTTAAGATTCCTATCCTAAGGGTCTCAAATTCTGATGACTATGAACTCTAGGCATAAAGCTGGAAAACAGGATTATTGAATGTGACCATGACTCGGAGATACAATCAGAGAGGCAGAAATAATTTTTTTTTTTTTTAAGATTTTATTTATTTATTTGACAGAGAGACAGCGAGAGAGGGCACACAAGCGGGGTGGGGTGGGGGGCAGTGGGAGAGGGAGAAGCAGGCTTCCTGCAGAGCAGGGAGCCCAACGCGGGGCTCAATCCCAGGATCCTGGGATCATGACCTGAGCTGAAGGCAGACACTTAACGACTGAGCCACCCAGGCACCCCAGAAATAGTCTCTTATCACCATAAAGGTATATACCATGATACCAGGAGTAATCCATCAGGTTCAACCCTGACTTGGATAAAATAAATGTTTAATTCCATGCTAACAGTTCTCTAATCAGTTTCTTACCCACTCCATCAAGAATGGGGAGTCATGAATAAGAAAAAAAAGTCTTCTGGAGAAGTAAGTTCTCCATTATAAAGTAGTATGCCACTAGATAAACACAAAATCAAGAATTCTCAACCTTCCAAGTTACTAGATTCCTAGACATATGACCTAACAAAGTGCTCTAGAATTTAAGATTGGCCTAAAATAGTCAAAGTAGTCTTACCGTTGTGATGCTGACCCCTATCATATTCTGGACTAACAGTTGCAAAGCATAATATACCAAACCTCCTCTTTGCATAAAAAATAAATGGCAGAGGGATGCCTGGGTGGCTTAGTCTGTTGAACGCCCAACTTTTGGTTTCAGCTCAGGTCATAATCTCAGGGTCGTGAGATCAAGCCCCATGTCAGGCTCTGTGCTTAGCGGGGAGTCTCCTCGAGATTCCCTCTTTCCCCCTCTCCCTTTTGGCCCCCACTCCTCGAGTGCGCACGCTCTAAAAATAAATAAATCTTAAAATATATATACATATATATATATATATATATCTTATGTATATATGGCAAACATTATGTGTTCCAAATTTTGCAAATCTAAAAAAATTTAAAAGCCTTTACAAAACATTCAACTTTTATCCTAGAACTATAAGAAACAATATGGCTCTACTTCAAAAAGAGATAAGTAGTTGGTTTATGAAAAAAATAAATAAAAATAAAGCCCAAGGAAGTGAAGCACAGGAAGAGGAATGGTTCATACAGGAAACCCAAGGAAGAGGTCAACAGTAGACAGATGCATTTAGAGACCGCGATGCATCAGTCTCCTTTATAAATAGAACGAGGAGACTTGGGTTAAGTATGACCCTAAAATTTCTCCATAAAAGGAGCCTGTGTCTTTTTTTTTTTTGACTTCGCTATTATTTCAAAACCAATTTCATGTATAAATTAATAAAACCAACATTTGTTGAGTATCCAGCTCTTTGTACAGGCACTGGGGAATCAAAAATAAGTCCCTGATGAATGCATTTAAGTGGGAAGACAAAAAAGGCAATACTGTTGTTCAAAAAATTATCTGGAGTATTTTAACATTCCTTTTATAAGAAAAACAATCTAACCTGCAAGTTTCCAAAACTATTATTATTACCACTCTTCACCTTTCAACTTGTTTTTCCATTCAGTTTTTTGAAAGGAAAAATTACAAAGTAGAGAGTACACAGAGTATTAGAGAGGTTTCTCTGAAGTTTTAGTCATTTTTTGTCAGATAAATAGGTGTACTATAGCGCAGAGGCTGTATTTGCAGTGTGGTTCCTGGGCCCCCAAACATCAGAAGCAAATAAGGAACATGATACAGAATTCCAGTGCCTCCCACCCCTCTGTCTTAAGTGGATTCAGAATCTCTGGCTGTGGAACTGGAAATCTGCATTAATTAGCAAGCCAACTATCTGTGTGCACTGACAGTTTTAAGATTCCTATCCTAAGAGTCTCATATTCTGAGAAATCCTAAGTAAAAAAAAAAAAATTTGTCTTTTAAAAATATAACTGAAATTTACAACATGCTGTATTAACAAATCAAAATATTTTGGTGTTAGGATATATCTGTTAATTTATACTTTATCAGGATGCAACTTACTTTGTGATGGTTTCCTAACAAGATATGATACTAAGGCCTGGCTCCTCTGATCAAGTTTCTCCAAAAATGAAAACTGTAGAAATGAAATTTAGGGCTGGTTTCATTAGTATCAGATATAGTCCTATTCCTAACTAAACCTCTGTCACCATTATGGTTTAATGAAATCCCGCTTTCCTGAAATTCATTATACATTCTTTTTTGAAACCCAAACTAGTCAACACTTGCTTTTTTAAACACACAGTTGTCCAAGTCAAGGTTAGCTTTAGTAATGCCTTGTTCAGTTTAGCTTTCAGCTAGGTACATCTGTAGTATAGGTAATAGGTTAAACAAGCAGGGAAAAAATTAAACTAAATGGGCCAAGTTTTGTTTCCTTACTGCTCACTATGAAGAGAAAATTATCAATGCATATTAAGTATTCAGCAACCCACAACACAAGTTTGTGGCTACAGCTACAATGTCCACAGTGGCAATTTAAATTACATCAAGTTGAAAATTCAGTTCTTTAGTCACAGTAGACACATTTCCAGTGCTCAACAGTAATATATGGTTAGTGGCTACCATACTGGTTGGCAAAAATGCAGAACATTTCCATCACTGCCGAACATCCTATTGGACAGTGCTAACCTAAAGCACTAGGAAGCATACATACAAAACTCTGAGAGACCAATAACCTATCAAACTTTATAAAGACATCCACATGTTGCTCATTCCATTTTACTTAGGATTGGCTATCAGGGAATACACTAGGAGCTTAGTGATCCAAGACTTAACAAGAACCTGTGACCTCAAGAAGCTCAGAATAGTTAAGAGAATTTAAACAAGCAATGACAATAACCTGAGAAATGCTGATTCAACCTGCTATCAGATCAGGAGAAAGCACTGGTAACCTTTCTTTAGGGGTGTCTGGCTTATAGGAAGACTAGATCACAGAAGGCAAGATCATAGAGGAGATGGTATTTGAGTCTTAACCGTCTTCAAGAGTAAGGAGCACCAGAGTAAGGGTGCCACTCCAGAAGGAACCAGCCTACAAAGAGGACAATGACACTATGATTTGGGTAAACAATCAATTCAGTATGACTGGAGAGGTAATGTTTGAAGTATAGGTAAAAAATTGTAGCAAATGAAAAAGCTGTTAAGGGGTAACTGGGTGGCTCAGTTGTTAAGCAACTGCCTTTGGCTCAGGTCATGATCCCAGGGTTCTGGGATGGAGCCCCACATCGGGCTCCCTGCTCCGTGGGAAGCCGCCTTCTCCCTCTCCCGCTCCTCCTGCTTGTGTTCCCTCTCTCACTGTCTGTCAAGTAAATAAAATCTTTAAAAAAAAAAAAAAAGCTGTTAAGAAAAGAGGTTAGCCCATTGAGGGGCCTTGTATATCACCTTCACGTTGATGGAATTCATCCTGTAAATAGGTAAGGAGCTAGTAAAGGAGTTGCATCAGTCATTTTCAGCTCTATGTGTATGTTGGGACAATTGTCTCAGCAACATGTTAGATGGATCAGAAGATGATACCAGAGGCAGAGACACCAGTTTGGAGGCTATCAGCATTATGGCAATCGAGCCCAGTTACTAACTGATGAGAACAGAAATAAAAAGATGGATTGAGAGTTATTCAAAGGAGGTAAAACACAGATGTTGCTGAACCTCATATCCGATTTTCAGTAAGGCAGTAATCAAAGTCACCTGGACTGTGAAGAGGATCAAGAGGTAGAATCCTAGCTGAGGAAAAAAAGTGTAAAACAAGGTAAACATTCAAGGCGGAATAAATGCATTACTGGGTAAGAGTGAGGCCTCACCTCAAACTGGGTAGCCTTAATTGGCAGTAGAACCGATCAGTCTGGTTTCATGACTCACCGGGCTGCAAAAAACAGGAGAGGAGAAAGCCACTGCTATGTCTGGGGATTGAAAGAGCAAGTACAACAAATGCAAAATGGGCTCAAAGTAGGAGTGCGAGTTGCTAAGATCCCTAACCCTAGGGATGCAAGGAAAGGGCCTAAAATTTTGAGATTAATTTAAAATGCTATACTTTGGTGGTGCCAGCAAGGTTCTCAAATGGGGTGAGTAAAAAACTCAGATGATCATGCCTTTAATTTCCCCTTTATCTACAGGAAAATTACTACAAAAAGGATCTTTAGTAATAACACGAAGTCTTGCTGCTTAAAATCAGCCCGAGGTGAATGCTTGGACTCCCATTTCCCTCCTCCACCCCTATTATAATTACTTTGTGACACAAACTCAAGTCTGTGGGAAGAGAGACATCTTAACACCTGCTCAATTCCCTGCAGGACAACGCCCAGACACCAGGTTAAGCCTGGGCAAGAGTCCCGCCCACAGTCGAGAAGGAACGACTCGACATGGAGGCGATGACGAGATCGCGGGGGAGGGAGGGATTCTTCTAGGCCCAGGGCGGTCCTTAGGAGACAGGAGGCAGCAGAGAACTCCCATAAAGGTATTGCGGCACTCCCCTCCCCCTACCGAGAAGGGTGCGGCCTTCTCTCCGCCTCCTCCACTGCAGATCCCTCAGGATTGCAGCTCGCGCCGATTTTTGGAGAACATGCACCTCCCTCCCGCAAACCAGCAAGACCGACCCCCGCTCTTTCCCCCACCCCCGCGAGTCCGAGAGCAGATCCGGCTTGTCTCGTCCTTCAGGCGGCGGACGCCCGGGGCGGAGCCGCGGTCGCCGCCACCCAGAAGCCTCAGCCCAGCAGCCTGCCTCCGCCTCCAGCGCGCGCTTCCTGCCACGTTGCGCAGGGGCGCGGGGCCAGACACTGCGGCGCTGGGCCTCGGGAAGGACCGTACCAACGACCGCCTCCCCCCCACCCCCGCTGACCCGCTCAGTGGTTTCGCTCATTTGGGACCCGAGCCAATGGCATGGGGCCGTTCCCCGGGCTTCAGCAACCAATCAGATGCCGAAGCCGAGCAGGCGGCGGGTAAACCGACTCCCTCCAAGGAAGGGGCGGGTGGCAGGACGCCCGTTCGGGAGGCACTTTCACTGACCCTCCACCCCCGCGGGAGGTCGACCGCGCCCGCTCCTCCAGCTCTCTCCCCACTCCATCTACCTACCCATCCCACCCAGGGAGCAATGCGAGAGTCCCCAGGCGGCTGCGCACTCCCGAGGCTGTAACTGACAGGCGCTTTACTCCAACCAAAACACGCCATTTGTGTTTTCACACACGGCGGGAGGAGAAGCGGCCAATCAGTGACAAGAGGTGAGCCGGCAGCGCTCCTCCCTCTGCAGGAGTAATGGCTCCGTCCGGATTCGAGCCTTTTCCGCTCTCCTCCCTCCCCCTCCGGTTGCCGCAGGGCGGGCCACACTCTTGCCTGCCTCTGACCACCTCTTTCCCTTCCATCTTAAACAAACGTTATACTCCCGACTTCCCGCGGGGGAAGGCGACCCCCATCTATCAGCCAGACCGTTTCAGCCACCCATCTCCCTTCAGTCCACCGGGCCCCCCCCTCTCCCACCAGAGTCCCGCTCCCCTACCT
Source organism: Halichoerus grypus (assembly GCF_964656455.1). Lineage (NCBI taxonomy): Eukaryota > Metazoa > Chordata > Mammalia > Carnivora > Phocidae > Halichoerus > Halichoerus grypus. The sequence continues at coordinate 166,727,182 of NC_135712.1, read as the reverse complement.
AGCCGAGGCTCTCTGAGGAGCCGGAGCCCTAGAGCACAGCCTCTTCTCTAGGCGGCCCCGGCGGCTTCCGTTGATTGGCGGCGAACTGGCCAATGGGTGCGGGGAGGTGGGCGGAGAAGCCAATGGCGCGGCGGGAGGGGGCGTGTCCCGGGTGCCCCTGGCGCCGGCGCTGGGAATCCCCGTGCGGTCAGTGGCGTTTCCGCTCGGGCAGCGGGCTGAGTGAGCTGCCGCCGCCGCCGCCGCCGCCGCCGGGGGAGGGGCGGCCGCCGCCCGCCTGCGCTGAGAGACTCACGCAGCCCCAGTCCCGCCAGTCCGCCAACACTGTAGTGCCGGCCCCCCCCTCCTTCCCTGGCCCTTCCCCCTCCCCGCCTTTGGCTCGCTCCGCCTTTCTGCCCCCCACCCCCACTTCACGGGCACGGGCCATTCCCGGCCAGGAAACGCCGTGGCGCCGCGTTGGGCCTAACTCGAGTCCTGCTGCCTCCCGGGAGTGCTGTGCGCCGCAGCCCGGGCCCAGGCCCCGGCAGCGCCTGGGACAAGGTAAGGGTCCGACAGAAAAGAGAGACCTATCCTCACGACCGGGCCCTGGGGAAGGGTCACCTCCTCCGTCTCCCCGCGCTCGCTCTCGGGACGTGGGCCTGGCCCTCCCCAGGCTTTTCACAGGAGGATGCTGTCCCTTCTCATCCCCCTCGCTGCCCCCCACACACCACTGCACCCCTCTTTCCCAGGGAGAGAGGCCCCCTTCGTAATCTAGTCGACCCCACTACCCTTTTCATGCCTTTCCTGGGTCAGGACGCTTCCCCTCCCCCACGCCTCTTCACCCCTTTTCCTGGGAACTGCCTACTCCACGTTTACCTTTTACTTGAGGATAGGCCTCTCCCTGCTCTCCTGTAAAAATGCACAGGCATACTTTTTCTCCCTCTCCCCTAACCCCCACCCCCACCCCCTTTCGCGCGGCCTTGTGACAACTCTGATCTCTGGCGGGGGGGGGCCTCGATCCCCCCCTCCATAATGTTCCTGGACGCCTTCAGTCTCGTTCTTGGGTCCCCATCTCAGATGATTGCTTCTTTTCCCACACTAAAGACGTTACCTTCGCCACCCCCACTTCACATTCTTGGGCTCTCAGTGGCGTATGCCCCAGTATCTGAGATAGCCTCATTGAATTTGTAGGGTTCGAGCTTGGAGTTGAGCCAGATTGTGTCGTTTTTCCTGCCTTGGGCGTGGAGAGCGATCATTTGAGAACGTCTTTAAAAGCAGAAAAATTTACCCTTTATGAATTCCCTTTCTCTCTGCGTGGAAGCCAGGGATGTGAGGTGAATGGTGGTAAGAAAAAGCCCTGGTTTTATAAGTAGGTGAATCGCGTGAGAGGGAAAGTTGAACTGTTGGGAAAGCCCCTTCTATGCTAATTTATTCTATAGAGCGCCTTTGCTGGTCTCACTTCGTAGGAATAACTGGTCTTTCCCTTGGATACTGATGCTGCAGCCAGCTCTGCTGGTCTGGGTCAGGGGTGCGTGGATGACCTGCATTTTCTGCTTTCTCATGTTACTTGTGCAATGTGTTCACCAGTAACTCATTTCTTACCCAGAGCTCAGGGTTCCATTGGGCTTTGTCTGTACTTTAGTTCATTTCTCCAGTTTTCTTCGTGGTCATAGTACTGAAAGAGTCCCCAGGTTCTCTGCTAAATTCCTTTATAACTTGACTAAACAAGTTGCTTTTAAATGACATATTTGTGATCAAGGTCATATTTACATTTTTTGTTGTTGTTGGGCAGATGTTACATAGCTATACTTTTGATTGGGGAGGATCCAGCTGAGTTGAGTGTTTAGAGATTTTCAGGAGAATGTTTGTGTATCTTATTTGGGAAAATTTCTTGATGGTTAATTTTATGTCATTAATGTTTTTAGGTCATTCTAAGAGAAAAGTTGTAAATGGTAATTTTAGATGTGTGGAATGTGGATGTGAGCTAGGAGTAAAGCAAGAATATTCACTTAATCAGAGGTTTCTGGGCCTCTTGGAGGACACAGGAAATTTTTTTTTTATTGGATTTCTTCCAGTTTTCTCAGGAGGGTCATTAGTTTTCTTCTATAGCCCCAAATTCTGGCCCGTTATGGGATTAGAGTCTTCAAGGGTTACTCACACTGTCATTATGTATAGAAAAATGAATTATGTCCTTTGATAAGACACAAGGCTCTGTCTCTAGCTGCAAATTTAAATTTGACTATAAAGAGAGTGTTTTGAAAATTGGCCTTTTAAAGATGAAAACTTAATCTTCACTCCTAAATCACTGGCTTAATTTAAAAATGGATATTTGGAATTTATTTGGTGAATTTTGATTTTTTTAGTAAAAGGTCTTGGTTTAAAACTAAAAGGGTGACCTTAGGATTGTTTATTTCTAAAAGCATAATTCCAGCCCTTCTGGCATGGAGCACTGGTTCAAAAAAAAGAAAAAAGAGTGTGTAAGGAGTGGGGGTGGGGTAAGGAGAAGGTTGTTCCTTTGGGTTGGATCACAGGGGTGAGTATACAAGGCAGCAGCAGCTGCTGGCTTTGGAGCTCTGGTTGCTACGTGAGAAGCTTGAGTAGTGCTGGCTGCTGTCTCCAGGGAAGGACAGCAGTGCAGCGTCCATTAATGCTGTTGGCTGCAGGGAGCTGCACTTAGGCGATGGCTGCTTCAGGACTAAGAAGAAACCTTGCTTTCCTGGGAATTTTGACTGCTGAGCTGGTTTGCATTTTATTGGTGGGGAGATGAGAGTTAGCAATTCATAACCTTCTACCCATTTAAGGATATCAGCATCTGGAAAATGGATCACAGTTAAAGACTCTTCTTGTTTGGTTTTTGTTTTTGGGGGGGCAGATTTTCAGTTTTTATCTGAGGATTTGTGCTTGGATAGGTCTGAAAGTTCTGTTAGAGTCTTAATTTTTCAATCCATTTAAAACCAAAGTAATAAGAATTTAAGGATCTTCCAGAGAACCAGAATGGGAAAAATCAGTTCTTTTTTCTGCAACTGACAGGTTTCCTCCATCTCTTTAATTATTGAATTAATTTTGATATTTTGTTGTTTGTTTGCCTCCTTCCTTCTCTCCAGTTTTTAGGCCACATTTACCTTATTGAATAGATGTTTTGCTAAACATATTACTACATTTGGAATTGTAAACTCTAAAAAGAACTCTTTTTGGAATGATTTCTAAATATAAATCTCAGAAGTATTTTCTTTATTTCTGTATTACTATAGACTTTTCTCGATTATATTATTTCTTTGGCGTTTGACCTATAAAATTGATTCATTATATATGTGTTGGGTGTAGTCTTGTAAGATCACAAGGATGTATGTTTCGCCATGATCCATTTGAAATAAAGGATGGACCAGAAGGAATATTCAGAAATCGAGTAAGTCTAGAGTACAGGATACTTGAAAAGATAGCCTGTGAGCCCCTTATGTGGTCTCCCCTTCCCCCACAACTCTTGCACATTAGGCAGATCTTTGATTAGGCAGAACAGTTTGTTGAATATGGAAGTACTTGAAGGAAAACCACCACCCAAATATACCACCACTTCCATAGTATCTAACAGATGTCAATGTGTTTTCTTCCCCCTACCCCTCCAAGACTTTTGCATCCTATTTTTTTCCCCCAGAATTTTGATATTTTCAGTTTCATGTAAATGTACTTAAATCCCACAATCATCTATAATGTGTAATCTGACTCTGGCATTTGTGGCAGGGAACCAAAAAGAATGGAAATGAGTTTTGTCATTCACAAATGTGGCTTGCATTGTTTCTCAGTGATACAAACAGACTAATGAAATAGAACCTTTAATGAATAATATTTTAGGTGGTTCTATTCTTATTAGTATTACATATAAAAGGTGCCATATCAAATAAAGATGGTTTCACTCATACTCGCTGTTTAACATAGCTTAGATATAAATGTAAATGTCTTTTAGTTTAAGTTATTACATAATATGAAAGTTACTGATAAAATAATTGCTTTTTCACTTGTATTTTCTATTGTTTGGAATCCTTTGATCTTGATGTAATCATTTTCTGAAAGATCATAGAGGCCCTTTTCATAGGATTTATTTAACCAGTATCCTTGAAAATTTTTGTATCTTCTGATCCTGTTTTGTGTCTAGGAACTTAAATACTTTCTGAACTTATTCTGGTCTTTCTAGTGGAGGGTTGACGTCTCATTTTTTGCTTTTGGACAGGAAAATAATATAGTGCAAAATGGAGATGTGCAGACAACCGCTCTTGCCTTATCCTCTTCGTGTTGAAATAACTTAATGAAACATGAGGCCATAGTTAACAACAATCATCGGATACATCTTATTATTGAAAATTGGATTATGATCTAGAATAAAATTTTCTTCCAATTTCTGGTTCAGCTGTGGTGATTTGTCAGCTCAGTGTGAAACTAAAAGGCTTAGCAGTGAATTTTACTTATCAGAAAACTTCCAGGTATTGAAAACTAAAACTTACTGATAGGGATATTTTCTTTAAGACAAAACTTACTTTGAACTCTGTAAAATGTGTAAGATAATGTATATTTAGTAATACAACTGGTAGTTATTTATAATTTGATTAAAAACATTCTCTCAGGAGTGCTTGGGTGGCTCAGTCGCTTAAGCTTCCCATTTGATTGATATCAGCTCAGGTCTGGATCTCAGGGTCGTGAGTTCAAGCCCCGCGTTCGCGTTGGGCTCCATGCTGGGTGTGGAATCTACTTGGGAAAAAACCCAGACGCAGTCCTTAGAAAATAAGTGTAACGCATCTGTGATAGACAAGAATTGGTACCATTCCTTACTGCCAAAAATTCCAAAATATGTGATGAAATGGCACTTTGAACCTTTCACTTGCTGTAGCAATTAATCTCTCTTGTGGTAAAGATTCAGAGAAATTCATGAAAGATAGAATACCATTTCTTTCATTTATCAATATATATTTTATTAAATCATTTAGAATCTTATGAAAAGTGTCCTATTGTATATTCAGTTCTAAATTGATATCCAGTAATGGGGGGGGGGGTTCCTGTTAGAAAGCATCACTTTAGAAAAAGCTCTTAACACTTTATGAAGGAAACCATGAGAGATGATAAAGAAACAATGACGCTAAATCTCAGCCTACTTTATAGGAACCTTCACTGAACAAGGAATATGTAATCCCATCCTGTCTCACTCAGTTTTTCCATCATATTGATTTTGTTTGCTGAATACCTCAGGGAGAGATGTAAGGGTCACATTAAGTATCTTTGATATAAACACAAGGAAAAGGAATTTTTTGCTTATTGGAATAGTATCTTCGTATTGTTAAAACACTAAGACTATTAGCGAGTTTTGCTTTATGTATATGAGTGTTGGTTTGGTCTGACCTCTTTCTCTTCTGTGCTTTTCTGTCTTCCTTGTAGTCTGAGAATTTTCGGAGTTTAGATGGCAAATTGAAGTAGTAAGAATCATTTCCTTAGCTATGTTGGTTATGTATATACACCGACCTGGGGATACTCTTTGGCCTGTGTTATGAATCATAAAATAAGCAGTGGATATAGGAATTTGTAAGACTTTGTTTCTGTCTGGGGATTCAAGTTTTTGATGTGCTACCTGATCAAGGGAGAATGACGAATTCCTTGCTGCTCTATTTGAAAAATAGATGGAAGCATGGGAGGAGCCTGAGACTTCTGCAGCAGGATTTGGTCTTAGTAGAAAAGGAAGATTTTTGTTTCAAATTGCCAGCTGCTTATGTCAGACTGACTCCCTTATTATGCTTTTAGTTGGCCTGTCAATATGGCCAAACAGCTAGATAAGTGCGGGGCAGGACAAAGGGCTCTTTACACAGCGGGGAGGCAGTGTTGCTGGGGGAGGGGCAAGAGGTAGGAAAGGCAGGAGGAGGAGGTTCTTTTCCCTGGGAGATTATTCAGTTTGGCATACAATTAAAGAAATCATTTATAGTTCCCACTCGAGCATTGAATTTGTGCCAACTATATACTCTTAACCCCAAATTTAGTATATCCCTGAATATAATAGGGTAGGGACCCATTGCCTCCTCCAAAGAAAAATAAAAAACTAAAGCTTTGTATAGGTTAAAAGAAAACAAATCCTATGCCCTCCACCCTCCTAAATACAAGTCACCTCCTGAGGAAACCAGTTCTAGAGCATCTGACAGCTGAATTCTCATTAAGAAATGGAAAAGAATATTTTATCTGAATAAAACTTTTATGTTTCAATATATATATTATTTAGATTGGAATTAGGCCAGAATAGGTAGAATAATTTGTTTAGCTTTGTGAAAGAGTTGCATACTGTTAGCTCCAATTTTATTTTGTTTTATTTTTTAAGATTTTGTTTATTTTAAGTTATCTCTACACCCAGTGTGGGGCTTGAACTCACAATCCCAAGATCAAGAGTCACATGCTCTACCTACAAGCCAGCCAGGTGCCCCTGTTAGCTCCAGTTTTAGACCAGTAATATGGAGAACACCCTGCAGGATATGTGTGTTGGATTGCCATCATATAAAATGCTAACTGAAAAAAGGCTACTTACTTGTCTCATCCCTACTTTCTGGAGAACCTGATATTCCCTGGAAATTACTCCCAAGGTGCCCTCCCCCCTTTTTAGGTTAGGCACAACCTAGTTTGATACATTTGTAGGCAGCTCCCAGCAGAAAGTGGGGTGGTTGCATCTAGCTTATTAGAATAATATGAATCATGGAGTTGGAAGAGATTTGTCAGTTACCTGGCCCTTTAAGCAAAATCACAATGAAATATTTCAAAGTTTGGCCCATTTTTGAAGTTTTTGTTAAAATGTTAAACCAGTCAGTGTCCTAAATGGTATTTTTAGTTAGTTTTATTTATTTATTTATTTTAAGATTTTATTTTTAAGTAATCTCTGCACCCATGGTGGGGCTGGAACCCACAACCCTGAGATCAAGAGTGCATGCTCCACTGACTGAGCCATCCAGGTGCCCCTATTTTTAGTTACTTTTAAAATAAAAGTCAAGGGGCGCCTGGGTGGCTCAGTCGTTAGGCGTCTGCCTTTGCCTCAGGTCATGATCCCAGGGTCCTGGGATCGAGCCCCGCATCGCATCGGGCTCCCTGCTCAGTGGGAAGTCTGCTTCTCCCTCTCCCACTCCCCCTCCTTGTGTTCCTCTCTCGCTGTCTCTCTCTCTCTCTGTCAAATAAATAAATAAAATCTTTAAAATAAAATAAATGTCAAAAAGTACATGTATGCCAGTTCTTTTAAAAAAATATGTATAAAAGAATTGCATTCACATTACAAATTAAATAGCAGTTATTTGGATTAAAAAAGATTCTTTTATAAAGAAGTATATGCTAAGGTTCTTTTAAATGCTTAATATACTTTAAGAGAATTTGATTTTTGGAGATAATTGGTTTGAACTCAGTTTTCCAAGAGTATATCTGTTAACTTGCATTGAGGTACCACCTGTATTACAATGTTAAAGCTTTGCCTTCTATCCAAACTGTGCAGGAGATGGTAAAGGGAACTGGAATGCTAACTTTTGCTCATGGTTTTGGACCTTCTGACTCTTAGCAAAGAAGAGATGTTTTAACTTAGTAGAATAACTAGAAAAAATGGTCTTTAATGCACATTTTAATATTAAGCAAACCTGATCGTTTTGTGTCATTTCCCTCTGTAAAAGAAAGATACATGTATTACCCACTTATCATTATATTGTTATGTGTAATGGTTTTTGCAATAATGATATAATGTTTTGACCTGAAAAGGGAAATTTGAGAGACTAATTATTATTGCCATTAGTTAGACGGTTTTTTTATTAGTGAAATAGCAACAACATGAAGTTCAGTGAGCTATATTTTATATTACCATAAAAATTTAGGGTACTCATTTCTTCTCTTTATAATTCGCTCACGTGGATTATTTCCATAGATTTGTGGCACTAAAATAGAAGCCATCTAGTTCAAAACCTGGCCTCCATTCCACATCGTTTTCTCTACATGCACAACATTGCTAGCATTAGAGTAAACATCCTTTCACACACATGTGCATGTACACACACACTCCTCTTCCCAAATAACTAGAAATCTCTTCATCTTGGGTTCTTCTGCTACTATTACCTGAATCTTGCCAGAGGCCCTAAAAGGTTTGGGATGGGGGGAGGGGCAAATTTTGATCCCAGAGGTTTTGATAACTGCTTTGGTTCCCGAAACAGCTAATCTGAGTTCCAGTGAGACCTCACCAGCAGTAGACGAGAATGGAGGTGAAACACACCACTGTACCTCATCTTGCCTGTGCAGCTGCTCCACCTTATTTCCTGCTATTATTATCCCACAACGGCTCTCCCCAGCAAAAAAGAAACTAGGACAAAGAGGGAAAATTGTATGGGCTCATAGGATTTCTTATTATGGTTAGGTTGTGGCTTTGTTTATATGTATTTAAATACAAAGTTAATTTGTCTTTAAGTCAGTAGTGAAAGAGATTTTATAACTTCAGTATCTTCCACTTAATAAACCATTTCAGATTCTTAGCCTTACAGAGGAAAAAAAAATGTTTTTAAGCATACTTAATTTTCATTGGCTGTTCACACAATCATTATTACCACCAGATGCCACCTCGAGTATTAACTTGAAGAAAGGGAGAAATCTCTTCTGTGGATAATGTTTGCAGTTTTATTGGGAATTACTTATTTGTGTTAACATAGACCTATGACTAAAATAAGGTTAAAAAGTTAAACCTTTCCCTTTACCTTAGTGGAGGTGAAATTAATTGGTTGCATACAAATTTTTCATCCTTCAGGTTCTTTCTTCAAGCTGCATACTTTATTTTCTTCAAGCCTTCTCTTTCCCATATCACCACCCCAAACAAGAAATTTTATTTTTATCATTTATATTGTCTTCTGATGCTATTTTCTTCTCCCCACTCCTGAAATATGAAGAGTCAAATAAAACCCAGTAATCTAATAAGTTGTGTGTACTGCTGAGTATAGTAAGGGATTATTTCATAACTCTTAGAAATTATGATCTGGTTAGGATGTTCTCGTATCATGTTAGCATATTTTGTAATGTTAACATGGTGTAACATATGTCCATATGGATCTCATTGTTTGATATTTGCACCCATTGTTTGTCATTTTGTAGGAGGTTGTTGTGGTCGTGTTCCCCCTCCCCCTTCTGGTCTCCATGGTTTTTTATTCCTGCCCTCTTACGATCTTTGGCCTATGTTCGAAAATTCTATTTCTTTCTGCCAACCTCAGTGCATGCCACAACACATACAATTTGTACTCTCATATCTTTGTGAAGGAGGATGGTTTCTAGTTAATAAGCAACTGTTAGGGCATTCCCAGTATCCAAGGAAGGTTTTAAATGGAAGGACCTGTTGGCAATTAGACTGCCTCTGCATTTATGTTACATTTTCCTTTATTATAGGCTGTTGAGAGTTGACTTGTTTTGTATGAGAAACCAGACAGAAAGGGAAGAGGTTACTTAAAAAATAAATGTTTATTATGATAAAGTTTGGGTTAGAATCTAAAGGGCACTTTTTAAAACTTTATTTTAGTTCTAAAGACAAAAGAGTTTAATTTCCTAAAATAGAACAAAGAAAAAAGGGCTTTCAGGGCAGTATGATTGATTGCATGCCGAATGTAGCATTAGATTGTTGTATGAATGCATACATTTTTATTTTCTCAGTGTCTATGGTGCAAATTACTGTAGCCATACAAATTAAATGTCTTTATGCCCACAGCCTGAAAACTATTAAGTGAAATGACAAATAAATAAATAACAGGAAGGTCTGAGGAAAATGTAGAAGCAAGTCCAAATTTTTGAAGTCTCTTTTTAATTATTTTTGTTCTCGCTGGACATACTTAGTTTTATTTATGGCAATTAGAACTTTAACGTCATAGCCTAGTAATAGAACAAAATAAGGGTAGGTTGACATGGTGTCAGTGCATGTTTTAGAATGAGACTAAAATTGTTTCATATTGTTACATATTTTCATATTTAGGCTATTTTTATTGAAAAAGTTTACCCAATATTTGAAAACCTATGAATGGCATAAAGTACAGGTTAAATGGGTAGTCATATTATTGGTGGCTCATTATATAAGCAATAGTAAAACCAGATATTTACTAAAAATCCCCAAAAGAAAATTAGGCTAGCATCATTTATGGAGCTTTGAATTTACTGTAGCCAAACTACTTAGAACAAAACAAGTAGGTAATAATGCCAACCCCAAGGCTCTTACTTTGGAGCCTCGGCTGGTTGACCTGACCCAGATGTTTTTACCTCTTCCTAACTTAACTCCTAGGTCACTAAGATTTGAAGTGTTACTGGGAATAAGGTATCTGTTCATCAACTGAGTAGAAGTCTTAGCCGGCCATGTGGAGGCCCATGGGAAGACCTGTATTTTAAGAGAAGCAAAGCTCTTGAGTAAGTGTAACTTTTCCCTCCATAGTTTGTCATGAATAGTTGGTATGAAAAGGAATGGCTTGAAGCTTGTAGAATAAACTGAGCAACAAGAAGAGACACAGACATCCCACTTTATGAAGTAACTATGTGCCAGGTAAGAAAGAGGGAAAAAAATTTTATAGACTACTTTGGTTTTCTGAACTTTATAATATTAGGAATGTGTTTCTTTGGAAAATCATTACTCAGAAGACTGAGTTGAGTATCTTTTGTGAAAATAGTAAAAAAATAAATTTAAACTTTTATAGATAGAGTGTATGTCTCGATTTCCCTGTCACAGTCCTGGTTTATGCCTACCACATAATTAGTAATAGCCCCCCTTTCACTCTCAAAAATGTCCCAGTTTGGACCATAAATTATATGCTTGCCCTAATTATAGAGGATCATGGAACTTTTCTTGACTACATAGCAACCCAATTTTCTTTTATATAGCTCTTTGATTCTCCTCTCTGCTAGCATTTATCTGTTGGCCTGTCTGAACCCCTGTTTCTACCTGAGCAGTTCTTGGAACACCTTTCTTTTCCTTTTAGTTGTTGGTGAGAGAGGGGATATATACAGATTTGATAATTACAAATACAATAAAATAGAGGGAAAAGAAAAATGGATTCCTTTTGGCTTTTATTTAAACCATTCCATTTGGGGGTGCCTGGGTGGCTCAATCGGTTAAGCATCTGCCTTCGGCTCAGGTCGTGATCTCAGGGTCCTGGGATCAAGCCCCACGTTGGGCTCCCTGCTCAGTGGGGACTCTGTTCTCCCTCTGCTCCTCCCCCCCCCCCAGCTTGTAGGCTCTCACGCTCTCTCTCTCCCCCCTCTCAAATGAATAAATCTTTTTTTTTTTTAAGATTTTTTAATTTTTATTTATTTGACAGAGAAACAGCAAGAGAGGGAACACAAGCAGGGGGAGAGGGAGAAGCAGGCTTCCCACGGAGCAGGGATCTCGATGCGGGGCTTGATCTCAGGACCCTGGGATCATGACCTGAGCCAAAGGCAGACGCTTAATGACTGAGCCACCCAGGCGCCCCTCAAATGAATAAATAAATCTTTTAAAAAAATAAATCATTCCATTTGATCAGGATAAGGTCTGTACATTGCATTGGTTTGATAAATTTGTCTTTCTAGTTCATAGATTCTCTTTCTTTTTTATATGTAATATACTTGTTAAATTTACCATTGTGTAAAGAGTTCCTACTCTTTGGATGTTGGAGGTTGCATCTCCATGGTGTCATTTAACATGTTCTAATAGATGACCACCCCATCCATATTTCATGTAAATTAGTTATTAGATGGATTGTAAGTATACTTTATAATAGTACTGTGTACTTCCATTAAGAGTTACATAACATAGGGACACCTGGGTGGCTCAGTTAGTTAAGTGTCAACTCTTGATTTGGGCTCAGGTCATGATCTCTCAGTGTCCTGGGATTGAGCCGGGTGCATCGGGCTCTGAGCTCAGCAGGGAGTCAGCTCGAGGATTCTCTCTTCTCTCTTCTCTCTTCCTGCTCAAGTGCGCTCGCTCTCAAATTCTCCCTCTGGCAGTCTCTTTGCTCTTTCTCTCTCAAATAAATCTTTTTTTAAAAAAGTTACATAATATCTACCTATGTGATGTTAAGCTGCTGTTGGTATTCATCACGTGGTTCAGCCATTCTTAAACTTTATGCTCCTAAATACTGAAAGCCCCAAAGAGATTCAAGGATTATATCGAGATTTACCAGATTAGAAATTGAAACAGAAAAATTTTTAATTATCAACTAATTTTAAAATAATGGTAACAAATCCTGCTAAAATAAATGACATTACTTTTATGAAAAAACAAAAAAAGAATATATTTCCAAAATTTTTAAAAAGTGGCATTGTTTTACATCTTTGCAAATCTCTTCAGTTTCTGACTTAATAGAAGACAGCTGCTTTCTCACAGCTGCTTCTGCATTTAATTTGTTGTGATAAGTTGTTTTGGTTGAAGACTGAAGAAAAGCTGGCCTCACATTGATAAGTAATTGAAAAGACAAAGACTGCACATACCCCTGAAAGAATCTTGGGAACTTCAGCAGTTCTCAAACCACACGTTGAGAACAATGGGCCTAGATCCATTATTTCCTTTATGGTTGCAAAGTGGTGATATTTTATCACTACCTCATTTATTTTCTCTAGTACTCGCTCTTGTATATTTGGTTATCCTATGGTACATTTTGAATGCAAAAGGCAAGATCAGTGTTTGTTTTTTCCCCCTTAACAGTTTTCAAAATAATGGGTTGGTAACCTAGCAGCCTCCATAGGTGATCAGTGAAGTGTTATTATTGTGTACTTATGGTCTGAAATATGTTTGATATGTTTCAGTCCCTTGCAGTTATTATTTTTGACATTCAAATTGTCCCACATTTGGCTGTTGTCTTTTAAGCTCTTTTTACTCATTCTCAATTGTTTCCTGGCTTATTTTTGTGATTGGTTCCCTTCTAGTATGACAGGATGTTCCAGGATCATTTTGTACATTTCCTGCCCAAACCTGGAATTACTCATTTCTGCAACACACTGGTTTCTTTTGGGGGGAATGGTACCTAGAGACCACGGTGTGGGTGCTAGGAGTGTTCATTGCTCTTGGGTTGGTCCTTGTTGCTAGATCTTTTCAATGAACAGGACCAGTTGTTGGTATTTGGTAACTTTTATTTGGAATTCAATACTACATAATTTTTTATATAAGTCTAACTTCTTTTCCCCATTCCCCAAATCCCAGTTTCCACTAACACCAGTGCCATTACTCTTTGCTTTGTCCCACATTGCACACAAAACAGTTTTAGAACACTCAAACAATATGATCACTAGAAAGTGAGTTTGTTTATATATACCCTTTTTTTTTTTTTTTTTTAGGATATATCCCTCTAATATACCATCAAATGTTTTAAAGTCACTTGGAATAATTTTTTTCTAGGTGGCTATGCCACCAACTTGATACACAATGAGGTTAGTTTGTTTCAACTAAATCTCAGATTTTTCAGGGATTACTTTTGTTTTATTATTACATAAAATAGCATTACTAAGTGAAGTGTACAAATCTGCATGTAGTCAGGGAAATCTGGCTTACAGTCTTTTCCACCCTGTTCTCTTCCTGTCCCTATATGTAAGACTTGACAGATTCATCGTGAATATTTAAAGTGATTTTGTCATAGTATTTCTATTATAACACAAAAATCATTTAATTTACTAAACCTATATGCTTCTAGATTTTTCAGTAACTAATAATTATTTTTAGTCCATGGAAGAGGATCGTGGACTTTTCTGTTCCTCTAGGAACCAGAATTTCTTGCCTTAATATATATAATTCAAGATAAGAAACTTCCTTTCTCTAGTAAAAATGATCTCTCTTGAAATGCTAGATCATTTTCCATTTGTCTCTGATGATTTCGAGTACTTAAACCTGGCTACCGCTTGGGACACTGGTGCTACTTGTAGTAGAAAGCTAATCAGTTAACATTCTTTGAATGGTTCCCTCTTAGACCTGAAAATATATAGTATCTTAGAAAGGATGTTATCTACTCTTTAACGTTGTCATTTAAAATTCAAATTATTTGATTTTATAAGTCTTAAATATTAAATCTTTTAAAATCATAAACCTGTTGAATGTGAACTCTATTTTATCCTTTTGAACTATAATACCTAAAAGAAGTAACATTATCATATTTCAGCAATGTGTGTCACATTATAATATACTTATAGGCTAAAAAATACTAAATCAGGATATGTCAAATGGTGAAGCAATAGTGATTAAAAGTATGAAGGTTCTAAAATTGGATAGACCAAGGTTCAGAATCTGGTTTGCTGTTTTCTTGCTTTTAGCCTTGGACAAGATTCTTAACTTTGCTGTTTTCTTGCTTTTAGCCTTGGACAAGATTCTTAACTTGGTGAGTTTCTCTGGCTAAATAGGAGTAGTACATTACTCATAAAGTTGTTGTGGGCATTTCATGAGCTAATGCATGTAAAGTGATTGAAGAAACCATGGTTTGTATAAAATAAGCATCCAATAAATGTTAGCTTTTATTTTGGGAGTTGTTATTGTTATGAATATTTGATCGATTCTGTAAACTTTATCTTCACCTTGGGATAAGCAATGGTTTCATGCTGTAATAGAGCACCTAATTTTCATGATTCCATTGGTTATATGCAAAGAATTAACTGTTTAGCAAAGGAATAATTGGTGTGCAGCTGAAATTTGTTTGAGGCTTCTGACTTGACAAACGTACTGGTATTTATAATATAAATATCACATAAAGAAATTTATACTAGAAAAGGGAGCTTTAAAGAAACAAAGGTTTTTAGGATCCAAGGTCCTTTTCAGACATTAGTAGATACTGTTTTGTTTGAAGTGGCTTTAGTGGCACATATGCTGACCAGAGTTAAAGGAATTTTTTACCTTTAGAATTTCAAGATACATCTTACCTTTTCAGATAAAGCTGTGTACCAGCAGATTGCTCATAAATTCTGCTGTTTAGGATTGTGTATGTTGTGTTTTTAATCTTTATTGAGATATAATCAAATAAAATTGTACTATATTGTATACAACATGATGATTTGATACACATAATTCTACATTGTGAGAGGATTCCAACAGTTGAGTTAATTAACACATTGATCCCTCACATATGTACCCCCCCTTTTTGGGGGGCGGTGAGAAACTTTAAGTTTTGATCTCAGCAAATTTCAACTTTGCAATATAGTACTATCAACTGTGGTCACTGTTTGACTACATTATCTAATATCTATATTAGATGCTCAGACCTTATTCATCTCTATAACTGGAAGTTTGTACCCTTTTACCAATCTCTCCCCATTTCTCCTACACCCCAGTCTGACACTCACCATTCTACTCTGATTCAATGAGTTCAATTTCTTCTTCTTCTTCTTTTTTTTTTTTTTTTTTTTAACAAATCCACATGTAAGTGATGCTATGCAGTATTTTTCTTTCTCTGTCTGGCTTATTTCACGAAGCATAATGCTCCCCGGGTTTTTTCATGTCGTCACAAATAACAGGATTTCCTTCTTTTTTATGGCTGAATAATATTCCACTGTAGGTAAATAGATAAGTATCATATTTTTTAATTCATTCATCCTTTGACAGACCCTTAGGTTTTTTCCATACCGTGGCTTTTGTGAATAATGCTGCTGTGAACATGGGAGCACAGGTATCTCTTTAAGATAGTGATTTTGTTTCCTTTGGCTGTATTCCCAGAAGTGGGATTGCTGGATCATATGGTAGTTCTATTTTTAATTTCTTGAGGAACCTCCATACTATTTTCCATAATGACTGTACCAGCTTACATTCCCACCGACAGTGTACAAGGGTTCCTTTTTTCCTGCATCCTCACCAGCTTTTGTTATCTCTTGTTTGATAATAGCCATCCTAAAAGGTGTGAGGTGATATCTCATGGTTTTGAATTGCATTTCCTTGATGATAAGTGATGTTGAGCACCTTTTCAAGGAGCTGTTGGCCATTTTTAGGTTGTATTTGGGAAAATGTCTATTCAGGTCCTTTGCCCATTTTTTAATTGGGTTTAGTTGATTGGTTGGTTTTTTTGTGCTATTGAGTTGTAAAGATTTTGGGCAGGGGGAGTTGTGTGAGTTTCTTATGTATTTTTGTTATCAACCCCTTATCAGATATGTGGTTTGCAAATATTTTCTCTCATTCCATAGGTTGCCTTCTTATTTTGTTGATGGTTTTCTTTTCCGTGCAGAAGGTTTTAGTTTGATGTAATCCTACTTGTTAATTTTTTATTTTGTTGCCCTTGTTTTCAGTGTCGAATCCCAAAATCATTGACGAGATCAATGACAAGAATCCTGCGCTCTGTGTTTTCTTCTAGGAGTTATACAGTTTTAGATCTTAGATTCAAGTTTAATGCATTTTGAGTTGATTTCTGTGTATGGTATAGGATAGGGGTCTAGTTTCATTCTTTTGCATATGGATTTTCAGTTTTCCCACCGCCACTTATTGAAGAAACTGTGCTTTCCCCATTGTATATTCTCGGTGCCTTTGTTGAAAATTAGTTGCCTATATATATGGACTTATTTCTGGGCTCTCATTTCTGTTCCATTGATGAATGTGTCTGCTTTTATGCCAATACCGTACTTCTTGATAACTACAACTTTGTCATGTAGTTTCAAGTCCAGAATTATGCTGCCTTCAGCTTTGTTCTTTTTCAAGACTGTTTTGGCTATTCAGAGTCTTTTGTGGTTCCATAGAAGGAATTTCGGGATTTTTTTTTTTTCTATTACTGTGAAAAATGCCATTGGAATTTTGAAAGGTATTGCATTGAATCTGTAGATCACTTTGGATAGTATGGACATTTTAAAAGTATTGATTCTTCCAATCTATGAGCATGGACTATCTTTCCATTCATTTGTGTCTTCAGTTTCTTTCATCAGTGTTTTATAGTTTTCATTATACAGATCTTTTACTTCGGTGGTTAAATTTATTGCTAAATAAATTAATTAATTAATTTGATGCTATTGCAATTGGGATTGTTTTCCTAGTTTCTCTTTCCTGTAGTTTGTTAGTGCATAGAACAACTGATCTTTGTACTGATTTTGTATCCTGCAGCTTGTTTATTGTTTATACGTTTACAGCTGTTATTTATTTATTAACAGCTTTTTGGTGGAATCTTAAGGGTGTTCTAGATAGGATACCATGTCATCTGCAAACAGACAATTTTACTTCTTTTTTTATTTGGATGCCTTTTATTTCTTTTTCTTGTCTAATTACTCTGGTTAGGACTTCCCAGTGCTATTTTAAATAAAAGTGACAAGAGTGGACATCTTTGTCTTGTTCCTGATCTTAAAGGAAAAGCTTTCAGCTTTTCACTGTTGACTATGGTGTTAGCTGCGGGCTTGTCCTGTATGGCCTTCATTATGTTGAGGTACATTTCATCTGCACCTAATTTGTTGAGAGTTCTTTTTATCATGAAAGGATATTAAATGTCAAGTGCATCTATAGAAATGATTATATTATTTTTATTCTTCACTTTGTTGATGTGGTGTATCACATTTATTGATTTGGATAGTTGAACCATCCTGGTATCCCAGAAATAAATCTTAATCATGGTGTATAATCCTTTAATGTACTGTTGAATTCAGTTTGTGAATATTCTGTTGAGGATTTTTGCATCTGTGTTCATCAGGGATATTGGCTTGTGGTGTTCTTGCTTTGGTATCGGGATAATGCTAGCCTCGCAAATGAGTTTGAAAGTGTTCCTTTCAAAAAACACCAAAAAGTGTTTTTTAAATATTTCAGGATTAGAGTGATTGAGGAGTGCCAAAATGAATTCAGATTGGCTGACAATATTTTAAGATAGAGAGAGGAATGGGAGTTCTAGGAAAGGACAAAATGATGGGCTAAAGTTATTTTCTTCCTTCCCCCCGAAAACAAAACAGGAACTAAAATGCACACGTTTTCTTTTTTAAAAGAATCTACCTTTCAGAGATACATGCTGAAATATAGATGAAATGATACATTGCTGGTGTTTGCTTTAGAATGGAGGAGAGGTAATAGATGAAACAAGATTAAGAGTTGGTAATTATTGAAACAGTGATGAATAAAGGATGTTATTTATAAAACTTTACTTTTATACTTGTTTGAAATTTTTCACAATAAAATCTTTTAAAGTTTAAAATAAAAGTATCTGTAGACTTGGTGGTTGTGGGTCTTGGTAAAGCTGACTTAGTAAACACACTCAGATGTTTCATCTCTCCCCAGTAGTATTACTAGCCCTCTGAGCCCCATTCCTCTTGTGACTATCACATGATATTTCCAGTCAACAGAAGAATAGAATAGTTACGTAGACATATAATGACTTTGTACTAAAAGGATATAATAATGTTTTAAAGAAGTCTACAGATTCTGGAAATCATTCCCGACAGGAAGATTGAGGGAACAATTGGGTAAATTAACAGTATATTCAGTATACAATAGATTTCATTTTATGAGATGGTTGAATTTCTGAAAAGATACCTTGTGTATATTAGGTTAATGTCAAAGAGTCAAGATTTCTCTGGGCGCTTGGGTGGCTCAGTTGGTTAAGCGTCCGACTCTTAGCTTAAGTCTCGATCTCAGGGTCGTGAGTTCACGCCTCGTGTTGGTCTCCACACTGGGCATGGAGCCTACTTAAAAAAAACAAAACAAAACAAAACAGTCACGCTTCCTCTAAGAAAACTGATGGGATATTTTGACTAAGGGTGCAGTTTACTCAGTGACTATTAGCAAATCTTACTGTTGGTGGACTTGGCAAGTTACTAATAAGACTCAAACTGTGGCTTCCTCTCTATCATTTTATACTGTCGTGGCCTTGGAAGCCACAAAATGGCTCCTGTTTACTTCTTTAATAGTGTAACCCTACGTATCAAAAGTGGTAGGTACCTACAATGTGCCAGGTATCTTGCTAGGTTCTCTAATGAATGCCATCTCACTTAATTCTCAAAATAGTGCAGTGGAGTCGTTTACAATGAACGAATTGAATCAGAGTGATCACACAGCTAGTAACAGGATGAGTCAAGTCCTCATGATTCCAAGATCTTTTCATTATACTGTATTACCTATTTTACTTAAGGAGCCTTCTGTCTCCACTAGTATAATCTGCCCTTTCCTCTGAACATTGGGTATTGCTACTTTTCTGTAGTTTTGACCTTTTTTTCTTTAGGATCCTCTGCCAGAATTGGATGGGGCTCCTGGATCTGGATAGAGAAAGGAAATGGATGGGTTTTAATTGGCTATCCCTTACGACAGTGATTATAAGTTCTGGCTTCCTTGATATTAAAAAAAAAAGTTAATAGGCCTCTTTCAGTCACCCACAGCTTGCCATTCAGTCAGTTACAGGCTTTCTTTATTAAAGTGGCTGCAGTTCAGGAAAGTGTATAGAGCCAGAGGCCTATGAATCCCTAGAATTTTGACCTCAAGTTTTGTTTTTCTAAGGAAAAGGTTCATAGTCTTAATCAGATTTTCACAAAATTGGTCATCTGTCTTCCAAAGAAAAGATTAAGAACTACAGATACCCTAGCATTTGGTTCCTAAGAGAGAAAGATAGGAGACTTATTTTGTTGTTCTTCAGCCTGAAAAGGTTGCCCCCCCCCCCCTTGATCTACTGGCCCAAACAGCAGACCACCACAAAGCCCACCTATGAATGTGCTGGTTTTCTTATAAAGAAATAATCTGTGAGGGACGCCTGGGTGGCTCAGTCATTAAGCATCTGCCTTTGGCTTGGGTCATGATCTCAGGGTCCTGGGATAGAGCCCTACATCGGGCACCCTGCTGGGCGGGAAGCCTGCTTCTCCCTCTCCCACCCCCCCGCTTGTGTTCCCTCTCTCACTATGTCTCTGTCAAATAAATAAATCTTTAAAAAAAAAAGAAATAATCTATGAATTCATAATTTTGCTACTAAGAGATTAAAACCTTAGTTTTACTTGTATCAACTTGGCATAGATGCACACTCAGTTGTGCATGGTAAACTCAGTTTTTTCCAAAAGAAAAGAGTTTTTTTTCTTTAAAGATTTTATTCATTTGTCAGAGAGAGAGAGTGCAGATAAACAAGGGGAGCTGCAGGGAGGGGGAGAAGCAGGCTCCCTGCTGAGCAGGGACCTCAGGATCATGAGCCCAGCTGAAGGCAGACACTCAACCGAATGAGCCACCCAGGAGCCCCAAAAAGACTTTTTTAAAAGGAAATCAATGGAAGGCATTAATAACAGGTCTAGAAGTCACAAGACTTCTAAAGGAATTTGTATTTCAGTTGAATAAGGAATGGTGACACGCAGCACCCAAATGTGTTTTTAAAACTTTTTTGCTTTATAAATTAGTGTTTTTGTATTAAAATAAGCTGATAGCCAGATAAACATTCATTACAGGTCCCCTGAAAGAAGAAATTAAGGCAGATATTGTCTCCTTTGAACAGTTCACCAAAGCAGGATTGGTAGGAATTCATATACTCAAATAATAGCTAAGAAGTATTAAGTTTGAAATCAGTTAGAAAAACAGTAACAAGCTAGTTTATACCAGGGATCTTCTTTTTTTTTTTTTTTTTGGAGAGAGAGAGAGAGAGAGAGAGAAGAGGGAGATCTGAGAGAATCCCAAGCAGGCTCCACACCCAGCTCAGAGCCTGATGTGGGGCTGGATCTCACAACCCTGAGATCATGACCTGAGCCACAGTCAACTGCAGATACTCATCCAGCTGAGCGTCCCAGGCGCACTCCCCCCGCCCCAGGATCAATTTTTGAATATTGATACTGGACCCAAGTGGGTTTCCTTCCTGCTTTTATATATAAATGGGTAAAGAGTTAAAACACGTTCTTGAATCTTAGTGGATTCTTAAGTCCTAAATTTGTTGAAGAGCCATGATTCGTTGTTGTTTTGTTTTTTGGTTGGTTGGTTGGTTGGTTGGTGTTTTGTTCAGTTTTGTTTTAGAATTTAGAGATGTGCGCCTGGGTGGCTCAGTGGTTAAGCGTCTGCCTTCGGCTCGGGTCATGATCTCAGGTCTTGGGATTGAGCCCCGCATTGGGCTCCCTGCTCAGTGGGAAGCCTGCTTCTCCCTCTCTCACTCCCCCTGCTTGTGTTCCCTCTCTCGCTGTGTCTCTCTCTGTCAAATAAATAAAATCTTTAAAAAAAAAAAAAAAAGAATTTAGAGATGAGTGTGAAGGCATCATTGGGTTAATGGGGGGGGGCAGTTCATGATGGTTTGGCCCAACTGGTCAAAGTGGGGCATCTTCTTAAGCAAAGATCCTTATTTCCCTTTTTTGGCCACCCTTAGTAAGGAACATCTGATACATTTACCAGGGTATTTGTTTAGTTCTGTCATAGCAAAATAGACAGTGGTCTTTAAGGACATAAAACGAAAGAGTATTGTGCAGAAGTATTGTCAGTTCTCTGTAATTATTGTTATTGATATTGGTACTTTGAGGGGTGAGAGCCCCAATTACAAAGGATCTAATGCATTACCAAATTCATACCTTTTTTTTTTTTTTCTGTATTTTCCTAATCCACAGATAAAAATTTCTGCGCTAGAAATCCAAGATCAAGCTGTTGGGCAGCGTTGGTTTCTCCTGAGCTTTCTCTCCATAGCTTATAGGTGGCTACCCTTCTACTACTGCCTTTCCACAGGGTCGTCCCTCTGTGCACACACCTCCCTGCTGGCTCTTTGTGTGTCCAAATTTCTTCTTTCAAGCTTCAGTCGTATTGGATTAGGGCCCACTCTAAAGGCCTCATATAAAAAACATTTTTTTAAATTGAGATATATTTGACATATAACATTGTATTAGTTTCAGGTATACAACATAATGATTTGATATTTGCATACATTGCAAAATGATCACCACAGTAAGTCTAGTCAACATCTGTCACTTTAATAGTTACCAAAAAAAAATATTTTCTTGTGCTGAGAACTTTTAAGATCTACTCTCCTAGCAATTTTCAAATATACAACATGTTAACTGTAGTCACCATGCTGTACATTACACCCCTGTAACCTACTTACTTTGTAACTGGAAATTTCTAACTTCTAACCCCCTTCACCTGTTTCTCCCATCATCCCCCCAAATCTTTACACTTTTGAAAAACTATCCTTTTTTCCAAAAAGATTGAGAACCACTAATCTAAAGTTACCAGTGGTGGTCTACAAGAGATTTGTCAAAATCTGGGGATTAGGATTTTTTTAAAAAATCTTAGTTTTTATATTGGTTACCAAGTACTGGAAAAGGAAATACAGTATTCAAAAACAGTAATGTTCAGCATTTAGAATTATTTCACTTGGGAAAAAAATAAGTTTATAAAATAAATATTTTAACAAAAAGGGAAAATAGCATGTGAACCTAAGAGATTTTGTGTTTTACTCTTATTCAGTGCTAGAATTCTGGGCTTTGCTTAGGGTCGAACTATGATATGACAGGAAAAGCAACGGAGGTGATTAAAGGAGACAATAAAATGACTGGTAAAACTTAGCGTGGTATATGGTGATTATATTTTGCATAAGAATTTGAAGCTGCTTACTGTGCCAGTTGTATTAATTAACTAAAAAGTACTATTTTTTCAGTGTCCTGGGGCTAATTTATTATAAGAATTAATTAACAAATGAGAATTTTGGCCTAAATACAGCTGAAGTGTTTATTGAAATTGGATCAAAGATGAGCATCTGTATCAAGGTTTTAAAATCACTTTTCATATTAAGATCTCTAGAGAAAATGTTTACAATCCAGAAGTTAAATATTTTTGTTTTGCATTATGGGAACTTTTTTTTTTTTGCATGATGGGAACTTTAAGTTCCTGTGTCGCAACAAATCACTGGCTGTTTGGTCCAGAGATATTCATTCTCTTGGGCTTCTAGGGAAATAATGTACTCATCATTTCAAAGATATCATTTTACACAGTAACCTACTGTATGAGTAAATGCAGGCTTATTTTTTGCTTAGGCAAAGCAGTGTGTATCAGTGTTTCTTTGAGTTATTCTTCATCTTCCATCACTGTCACTTTTTAAATTACAAATTATTTTAAGTTTAATTTTATTGCCATTGTTACAGCTTATGGTGAGTAGGTTGAGAATAGAATGTGTAGTGGTATATATTTGCATTGACAGATTAGGGCTTATTTTCCACTAACTGGACCTTTAGATTTGCTTTGTGGTTCAAATAGGAATCATCCATATGCATCCCAGATGCTTTTGTTCTGCGACACCATTACTACAGAATTATTTTTTGACAGGGAAGTGCTCCTCAGTTGAGTACCCTAAGTATCATCACTAAGCCTCTCTTAGTACTCTTTTTTTTTTTTTTTTTTAAGATTTTATTTATTTATTTGACAGAGAGAGAGCGAGAGCAGGAACACAAGCAGGGGGAGAGGGAGAAGCAGGCTTCCCGCCAAGAGCAGAGAGCCCGATGTGGAACTCGATCCCAGGACCCTGGGACCAGGCCCTGAGCCGAAGACAGACGCTTAACGACGGAGCCACCCAGGCGCCCCAGCCTCTCCTAGTACTCTTAAGAAACTGCTTGCTTGGGGCGCCTGGGTGGCTCCGTCGTTAAGCGTCTGCCTTCGGCTCAGGTCCTGGTCCCAGGGTCCTGGGATCAAGTCCCGCATTGAGCTCCCTGATCAGCGGGGAGCCTGCTTCTCCCTCTTCCTCTCCCCCTGCTTGTGTTCCCTCTCTCTCTATTGTCTCTCTCAAATAAATAAAATCTTTAAAAAAAAGAAAAAGAAAAACTGCTTGCTGAAAATAAGAACAGCTGGTCACTACCTCAGATATGAGCCATTGCTTGTGTGGTGTAATCAGTCCTTATCTTCAATACACAGGTTTACAGAATATCCCACTTTACCTGTTTTTGGGGTGTTTCTTCTATGTTTTATCCATTTTTGTTTATTGGCTTGTAGAAGAATATATAGGAATGCTGTGTTACAGCTGTGGGTCATGTATATACTTGCATTTAGCTTTGCTATATGGAGAAATTTGCATTCTCAAGAATACAAGAAATTTTATCAACAAATTCATTAAAAAATAATAATTGCTGGATGCCTGGGTGGCTCAGTTGGTTAAGCGACTGCCTTCAGTTCAGTTTGTGATCCCAGAATCCTGGGATCGAGTCCCACGTTGGGCTCCCTGATCAGTGGGGAGCCTGCTTCTCCCTCTCCCTCTACCTCTCCTCCCTGCTCATGCGCGCGCTCTCTCTCAAATAAATAAATAAAATTTAATAATAATTGCTTACAGTGTTTTTTTCTTTAGAAAAAATTTAAGACATTTTTAATAGCCATAAGTGTATAATTGTAAAACCCAAACATTACTCAGAAAATCTATCAATCGATGAATTATATTAAGCTCTTTATCCATCTTTTGCCAAAAAAAAGCTGTCTTTCTTTATCACAACCACCTACCATTATAGGCAGACCCCTTTCACCCATTTTTATTGTAAATGGGGGTAAACTCCACTCAGCAGATACGATATGTACAACTGATATTTCTGGGATTTGCTGTAAAATAATTCCGTAGACGATACGAGGTTACAGATAAGGTAAGGTTAGCCATCAGTTTGATTGTTTAAAGCTGGGTAAGGTTTATAAGTGCATTACGGGGTTTTCCTTGGTTTTGTATTTGTTTGAAATTTTTTATAGTAAAGGTTTTTTTTTTTTAAGGATACAAAAAATAACATCAGGATAAGTAAAATTTTGAAGGAGAAGAAATAGATTAACAGGTAATTAACAAAGAAGGTCTTAATTCCATTCAGGCAAAGGAGTTTGAACTAACCCATTGGGTATTAGGAAGCCATTGTAGATTTCTAATTGTGGAATGATAATGATTAAAGTTATGCTCTAAAAGGGTTAAAGTCATGAAAAAATGAAGAGTAAATTGGAGGGTTGAGAGCTCAGAGGTAGTGAGATCAGTTCATTGCTATAATGCAACCTTGAAATCATAAGGAGGTGAGTAATGTTGGTGAATGAATGGATAAAAGACAGTCTATAAAACATTTCAAAGGAAAAAGAATAGCTCTGCATCCAGGCTCTCAGTCAGGTGCTAGAGCAAGCACAGTAAAAAAGAGAGGCGTTGCTTGTTTGTTTGCCTCGTTTGTGTAGGGCTTAGATTTGGACCATATGGGTGTCTTGAATTTGTAGGCACTGTAAAAATTTAGTCAGTGTTTTGGCTTTATCTTTTCGTAAATCAGTATCGACAAACCTCTTAGAGTTTTAAAGTTTTTTCTCCTTCCAAGTGTCATTAAAAATGAAGAGCATCCTATTTTATACTTTGAGGCAGAACTGCTAGGAAGAGTTTTTTGGTTTTGTTTTTAAGTTTATTTATTTAGGTAATCTACACCCAGTGTGGGGCTTGAACTCACAACCCTGAGATCAAGAGTCACATGCCCTTCTGACTGACCCAGCCAGGCACCCCTAGAACAGAGTTTTTGATAACTTCTTTGAAACCGAAGAGCCCAAATCTTCTAGATTACTTGAATTTTGTCCCATCAGAACCCTACAAATGCTAGCTAGGTTATAGGTGGTTAGCATAGTTTAGTTTTTCATTATTGGAAGAAGAAATTTAGATCTTGGTTATTCTGTTAAAAAAGTTAAAAATTGGGGCGCCTGGGTGGCTCAGTCGGTTGGGCGTCTGCCTTCGGCTCAGGTCATGATCCCAGGGTCCTGGGATCGAGCCCCACATCGGGCTCCCTGCTCATTGGGGAGCCTGCTTCTCCCTCTCCCACTCCCCCTGCTTGTGTTCCCTCTCTCGCTGTGTCTCTCTCTGTTAAATAAATAAATAAAATCTTTAAAAAAAAAAAAAAGTTAAAAATTATCTCATGGGACAACCATAAAATACTTTGGTTCTGAAATAGTGCTTTATCTATGTTTTATTTTGAAGATCCCAGCCCAAATTTAGTGAAAAAGCAAATGAGATCTCTTAGTATATAAGAATTTCACAGAACAATAGTACATCCAATCAGTCGTAAAAGTATCAGAATTGTTGAGAATTTGCAGTTGACTTTCATTTTAGGGTTTTCTTTTAGAATGTAGTCTTCTAAATAGAAGACTCTATGAGCAGAGTTAGAATTGAAATTATTTTAAACCTTATGAGAAAATGTAGCCAGCCTTCACACACTATGTGGGACTGTAAAATGGTTTTAACTTTGTGGAGGGTGGTTTGACATCTCTGATACATGCTCATGACATTTTAGTAGTTCCACATCTAGGAATGTATCCTAAGAATATTTGTATATGTTAAAGAAAGGCATATGTACATGACTGTTGAGTTATATATGTTATGGAAAATTAGCAACAATCTAAACATCCACCTGTACAGGATTGACTTAAATTATAGTAGAGCCATAGGAAAGATACTGTGCCATCATTTAAGAGGAAGTAAATTTATACATATGCATATAGAAAGATGTCCAAAACCTGCTAAATGAACAATGCAGATTATAGAACTGTAGAGTTATCACTTTTATTTTTGGGGTATGTTTGGGAAGTGGAATTATGTGAAAATTTCACTTCTACTTTTTATGCTTTCGTAAAGTTTGCCTATTTTTACAAGCATTTATTATTTCTAATATGTTAAGAATACAGATACAGCTATTGGTTGGGGAGGGGAACTCTATTGTGCGTATCAGAAATGTTAAGCTTTAAATTCCTTTACTGTTACATACTTAGCTACCTGGTCTGCCTACCAATCCTGACACATGTATGGTCAGGTTCTATTTGTCTGTTTTGAGGGTTCTTGCTGCCTGTTTTCCTTCATTCTTAATAGATTTTCCATAAGACCAGTCAGTGATAAGTCTTGTCTAAACAATTCAAGAGATTTCTTCCTTTAAGAGACTCCTCTGTGTCACTGTTAAGCTATGGAGTGGTCTGGGGTTTTGTTTTGTTTTGTTTTGTTTTTTTGAGAGGAGGGTGTTGTTTTCTCTTCAGAATGACTCATTAATTGTACAGGCACACTTTAGGATTTTTTTTCCCTTCATGGTTGTGAAAATGCAATACTTGGCACATAGGCAAGCCTAAAGAGTTTGCAAATTGCCTACCCTCTCCGGTTTGGGTAAGAGAAACATCTTAAAATAGCACTTAACATAGTTTTTATATATAGTAGTTACTCACTTCATGTTTGTTGAAGGAATGAAGGAAGGAAGGAAGGAAAAAAAAAAAACCTGGCAAATCTAGATAATATAAATCCCAAGAGAGCCAGGAATTTTAATCTGGACTTGTGTTTCTGGCATAACATCAATAATAATTGATGCTTAAGTTTTAAAAAGTTGTTTTGATTCAGACATTGCTATCTAAAGTAAATAGTAATTTAATAAATAGAAGCTATACATTAAAATCTTAATATTTTTTCTTTAGAAGGCACCACTTTGTATGTGACTTCTTACAAGTTAATATTTTTGTAGCAGTGTTTCTTCATCTGTAAAATAATAGACTGTAAACTTTAAATTCCTAAATTTTTTATGAACTGGAGAAATTTTCCCAAACTACTGAAAGTGTAACAGATATTAATGCGTCATAAATGTGCACAACCCACTTCATCTGGAGTAAGGAAGTGTGGTTCCTATTTCAGGGTTTGAAAATGATAAGAGTCTGGACAGAGAGGAGACAAACATAAAGGGGTGAGATGTTCTTTTCCTTTTTAGTGTGGTGTATGGCTCTAAAGCATGCTCTTGAGGCTCCTAACACAGTAGGACAGAACCTTCAGAAAGTCTTTAGAATATCTCTTTACAGAGCCCTTGGAAGTTCTTTGAGGATGTCATCTTTATTTAATACTTAGAAGCCTAAAATTTTCCTGGTTCTTCTTAAGGATAGAAAGAGTCTGTGCATCTTTGGTTAGTTTAGCAGTAAATACCTGTTTATCACTGTTAAATCAGGTGTACATAAAATACTTCTTTTTTTTCAGTGTCAACCTAAAATAATATAAAATCATAGTATTTAGTTTCATTATTTATGATGTGTACTCTTATCCTAACTTCTCCTCCCCTCCAAGAACAACTAAGTATATCTTGGCGTCTGTAATACTGCCATTAATGAAATTTTTCATGGGGAAAGAAATTCTTCCTGCGGACTAAAATAGGATTTTTAAAAACTGGGTTTTAATTACCTCCTATTCTAGTAAACTTAGAGCTTTTATAGACATCTGTTTATTGTGCCAAGCCTAATAGCCCCTAAAGGGAGTATAAATTTAGGCAGAGGAGCCAAGGGATAAACAAGTGTTGAAGGAGAAGAGGTGAGAGAAAAAGAAAACTTTATCTTGACTCTAAATTACCTTAGTCTGAATTTCTTTAGTGTCCATTGTTTACTTCCAGTTTTTCTTTTTTCTTCTTTATCTTGAGCCCTGAACTACTTTTAGATTCTTTGCCTACATTAACTTGCTTCAGATTATAAGCCTAACTTAGAGTTTATACCATCCAATTACATGAACTTTTCACCAGATCTCTGAACACTTACTCTTTTCTTAGAGTTCATTTCCTATTTTCCAATAATTCTTCTAATGCTTATCACTTACCTCTGCTACACTGTTTGTTTTTTCATGTTTCCTGGCATATCCTCTTCTCACCTTAGTTACAGTAGCAAAATTGAAATACACACTGTTGAAGAATAGTAAAAATAACCCTTGGCCACATTCAGGTTATTAGGTAGCAGCTCCTCTTCACATATATTTAAAGGTTGCAGAGAATCATTTAAATTCTATTTGCTACAAACACTAGTTCATATGCACCTGTCAGTGAGCAGAACAGCTAATTCTTTCTATTGTACAGATGAGAAAACTGAGACTTTGAGACATTGCATGAATTGCCTAAGCCAGTGCCAGGATTCATAGATATCTAGAGCAGATTGAAGGCCATTGAGATTTTACTTTGAGGAATTAAAGATTGTATATAAAAAGATCACCAAATATTTAAGTTGTAGGCTAGAACGCAGATTTCCTACCTCTTAATATAGTACTTTTTCCTAACATATTTTTTCTTTTCTCAAGGCCAAAAGTGGTATGTTACAGTGCAGTGGCAGTGTTTTTCCTTGATACTTCAGTTTGGGTTGAAGATGAAAGATAAGAATATAAATGGCAGCTGCCACATTAGTTTTTAGACAAGTTGGTCTTGTAGATAAAATGCAATCATTTATTTATTGCATTTTGAACTGCTCTGTGATTTAAAAATTGAGGGTAATAATCATGTTAAAAAAACTTTCTAATAGTCTTTCCCTATCTCTCCTTTTTACTCATTTGTAAAGTTGTTCAAAAGAAATTGAAGTATAAAAGTATTTTTTTTTAAGATTTTATTTATTTATTTGACAGAGAGGGAACACAAGCAGGAGGAGTAGGAGAGGGAGAAGCAGGCTTCCCGCAGAGCAGGGAGCCCCATGCGGGGCTTGATCCCAGGACCCTGAGATCTATGACCTGAGCCACCCAGGCGCCCCAGTATAGAAGTATTTAAGAATAGGGGCGCCTGGGTGGCTCATTCACTTGAGCGTCTCTTGGTTTTCGTTCAGGTCATGATCTCAGGGGTTGTGAAATCAAGCCCCAAGTTAGCTTTGTGTTCATCGGAGAGTCTGCTTGAGATTCCCTCTCCCCCTCTCCCTGTGCTCTCTGCACTGCTCCCATGAGTGCGTGCACTCTCTCTCAAATAAATAAATCTTTTTTAAAAATATTTAAGAATAAATTCAACTTAGATGTATAACAAAATTTTGAATGATCAGTAGGTTCAGAAATTGAATCTTAATTAATGGCTATTTTATATTAACCCTTTTTGAAAACTTTTCTAAAATTTTTTTCCTCTTAACTGACTTAAATTTATTCACTTACGAGCCTACTGTAGATCTTTTATTACTTTAGAGTTATTCTGTCCATCTGTTCATTTTCATTATTTAATAGTTTAAAAATAGGGATAATAGATTGGGCTGAATATATTGATTTCAGGAGACATCTTAGATGCTTGTGTTTTTAGTGAATCACAGTTTAAGAGTTACTGCTTTTGAAAGGAAGAAATTTGGTTGATTATAGCTTATGGCTAGTTGGAATTTAGAGAACTAAGAGTTGTTGTATGCAGGGTCTTTTATTTAGTAAATGAGGAGGTAAAATCCTAATAATTTTATAGCAGTATTGTATATACAATTTAATACTAAAACCAGACCTAGGAGATGAGGAATCTAGGGAGGATTTTTAAATTGAGGATATTTTTAATTTAGATTCCAAAACAGTAAGTTGTTGCTAATATGATGAAAATAATCATTAACCCTCTTAAAAGATCTGAAGTAATATTGTTGCTCTTGAGAAAATTAAGCATTGCAAACTGTTGTGTTATTCGACCTACTGTTTATGTCTGCTGCCTAAACAAGAAGAGATTTTCTCTTTCTCTAATACTTGCCTATCTTTAACATATTGAGTCACATAACTTCAAAAATAACTATAAAATATACTTTCCTGGCCCTGAACTAGTGAATGTGCATGTTTGTCCTTTGAAATCTCATAATTGGGTCCTAGATTCCAGAGTGATTTTCGTACATAGGGAAGCCACTACTACTTTTCAAAATGTTTTCTAATGAGAGTGAGGAAAATAAGTGTAAAATTTCAACCTTGTTGTTAATACCTTGCTTTTAATACCTTGTTGTTAATATGCTTGGAGGACTATATTCATAAAAGTGGAAATGTTCTCAGTGTTTTATTTCAAATTTAGTTATGGATGATTGATATTAAAAAACCAAACAATTAAAAGAAAAGGGACATTTTGGGAAGATGGCTTGTTCGTATGTATTTAAATGTGTATTCACTGACATGTTTTGTCAGAAGCCAAAATTGAGGAAGAGATTTGGCTTTCTGGGGGTTTGTGAAGAGAGTTGATCAGAGATTGCTCCTTGGCTGAGTTGCTGTCTGCATAGGCTGTTAACAATTGTTTCTCTGGCAGCAGATCTTGTTCATCAGGATTGCATCATTTCTGGGAGAATGGCCAAGGTCCACAGCCTCAGTACAAAGACTGTCTGAAGCATATGAGGCCTGTTCTCTTTCTAAAGCGGCACTCCTCTTCCTGCCAGTCCTCTTCACAGGATTACTGAAGCAGACTTGTTCTGAATTTCTTTCATTGGATTGGCTGTTTATTGGACTCTTGTCTCCCAGCTGCTTCCGGCTCACCTGGCTGATGCAATTTCTTTTTCTGAAATCTGTGTTGGAATTGTTCTTAAAACACTTTTTGTCTGTCTGCTCTGAGAGTGACCAAATAGGTCACACGGGTCTTGTGCTTTCAGCAAGTCATATAGAGAAGAGACTGTCAGAATGACACATACAGAAACTATTGACCATTTCTGAACCCAATTAAAAAGATGGGTAATTATAAAACATTTTTTTCATGTTCTATTTAACAGCCTTTTCTCCAGAAACTGTGTGTGTGTAAATGGTGACTTCTCAAAAGAGTACTCAGTACTGGGAGACTGGCTGGTTCTGCTTCTGAATCCCAAGAACTTACTAGTGTTCTGTGGATTCTGATGAATAGTTCTGGAAAAACAAATTGATACGAATTGAATTGTTATTAAATTGAAATTCTGATGTATTCATTTTCCCCCTACTGAACATTCATATATTTAGTTCTCTTTTTCCTCCTGTCATTTCTTACCTTCTTTCTTATTTGTTGTTGCTAAGGGAGTCTGCTTCTTCCTTGGTTTGTTTTTTTCTTCCTTTTATTGTTACCGTCATACCTTTTATTTTTATAATAATTCCGTATGCTCTTTTAAAATTGTTTCTAAAGAATAGTTTAGGGGTGCTTCGGTGGCTCAGTCGGTTAAGTGTCTGACTTCGGCTCAGGTTAGATCTCAGGGTCCTGGGGTTGAGCCCCACATCGGGCTCCATGCTCAGTGGGTTGTCTGCTTCTCCCTCTCTCCCTCTGCCCCTCCATCCGCTTGTGCTCTTGCTTTCTCAAATAAATAAAATCTTTTTTAAAAAGTTTATTTTCCAATTTTTTATAAATTTAGAAATCCACAAAATATTGACATAAAAGTACATTTCCTCTCTATTGCTTGGTAAATAGAATCCTAAAAGTACATTTCCTCTCTATTGCTTGGTAAGTAGAATCCCAAAAACAGCTCTTTTCACATATATGATATATTAACATTTAGTTATTAATTCCCTCTTCTGGCTAATGTTAAATTTGACTTTTCCCCCCTCAAAATCACCTATTTTCCTATGCTATTTGGAGGGTAGATAGTTTATTAAGGCTCTATTTTTCCACATATTCCATCATGGAGTTGACCACAAGCAGAATTGACTCCCATTTGTCTTTTTTTTTTTTTTTTTTTTTAAGTAGAACAAGAGGATAAGTGGGATGAATGTGGGGGGAGGGGAGAAGTAATATGATTTTATACTTTAATAGGTGATGGTAGGTCCTTGTCTGACTGGAGAGTAAACTTGATATTTGGTTAAAGAAGAGCGTCTGCATTTGGGAGTGGGTCAGTGGAGAAGCACCTCCTAGGAGAGATAAGAAGTCCCTTGGGAAATGGGAGAGAATTCTCATTTGAAGAAAAGAGTATTACCCAGTGACATAATATTTTCCACTTCTTAAGTCTAATAAAAATAATTTCCTTTTCCATTCTTTATTTAGGTTCTGGCTTTATAGGAAAATAGGGTATATGGTTAAAGGACAGAAATAAAGTACTAAATGAAACATAGGATGGTTAACAAGGCAATGTGTAGAAATGAAATAAAATGTAGAAATGAAATAAAAAATTCTGTATAATTCAGGGTGCCTGGGTGGCATTAAGCATTCAGCTCTGATTTCGATTCAGGTCATGATCTCAGGGTCATGAGATTGAACCCCACATCGCATTGGGCTCCGTGTTGAGCATGGAGCCTGTTTAAGATTGTCTCTCTCCCTCTGCCCCACCCCTGCCCCTTCTACCCCCACTCATGCACACGCATGTTTGCTCACTCTTCCTCTGTCTTTCCCCCCAAAAAGAAAATATTCTGTATAATTCTATTCTTCGTGTCCATCGTTGTTATTTCTTTCTGTACTAATCTGTGTCTCAACTTCTTCTAGGTCTTCAGAGCTACTGGCAGATAATTTTGGGGGACTTCATATTTGGAGGTCTATAAAAAGGTGACTGAGTCTAGTAAATCCTTTACATTTGTTTTAATTTTTATATTGTAATGAATGCTAAAATCATATGTTGAGATAATGGTGATCATAATTCATTCAGCAAACATTCTTAAACACTTCCTGTGTGCCAGGCACCATTCTGAACATTGGAACTACAAAAACACAAAAATCGTGTCCTCACAGAGTTTATATTATGGTAGAAAGAGACAGAAAATTGAATAAGTAAAAGATACCGTGAAATTGTTCTACCTAGAGACAGAGTTAACTTCTCACTCTAGGACACCTCTCCATACTATGAGATAAGTTAATAAATTTTGTACTACTAAGCTTGGTAAACTATACTAAGAGTCTGTTGTCTTGGCTTATAAGACTAGAGTAATTGTAATAAAATATTGCATATAGATTATTAAGTCGTCAGTTAATATTTTAATAGCTACGTTTTGCAGAGTGTTATTTGGGGAAGGAACGATTCTCAGGGTTATATGAGAAATTTGATTTTGTTAACAGTTTTTTGTTTTAAGCAGCCTAATAATTTGAAAGCTTTATTTATGTATTTATTTATTTTCAAGATTTTATTTAAATTCAAGTTAGTTCACAGATAGTGTAGTATTAATTTCAGAGGTAGAATTTAGTGATTTTTCAGTTGCATGTAACACCCAGTGCTCATTACATCAAGTGCCCTTCTTAATGCCCATCCCTTAATGTAAAAGCATTATTTAGAAGATGGCCATGCTGATCTATAATGATTGTCTTCATCAGAAGAGAGGAAGAGTCTTGTAAAACTAGACAAAAGGAAGATGGAGGAATTCATGAAAGAGAAATTCATAGCTAAGTAGTTAATGTTTCTTGTATTTATCAAGTCTCCAAATTAGCTAGATTGAGATTTCAGTAAGGAATGTGTTAATCATTTATTCACTCATTAAGGAAATACTATCTAATAATTTTCCCATTTTTTCCTTTTAGTATATCTTTTAAAAATTACTCTCAGAAAAATAACTATCAGCTTAAGTTTATAAGTTGTCTTTCTTCTAGAGGCCTACTTTTTTTTTATGTGCATAGAATAATAATGGCTCTGACAGAAGCTTTTTAATGGAGTTGAATAACTTTTTTTATCCTTTAGTGAAAATATAACACGTGATTGAGATTCCTGTATTGGTTAAGGGGAGGTATGATCATTATCAGACTCTGTTCTGATTATCAAGCCAGGCAACTTCTGGGATTTTTGGTTTTCGTTTGTTTTTTCTTTTTAGTTCAAGTTACAGAGTGATAATAAAATTAGAGGAATAGTTGTAACCAACAATCCCCAATATTTAACTGTTTTTTTGAGCTTATTTGATAAGTATTCTCTCCTATTATTTGTAGATTTTATTTCAATTTCTCAGAGATTTGGAGGATGTACTGCCTAAATCTGTTTAGAAATATTGTTAGGGAAAGGAAATGTTTTATGTGTCAGGTGGGCCCAAAGAGTTATATTAGTCACTTCTCTTTTGTAAGCTGTAAAGAAACAATAGGAAAATTTGCCTTTTTCATTTCAGTCCCAAGTCTAGCAATATGTCGCCTCTAGTTGTAGGAACTGGTGTCTTGCCTTCACCCAGGTTTGGAGAGTCCTAGATCTTGATGAGATCCAGCTCTAGAGTGTAGGTGCCAGAAAGGACTGCTTAGTTTATAGCTGTTTCTAGTATTCTAAAATAACACAAAAGAGTAATATTATCTTTATGTGTTCTTAAAAATCTTGGCCTGATTCACTGCTCACAGTTGGTTTTCTTATCCACATTAATTTGCTTGTGTATCAAATTATGATTTAGGCATCTTATATGGTCATTTAAAATTTGTACTAATTCTCTGGATTGACTTCGTATCACGTACTTTTCATTAAATTTCTCTAAGTAATTGATTTTTCTTTTGTCTTATTTATCTTAAGATGATTCAGCAAATCAATCATGACTCTTTTTGTAGTCTTTTTGCAAAATTCTTTATTAATCTGGGTCTTTAACATTCACACTGACTTTCTTCCCTCCCACATAAAATGCTTCTGGTTTCATTCTTTCAATAGTTTAATACAAAACCACTAATATAAAATTGTACAGAGTTTACTTTTTTCCTCTCTGCACCATACCTTCAAATCTCTTAATACACTCTTTTTTTTTTCTTTTTTCAGAGAGAGAGAAGGGGGTGGTTGGGGGAGAGGGAGAGAGAGAATCTTTAGCAGCCTCCACGCTGAGCGTGGAGCCCAATGCAGGGCTCAGTTTCACAATCTGAGATCATGACCTGAGCCGAAATCAAAAGTCAGATGTTTAACTGACTGAGTTCCCAGGTACCCCTCAAAGATTTTTTATTTTTTTAAGATTTTATTTATTTGTCAGAGAGAGAGAGAAAGCACAAGTAGGCAGAGCGGCAGGGAGAGGGAGAAGCGGACTCCCTGATGTGGGACTCGATCCCAGGACTCTGGGATCATGACCTGAGCTGAAAGCAGAAGCTTAACGACTGAGCCACCCAGGTGTCCCTCAAAGATTTTAAGTAATCTCTATACTCAACTTGGGGCTCGACCTTACAGCCCCGAGATCAAGAGTCACATGCTTTAATTGAATGAGCCAAATGCCCCACTCTCTTAATGTACTTTTGGCTTTTTACATGTTAATAGTTTGTGAGTCTTTTTGTTCCCAAATTCCACTGGTTATGGTCAGCAACTCAAGGTATCCTCTCTGGTTTTCCATAGAAAATTTTCTAACCTTTATTATGAAACTACTCTTTATAGTTTATGTTTTTATTTATACCTAGCAGTGGATGTTACCTCACAAATATGGTTAAGACAGTTGCATCTTCTCCCAAAATTACAGTTAAAATAAAAATGGTTTCAAAGAGGGAAAAGAGTTTTCTATGATACAAGAAGGCAATAAGAACAGCTGTGTCCGGTGAAATATAAACACATCTCTTTTATCATCATATTTAATCTGGAAGAAATAACGTTTGCTGGTAAAACTGCATTTATTTGTGGCCTAGGGAAAAAAGTTTAAATGAAGATTTTTTTTTTTTTAAGTAAGCTCTACGCCCATCATGGGGCTTGAACTCATGACCCCAAGATCAAGAGTAGCATGCTCCACCAACTGAGCCAGGCAGGAGCCTCTAAATGAAGATCTTTAATTGTTAAAGAATTTAGTTAAACTTTGATATTTCTATTTGCCATCCTATACATTAAAGCTTACTATGTGAGTTCTGGGCTGCCAGAAAATTTTGTTTGATGAGCATTTGTAGAATGGTAGAAATGTACTTGCTAGCGAGCTAGGCAGACTATACTTCCCCCTTTAGCTAAAAAGAAAAAAACTGAAATAGAAATGAAAAGTAAGCATAACTTTTGCTACCTCACTTTGTAGAACATTAATGCAGTACACAATAAAATAGGACAATGTGTAGACCCTTTCCTGTACTTGTTTTATATTTATCCCTTAAAAGACTTACTTTCAAAATGGAAAAATAGGGGGGCGCCTGGGTGGCTCAGTTGTTAAGCGTCTGCCTTCGGCTCAGGTCATGATCCCAGGGTCCTGGGATCGAGCCCCACATCGGGCTCCCTGCTCTGTGGGAAGCCTGCTTCTCCCTCTCCCCCTCCCCCTGCTTGTGTTCCCTCTCTTCGCTGTGTCTCTCTCTGTCAAATAAATAAATAAAATCTTTAAAAAAAAAAAAATGGAAAAATAGGGGTGCCTGGGTGGCTTATTTGATGGAGCATCTGACTCTTGGTTTTGGCTCAGGTTGTGATCTCGGGGTCGTAAGATCAAGCCCCATGTTGGGCTCCGTGCTCAGCGGGGAGTCTGCTTAGGATTCTCTTCCCCCCCCCCCCCCCCGCCCCTTCCCCACTCGTGCTCATGCACTTTCTCCCTCTAATATATAAATCTTTTTTTACAAATAAATAAAAATGGGAAAATATTCAGTAGCATTTAGGGTAAATGTAAAGAACTTTCTGGTTATTAGATATTTTCCTTTTCTGTGGCAGGATTCCTCATGTCCATAACATGTTGGTTAAGGCTGTGCAGCTCACCCCCACTCTCAGAGTGGCCAGTCTCCATTAATAGGACCCCGTGATTTCCACTCTGTGCTGTATTGGACGTCATGAGCATTGCAATCCCTCTGGGAGTCACCACACCAGATACATCCTACTCAGATATGGCTGCTGGATCAGAGTAAGTGCTACTTTCTGGGTAGTAGGTGCGTTACCAGTTTGTGTGTAAATAACTTTCTTATGGGCATCTAATAATAAGTATGCAGTATTTTCTAAACCCAAGCCTAGCCCACTGTAAATGACATTAGACATTTCCCTTTTTGCCCATAGAAGCTGGAGGAAAAAGAAGAGTTAGAAAGGGAAGGAAAAGAATTGGGGGGGGGGGGGTTCTTAGTAAATAATATAATTGAATTAAATTTGCACAGTAGTGATGACATTTTCATTTGTTTTGATGGGTGGGGAACATTGAAATAAAGTAGGTGTCACTACGTGCTTCTATAGAGTTAATGATTATTCTGAGGATGGAGATAAGGAGGAGTTCTCTCCAACTGATTTTCCTTGAAGGCCTCTTCCTATGTACTTCTCACTGTTCTAGAGTAAAGGGGCTAAAACTTTATTTGGGCAGGTTACTTAGAACTTCTCATATTTGGGGTAGAAAACATTGAAAGCAGTGTCATCTGTTTTTATATAATATTCATTGCCTAGAAAGAGGACCTTCAAAATCAGTGGTACCAAACTTTTTTTTCAGCTAAGAGCAGCTTTAGGAATTCAGAGTTTGTCGAAAAGCCCAATCCCTAAAATAGACTCAATTCTTGAAGAATTTAAATACCAAATGGCAATGAAGGTAGGCCTTCATTATAAAACTTTATATATTATTCACAGTTTAAAAAATTTTAGCCTTTTGTATCCCTTCTCTTTTAAGTTGTCCAAGATTCCCCCTGCTCACAGATTCCCCCTCTTGTCCTTTTACCTCCCTTGTACCCAATCTTCCTTGCTTACAGAAAGGAAGTGGAAGCCCCCTACCTTTCAAGACGAAGTGGCACTACACCAGGATGTGAAAGTCCAGCGAAAGAGACCCAAGGGGCCTAGGGGGCAGCACACCCCCAGAAGCCAAGTCTATTCCAGGCAGTACCAGGGATTAGGGTCTGGGCTGGAAAAATCCTGGTGTTTTGAATATGTTCAGGTCCAGTTCAGACTCTTGATCCCACAGCCACTTCTTGAGTGAGGTGGGTGTTGCTCTAATTCCCCTGTTTCTCTTGCCATTTTCATAGTCCCTGGGGATTCTTTCCCCTTCAGCAAAGCAAAGCAACTGTACCAGAGCTCTGGGTTCAACTGCATCCCTGATTGATAGTGGTTTTCTTCCTTAAAACTGAGAATGTAGTAAAGAGCATGTATGTTTTCTTCACAAAGCCACCTAGGATTACTTAACTGTCTGTTGTCTTCCTTAAAGAGGAAGACTTAAAATGAAGCTACCCCAAGAAGCAGTATATACTATATTTTGGGGTAGTTGAGAACTGAAAGTTTTTGGCCTTATTCCCATATAAAAAGGAAGATGGAGGGTGGGGGATGGGAAGGGTGAAATTGTGTTCCTTCCAGGGCTTTTTTTTCCTGTTTTGTTTGTTTGTTTGTTTGTTTTTGCATGCCTGAGAGATTCAGTTATGCCAGTAGCTGAGACTTACAAGTTTATAACTATTTCCCAAGTACTTAAAAAATCTTCCTGCATTAGGAACTATAATTGTATAGTGTTAACAGAATTTTATAAAGTCAACCACTACCTCTTACATGGATTGACTAACAAACTACACAGGTAGAGAGCATTAACATTTGTGAGAAATTTCAACAGAGAGATTAAATCAATGACTTTGGGACTAGTAGAGAAAAAAACCTAAAGCAATTATTCTTAAAAACGTGTTTTTCCCAGAGTGCAGAGATCACCACCCATAAATGCTGCTAGGGAGTCCAGAAGTATTTGCAGACTTTTGGCCTAAAAATTTGACTATGATGTTTCTATTTCCTGAAACATTTCATCTGTAATTTTTTGACAGATTTCTGATACTGTTATACAGTTATTCCTTTAGTATTTCTACAAAGCAAGAGAATGTCGGCAATTAGCTTATATACCATTCTGTTACATTTTAGATGATATTTGTTGTTTCACCATGCATATTTCACTGTCATGCATATTCTACTGTTCTGGGCACTCTAAAATTAAACTTGGTATGAAGGGCAACATACTCAACTTGAGTAAAAGACCTAGACCTTATCTCATGGGATTTTAAATCTGATAACAACAGTAGGCATTGTGCATTTTTTATGTATTTGTAGGAGAACCTCTAGATAAAACAATAAAAGCAAGGATTTTTCTGAATTTACAGTTCTGCTGTAAGTGAATTTCATTTTCCAAGAGGTTCGCATTATAGCAGCAGGTTACGTGTTGTATTTAAAACACAATTGATGGCAATATCTGTTGTAAGCATGGCTTCTGTGTATGTGCCCAGCTGTCATACTAGTTCAAACATAGGCTATAATTACGTTTGCGTAAAATGGTTGGCTAAAAAGGAAGTGCAATCCTAACACTTCAGATTTTTAATCCATATTTTGAAATATAGATAAGAGCTGATATATATGTCAAGAAATAACCTAGGAAATTGTATAGTTATCTATCAACATGTAACTATTTAATTAATAGCCAGCATGGAAATTGCAGTTCCCTCATCAAAAGATATGAGCTTAAATTTTAATATTTGGCATGCATATTAAATGCTGTGCTTTACTAGAAAGCATTGTCCAGTAGGATGGCCTTTTAACCTCCACAAAATACATTTTATTTTTATTCCCTAGACTTGCACATGAAGTGCATATGTTCATATTTACCCAGTTGGAGATGGGTAAGATACAACCAGCATAGCTCC
Source organism: Halichoerus grypus (assembly GCF_964656455.1). Taxonomy (NCBI): domain Eukaryota; kingdom Metazoa; phylum Chordata; class Mammalia; order Carnivora; family Phocidae; genus Halichoerus; species Halichoerus grypus. The sequence goes on along the minus strand of NC_135712.1, from coordinate 166,687,309 downwards.
ATCTCCATGGCCATCTTTTATTTCATGCCACTTTCCTTTTTCCCGTCCAGAAAAATTCCATTTCTAATAAACAGCTGCCATGTTTCACCCCATGTGTTCAATGGTACAAAATCTCTTATATAAAATACGTACAGCTTTTTTGGAATACTTGTTTATCTAGTGAATTAACAATGTTGAAAGTTATTACTTTCTCTTAACTGTCCATCATAGAAACTAAATTCTGCCTTCATTTTATTAATGCTTGTTTGCCTTCAGTTTCATTTAGGAAACCCCACCTGTTTCCTAATACTCAGAGCTGATTGCCTCTCAGTGAGCCATGTCAGATCATCTTTTCTCAAGAATACTGACCTGCATTCTTGATGTACCCCCACCCCAGTTCCCATCTTGCAGACACTCTTAAAGAATAAAATGCATGCACTTCACTAACAGAATACTTTCCTATGTCTATAAAGTTCTTCTTCACCTAGAAATTACCTTTGCTGTTATTAATAAGATCCCTTCTCACAGTTTTGGAGCATATAACTGGGTGAGTTGGATATATCTCAGAATTTTCTTTTATCCCTCACTTCTCAGCTGACATTGCACCACATTGAACTGCACACTTTATTCCTGCCAAGTACTGTGTATTGTATACTTGCAAGCAGGAAAAATGTATGTTCATTAAAGCAAACTATACATTATTTGATTCCCTAAAAGACCCTTTGATCTCCAAGGCTGAGTTAATATGTGTCCTTGGAGTTTCTAATTTGTGAATCTCTGTTCTAGTTAATTTAAATGACAGATAATCCGTTGTTGAGTTCAGCAAAGTCATACGATTGCATTCCTTAATTACCTTTCAAAATTCCCTAAAACTTAACCAGGTAACAATCAGAGTTAAAAGTTCTTTTTTCCCCAAAACTTGTATTTTGTCCTTTGTTACCTATGCCTTTTTATTATCAAGTAAAGGCTTACAATTTCTAAATTTGAACACATTTATAATGTTTTTATATTAACAAATTATACTTGAACAGTTTGCTTTCCACTCAGTGAGGGTATGAAAAGATATTAAACTAGGCTTCTCAATAAGCCTGGTTACGTGAATTTTCATATCATTTTCTTTAAAGATAGAATGTTACCCTGGTTTTCCAAACCAGTTAGGCACAGTGGAAAGACCACAGGATTTGGAGTTAGACATTGTTTCAAATTCTGGCTCTGTTAGCGTGTGACCTTGGTGACGTCACGTAATCTCACCACCGCAACTACTACTTCTGTAAAAATGGGGTGCTATTTACCATGTTTACTAGTTGCAGAGTAAATAAATTAATGTATATAAAAGCACCTAAAAATAATGGGCGATTCAGAATGGTAGCCACAACTCCTCTTATTATTTGTCAGTAAACAGTAACCTCTGAGTACAGTTTTGATTATTTTGAAGTTCTGTGGTATTACCATGCAGCTGTTAAGTAATTGTGTCCTTGATATGCTTGCATGTCATTGGTAGATGAGAAATTATTACTCTAATATTTGAAAGGTGTTTGGGGGTTCATCAAGATGAGAGGTATGATAAATATAAGATGCCGTTGTTTTTACCTGTACTTTCTTCAGGGTATCCTGTCTTGGTAGTGAATGGAAGAGGGCCTGGTCCCTGGGGCAGTGCAGAAGGCACTTTCATCATCTCACTCACTGCAAATGTCATGTGAGGTTTCATGGAAGTATTAAGAGATCCAATTAAGAAGAATAGTTCTGAGTCTAAACCAGCCCAGAGTGGCTTCTCTAGGGGAAACTCCCTGCTCAGCTGGTACGTTTGTGTTTGTCATTAGGGACACCTTGTATTCCAGGTGCCTGCCTTGAGACATCTGCCTGTACTGGCTTCATGTTACACACAAGTCCACATTTAATAACACTCCTGTTATTTATAGGCTTAGTTATGTTAATCAGATTGTTTCACTGAGTTCCTTCTCTTATTCTAGTGGCTGGTGGTTGTGGAAAAGAGGAGGGGTTAGCATGGGAAGTTAAAGTCTTAGTTTAAGGGAAGATTAGGTGTTATGCTATCATGCGTTGCTTTTCGCCTTTGTGCAGCCCTGAATCTGTGGAGGCTAGTCCAGCAGTTAATGAGAAGAGCGTGTATTCCACTCATAATTATGGGACCACTCAGAGGCATGGGTGTCGAGGACTGCCTTATGCTGTGAGTATGCATTTGTTTCTCTCCAGAGCAGTGATCTTCCTGGAGTGTAATCCATTCTTATACATTGTGACTTTCTTGAAATGTTTATATGCAGCATGACGAAGTTGCCCCTTTTGCACTTCCCTGCCTCCAGCGGACGTCTAGCCCTGCATCATTGTTCTTGTTTTTATGTCCCAGTTGACCTTGGCATTTTGTTTTATCACTTTCCTGGTTGAAGCCAAAAAACAAAGGGTACTACTTTCTTCTTTCTTTCCATATGTACCATACTTTAGGGGAGAGAGGGGCCAGTGTTTGGACACTGTTGATTTAAAAAATCTTATTTTCAGGATCATAATTACGGAGCCCCTCCTCCTCCGACACCTCCTGCTTCTCCCCCTGTCCAGACGATCATCCCTCGTTCTGACCTGAATGGCCTGCCGTCGCCCGTAGAGGAACGCTGTGGAGACAGCCCGAACTCTGAAGGAGAGACTGTTCCTACCTGGTGTCCTTGTGGTCTTTCTCAGGATGGCTTCCTTCTCAACTGTGACAAGTGCAGGTAAGATCATGCTCCATCTCAATTCAAGCCTGGGTTGCTGGGATTAGGGTTTCTTATTAGTAGGGAAAAGCTCAAAGTATTCTTTCTTGTGTTTGTTAATGTAGATGATTCCTTAGTGCTCCTTGGCTCGAATTCTCTGCACTAGGTGAGAATTGCTGACAACAAGGAATGAGAGATTGATGTTAAAGCTATTGAATTTGATATGAAATTTAATGTCCTGGAAACATTTGGTAGGTGGGAGGAAGGGGGTAGTATATGCAGAGACACTTCTCCCATGTGTGCGACGATGTGCTGCATGCTGTTGGAAGGACTACTTTAAGTTTATTTTCCCTCTTTAGGGGAATGAGCAGGGGGAAGGTTATTAGACTTCATCGGCGGAAGCAGGACAACATATCAGGTGAGCCAAAAATGGGTTGGGCCCATGTTTTGACAGATAAATGTTTTGTGATTTAAATAAGCATCTCAAGAATTCCTGTAAGTCCCCATGGTCCCTAGCTTTTCATGGAAAGAGAAAGCAGTTTTCTCACAACCACTGTATAAGTTTCTTGTTCTGAATTAATGTCTCCAGAAACAACATTTTAGCCCCAGAGCAATCAAAATATTCCTTATGAGCACACATACCAAATAAAACAGATCCTTTTTCTATGTTAACACATTGAGGTGATGGAGCTTGGGGACTCAGTACAAGGGGGAAAATATATACGATGTAGAACAGAGTTTCTCTGCTTAATGCCAGTGATAGAGAAAGAACCTTGTTTTCATAAGAAAGGTGGGTATTTATGTTCTACAGATGACAGAGTTAATGGAAGTTATGACTTCCCAAATATGGAAAAGGAATAAAGATATATAAGCATTTTTTAATGAACTTTTGACACTGTTTGTGCAGCGTGTGAACTATGAAATAACTTTTTTTCAGGTGGGGATAGCAGTGCAACAGAAAGCTGGGATGAGGAGCTTTCTCCTTCCACTGTGTTGTACACAGCAACACAGCACACACCTACAAGCATCACCTTAACTGTTAGAAGAACCAAACCCAAGAAGCGGAAGAAGAGTCCAGAAAAGGGTCGTGCAGCAGCAAAGACGAAGAAAATCAAGGTATGGAGGGTAAAGGTATCTTAAATAGAAATATGTCTGAAATAGCCCAAATTTTGGAACAAGAAGGCACCAAAATTCTTTTAAGAAGTTTGATCCAGACGTTTGAAGGGCCACTTTTGCTCTGCTTGCAAAAATCGGCTAATCTATGTTGTGAACATGTAGACCAACCTCTCTTCTGCCACTCCATACCATCACAACTGGCACAAAGTTTCTTCTACTCCAAACCCCGTCCCAGGTATGAAATCCCAGCCCCACCTGGCCAAGCCCGTATGTGCTGCAGCCTCCAGTCTAGGCTTCCACTGTCCTTCATTATCTCCCCACCTCCTCAATCCCAAGGCATAGTCTGAAATTCTTGTCCTGGTACATGCCCACCTCATGTCATTGGGTTGATTGTTTTTTCCTTGTTTCAAAAAAGTTAGGAAACATCTCTTGAATGATCTAGGCTTCCTCAGTATTGTGGTCACTTTCCTGTATTCTCAACTAAAAAGTCTCCAGGAGAAACCTCTTCTGTTTTGTGTTCTTTCTTCCCCATCATGGCAACTTTGTTGCTCCTAGGTGACTTGTCTACCCCTTGTTAAGGGGATTGGTCTTTGTTTTCTTCTTAATTTCAAAACTGGTAAATCTGCAACCTTATGAAATGTTTTTATTTACTTTTTCTTCTAGTGTCAGGGGTGCATATAGGATTTAAGTGATGCATGCTCTTCCCTGTTAATTACCTAGATTCACCATGGAAAGTGTTAGAATTAGCCTCAAAGTTCACTGGCCTTGAGCTACCCGTATTCTTGGATAATAGCGTGGGGGATTCCATTGTATTTGTTACCTAGGGAAAAGGGGACAGACTAAAACACTAGTTCTTGCCTTAGTTTTAGTCTCAGATAGGTATAACTGTCATTCTTGGTACCAAGTTTTGTTTTGTTCTACTTGTTTTCCTCTTTGGGATAGGCATTTCGAGAGGGATCCCGGAAGTCCTTGCGGATGAAGGTAAGGGGTATTCTTCCCTGATGCTGTGTTTTACTTCACTGTGATCTTGCATTTTGGTCAGCTTCTTTCCTGACATTGATGGTCTGGGAATCTTGGACTCTGCTTTTTGTTAGTTTGTAATTGTTGCCATTCAGTTTTCATAGAGCCTTTCTCCAAAGTAGGTTTTCTTGGCCATTTTCTGAAATATTTTCCCTTTCTGTAATCAGCCTTCATTTACTGGTTTTTCATTAGCTGCTTTTCAGGGGGGGCGGGGGTAATGAAGGGGGGTAAGTGACATTTACCAAACAAAATGGGGCTGATGTGTTTTGTCCTTGTAATTGGCCTCAACCTCAGGACTGAGGTTTTTCTAGTGATACAGGATCTCTTGTGCACCCACCCTAGCACCATGTGGGCTTTAATCACCAGTTGGAAGGATAAATTTCATCAGTTAGGAAGGTAGTATTATCGGTAGGAATTACTCTTACTGGAATTACTTCGTTTTGAACTGTTTTTTTTCCTGCAATGTCTGTTTGGTATAGAAAATTCAAATGATGCTAGTGTTTTTCTTTTCTTCAGTTATCACATGATAAGAGCTTATAAAGTGATACTGGATAGTGGTGGAGAATTGAGAAATTACATGCAATGGTTTAAAAGGACTTTTAGGTACTGGGTGATAAAGAACAGTTTGCCCAAAGGAGATTTGATTATACTGTCTGGTATCTTCCTTTACCTTTGTATATGTAGGAGGACAGCATAGCTCCCAATTCATTACTTATGGCTTCAAAACATTTGCTTAGAATTAAGGTCTAACTTAATTCTATAAGAATTCCTATCCCTAAATGTGTAAACGATAAGAAGCAGGATCTTTGCTGTTGACAGTTAGATGGCATAAACATTAAAATCTTATAGTAAGGAAAAGCTTTATTAAGGTTACTATACGTAAGTATATATGGAACACCAATATAATTGATGTTACCAAAGATCATAGGTGACACTTCATCTAAAATTTGAAGGTCTCACCTAGCATATACCTATAAAACACACTTGTACATATCTGTAAAAGCGATGAGAGAGGACTCAGAGCCCAAGAGCATCAGAGTCCTGGGATGTCTTGGAATACAGCCTAATTGTTACTCTTTTGCTAAATCTCTCTCCTATAAGAGGTTACATATTTGCCTTAGCTGCTCCCTCTATTTTTGTCTCATTTGCTTAGAGGGGACCTTAAATAGATTTATGGGGCAGACATAGCCCCGATCCCAGCTATTAAGCCCTTTTCTCTTGTATCAGCTAACTGTTGTAACTTGCCTCCAAATGTTCTAAACCTTTTGAAAGCTATTGACTGGCTGCCCCTGAAAACTATTTATAAACCTCTCTACGTGTAAATATTGCTTGCATTTTCAAGATGTTGACAGTTCCATAAGCATCTTAAAATTTAAATAATAAAAAAGTACTGTCAGTTTATTTTGATTCTTATATCAGAATCTGAGTTGGGTTACAAATTTGTACTCAGAATTAATTATTAGTAAGAGCATCACCAAAGATGTGGTTGAGAGCCATAACAATGGGAAGTATTTATCATTTAGATTTCTAATCCCAAAGTCAAAAGCTTGGCTACTGGAGACTACTCTTAGCCACTAGGTGCCAATAACACATAACACCCAGGTGTGGTAATCAAATGTTATTTTGTTACCAGATATTACCAAATGTCTCCTGGGGACAAAAATCACCTCTGCTTGAGAACCATGCTCTAAAATGCACTGAGTTAAGGTCTCGAGTACCCAGAAGAATGGAATAGCAGAGTAGTTAGTCAGAGTTGTATTAGTGAACAACAGCTAGTAATGTGACAGTGGCTTCCAGTATACATTAAGTGTAGTAAGTCATTGGTTTAGTGATCACTACTGAATGCTTAAACCTGGGAATACTGTTTGGGCACCCCTAATCCCCAGTCTGATAAGCACCCCTACAATCTCAGGTTTTGAACTTTTCTTTTGCTTAGCTGCTCCTGATAACCTCAAGCAGGTGATACTGTGTTCTCAGTGTGTTGGCCCCAGATGTTTCTTAGATCCTTTTGTTTATTGTTCATTCTTTTGGACTCCGGTGAGAAGGGTAGAAAACAAAGGCATTAAGTTTTTCCTTTCATTTCCCTGTTCCTTGGGGAAAGGATGGTAGACAACAGTCAATCGCAGTGACACAAAAGTGAAAGAAAGCAGTTGTTAAAATAGACATAAATGTTTTCTTTGTCATTCATGGAAAGTATATTTAATTTTCTTATGCCTGTATTTGCAACTTGAGTATGGACATGGATTTGCAAGTAGCTTTGGTACTATGGTATCTTTTCCTTCTAGTCATCACTGGTATGACATCATCACTGTCGGTGTTGGTTTTGTTTTCTGATGACACTTTAAGTCTTTAACACCATGGAGGAGAACACGTGTCAGACTTAAACTGTGTGTCTGTATTCTCAAACATAAAAACTGTTTAGGATAACATTGTTGAGATATAATAATCTTTTCTCAATATTGTCACCATATAGGGCAGTGGTTTTCCTAAAGAAGTATAGCAAAGTACCTCCCAGCATTTTCTACACTCCGTCTATGCACTCCCCTGCCCCCACCTCACCTCTTCAGAGTGCAGCTGTTAAACTGTCAGAAGTAGAGTGCTAGAAAGATACACTCCAAAATGATGACTTTGTCTCTGGGAAACGAGATTACAGGTTATTTATTTAGGTTGCATGTATTTTTAGAATGAACATGTATTAATTGTATAATGAAAATAACAAGTCACACAAAAAATTCTCTTGGAGAGTAGTGAAATAATATCAACTTAGGCTGGTGCACAGGTACTCAATAAGTATTGAAATTTAAACTAATCTTTTGAGTTATCTCTCGTTTGTTTTTATCAAAATTTTCTTATGAACTTGATGTCATTCTTCTGATAAGAACAAAATTTATTTCTGTGATTTAAAAATGGTCATAAAATCACAGTGATGGGATAGGACTATGATCCAGATTAATTTCTCACTTTATTAATGAGGAAACTAAGCTTGTCTAAGAAGTTGTTCAAGGCCTCACATCTCATTGGTAATGAAACCATGATTAGAAGTCAGATCCCCTGACTCCCAGGCCATTACTCTTCTATGCCGCACCAGCTGCCAAGTGAAAATAAATTTTCTCTGGAAATTCAGCCTGTTTTCCCTCCCATTTTTATGCATGGATTCTCCTAACCTACCTGACCTTTGTTCTCTACAGAATTCTCCTTCTGAAGCACAGAATTTAGATGAGAATACAACTGAGGGATGGGAAAATCGGATAAGACTATGGACTGATCAGTATGAAGAAGCTTTCACTAATCAGTACAGTGCAGATGTACAGAACGCCCTTGAACAACATCTACATTCTAGCAAGGAATTTGTGGGCAAACCTGCTATTTTAGACACTATTAATAAGACTGAATTGGCCTGTAATAATACAGTTATTGGTTCCCAAATGCAGGTAAGGATCAAAGGGTAAAAGACTCCCTATAAGTAGTTGAGACTTATCTGAACCCAGGAAGAGGGCATATAATGGGATTATCATTTCTTTTAAATGTATGAGCTTCTTAGAATAACAAATTAGCCAGCTGCTGAGCATCTTTAACCAAAAGCAAGTTGTAGTGACTGGAAACTGTCTGGATACATATTTTTAAAGTATTAATTAAAAATAGATAAATTAGGATAGGAAATTTTATACAGCCTGAGTAGGAATTTTCAAGATTAATAGAAAGCTAAGCTTGTTCTTTATCATTCTTGCATTAGACATAGAGCCACTAAAATCTTTTTTTTTGAGCCACTAAAATCTTAATCATATCTTTTCCTATGATATTTTATCTTTTGTGAGGGACCAGGTGACCGGTTCATTAAGTGGAGCTTGTCTCCTAGAAGCTCTGATCATTCAAAAATTCTGATTATTGAAAAAAGAAATTCTGATTTTTGAGCTAAATAGCATACAAATAAAACCTAAAAATATTGGTGCCTTTTCCTCAGTGAGGAAATACTTTAAGTGTCTGCCATCCTGCTGTGGCTGTTGTCTAATGTTAATCCTCTGGTTTTATGCAGCTACAGTTGGGAAGAGTCACTCGTGTTCAAAAGCACCGGAAGATCCTGAGGGCTGCGAGAGACTTGGCTCTGGACACTCTTATAATAGAGTATCGAGGGAAAGTCATGTTACGACAGCAATTTGAGGTCAATGGGCATTTCTTCAAAAAGTAAGAACATCATTCACTGAGCAGTGAGGGCTTAAGTGGGCCTGGCAGAGTGGTATGGCTGTATAAAAAACATCCTGGTTGATAGGATGCTCTTGGGGAAAAGATTAGAGCTCAGATAAGCTCACACCTGTCTGCTATTTGTAGAAAAGTGCAAATAAATCTGCAAATTGTTTAATGTATGAAGTGGTAATGACTCCTTTCCAAGCCAGGCATTCCTTGCTTTGTGCTTATTCTTTAATCAAAAGCAGACAAGCATGTGATGTTTTTCAAGTTTAGGCATTGCAAAGGACTGCTGCTTCTTCTGTCAGCATATGCTTCATATTTGTGGTGAAGTCATGGGGTGGCCCTTTTATTTGTGTTGAAAATTACAGGAATTTCAATTATATCCCTTAGACCATACCCCTTTGTGCTCTTCTACTCAAAATTCAATGGTGTAGAGATGTGTGTGGATGCACGTACTTTCGGTAATGATGCTCGGTTCATCAGAAGATCATGTACACCAAATGCAGAGGTAAGATTTCTGTAGCAACTTCTGTTTGAATGGAACCGCCAAAGGACAAGTCTACTGAAGAGGCAGTCTGAAAACTTCACCCAGATTAATTTAAGGTCTGTAGATAATAATTATAATCTTTTATCATAAGAGACCCAAAAAAACACAATGATGCTTTTATTCTGACTGGATGGGGACAAGGAATGAGTTTCCTTAGAGAAGGAAGAAATGGGAAAAAGCAAATTAAGCATTTGCTAAAGAGAAAGAGCTAGACTGGATAAGAAGTCATTGAGGTCATATTAAAGAAATTACCATATGCTAGAACATGTCATTAAGCCCAAACTAAGCTGTGTGGTTGCACTTTTTTAGGTTTTAGGTAATAGTATTGTAAGAGAGATTCTAGACATTTCTAGAATTCATTACTCAGTGCATAATCAGTGCAGCTACATCAAATATAGCAAGAAAATCCACAGAGCTTCTCTTGACAGACTAAGGAATTTTAATTCTGTGATGCAACTGAAAACAGCTTTAAGATGTAGAGCAGAGATCTTACCCTAATTTCTAACATCTCAAGGTTTCTCCATTTATTTCAAGAAGTATCGTAAATTTTTAGACAGTTACTATGTTAACAGTTTCTTGTGAAATGATGGAGTTACGTAAAAGACTACCATAACTTAAGTGGAAAGAAATTATTTTGGCAAAAGGTTTTTTCTATCTTATGGAGAGTTCCTGGGTCTTTATGGTATATCATCAACCATAAGCCATGTTCACACAGGTGCGACACATGATTGCAGATGGGATGATTCACCTGTGTATCTATGCGGTGTCTGCCATCACCAAAGATGCTGAGGTCACCATAGCATTTGACTATGAGTACAGTAACTGGTAAGACTTACAAAACCTTTCCTACATGAATGGCCTTGTCTTACATATTAAGCTCTTCTATTGGTCTGCTTTTGTTCCTTGTCATTTCCTTTTTTTTTTTTAAACCTAATCTTTTCTTAAGTAATGCATTTTTGTCTAGAAATTGTGTGGGGAAGGACAGACTTAGGGCAGTTTTTTCCTAGAGATACAGATACATAGTATGTCACGGCTCACCAGTCTCCTAACCAAAGGTGTTCTGTCTTTATATCTCTATATAGCAAGAACAGTAAAAAGGGTAGGTATGAGACACTCCTAGAAATTGCGTCTGTTATACACACAGCACTTGTTCCAGGGACCATACAGAATGAAAATTTCAAAATTCACCCCATCCAGGGGCGCCTGGGTGGCCCAGTCGTTAAGCATCTGCCTTTGGCTCAGGTCATGATCCTGGAGTCCCTGGATTGAGTCCCGCATCAGGCTCCCTGCTCGGTAGGGAGTCTGCTTCTCCCTCTGACCCTCCCCCCTCTCATGTGCTCTCTCTCTCAAATAAATAAATAAAATCTTTAAAAAAATAAAAAAATAAAATTCACCCCATCCATTCAAACCATGTAATCTATCTGAGTGTGACAAGGCAGACAAAGCAGAGCTGGCAAGCATAGATAAATATGTGATGGATTTTGTAAAATGGATGCTTCTTCTCCCTCGGTCCTTTTAGGCCAAAAAGGTCATTTGGTAAATTGATGTTCAGCACAGGTAGGAGAAGAATAGGTATTAGGAATAAGTAGGGAATCAGTAGTTCAAAAGTGAGGATGTGGTAAAGGTAGATGCAAGGGAAGTATCGCCTTTTCAGCCCCTGTTATTGATCCACTGCCCACTAAATAGCATAAAGACATTAAGGGAGAACTGAACTTAGTGAAGGTTTCCTTTTTTCCACTGACCATATGTAGGGGAAGAGTTAGGGTTATATAGGAAAACACTGACTTCTTGAAAAGTATTCACAGGACTCTAATGTGTCTGTTTAACTTATTCAAAGATATACTAGAGGAAATTACTATACTGTTACTCCAAGAGAATGAATGGACAGTATGACTGATTTTGCAAGGCTACTGAGACAGGCACTTTCGGTTGTTTCTTTGGAGCAGTAATTATAAAGTGGACTGTGCGTGTCACAAGGGGAACCGGAATTGCCCTATACAGAAAAGGAATCCCAATGCTGCAGAACCACCACTCCCACCTCCTCCAAGCTTACCCACCATCGGAGCAGAGACAAGACGTAGAAAAGCACGACGGAAAGAGCTAGAGATGGAGCAGCAGAATGAGGCTCCAGAAGAGGATAACAGTCAGCAACCAGAACAAGTTCCTGAGAAAGCAGCTGTGTCCAGTGACCATGAGGTAATCTTCCCCTGGTCAGAGAATGTTGCTATGGTATTGATTCTCTGCAAATAAAGAGGATCCGTGGTTGCCACATGTTGTTATATGTAGGGAGTCTATAATAACCTTTAATGCTCTTCATGTCAGGGTGGGCGTGACATTATTCATTGTCTTTCTCTTTTTTAATAACGTCAAGAACATCCTTTCAGCTGCTTTCCATGTTTCAGTTCAGAGAAGGGTGCTTATCATCTGCATTTGCTCACATGAATAACACTATAAAGCATTAGAAGTTGTTTCTAGAGAGTTTTAGCTACCAGAAAAAAAAGACCACTTTTTCTTAGAGCCTGAGAGTACAGCTGAATATCGCCTCTGTTTTAAAGGAAATAGACAATCCAGAAGAAAAAGCAGAAGAAGAGAAAGAAGAGGTTACAGATGACCAGGAGAACCCAGCTTATAGCAGAAGGGTGGGTACCTTCTAACATCCTTTGGTTCCTGCTACCTCTGGCTTGTGAACCCCTTCTCTTCTGAGTTTGTATCATCTCATTCTTTAACAAGATACTAAACCGTCACCTGCAGATGACAATTGGGGCTTTTTTTAATAAAGGAGATTTCATTATGATTTATTTTTATCACACACACAGAAGTTATCTAGTGACTATTATCTAATGATGGTCTTAAGAGGTTTCTTACTAACAATCTAGTTTCCAAAGAACTGCCTTGTTGGAACAAGATACATGTGTTGGGGCTCCTTTTTCTGTATGAGTTTTGACATAAAAATAAAACTTTTGGTCACATGGATTCAGAAATCCTACTCTCTTGTTGAAGCCAGACATGTTTAGTTCTGGTCCTAGAAAGTGAAAGAAGATCTGCTTCGTTGCTTTTGAATTCTGAAAATCAAGAGAAAAATTGGTTTTGATGGCTATTTTTCTTTTATATTAAAAAGTTTCAAAGTAATTGACTATTTTGAAAAGTTTAGATTTGACCTTGCCTTTTTCTACAGCTCTTTCCAACATTTAAAAAGATGTTTTGGGGGCACCTGGATAGCTCAGTCGGTTAAGCTTCTGACTCTTGGTTTCGCTTAGGTCATGGCTCAGGGTCAAGAAATTGAGCCCCTCATTGGGCTCTGTGCTCAGTGAGAAGTCTGCTTGGGATTTTCTCTCTCTCCTGGCCCTACCCCACTTGAGCATGTGCTCTCTCGCTCACTCTCTAAAATAAATAAATCTTTTTTTAAAAAAGAAATGTTTTATTTTTAGTTTTTACTTCTGTTCTCTAAGATACATATGTGTCATTTTACTGGCAAATGTCTTTAAATGTCTATGAATTTCCATTAATAACGTTTCTGAAAAAATATCCCCACCTCCTGTTGAGGCTTCCTTCTATGCTAATGCTATTTATTTCTAGACCCGGGAAGATAGGAAGGTCGAAGCCATCATGCATGCTTTTGAAAACTTAGAGAAAAGAAAGAAGCGGCGGGATCATCAGCCCTTGGAACAAAACAGCTCTGACATAGAGATTACTACCACCACTTCAGAGGTCCCTGTGGGAGAAGAAGCAAAAACTGAAGCCCCTGAACCCGAAGTTAGCAACCCTGCTTCAAACATGGCCATCCCAAGCACCCCACAGAGTGTTGGAGTGAACACCCGGAGGTCTTCCCAAGCAGGGGTAAGAGATGGAAAGACTCCAGGCCTTAGACATCCTTGCTTTTGTTAATGTCAGTTATCTGTCTTTTGGAATAGTGAAAATCAGCATTTTCAGCTTCACCTCCTATTGCAGTAAATAAGGCCATTTTCATCAGCTGATTTGTGCGATTCAGGGAGACAGAATTTGAATGATGAGACACTTTTAGACTAGAATGTAACTTCATACTGTTTCTGCCAGATAATACTGTTTGTGGTGAGTTCATAAAAATCATTTCATATCTCTTTTGGCTCTTCTATATAGCATAATTAGGCACCTGACCTTTCATAGGATTCTCAGAATAAATTCATTTTTTCTTTCCCTACCCTGACCGTGAATTCTAAGCCTTAAGCAAAACCTCAGTACCTGGGAAAGAAACAAAGGAAAGAATTACCTCCCCTGCTAAGAACCCTAAAATTAGGTAGCTATTTTTAGCTGACTTTTGACCTATTTTATAAATACTTATTAGTAAAGAAATATGCATCTACCTACAGGCTCTTTGGCTGATTGTGTAAGTTTTTTAAGGATTACATTTGAGATTAGTGTTTCTAAATACTAAATATTCAGAATGCATAAAGTGAATAGAAGACTGGATAGAATGTTTGCTGATAAGAAATTTCTGGTAAGCATTTCACTCTGCTATTATAGGATGTTGCTGCAGAAAAACCAGTCCCCAAGCCACCTCCAGCAAAGCCTTCTAGGCCCCGACCGAAGAGTCGAATTTCTCGGTACCGGACCAGTTCAGCCCAAAGACTAAAGCGTCAGAAGCAGGCCATTGCACAACAGGCGGAGTTGTCACAAGCTGCCTTGGAAGAGGGAGGAAATAACAGCTCTGTAACTCCTACTGAAGCTGGAAATATAGACAGTGCAGGAGAAAACAGGCTATTAATGGGGTCTGACCCAACTGTAGTATCAGTTACTGGATCCCATGTCAACCGTGCTGCACCTAAATACCCCAAAACCAAAAAGGTAAGTCACAAATACATCTTCATAAGTCTAGTCTGGCAAGGGCTGTGTCTTAGTACGTTGAGAGGACCTGTAATCTCCAGAAAAAAAACAAATCACCTAAGTATTACTAGATTGAAAAGTTGTAGATAAAGAGCTTTGAGGCAGCAAGCTAAAACCATCCTGCTACCTCTCTTTTGTTCCCTTAACTTTTAGGCAGAACTTAAATTGCTGATAACTGGAATTATTCCTCCCTTAATGATCATGGAGAGGGTGAAGGAAGATATCCTTGCATTCTGAATGCCCAGTTCATACTCTCTGCAGCTGCTATATCTACCTCTGTCCTAGTTTCTAGCTGAGGTTTTTCTTTGTGAGTTACGCTGCTGCCTCTGGCTTTTACATCTGCAGCACCAACTAATGATCTCTTTTCTACCTTAGTATCTAGTTACAGAATGGTTGAATGACAAAGCAGAGAAGCAAGAATGCCCTGTTGAGTGCCCTTTACGTATCACCACGGATCCAACTGTACTGGCAACAACCCTGAACATGTTACCCGGTCTTATCCATTCCCCATTAATTTGCACCACCCCCAAACACTACATTCGCTTTGGCTCACCCTTTATCCCTGAGAGACGTCGAAGGCCCCTTCTGCCTGATGGCACCTTCAGCTCCTGTAAAAAGGTATGTCTGTGTTTATGTGGGTTTTTTTTTTAACCTAGGATGCCTATAATTGTGACATATCTAACATATTTTCTAGACAGCCACTCTTTGCCCATGTGAGTTTATAATGAGTTAGTTCTTCAGCCATGAATAGTGATGCATCAATAGTCAGTAGGACTAAAGTGGGATATATACTGCATTTTTGGTGCTCAATTTGTGAGGATTCACTGTTGTCTTTTCTGAGAGCCCTTGAAGTACTGAGTTGAGAGCACACAGCAGTTGATGACTGGGTAGGGAGGGATGTTTTGTGTGTGCTCTTGTGGTATTGGTTAAAATGTCCATTTGTGACTACTGTGTGAGATTGGGCCCCAGGTACTCTAGAGCAATATTGCATAAGTAAAAAATGATTGAATTGTGATTTGAATTAATTTAATTACATTATCATTTGAGTGAGAGTAGAGGAAAGGTCCTGTTATAATTGGCATATTTTCTGTTCCTTGATCAAATAACAAGTTGGACTGTTTATTCCCTAGTAAATACGGAACCTACTGTAAAATTCTCTCTCTCTCTCTCTCTCTCTCTCTTTTTTTCTCTCTCTATCCCCCTCTCCCCACTGTCTCTCTAGTTATATATTGTTTTTGGATCTAGTGGCAGTAGTGTTTGATGGTTGTTTTTGGAATGCTCTTTCTGAATTCCCAGAAGCCCTGCATATTTTCCGAAGGTGTCTCTTGGGAATAGATCACTTCCCTCAGACCTATAATGTCATTTGTGTGTTGCTAGAAGTTTAGGACACCCTTTCATTTGGTCTTCCTTTGAGGTAGAGTCTGTTCCCTGGAACACCCTTTTCTCTTATCCTCAGATCTGGATTCAGGCTGCCTTCCTCAGTGTCTGCCATTGCCCTCCTCCACTGGCATCACGTACATGAGGATGCTGCATGTAGATTATTTGATGTGATGAAGTCTCCAACTCCAGGCAGGTCTTCCCTGACTCCTCCAAACTTAAAGCTTTTCTCTTTCCCCAAAGAGCAGAAATTATTTCTTGGGGGTGGGGGGTATGAAAGATGAGATAAAGTGGTGTGGGATATGGAGGGGAGGAGGGCAACAGGGTTCTTTGCACAAAGGAAGGGCACTACCACTGAATGGGTAGCATACACTGAAGAAAGTCTTCCTAATTGCACATCTTACCTAAGTATTTGAGTCATTTAATGGTTTATTTGGGGGAAATTCCCAAGTAGAATAACCCCTAAGGAGAAATTTGACCATGAGATCTTTGCCAAAAGAGAGGCTTTGTAGATAACACAATCACATGAATAATTTCAGGTGTCAGGAATAAAAACAATGAGATCTTTCTTAAGAAAAAAATAAGATAGAGATTTGCCTAAGTGATAAAGGAGGGTTGGGTCTCTGGGGATAAATTTTTACACGAAGTCACTTATTTTGGATCTCAGAGATCATCTGAGAAGGAAAAAAAATTGTTTGCATTTGATGAGCATTATGATTAACCTTATTCTGTAACAATTGGAGAGTTGTGTTAACTCTGGTATGGCATGCAAAACTAATCTTCCTATTACATTTAGCTCAGTCCCTCATGAAGAATAACAGCTCAAAATCTTAACTACATTTTTTGAGTGCTATTGAACAATTAGAGAAGGTGCAGATAATGGTCTTTAGTTTGGAGGAGCAAGTCAGGTGATGACTTAATATATATATGAGAGAAGTTTTTCCTTTTGTTCTGTCTTTGGCTGGACATAATACTAGACTTCTAAGGATGTTAACTATTGAAGCATCTTATCAAGCCAGACTGTAGGATCTCCTATTTTGGTCCTTTGAGAAGGGTAGACAATTATTTAGTACAGATTAATAATGAAGTCTGAATTGTAAGCATTATGGACTAGCCTTTTGAAATGCCACCTTAATCATTCTGATGCTGGGTTATAATCTTTCTATTCCTGTCTTGATTTTCCAACTAGCAGAGTCCTGTAAAAACCAAAAACATGTAGGAATTTGATTTCAAATCTGATAGAAAATCCATTTCTTAGAACTCTTTTTACCTCATATGGTTTAGGACTTGTATCTATAGCTCATATTTGTATCTCCACTGGCAACAGATAAAAATCCCATTTAACTCATATCCATGTTTTAGTCTCCAAATGTGTCTGACCATCCTTACTTAGTCTTGTTTTCTGCAGGCTGTGCTCAGGCACTTTTATCTCTATATGTCATATTAGTCTTCGGGAAGAGTTCAGGATATGTATGCTGAGTTATCTAGCAGAATTATCTTACTTAAATTGGGTCTTTTAAAATTAAGTTTAGATCTGAATTAGTTTAAGTCAGAGCTTTAATCTTTGCTGTTAACATCCAGATTATATTACAAAATAAAAATTTCACTTGTTATAGCACAGAATTAATGGAATTGTGGGTCTTTTATCTAGAAATTGAACTCTGCTTTATCCTAGGTAGGCATTGAAAAGAGTTATTTTTAGATTGGTTAGAAAGAACACTTAGGTCCTAGTGTAGGACCTAAGAAGATCTGCATTATTCAACAAAATTGTAATAATTTTCTAAAAATTTCTCAGAGAAGAATATGTTAGATGAGAAAAACCACCCTCCATGGGATTAGTTAGAACAGTGTGTATTGCTTATAGGCATACTGTTTCTTACCTGATTAAAGGATGTAAAAGCCTCATAAATTAAAAACCATGTAAAATTGCATGTTGTATATTTGCATCCAGATTCTTAAGAGTGTTTGACAGAACATTTTTGATGTCCCTGGAGTTTCTAAATTATAGTGAATCATAGTTCTTAAAAAGCACATTATTGGTATATCTTGTATTGGGTCTTCACTTATTTTAGAATGGCAACATTGATTTTATGAGTGGCCAGTAAGCCTTTCAGTAGTGTCCTTCCTTGTTCTCTCTAAATCCTCTCTAAACTTTAACTTTGTAGGTATAATAACGTGTGGGGTGGGGCGGGGGGGCTTGGTCTTCCAAATTTCTTAGAAAACCATCCTAACTGAAAATGAAACATTCGCTTTGCATTGGTATTTTATTGTGTATACAGGAGGGGGTTATATAATCTGTGTATCTCCATACTCAGTTGAACAGGTCCTCACTGAGTATGTGCGTGATAGTGATAAGCTACACGCTTCCTTCATATGCATTCTCACTTAGCCTTCATGACAACCCTATGAAGTTGGGTTATTGGCCTTGATTTATAGATTCAGAAACTTTGGCTCAGATGGATTGCCCAGAGTTAGGCAGCTAGTGAGAAGCACAGCCAAGTTTCAGTCCAGATCTTTAGACTCCAAAACTCAGATTACTTCCTTGTTTCTTCCCCATAGTAATGAGACTCGTCAAAACATTTCTCTCACCTCTCTCTGAGCTTCTAAAAAACTCTTACACAAAGTTTTGGAGAAGGAGGAAGTATCCTTTTGATCTAATAACTGTAGCCAGAACTGAGGTGCTGAAGGTATCTAAAATTAATTTGTTATTTGGAACTTGTTAGTTAATAGACAAATGGTCAAGTTCTTTTTTTATCAGCTCTAAAATATTACATAGACATACAGAAGGGCCAGGAGAAATGGGTTTGATCATATTTGCTGTGTTTGACCTTATAGCTAACCATAGCAGCATCTTATTCCTTAGAATGCCCCTGTCCTGGTTTTGTTTTCCCTTTTTGTAGTCATCAGATCCAGAATGTCAATTCTTTTATGGGTGCATCTACTTGACACTGGAAATTTAAGAAATTATCTTCTCTTGGAGGAAAGCACAGTGACCCCAAGTGAGTCCTGTCATCTGCTCTGAAAAGAAAAGCTTGTATTAAAGGTATCTGTAACAAAGGATTTTTCACTCATTTTGTCCTCTTGGGCCTAATTTTCCCCATCTGTACAATGAGTGCTTTGGACAAGGTGACTTCCAAGGTCTCTTCTAAGTTGTAAGGTGCTGTGGTTCTGACAGTTCATCTTGACATCAGTATTCTGTGTATAAGCGAGTTCATTCTTGGTCTTGTTTTGGCTTTTCAAAGACCTGGTCATATCATAAAATGTTGATATGATTCAACTGACTGTTGATATCTCTTTTTTATATGCTTATTCACTCTTATTGCCTCGTGTTTACGGTTTTATTTTTGCTTTCATTTGGTAGACCACAAAGCCATTTATTTACATGATCTAAATTTTTTCTTGGTGAAATTTTCCTCACATTATTTCCTAAGAAATGATTATTTCCTATGTTTATAAGAGGGTAAATCTATTTGCTCTCTTTGATGAAGAGAATATTTACTTACCTGTAATACTTGTTCTCTAAAGGTATAAAATTATAATCACCATTTGCTCTTCCTATTTGGGGGAGGGTCTGATTCAGAAATTGATGTTTATCAAAATTCGATCTGTCTTATGTCAGGGCAGGAGAGCCACAGAGTGGTGAGCA
The DNA here is from genome assembly GCF_964656455.1 of Halichoerus grypus. Classification (NCBI taxonomy): domain Eukaryota; kingdom Metazoa; phylum Chordata; class Mammalia; order Carnivora; family Phocidae; genus Halichoerus; species Halichoerus grypus. Next base: position 166,667,880 of record NC_135712.1, on the reverse strand, counting down.
ACCTACAACTGTGTATCTTAAGAGAACACAATTACAGGTAAGAAATTTTCTCTCTTCCCCAGGATGAATTATTATCCTAATCTTTGCAGGGTCACTTTCTGACCTAAATTTATATCTCATCATTGTAGATTCTAGTATTCATTACAAAAAATGTGACTGATTAGAGAGCTCTTTTGTACTTTTTCCCTTTTGATTTCTGCAGAAGTTCATTTATTCTGGTGATTTGCATTATTCTTGCCTAATACAACCAAAGTACTTAGTAGGGAGAAAAAACTCACAGGTTATTCCATCTGAGAGTAGACCTTTTGGAAGTATTTTGTACCTGTACTGAAGAGCTAGCTGTTTATTCTCATCCAAAGTCTTCCTGTGAATCTTTTCTATTATCTCTTCATATGTCCCCAGCACAGGGCAGACAACTCTTAAGAGATCTTTTATCTTCCTTTTAGGCACTTATTTTATGTACTAGTTTTATCCTATATGATCAAAGTCTCTCTATCAAATGAAAGCTAAGATTTCTTAATCTCTTCCCATTTACCCCATTCTGAGCAATATGAAAAGTTGAATAGTAATCATTTTTTACTGGTTTTGGTTTTTTGATGGGATCTCGTTATTGTATAATGCAGATTTTCTCAGTTTTGCCCCAGAGAAGGAATTGATGGGGCAATATTCTAATATGCTGAAACGCAAGGCAAAAAATACTTGACTGTGGAACTCAGTGAGTGTGTTGGAGTGCATCTCTCACCAGTTGATATGTAATGGTCTGGTTAATGTATTTAAAATAGCTTTACCAATTAGTTTTAAATGATTATTGACAATTCCCTGGTTCTTTTCCCATTGTAGCGCTGGATAAAGCAAGCCTTGGAAGAAGGGATGACTCAAACATCATCTGTACCCCAAGAGACTAGAACTCAGCACCTATACCAAAGTAATGAGAATAGTAACTCTTCTAGTATCTGCAAAGACAATGCAGGTACGTATCTCAAACCTTCCTGAATACATAAGCAATGATTATTTCAGGTCCACATAAAAAAATTCAATGTTTGAGTATTTGAACAGTCTGATACAAAAAAAAAAAAAGAACATTGTTATCTAAATAGTTACTTTACATCTGTCTTTACAGAGGAAGAGAGATCTCAAGTCAGGGAACAGTTTTCCCACGCCGACAAAGAAGGAACTAGACAGTGTACAGATAACAGCAGAAAAGGTTATAAAAAGGTTAGATACATTTAAAGTAGTAAGTTTAGGAAATCTATATCCATGTTTATAAGAGGAGAAATAAGCAAGAAAGATGTGGGGCATTGTTGAGGAAACAATAAAGATCACACATGATTGAGCTGGGTGGGGCTTGGTTGAAGGGGCAGGGGGTGAATGAAGTAAATGAGAAATCCTTAAGATGTTATTGTTTTCAAAAGGGCTTGCACAATTAGTGTAAAATTTTTTAGGAGACATGGCTTTGAATCCAATATAAAGTTCTTGTGAGTTTTTAAATTAGAAGGTCCTAAAAAATCATCTGGTCCATTGGTTTTCACAGTAATTCTTACAGGGTAATTTTAATTGAATTGCAGTTGAGAGCACTGGTGCATGAACTTGTGATGCTAACTTAGTGGGCACCAGTCTTTTTACCAAAGTTTCTCCTGCCAGTTTCAGCTTAATTGAAAAGTTGTCTGTGACTTCCATAAGTTTATCTCTAAATCAATTCTGTGAATATTATGTAACCAAAAAAATAAAATAAATTAGATGCTAAAGGTCATGTAAGATTACAGCTAACATGATGTAATATATGTGGAAAAAAGTAAGCTACTAAAAAAATTTTTTTTCGAATTTAGTTAATTCTTCTATCTCTAATTTGGATTATACCTTAGAAATTCTCACATGTGTAACCCCAGGATAATAAAATCCGAGTGTAGAACATCTGGAAGATAAATGATACTATTTATCTTCTCGTTTTACCCTTATTCTTAAAGTATTTTACTCTTCTTCTACATCAAAGATTAGGAAGATTTAATCAAACTAGATAAATATAAAGAAATGCTGATACCAGATTTCCATCAATATTATCAGTTTATTGGAAGCTTTTACAGTATAGTGACAGTATAACTTAAATGAAATCTTCTGTCTAGTATACGTACATATGCACATTTGCATTTGTGTTTCTGTATTTGAGGTTGGGAAAGGGAGGTTGTATAGCAGTTCATGTCCTAACCAGCAGAGACTCATAGGCAAAGTGTCTTTGTTACTACATGCCCCAGTTGGAATGGAATTAGGACCATTAGTCACCAATTACTGAATTTTTGCTCTCATCTCTAACAGTGAGAAACATTCAAAGGACACACCTTGCCATTAAGGATCAACATAACCAGAAGGAAAATATTTAACTAAACCAAGCAGTAGTCAAATGAACGACTTGGTATATTGTTGCAAGTTAGTGTAAATCCTGAGGGATTATTTTTATTTGCTAGTTATATTTTTTCAAAAAGACCAAGGAGATGTTGGGGCGCCTGGGTGGCTCAGTCGTTAAGCGTCTGCCTTCGGCTCAGGTCGTGATCCCAGAGTCCTGGGATCGAGCCCCGCATCGGGCTCCCTGCTCGGCGGGAAGCCTGCTTCTCCCTCTCCCACTCCCCCTGCTTGTGTTCCCCTCTCTCGCTGTGTCTCTCTCTGTCAAATAAATAAATAAAATCTTTAAAAAAAAAAAAAAAGGGGGAAGTGGGGGTGCCTAGGTGGCTCAGTTCGGTTAAGCACCCAACTCTTGATTTTGGCTCAGGTCATTATCTCAGGGTTGTGGGACCAAGCCCCACGTCAGGCTCTGTGCTGGACGTGGAGCCTGCTTAAGATTCTCTCCCCCCCCCCCCACCCCGCTCCTCCCCTGTGCCCGTGTGCCCCCCCCATGGGGGAAAAAAAAAAGAAAGAAAAGTGTATTGGTATAGTAGAAAGAATCCAGTGGACCTGAATTTGAAGACCAGCTCTACCCTTTACTAAGTACATGATGTTGGGCAAGTTACTAAGCATCTATGAGCCTCCTCTGTAAAATGGGAATAGTGATACCTGCTTTATAGAGCTTGTATGAGACTAAGTTAAATAATGTATGTAAAGTGCTTAGTATGGTATCGAACCCATAGAAGGAATTATTACTAACATATTCTACACAAAATACTCTTTATTGTTGAGCATTTATGAAATGTTTACAGAACTTAGATCAGATACTAGGGTACATTAAAGATTCTAAGTTGCTAAAATCTAAAGTTGTGTAGAAATAAAAAATAAAATTGCTCTTCAGGAAGGAGAGGGCATAATGTTCATTGTAAATGGTGTGGATATGTACCTAGGAAACTAATCAGCTAAAAAACTTAGATTTAATGAGTTCAATAAAACCACTGGATAGAAGGTACATAGGCAAAAATTAATAGCATTTTAAGGGCGCCTGGGTGGCTCAGTCGTTAAGCATCTGCCTTTGGCCCAGGTCATGGTCCCAGGGTCCTGGGTCGAGCCCCACATCAGGCTCCCTGCTCAGTGGGGAGCTGATTCTCTCCCTCTCCCCCTGCTTGTGTTCCCTCTTTCGCTGTGTCTCTCTCTGTCAAATAAATGAATAAAATCTGTAAAAAAATAATAATAATAATAGCATATATGTACTAAGAAAATGAAGAAAATTTTTTCATTCCCAAACTTAACAAAACTAAGAAACTGCCTAGGAATAACCATAGTGGAACATGTGGAGTAAACCATGGCTGAGAAATATGTTTAAAGCCTTGAGGAAATGAAGATAAAGTCTATATTCCTTAATGGAAATTATAACTGTAATATCTCCCCCACCCCCACCCCCACCCCCAGCTTCATATAGTTCCCATCAGACTAGCTCATTTTGGAATTTGATTAAATGAAGTTTATCTAAAATAAACATGAAAATAAGAAAAAAAGAAGAAAATAAAAAGACAAAGAAGTGCCTTCCCTAGAGGTACAAAACTAGTTTCTAGGGGCATCTGGGTGGCTCATTTGGTTAAGCACCCGTCTCTTCATTTTGGCTCACATCATGGTCTCAGGGTAGTGAGATCAAGCCCCACCTAGGGCTCTGTGCTGGGCTTGGAGCCTGCTTAAGATTCTTGCTCACTCACTTTCTCTCTCTCAAAACCCAAAACTCATTTCTCATATGAAGCTGGAAGCTAGTAATTAAATTAGGACAGTACTGGTGCCTGAGCGTATGTGTATGTATGGGATAGAATAGCCAGAAACAGGTCTTAAGTAAATGAAATATTTGCTAAATTATTCTGGAATTTTTACTTACTTGGGGGATTGAAAAGAATTAGATCTTTGCCAAAGCAAGTTCTAGACACACTCAAATATTTTTTTTTTAAGTCAAACTTGAATAAAGTTTCTGTGTCTGTATTGTCTCTGAGTTAATAGAGAAGTCTGTTGAGAGAAAGGATTTGCAATAAAAATGACAGAGTAATATCCCTACCACTAGCAATTTGGTAAGGTTTAACATAATGCATTAAAAAAGCTAATACTCTGGGTTGCTTGGCTGCCTCAGTCAGTAGAGCATGTGACTCTCGATCTCAGAGTCATGGGTTCCAGCCCCCACTTTGGGGTTAGAGATGACTTAAATAAACTTAAAAAAAATACTACTTAACCTAGTAGTTGTTAGACTAAAAAGTTTTGTACAAAGTACAAGTTATAGAATTATTAATAACTGCAAAAATATATAGAATAAAAAGCAGGATTTCAAGCAGTAAAGGAGTGGTAAAATTTGTTTATTTGCTATGTGCACATACTTTGGGGTGTACATAGCATACTATATGCATATACATACTATACATACAGTATATGCACATAGCATATACTATATAGTATTATTAAATTTTTCACCCTTTATTCATTTTATCAAACTAACCCCCCCAAAAAACAGCATCTTACTACTTTTGAATTAGATTTCAGTGATCTGAATCTTGAGTCTGTAAGAATATCAAAAGTATATTATGAGCAAATGAAATTTCTACTACAAATATAAGGATGGTTTAGTATTTGAAAAATTATTCATATAATTAATTTATTAGCAGGCCAAATGGAGGAAGGGGAGTAATAGGCACCCTTATTTTACTAGATTTATCATTAAATTCATATTTACTGTACTGAGTGGCTCAGTCGTTAAGTGTCTGCCTTCAGCTCAGGTCGTGATCCCGGGGTCCTGGGATCGAGTCCCTCATTGGACTCCCTGCTCAGCGGGGAGTCTGCTTCTCCCTCTGCCTCTGCCTCTCTCTCTCTCTCTCTCTGTCTCTCATGAATAAATAAATAAAATCTTTTAAAAAAAATCTAGTAAAATACCTATGACCTTTTTTTTTTAAGATTTTATTTAGAGAGAGAGAGCGAGCAGGGGGAGGAGCAGAGGGAGAGGGAGAGAGAGAACCTCAAGCAGACTCTGTGTGCTGAGTGTGGATAGGGCTCGATCTGATGACCTGAGTAGAAACCAAAAGTTGGACGCTTAACTGACTGAGCCTCCCAGGCACCCTACCTATGATTTTTTTTTTTACATCTTTCTGCAAAATAGTTGCCAGTTATGCTTAATGGTGAAAACTATTTACATTAAACCTTAAAATGCATTATCAAGTACACCAAAACTAATACTATATACTAAATTATACTTCAATAAAAAATAATAAATTTTTAAAATGGGTTATCAGATTATCCCACTCTTACATTATTTAACAGTGTCTAGAATTATTTTCTTACATGTTAAAAAATAACATGTAGAGGGGCACCTGGATAGCTCAGTTGGTTAAGCAGCCAGCTCTTGATTTCAGCTCAGGTCATGATCTCAGGGTCCTGGAATCAAGCCCTCATGGAATCAAGCCCTCATTTGGGCTCTGCGCTCAGCGGGGAGTCTGCTTGAGGATTCTCTCTCTCTCTCAAATAAATAAGTAAATCTTAAACAAAAAACAAACATGCAGATGATAACACAGAGGGAGGAGAAATACGGGTAACAAAATCTAGAGAACATGGGGGAGTACCCCTAATTAGAAATGTGATGAATCGGGGTACCTGAGTTGGCTTAGTTGGTTAAGCATCTGCCTTCGGCACGGGACATGATCTCAGGGTCTTGGGATGGAGCCCCAAGTCTGGCTCCCTGCTTAGCAGGGAGTCTGCTTGTCCCTCTGCCCCTCCCCTGCTCTTGCTCACTCCTTCTCTCACTCTCTCATAAATAAATGAGAGAGAGAGAGAGAAAGGAAGGAAGAAAAAAGAAAAGAAAGAGGGCGCCTGGGTGGCTCAGTTGGTTAGGCATCTGCCTTCAGCTCGGGTCATGATCCCACGGTCCTGGGATCGAGTTCCGCGTCAGGCTCCTTGCTCAGTGGGGAGTCTGCTTCTCCCTCTCCCACTCCCCCTGCTTGTGCTCTCTTCCTCTGTCAAGTAAATAAATAAAATCTTTTAAAAAAAAAAAGAACAAAAGAAAGAAATGTGACAGATCTATATGAAGAGGGATAAATGAAGGCATGAGTAGCTGAAAGATTGTGCCGTGGTGCTGAGTGAGAATTCTTCCTCAGTTACTCATGAATTTAATATGATACCAATCAAAATTCTGACTTTGTTTGGTCGGGGAGAGTACTGTCAGCATGGTGAATGATTTCAACAGTTCACTGACAGGAACAAGTATGCTAGAATAGCCAAAATATTTTGGACAGCTAGAGTAGAATTAAGTGGAATTACCCAAAAGTTTTACTAAAACGGATATCAATATTAATGCCATTTAGACAGCAGGTGTACAAAACTAAACCCAGTTTGTGTAAGACTCTAATAGGATAAATGTCATATTTCAGATCAGTGGAGAAATTATAATTCTATAATTATAAAAGATTTTGGAAGAATGTACTGTTTGACATGGGAAAAGGTAGATAATTACTACCTTCTACTGAAGTATGTTTTGAGTTAAATATGGAGATAAAGGGAAAATAGGCCAGTATATTTTTTTTTTAAGATTTTATTTATTTGTCAGAGAAAGAGAGCACAAGCAATGGGACCTGAAGGCAGAGGGAGAAGCAAGCTCCCCGCTGAGCAAGGAGCCCGATGCAGGACTCGATCACAGGACCCTGGGATCAGGACCTGAGCAGACGCCCAACCAACTGAGCCACCCAGGCGCCCCTTGATGGGTCTTGCTTTCTTATCCAATCTGATATATTTTAACATAATGATTGAGAATGTAAATGAGGGGTATCTGGGTGGCTCAGTCGGTTAAGCGTCTGCCTTCCACTCAGGTCATGATCCTGGGGTCCTGAGATCCAGGGCCGAGTTGGGCTCCCTGCTCAGCGGGGAGCCTGCTTCTCCCTCTCCTTCCTGCTTGTGCTCTCTGTCACTATCTCTGTCACTGTCTTTGTCTCTCTCAAATAAATAAAATCTTAAAAAAAAATAGAATGTAAGTGAAACTAAATTACCTAGTCTTTATCTCTGCGCATCAAATTCCTCATCTTTAAAATGGATTTATAGAGTTGTTCATATTAAATCTCATAATTCACATAAAGAACATAGAATAGTGCCTGGTATATAATAAGCACTTAAAAGCATAATTACTTTTTTTAAGATTTTATTTTTAAGTAATCTCTACAGCCAGTGTAGGGCTCGAACTCAGGACTCTGAGATTAAGAGTTGCAAAGCATAATTATTTTTTTATGAACACATAGCAGTATGATCACCTCTGTTGAGATTCTTAAACTTATATTAAACATGTTTTACATACGTTTTCTCATCCTCACAAATTTGTAAATCCCCTTAAATAGAATATATGGTGACCTTCTCCCCTTACATACCTAATTCAGTGGTTTCCATATAGTAGGTATTAAGTAAATAAATCTCTTTTAACTGTAAATGAATAAAAGTAGATTTTTCCTCTGAGAAAGTGAGATAGGTGCTTTGACCCGAGTGGTCATTAAAATATATAGGGTAGGGGCGCCTGGGTGGCTCAGTTGGTTGAGCGACTGCCTTCGGCTCAGGTCATGATCCTGGAGTCCCTGGATCAAGTCTCTCAAATAAATAAAATCTTTAAATAAATAAATAAATAAATAAATAAAATAAAATATATAGGGTAGTAATTTCCTTTATAAGTGGACCCAAGAAGTGTAAGAAGTGTAGGATATTCCAATCAGAAAAAGAGTACCAGCCTCATTTTTGAAAATGGTTGGGAGAAATTTTTGTAAAAATCATTTCCTACTTTGAAGCACTCTAAAACTAGGGGCCAGATATATAGGTCAGGTAATCATGTGTAACTCTTTCCTACTAAAGCAGAACATTATAGAAAGAGCTGCCAAAAAATGGTAGAAATATATAAAAGAAGATAAAAGGAGTATGGAGTTAACATTCTAGAAACTTGAGCTGGTGATATGGAAATTACTTAGTAGAGGGTGATTTTAACAAAGTGACACAGAACTGAGATTTTTAGAAATTCAATGTGAAAAATAAAAGAAGTTTATATTTTCCCCTGGACGAGATTAAATTCGTTCCAGAGATCAGTCATTAGCAGTGTCAGATTCATCTGGTGATTCTCTGGGCAATAGAGAATTTTGAGAATTACTTAAGTGCGACAAAGAATTCTTTGGCCTTTTGGTTTGATTGCGGGAGATAACAATGGGATGAGGCAGAAGAGGAATTAAGAGCCATTGTGGGCTAGAGATTAATGGCTTTACTACAGAGCCTCCCTTTAAACTGTGATTTCAATCTCTCATCCAAGCTTTGTATTTCACAGACTTGTTGAGCCCATTAAAGAAATGGAAGTCTCGCTATCTGATGGAACAGAATGTCACCAAGTTACTGCGGCCTCTTTCTCCAGTCACACCACCCCCTCCCAATCCAGGCTCAAAGAGCCCCTCCCTGACCACACCTGGCCCATCTCACTCAGAAGAGGAGTGTCGAAATGGATACAGCCTCATGTTCTCACCAGTCACGTCTCTTACTACTGCTAGTCGCTGCAATACTCCTCTGCAGTTTGAGGTGATTTGGGCTTGCTTGTTGGGAGTGCTGAATATGAAAATTATCATTTGCCCCTCCTCATTTCAAGTATAATATCATTCCAAATATTTATTGACCATGTTCCTGCCAGTCTCAGCAAGAGAATGGGAAACCTCAGCGTCGGTGTGACCTGTTACCTGGTAGCCTCTCATCTTCCCCAAAAGTCCCCATACTTCCCCAAAAAGGAATAGTTCTACCATGGATGACACTCATCTGTTTTTGCATGCAATCCATCAGTCTCCATAACTATAGAAAGCATGCTACATCTCCATCTTTGTCTTTACTGCATACCTTGGTTAAAATAGGTCTCTAGCTGCCCAGTAACCACTAATGATACCAGCCTGAGAGCTCAGATTATACTGATTGATTTTCTTTCTAGGCCTTTAAATGAGTTATCTTTCTCTGTTGTTTTGTATTCTTGTGGCCTCAGTGAACAGAGATTTAGAAAGCTTTGGGGTATGGTTTGTGGCAAATGAGGGTTTTTTTCCTACTCCAGGTTACTTTCCCTTCTTGTTAAAATGTGTTAGGAATGAAACGTTAGAGGCTAACAACATGTATTGTAAGAGACATATTTATTACATTCACTCTCTGGATTAAGTTAGAATGTATTATCTTAGCTGTTAGAACAGTTAATTCTGAATCACATTCTCGTGTTCACATGTGGATAATAGCAGGTTTACTGAATAGAATCCTTGTGTATAAAAAAAAAAATCAGTCTATTGCATGTTGCTTTGATTTGCAAATCATTAAACAGTCTCTTCTTTCTTAAAAGAAACTTATTCTGATCACTAAACACTTAGCTCTGCCCTTATCTTGTAACTTCTCCAGATGTGTTCTTTGATAAAGGTGAATGCTTTAGCCAATGCCTTCCTACCTATTCAGCCCTTACGAAAGCATAGGGATTAAAAATACCAGAACTTTTGAGTGGCTAACTCAGAAGGAGGTAGCTAGCAACCTTGAACGCAGGAAACAGCTATGTTCTATACCTGAATAGACTGTACTGATTACTTTGGGAGCAAACCTCTTTGGCAAGGGGATGGTGGGGAAGCAGGGGGAACCTTCCTGGTTACATTTGATTTATAGAGAAGTTACCAAATTCACTTTGGCATTCTTGTCAGCCATACAGTAAAGCAGCTGATTCAGGCCTTTCTAACTTTACTTGGTCTAATTGCCTTGATTTTTCAGTTAGCAAGTAGAGTTCAATAGTAAAATTTCATAGGAGAATATTCACCCTGGAGGGCAGCAAATTGTAAGCATAGGATTTCATACTTTATCATTGCAGGTTTTATTATAATTAAAAAGGTGAAATTACAGAAATTAGAAGGTACATCACCTTCCAGGACAGTTAAATTGAGCATTCAGTCCATTTCCTAATCCCAGGTAGTATTTTGGATAACTGAAACATTGTGCAAGGGTAAGGTATTTTATTTATTTATTTTACAAATCAAAGATCAGTTTAATGATGCGCATAGTCTAAGCATAATGTTAGAATACTGGGAATAAAAGAAAATATTATATTAAATAGCTCATCCCTTCAAAAAGTCTAATGCCTCTATTTTCACTGTTCCAGTCTCGTGATTTAACTAAGGAAATTTAACCTTTCTTGTCAATAAAACAAACTTCACCATCCTGACCACCTTTATCACCATTTTAACTGACATGCTCTTTCCTATATTCTAGTATAGGAAGCCTTATTTCCATCCAAGACTATGACACAGAGAAATACCAAAAAGGTGTCACAGGTAAAGATCAGTTTGGTTGGGGAAGAATCTTTTTTAAAGGAAAAATGAAAATCATCCCAGTGAAAAATGTCTCCAGTGCTAAGGGAAGGAGTTGAGGAGACATGACAAGATCATGAGGGAGGGGGAAGCATCAAGGAAAAGGAGTAAATAGCAACTTTGGGAGGGCAAGCTTAATTAACCCCTCCTTGACACCAGAATAACCCTTCCCTTCTCTTCCTGGCCCAGTGTCTACAGACTACCCAGCCCACCAAATAAAATTAACAGCCTCATTTCACAGTTGTCCAGAGTCTCCAACATTAGGAACCCTTCCCTTCCCTTACCCCTAGTACTCTGAATCCTTGTCACAACCACCGCCATCTTTCTATCCACTTTTTACCATTCAGATCTTCCATCAGAGTTCACGGTCCAGATCCTGTTTGAGTGCTATGGGAGTGCTGCCTCAGGTGAAAGCTCTAAGGGGAAGCCTGTTTAAGATGCAGGGACTTGAAATGTTCCCCTCTGCTCCCCACCCCACCCCACCCCGCCCCATTCCCAAAAGTACAAGGGATTTTAATTTGAGAGAACATTGGTAGGTAGGGATGTTCAGATCCAGTTAGATTATGCCGTAAACCATCTAGCCTATAAGCTAGATTTCATTCTGTCTCCTGTAACTGTTATTCAGGAGGAGCTGGCCATCTCCCTAGCCCCATCATCCCCAGCATGCTCAGCACTTTGCCTGGACAGTGGTGGCAAGCCTGAACCACTCAGGAGAATGGAGAAATAGGACTTTCAGAAGGAAGTGTGGGACAAAAAAAGATTCCCCTATGGAGGAATAAGTGGTAGGATACCCATCATTAATAAATACTATAGGCTGCTCAACTGTCGTCAGATGTAGAACAGAATTTCAAATGAAATTATAGTGTACAATTTCACCAATCTAAATTTTTTGTTAACTGCTTAAGATGTTTACTTTACAGCATGAAACATTATAAACAGTTTATCCCTAAATGCTTTCAAGGACACCAGGAAGCATTTTTAACCAGTCATTCTGTCCATTGAGATGAATTCTGCAGTTAAACATTTTCCCTGTGCATTCTTTTCCCTCCCCCTGCCCCCACCACAAAAAGTTGTGGCTAACCATCTATGCTTGCTTTTTATTTTATTTTGTTTGTTTTGTTTTGCTTCTTGACTTCGGATAGATGAATAACAAGATGCTTTTCCCTCCTCTAGAACATATCCTCCCCTGAGAGTTCCCCTGCGAATAGGCCCGAGTCCCTGTCACCCGAGGTAGTTATCACACCATCTCAATCACACTTGGAGGCTGAGAGTGAGTGTGCATGAGTGTGTGGGAGGGCTGGGGGGTCCGAATGAATGGGCAGTAGGCTGAAGAGCAACCAGTCAGTCGCTGTAAGTTGAATGAATCTTCCCATGTGTGACTGGATCACTCAGAACTTTCAATGTAGATGGAGGAAAATGAAGGGGTGTGGGTGTGTGTGTGTGTGGTGGGGTTTGTTGTTTGGGGGAGGGGGGCTGAAGAGTTCTTTTAAAGAATAGAATCTGGAAGTCAAGTTTAAAGCAAGCTGAAGATGTGGTGGGAACCTTGGTAAAGAAAGTAACAACTAAGGTGTGTTTGTTAAATAAGGAAAACTGAAACCAAAAGTTGGTAGGAGCTCTTTTGGTATTTATTATCTTGGGCTGAGAAAGGATCAGTTTATACTGGAAAAGTTAGGCAGTGATTTAGATCTTGTTTCAGGGTTAATCTGACAGCTCTGTTTTAACTGGATGTTTGGGACTTTGGTTGATAGATTGAACAGCTTGTTTAGAAAAGGGAGGGTCCTGCCTCTCTGCTTTCTCCGTTTTCTTTGTAGCTTCTTACTGGGTATACAAGGAAATTAAGTCAGCCCATGGCTTCTATGACACAGGCCTTCCTTCTGTAGTAGTGGAGATGTGGTGGCATACAAGTGGTATCTCTTAGGATGTCCAATTGAGTGTTTTTCTCAGGCACCCTACTGCTGTGGAGATGTAAAATTCAGATTTTAGTGCTAGAGTTTCTTAACTATTATAAGATTTGGACAAATGTAGTAATGATTAACTCTGTGAATCCACATGGAGCCTTTCTCCTCTTGAAGAGAAAGCTGTAGTCTCTCATAACCTTTCAGAAATTAAATGAACTGTTAACTCTACCCCTTTCCAGGTAAAAATTAGTGCTAAACTTAGTGATAGTTGATAAAACTCTGAATCAGTATTTTATAGATCAGTGTGAAACGAAAAAGGTATTCTAGTGCACTAGAGGTTTTCTGGGTGTTTTTTTACTCTTGTAAGGAAATCACAGTGTGACATCTGGATTTTTGGTACCATTCTTTCTAGAGAGTCAGTAATAGTTGACCTAGTGGTGGAAAATCTTGGCGTTGGGAGGTAACGATAACCAAAGAGTAGATACGGTTTATTTTTGACACAATTCAGCATTTCGAATGCAGTGATGGGCATTAGTGGTCTTGAGGTATGTGGACATACATCAGAGGATAAAGAATTGAGTGGCCAGAAAGTTTTATGAGAAGCACACATACTTAATAGTGAAAGTGAGTAAAGAACTGGTTGGTTGATGTCTTTAACTAATACCATTCTCCTTTACTAAACCAGTAACTTAAATACTTGACTTTCTACTTACTACTTTCTTTCCCTTTTTCCCTCCTCCCACCTTCCATCAGTATTAAATACAAATGAATAACACCAGAAGCCAGTTATCTTAAGACACCAGTCTCACCTCTGTAGCATACATGGGGCTCAGGTAAATCCCTGACTATACTTCCAGTCCCTTAATGTCATACAAGGTGACTCAGCAAACCTGATGAAAGGCTAAGCAGGCAAAATAGTCACATTTAGCCAATTGTTTAATTCTGATTTTCCCAGGCTTCTCATCCAGAAAACTTTAAAGCAATTTGTGAAAGGCCGGCATTCTATAGTAATCTGGCCTGTATATACTATTGCTCCATGGGACTTTTACAGATGTTAATGGCTTTCTTGTACTTCCATCCTTCTTACCCCATCCCTCTTACCTTTCACCTGTGCCCCTCTCATTTCCCTTCCTTTCTGCGCTTTGACTTTTTCCTTCCCCCACCTCCTCCTCCATGTCTCTGTTGATTTTTATTCTTTCAGCTTTGTCACCGGAAAGACCTGGACTTGACAAAAGTAGGCTACCTTGACTCCAACACTAACAGCTGTGCTGACAGACCTTCCCTGATCAACTCAGGTCCTTCTGACCTGGCTCCTCATCCCTCTATCGGGCCCCCCTCTGAGACTGGCTTTCCAAGCAGGAGTGGAGATGGACATCAGACCCTTGCAAGGAACTCGGACCAGGCATTTCGGACAGAGTTTAACTTAATGTACGCCTACTCCCCATTGAACGCTATGCCTCGAGCAGATGGATTATATCGAGGGTCTCCCCTAGTAGGGGATAGGAAGCCTTTACATTTGGACGGGGGATATTGTTCCCCTGCAGAAGGGTTTCCCAGCAGATATGAACATGGTTTTATGAAAGACCTCTCCCGTGGATCCATGTCACCTGGTGGTGAAAGGGCTTGTGAAGGAGTCCCATCTGCCCCCCAGAACCCACCGCAGAGGAAAAAGGTAAGTGTTCTACCTTATATAGGCCCTTTTGAAGAATATTAACTAAGCAAGTCAGTAGATATTTATTGAGTGAACCACCATGTGTTCAGCACCATTTTCTGTGTGAGGAAAACAGAGACATAAGACGTGATCTCTGCCATGTCCTGTGAAAGCCAAGACTGTTTTGTTTTAAAGATTTTATTTATTTGAGAGACGGGGGGCGGGGGCATGCACAAGGGGAGGGACAGAGGGAGAGGGAGAAGCAGACTCCCCACTGAGGAGGGAGCCAGACGCAGGGCTCAATCCTAGGACTCTGGGATCATGACCTGAGCCAAAGGCAGACACTTAAGCAGCTGAGCCACCCAGGTGCCACTGTTTTGTTTTGTTTTGTTTTGTTTTGTTTTTTTAGACAAGACTGTTTTAATACGATTTGATGAATGTTACAAATTTTCAGCAAATTTAAATGCCTGCCATGTATGTGCTGTACACATGCTATGCAATCAAAGGATAGAACAATGAAAAAGAATAATGCTAATTACTTGTATTATTTAGCACTTCCCATGTGTTAAGTGTTTTCTTAGCATTATAGCCTCACAGTAATCCTGTAAGATGGGTAATTTCCCATTTTGCAGATGAAGAAACTAAGGCAAGTTGAGTGACTTGCCCATGGTCACATAGCTAGTAAATGGAAGAGCCAAGAAAGTGCCCAGGTCTGATTCCAGATTTCATGCTCTTACTGCCGTTGTGCTATATATTGCTTCCTAAGTTCTGCCCTAATGGAGCTTAAAGCAAGTGAGACTGAGGTAAGCAGATAATTATATTAATAAGTAATTAATTACAGTGGCAGTGGATGCTCCAGAGGAGTTCTTCAGATATAGTAAGAACACCTTAGCCACAACCTGGCCTGCTCATATATGTGGAGGGTACATTGAGAACAAACAAGAGGCTCCTAGCCAGTTGAGAGCTGGTGGAGTGAGAGATGACAGGTCACTCACTGATTTAGCTGATCTCATATGGTAAGTAGGAAGCAGTCTGCCAACAAACAAGGGTAAGGATGTTACGGAAGAGAGAGCAGAACTCTTAGCTGTGTGACACTCCCATTGAGTGGGCAGCAGGGATGCAGTGTGGTTGCAAACAGTTGAATGCTGCTGTAGTATCTGGTGAAAGGTGGGGAGAGTCAGGAGGGGAGAGTATGGAAAGAGATGGTTGGAACAGGGCCAGGCCATAGATTGCTGGCCACAGGTTGGGACTTAACTTGTAAGTAATGCCTGTTCAAGAAATTACAAAGCCCAAAATGTGCTTTTTATGTCAGTGGGTTTCAACTAGGGGCATTTGAAAATGCATGGGAGTATTTTGGGTTGCCACGGCAACTTCCATTTACTGTGCAGGGCTAGAGATGTTAAATGTTCTATGTGTGTGACAGTCTCACACAATTGCAGGATATCTGTAGTAGTCTCGTTGAAATGTAGCCTAGTGACTTTTGATATTTGCATTTCAATGAAATACATTACCAGAATTTATTATTATGAATTCTTGTCCAAGACTGCGTATGGAAAATGCATACACAAGATGGTACTGCTTTACATTTTGGTTATATTTTACATTTGAACAGAAAAATGAGAGCTCTGAGGGAAGAAAAGGCAGAAACACTGGCAGATAATTTGGAATAAGATAGCAGTGGGTTTAGAAGACTGTGTATGAACAGCATTGACCATCAGGAGCAAAAATTAAAATGTCTTTGGATTTCTGGTTTCATTTATTATGTACAACAGTGATTGAAATCATGATCTGTTATTTGAGAATTGTTGAGCACCTGCTGTCGGTCAGGTGCTGTGCTGGATTTTAAAGATGAAAAGCCAGAAAGATTTGGTCTTTGCCCTGGTAGAACATACAGTTTAGTGGAGGAAAAATTAAGACACTGTAACAGGTTGACAGCCAGTGTGGGCAGTGTGCCGTGACAGCAGTGAGGAGGTACGCTGGGTAGGCCAGGGAGGAGGGCTGTATTTTGGCAGTCAAGAGAGAATGAGGCAGAGCTGGGGAAAAGTTTCCAAGTGTACATTTCCTAGACTAGCTTGCTGCAATATAAACTGCAAATCATTCTTTTCTCTTTTTACACTAGTGTCCCTGTGTGTAAGACAGAAACAGTAATAAATCCCTGCATGTATCTTGAAAAATTGAACACATCTAAGAGCCCTGAAGCGTTGGCTTTTTCTTTTGTTTTTTTCTTGTCTGTCTCTCTCTCTCTCTCTTTTTTTTTTTTTTTAAACAACTGACTCTGGGGATTCTTAGGGATTGGGAAAGAGCTGTTAGATCACCTGGAAGGCCTTTTCAAACTACACAGCTCCCAACTCCCCTTTCCCTTTTCTAGGTGTTACCGTTGTAGCAAACAGCTGGTAGCACGCTTCTGTTACTGGGTCACTGTGATCTCAGTTTTCTGAAGGCAGAAAAAAGATTGAGGTCTGCTGATGAACGCTGTTCTTCAAAAATGTCATCTCCTAGCGTATTTTCTTCTCCTTACCAATTTCTGACTGATTTCAGTATGTAGCTGTGCTCAGATCTCTCACATCTCAAGGAAGGGTTGCTAGTGTTGGTGCCTGCTTTGTTTGCATGGCAGGCTAGCAGTTTATGAGGGTTCCGTCTTCTTTCTCTATTGCTAGTGATCCACTGACGATGTCTAGCTAGAGTTCTGCTTCTTGTTTCCCTCCCAGGTATCCCTGCTGGAGTACCGAAAACGGAAACAAGAAGCCAAGGAGAATTCGGCTGGTGGGGGAGGTGACTCTGCACAGAGCAAAAGCAAGTCTGCAGGAGCTGGGCAAGGCAGCAGCAACTCACTTTCTGACACTGGTGCCCATGGTGTGCAGGGATCCTCAATCCGAACTCCATCTTCCCCTCACAAAAAATTCTCCCCATCTCATTCCTCTGTGTCCCATATGGAGGCGGTAAGCCCATCAGATTCCAGAGGCACTTCATCTCACTGCAGACCTCAAGAGAATATCAGCAGTAGGTGGTAAGTTTATGTTTGATGCTGAAATAATTAAATTCAAGAGGGAAGTATACATGTAGAATCATTCCCAGTTTTACCTAAAATGTATGGGAACACTTATCTGAGAAAGGCAGCCAACAGTGCCATCCATGCTGTGCAGCTGATTTAATAGTATCAGCCACGACCCCTCCCCCAATGCCCTCAGCTTTACAGAAGCAAAGAATTGCCACTGAACCTGCAGAACAGCACTTTGGACGCCATATAGTTGGGGACACAGATGAGCTCTTTTATTTGCTGGGCACTAACACTGCCTCTTCTATTTTTTCATTTCGTATGAAAGGTAAGTCAGGAGTTCAGATCGGTTCCACTTAAATTACAACAGAAGTCTCAGTTGCACACAGCTAGCATGTACAGAAAGATAAGACATATTCTGAAAGGACTTGTCTGGTTTAGGGGAAACCACAAGTAGATAAGTAACACTGTAAGTAAATAAATAATAAATTACAAGTATTGAGCATCAAATGAGAGATCTTGAACTAAAGCAATGAAGTCTGGGAAAGAAGAGACCTGACTCAAATGAGTGATGTTTATTAATCTATAGAGCATTTATTAAATTACTACTATGTGCCAGGCCCATGACTTCACAGAAGAGAAAAATTTAGCATTTCACAATAGGGGTTAAATGCAGACATCTTTAAATTCCTTTTTTCTATAGTTTAAGGCAAGAGAAAATACTTTGTTTAAAATTGGTCCTGAAGAAAATAATGTCTAAGAGGATGTTGTAAGAGAATGCATTGTACAGCCTTTGTCAGAGCTTCATTTGTTCCAGACTCTTGACTCTGAAGTCCTGTGGCATAAACTTGCACCCTGTTCCTTTTACAGGATGGTCCCCACGTCAGTGGAACGACTCCGAGAAGGAGGGAGCATCCCCAAGGTCCTCCGAAGCAGTGTGAGGGTGGCCCAAAAAGGAGAGCCTTCTCCCACGTGGGAGAGTAACATCACAGAAAAAGACTCAGGTGAGCCCATGGCCTTCTGCTGCCAGCCAGGTTTAGGGACACACGAGCCAGGCTCTATACTAAGTGCTCACCAAATGCTGGACTGAGGTGAGTCAGTTTCTTACGCAGTTGGGCTCCACTGGAGGGAAGGTTCCAGGTCAGTCTTGCTTCCACTCTTCTGGGCTATAGCATTCCTAAGATCTTGCATCCATTAAGTGTTCTCTTTCTTTCTCTCTCTGTCCCTCCCTCCCTCTCTCCCTTTCTCTCTCCATGCCTCTCTGTCCCCCCTCTTTCTCTTCTCTCCCTCTCTCTCCCTTTTTCCCCAAGAGATACCTTCTGTAACTCTTCTCTGCAAAGGCCTGGAAATCCATTTTGATGAAGGATGAAGAGAATGAGACAGGAATCAGACAGGCATTTAAAACATCGCCCATAATTAACCACTCCATTTGCCCCTCTGGCATGCTGCACTCACCTGATTTGTCAGGAAGAAAGCAGCGTGGGTTGGTGATAGCATTGGTGATTTGAATGAACAACGGCTATTTCTCACTTATTCTAGGAAGCCAAGTTGATTTTGTATTATCTTCCAGACCCTGCAGATGGAGAAGGCCCAGAGACACTGAGCTCAGCACTCTCTAAAGGAGCAGCCGTTTACAGCCCTTCCAGATACAGCTACCAGGTGAGACGAGAAATTGCTCATCTCTGGGCATAGGAGTATATTCTGGGTTCCAAATATTTTGTGATCCTGGCCATCCTTTGCAGTTGAGATGCCGCCTTTGCATATAGTTTCAGCAGCCTTGGAAATAAGTCATCATCTGCTCACCTTCAGGTAATAAATCATGCCAGAAAAATAAATAAAGGGATCAGAGACAGCCATTTTACTGTCTTTGGTATCCTAAAAAGAACAAATGGTTAAGAAGATGAAGAAGATGAAGAAGGAGGAGGAGAAGAAGAAGAAGAAGAAGAAGAAAAAGTAGGGTATTTTAAATATTCACAAGCCTAAATGGCTTAAATAGGGACTTTTTCACCTCCTTATGCTTTTCCTCCCGACTCTTTCTAGCTCCTGCAGTGTGATAGTCCACGGACAGAATCACAAAGCCTCCTTCAGCAGAGTTCCTCCCCCTTTAGAGGACATCCCACCCAATCTCCAGGATACAGTTATCGAACTACTGCACTGAGACCTGGAAATCCCCCCTCTCACGGTTCTTCAGAATCTTCCCTCTCTTCTACGTCCTATTCCAGCCCCGCCCACCCTGTATCCACAGACTCGTTGGCCCCATTTACGGGGACACCAGGGTATTATAGCAGCCAGCCACATTCTGGAAACAGCACTGGCAGCAATCTTCCGAGGAGGAGCTGCCCTTCTAGTGCTGCTAGCCCTACCCCACAGGGCCCCTCAGACTCGCCGACCTCAGACTCGGTCTCCCAGTCCAGCACAGGAACTCTGAGTTCCACCTCCTTCCCTCAGAACTCTAGGTCGTCATTGCCATCAGACTTACGGACTATCAGTCTGCCCAGTGCTGGGCAGTCCGCTGCCTACCAGGCCTCCAGGGTATCTGCGGTTTCCAATTCACAGCACTACCCACACCGTGGGAGTGGGGGTGTACACCAGTACCGACTCCAGCCGCTGCAAGGGTCAGGAGTCAAGACTCAGACAGGACTTTCCTAGGGCTTCTGGATTTGGGCAAACAGAACTGAATGAGCCCATAGCTGCTTCCTTCCAGCTGCCTCTGGAACCTAGGCCGAGCATATTGCTGGGGAAGAGGGTACAAGGTGCCAGAGGACTGGGTCTGGTCGACAAGAAACGAGACTTGTGGTCGCGACTGGCTCTGGCCTTGGAGAAAGATGTAAATCTTGTCTGAAGCAGAGACTATAAAGAAGTTTCTCCCTGCTGTTAAGGGTACATTGTTGACAAGCAAATGGTGTTCCGGTTAGTAACGGTTCTAAGTGCAATGAGTCGTGTTGAAGCCTCTGTCTCCTGTCCTTGCCTGTAGCCTGTAGTCACTTGTGCAGTGGGGACATCTTTTTACACACACACACACACACACACACACACACACACCCTCCCCCCCAAAAAAAGAAGTTTTCTTTTCAGAGGAAAAAAAGTGAAAAGAACCAATCTCAGAGCCCCAAGCCATCTGAGTAGTATTAGGGTTTTTATGCACTTAAGAAGAAGGTAGGTATGGAAATGTTTGCCCTGTGACAACCATTCCCAAAGCAGGTATCTGGCCGAGATGTGTCCACCAAGAATACTCCCTACCTTTGTCTTAAAATCACTGAGAAATAGGCAGGGATGGCAAAACTTGGAATGTGCTCTGGCTGAGGGGTGCCTGGCTCTCTGAAGAAGAGCTCCTGGTCAACTCTTGATGATTCAGGAGCAGATGATCGTAGTAGATTGTCTGAGCCCCAAGCTGTTCCCACCCTTCTCCCCTCCCCCAAGCTGTCTCACAGCTCAGTAACCCAGAAAGGAAGTAGGCAAAGAAAAGAGAAATAAGTGAGATGGGCCAATTGCTTTGCTACTTATCAGCTGTTGGCAATAAATTTGATTAGCAAGGATCCCAAGTGTTTTGGGAATTCTTTGAATTTTATTTTTTCTACTCCCGGTTAATCAGGAGTTGATGATCCCGTGAATAGGACCACCTCCATGATTAGGGAGCACGCACTTGTGACTGCAGGGTAAGAGTGGAAAGATACATTTGTGGAGTGGCACCGACAGGACTGTGATTGTGTGTGGGCATGTCCCACATTTCTTTGGGGGATGCTTATTTGAGAGTGGCCCAGGTGAGAGAGTTAAAAAGCCACCCACACACCTAACACTGTTCTGGATGAGAGACGCGAGCAGACTGGCTTCTCCCCATCAGTGCATTGTGCCTGTTGTACGCCCCTGGAGGAGCCCTGGAGCCAGCCCAGGTGGGGTACACAATCTTTTTAAATTCCATACGGTTGCCAGCTTATTTCTTTCACTTGTTTACTGTAATATCCGGCGTGTTTTTATTTATCTAATTTTGTATTCAGTTATAACCATGGTAGGGGTAGCAAATATATGACAGGTGTAATCCCTGGTGCTGCAGTGGACCTTACTTCTTTTCTTTTGGACAAGATAATACTGTGAGTCTCCCTCCTTCCTTCCAATTTGTTTTCTTCTTTTTTTCCCCAGCCTCTTGCATCCCCTTCTTTTCTACCCTCTCCTACAACTATCATATGCACAGTCTTCTCTCTTTGTGTGTGACTGTTACAAAATTTCACTTTTTCAAAATTGAAATCAGGTGTTTGCTCAAATGAGGGGAGATTTTTTTTTTTTTTTTAATGCTGAAACCTCAGCAGAATACTTTTCTTTTTGTTGTTTCCCCCACAAACCCATCAGTCTGGGAGAGCGTTGGGAGTGGAAATCATGTTGCCTGGGATGCTGGTTTCTTTGTATATTATATAAAACGTATGTAAATGTCTCTCCATTTGGGCTGGGGTTTGCATTCTCCCCTTGGCTTTAGCCAAGGGGAGAGGCCAGCGGGCAGGCGGCCCTCACCCTGCCTGGCACGTGCAGAGACCCCAGCCACTCTGTGTGGGCAGGGTGCTGTCAAGACCAGACCTCTGGGGGGGGTGGGGGCGGGGGGGTGGGGGGAACTCTTGGAAGGGAAGAAGTATCACTTCTTTCTCAAGTGGAGTGTTTACACCTTGCTGTAACATTTGAACTTTCACAAGAGATGTAATAATTTTGATAATAAAATTCTTAACCATAATAATCATAAAGTTGAGAACTTCTTTGTCCAATTCTCTGACCTTGCCTTGCCTGGTTTTCCTACCGCTACCCTTACCTGAAGAGGCATATGCTCTTGGTGGAGTTGTTTTGCGCATAATGGACCAGGAATATGTATTGATCTTCCTTTAGCCTTTCATGATTCAAGTCAGGTCTGTATCAAGGCCGTTCAGCAACAGCGAAACTAAACGTTACAGACTGATTTGAACAGGACTGGAGTTCCTGACCTTGGCCTCATTCATTCATCAGCTGTTTACTGGCCCTCTTCTTTCCCACTCAAAAACTACCAGGCCTTTGTTTTTGGTGGTGGGTTTATGCTGATTAAAATTTGAAGATGGAGATAGGCAAATAAGGTTTCATGGAGCTTATGTTCTAGAGTGGGGTGAGAACTAAACCAGTCAGTGATTTCAAATCATCATTTACCATGTTATTGTTTCATAGCAGAGACGTAACTAAGGAGGTTGAAGGGACACTTTAGATTGGTTGATTAGGACAGGTCTCTGAGGAGTTGACATTTAAGCAGAGACCTCAATGATAAGGAGGCAGTTAAGTGTCAATATAAATAAAGATAATTGCTGGGGAATTAGAAGAGCAGGTGCAGGAATAGACTTGATATAGTGAATGACCGGGACAGGGATAGGGGGTAGCCAATACCCAGGAAGGTAGGGGGTCAGATCACAAAGAGCAGGGGTCAACAAAAGTGTTTTCTGTAAAGGGCCAGATAGTATTTAGGCTTCACAAGCCATAGGGTCTCTGTCACAACTGCTCAGCTCTGTCTTGTGATACAGAAACAGCCACAGGCCCTACTTGCCTGTGCTCCAATTAAATTATATTCACAGAAACATGTGGCAAGTCAGATACGCCTGCAGGCTGTAGTTTGCTGCTCCTGATACAGAGCCTTTTGGGTTTAGTTTAAAGAATGTGGATTCTAAATACAGTGGGAGGGGAGCCTGGGTGGCTCAGTCAGTTAAGCATCTGCCTTCGGCTCAAGTCATGATCCCAGGGTCCTGGGATCGAGCCCCAGCCCCTCATCGTCGTCGACCAACTCCCTGCTCAGTAGGGAGTCTGCCTCTCCCTCTGTCCCTCCCCCTACTGGTGCTCCCTCTCTCTCAAATAAATATTTACAAAAATATACAGTGGGAAAGTCACTGCAGGATTTTAGGCACAGAAGTGACATGGTCTAGTTTATGGTTTGTTGTTGGTTGGTTAGTGTTTAAAAATTACTGTTTTGCTCCTGGGAGAGATGAATAGAAGCCAGGAAACCAGTTGGGAACCTATAGCAGTTATTCAAGTAGGGGGCAATACAATGGCAGCTTCTGCTAAGATGGTAACAAAACAGCGATAAGGTGAAATAGTTGGAATCAGGATACATTTTGCAAGTAAACAGCAGTGCTTGCTGATGGATTGGTATGGCAGTATTTTGCTCTAACATTTGTTTGACAAATGCTTACTGAGGGCTATGATAGACTGCATTTTGCTAATAAGCACATGAGGGATTCAAAGATGGAGAAGATGCTATCCATTTCTTTAAGGAGCTTAGAAAGTAACTAGTTGATGACATAATAAAAATTTTTTTTTTCTGGGGTGCCTGGGTGGCTCAGTCGGTTAAGCATCTGCCTTCAGCTCAGGTCATGATCCCAGGGTCCTGGGATTGAGCCCCGCCCGCATCAGGCTCCCTGCTTGGTGGATAGCCTGTTTCTCCCTCTCCTTCTGTCTTTCCTCCTTGCTCATGCTCTCTCTCTCTCGTGCTCTCTCTTTCTCTCACTCTCATAAAATCTTTAAAAAAATAAAAGCTTCTTTCCTTAAAAAAAATTTTTTTTTCTTAGAAGATCCTTTTCTAAACTGGAATACCTAGATAACCTTCCACCAGCCACAGCTGAATTCTGCCTGGAGTCAGTAGGTGCCTGGTCCTTGTTAGGATTTTCATATACAGTGCCTTATTTGGTCTCATAATTCTGTGATAAAAGCAAGTCAGATGCTTTTTAAAGATACTTGTAAAGACGAGCAATTGAGGCCTATTGCAGTGTTTCAGCTGTACTGAAGAGCTTCTGATAATGAATAAGCCCATCTGATTTTTGCCAGAATTGAAGGTTCTATTCTCTAATTGTTTACTGAATACCTACTATGTGCCAGGCTACATAGTTTAATTAGTTAAACTATGTAGGTAAGGTACAAGGAATATGAAGGTGAGTAAGACAGCCAGCTACCTATGTTATCAGGTACTTTATATTGCTAGGTGCTACACTTTTGATATGGTATAAATAGAGGAAGGCAAACAGTACTAAAGAAGTATGCTACTGCACCTTCTATATTTGACTTTACAGTTTACCAGGCTCTTCTATTCATGTCATTCTATCTCATTCATGCTTAACAATGTGTAAGGTAGGTGTCACTCCCATTTTACACTCCCATTTCATTACAATTTAATGAATTTCAGAAGATACAGCTTGTCCAAGATTTCTCTCTTCTGAATGGCAGACTGGACAGCCTTGGAAATTTTACAATTTTTCCAGGAAACAAATACAACTAGAGATTCTGTGAAACTGACCACAACTAATCACTTTTAACTAGCTGAAGAAGTATATCATACCCCTTCCTATCTTAAAAACAGCAGTCTGGCCTTTTGGCATCAGTTTTATGGTGCAGGTTTCTGTTTAATTAAACAGAGATCACCCTGAAGTAAATAAAATGCATGATTGTCCAAAAGGAGTAGGCCCTTTGCTTGGAAACTACCCTGATGATCAATTCATCAATCAGAGCTTGGGCAGCCTCCACGATCTGCTGTGAGGCTCAGAGAGAGAAAGGAGTTTGCCAAAGTTCTTAATATACTGTGTGCTAAAGATTGATAAAGAGAACAACTTGGTGAAAAGCAGTTACTGGAAGAAATGGTTCCCCCTATAACTTTTACCTGCTTCTACATTCAAAACTTAACCTGGCAGAGATTCTGAAATAATACTAATGAATATTTCTCATATTCCCCATAAGAACACAGAGCAGTCATGATAACAAAACAAAACCTTGGGCAACTCAAAAACAAAAACGTTGGCGTCTGGCTGCCTCAGTCAGTGGAGCATGTGACTCTTGATCTTGGGGTCGTGAGGTCAAGCCCCACATTGAGCAGAGAGCTTACTTTAGAAAACAAAAACAAAAAAACCTTGGGCAACTTTACCAAAAAATTAGGTATCCCTGTGAGCCCTGAAACAAAAGGTGGGTAGAAATAAACTGCCAATAGCCACAATACCTGCATGGTATCCCCTTCTGTTTCAGAGGAAGCCATGGAGCATCTGATCGATCTCAGAACTCTGAAACAAGTACTCACTTGGAAGTTGAGCGTACCAGCTTGAGAACAACAGCCAAAACTGTTGTGCAGAGGATGCCTGCTTGGGTCTGAAGGGACCAGGGCAGTTGGTTCAAGAAAATTCTTAACCAGCAGAGTACCCAGGACAAAGCTGCACGCTGAAAAGGAACTCTATACAATCCCAGTTGAGTGGGACAATCAAAATACAGATATGGGGTGGGGAGTGCCACATTAAATGAAGTGTTTGGAATAAGAGTGAAACTAGTCCCGTTAAACCCAGGATGTATTTCTTTTCCTTTTAGGAACAATATAATGGTTATTAAATAACTTCCTCTGTAACTCCTGAAAGAAACAATTGGTCATAAAGTTCTAAGCATATTTGGTGCTAAATTTAAACAGCCCTTGGGGGGCGCCTGTGTGGCTCAGTCGTTAAGCGTCTGCCTTCTGCTCAGGTCGTGATCCTGGGGTCCTGGGATCGAGCCCCGCATCCCTCTCCCACTCCCTCTGCTTGTGTTTTCTCTCGCTGTATCTCTCTCTGTCAAATAAATAAATAAAATCTTTAATAAAAAAATAATAAGCAGCTCTTGGGACGCCTGGGTGGCTCAGTTGGTTAAGCATCTGCCTTCAGCTCAGGTCATGATCCCAGGTTCTTGGGATTGAATCCCCCATCAGGCTCCCTGCTCAATGGGGAGTCTGCTCCCTCTGCCTGCCGCTCCCCCTGCTTGTGCTCGCTCACTCACTTGCTCTCTCTCTCATAAATAAAATTTTAAAAATAACCTTAGAAAAATAAACAGCTCTTGTTTGCACAGTCCACATTTTAACAGTTATTCACTAAAAAAAAATAGTACTGTAGAGCCTTCAAACTAGAAAGACTCAAATCATGCCTCCTCTCTAGAAGTACAGAAAAACTAAGTCAATATAAATATGAGTAACAAAAAGGATCAAAGTCAAATCCCAGTTAAAAGAAAGGAGCAAAATCATATTCCCACCCACAATAAAAGCATGCTAAAGACTTGTACATAAACATTCTAAGTGAGAAATACCTCCAAAAACCAGAAATAGAAGGGAACTTCTTCCGCTTGGTAAAGAAGCTAAAAGAATCCTACACCTAACATACCTAGTGGTGAGAAACTCGAAGCTTTCCTATTAAAATTCAGAAGTTGGGGGGGGGCGTTTAAAAATCAGGAATAAGGGAAGGAAAGGAGGATGTCCACTCTTGTAGAACATTGTACTGGAAGTCCTAGATAATGCAATAGGTCAAGAAATGGAAATAAAAAGTACGCAGATTGGGAAGGAAGAAGTAAAATTGTCTTTGTTCACAGATGACATAATTGTAGGAAATCTGAAAGAATTGACACAAAAGGGGTGCCTGAGTGGCTCAGTCGTTAAGCGTCTGCCTTTGGCTCAGGTCATGAGCCCAGGGTCCTGGGATCGAGCCCCACATCGGGCGCCCTGCTCAGCGGGAAGCCTGCTTCTCCCTTTCATACTCCCCCTGCTTGTGTTCCCTCTCTCACTGTCTCTCTGTGTCAAATAAAAAAAAAGAATTGACTCAAAAAATTCAGACTAGTAAGCATTTATAGCAAGGTTGCAGAATACAAGATTAATATACTAATATCAGTTGCTTTACTGTACCACTAACAATTCCAATTAAAATTAAGTTAAAATACAACAATATTTACATTAGCACCAATAAAAATGAAATAGGTATAAATCTTAACAAAATATATGCAAGACTTCTATAGGGAGAACTACAAAACTGATGAAAGAAATCAAAGGAAAACTAAATAGAGATATCCCATGGTCCTGGATAGAATGTCTGTTCTTAACTGATCTGTAGATTCAGAATACCAATCAGAATCCCAACAAGTTAATTTGTGAATATCAACAAATGTCAGCCAAAAGATCCAGAACAGCCAACACAATATTGAAGAGAAGAATAAAGTCAGAGGACTAACACTACCTGACTTCAAATCTTAATAAAGGTACAGTAAAATTAAGACTGTGGTATTGGAATAAGAATAGGCAAATAGATTGATGAACAGACTGGAGTGCCCAGTAGACCTACACTAATATAGTCAGCTGATATTTGAGAAATGAGCAAAGGCAATACAGTGAAGAAAAAGATAGTCTTTTCAACAAATGGTATTGGAACAACTGGACATCCACATGCAAAGTAACCTAGACATAATCCTTACACCCTTCACAAGAACTAACTCAAAATGGATCACAACCTAAATGTAAAATGAGAACTAGTAAACAACTAGGAGAAAATCTAGAAAACTTCGGGTTTGGCAATGGCTTTTTAGATAAAACCCCAAAGCCTCCATCCATGAAAGAAATAGTTGGTAACCTGGGCTTGATTAAAATTAACTTTTGCTTGGGCGCCTGGGTGGCTCAGTTGGTTAAGCGACTGCCTTCGGCTCAGGTCATGATCCTGGAGTCCCGGGATCGAGTCCTGCATCGGGCTCCCTGCTCGGCGGGGAGTCTGCTTCTCCCTCTGACCCTCCCCCCCTCTCATGTGCTCTCTCTCAAATAAATAAATAAAATCTTTAAAAATAAATAAATAAATAAAATTAAATTAAATTAACTTTTGCTCTGCAAAAGGCATTGTCCAGAGAACAGGAAGACAAACCAGACTGGAAGAGAATATTTGTCAAAGACACATCTGATACAGGACTGTTATTCAAAATATACAAAGAACTCTTAAAACAATAACAACCTAAAGCAATCTACAAATTCAGTGTTATCTTTATCAAAATTTCAATGGCATTTTTCACAGAAATGAATAATCCTAAAATTGGAGCCACAAAGAGCCTGAATAGCCAAAGCAATCTTAAGAAAGAAGAACCAAGCTGACACATAATGCTTTCTGATTTCAAACTATACTACAAAGCTGTAGTAATCAAAATAGTTTGGCATAAAATAAAAACAGTCGCACAGATCAGTAGAGCAGAATAGAGAGCCCAGAAATAAATCCACACATATATGGTCAATTAATTTACAACAGAGGAGCCAAAAATATACAATGGGGCAAAGACGGTCTCTTCAATAAATGCTGTTGGGAAAACTGGACAGCCACATGCAAAAGAATAAAATTACCACACAAAAATTAACTCAAAATCGGTTAAAGACTTGAATGTAAGACCTGAAACCATAAAACTCGAAGAAAACATAGGCAGTGAGCTCCTTGACATAGGTCTTGGCAACGATTTTTTTGGATTTGACACCAAAGGCAACAAAAGCAAAAGTAAACAAGTGAGACTACATCAAACTAAAAAATTTCTGCATAGCAAGGGAAACTATCAACAAAAGAAAAGGTAACCTACAGAATGGGAGGAAATGTATTTTGCAAATCATATATCTGATAAGGGGTTAATATCCAAAATATATAAAGAACTCATACAACTTACTAACTCAATCCAATTTAAAAATGGGCAGAGGATCTGAATAGACATTTTCCCAAAGAGAGACATGTGGCCAAACGGTATGTGGAAAGCTGCTCAACATCACTAATCATTGGATAAGTGCAAACCAAAACCACAATGAGATATCATCTCACACCTGTTAGAATGGCTATTTAAAAGACAAGAAATTGGGGCGCCTGGGTGGCTCAGTCGTTAAGCGTCTGCCTTCGGCTCAGGTCATGATCCCAGGGTGCTGGGATCGAGCCCCACATCGGGCTCTCTGCTCGGCGGGAAGCCTGCTTCTCCCTCTCCCACTCCCCCTGCTTGTGTTCCCTCTCTTGCTGTCTCTCTCTCTGTCAAATAAATAAATAAAATCTTTAAAAAAATAAAAAATAAAGACAAGAAATTACCAGTGTTGGTGAGGATATGGAGAAAAGGGAACCTTTGTACGCTGTTGGTGGAAATGTAAATTGATGCAACCACTGTGGGAAACAATAGGGAGATTCCTCAAAAAATTAAAAATGGAACTATATGATCCACCATTCCACTTCTGGTTATTTATCTAAAGGAAACAAAAACATTAACTTAAAGAGATGTGTGTACTAGGTATTCATAGCATTATTTACAGTAGCCAAGATGTGGATGCAACCTAAGTCTCCATTCATGGATGGATGGATGGATAAAGAAAGTGTGTGTGGGGCGCCTGGGTGGCTCAGTTGGTTAAGCGACTGCCTTCGGCTCAGGTCATGATCCTGGAGTCCCAGGATCGAGTCCCGCATCGGGCTCCCTGCTCGGCGGGGAGCCTGCTTCTCCCTCTGACCCTCCCCCCTCTCATGTGCTCTCTCTCTCTCTTTCTCTCTCTCAAATAAATAATCTTTAAAAAAAAAATGTGTGCACGTGCACACACACTGGAATATTATTCAGCCATAAAGAATGAAATCTTGCTATTTGTGACAATATGGATGGACCTTGAGGGCATTACACTACATCAAATCAGAGAAGGCGGCTGGGTGGCTCAGTCGTTAAGCGTCTGCTTTCAGCTTAGGTCATGATCCCAGGGTCCTGGGGTCGAGCCCCGCATCGGGCTCCTTGCTCACTGGGGAGCCTGCTTCTCCCTCTCCCACTCCCCCTGCTTATGTTCCCTCTCTCGCTGTGTCTCTCTCTGTCAAATAAAATCTTTAAAAAAAAACAAATCAGAGAAAGACAAATACCATATAATCTCACATGTGAAATCTTTTTAAAAAAATGAACTCATGGATATAGAGAACAGATTGGTGGTTGCAAAGGATGAGGGAGAGGTAAAATGGGTGAAAGTGATCAAAAGGTCACATTTGCAGTTAGAAAAAAAATGTCCTGGGGGTGTAATGTACAGTATTGTGACTAGAGTTAATATTGTAGTGTATATTCACAGGTTGCTGAAGGAGTAGATCTTAAATGTCCTCATCACACACACAAAAATTGTAACTGGTGATGGAAGTTAACTAGACAACTGTGATAATTTTACAATGTAGTTTACAGTTGAACAACATGAGTTTGAGCTTTGCAAGTCCGCTTCTACATGGATTTTTTCTTTTTTAAAATATTATTTATTTATTTGTCAGAGAGAGTACAAGCGGGGGGAGCAGCAGGCAGAGGGAGAAGCATGCTCCCTGCTGAGCAAGGACCCCCAACGTGGGACTCAATTGTAAGACCCTGGGATCATGACCTGAGCCGAAGGCAGATGCTTAACCAACTGAGCCACCCAGGCGTCCCACATGGATTTTTTTCAGCAAACATTGGAAAAAAATTTGGAGATTTTGAATGTGAAAAATTTGCAGACAAACCACATAGGTAGAAATAAGAAAAGAAAAAAGAGATATTATAAGAATACAGTATATAATACATATAAAGTATGCGTTCATTGACTGTTCATGTCGGTAAGGCTTATGGTTAACAGTAGGCTATTAGTAGTTAAGTTTTGGGGGAGTCAAAATTATACATGGATTTCGAGCTCCACAAGGGTCAGTATGCTTAACCCATGTGTTTTTCAAGGGTCAACTATATATACACATGTTTAATCATTATGTGGTACACCTGTAACTAATAAGTGTTGTATGTTGGTTATAGCTCAGTTTTTAAAATAAGACTTAAGCGGAAGAGTGTAACAGCTGGTATACACGGCCTTCATGTTTTAGGTCCAGCCAACACTTTTAGCCTTATTTCCTCTATTTTTTTTTTAAGATTTTATTTATTTGACAGGGAGAGACAGCGAGAGAGGGAACACAAGCAGTGGGAGAGGGAGAAGCAGGCTTCCCGCCGAGCAGGGAGCCCGATGCGGGGCTTGATCCCAGGACCCTGGGATCATGACCTGAGCTGAAGGCAGACGCTTAACCAACTGCGCCACCCAGGCTCCCCTTATCTCCTCTATTTAAGCCTTTTTTTTTTTTTAAAGATGTATTTATTTGAGAGACAGAGGGAGAGTGCATGTGTGAGAGTGGCAGTTGGTGGGGGGCGGGGGCAGGCAGAGGGAAAAGGAGAGAGAATCCCAAGCAGAATCCACATGGAGCTGGACATGGGACTCAATCCCATGACCTGAGATCATGGCCTGAGCCAAAACCAAAAGTCAGACGCTTAACCGACTGCACCACCCAGGTTCCCCTCTATTTACACCTTTTATGTCCACCAATATAATTATAATTTCCTTAAGATCAGGATCTCACTATGTTTATTCTCCACAAGGCTAGCATGCAGGATGTGTTTCTTTGAGAAACTGATAGAAGGGACATGAGAAGAAAAGGAGAGATAAAAACCTTTTGGAAAAATTAATGGATTTTCCTAATTTCCCAGAAGATCCAACAAAGTTGCAGATTTTAATAAGGGGTCAATATCCAAAATATATAAAAGAGCTCATACAACTCAAGAGCCAGCAAAGAAACTATAACATATAAGTGAGATCATATGATATTTGTCTTTCTCTGTCTTATTTCACTTAGCACAATACTCTCAAGTTTCATCTATGTTGTATATGGCAATAATTCATTTTTTTAAAGTAGAAGGAAAATTTCTACCTAAAGAAACTTACAAAACAGAAGTGGTAGTGAGGAGAAGAAGTAGTGTTTAATTTACTAATAAAAGATTTAACAAATGCATCAGGCACATTGGTTTTTAAAGGCTCTGTTTCAGGTATGCATACATTTTAAGGTCCATTGGTATTGATACCAGTCGGTATAAAGCCTTCTAGAGCTCTTCAAATTAAGTTTTATTTGTGGTTATCTGCAGAGTGTTTCCCTATCATATCCTTAGCAAAGAAAAAAAATACCTGCTTAAAAAATAGGCCACAGGGGGCACCTGGGTGGCTCAGTCAGTTAAGCATACGACTCTTTTTTTTTTTTAAGATTTTATTTATTTGAGAGAGAGAGAACGAGAGACAGAGAGCATGAGAGGGAGGAGGGTCAGAGGGAGAAGGAGACTCCCTGCTGAGCAGGGAGCACGATGTGGGACTCGATCCCGCGAATCCCGGGACTCCAGGATCATGACCTGAGCCGAAGGCAGTCACTTAACCAACTGAGCCACCCAGGCGCCCCTAAGCATGGGCGACTCTTGATCTCAGCTCAGGTCTTGATCTCAGGGTCGTGAGTTCAAGCCCCACTTTGGGGTCCACACCCAACGTGGAGCCTACTTAAAAAAAAAAAAAATGGGCCAAAGATCTGAATAGACATTTTAAATACAATGGCAAATAAGTATGTGAAAAGATGCTCAACATATATATCATTAGGGAATTGCAAGTTAAAACAATGAGATGTCACTATGAGAGTGACCAAAATCCAAAACAGTGACACACCAAATGCTGATGAGGATGCAAAGCAGCAGGAACCCTCATTCATTGCTGATGGGAATGCAAAATGGTACAACCACTTTTGGAAGATTGTTTGGCCAGTTTCTTACAAAACTAAACATACTCTTAACCATGGGATCAAGCAGTTACACTCCTTGGTATTTACCCAAAGGAATTGAACACTTAGGTCCACACAAAAGCCTGCACATGGATGTTTACCACATCTTTATTGATAATTGCCAAAACTTGGAAGCAATCAAGATGTCCTTCAGTAGGGGAATGGATAAATAAAACTGATGTACCTAGAAAATTGATTATTATTCAGCACTAATGACATGAGCTATTAAAGCCATGAAAAAACATGGAGGAACCTTTAATGTATATTACTAGTGGTGAAGGAAGCTAGTCTGAATAGGCTGCATAGTGTCTGATTCCAGTTATCTGACATCCTAGAAAATGTAGAACTATGGAGACAGTAAAAAGATTAGGGGTTGTGGGGAGGGAGGAATGAGTTGGTGGGACAAAAGTTTTTAGGGTGGTGAAACTATTTTGTATGATACTACAGTTGTAGATACCTGTCATTATACATTTATCCAAACCCACAAAATGTATAACACTAAGAATGAACCCTAATGTAAACACTTTGGGTGATAATGATGGGTCATTATAGATCCATCAGTTGTAACAAATGTACCATTTGTTTGATAGCGGATGTTGATAACGTGGGGGGTATGCATGTGTAGGGGCAGGGAGAATGTGGGAATCGCTATACCTTCTCAATTTTGCTGTGAACCTAAAACTACTCTTTAAAAAGTGACAATTAAAAAAGGCAAAAAAAAAAAAAAAGACACAACATGTGTGTAATAGGAGTTCCCAAAGAAAGATAAGGGAACAGAACAAATACCAAAAGGTATAGTTTAGTAAATTTCCTGAAATATTTTAAGCTACAAATTGAAAAGGCATAATGCATACCTGGAACCCAGAATGACCAAAATCAAGACATTCTAGTAAAATTGTTAGAGAAAAACAAAAAACCTTGGCTCCCCAGATACTTAAATGGAAAGAAAATGTAGCTATATCATTATTTTAGGTTTTTTGACAGCAACGGACTGTTTATGACAGTTTATGACAAAAGAAAACAAAATCTTTAAAATACTCAGACTGTGGGGGTGCCTGGGTGGCTCAGTCATTGGGTGTCTGCCTTCGGGCCAGGTCGTGATCCCAGGGTCCTGGGATCGAGCCCCGCCCGCATCGGGCTCCCTGCCTGGCGGGAAGCCTGCTTCTCCCTCTCCCACTCCCCCTGCTTGTGTTCCCTCTCTCACTGTGTCTCTCTCTGTCAAATAAATAAATAAAATCTTTTAAAAAATAAAATACTCAGACTGTGAGCCAAGAGTTTCATACCAACTGAACTGACTTTCAAGTATATGATAGTAACAAACCATCATCAGTGTGCAAGAACTTGGGCAGTTTTATTTTTGTTAGCTCTTAGGTATCTATTAGAAACTGAGCTTCAGACAACCAAACTGTCTTGAGAAACATCAACAGAAAGTCTGGTAGTGAGTTAATTATATATAGTTAGCGATATGTAGAACTAAGAGTAAATGAGGGATATAAAGAGTGTAATGTAAAATGATCTATGTGGGGCACCTGGCTGGCTCAGTCAGTTGGAGCATGTGACTCTTGATCTCAGGGCTGTGAGTTCAAGCCCCACATTAGGTATAGAGAGTACTTAAAAATAAAATCTTTAGGGGCGCCTGGGTGGCTCAGTTGGTTAAGCAACTGCCTTCGGCTCAGGTCATGATCCCGGAGTGCCGGGATCGAGTTCCGCATCGGGCTCCCTGCTCAGCAGGGAGTCTGCTTCTCCCTCTGACCCTCCGCCCTCTCATGCTCTCTCTATCTCATTCTCTCTCTCAAATAAATAAATAAAATCTTTAAAAATAAAAAAATAAAATAAAATCTTTAAAAAATAATAAAATGATTTATGTGACCTAGGCAAGATAGATATAGTACAACTAAGAAAGACAAGTTGAAAAGAATACATTTTTTTGTGATCATTTTGGTGACAGTGTATCTGAGGACTTCAATGTGGAACAAAGCAAATTATGTCTTTGACAGGATTCTTAGTATGGGAAAGGGGTTATAGATGTTAAGCCAAATCCTTCCATGTATCAGTGTCAACTCATGAGGTATTTTATCATGGATTGATGGATGGATGGACAGACACAGACAAGTAGATCCAATAGATAGATCATAGATACATATAAGTTTCATGTGTCCCTGTCTTAGCTCTGTCAACAGGAAAAGCTTGAAGATAGGGCTTCTTAGAGAAATGGCTGATTTTGGTCTGAGGAAGGAAATGTACAGGATCAGCCTAGAACATCCTGTCATACCAGAGAGCAGGGATACCATCAAAGATAACTAGGGTTAGGTTTAAAAGATTCACACCAACTTAAAGAGGCTTCTGCTGACCAACAATGGGACACTTTAACCATTAATTAGGACAATAAATGTAACAGAACAAAATACATAAAATATGTTTAAATCCATGAATTCATAATAAGTACCAAAACATAATTGTTCATCTCTGGAAGGTGTTAGGGAACAAACTCTATTTTTGAAAACTGTTAAATAAAGGCGAAAACCATCATTTTTCCTGCCTTTCCTATACAAGTCTTACGACTGGCTAACTAGACTGTAAATGTGGGTGTTTCTAGAAGTGTTCCCACAAAAACTGAAGACAGAATGATAGAATTGGAACATCACTGTTTTGCAACTCCTAATGACAAAAACAGACATCATGTATCTCATGATGAAAAAACCAAAAACTGTGAAGCATTCATTAAAATGTGCAACACACACACCTGAAAATACCTATTTGCTGGAAATACAGAGAACAGAGAAATGTATTCAACTACACCACAGCATGAAGCCAACAAAATTCTGGCTGTGGAACACTACATAACAAATGGTCCAATTTCGTCAACAAATTACAAGAAGAGATAAAAAGAATGAAGTGGGAAAAGACACATCAAAAAAAAAAAAAGTCAAAGCTAAACTATTTTGTTTAAAGATGTTCACTTAGGGGTGCCTGGGTGGCTCAGTCGATTGGGCATCTGCCTTCTGCTTGGGTCATGATCCTGAGGTCCTGGGATCAAGCCCCACATCAGGCTCCCTGCTCAGCAGGGAGTGTGCTTCTCCCTCTCTCTCTGCCCCTCCCCCTGCTTGTGCTCTCTCTCACTCTCTCTGTCAAATAAATAAAATCTTTAAAAAAAATAAAGATGATCACTTAGAAAAAAGTATATAAATAAAAGTTGGGAACTGATTACCATAAAAGTCAAGGTAGTGGTTACTTTTAGGAGAGAAGGAAGGGGATAGTGTTTGTAAGTGAAAGGTTTCTGGGGTGACTGGCAGGGGTCTGTCCCTATGGTAATGGCTAGTAGGGTATTTTATAATATTTCACCTACCTGTACATTTGTTTTATGCTGCAACATGTTTAACAAAACAAAACCCAGAATCTTACCTAGCCACTCTAAACAAAAGGCAAACAACCCTGCTGCTAACTAGCCTGGGGGCCTATGTCTGATTTATTTCTGTATTTCTAGAACCTAACAGTACCAGACCAGAACAGGCATTCAATAAAATGTTTTGTTGAATGAGCAAATGAATTCGAAGAAGCCTCCAGCCCACTCAGGTTGGATTCCTGAACCTGCTTTGGCACCTAAATGAGCCTTCCAGGACCTCCAGATCTGTTCCAGAGCTGGTATCACTGGTCCTTTTGCTGTGCCTAAGTGGACTTGAAAGGGATTTCAAACTAGAACTCCATTTGAAGCTTTGAGTCATGAATTCTACCAATTTCATGCTCTTGTTACCCTTAGTCATTTCCCCAAATGAGAGTTCTCTGTGTCACCTGGCTCTTGGTGCCCTTAACCCTTATAGTGTAGTTCTTTCTCTGTTCTGTCCTTCTCTCCCAACCTCTCTGCTGTGCTCTTTGGACACCTCTTTGCTTTGATAGACAAGCCCTTACTGAAATATGGAAGTATGGTTCTCTCCTTAGGACACCACCTCCTTTGCAGCCCTTTTAAGTGGAGACTACTCTTTCTCACATCCTTTTGCTCTCCCCTCAATGCTCCCAGACAACCACATCTTGCCCCTCAGATAAAAATTCCTGTTCCACTGATGCACACAACATCTGGTTATTGTGTTTGTAGCTTCTTCCCACCACTCTCTTTGGTTCTTGGATGACTCTGGCTCATCTACACCCCAATTTCTGCCATTATTCTCACCATTTGGGTAGACATCCTACTCAGTGCCTCATATCTCAAAGCCATCTTTAAGAATGAGTCAGAATATTCAGGTCAAACACCCAGCTTCCTGACCACAACCTCTTCTCCTTCCAGCTCTTTCCCATAAACTTTAGTCCTTTATGTTCTCTGTCTGTCGCACTGCAGGCTGTCCTTGTGTAAGCAACCTGGATGTCATGGCGGGAGTGAAACACTCTTGCAGGACACTCTGCTTACCTGGCACCTACCTTTCAATCCACAGTCTGGCTTCTCTGGGCCTTCCCTCCTGTCTATTGGTGCCTCCACAAATTCATGGTCATGCATCAGTCTTTTGATCCTTTAACAGCTCCTGTAGCAACTGTTCCAAACTTTTGCCACTTACCTCTTTTTTTTTTTTAAAGATTTTATGTATTTTTTTGAGAGAGAGAGAGAGCACAAGTGGGGTGAGGGGCAGAGGCAGAAGCAGACTCCCTGCTGAGCAGGGATTCCCAACACAGGGCTCAACCCTGGGACTCCAGGATCATGACCTGAGCTGAAGGCAAACGCCCAAGTGGCTGAGCCACCCAGGCACTCCTTTTGCTACTTCTCAAACCCCCTGCTCATTCCCTTCTCTCAATCTTGCCCTCTTGCTTCACTGAGAAAATGGATACCATCAGGCAAGAGCTCCCTAAACCTCGCACCTTCCCTCTACCCCAGAAAGGCCTTCTCACCTCCTCTTAGTAATTCTCTTTACCTTTATTTCTATTTTTTTTAAAGATTTTATTTATTTATTTTAGAGAGAGTGGGAGGGGAGGGAGGGAGGAGCAGAGGGAGAGGGAGAATCCCAAGCCAACCTCACGCTGAGCACAGAGCACAATGTGGGTCTTGATCCCACAACCCCGAGATCATGACCTGAGCCAAAATAAGAGTCTGACACCTAACTTGTTGAGCCACCAAGGTGCACCATTCTCTCTCTTTACCTTTAAACTCTTACCGGCCGTGACCTATGAACTTTCAGAACTCTTTCATATAAAGAGATTCCACATCCTCGAATTCAACAATGGCCCATTTCTTCCAAATCCAGTGGGCACATTTTTCAGTCCCTAATTCTGAACTAATTTCCTCCAGCTGACCTTTCCCTTGAACTCTAGATCCTTGGTTTCCCAAACACATGTTCATGGTTTTTCTCACAGCTCTGACTCTTCCATTGTCCTCTCCTTTTGGGCATCCATTCCTCTGACCTTTATATGTTGGTGTTTTCCAGCATTTACTCCATAGCTCTGTGTTCTTCACACAATACAGTCACCCTGAGCAAACTCCTCTGTGCTTCACATTTCAACCATTACTTGTATCCTCATGTTACATGGCCCAGATCTTTCTCTTGAGCTCCCAAATCCATCTAAGTCAACTGACTACTGGACAACTTGACCATGATGTCCCACATGCTTTTTTTTTTTTCTATTTATTTTTTTAAGTAATCTCTACTAGACCCAACATGGGGCTCGAACTCACAACTCCAAGATCAAAAGTCCCATGCTCAACCAACAGCCAGCCAGGCGCCCCCCACATGCTTCTTAAACTTAAGCAAGTCTCCAACTGAACGGATTATCTTGTTCCCCTGCTATTCCTGACAAATCTTTTTTGTCCCCCAAGCAAAAAACGTATCCATTCTCCTTGGTGCCACTCTTACCCCACAGCCAATCAGCTACCAAGTGTCAGTTCTACTGACTAAATAGCGAATTTCTCACCTCTCTCAGACCCATTGCCACCACCTTGTTTCAGGCCAGACTAATGATTGATTTCTCTTTCATTAAAATCATCTTCCTCTAACTCAGCTCCCTAACAGGGCAACCAGAGTGATCGTCCTGAAATGCAAATCTAATCGTGCTGCTCTCCTGCTAAAATCACCCCACGGTTCCCCATTGCTGTGAACATCCAAATTCCTGTTCACGGCCCCTGAGCTCTTTCATCCGCTGGCTTTGCCTGTCTCCAGAGGAATCTCTGACCCTCCCTGCCTCACACCTTAGTTCTCTGCACTCACCATTGTTTCTTCCCTGCTCTTTCCTCAAGATACCCTCTCAACATGAATGGCTTTCCTGACCCTTGCCTGCCTAACTCCTACTCACCCTACAGTAAAACGGTCTCCTGCTCTACTCAACCCCACTAAAACCGTGGAAGGTGTCCCTACCCAGGGCACCCACAATACCCCGCACCTGGCACATTTTACATTATTTTTACATGTTCATCTCCCCAGCCAAATTGACCCTTACTTAACGCAGGGTCTCTGTTTTTGTTCTCTAACTGCTTAGCCTATACCAAGTGCTCAAAATGTGTTGAATGAAGACTCAATTTCCAAGTGCAGACATTATAATCAATCTAACTGTCATATGGGACATGTTACAATGTGCCAGATGCTGTCAAGCAAGCCACCTTCCCTCCTTTGTTTCTTAACGATTCCCTGAGATCACTATCGTCAATTCCCTTTACTTATGGGGATTTAGAGAGAGGTGAAGGGACTTGTCCAGGCCACACAGACAGAAAAGGATAGAGCCTTATTTGTTCTAGTCAGAGTCCTAAGTCCAAAGTCAAGCCTGTCAATCAGCAGCGTGTAGATTGCTAGCTGCCTGCTCCATCTGTTCTCTCCCTACCCCTTGGTAATAGAACCACAAGTTTTTCTGGGGTGACAATGTGCCCCATTAAAAGATTACAGTTTAGCTAGATGTGCAATGTGACTCAGTCCTATAGGATTTCCAGAAGTCTCCATCAAATGAAATGTGGGCCAAGTGACTAGAGTTGTAGCAGCCATGTTGGGCCATGCGGTGTCCTTGAGACTGGAAGCCAGAACTGAAAACGGCAGCGCAGAAAGATAGGAGCCTGGGTTCCTGATAACGCTGTTGGCCCTATCAGCCATGGTCTGGCTACCTCCAGACTTAATATGAAAGGAAAATAAACTCCTGTTAAGCCACAGTGGTAGCTCTGTTACTATGTAGCCAAACCTGGTAGGGATCTCAACCCTCTCCATCCCCAGGGGGCCAACTCAGAGAAGCAGCAGCCAGCATGGGTGATATAAAGTGTTTCTTTATTTGAACGTCATTCCACCTGCACTGAAGCTCAAATCCAGCAGCAGCAGAAGGGGTCAGGACCAAAATAAATGTTACCAAACTAGACGATGAACAGCGAGGACACATTCAGACAGAACTTACTAATGGGGTGTAGACAACACCAAGCTATCCTAACGACACACAGCACAGGCCCCTGAGGTCTGCTGGTCAGAGCTCTGGGAAGGACTGTCCCCCTCGTTCCCTTCTCGGGCAACTCCAGGCCCACCCAAAGGCTAGCCCTGAGCCAGGCAGGGACCTGCGTTAGGTTTCTTGTGCTGGGAAGGTCCCAGCTTCTCCAAAGAGAGGGTTCCCCTGTCTCAATTACACTGCAAGTTGGAGAAGGCTGATTCCCCTGTGCCCCAGCAGGAATCTCAAGGAGGCCAAGGAATTTCCCTACAGCCCCATCTAAAAGCTCTCAGCTTAGCTAGTCCAGGCCTGGAAAGGACGAATCCTACCCATGGTCCTCACCCCTCAGAAAAACAATGTTTTCCTTAATGGGTACTGGTTCCCCAACAGGAAAGTTTTCACATCTTAGAGACCCGGAAGGACTTGACCAACCAGCGCTCTCAACCACCTCTACGTTGTAGCTGCTTTGGCCTCTCCTGCCAGTGCCCAGACCAGAGCAGAAACAACCTGCTAGTGCCAGACCCCTCTGATCCAGTCACCACTCGGGGAGGAGCGCCTCCGTGGGGCACTCAAAGATCAGCTTCTTTCAAGAACCAAGAGTCCCAGAGGCCATGCTGAGGTGGCGACAGGTGACCGCTGCATCCGTCTCCTCCCAAGGGCAAAAGCCAAATCGCCTGCTTTGGCTAGGGCAACCCGCAAACCTCCCCTTGTCCACGATGGCTTCCTTGCCCCCAGAAAGCCATCTAAGCCACAGGGTGGTGGCTCTCCAGCCTCATGTGGGGCCCCTACCTGAACTGAAGCATCAGTTTCTCGCTCTGCTCCTGCCTCTGCCGAAGCCTCGGAGACAGGGCTCTGGTTTGGTGCCCACTCCAGCCTCTTTTCCTTCCCTGTGTCGCCCTGGCACTCCTGCAGCCCGCCCAACCCTGCTTTTCCAGCCCCACACTCCTGCGTGCTTCTCTGGGCTGCCCCTTCCTTGGCAAAGGCACCAACTGGCTGGGAGGCGCTCAGGACTCCCTCAAGGGGATTAACCTCTCTCTCCCCTCCCACTAACCCCCACTCCAGTGGCGCTGCGGCCCCAGAGGGGTGGGCAGCGGCCTGGGCATCTGAGGGGAGGCTCCCACCTCCCCCCAGCACAGGTATCTGGCACCCCTCCCCCTACAACAGGGCACACACAGCAGCCGCACCAGTCCCTTGGCGTCCTGCCTCCTTTATCCTCCTCTGCCCCAAGCTGCACCCCTGCACCCCAATCTTCCGTCCACAGCACACCCCTCCATTTGCCTCCTTCCCTGTCCCTATCCCTTCTTCGTCTTCCCAGCCACCTTCCCCCCTCCACCCCAGGCTCTCTGCACCAGGGTCCCCTTCTCCACTACTCTCTGCATCTCGCTTTTCTCCATTTCTCTGCCTCTCTCCACGCCTTCCCTCCCCTCTCTCATTCTCACTCTCTCCCACCTCGGTCTTCTCCCCCTTCCCAAACACTGGCTCCCTCCCACCCCCCCACCCCCCCCCACAGCCTCCCAACACTGGGCTTTGGTTTGGATCTTTGAGAACTCACTTCCGCCCCCCCCCCCACTGCCTCCCATGAGGCTCCCCTGACCCTCTCCTTCAGCATGGGCCCCTGGCGTACAGCCCCTTCCTGCAGGTAGAACCCTGGGGGAGGAGAGAGGGGCACTGGGCCGGGGCCAGAGCACCAGGGGAAAGGTGTTTGCTCAAGACAAGGGAGTCAAGAGGGTGGAGGGTCAGGGCTTGGTGAGTTCCAGGTTTCAGGAGTCCTACCAGGACCCAGCATCTGATTCCAGTTAGGGTCCAGATGGGGGTCTCGTGCAGAGGATTTCTAGGGTCTGTCTTGGAAACCCTCTCAGGTCCAAGTCCTATGGAAATGAACACAAGACTGGCAAATACACGGCACTCGCTGCTTTTCTCCCCTCCTTTGGCTGAGGCCCACATAGGAAATGATGACAACAAGCTTCCCCAGTGAACCCGCAGAGGCCTCCCACTCCGGCTACACGGTGGACCAGTACTCCCCCCAGTACTCAAGGACAGAAGTAGGCACACTAGAGGAAGCCAACCTGCCGCCTGCACTGAGGGCTGAAAGGGGCTTTCCATGCCCCAGGCCTCACGGCTCGACCGCCAGGTCCACCGGGCAATGAGGGGAGTTCGGAAACACTTGGAGTCTCCCTCATTTGCCCCCAGACAAGGGGGAAGGAGATGCCCCCATAGTGGAAGGGGAGGGAGA
This sequence comes from Halichoerus grypus, assembly GCF_964656455.1. NCBI lineage: Eukaryota > Metazoa > Chordata > Mammalia > Carnivora > Phocidae > Halichoerus > Halichoerus grypus. The sequence continues at coordinate 166,625,610 of NC_135712.1, read as the reverse complement.
GAGAAGACTCCTCTTCTGCTCCCCGCCCCACACATACACACACATACACGCTCACGCGCACACACACACACACACACACACACACTCATGCCTCAGCTCCAAGCACTGCCCATTGGGCTGCAGACCCTGGGCATATCGCAAGGCGAGAGGTGGGCAAGGAGGAGGAAGTGGAGGTGGGGATAGGGTTACAAGGCCTGGGGATGGGGACAGGGGGTACCCTGTTCAGAGGTGACCTGCAAGTTCAAGTTATGCAGAAAAAGTATCAAAGAGGCAAGACAGTCTCTGCCCTTGGCAGATGCCTGGGTTGGGGGCATGAGAAGGGGCAGAGGGGGGACGCATCCCCTAATTCCCCACTCTCGGGCCCCCCTCCCGAACCCCCAGCCCTGACAACAGGGCCAAGAAGTCTGTGCTGTACAAAACAGGCCAGGGTCAAGGGTCCAGTCACTGGTGAGACATCCCAGCAGGGAGAAGGCCAGGCAAGCTCCAGGTTGAGCCCCTTCCAGCCCCAGCTGCCATGGTCAGACGCCACCAAGACAGGAGTCAGAGCGCCTCCTCCTACTGCCTCCTGAGCCCGTCTGTCCTCAGGCTCTGGGCTGCCCAGGGCCTCTGTCAGCGGCTGACAGGGAGGCCCTGTGCTTTCTCCCTCGGTGCAGCTCAGACTCCTTTGGGAGAGGTGAAAACAGGCTGGCGTGGGCGGCAGAGAGGCCCCAAGGAGGCTGGTGGCACCTGGAGCTCTGTGATGATGTGATGGAACCATCATCAGAGGGGGGGAAACAGGAAAGAGTCCGGTCCACCCCGGGCCAGTGTCTTGAATAAGTTTCTGCAGGAGGCAGGGACCAGAGGAGGCAAGGATGCAGCCAGGCAGGAGCCCTCCAGACTGACGAGGCCTGGAGAACCAGAGCCGCAGCGCCTCTTCCCCTGGAGACTCAGCAGGGGCCCCGGGCCAGGCTAGAGAGGAAGGGAGAAGCCCAAGGGCCCAGCGCTCCAGCTCCCTCAGGTCAGTTGAGGAAGGAGCAGAATCAGGCCCTCCCCCACGCTGCATCCCAGCCCCAACCTCTTCAAAGCCGGGAGCTACAGGCAGGTAGCAGGTGAGAAGTCAGTCCTGGATGGGGTCTTCCCTCGGAGCTTGAATGAAGGGATGAGAGGGCAGGCAACGGGACAAACTGAGGACAGGTCAATTCCTGGGCTGTGATCCTGGCCCTCAGGGTCCCTGTGAGTGAGCGACGGGACAGGGGAGGACACCCCATCCGGAGACATCACCCCCTGGCCGCAACACGGAGCTTACCGTAGAGCCCACAAAATCTATGAGAGAGAGAGAGAATTGGAGAAAGTCAGTGACTACCAGGGCACTGGGGCTCCCCCCGGCCACTCCTCAGGGCAGAGCTGGGCAGGGAAGTGAGCTTCACAGAGTCTGAAATCCAGCCAGGCCTCTAAGTAGGCCATTCAACCCTTCTGAGCCTCAATTTCCTCATCTGTACAATGGGCATAAGAGCCTACTTCACAGGGTGATTCCGGGGAGTGAAAAAAAACATAAAAATTCCAGCTAATTACTTTTCACAATGTTTAGTGCATAGTAAATGCTGGAAATGATAGCAATTTATTTTTGTTTTTACTTTTGTCCTGGAGATCTGGCTCAGAACTGAACTGTGAGGCTCACTCATCTTGAGCTCCCAATGAGGGATGGAGCACCACCCCCTCTCCCCACCCCCCCGCCCGACGCTGAGGGAAGAAAAACTGGGGCTCCTTCACATCACTTTAAACACCGAGCTTAGGCACTTTGGGGAGGAAGGAGAGGACGCTGGGTGGGCCCACCTCACAACAGTCATATCCCCAAACCCCTTCTTCAGAAAGGCCACATGGCTCTTGGTCATGCACTTCTAGAAGCTGCCACCAGAGGGCAGGCCCTGACCTCACACCAAGACCACAGAAACCACCAGATGTCATTGTTTCCAGGGACAGGAGCTTCAGAGAAAGACAGGTTGGCAGCCCAACAGCCTAGGAGGGCCCTGAGAAAGGAAGCAGGCAGCAGGGAAGAGCCTGGCCTTTCAACTTGGACCGGGGTTCAAATCCTGGCTGCACCGCTTCAGTGACCTTGGACAAGTTACTGGACCTCCGCGGACCTCACCTTTCTCATTCGTAAAATGGTGGTGGTGATGCCTGCCTGGTGGGGAGACTTGAGGAGTGACAGCTTCTACTGAGTATTCACCAAATGCCCCTTAATAGACATAATTTTTCTTCCTCATCGGACAGCCCGGTGAGCTGGTACTATTTCCACCACCCTCATTTGAGGAAGTACAGGAGACTAAGGCTCAAGGAGGTGCGGTCCCCAGCCTGCTTCCGACACAGACAGACTCCAGTCCAAGGGTTCCACCACAAGACTAAACCACCTCCTGCCAGATGAGATAATAACCCTCACTGCCATTATCCCCATTTTATAGATGAGACTCAAGAGAGAAATATAATTAATGGAAACTGCTAAATATAGACCCAGCAACATGCTAATAGCTCAAGCCAGGGTGTGATTATGAAAACCACTACTCCTATTTCTCATGGCAGGGAACACACCCAGACAGACGGCTGTCTGTCCACTGCTGCCATGCCGTGCCTCCCGGTGCTCCGGGGACAGGGTGGGCCCCTGGCTCAGAACACCAAGCCTCCTTTGGAGAGCGATCTGGAACTATCATTACAATTTTAAGTGCGCAATTCCATTTCTGGAAAAACACCAAGAAAACACTGTGTATAAGGAGGCACAAAGATGTCCAGCGTAGCATTGTCAGCGATAGTAAAATCCTGGAAACCTCCCTAACAGTCCCTAAAAGGAAAATAGTTAAATAGTTACAGTTCCTCCATCTGACGTAATGCCAGGCACTGGATAAAAAGGGTTCTCCATAAAAGGATAAAGAAAGATTTTTAAGACATGCTCTAGGGTTGGGGACAAAAAGTGATCTTACAAGGGATGTGTTTAGGACGACACCTATCCTGTGTTATATGAGCATATAACACTACTGTATATATTTTTTAAAGGTCATATATTGTATGTAGATGCATAGATCAACATCTGATAACTGGTTAGCCTGGAGTCTCTGGCCTCGTGTGTAAATTTTTTCATCGGATTTCAACTTTACTTGATATATACAAAAGTTGATATGTAATATACTAGGTATAAAGCATACTGTAGCAAACACCTGTGTGGGCTCACCATGCAAGAACACCACCAATATTTTGTACATGCTTACACATCCCCCATCTCAAGCTCTTGGCCTCCCCTCTTCTATCCCAACCACAGATAAGCATCATCCTATCTTCTGTATTTATTGTTTCTTTCCTTTAAAAAAAAATGCAGTTCCACCATAAATATATTTATGATTAAACCATACACTAGTTAGTGTCTCTTCGTTTTTGGTTGAGCTCCATAAAAATATCACTCTGTTATCTTCTGGAACTTGATTTTTTTCCCCCTCTGTCTCAATATTATGTTTCTAGGATGTACCCATTCTGTTACTTCTAACTGCAGTGCATGCATTTTCAGTTATGCACTAGTCCATGATGTGAATGTATCACCATTTATTTACCCATCCTCCTGTTAATGGCCATTTAGCTTGTTTTTAGTGGTTTGCTATTTGAAACTACTGCCACATTTCTCATGGGTTTCTACTCAGAGTTGGGTTTGCTGGGGCCCAGGCATGCAAATGTTCGGATTTGAGGAATAACGTCAAATTGCTTTCAAGGTGGTGGGACTGTCTGCACCTTTTCCAGTTTTTGCTTCATCTCTAGGACTCGGTGACACCTGGAGGCCCCGCCCCCGCCCCACCCGCGGCGGGCCGCCCGGAAGCCCACTCGCCTTTGTTCTCCTGCTTGAGCTCCTCCTGCAGCAGGTCTGTTTGCCGGTTGCCCAGCACGAAGGCGAGGAAGGAGAGGATGAGGGCGTTGAGGATGCCGATGATGGCCAGGATGTACGCCCAGCGCACCGAACAGTCCCCCAGGGAGTACTTCCCGGTCTTGGCCCCGCACATGTCCCGGATCGTCTCGGCGTCCCAGCCGTCGGGAAAGATCATGCAGCCCAGCACGAGGCACAGAGCTGAGGGGGCGCGAGGCCGGGCGCACCGCCATGGTCAGGGAGGAAGAGAGAAGGGGTTGAGTACTCCCCACAGCCCAGAGGACCACCGCAGCCCCCCTCGGCTGGGCCCCGCGGGCCGCGCCCTCCCGCTCCGCCAGTCAAGCCAAGAGCCTGTTAACCACTTCCGTGGGTTCCAGAAACTCCAGGGTCTGGGACGGCCTCCTGCCTCGGGGAGCAGAACCTTTCCAGGACCCCATAATACCCCCATCAAATCAACTCCTCCAGGAAGGCTTCCTGGAAATACAAGGAAATAGCAACCCACGGTCACCTCCCTCGGCTCCCGTTAGCATCCTGACCATGCTTACTCCCTCCCATCCTCATGGTTCTTTCTTTCTTTTTGTCCTCCATTCAACAAATATTTATTCAGCGCCATTTCCTTTTCTCCAAGACGCCGGGCATACGTTCTCATTCACGCAGTCGAGCCAGCCTGCCAGCCTCCCCGCCTCCCCTCCCCTGCTCAAAGGACAGACTGGGGAAGTTCTTTCCCCTACTTAGTGTATGACCCTGGGGATGCCCCTTTTTATGTTGGAAATTACAGTACTACCTCACGGGGTGGTAGTGAGGATTGAGGGAAGTAATGTAAACACTCAGCCCAGTGCCTGGCATCTCCTCACTGAAGGCCCCTTGGGCACCAGGCACTAGACTAAGCAGGAGGCGGGCGCATTACTTGGACTTCAGCCTCACAGAGCTTGTAGTTAGTGGGGGAAAGGTCATTAGAGCAAAGAGGCTCAAATCCTGACCCGGCTTTTTCCTAGATGTAGGACCTCAAGCCAGTTCTTTCCCCGTTGAGCCTCAGTTTTCTCATCTGTAAAATGGGAATAATGACGGTATTCAAGTGTAAAGATTACAGGAGACAGCAAATGTAAATGCTTGACATTGTAAATCCCAGGTAAATGTTAAATGTTATTATTATCAAAACTAGTCACAATGATACTAATAATAGTCACACAAATAAGGAAATAATTGGGGAGGGGGGAGCTTCGCTTAAGATGGTGGGGAGGGGAGAAAGGGCCAGGCCAAGAATTCTATTGAAATAGGCCCCTCCTGGTTCCCTCCTAGGTGTTCACTCCCTCTATGTTTAGTGACCCACCTCTGCCAATCCCGAGCCACGTGGTATGGGTAGGCTCTTCCCAATGCCCAGCCTCGTAGGTGGGACCGAAGTCTGAACCAATCAGCACATGCCCCACACAGCCAATCAGAGCCGACCGAGTTCAGTCAGCCACAGGGACAGTGACCTTCCACTTCTGCCTTGCGGTGAGCAGCCAGCCCCGTGACTTGCGACTTGCGAGTTGCCCTTGATGTTTTCCTCTTAGTGCCTGACAGTCCCACCAGCAATGAGGTCACTGTGTCTGAGACCCGAAGGTTCCACACCAGGGCCATGGGGTGCTTAACCTGGGTTTCAGATGACAGTGATGACAAAGGGGGTGGTGGCCAGTTCTGTCCACTGTCCATGAGGCCCATCTCGTTCCCAGGGTGGGGAGGATGCCCTTGGCTTTGTCAGGTCTCTCCCTCACCTACCATTCAAAGTGCTCCCATCTGCCAGCAGTGCACTGGGGCCCCTCGCTCTAAGATTTGGCCTCCTGCGGCCTCCCCTGCCCTCCTGTGACACGACAGTGTCCCCACACCCCTAGGTTGTGCTCCTCAACCTGATGCAGCGCTCCCCCACAGCGCTGTGTTCTCTCTCTCTCTCTCTCTCTCTCTCACACACACACACACACACACACACACACTTAGGGCTTCCTCGCTTCCCCAGTGCTTGCCTCCTCCAAGATGATGCCCAACTAGAGTACAGCGAGTCGCTTATGGGCTGGGAAAAGAGTTCCTGGCAAAGGCGCTGGCAAATTCAGGAAGCCCTGGGGTGAGAATGAGCTTGAGGAGCTCAAGAATCCGACAAGTTTGAAGATGCACTTTAGACACCCAAATGGAGAGGGAAGCTCAGGGGGAAATCAGTGCTGGAGATGTAAATGTGAGAGCTGTGGGCAGGTAACTCCCTTGGGCTGGAGTTAGGGAAACCGAAGAGAACAGGACTGAGCCCTGCGGGGCTCCGTAGGAGGAGCCTCGGGAGAAGGTCGACCGGTCCATCTCCCCATAGATCCCTGACATTTTGCAAGGTCCTTCAGGCCCCGGAGACGGGAGGAGGGTCAAACGCCCGGAAAGGGGGAAGAGGAGAGAAGGAGCGCCCTGGGTGTCCGAGGGCTCTGTTCCAGGTAGCGCGCTCCCGCCTCCCCAGCGAGAGGCTGGGGGGAGGAAGAGAGCCTGAGAAACGGCCAAAGCCACCCAGCCTCCCCGTCTCCCCGCCTCCCCTCCCCGCGTGCCGCGTTTCCTCTCGCTCGCGGAGCATCCCCGTTTCCATGGAGACTGCGCCCGCATCCCGAGCTCCCAGCAGCGCGGCCAGGCTCGGGAGGGCGGGCCTCTCCGCTCCGCAGCCCCCGCTCAGCCCTCACGGAGTTTCCTTCCCGTGGCCCCGCGCCCGCGCGTTCTCGCTCTCACCGCTCACGTGCCTCTCCCCAGTCGCGTGCCTCCCCATTCCTTCCTCCTGTCTTTTTATCTTTCGTGTTCTTCATCTGTCTCTTCACAGCCCTACTCTCTCTCGGGCTTGTCTCGATCGCGCTCAGGGGTCGGCCTCGCCCCTCCTCTCCTCGTCTAGTTAGATCTCTCCGCATTTAACATTCGTTCAACATCCCTCCTCTTCTCTCTTCCTTTTCTCGCTTCTCTTCCTTCTCTGGATCTAGCCCCTCGCCCTTTCCTCTCCCCGGCTCTCCCTTCCTGCATTGCACATGTAAATCCTGAGTGCCAGTTATGTGCGGGGCACTGTGCAGGGTGCTGGGGACACTGGAGGCGTGGTCCCCAGGAGAAGAGGCGTGTGGGGAGGAATAAAATCAAGTCAGCACACAAACAGAATCGTTATGCATGTCAAGGAGCGCTTGCAAGGAAGCGGAGACCCAGAAGAGCCAGGTGTTGGGAGAGGGTGGGGGTGGGGCCTTTCCCTCCTCTGCTCTGCAGCCATGTAGCTGGTGGCTTCCGGGCCCCAGAGGCTGCTCGGCGAATGGGAAACACCCAGAAGTCAAGCAAATGGAAAAAAAAAGCCTATCAGATGGTCTCCCTGGACCTGGGGGAAGAGAGGAAAAGACCACTACTAGAGACAGCCTAGGACAAGGAAGTGACCAAGAGGTTCAACCATCAGGAGATGGAATGACTGCAGGCAAGGCAGGTTTCAGCATCCCCATGTCCTGGATGAGGAAACTGAGGCTGAGGTCTTTGGAGTCTGAGTTCGAGTCTCTCTTGGACGATACAGACACAGGTGCAGGGTGCCATGTGGAGGGGGGCTTCTCAACGGAAGCATTTTGGACACTTGGCCGTAGAATTCTTTATGATAGGGGGCTGTCCTGTGCCCTGTGGGAGGTTGAGTCACCATCCCTTGCCTCTACCCGCCGGATGCCAGTGGCACCACCCCCCGGTCATAATAAAGAACATCTCCAGACATTGCCCCATGGCCTCTGGGGGGGTAAATTTTCCCTGGTTGAGAACCACTGGTCTAGGGGAAGGGGCCCGTGGGTGGGGCATCTCTAGCCATCACCCTACAGTCCACTGACTGAAAGGGTTGTGACAAAATTAATAATATGAATATTCATAATGTGATAATAATGTTCACAAACAGTATTGTGTGCTTAACTACACGCCAGGGCGCAGAGCTCCTGACATCATGATCTTGTTTAATGCTATAACGAATCTATATGGTGGCAGAAGTCATCATCCTCATTTTACAGATGAGAAAACAGGCTCAGAGGAACCAAGTATCATATCCCATGTCACAGAGCTAGTCAGTGGTGGGATCTGTATTTAAACGCAGACAGGTCTTTACTTAACATTTTTCTTTTAATAGACTCACTTTTTAACTTAGAGGCATTTACTTAAAAAGTAAGCTTTATATCACTATCATAGAAAAGGAAACCAGGATCATTTGCCACAAATAGAAGGAAACTATAAATATAATGAAACCAAAACAATGTTCTTAGATTCTAGCTGGATACTTTTGCCTGCCAAATGCTCTGAGCTCTCTCTCTGTTTAAGAGACTTAATAGTGTGAGAGGAGGTACTAGCCCCAAAATGAGCCTTTCTCCCTGGAGCCATGAGACAGTGGCCACTGTGCACGGCCTCAACAGGAAGCAGGACTCCCATTCTTCACTGGACAGCTTTAGGCAAAGTCAGTTTACCTCTCTGCACCTCGGTTTCTTCATCTGTAAAATGGGGGTCATGACATCCTATTCATTTCATAATGCTTTTGTGAGAATCAATTGGGGTGAGAAGAGGTACGTACACAAATTATTACTGGTGAAGCGGGGACGGGTCATGGCAACTCTTGGCAAAGTGGAAAAAAAATCTTGGACAAAAGAGATAAGCCTTTTCCCAGATAGTCAAGAACGGTTAACAGCAACTGCCTAGGGAAGGTGATAAGCTTAATTTTTACACATAATCATGATGGAGACCAGTAGTTTGCTACTATATCTGTTCATCCCTCTTTCTTACTATTAGAAGTGCCAGTTTTTAGCTGAGAACTTGACCATTGAAAATAAAGACTGCATTTTCCAGCTTCCTTTGCAGCTATATGACTAGGACACATGAGTAGGTAAAAATGCATGCAGATGTGTTATGTGTCTTCAAGGAAAATAACTTTACATAAACAGATTTATAAGGATGCTAGAATGTGATCTCTGCCCCTTCTTCTTCATCCATTCCTCCACAGCCTGGAATGCAGAGGTGATGGCTAAGCTCTAGCATCCACCTTCAACAATGAGAACAAGGGCCTTACTTGAGAGTGGTGAAGCAGAGCTCTAGAAGGAGCTTGTGGGTGCCTGTGTGGCTCAGTCGGTTAAGCCTCCGATTCTTGGTTTTGGCTCAGGTCACGATCTCGGGGTTGTGGGATACAGCCCCACATTGGCATCCATGCTCAAAGTGGAGTCTGCTTAAGATTCTCTCCCTCTCTCTCTGTCCCTCCCCCCCCACCATGTGCTCTCCCTCTCTCTCAAAAAAAAGGGGGCGGCGCATGGGTGGCTGAGTCAGTTAGGCATTTGACTCTTAATTTTAGCTCAGGTCATGATCTCAGGATCATGAGATCAAATCCCACGTAAGGCTCCGTGCTCCGTGGAGAGTCTGCTGGAGATTCTCTCCCTCTGCCACTCCCTTCCCCCCCAATCATGCTCTCTCTCTCTCTCTCTCTCTCTCTCTCAAATAAATAAATAAATAAAATCTTAAAAAAAAAGAGAAAAAAGGAGCTCTTCACTTCAGGGGCCACCACACTAGCGCTGAAGTGCCTAACTCTTGGGCATTTGTTTCACATAAGAGTCTAGAACCTGGGATCATTAGACAGTTATTTTGGGTTTTCCTATCACAGGCAGCCAAACCTAGTCCTAACTGTTACAAAGTGTTACTCCTTTTGAAGTCTGTATCATATGTATGTATTGGGAAAACAGCTTTTAACTCTGTGTCCTTGGGCAAGTCACTTCACCCTTCTGAACCCCAGTTCTGTCATCATAGAAACGGTGATATTTACTTCTCGAGGCCACAACACAGATTGGGTGGTCCATGTCATCACTGTAGTGGGGGTACACCTCACTGTCTGTGGCGTGCGAGGGTAGCACAAACCCGCTGCTTGGGGAGCAACATGGCGGTGTTCGTAAAAATCATAAAGACACTCATCCCTTGACTCAGAAATGTATCCTGGGCTGCACTGTGCCCGTGCACGAAGGGTGTACACGGGGTATTCACTGCGCCACCATCTTTATAACAGAGGACTGCAATGTCTATTGAGAGGGAACTGATTAAATAAAGTATGGTATATCCATGCCATGGAATACTACAAAGCCATTAAAACAAGTGAACAATTGTATATGTTGTCGTGGAAAACCTTCTAAGATATATTTAGAAATTTAAAAAGCCGAGGCACACAATACAATGTATAGTATGATCCCATCTATGGTTTTTAAGAAGGATGTACCTGCTCTGGAACAACCAGAAGGAATGAGCAGCTCTGTGAGGACTGACACAGCAAGTTTCCTGACACATGACTTCTGCTACAAAAAGCAATTATACTTTTGGGGTGCCTGGGTGGCTCAGTCGGTTAAGCGTTCGACTCCTGATTTCAGCTCAAGTCAGGATCTCAGGGTCATGAGATCGAGCCCTGCATCCGACTCCATACTGGGCATGGAGCCTGCTTACAATTCTCTCTCTCTTCCTCTTTCTTTGCTCCACCCCCCCACCACCACTCACTCTCTCTCTCTCTCTCTCTCTCAAATAAATAAATAAAGCAAGCAAGCAAGCAATTGTAATTTTTTTTTTTTTTAAGTAGGCTCCATGCCCAGGAACCTGGGTGGCTCAGTCGGTTAAGTGTCTGCCTTCGGCTCGGGTCACGATCCCAGAGTACTGGGATCAAGGCCCTCATTGGGCTCCCTGCTCATCAGGGAGCCTGCTTCTCCTTCTGCCCCTCCCCGCTGCTTGTGCTCTCTCTCTCTCAAATAAATAAATAAATAAAATCTTTAAAAAAATAAATAAAATTTTTTTAAAAAAAAGGTGGGGGGAATGCCTGGGGGGCTCAGTGGGTTAAGTGTCTGCCTTGGGCTCAGGTCATGATCCCAGGGTCCTGGGATCGAGCCCTGCATCGGGCTCCCTGCTCAGCGGGAAGCCTGTTTCTCCCTCTCCCACTCCCCCTGCTTGTGTTCCCTCTCTTGCTGTCTCTCTGTCAAATAAATAAAATCTTTAAAAAAAAAAAGTAGGCTCCATGCCCAACATGGGGCTTGAACTCATGACCCTGAGATCAAGAGTCACATCCTCTACCGCCTGAGCCAGCCAGGTATCCCAACAATTGTAATTTTTAAAAGTCAAATCAAACACATAGTCAGTGTTTTCCATGCTTCAGGCATTGTTCTAACTGCTCTATGTTTATTAATGAATTATTATCCCCATTTTACAGATGAAGAAACAGGCCCAGAAAGGTTAAGTGATGTGTCCAAGGTCACACAGCCAGAGATAACAGAGCTGGGATCAGACCCAGCCCACCTAGGGCCAGGGCCCACGCTCTGAACCACCTCTCCTCTCCGATATATGAGCAGGTAGTCAGATCATACATTGGCATACTCCCTCATGTTTCAAAAAAGCAGGGGGTGATCTGTACATACAATGGGATGTTATTCAGCCTTAAAAAGGAAAGGAATTCTGACACGTTACAACATGGAAGAACCTTGAGGACATTATGTTCAATGAAATGTACTAGTCAAAGAAAGACAAATACTGTAGGATCCCACTTATGTGAGGTCCCTAGAGCAATCGAATTCACTGAGACAGAAAGTAGGATGGTGGCTGCGAGGGGCTGGGGGAGGAGTATGGGGGGTTAGTGTTTAAAGGGGACAGAGATTCAGTTTTGCAAGATGAAAAAGAGTTCTGGAAGATAGAGAGATGGATGTGGTGTACAACAATGTGCACTTAAGAAATGGTTAAAATGGTAAATTTTATGTTATGTGTACTTTACCATGAGAGAGCGAGAGAGAGGAAGAAAGTCAGCAGGGGGAACACAGAAAATGACATGATATATTTGCCTTGTGGACGTGTATGTAAACGCACAGAAAAAGATTAGGAGGAAAATGGAAATTAAATTTATTAAGAGTGGTGGCCTCTGGACAGGGAGGGAGTAGGGACTTTAGCCTTTAAATGTTTCAGCTTTTCTCAGAGTGAACGTCTTCATATACCACTCATGAAATTTAAAAACATTATTTAAGATACTGCTTTTTCAAAGAACACACATGTAAGCTTGCATATCTGTAAACATTTCTAGAAGTATAGGGAGACAATTTAATGACGGACGTCTCTGAGATGTGGACGGGGAGGTGGGCGTAAGGGAGGGAGGGAGGGGACACTTCACCTGTGCTGTCCCATACTGCTGAATGTGTCTTAACATCTGCATGTATTACTTTTATAACAAAAAATCTATTATTATGTCCAATCCTTTTCCATCCATGCCAGGCCATGAAATCCCCTTAAGCTTTTAAAAAATAATTAAGAAACTAAAAGACAGTTAAAAGGAAGAGCGATACTTGAATCTGGGAATGAAACTTGAGTGAGACCAGAAGTAGTGAAGAATTAATAAGAGCAAATGTATAATACACTCAGGTGTTTATTTTCTTTAAAGCTTGTGCTGTAAATGTGCCCTTATATAAAGCTTTTTTTTTTTTTTTTAAGTAGGCTCCATGCTGGGCATGGAGCCCAACTCGGGGCTTGAACTTGTGACCCCGAGATCAAGACCTGCGCTGAAATCAAGAGTTGGATGATTAACCCAGAGTTGGATGATTAACCCACTGAGCCACCCAGCGGCCCCTATATAAAGCTTTTTAATGATGCATTTTATGCTCAGCTCTTTTAATAGCATTTCATTGTAACACTGTTACACCATCCTCAAGGGACATCTGCTAAGCTGGGTACTCCAAGAGGGAGGCCTCTGTTTTTGCTCAGTTGCCCCCTCCATGCATGACACACTACAGCTGCTACCCTTTCCTGGGGGTCAGACTGGTTGTCCCCAGGGCTTTCTGTCCCTAGGCAGACGCCACAGAGGCTTGCCATAGACTGAATTGTGTCCCCACAAAATTCACATGTGGAAGCCCTAACCCCCTGTGTGATAGTATTTGGGGGTGGGGCCTTTGGGAGGTAATTAGGGTTTGGTGAGGTCTTGAGGGTGGGGCCTCATGATAGGATTAGTGCCCTTATAAGAGGAGACACCGGAGAGCCTGCTCCCCGCACCCCCACCATGTCAGGACACAGACAGAGGGCACCTCCTTGAGGCTGGATGAGTATGCTCCCGGTGCAGGACCTTGCCCTGAGGAGGAACAAACTTGCTGCATCTTAGAGCCATTCAGTTGAAAAAAAGTGTGATCCCATTTATGTACAGTTCAAAGACAGGCAAAACTAACCTACAAGATGAAAAGTCAAGTGAGTGATTACCTCTGCGGGTACTGATTGGAAGGGGACATGAGGTTCTTGATCTGAATGCTATCTCCACAGGCAGATTCACTTTGTGCAAATTCTCTGAGCCACAGAGGGGACATTTTCTGTACTTTTCTCTAAGTGTGTTATACTTCAATAAAAGCTGACTTTAAAAAAGGCGGCATACCATAGTGGGTAAGAAGTGAACCTCAGAAATAACCAAGTGATCACTGGTTAGAGCACATCTATGCGATGGCACACCAAGCAGTCATGAAAGGGACGAAGGCAGCCCTTTATGTGCTGCTGTGGGACGGCGTGCGGATGTGCTAAGTGAAAGGCAAGGTCCCGAGCAACAGATGTGGTACCATGCTAGCACTCTGTAAGGAGTGGGGCGGGGAGAAAGAAGGAGGGAGGGACAATGTGAGTGTGTGTGTGAATGTGTGTGTGTGTGTGTTTTCTTGCATGGACACAAAATATTTCTGGAAGGGTCTACAAGGCCCTGATAACCCTGGTTACTTCTCAGGAGGGGAACAGAGTGGCGGGAGGACAGGAGGGGAGGAAGACACTGCACTGATAACCTGCTGCACATTTTGGATTCAGAACCATGTGAAACAGTTGAGGTGGGTGGGAGTTGTCTGCCAGCAGGTGACATTGCTAGAGATTCTCACTCACTTGGAATGAAAATAATTAAAGCAACAAAGAATGGCAACGCACAGGCCAAATGTAACTCTCGGAAACAATGGATTAATCACAAAAACATAAAAATGAACATCTCTAAACCCCTTTTAACTGAGCTTGCCAATTTCCGGGAATTTATCCTAAGAAAATGCTCATGGATATGCTCTCAGATTGAGCTACAAAGATGTCTGTCACATTGTTATTTATAAGAGAAAGAAGAGGGGTGCCTGGGTGGCACAGTCGGTTAAGCATCTGACTCTTGGTTTCGGCTCAGGTCCTGATCTCAGGGTTGTAGGGTTGTGAGATCACCCTGCAGCCGCCCCCCACCCCAGCGCTCAGCATGGAGTCTGCTTGGGACTCTCTCTCTCCCTCTCCTTCTGTCCCTCCATGCTGCGTGGCCTCTCTCTAAAATAAATAAAAATAAATCTTTAAAAAAAAAAGAGAGAGGGGCACCTGGGTGGTTCAGTTGGTTAAGTGTCTGCCTTTGGCTCAGGTCATGATCCTAGAGTTCTGGGATCGAGTCCCACATCGGGCTCCCTGCTCGGCGGGGAGCCTGCTTTTCCCTCTCCCTCTCCTCCCCCACTCGTGCTCTCTCTTTCTCTCTCTCTCGCTCACTCTCTCTCTCAAATAAATAAACAAAATCTTTTTAAAAAATAAAAATTTTAAAAAGAGAGAGAAAAAAGAGGAGGAGAGGGGGAAATAATAAAGGAAGAATGGAAAGAAAGAAGCAACTTAATATCCAGCAATATAAGAATACAGTTCTTTCCTATCACGGAATACCACTCCGCTATGAAACTTTAATATAAATTTCCTCAGGTAGCTATTGAGGAAGCTTTAATGATACAGAAAATACTTATGATATGTTAGGTTTCCAGAGGCTGTAAAAATTAAGATACAATATAATTTCACGTTGGGAAGAAACACTTACATAGTTATAGCAAATAGTTATACAGCATTTACCATGCCGGGCCCTATAGTACTTTACCTCCCTTAGTTCATGTAATCCACACAATAATCTGCATTATTATTTTCTTTTTACAGATGAGGACACGGAGGCACAGAGAGGTTATCCAAGTTATCCAAAGTCACACAGCTGGTAAGCGGCAAAACCAGCTGGGAAGTTTGAAGCCAGAGAGGCTGGCTCCAGAGCCCGCTCGTAACCAGTACTCTCTACTATTAGGAGTGTAGGCCAGGCAGTTAAGAATGATTCTGGGAGCGTGAGATTATGGATGTAATTTTGCTCATCTATAGTCCCCAGCTTTTCTACAAAGAACAATGATAACTTTACAAAGGTCTCAGAAAGGGGAGGTACGAGAGCACTGACGCAGCACAGAACGCGTGGCCGGCCGCTTGTGACCCCTGCGAGGCCCTCCCTGGGGTTAAGGAAAGGACCAGGCTGCATGTGGGGCTGAGGGGAGCCCAGTGAAGAGTCTGCGTCCACACTGGGACCACGGCTTTCCAAGGGGCTGCTTCCCCAGCACCCCCGGCACTAGGGGGCTATAGGGGAAACCTCCAACAGGCTGAGCCCCCCTAAGGGAAGGACAGTGTCTACAGGCCCCTCGCTACCAAGTCTGAGCACTGGCTCTGCTCCCCCAGGGCAGGTGCTGCTCTTACAAGGGAGACTGGGCCTCTCCTAACAGTCACCCCCAACTCACTGTAGATCCAGGCCCAACCTTAGTGCCTCTACCAGCCTGGGATGCTGGGGGTCAGGACTCCTGTGCCTAGGCTCACCATCCCCCCATCCAGCACCCAGATGCTAGGAGGCACCCTGACTCCCCCTTCCCCTCACCCCCACATCCAATCCATTCCCAAAGTCGACTGACTTGACCTCCAAAACTATCCAGGATCTGACCTCTCCTCTCCAGTTCCACTGCACCCATCTGTCCAAGGCGCCATGATCTCCCTCCTGGAGGACCACAGTGGCCTCCTAACTACTTCTCAGCTCCCACGCTTACCCCATCATCAGCTGTTCTCTGCTCAGCATCCACAGTGAACTTTCAGAAACGGACGGTGCCACTCCCCTGCTTAGCGCCCTCCAAAAGCTCCCCCATGCACTCAGAATAAAGTGCTGACACAGGCTGCCCACCTTTCCCTCCAGTCATTAGGCTTCTACTTCCTACACTCTGGCCACACTGGCTTCTTTTCTGTCCCTTAGAACATGTCAAGCTCAGCCCCACCTGGAGGCCTTTGTATGGACTGTTCCCTCTTCCTGGGATACTCTTCCTCTGTAATTCAGTCCCCAGTTCCTGGTTCCTGATCTTGAGGACACTATAGTTTAGGAGGGGGACTATTAAGAAGACAAATAATTGTGGGTGGGGGGATGGGTGAAATCGGTAAAGGGGATTAAGGGGACACTTATCATGATGAGCACTGAGTTGTGTACGGAACTGTCACATCGCTATATTGTACACCTGAAACCAATAGAACACTGTACATTAACTACACTGGAATTAAAATAAAATTTACCAAAAAAAAAAAAAAAAAGAAGACAAATAATTGTATCTGGTGTCACAGATATTGTTACAGAGGATGGGACACCCATCACTTTGTGTGGTAATCATTTGGGAACCATATTTAGTATTTACTTCGCCACCCCCAGGCCCAGCCTGCACGGAGCCCATGCCTCTTAATTACCTTTACCCACCCATCCATGAATCCCGCATTGTCCTGGCTCGGCCCAGCCACATCTCCTATCCGGTTTGGTCAGAAGTCTCCTGCGGCTCTCCCCACAGCCTGTCCGGTCCCTCCAGCTCAGACCAGGCCCTCCCACATGGCTCCATCCTTCTGGGTCCCCCTCTGGCTCCTCCAGGCCGGTGTCCTTTCTCAAGGCCATCCTTTTCAGTTTCTCAGTTGCTAATCTGAGCAGCTGCTCTGGCTCCTTTTCTGGCTCCTCCCCCACCTGCCTCTTAAAGGTCAGTGTTTCTAGACTCTCCCCTTCTCCCAGCACCTACTCTCCATGGGGCAATTTCACCTAACCTTAGACTCATTTCGATGATGCCTCACATCTCTATCTCCAGCTAAGACCTCTCTCCTACACTCCCAGCCCAAATATCCAATTGTTTGTCAGATCTTTCCTCTTGCACATCCCAGACGGTCTGCCAACTCATTTCCCAAACTGACCTGATCTTCCTCCTGCATGCTTGGGAATGTCAGTCCAGAGACCCAATCATCCAAGGAGGAAACCTGGAGTTATGTGTAACACCTACCTTGTCCTCACCCCCAGACAGCCGCTGCTCCTACACAGGTCTCTCGTCTTCCTCCTCCTCTCTCCCTGCCGCCTCAGCACCTCTCACAAGGACTACAGGCTCCTTGCCTCCCATCAAGCCTCCATCTGGTTCACCCCTGCAGCAGCCACCCCAGTCATCTTTCTAAACCCAGCATCTGGGCCTGGTGACTCCCATGCCTAAAAGCGAATGCCCATGGAGCACCTGGGTGGCTCAGTCGGTTAAGCGTCCGACTCTTGGTTTCGGCTCAGGTCATGATCTCAGGGTCATGAGATCGAGCTCCACATTGGGCTCCGTTCTGGGCGTGGAGTCTGCTTGAGATTCTCTCTCCTTCTCCCTTTGCCCCTCCCTCTTGTGCGCTCTCTCTCTAAAAATAAATAAATAAATAAATCCTTTAAAAAAAATAATAAAAGCAAATGCCCATCACATAAGGATAAGACCCAAACTCCAAGGCCCAACTTTGAAAGCTCTCCACAGCCAGCCCTACCTGCTTCTTCAGGTTTATCTTCTCATTCTTCCCACTTTTCAATCTTTCCTCCCTTATTGTAGCATAGACAATGGAATGTTGGAGCCAAAGTGTTTTGACCCAAGTCACACACCAGCTAATAATAATCGCTAACAGTTCTTAAGGGTCTCCTTTGTGCTCAGGTCTGTACAGTATTCACAATCAACCTTTCAACAGCCCCTTGAGGTAGTTACTATTATTATCCTTATTTTATAGATGAGAAAACTGAGACTCAGAAATTGTGTAACCTTCTTAAAGACACTTAGCTGGTAATGCCATACTTAGCATTCAAATTCAGGTTGTCTGACCACTGAATATGCTGCCTCCAAAGAAGTGGATGGTAGAGCTAGGACTTAAATCAGATACCATCATTCACTCATTCGACACTTATTAAGCACCTACTATGTGCCAGGCACAGACTCCTGGTCCAGGGCTCTTTTTATACCATTAAACTTCTCTGGGATTAAAGTAAGGTTGGTAATGATGAATAACATAACATGGGGATGAAAAGAAAAAGATATAAATGAGAGGCTTTCAGAATAAGAATAGTTCAGCCCTTGTCCTCTTGACCCTTCCAACTCCTCCAAATCGTCCTCTCCACTGACAACCAGATGGGATATGTTTCCCCACTGCTCAAAATACTTCAAGGCTGTTTGAGGTATCACACTAAACCCAGGACAGAACTGACAATAAGATTACGTTGAGAAAAAACAAATTTCACCATGGGGAAAACATCCATAGACAAAGTCAAAAGATCAACTGGGAACAATATTTGTAACTCATATCACAGACAAAGAGCTAACTTTCTTAATATACAAAAAGTTCTTTTTTTTAAGATTTCATTTTTAAATAATCTCTATACCCAATGTGGGGCTCGAACTTACAACCCCGAGATCAAGAGTCGTACACTCTACCGACTGAGCCAGCCAGGTGCCCCACAAAAATTTCTTACATATTAAAGAGGGAAAATACCATTAACTTGGTAGAAATATATATATATATGAGCTGACAGTTTATAGAAAAGATATATATAGGGACGCTTGGGTGGCTCAGTTGGTTAAGCGTCTGCCTTTGGTCCAGGTCATGACCCCAAGGTCCTCAGATCGAATCCCGCATCTGGACTCCTTGCTCAGCTGGGAGCCTGCTTCTCCTTCTAACCTTCCCCCCCGCCCCCGCCCCGCTTGTGCTCTCTCTCTTTCTCTCTCTGACAAATAAATAAATAAAATCTAAAAAAAATATATATATATAAAAGGTGCTCGACTTTACTCATAATTAGAGAAAGGCAAATTATTACTATGAGAGTACCTTTTTACCCATCAGGTTGGCAAAAATAAAATATTTGATAACACACTCCGTTGACCAGGAAGTGGGTTAACAGGTACTTTTTATACATTGCTGCTGGTAGTGTAACTCTGTACAATTTTTAGAGAGGGGACTACGGCTGGATCTGTCAAAATAGTAAATATACAGACCATTCAGTCCAGCAATTCTGCTCTAGGTCTTTATTTTATCCTCATACTCACATATGTGTCAAATTATTTATATACAACATTATCCACTGAAATTCTGTTATAGCAAAATATTGTAAACAACTTGAGATTTTTTTTTTAAGATTTTATTTATTTATTTGAGAGAGAGAATGAGAGAGAGAGAGCAGGAGGGTCCCCGGGAGGGTCAGTGGGAGAAGCAGACTCCCCGCTGAGCAGGGAGCCCGATGCGGGACTTGATCCTGGGACTCCAGGATCATGACCTGAGCCGAAGGCAGTTGCTTAACTAACTGAGCCACCCAGGCGCCCAACAACTTAAGTATTGATAAAATAAATGATGACACATCTATACAAAAGTATATTATGCAGCTCTGGAGAAAAAGTAGCTCTTTATACACTAAAGTGGAACAATCCTAACATCAGAGTGTGGTAGAAGTGATGGTATGTGGTATCTAGATTAGGACATAAAAGGCAGGGGGATGGCCAAAACAGTCTTCAAAAAAGAACACAGTGGGAGGACTCATACCTCCTGATTTGAAAACTCACTACACTACAGCAGTCATCAGGACCTTCTGGTACTTGCTTAAGGACAGACATATAGATCAGTGAAATAGAATAGAGAGTCCAGAAGCAAACCCATGTATCTATGGTTAACTGATTTTTGACAAGGGTGCCGAGACTATTCAATTGAAAAAGAATCATCTTTTCAGTAAATGGTGATGGGACAATAGGGTAGCTATATGCAAAAGAATGAAGCTGGACCTTTACCTTACCCCCGTACAAAAATTAACTCAAATGGATCAGACACCTAAATGTAAGAGCTAAAACTATAAACTCCTCCGTAAAAACAAAGAGGTAAATTTTTTGTGCCCTTGGGGGCGCCTGGGTGTCTCAGTGAGTTAAGCATCACCCCCACCTCAACCTCGGCTCCCTGCTCAGCCCTGTTCAGCAGGGAGTCTGCTTCTCCCTCTCCCTTTGCCCCTCCCCCTGCTCGAGCTCTTGCGCTTTCTCTCTCTCTCAAATAAATAAATAAATAAAATATTTAAAAAAAATTTCTTTGTGCCCTTGGATTAGCAAAGCATTCTTAGATATGACAACAAAAGCACAAGCAACACAAGAAAAAAGAGATAAACTGGATTTTGTACAAATTAAAAACTTTTGTGTTTCAAACAAAACTATCAAGAGAGACAAAAGACAGCCACAGAATGGAAGAAAATATTTGCAAATCATATATCTGATAAGGGACTTGTATCTAAAGTATACAAAGAACTCTTACAACTCAATAATAAAAAGAAAAATAACCCAATTAAAAAAATGAGCAAAGGATCTAAATAGATATCTCTCCAAAGAAGATATACAAACGGCCAATAAGCACAGGAAAAGACTCTCAACACCATGAATCATTAGGGAAACACAAATCAAAACCACAATGAGACACCAGCTCACAGCCAGTAGGATGGCTATAATTTAAAAAGTCAGATAACAACAAGTGTTGATGAGATATGAAGAAATAGGAACCCTCATACACTCCTCTTGGGAATGTACAATAGTGCTGGCAGTTTCTCAAAACGTTAAATACAGAGTTGCCATTTGAGCCACCAATTCCACTCCTAAGTATCTACCCAAGAGAAATGACCATGTGCATCCACGCAAAAACTTGCACACAAATGTGCATAGCAGCATTATTTGTAATGGCCAAAAAGTTGAAACAACCCAAATGTCCATCAACCGATGAATGAATCGACAAAATGTGATCTATCTACATATTGCAACATTATGGCCATAAATGGCCACAAAAAGGAATGAAGCACTGACAGGTGCTGTGACATGAATGAACCTGGGAAACATTACGCCAAGTGAAAGAAGCTGCAAAGATTGCATATTGGATGATTTCACTTGTTTTTTTTTTTTTTAAGATTTTATTTTTAGGGCGACTGGGTGGCTCAGTCGTTAAGCGTCTGCCTTCGGCTCAGGTCATGATCCCAGGGTCCTGGGATCAAGTCCCACATCGGGCTCCCTGTTCAGCAGGAAGCAGGCTTCTCCCTCTCCCACTCCCCCTGCTTGTGTTCCTGCTCTCGCTATCTCTCTGTCAAATAAATAAAATAAAATCTTAAAAAAAAAAAAAGATTTTATTTTTAAGGGGCGCCTGGGTGGCTCAGTAGGTTAAGCGTCTGCCTTCGGCTCAGGTCACAATCCCAGGGCCCTGGGATCGAGCCCCGCATGGGGCTCCCTGCTCAGCTGGGAATCTGCTTCTCCCTCTCCCTCTGTGATCTCTCTCATTCTCTCTCTCTCTCAAATAAATAAATAAAAATCTTTAAAAAAAATAAAAATTTAAAAAAATTTATTTTTAAGTAATCTCTACACCCAACGTGGAGCTCGAACTCACAACCCTGAGATCAAGAGTTGCATGCTCCACAGACTGAGGCAGCCAGGTGCCCCTGTATGATTTCATTTCTATGAAATGGCCAGAACGGGCTAAGATAGAGAAACAGAAAGTAAATTAGTGGTTCTTAGAAGCTGGGGAGGTTGGGTGGGGGAGCTTTGGGGGGTGAGACCTAAAGGGTATGAGGCTTCTTGAGGTAATGAAAATTTCCTACAATGGTTGTGGTCATGGTTGTACAATTCTATGAATATGCTAAAACCACTGAATTATATACTTCATTGGATGAACTATATGGCATATGACTTATATCACAATAAAACCATTACCAAAAAAAAAAAAAGAAAGAAAGAAAAAGGAGAGTGGGTAGTGTAGCTTCTTCCTTTCTCTCTCCTTCTCAGATAACTCATTCTGAGGTCTCCTGCCAATGCATGAGAGCACTTAGAAGTGGGTCTTTCAGTCCCAGTCACCCTCAGATGACCACAGCCCCCGCTGCGGTCTTGGTTGTAACTTCAGGAACAACCTTGAACCAGAAATGTCATCTGCGCTGCTCCCAAATTTCTGTGACTCACAGAAACTGAAAAAATAATGGCCTGTTGCTTTAAGCCACTAAGTTTTGGAGTAATTTGTTATATGCCTATAGATAACTAATATTCCATTTAAGCAAAAAAAAAAAATTGTTTGCGTTTGCTTGTATACTTCTGAGATTTCTTGTAACAGGTATTCAAGACACTGGTGACAGTGGTCGCCCCAGAGAACTCTGGGAGGACCACTGGGGAATGGGGACAGGAAGGAAGACTGATGTCGATTGTATACCTTTTTTCCCTTTTGAATTTTGTATCATGTGCTTGTATTAATTATTCCCCCCCAAAACTTTCAACAAATATATGCTGACAGAATAAGTCTGTAAACTCCCAACCATGGCTCAGAAGCCTCCACGGTCTAGCTTCCCATTCTGAACACTCACCACTCCCTGCCCTAATTGCTGGTAGTCTCCAAAACATAAAACACACCAAGCTATTTCCTATCTTCATGCCTGGGATCATACTGTCTCTTCTGCCTGGCTGCCCTTCTCTTTCCGGCCCGTCCTCCAAAACTCAGCTCAAACGCTGGAAGTTTTTGGAAGACTTCCCTGGCCGTCCTTAACCGCGTCCCCTTTGTGCCCCCAGAATACCCTGTGTTTGATTCAGTCATTTCACATGTCGTGCACAGAGGAGTGATGATCTGTCTTCTTTCCCGCCTCTCCCGTGACCCTATGAGCTGCGTGGCAGTGAGGACTCTTACTCCGGATTCCGAGAGTCCAGCACAGGGCCTGACACAGAGGAGGCCGTCAGTAAAGGGCTGATGTGAGAAAGGAAGGGTATAGGGAGGGAGGGTGGAAAAAAGGAAAGAAGGGACAGTTGGGGGAGGAGAAAGACAATGGAGCGGAAGAAGAAAGAAATCCCCCCAATGTGCTCAGCGGGTCACGCACATACAATAAAGATGTACTGAATGAATAAACTCCCAAACCAAATCTGAAACAAACCCCCGGAGAAATGGGAAGGAATGTGGATAGATACTCTAAGCTGCAGTGATCTTGCTGCTCCCAGCCCAGAGACCCCTGCTGATGAAGGCACACATCTGGAAGGCTGGAAGGTACTCGCCTCCAGATCACAAGCCCACCCCCCCGCCCGCCCCCCCCCCCCCCACCGCCGCCGCCATCCCTACCTTCGGTCTCCCCCAGCACCTACACCACCTCCCACATCCTGTTCCCTGCTGGGTCTCCAGCACCTGAGCAGGGCCAGACACATAGTAGGCGCTCAGTACTGAATGAACTATGGTCAGAATCATCTCCCTTCTGTGGGTAGAAGAGCCTCACTTTGTGATATGAACTTGCCTCTTCTCTCTGGGACTAGGTTTTTTTTTTCCTCTGTAAAATGAGGCAGTTAGGCCAGCTAATTGGCAAGACCCTTTTCAGCTGACAGTTTATGACTTCTCAAGGACTTTGATCATCCCAGCAAGTCCAAACTCTACCGCCTGAGCAGCAAGAGCTCCTCACAAGCCTCTCTTCACTTAGACTGTGTCACAGGAATGACGTGACCACTGAATGCCCCCTGTCCACTAGGAACCACATTCAGTGCTTTCCATCCATCATTTTCTTTCTTTCCACCACCTGAGGTAAGTACAGTAATAATCTCCCTGGGGTGCCTGGCTGGCTCAGTCAGTGGAGCATGGGATTCTTGATCTCAGGGTTGTGAGTTCGAGGCCCACGTTGGGTGTAAAGACTCCTTAAAAATAAAATCTTTAGGGGTGCCTGGGTGGCTCAGTCATTAAGCGTCTGCCTTCAGCTCAGGTCATGATCCCAGGGTCCTGGGATCAAGACCCGCATCGGGCTCCCTGCTCAGCAGGAAGCCTGCTTCTCCCTCTCCCACTCCCCCTGCTTGTGTTCCCTCTCTTGCTGTGTCTCTCTCTGTCAAATAAATAAAATCTTAAAAAAATTAAAAAATAAAATCTTTAAAAATAATAACAATGATCTCCCTTTTATGACAAGGAAACTGAGACATAGAGAGGAAAATCCACTTATCCAAGGCCACACAGCTGGGAAGGAGCAGAGAGAGAATTCTAAGTCCTCTGCTCTTAAACCACTACCCCATACTATGCCCCCGGACTCTCAACCAGGCTTCCACCCTGAATCTCTACTCCAGCCAGCAACCTCCCCTTGGCTAACTTCATCCAGCCCACAGGTAAACACTGAGTACAGAGAGCTGACGGCCGTATCTTGTGATTTGTGTATTCCTCTCCCAGGTTCCAGTTTGGTTGTAAGAGCAGGTACTAGATCCATTCAGACTTGCGTTAAGTTTCAGCTTCACCTTTCGCTAGATGTGTGACATTTGGGCAAGTCACTTTAACAGATGAACATGAACTGCTCTAACAAATATGAAAATGTCTAGCCTCGAAGCTGGTACCTTGTGTATTCTCACTAAGTGGGAAAGACCAGGTCCGGAGTAGCAGAGATACCTAGAGAAGCTGGCCCCTAACTCCAAGAGCCCCCTGGGTTCTCAGCCTCTCCTCTTAACATTTGAGTCTTATGCCAAAAACCTCCTGCCACTGCCCCCCATCACTAATGCTCCTCCATAAATCCTTCATAAATCCTTGGGCTTTCGAGTCAGACAGACCATGTTACAATACTAGTTCCCCCACTTACCGTCTGTATGACCTTGGACAAATGACTCGTCTCTGAGGCTCAGTGTTCTCTTCTACAAAAGAGTAATAATGGTACCTACTCCATAGGATCGTTGTGAGGATTAAATAATAGTACTTGTGTCAATGTTTAGCACATGGTGGGGCATACAGCGAAGGCTCAGAAAATGTTAACTCTTTTTCCTGAATAATAACAACAGTTGTAGTAGCTTTGAACTGCCTGCTGATGAAAGTCCAAATTCCTGACCCGGTATTCAGAGACTTGTACACGTAGCCCCATCATTCCTTCCTCCCCTCTCCTCCAACTGCTCCCCTGTGTGGAGGTCACACTCAAGCCACATGTGGCTTTCTCACCTCCATGTCTCTGCCCATGATCTTCCTCTCCATTCAGAATGCTCTCCCATACCTCACACCTGTCTACTTCCTCACCTCCCACTCAAGCCTCACCTCCCAATGAAAGGGCCACCTCCTCAATTGCCCTGGGTTTCCCCAGCACTTACAGCCAGCATATATTAGTGCTCAGACCCTCCAGAGCGAGGCTTCTGTCTGCGCCTGTCTTAACAGTGGTCACATTTGATTTCCCTTTTCAGGAACTGACCTTTCTCTACTGTCGGTCCATGTGTTCCAGGGATGGGAATGTGGCTGAGGTCTTAGACAAAAATCACATTGATTAACTAAGAGGTGAATCTTTGGCCAAAGCCTGGGCCAATGAGAATCAGCCCTGGAACTTTTGCTGGAACCACTGACTAATAGATGTTCTTTTCCCACAGGCATTGCTAAGCTAAAATGATGTAAATTCAGAGCTGCTAGTAGCCTTATTTATCACCTTTATGAAAGAAGTGGACTTTAAAATGAGCTGACACAGAGGAACCAAGAAATGGAGATAGACATATTCTTAATAGCATTATTTGAGTATCTGGATCCATTCATGCCTAAAGCAAGATACTCTTTTTTTTTTTTTTTAAGATTTTATTTTTAAGTAATCTCTATATCCAACGTGGGGTTCAAACGCACAACCCTGAGATCAGAAGTCCCATGCTCCACTGACTGAGCCAGCCAGGCACTCCTGAAGCAAGATACTCTGCCACTTTTAAGTTACGTGAGCCAAAAACCCCACCATCCCTATTTTATTTGATTTTTATTTATTTAAGCCATTTAAGTTGGGTTTCTGTCACTTGCCACTGAAAGAATGCTGACCACTATAGTGATCCAACTAGATGGTAAGCTTCTTCAGAGTGGGGATCACGCTGTATAGACCTAAATCCTCGGGGGCCAGGATGATCTCGGTATATTATAGCACCTAGCAGGGATGATCACAGAGCAGGTAAAGAATAAATAGAGCAATAAGCACCGCTGAATTTTCCCAATAGTCCAGGGCTCTACACTTAGAAGAGTCTAAAATACTTGAGGGGTGCCTGGGTGGCTCAGTTGGTTAAACGTCTGCCTTTGGCTCAGGTCATGATCCCAGGGTCCTGGGATCGAGCCCCGCATCGGGCTCCCTGCTCAGCGGTAAGTCTGCTTCTCCCTCTCCCACCCCCCCTGCTTGTGTTCCCTCTCTCGCTGTCTCTCTCTCTCTCTGTCAATTAAATAAATAAATAAAATCTTAAAAAAAAAAAAAGAAGAGTCTAAAATACTTGAATAAAAGTTTACATGAACGAGGATTCTAATTCTTACCTGAGATAAACAAGGCCCTTTGCTGCCCTGCAGTTCCTCTGAGAATGATTTCTTACTTTCTGAACAGAACCGTCTTGGTAAAAGAGCTGCTTTAGGAGACACACCTGGCTAAAAGAGATACTTTGAATCCACTAATGTAACTGATTAGTCTCCCACTATAAGGATGACAAAACTGAGATTTAAGCTAAAAGCAATTGCTTAATACTGTAGGGTGAATCACCCAGGCAGAGTCAGCCAAGCAAGACCCTACCCCATGACTCGCAGTCCAGTGCTCTAGCTCCTGTCCTGATGTCACTTCATTAAACAAAGTGAATTGGTCACTTACCCAGAGAACTCAGAAATCTCTAAGCAAAACAGAATAAACTGCTCAACTCTGCTAACTGGCCTCCTCAGCCCTCAGGCGTGGGACAGCAACACAAGGGAAAGAGCAGGGGGCCAGGAGTAGAGACCTAGTTTACTCCCCTCCTGGTGATGAGACTTTGGGTAAGACCTTTTCTCTAGTCTCGGTCTCCTCTCTCTAAAATGAGGGGAGGGGAAAGGTGGGATTTGAAGGAGCTGATCTCTATGATCCCTGAAATTCTGTAATTACATGGGGTTATTGGACACTCCATCAAATCCCTAAGATTAAACCCACATAAATTACAGGGAATTGGAAGGCCAAGAGGTCAGCAACCCTTCTGCAGACTCCAAATTAAGGGTGAAGAATTGAGGATTCCAGATGAGTATATATTCTTTCCAGCTTGCCTTTGGAGGAAGAATAGAATGGAAATACATAAAATTACCTTCTGTGTACCACGGAGAATATGGAGACATACCCCGCACACTCTACAATTCTCCTTTCTCACCTTCAAAGATCCTAGAAGACCTACATCTAAGTAGATGGAGCGAGATCTATTTGAAACAAGCTCATTAGAATGTCCTCATCTGAATTAACACTGCTTTCTTCAAAGTAGTCCTTCTGAGAGTTTGGGAAATTCTTCCAAGGGGACAGTAATTCCTCCCTGTATTTGTAAAAGTCCTCTTGGGGAAGCAAACCAGCCTCATGATTTTGCTCTCATACCTTGGCTTTCATCCCAAGTGACAATTCTCAATTTGATCACTACTGTATTTTCTACAGTTGGCCCTAAGCGACTTCCAGCCATTTCCAAAAATCATATTCTTCCTTTAAAAGATGGAGGTTCCCCTCAATGATGATGTTCAAGAAAACACACCCCACACTCCAAAGACAATTTCCTACAATGTTTTGAGCAGTGGAATCATCAGCAAGTGATATAACACCTCCTGCAGAGAGTCTCTTTTGAAGAGGCCCATACTTGTTGAATGCCCTGAGGTGCTTATTTTGAAAGACCATCTCTACTGTACGATCATAACATTTTCCCTACTCTTTCTCATTCCTGGAGGGCTCCAAACTTTTCCTAACCTCACCAGCCCTCCTCCCCCATTCCTGCTATATCTTGACCTCACTTTCCCCAGCCCAACTCTTTCCTGCCTGCAATTAGGCAAATGCCCAAGTTGCTGAATCTTCAAAATCTGCCTTCGATCAAAAGGTGGGTGGGGGTGGGGACTCTAATGGATCCTGGAATATAGTCTCAGCAGTTCTCATTCCCAAAAGTCCTTTCTCTGGTTCTTAGGGCAAGACGTCTGTCCTAGCTAAACATTTCAAAGAGTCCCAGGGATTTATTCCCATTGAGCATAGCACCAGAACCCTTCCTGCATTGGGTGGGGGAGGCGGGTGGAGACTTGCCCTCCCAAGACCCTCATGCTGTCAACCACCCACATTTCAAACACTGGATAGACACTATACACATGCATATCTTCCTACGCTCCTTTATCTTAATACAGAACTTCAAAGTTTACAAGATACTCTTTCATTTGTTCTTGGGATCCTCTCCATTGTTTTACAGATGTGGAAGCCTAGCCTCAGAGAAGTAAAGTGAAACACCCAAGTTGATAATGTCAGCAAGATAAAGGTCAAAGTCAGATCTTCTGATTCCCCCAACTCATGCTCTTTTTTGATACAACAGAAATTGCTCACTCCTAGAGTAACTCCTCATTCAGATAATTATTTCCCCTAAGACAGCCAAAAGAGACTCTCAGAGACCCTCAGACGCTCTAACATAACGCTAACCCATCAATAAATGCAGTCTGCCCATATCCAAGCACACAAACTCAAAGACCCAGTCCTAAGGCTCTGCCTCCTGCCCCAAGGTGTCTCTCTCTCATAAATCCCTTCCCCAGTGGCTGCTGAGGGACACCGAGGAGGTGTGTCTTTAGACAGAGGAGCAGAATCTCTCTGACCCCTCAAGAAGGGGCCCCGTCTTCGGTGCTTGTTCTGGGGGTCCCGTCCCCACCCCTCCCCTACCTGCCAAAAGCTGCATCCAGGCGCAGATCTTGTAGACGGTGGCCGTGTTGCAGAAGAAGAAAAGCGCAAAGCAGGTGATACAGCCGAGGATCAGCACCATGGAGAGCAGCACGAAGAAGGCGGCTGCCTTGAAGGCGCCGGACGGGATGGTGCTGAAGTCGGTGAACGAGCCTCGGCAGGTGAGCTCGCGGCCCGCCAGCCCGCTGCCCACACAGTAGTGGAAGAGGCCGAAGTAGCCAGGCTTGGGGGTGCTCACGCTGTCGCCCACCCAGTAGGGCTGGATGAAGACCACCACGTTGATGATGGCGAAGCAGATGGTGAAGATGGCCCATAGCACACCGATGGCCCGCGAGTTCCGCATGTAGTGCTCGTGGTAGAGCTTGGAGGCCTCCTGCGAGGGCAGCATGGTGCCCGGGGGCGGGGCCGGCGGCGGCGACGGCGGCTGACGGGGGCCGCCGGCCCGGGACCGACCGCCGGGCTGCCGGGCTGACAGGCGGGAGCTGGGGACGCACGCGAGAAGCGGCCCTGAGCCAAGGAACTCTCGAGGGCGGGGCCTGGGGCGGAGCTGGGGGGACCTAGGGGGCAGTATGAAGGAGGCAGGAGGGGGTCCTGAGTGTTGGGGCGGTGTCTGGGGGGAGTAAAGATCTCCAACTGGGGGCCTAAGAAAAGGACATGTAAAAGTTGGGGGGGCTGAGATGAGGGGGATGGGATGTGGATATGGGAGCTGGAAGTGGGGGCTGGCTAGAAAGTGGTCATGGGGGTGTTGGGGAGGGGGCTTGGGGGCTAGAATTGGGGGAGTAGGAAGGAACCATGGGGAGATGGAATGGAGGCTGAGGACCGGTGTTGGGGGATTAGTAGAGGGGCTGTATATAGGGAGCTTGGGAAGGAAATTGGGGACTGGTATTAGGGGTAAAAGGAGATTTGGTATTGGGCGTCTAGAAAGGCGCTGTGGAGAGGGGGGCTGGTGCTTCTATATGAGGGGATAAGAAGGGGATATGAGGGGCTGGTACTGGGGGACTGGGAAGGTGATATGGGGGCTGGGACAGGGAGGGCGAAGTGGAGGAAATCAGGATGAGGCTAATGGGGAGTCGAGAGCTGGGACTGCAGGGTCTGAACACAGGGCGGGGGTCGGGGGGGTCCCACAGAAGACAGGACTGGATGTAGGCTGAGGGAAGCCTAGGATTGGCGGGCCAGGGCTGAGGAGAGAGGTTTTCCAGGCCAAGGGTACGAGGGACTGGGGCCGGCAGGCAGCCCGGGCCTCGAGGGCCGAACTGTAGGCAGGGTTTATCCCCCGAGCGCTGGGGAGCGGCCCGGCGGGGGTAAGGCCGGGGGTAGGGCCGGGGGTGGGGGTGGGGGGCGGCTGCCCCGCGCCCAGGCCGGACGCGCGCGCAGACTGCGGCCGCGGGGACGGGGTGCGGGGAGACCAACCTGGGCCCGGTCCAGAGCAGTGGGTCCGGGACTGGCACGGCCTAGGCGCCCCGGCTCGGCGCTCCCAGCAGCTGCTGCCTCGGCCCAGGAGGCGGCCTCGGCGCGGCCTCCATCTTGCTCGGGTTCTCCCCGGGGCGCGCTCCCGCGCCGAGGCGCGCGCCCTCGTGCACCGGCGCGGATCGTCGGAGGCGCGCTCCCGCCGCGGGCGTGCGGGGCGGGGCGGAACGGGGGAGGGGCGCTCCAGGTTCTGGCAGTCAGGGGAAGGGGTGGGCACGGTCCCAGGGGTCCCCCAGCCGGAGCAATAAGCCCCTTACACAGTAGGGCCCTCTGACTTGGGGGACCCCCTTCTTCCAGCCTGAGCTGCGGGGTTTGTGGGTCCCCGCAGAGCCCATGGGAATGGGGGAGGGACCAAACGGAGTATTATTTGATAGGGTTTGAACTGATCTCGCTCCCAAATTACCTTCCCTACAGCCTAACACAGTGCCTCAGGTTGCACCATTACGCTTCCAGCCCTTTGGGTCTTGGAGGCATTGAAGGTTCCCAGAGTCTCCTTGGAAACTGCCAACACCCCTGGGAGAGGGAACCCTCTAAACTGTTAGCATCCCACGCCCGCGATAGGGATTCGTTGGCTACCAGCGGAAGGAGCTGGGCCTGGAGAACAAGACCCAGGGTGAGTATGGGGGACAAGAGGGAAGGAGGCTGGGAACATGCTGGTTTCCCTCCCTACACTCTCCGGAGTGCCTGGCACGAAGTGAGCACATGATTAAGATGTGTTAAAGAACAAAGCGTCCAAGTCCAGGCTCAAGGTCAGGCCCAAGAACACCCTGGGGGCACTCCAAGGGAGCCAATGTGGGTCATTTCTTTCCCTGAAGGGCAGTAACTTTTGACTTAGGATCAGCCAACATGGTCAGGGTTGGCATCCAGACAAACTCTGACTACTATTTACTACCTCTGTGACCTTGCACTGGGGCTCTCTGAACCTTTGTTTCCCCATCTGCAGAGTGAGCAGATTAAGCCCCATTTCACAGGCACGTGGAGGCAACGAGTGGGGTTGAAAAATAATCTGTTAGTAGGTTCCAAATACTGAACCCTACACAGGGGCCAGTCTGATGAAATTTGCATCTATCTTCAGAAAAAAATAATCATATAAAGTTGCCAAATGTCTTTTCCGGGGGGAGAGGCACTGTTCTTTTTTTCCCTGAGATTGTATACTTCCTGCTTTCTTAGTGTAAAAATTCGTTTTTAAAGAAGTGTTGATGATAGTTAATTTTTTCTTTAGTTAAGTTTGTTTGATGATAGGGTTTTTTGTTTTTTTTTTAATGTCCTCGTTTGGGCACAATAAAACATAGGCAGTGTTATTTCCATCCCAAATTTTATTTTATTTTATTTTATTTTTTAGTAAAAAGACTTTATTAAGAAGGCTTTGAGGTCAAAAAATAAAACTCTTGATACAATTTTCTGAACCCTTAAGTCACCTTATTAAGTATATAATCAGTAATTTCGCTGTGTAAGATTAAATGTCCATTTTTATTTAAAATAAAATGTATTTTAGTTCTTTGGATTTATTCCATAGAGCACAAATTTCCCTATAAATTCCCTTCCTTGATGTGGCCTCTTCTCTCCCTCTAGCTGTGGAGTTTGTTCTGTCAGTCCTCAGGTTGATTTCTTGGGTACTCAGAATGATTTGATAGTTACCTAGTTTTGTTTGAAGGACAAGCCAAGGTTCTTCCTACTATGCAGCCATCTCTCCATCTCAAATTTTAAAACAAAATTATGAGGCTCATGAAATGGGCTCCACAATTTGGGCAATTCAGACCCATGTGAAGTCGTCTCATCCAAGTACAGAGCGCTCAATAAATTTGGTTTCCCCTTCCATTGGCTCCTTGCAGGGGGCATCCTGGCTGTTTCCTGAGAATGCTAAGATCCTGGAATCAAGGGGCTACACCTCCCCCCCCTTAGCAGTTGGAGAACAGAGGCCAAAGAGGGGACTGACTTGAACAAAGAGATGGATTGATCCTGCCAATTAGACTGATACACCTAATTCATTTGTGCATCCGTGCACTAAATAAAGTCTCCTGTAATGTGCCAGCACAGCACTGTGCTAGAGCTGGGATGAGATGGTGGGTAAAACAGATGTGGTCCCTCTCCTCCTGAGCTCACAACTTCATGTGGTCCTGGGAAGAGGGATCAGGGAAGGGGTCATCCTCAAAGTCTCCTTCTGTGGATGCTCCTGGTTTGGGTACTATTCTGAACATAAGTTACTGGAGCCAGAACTCCATCTTTTCTCCTTACTCTGCCATGAATTATCACCTTTTTTTTTTCTATCCTGCTCTGTTAAACCAGGCAGTCCAAGGGGGGAAAAACAACACAGAAGTCCACTTACCACTCTCTTAAAGGAAGAACTGGGATTCTTGCAAAGTTAGGCCCTTAGTTCCTCACTGGTTGCTCTATTCTAGCTCTGCAGGTGTGCTCGCTTCGGCAGCACATATATTCTAGCTCTGCAGAGCAAGGCCACCCTGTAGAGATCTGCCGACCACCCATACCACCTCTGACATTGGTACTTCTTTCCCCCTCACTCAGTCCCTGTGTTTGGTGAGATTCACCCCACCACCACCATTATACTCTTCCCCAGAGTGGGGCAAATGATCAGGCCTGGACAATGAGAATACTCCATTGTTCTAAACACAATGATTGGTTCAGGGGTGGGCCCATAAACCAACCCAAATAGTTGAGATTGATATCTAGGTCATTTGTTAAGTTTTCAAGAAAGAGGTGTTGTCTCTCTGTTGAGTTTGTTGAGCTGAAGGAAGGGTAAGCTTCAGCTACTGGGGGCCATCTTTGACACCCTAAGCAGAGAATTTGTCTAATAATAATGTGAACACATAGGAAAGTAAGAAAAGGAGAGATAGTTCTGATGACATAGTTTGAACACCTGGATCCATCCATGCCTGAAGATCTGCTTCTGGATTGTTCTGTTTGGTGAGCCAATACCTTCAGGTTTTGCTTAAGCCAGTTTGAGTTGGGGTTTTGTTGCTTCCAATCAAAACAGTCCTAAATAACTTAACTACATCTCCCAAAAGAGAGCAGGGCTAGTTTAATGGATTGTTTATATTGTAGAAGAATGCCTGAATAGGTGAGCTACTCCTGCCATAATGGATTAAAAAGCCAGAATTTGAGGCCCATCTCTGCCACTGGATGATGATGCTACTCCTCAGAGCCTTATTTTCTTCCTTTGTAAAATGGAGAAAAACATACTTCCTACCTACAGATGTTGTGAGAATTAAAAGAGATAATGGATGGAAAGGAGCTTTGTAAACTGAACGTGGCTTTATAAATGTAAGTGATTGTCATTAAATTTTAATAAGTGGCTTGCCCAAGGATTAGAAATAGCAGCAGTATTGGAAAAGCACTTGCTGAGCTGTGAGTAGGTGGCACAGAATGTCTCCTTGTTTTAAAAACTAACCTTGGAGCAGTTACAGAAAGAAAGATTGAAAAGCAGTTACAGAAAGAAAGATTGAAAACGCTCTACAGAAAGAACTTCTCTTTGACCCCAGGGAGGGGCCAGACTAGAATGGAACAGTTGTGGGAACAAAATGGGGACTATAGACCATAAGGCAAGGATGATGCTGGACTGAGCACCTGGATGAGAAGAGAAGCCCCCAGGGCACTTCCAGCCGATATCCCACTGAAAAAAGATAATTTGCTGGTTACCCTTATGCCCAAATTTAGTGTTCAATTACGTCAAATGTTTGATAAGCTCTTACAACATTCTAGGTCTCCTGATCTTTGCTTTGCATGTATTATCTCATTCAGTCTTCATAATAGCCCTGTGAGATAGTGTTATGAGCTGAACTGTATACCCCTCTCCCCCAAAAATTCATATGTTGAAGTCCTAACCTCCAGTACCTCAGATTGTGACTGTATTTGGAGACAGAGACTTTATTTTTTTTTTAGATATTTCGATGGCTATCATTATTATTATTGTATTTATTTCTTTTTTAGACAGAGAGAGAGCAAGCATGCATGTGGGGGGGGAGGGGGGAGAAAGGGAGACAGAGAGAGAATCTTTTTTTTCTGAGACAGAGACTTTACTTTTTTAAGATTTTATTTTTTTATTTGATAGAGCAAGCACCAGCGGGAGTGGGGGAAGTAGAGGCAGACTGTCCACTGAGCAGGGAGCCTGACACGGGACTCGATCCCAGGACCCCGGGATCATGACCTGAGCCAAAGGCAGATGCCCTGAGACAGAGACTTTAAAGAGGTGATGAAGGAGGGGCGCCTGGTTGGCTCAGTCAGTTGGAGGAGCATGCAACTCTTGATCTCAGGGTTTTAAGTTCGAGCCCCACGTTGGGTGTAGAGATTACTTAAGAATAAAAAAAAAATCTTTGAAGAGGTGATGAAGGTAAAATGAGGTCATATGGGTGGACCATAATCTAGTATCACTGGTGTCCTTATACGAAGAGGAAATTAGGACACAGACAACACAGAGACCATAGGATGACCATGGAGGACACAGCAAGAAGGTGGCCATATACAAGCCAAAGAGAGAGGCCTCAGAAGAAACAAGACTTTCTGACATCTTGATCTTGGACATCTAGCCACCAGGACTGTGTGAAAATTAATTTGTTTGTTTAAGCCACTCAGTCTGTAATGGCAGCCCTAGCAAACGAATACAGGTAAGTACTATTATATGCCCATTTTACAGAGGGGGACACTGAAGATGAGTAATTTGCCCAAAGTCACACCTCTAGCAATTAGGAGAGCTGGGATTTAGCCTCAGGAGGCCTGCTCCAGAGCCCATATTCTTAATTAGTTTCCTCATCTCTAAAATGGGGATGATGATAATAGTAGTATCTCCCTCTGAGAGTTTTCAGGAATGTTGAATGAGATATTGTGCACAAAAAGTGCTGAGCACTTGCAAAACATTTTAAAAGCTATTTGCCATTATTATTGCATAGCTAAAAAGTGGGAGTTCCAGGATTCAAACCTGGGACTAGCTTGGTCAATACTAGTGCATTTGACCTTTGCATTGATCTATCCACATTGAGCTCAAGCCCCATGTTGCATGTAGAGTTTACTTAAAAAATAAAATCTTTAGAGGGGCGCCTGGGTGGCTCAGTCGTTAAGCGTCTGCCTTCGGCTCAGGTCATGATCCCAGGGTCCTGGGATCGAGTCCCACATCGGGCTCCCTGCTCTGCGGGAAGCCTGCTTCTCCCTCTCCCACTCCCCCTGCTTGTGTTCCTGCCCTCGCTATGTCTCTCTCTGTCAAATAAATAAATAAAATCTTTAAAAAAATAAAAAAAATAAAAAAAATAAAATCTTTAGAAACAAATGCAGTTGGGGAGAAATGTGGTGTAAATCACCCTTTAAAAATTCCTTAATTGTCCATGAAGTACTATAAGCAAGTTTTCATGTATACCACCCCAACCTGTAGTTCTTAGGTGCTAAAAGTTTCAAAAAACCGAGATAGACTGAAGAAAAGGAAAAAAAAAAAGTCCATTTTCAGATGTGGAGACATTCAAACCATTCTGCCTTTAATATATTATTAATCCTTTAAAAACGAGCAATATGTGGAAAATTGTAAAGAATTCATATTTACTTATAGGATTTACTCTTATCTATAAAGTCTCTAGAACATTACCACACAAAATAGGTTAATTTATGCCTGTGAGGATTAAAATCAATAATGTTGTCACCCCTTCAGGAATCAATCCTTAAATGTGTGTATAAAGCTTAAGGGAACCAGGGGTGCCTGGTTGGCTCAGTCAGGATGGCATCTGACTCTTGATTTCAGTGGCACGTTCGGTATAGAGCTCACTTAAAAAAGAAAAGAAAAGCTAAAATGGAAAATCTATGGGGTTTGTCTGTCTGTCCAGCATTCCCTTTTTCTTTCTTCTGATAATAGTATTCAACTTCTTTTAAGAAACTTCCTCTCCTCCCCGCTCTAGGCAGAAGTAGATATGAGTCCCAGGCCAGCCAATTATACTGCCTGTCTTAGCTCAGACTGGTATTACAAGATACCATAGACTGTGTGGCTTAAACATGAAACATTTCTTTCTCAGTTTTAGAAGATGGAGATCAGGGTGCTAGCATAGTCGGGTTCTGGTGAGGACTCTTGGTGATTTACAGATAGCCACTTTCTTTCTGTTTTCACATATGGCAGAAAGAGAAAGAGCTGTAGTCTCTTTTTAGGACACTAATCTTATCACAAGGGCTCCACCCTCATGACCTCATCTAAACGTAATTACCTCCCAAAGACCCCACCTCCTAATACCATCACATTGGAGGTTAGGGTCTCAACATATGAATTTGGATGGGACCACAAATATGTAGTCCATAATACTGCCCCACCCACCAAGCTTTAATGATTTTGCCTCAGGATGGGCAACTGAACCCATTCTGGTCAAAGATATTCCCTGGGGAAATAAAGGTGAGGGTGGGGCAGAGAGACAGAAAAAGAGACTGTTCAATTCTCCATTCCTCGGATCATATGCTGTAAAGATGCTACCTTTAGATTGTAGATGGTCACATTCACCATCCCACTGGGGAGCCTGAGGAAAGTAAGGCCAATATGTACTCATATGGGTTGAAAGATGGAGAGATTCTTTTTTTTTTTTTCTTTCTTTTTTTTTTTTTAAGGATTTTATTTTTAAGCAATCTCCATACCCAAGGTGGGGTTTGAACTCACAACCCCAAATCAAAAGATGCATGCTCCACCAAACTGAGCCAGCCAGGTACCCCTGAAAGGTGGAGAGATTCTTAATACTGTTTGAAACCCTACAGTTGAAGTCATACCTGTCTTTACATGGTTCTTTTACATGTTCCCCCCCTTTTTTTTAGTTTTTTTTTTTTAAGATTTTATTTATTCATTTGAGAGAGAGAGACAGAAAGAGCACAAGTACAGGGAGAGACAGAGGGAGAGGGAGAAGCAGGTTCCCCGCTGAGCTGGGAGCCCGACATGGGGCTCAATCCCAGGACCTGTAGATCATGACCTGAGCTGAAGGCAGAGGCTTAACCATCTGAGCCACTCAGGTGCCCCAAATCCTCCCTTTTTTTGTTTACAATGGTTTGAATTAGCTTTCTCTCCAACGTTCCTTCCTGCAAGAATCCTAATAAAAACCATATCT
The DNA here is from genome assembly GCF_964656455.1 of Halichoerus grypus. Lineage (NCBI taxonomy): Eukaryota > Metazoa > Chordata > Mammalia > Carnivora > Phocidae > Halichoerus > Halichoerus grypus. The sequence continues at coordinate 166,588,481 of NC_135712.1, read as the reverse complement.
TGGGGCACCTGGGTGGCCTTAGTTGGTTAAGCTTTTGACTCTTGATTTTGGCTCAGGTCATAATCTCAGGGTGGTGAGATCAAGCCCTGCATCGGGCTCTGCACTTAGTGCTGGGTCTGCTTGAAATTCTCTTCCTCTCCCTCTGCCCCTACCCCTGCTTGCACTCTCTCTACCTCTCTAAAATAAATAAATAAAATCTTTTTTAAAAAACATATCTTTCTCTTCCTCCCTCAATCTCACACATTATCTCTTGCTTTTTGGCATGAGAATTAGTCATTCATTCCTTCAACCATTCAGCCAATAAATTCAGTGGCATCTCATTTAATAGGCCCTGTGCCAGGCAATGGGGACACAAAGATGAAGACCCATCCCTTCCCTTGAGGAGCTCACTGCCTAGAGGAGGAACAAGGGAACAGATGGGGTATAATTAGTATGACAGAGGGTGTCTCAGAGATTTTGAGGACCATATGAAGGGGCTCACTGGACTGTGATCTTGAGGGAGTCTCCTAAACTTTCTGAATCTCAGTTGCTTCATCTATAAAGAGGCCATCATAAAAAATACTATTTCACAGATGATTAAAAAATAATGTGCTATATACTTGAAGAAACTAAAAATGTGAAGAATTGTTCATATAATAACAAGAAGCCTGAATAACTGTACCATAGCTTTCCTTGTAAGCATCTGTACTATTCAGAACGCTTGGGTTGCAAATGACAGAGACCCAAAAAAACTCACATAAGTGGGAATAGGTTTCAGCAGAATCCAGCTGCTCACCTGGTAGGGTTAGGAATCAGTCTCTCCCCTGCTCTTCTGTCCATGCTTGGCTCCATGCCCTGGCAAGATCTTCCCAAGTGATGGCAAGATATATATATATATATTTGGTCTTGTGATACTCATATTTTGAAATTTGTGGAAAATCCCTTTGAGGCATAGTACATGGTCAATTTTTATAAATGTTCTCTGTGTGCTTGCAAAAAATGTGCATTCTTGATTAATGGGAGAAAATTCTCTGTATGTTTATTAGCTACAGCCCATTAATTGTCTGGTTCACATTTTATAGATCATTGCTAATTTTTCGTGTCAGAAAAGTATATTAAAATCTCCCATTATGATTGACTATGAAAGGACATGAGAGAACTTTATGGAATGATGGTAACATTATATATCTTGCTGGGAATTTAGGCTACACAGGTGTATGCGTTTGTCAAAACTCAGCAAATGTACACTAAAGATTTGTGCATTTTATGGCATGCAAAATTTATTCCAAAAGAAAAACTTGCAACTAGTCAACTTTAGTTAATGAAGTCTTTAAGGGAAAGAAAACTGCAACTTACTTTGGAATGCATAAAAAATAAAATGGGTTAATTCATGGATAGAAAGACAGAGAGATGGATAGTTATGTGTAAAAGTCAATAGAGAGTAAAATGTTACTAGTGGGATTTAGGTATTAAGTACAGGCATGCCTTGTTTTATTGTACTTCGCTTTATGGGACTTTGCAGATACTGTATTTTTTTACAAACTGAAAATTTGTGGCAACCCTGCTTTGAACAACTCTACTGGCACCATTTTTCTAGCAGCATTTGCTTGCTTCATGTGTCTCTGTCACATTTTGGTAATTCTCACAATATTTCAAACTTTTTCATTATTATATTTGTTATGGTGATCTGTGATCAGTGATCTTTGATGTTACAACTGTAATTGTTTTAGGGCTCCATGAACCAAGAACATATAAAACAATAAACGTTGTATGTGTTTTGATTTCTTCACCAATTGGCCATTCCCCATCTCTTTCCCCCTACTCAGGCCTCCCTATTCCCTGAGACACAACAATATTGAAATTAGGCCAATTAATAATCCTACAATGGCTTCCAAGTGTTCAAGTGAAAGGAAGAGTCACACATCTCACTTTAAATCAAAAGCTAGAAATGATTCAGCTTAGTGAGGAAGGCATGTTGAAAGCCAAGGTAGGCCAAAAGCTAGGCCTTTTGTGCAAACAGTTAGCCAAGTTGTGGATGCAAAGGAAAAGTACTTGAAGGAAAGTCCTACTCCAGTGAACACATGAATGGTAAGAAAGTGAAACAGTCTTATTATGAGGAAATCTTTAGTGGTCTGCGTAGAAGATCAAAGCAGCCACAACATTCTTTAAACCAAAGCTTAATCCAGAACAAGGCCCTAACTCTCTTCAGTTCTGTGAAGCCTGAGAGAGGTGAGCAAGCTGCAGAAGAGAAGTGTGAAGCTAGCAGAGATGGTTCATGAGGGTGAAGGAAAGAAGCCCTCTCCATAAAAGAGCAAGCTGAAGCAGCAATTGCTGATACAGAAGCTGCAGCAAGTCATCCAGGAGATCTCGTGGAGATCATTAATGAAGGTGCCTGCACTAAACAGATTTTCAGTGTAGACAAAACAGCCTTCTAGTGGAAGTCCAAACTCTACCGCCTGAGCAGCAAGAGCTCCTCACAAGCCTCTCTTCACTTAGACTGTGTCACAGGAATGACGTGACCACTGAATGCCCCCTGTCCACTAGGAACCACATTCAGTGCTTTCCATCCATCATTTTCTTTCTTTCCACCACCTGAGGTAAGTACAGTAATAATCTCCCTGGGGTGCCTGGCTGGCTCAGTCAGTGGAGCATGGGATTCTTGATCTCAGGGTTGTGAGTTCGAGGCCCACGTTGGGTGTAAAGACTCCTTAAAAATAAAATCTTTAGGGGTGCCTGGGTGGCTCAGTCATTAAGCGTCTGCCTTCAGCTCAGGTCATGATCCCAGGGTCCTGGGATCAAGACCCGCATCGGGCTTCCTGCTCTGCGGGAAGCCTGCTTCTCCCTCTCCCACTCCCCCTGCTTGTGTTCCCTCTCTCGCTGTGTCTCTCTCTGTCAAATAAATAAAAATCTTTTTAAAAATAAAATAAAAAATAAGGAATATTACATAAACTTAGTTGATAATGCAGCAACAGGGCTTGAGAGGATTGACTCCAATTTTGTTAGAAGTTCTACTGTGGGTAAAATGCTATCAAACAGCATCACATGCTACACAAAAATCATTTGTAAAGGGAAGTGCCATTAGCTGTGGCAAACTTCATTGTCTTCTTTTAAGAAATTGCCACAGCCACCTCAACCTTCAACACCACTACCCTGATTGGTCAGTAGCCATCAACATGGAGGCAAGACTCTCTACCAGCTAAAAACTTGCTGAAATCTCAGATGAGGGTTAGCATTTTTCAGCAATAAAGTAATTTTTAATTAAGGTATGTGCATTGATTTTTAGACCTAATGCTATTTCACACTTAATAAACTACAGTGTAGTGTAAACATAACTTTTATATGCACTGAGAAACCAAAGAAATTATTTGACTCCTTTTCTGGCAATACTTCCTTTTTTGTGGTGGTCTAGAACTGAACCTGCACTATCTCCAAGGTATGCCTGTATTTGGGTGTACACTGTAAGATTGTTTCAACTTCCAGGACTTTGAAATTTTTCATTAAGAAATGTTGATGAAAAGCTCTTCTATCATGATTGTTGATTTGCCAATTTCTCCTTGTGAGTCTGTTGATTTTTGCTACATATATCAAGACTAAGTTATTAGATTGATACTAGCATTCTTTTGGCAATTATTTCCCTGGTATATACTCTTTTACCTTTAGTTTTTCTGTTTCATTATGTTTTTGGAGTGTTTTTTGTAAAAATCAAAAAGCTTCAAAAAAGATATTCATTATAGGAGTCTCTGTCTTATAATAGATAAAAATTAATCTGTTTATATTTATTGTGCTTATTGATCAATTTGAATTAATTTGTGCCAATTTTGTGTTTTACACTTATTATACTTTTATACTATACATTTATTATACTTTACTTCACCTGTTTCTTTTTTAATATATTTTATTTTATTTTTTATTTTTTTTAAAGATTTTATTTATTTATTTGACAGAGAGAGACACAGTGAGAGAGGGAACACAAGCAGGGGGAGTGGGAAAGGGAGAAGCAGGCTTCCCGCAGAGCAGGAAGCCCGATGCGGGTCTTGATCCCAGGACCCTGGGATCATGACCTGAGCCGAAGGCAGACGCTTAACGACTGAGCCACCCAGGCACCCTTAATATATTTTATTTTTAAGTAATCTCTACACCCAATGTGGGGCTTGAATTTACAACCCCAAGATTAAGAGTTGCATGGTCTACCAAATGAGCAAGCCAGGCACACCTTCTCTTTCTATTTCAATAGTCTAGTTTTCTTTTCTTTTTTATTTTTTTTAAATGTATTTATTTGAGGGGGTGCAGAGGGAGAGGGGCAGAGGGAGAAGGAGAGAGATAATGAAGCAGTCTCTGTGCTGAGTGCAGAGCCCAACTCAGGGCTTGATTTCACAACCTTGAGATCAGACCAGAGCCAAAACCAAGAGTTGGACACTTAACCAACTGTACTACCCAGGCACCCTGGTCTAGTTTTCTTTATTCTTAGTTTTCCTTCTGTGGGTTTGGAAGATTTATAATTCATACCTTGTGAGACACTTCTCCAGTTACCATTTCCTAGGAGAATCCTCTTGGTTTTCTTTCCTTTTTTTTTTTTTTAAGATTTTACTTATTTATTTGACAGAGAGAGAGCACAAGCAGGGGGAGCGGCAGGCAGATGGAGAGGGAGAATCAGGCTCCCCGCTGAGCAGGGAGCCTGATGCGGGACTTGATCCCAGGACCCTAGGATCATGACCTGAGCCAAAGGCAGATGCTTAACTGACTGAGCTTCCCAGGTGCCCCCTTGGTTTTCAATACCAGAACTCCACACTAACTTTCTATCTTTGAATGCAACATTTTCTGTCCCATATTTATGTAAGGAAATTTTATATTTACATTCCCAAAACTCAGTGCAATGTTTTAAACAAAACTCATTGTAGAAAATGTTTTCAGATAATTTCCAACCACTATTGGTAGGATATCAGAATCAAGTATTCTTTCCAAAGTGTGCCTTCCTGTCAACAAAAGGGGTGAGAATTTCAAAAGTTGTTGGTGCTAAGAGAAGCATCACTGTGTTATGCTACTGCATAAAAACTTGTTTGCTAAAGCTGTATTATTTGTTTGGTGGTTAGGAAGCAATGGTTTTTGGATTCTGTGTGTGTGGGGGGTGGTAAAATATACAGTAAAAATTTATCCTTTTAACCATTTTAAGAGGGGGGAGGGGCAGAGGGAGAGGAAGAGAGAGAGAATCTTAAGCAGGCTCCACACCCAGCACAGAGCCCAACACAGGGCTCAATTGCACGACCCTGTTATATGAGCTGAGCCAAAATCAAGAGTGGGATGTTTAACTGACTGAGCTACCCAGGCGCCCCATCTTTTAACTATTTTTAAGTGTACAATTTAGTGGCATTAAGTACATTCACAATGTTGTGTAACCACCACCACTTCCATTTCCAGAACTTTTTTATCACCCCAAACTGAAACTCTGTACCAATTAAACAATAACTCCTTAATTTTCCGATGTCCCCTGGCTCTTGGTAACTTCTCTTCTACTTCCTGTCTCTATGAATTGGCCTATTCTAGGTACCTTATCTAAATGGAATCATACAATATTTGTCTTTTTTTTTAAAGATTTTTTTATTTATTCATTCGAGACACAGAGATATATATAGAGAGAGAACATGAGCAGGGGGAGAAGCAGAGGGAGTGGGAGAAGCAGGCTCCCTGCTGAGCAGGGAGCCCGATGCGGGACTCGATCCCAGGACTCTGGAATCATGACCTGAGCCAAAGGCAGACATTTAACCATCTGAGCCACCCAGGCGGCCCAATATTTGTCTTTTTGTGTCTGGCTTATTTTACTTAGCATATATTTTTTTAAGATTTTATTTATTTATTTGACAGAGAGAAACACAGCGAGAGAGGGAACACAAGCAAGGGGAGAGGGAGAAGCAGGCTTCCCGTAGAGCAGGGAGCCCGATGCGGGACTCAATCCCAGGAGCCTGGGATCATGACCTGAGCCAAAGGCAGACGCTTAACGACTGAGCCACCCAGGCGCCCTAACTTAGCATATTTTTTTAAAGATTTATTTATTTGAGGGGAGGTGCAGAGGGAGAGGGAGAGAGAATCAAGCAGACTCCACACTGAGCAAGGAGCCTCACTTGGGGCTCAATCTCACAATGCTGAGATCACTACCTGAGCCAAAACCAAGAGTTGGACGCTTAACTGACTGCACCACCTGGGCACCCCTTAGCATAATGTTTTTAAAGTTTATCCATGCTGTAGAGTGTATCAAAATTTCATTCCTTTGTAAGGCTAATATTCCATTTATGTATATATCACATTTTGTTTATCCACTTTTGTGGGTTTTTTGTTTGTGTGTTTGTTTGTTTCTCGTAATCTGTATGCCCAACGTGGGGCTCAAATTAATGACCCCAAGGTCAAGATCAAGAGTCACATGCTCGGGGCACCTGGGTGGCTCAGCGGTTAAGCGTCTGCCTTCGGCTCAGGTCACGATCCCAGGGTCCTGGGATCGAGCCCCGCATCGGGCCCCCTGCTCAGCCAGGAGCCTGCTTCTCCCTCTCCTGCTCCCCCTGCTTGTATTCCCTCTCTAGTTGTCTCTCTCTCTGTGTCAAATAAATAAAATCTTTAAAAAAAAAAAAAAAAGAGTCACATGCTCTACTGATTGAGCCAGCCAGGTGCCCCTTATCCACTTGTCTGTTGATTGACATTTGTGTTGTTTCCACCTTTTGTCTATTGGGAATAATTTGCAATGAACAATTGCTATGTATGGTGTACAAATATCCTGCTTTCAATTCTTTTGGGTATATACCTAGAAGTGGAATCCTGGATCATATGGTAACTCTATGTTTAACTTTTTGAGTAACCACCAAGCTGTTTTCCACAGCAGCTACACCATTTTACCTTCCAACAAGCAATGAACAAGGGTTCTAATTTCTTCACATCCTTTCCAATACTTTGTATTTTCAGTTCTTTGTATTTTTATAACAGTCATTCTATTTGGTTTGAAATGGTATCTCACTGTGATTTTAATTTGCATTTCTCTAATGATTAGGGAAATGTTAAAGGTCTTTTCATTTACTGGGGCACCTGGGTGGCTCAGTTGGTTAAGCATCTGCCTTTGGCTCGGGTCATGATTCCAGAGTCTTGGGATCGAGTCCTGTATGGGGCTCCCTGCTCAGCAGGGAGTCTGCTTCTCCCTCTCCCTCTGTCCCTCCCCTCCCACCCCACTCATGCTCTCTTTCTCTCGCTCTCTCTCTTTCTCAAATGTATAAATAAAATTTTTGAAAAAAATGTTTTCATGTGCTTATTGACCTTTCATGTATCTTCTTTAGAGAAATGTCTATTCACATCCTTTTCTCATTTTTAGATTGGGTTGTTTATTATTGAGTTGTAAGAGTTCTTCATATTTTCAGAATATTAATTTTCTTTTTTAAAAGTCAGATTTATTGAAGTATAATTTACATAGAGTAAAATTCACTCTCTTCAGTATTAACAAACACGTGCAGTTTTGCAACCTCTGCCACAATTAAAATGCAGAACAGTTCTATCATCCCCCCAAATCTCCTACTGTCCCTTTGATGTTGGCTCCTCACCACAGTCTAAACCCTGGGCAACCACTTGTTTGTTTTCTATCCTCATTGGTTTTGCCTTTTCAACAATGTCACATAAATGGAATATACAGTATGTACCTTTTGAGTATGACTTCTTTAATGTGGCATAATGCAATTTGCCATTCAAACATGCTGTTGGGTATATCACTCATTGGTTCCTTTTAACTGCTGAGTTATTGAGCCACTGCAGAGATGAACCACAGTTTATCTATTTACCCAGTTGAGAACCATTTGGGTTGTTTCTACATTTTGACAATTATAAATAAGGCTATTATAAACATACATGTATAGATTTTTGTATGAATGTAAGTTATCATTTCTCTAGGGTAAATACCTAGAAGTGAGATTGCTGAGTCACGTGGTAAGTACATACTCAACTTTATGTAAGAAACTGCCAGTTTTCCAGAATGTACCATATTGCATTCCACCCAGGAAGGTCTAAGTGCTCCAATTGCTCCACATCTTCACTAGGACTTGGTATTTTTTGTTTAATTTGAGCCATTTGAGTGGGTATCTCATAATGGTTTTAATTTACATTTCCCTAATAACTATGATGTTGAGCGTCTTTTCATGTACTTATTTTCTTCATTGAAGTGTCTGTTCAAATCTTTTGCCTATATTCTACTGAGCTTTTGACTGTCTCATTTTACGGTTTTGAGAGTTCTTTGTATATTGTGGATACAAGTCCTTTATTAGATATGTGTTTTGAAATTATTTCCTCCTAATTTGTGACTCATCCTTTTATTCTTTTAACAATATCTTTTGAAGAGCAAAGGTTCTTAATTTTGAAGAAGGCTAATTTACCTTTTTTTTTAATTTTATGGATTATATTTTTTATGTAATATCTGAGAAATTCTCGCCTGATCTAGGTACTAAAAGTATTCCTCTGTGTTTCCTCCCAGAATTTTTATAGTTTTTTACTTTAATGAAACTCCATAATCCATTTTATAGAGATTTATTTATTTATTTGAGAGAGAGCACGCAGGCAAGGGGGGGGAGGGTCAGAGGGAGAGGGAGAGAAATCCTCAAGCAGACTCCCCACTGAGCACAGAACCTGAAGTAGGACTCGATCCCAGTACCCGGAGATTGTGACCTGAACTGAAATCAAGAGTTGGACGCTCAACCAACTGTCACCCAGGCACCCCTCTATAATCCATTTTGAGTTAATTTTTATTTGTGATGAGAGTATAGGATTGAGGTTCATTTTTTGCATATGGATATCCAATTGTCCCGGCAATATTTTTTGAAAAGACCATCTTTTCTCCTTTGAAGAGCCTTTGCACTTTTGTTAAAAATAAACTGAACCTTGGGGCACCTGGGCATCTCAGTCAGTTAAGCATCTGCCTTCAGCTCAGGTATGATCCCAGGGATGGGGCCCTACATTGGGCTCCCTGCTCAGCAGGGAGTCTGCTTCTCCCTCTCCCTCTGCCCCCCACCTGTGCTCTCTCTCTCTCTCTCTCGCTCTCTATCTCAAATAGATAAATAAAGTCTTTAAAAAAAAATAAATTGGACCACATTGAGATACCTCTTCACACCCACTAAGGTGACTAAAATTAAAAAGACAGATGATAACAAGTGTTGGTAAGAATGTGGAGAAATTGGAACCCTCATACGTTGATGGTGGGAATGTAAAATGGAGTAGCTACCTTGGGGAACAATTTGGAAGTTTCTCAAAATGGTAAACATAGTATTACCATGTGACCCAGCAATTACACTCCTAGCATAGGAGAACAGTGTCTAGGCCACAAACTTAGATCTGGGGCACAGAAAGCCTATAAGAAGCAGAAGTGATTGCTCCTGAGGAACTCTCAAAGATTAGCAGATGCCATGGAAAGAGATTCCCACATTGGTTCTAAACTGACCATCTGGAGCTTTACACACCCTAAGCACACAATTCAACTTAATTTAGGGACAACTGAATCCCCTCCATATGTCCCAAGCTCAAGTTCTTCCCAAGAGAAATAAAAACATATGTACATGCAAAAACTTGTGCACGATTGTTCAGACCACCATTATTCATGATAGCCAAAAAAAGGAAACAACACAAATGTCCATCAACTGATGACTACATACATACAATATAGCACAGCCATACAATGGAGCATTATTCAGCCATAAAAAGGAATGAAGTGCTAATATATGCCACAACACAGATGGACCTTGAAAACAAAATGCTAAGTGAAAACAGCTAGTCACAAAAGGACTACATATTGTAGGATATTATTTATATGAAACGTCCAGAATAGGCAAATCTATAGAGACAGAAAGTAGGTTGATTAGTGGCTACCTAAGCCTGGAGGAGTGGGCAAGTGAGCAATGATGGCTAAAGGGTATGAAGTTTCTTTTTCAAATGATTAAAATATTCTAAACTTAGATTTTGGTGATATTTGGAACAACTCTGTAAATATACTAAAGCCAAATGATTATATGTTTTAAATGAGTAAATTTTATTGCATGTGAATTGTATCTAAATAAAGATGCCTAAAAAAATAAATTGATCTCATATTTGAATTTTTTTTCTGAACGCTTATGTTCCATTGATCTGTGTCTATCCTTTCATCAATACCAGTTTATCTTGACCTCTATAGCTTTATATAAGACTTGAGATAAAGTAGTATGGGTCCTCCAACTTTGTTCTTTTTAAAAATTATTTTGACTATTCCAGTTCCTTTACTTTTCTTTAAAGATTTTATTTATTAGAAAGAGAGAGCCCAAGCAGGGGGGAACGGCAAAGGGAGAGGGAGAAGCAGGCTCTCCGCTGAGAGGGGAGCCTGATGCGGGGCTTGATCCCAGGACTCTGGGATCATGACTTGAGCCAAAGGCAGACACTTAACCAACTGAGCCACCCAGGTGCCCCAGTTCCTTTACTTTTCTTTCTTCCTTTTTTTTTTTTTAAGATTTTATTTATTTCTTTGAGAGAAAGAGCATGAGCAGGGGGAGGGCAGAGGGAGAGTGGCAGGCAGAGGGAGAGGGAGAAGCAGACTCCCCACTGAGCAGGGAGCCAAACTCAGGGACCCTGGGATCATGACCTGAGCCGAAGGCAGAGGCTTAACCAACTGAGCCACCCAGGCACCTCTACTTTTTTTTTTTTTTTTTTAAGATTTATTTATTTATTTATTTGACAGAGAGAGCCACAGCGAAAGAGGGAACACAAGCAGGGAGAGTGGGAGAGGGAGAAGCAGGCTTCCTGCAGAACAGCGAGCCCGACACGGGGCTCAATCCCAGGACCCCAGGATCATGACCTGAGCAGAAGGCAGACGCTTAACCGACTGAGCCACTCGGCACCCCAGCACCTCTACTTTTCAAACTAATTCTTAGACTTGACTTGTTGAGGGGAGGGGCCCAAGATGGAGGAGGAGTAGGAGACCTTAATTTCGACTGGTCCCAGGAATTCAGCTAGAGAGCTACCAAATCATTTTTAACACCTTGAACTCAACCCGAGATCTAAGAAAAGAATAGCTGCTACTCTACAAACAGAAAAGCGACCACTTTCTGCAAGGTAAGAAGTGTGGAGAGGTGAATCTGAGGCAATATATGGGAAGATAGACTGTGTGGCGGGGGGCAAGGGGGTGCAGGAAGCCTCCGTAAGCCGGCTACAGGAAAGTGATATAATAGTGGAGTGCAAAATCAGAACTTTTAGAAGTCTGCTCCGGGGAGGGACATCCCGCCTGAAAGGTGCTCAGGTGGCTATGTGGGGGTGGAACCCTATATGAGTCAGTGTGGTCTCAGGATCCCCAGGGTCACAGGATACCCCGGGGTGCCTGAGTGCAACAGAGTTCCCTGGCACTGGAGCAGGGAAGCCGGCTACAAACTGTAGGCCCAGGAGCGGGCACTCAGCTCAGGGTTGCCATAAACCATGAACCTGTCACCATCGGACAACTGCTCCCTGAGCAGGGGCCCAGCAAGCAGCAGAAGCAGCAAGACCCCTCCTTCTCCCCCAGGAGGAAGGCCGTGAGTGTGCGCTGCAGGAAGCTGTTTGGAGACTTGAAACAAGGTCATGTGCCCCAAAACGTTCGGCCACAAGCTGGGTGAGCACAGAGTGCAGACAGAGACCAGGGAGACAGGAATGATTGACTGCTTTTCTCTGAGGGCTTACTGAGGAGTGGGGCCCCTGAGCTTTCGACTCCCAGCCAGAGATTGAGGGGCCACCATTTTCATTCTCATCCTCTAAAGCTGCACAGAAAGCCTTCAGGGAACAAAAGCCATGTAGACTAAACCAGAGCCGATTACTTAGCCTGGCCTCTGGCAAGGGCGTTACAATTCCGCCTCCGGCAAAGACACTTGAGAATCAAGGCAACAGGCCCCTCCCCAGAAGATCAGCAAGAACATCCAGTCAAGACCAAGTTTACTTATCAATGAGAACTGCAAAACTCCAGCACTAGGTGAATACAAAAGATAGAATTCATAGCTTTTTCCCCATAATTCTTTAGTCTTTCAATTTTAATTTATTTTTATTATTTTCTCTTTCTTTTTTCAACTAATTTCTTTTATCAACTTTTTTAATTTTCATTTTTACAGTTACATTCTATCCCTTCATTGTATTTAATTTTATTTTTGTATATATATATATATATGTTTTCTTTCTTTACAATTTTGGAATGCACTTTCTTCTAACAGACCAAAATACACCCAAATCTGTTTATATCCGACCAAAATACACTCAGGATATAGCGTATTGCTCTGTTCTGTTCACCTGTCTGTTTATATCCCTTCGTTTTCGTTGTTGTTGTTTTTTCTCTTTTGTTTTTTCTTGTCTTTTAATTTTCATTTTTACAGTTACATTCTATCCTTTCACTGTATTTAATTTTATTTTTGTGCATATATAAGTTTTCCTTTCTTTATAATTTTGGGATCTAGCTTTCTAACAAACAGACCAAAACACACACAGGATCCAGTATATTGCTCTATTCTGTTCACCTGTCTTATTATATTCTCTGTTTTTTCTAATTTATTTTAATTAATTTTTTTTCAGTTATGGGTCTCTTCTGATTTGTTTAGTGTATATTTCTCTGGGGTTGTTGTTGCCATTTTAGTATTTTGTTCTCTCATTCATCTAGTCTTCTCTGGAAAAAATGACAAGACAGAAAAAGTCACCTCAAAAAAAAAGAACAAGAGGCAGGACTGACTGCCAGGGACCTACTCAGTATGGAGTAAGATGTTGGAACTAGAGTTCAGAATAACAATTATAAAGATACTAGCTGGGCTTGAAAAAAGCATAGAAGACACTAGAGAATCCCTTTATGGAGAAATAAAAGAACTAAAATCTAACCAAGTGGAAATCAAAAAGGCTATTAATGAGATGCAATAAAAAATGGAGGCTCTAGGGGCGCCTGGGTGGCTCAGAGGGTTAAGTGTCTGCCTCTGGCTCAGGTCATGATGCCAGGGTCCTGGGATCAAGCCACACATTGGGCTCCCTACTCAGCAGGGAGTCTGCTTCTCCCTCTCCCTCTGCCCCTTCCCCCTCTTGTGCTCTCTCTCTCTCACTCATTTTCTTTCTCTCAAATAAATAAATAAAATCTTTAAAAAAAAATGGAAGCCCTAACTGCTAGGATAAATGAGGCAGAAGAGAATTGGTGATATAGAAGACAAAAGGATGGAGAATAAAGAAGCTGAGAAAAAGAGAGATAAACAACTACTGCATCATGGGGGAGAATTTGAGAGATAAGTGATACCATAGAGTGAAATAATATTAGAATAATTGGGATTCCAGAGGAAGAGGAAAGAGAGAGGGGGGCAGAAGGTATATTGGAGCAAATTATACTGGAGAACTTCCCTAATCTAGGGAAGGAAACAGGCATCCAAGTCCAGGAGGCACAGAGAACCCCCCTCAAAATCAATAAAAATAGGTCAACGCCCAGACATTTAATAGTGAAGCTCGCAAATCTCAGAGACAAAGAGAAAATCCTAAAAGCAGTCTCAGGGTCCATAACCTACAAGGGTAGAGACATTAGATTGGCAGCAGACCTATCCACAGAGACCTGGCAGGCCAGAAAGGACTGGCATGATACATTCAGGGTGCTAAATGAGAAAAATATGCAGCCAAGAATACTTTATCCAGCTAGGATGTCATTCAAAATAGAAGGAGTGATAAAAAGCTTCCAGGACAAACAGAAACTAAAAAAAAATTGCGATCACCAAACCAGCCCTACAAGAAATATTAAAAGGGATCCTTTAAGCAAAGAGAGAGCCCAAAAGTAACATAGACCAGAAAGGAACTGAGACAATACACAGAAACAGTCACTTTACAGGTAATACAATGGCCCTAAATTCATATCTTTCAATAGTTACTCTGAATATAAATGGGTTAAATGCCCCAATCAAAAGACATGGGTGTCAGATTGGATAAGAAAGCAAGACCCATCAAGGGGCGCCTGGGTGGCTCAGTTGGTTGAACGTCTGCCTTCAGTTCAGGTCATGATCCCAGTGTCCTGGGATCGAGCCCCACATCAGGCTCCCTGCTCAGCCGGGAGTCTGCTTCTCCCTCTTCCCTCCCCTGCTTGTGCGCATTCTCTCTCTCTGTCAAATAAATAAATAAAATCTTTTAAAAAAAAAAAAAAGCAAGACCCATCGATATGCTGTCTGCAAGAGACTCATTATAGACCAAAAGATACCTCCAGATTTAAAGTAGGGGATGGAAAACCATTTATCATGCTAATGGACATCAAAAGAAAGCTGGGTCGCAATCCTTGTATCAGACAAATTAGATTTTAAGCCAAAGACTGTAATAAGAGATGAGGAAGGACACTATATCATAATTAAAAGGTCTATGCAACAAGAAGATCTAACAATTGTAAATATTTATGCTCCTAACATGGGAGGAGCCAATTAATAACAAAATTAAAGAAATACATTGATAATAATACAATAACACTAGGGGACTTTAACACCCCACTCACTACAATGGACAGATCATATACACAGAAGATCAACAAGGAAACAAGGGCTTTGAATGATGCACTGGACCAGATGGACTTCACAGATATATTTAGAACATTCCATCCCAAAGCAACAGAATACACATTCTTCTCGAGTGCACATGGAACATTCTCCAGAATAGATCACATACCGGGTTACAAATCAGGTCTCAACCAGTACCAAAAGATTGGGATCATTCCCTGCCTATTTTTGGACCACAATGCTTTGAAACTGGAACTCAATCACAAGAGGAAATTTGGAAAGAATTCAAATACATGGAAGCTAAAAAGCATCCTACTAAATAAATGGGTCAACCAGGAAATTAAAGAAGAATTTTAAAAATTCATGGAAAAAAATGAAGATGAAAACACAACTGTATGGGGCGCCTGGGTGGCTTAGTCGTTAAGTGTCTGCCTTCGGCTCAGGTCATGATCCCAGGGTCCTGGGATCGAGCCCCGCATCAGGCTCCCTGCTCAGCAGGAATCCTGTTTCTCCCTCTCCCACTCCCCCTGCTTGTGTTCCCTCTCTCACTGTCTCTCTCTCTGTCAAATAAATAAATAAAATCTTAAAAAAAAAAAAGAAAACACAACTGTACAAAACCTTTGGGATACAGCAAAAGCAGTCCTAAGAGGGAAGTATATAGCAATACAAGCCTTTCTCAAGAAACAAGAAAGGTCTCAAATACACAACATAATCTTACATCTAAAGGAGCTGGAGAAAGAACAGCAAATAAAGCCTAAACCTGCAGAAGAGAAATAATAAGGATTAGAGCAGGAATCAATGAAATAGAAACCAAAAGGACAGTAGAACAGATCAACAAAACTAGGAGCTGGTTCTTTGAAAGAACTAATAAGATTGGTAAACCCCTGGCCAGACTTATCAAAAAGAAAAGAGAAAGGACCGAAATAAATAAAATCATGAATTAAAGAGGAGAGATCACAACCAACACCAAAGAAATTCAAACAATTATAAGAACATATTATGAGCAACCATATGCCAACAAATTAGGCAATCTGGAAGAAATGGATGCATTCCTAGAGACATATAAACTACCAAAACTGAAACAGGAAGAAATAGAAAACTTGAACAGACCCATAACCAGCAAGGAAATTGAAGCAGTAATCAAAAATCTCCCAACAAACAAGAGTCCAGGGCCGGATGGCTTCCCAGGGGAATTCTTCCAAACATTTAAAGAAGAATCAATACCTATTCTCCTGAAGCTGTTTCAAAAAATAGAAATGGAAGGAAAACTTTCAAACTCTTTCTATGAGGCCAGCATTGATCCCAAAACCAGACAAAGACCCCACCAAAAAGAAGATTTACAGACCAATATCCCTGATGAACATGGATGCAAAAATTCTCACCAAAATACTAGCCAATAGGATACAACAGTACATTAAAAGGATTATTCATCACAACCAAGTGGGATTTATTCTTGGGCTGCAAGGGTGGTTCAACAGCCACAAGTTAATCAATGTGATACACTACATAAATAAAAGAAAGAACAAGAACCATATGATCCTCTCAATAGATGCAGAAAAAGCATTTGACAAAGTACGGCATCCTTTCTTGATTAAAACTCTTCACAGTGTAGGGATAGAGGGAACATACCTCAATATCATAAAAGCCATATACAAAAAGCCCATAGCCAATATCCTTCTCAATGGGGAAAAACTGAGAGCATTTCCCCTAAGGTCAGGAACATGGCAGGGATGTTCACTATCACCACTGCTGTTCAACACCATACTAGAAGTCCTAGCCTCAGCGATCAGACAACAAAAAGAAATAAAAGGCACCAGAATTGGCAAAGAAGTAGTCAAACTCTCACTCTTTGCAGATGACATGATACTCTGTGGAAAACCCAAAAAACTCCACTGCAAAATTGCTAGAACTCATACAGGAATTCAGCAAAGTGGTAGTATATAAAATCAATGCACAGAAATCAGTTGCATTTCTATACAATGAAAAAGAAGAAAGAAAAATTAAGGAGTCGATCCCATTTACAATTGCTCCCCAAACCATAAGATACCTAGGAATAACCCTAACCAAGAGACAAAGGATCTGTACTCAGAAAACTATAGAACACTCATGAAAGAAACTGAGTAAGACACAAAGAAATAGAAAAACGTTCCATGCTCACAGATTGGAAGAAAAAATATTGTTAAAATGTCTATGCTACTGGGCCCCTGGGTGGCTCAGATGGTTAAGCGTTTCCCTTCGGCTCAGGTCACGATCCCAGGGTCCTGGAATCAAGTCCCGCATCGGGCTCCCTCCTTGGCGGGGAGCCTGCTTTTCCCTCTCCCACTCCCCCTGCTCATGCTTTCTCTCTCTGTCAAATAAATAAATAAAATCTTTTTTAAAAAAGTCTATGCTACCTAGAGCAATCTACACTTTCAATGCAATCCCTATCAAAATACCTCAAAATACCATCAACTTTTTTCACTGAGCTGGAACAAATAATCCTAAAATTTGTATGGAAGCAGAAAAGACCCCAAATAGCCAAAGGAATGTTGAAAAAGAAAACCAAAACTGGGGCGCCTGGGTGGCTCAGTTGGTTGAGCGACTGCCTTCGGCTCAGGTCATGATCCTGGAGTCCCGGGATCGAGTCCCGCATCGGGCTCCCTGCTTGGCAGGGAGTCTGCTTCTCCCTCTGACCCTCCTTCTCATGCTGTCTCTCATTCTCTCTCTCTCTCAAATAAATAAATAAAATCTTTAAAAAAAAAAAAAAAAAAAAAAAAAAAAAAAAGAAAACCAAAACTGGTGGCATCACAATTCTGGACTTCGAGCTCTATTACAAAGCTGTAATCATCAAGACAGTATGGTACTGGCACAAAAACAGACACATAGATCAATGGAACAGACTAGAGAGCCCAGAAATGGCCCCCCAACTCTGTGGTCAACTAATCTTCAGCATAGCAGGAAAGAAGATCCAATGGAAAAAAGACAGTCTCTTCAACAAATGTTGTTGGGAAAATTGGACAGCCACATGCAGAAGAATGAAACTGGATCATTTCCTTACACCATACACAGAAATAGACTCAAAATGGATGAAAGACCTCAATGTGAGACAGGAATCCATCAAAATCCTAGAGGAGAAAACAGGCAGCAATTTCTTTGACCTTGGCCACAGCAACTTCTTCCTAGACACATCTCCAAAGGAAAGGGGAACAAAGGCAAAAAATGAACTATTGGGACTTCATCAAGATAAAAAGCTTTTAGGGCGCCTGGGTGGCTCAGTTGGTTAAGCGACTGCCTTCGGCTCAGGTCATGATCCTGGAGTCCCGGGATCGAGTCCCACGTCAGGCTCCCTGCTCGGCAGGGAGTCTGCTTCTCCCTCTAACCCTACCCCCTCTTGCGCTCTCTCTCTCACTCTCTCTCTCTCTCAAATAAATAAAATCTTAAAAAAAAAAAAAAAACACAAGATAAAAAGCTTTTGCACAGCAAAGGAAACAGTTGAGAAAACCAAAAGACAACTGACAGAATGGGAGAAGATATTTGCAAATGACATATCAGATAAAGGGCTAGTATCCAAAATCTATAAAGAACTTATCAAACTCAACACCCAAAGAACAAAGAATCCAATCAAGAAATGGGCAGAAGACATGAACAGACATTTCTCCAAAGCAGACATCCAAATGGCCAAGAGACACCTGAAAATGCTCCACATCACTCAGCATCAGGGAAATACAAATCAAAACCACAATGAGATATCACCTCACACCAGTCAGAATGGCTAAAATTAACAAGTCAGGAAAGAACAAATGTTGGTGAGGATGCAGAGAAAAGGGAACTCTCTTACACTGTTGGTGGGAATGCAAGCTGGTATAGCCACTCTGGAAAACAGTATGGAGGTTCCTCAAAAGGTTGAAAATAGAGCTACCCTACAACCCAGCAATTGCACTACTGGGTATTTACCCCAAAGATATTTAAATGTAATTAATAATTCAAAGGGACACCTGCACCCCAATGTTATAGCAGCTGTGTCCACAATAGCCAAACTATGGGAAGAGCCCAGATGTCCATCAACAGATGAATGGATAAGGAAGATGTGGTATATATATACAATGGAATATTATGCAGCCATCAAAAAATGAAATCTTGCCATTTGCAACAACCTAGATGGAACTAGAGGGTATTATGCTAAGTGAAATAAGTCAATCAGAGAAAGACAATTATCATATGATCTCACTGATATGTGGAATTTAAGAAACAAAACAAAGGAACATAGAGGAAGTGAGGAAAAAATAAAAGAAGATGAAACCAGAGAGGGAGACAAACCATAAGAGGCTCTTAATCATAGGTAACAAACTGAAAGTTCCTGGAGAGGAGGGGAGTGAGAGGATGGGGTAACTGGGTGCTGGACATTAGGAGGACATGTGATGTAATGAGCACTAGGTATTATATAAGACTGATGAATCACTGACCTCTACCTCTGAAACCAATAATACATTATATGTTAATTAATTGAATTTAAATTTTAAAAAATTTAAAAATGTAAAAAAAAAGGAATTGACTTGATGTCTACCAAAATTCCTGGTGGAATTTTGAAATGGATTGTATTGAATCTATAAATCTCTTCAGGAAGAATTGACATCTTAATAATATTGAGTCTTCTAATCTGGAAACAATGTATATCTTGCCATTTGCCTCAGTCTTCTTTTATTTCTTTCATCGGTATTTTGTAGTTTTTAGCATACAAATTTTACACAGCGTTTGTTAGACTTACACCCATGTCATGGTTTTTTTGGTGCTATTATAAGTGGTACTGTTTTTTACACTTCCATTTCCGATTGTTCATTGCTATTATATGGAAATATAAATACAATTGATTTTTGTATGTTGATCAGGTATCTAATGCCCTTGCTAAATTGCTTATTGGTTCTAGTAGCTTTTTCTGTTGATTTGCTGGGATTTCAACAACCAGTGGGTCAAAGAATAAATCAAAAGGAAAATAAACATGTTTTTTAAACAAATGAAAATGGAAGTACAACATACCAAAACTTATGGGATGCAGCAAAAGCAACCCTAAGAGGAAGATAAATACCTACATTAAAAATAAAGACAGATCTCAAATAAACAGCCTAACTTTACACCTCAAGGAACTAGAAAAACAAGAACAAACTAAGCTCAAAGTTAGCAAAAGAAAGGAGATAACAAAAATCAGAGCAGAAATAAATGAAGCAGAAAATAGAAAAGCACCAGAAGAAATCAACAAAGCTAAAAGTTGGTTTTCTGAAAAGATAAATGTGTTTTAAAAACCTTTAGCTAGACTTACCAAGAAAAAAAGAGAGGACTCCCATAGATAAAATTAGAAATGAAAGAGGATACATTACAAGTAATATCACAGAAATATGAAGGATAAGAGACTACTATGAAAATTACATGTCAACAAATTGGATAATCTAAAAAAAGGGATAAATTCATAGAAACATACAATCTGCCAAGACTGAGTCATGGGGGCGCCTGGGTGGCTCAGTCAGTTAAGCATCTGCCTTCGGCTCAGGTCAGATCCCAAGGTCCTGAGATCGAGTCCCACATCAGGCTCCCTGCTCAGCAGGGGGCCTCCTTCTCCTTCCCTCTGCCCCTCCCCCTGCTTGTGCTTTCTCTCTCTCTCTCTGTCAAATAAATAAATAATTAAATCTTAAAAAAAAAAAAGACTGAATCATGAAAAAAGAAAATCTGAAAAGACCAATAGCAAGTAAGGATATTGAGTCAGTAATCAAGAACGTCCCAACAACAACAAAAAATGCTGGGGACCAGAGGGCTGCATGGTTAAATTCTATATTTAAAGAAGAATTAGTGTCAATCCTTTCTAAACTCATCTAAGAAGCTGAAGAGGTGGGAACACTACCAAACTTATTTTATGACAAGCATTACCCTGATATCAAAGCCAGATAAGGATAATACTAGAAAAGAAAACTACAGGCTAAAATCCCTGGTGAACATAGATGCAAAAATCAGCAAACTGAGTTCCACAACACAGTAAAAGGATCATACACCATCATCAAGTGGGATTTATCCTTGGGATGAAAAGATGCAAATCAATAAATATAACATACCACATTAATAGAATGAAAGATAAAAATCATATGATCATATCATAGATGTAGAAAAAGCCTTTGACAAAGTTCGACATCCTTTCGTGATAAAATCTCTCAACAAACTGGGTATGGAAGGAACATACCTCAACTTAATAAAGGCCATATATGATAAACCCACAGCTAACATCACACTCAGTGGTATAAAGGCTGAAAGCTTTCCCTCTAAGATCAAGAACAAGTGTATCCACACTCACTACTCCTATTCACCATAGTACTGGAAGTCCTAGTCAGAGCAGTTAGGCAAGAAAAGTAAATAAAAGGCATTCAAATCAGAAAGAAAGTAGTAAAATTATCTGTTTGCTGATGGCATGATCTTCTATATAGAAAAATCCTAAGGACTCCCAAAACTGGGGCACCTGGCTGGCTCAGTCTGTAGAGCATGAGACTCTTGATCTCAGGGCCATGAGTTTGTGCCCCACATTGAGGGTAGAGTTTCCTTTAAAAAAAAAAAAAGGCTCCAAAAGCTGTAAATAATAAATTTATTTACATAATAAATAAATAGTAAATTCAGTAAAGTTTCAGGATACAAAATCAACATATAAAATTCAGTCACATTTATACGCAGTAGCAATGAACTATCTGAAAAGGAAACAATTCCACTTAGCATCAGAAACAGTAAAATACTTAAAAATAAATTTAACCAAGGAAGTGAAAGATATATACACCCAGAACTACAAGACATTGATAAAAGAAATTGAAGAAGACACACATAAATGGAAAGCTATCGCATGTTCGTGGATTAGAAGAGTTAATATTACAATGTCCATGCCACCCAAAGTCATCTGTAGATTCGATGTAGATGTAGATGGATCTTCATCAGGATTCTGGTGAAGTTATGGAAAAGCAGGAATTCTCGTTCATTGCTGGTGGGAATGCGAATTGTTCTGCTACTTTGGAAGACAGTTTGGCCAATTCACATAAACATAAACATATTCTTACCATACCAGCCAGCAATCACACACTTTGGTATTTACCCAAAGGAGTTGAAAATATATATCCACACAAAAACCTGCACATGGATGTTTATAGCAGTTTTATTCATAATTGCCAAAACTTGGAAGCAACCAAAAATGTCCTTCAGTAGGGGAATGGATATATAAACTGGTAAATCCAGACAATGGAATACTATTCAGTGCTTAAAAAGAAATGAGCTAGCAAGCCATGAAAAGAAATGGAACAACCTTAAATGGACATTACTGGTAGTGAAAGAAGCCAATCTAAAAAGGCTACATACTGTTTGATAACAACTATACGACATTTGGAAAAGGCAAACTATGGAGACAGTGGATTATAGAATATTCTACAGAGATATGTCACACTTTGGCGGGGCCTGTGGATATCATCAATTCTAGACCAGCTTTTAAAATAATTTCTTTGCGGGCGCCTGGGTGGCTCAGTTGGTTAAGCGACTGCCTTCGGCTCAGGTCATGATCCTGGAGTCCCGGGATCGAGTCCCGCATCGGGCTCCCTGCTCTGCAGGGAGTCTGCTCCTCCCTCTGACCCTCCCCCCTCTCATGTGCTCTCTCTCTCATTCTCTCTCTCTCAAATAAATAAATAAAATCTTAAAAAAAAAAAAAAGTTTTAAAATAATTTCTTTGCTTGGGATGCTAATCCTAATGAGATGGAATGGATTCTGACCCTCTTTGCATCTTTGCATGTACAGCAGAGATTAAAGAATCTTTTTTTTTTTTAAGATTTTATTTATTTATTTGAGAGAGAGAGACACAGCGAGAGAGGGAACACAAGCAGGGAGAGTGGGAGAGGGAGAAACAGGCTTCCCGCGGAGCAGGGAACCCGATGTGGGGCTCGATCCCAGGACCCTGGGACCATGACCTGAGCCGAAGGCAGACGCTTAACAACTGAGCCGCCCAGGCGCCCTGAGATTAAAGATTCTTAGGTTAACTTTGTGACTCAACAATGACATCAAGGACCCATGAATTTCCATCTTTCCCCTCTGCAATCCGTCTGTGATAGTCTTCATCATTGTCATAAACTGGCTGAAGCGGACATGGCACTGAATAAAGAAGAGGAAGAGGGCATTTCTTTCCATGTATCCCTTGCTATTAGGGTGGGGAACCTTTCCCAGAGTCCCTTTGCAGACTTTTCCTCAGGTCCCATTGGCCAGGACTGGGTGACCTGCCTATATCCTATCCATGAGAGAGGCAGGAAAAGTGAATCTGGGCATTTTCTAATCTCTCTCCTGGGAGGTGAGCTCTTCCAATAGTGAAGAAAGAACACGTAGGAGGAGGAAAATGCTCTTTGGTAGGCAACATTTCCAAACATTTCTGGGAGTGTGCACTTGGAGAAAAGATATTTTGTCACTTAGTCTACCATATTGGCTGAATTCAGTATTACTTTTATGATAAGATAGGACTAATTTATTTTTTTAAAAATCTGTCCCAAGGAGCCAAGCCATTTTAACTAATCTCCTAGCTATCACCTATAGCAAAAAACCAAATCTATTTAGAAAGCCCAACTTATTTGAGTGTTATTTTGTGCAATAAGGAAAAAACAAAATGTTGGAGGGGCTCCTGGGTGGCTCAGTCGTTAAGCGTCTGCCTTCGGCTCAGGTCATGATTCCAGGGTCCTGGGATCGAGTCCCACATCGGGCTCCCTGCTCGGCGGGAAGCCTGCTTGTCCCTCTCCCACTCCCCCTACTTGTGTCCCCTCTCTCGCTGTGTCTTTCTGTGAAATAAATAAATAAAATCTTAAAAAAAAAATGTTGGGGCTTTACAATACATTATTGCCTTTAATCCCTTCGATGACCCAATGAGATAGATGTCAACGTCCCTGTTTTACAGATAAGAAACCAGAGGCCTAGAGTATGCAGGTGCCTTGCTCAAAGTCACAAAGCCTAGAAACCCAGCACAGCCAGGTCGGCCTGGCTCTAAAATCTGTACTTTTCTTTGGGCCATTCTAACTCCTGTCTCCCCACCCCAGTTATTTGTTAAGGATCAGACCTGAAGATCAGGAAAGTTATTTCCTGGACTTCAACTGGGCCTAAGACATCCATCTTGAAGTCAGAAATAATCAGAGTAGGGTGTGTTATCAAGTAATCCACCCAACAGACCCTTGATTAGCAACCGAAGTGAAATTCTGCCAGACTATCTCTGGGGACACCATTTAGCAATATTAAATTGAGGGTGTAAATTAATCTGGCTGGAGAGTTCATTCCCTTCCTGATTCAAGCAACTGTCCTGCAAGAGATGTCCACTGAGGAACTCAGCCTCCTGGTCCAGATTTTCTGTAGCTGAGATTTCAGAAGGGCCAAACTTTCCCACAGCACTTAAACTGCTCTTCACTGGCATTCCACCCTCTGGGTTTGCTGTTTACCCTTTACCTTCCCTGAAAGACTGTGAGCAGCAAAGCCCAAGGATCTCCCGGAAGTTGGTCACCACTGACTTCCAGGACCTGCACAATACCTGGCACATAGGAGTGCTCTGTACAAGCTTATTTAATTAGTTGATAAATTAACAAATCATTGAAAACACTAGCATTCAGTTGTCCCCACATTAAGTTGAACTGTTTGTGCTCAGGGTCACAAAACTCCCAATAGTAAGGTTAGAGCCAGCAAGGGAACCTGCCTCAGTGGCGCTTGCTGGTCTTTGAGGGTTTTTCAGGAGCAATCACTGCTGCTCCCTATGCTCTCCTGCACCCCAGGTCTGAAGTTGTGGCTCACTGTTCCCTTGTGCTAGACGTCAGGCTTCCTTCCTCGCTGCCCTCACCTGGGTGACCACAAAAGCCTTCTAGATAGCAGTATTTCCTTAATACTAGGAGAGAGGGACCCTTGCTCTTGGTTCAGGCTTTACAGGGCACACACACACATGAAATTTTGGTAAAAACACACAGACACTTCTGTTATCGCTGATCCAGCGCTCAGTCCTGGAACTGTTGCGCCTATAATCCTACGCATCCACTCATGACTCAGGGCAAGCTCGTCCACATCTCTAAAGAAAAGACAACCACATCCAAATGGTTTTCTGTAGCTTGTGCCCGTGCTTACATTCAAGACAGACACTGTTTCCAGTTGTGGGGAGGATTCGAATGGTGGACTCACTTAGATAAGAGAAGAGACAAATCAATTAGTTTGTCAGATCCTTCCCCTGAGATAGCGTGAATGCAGTGGATTCTTGCACAACAAAGCACTGTACTGCCAAGTCTACAATATCTTGCTGCTTCCTGTGTTCCATTCTCTGGTTCCAGAGTGCTCACAAATTGCTTCTATATTCACAAGAGTTGCACATGGTATCTGAGAAATAATTTGCAGTATTGACAATTTTATTACTCTTAACTTTACATGCATGTTTGTCTAGATGTAACATGAGTGATATTTGATGCCAATTCTTTACATTGGCAATGTGATGGACACTGGTGTTGCAACTAGAGTTGCAAATAATTTTATTAAAATATTTAATGATATTTAATTATTTTTTTAAAGATTTTATTTATTTGAGAGAGAGAGTGCATGCACAAGCAGGGGGAGGGGCAGAGGGAGAGGGAGAAGCAGACTCCCCACTGAGCAGGGAGCCCGAGGTGGTGCTCAATCCCAGGACCCTGGGATCATGACCTGAACCGAAGGCAGACACATCACCAACTGAACCACCCAGATGCCTCAATATCTTATTAAGTTTTTAAAAAACTGCTATCAGGGGCACCTGGGTGGCTAGTCGGTTAAGCATCTGATTCTTGATCTCAGCTCAGATCGTGATCTCAGAGTGAGTTCGAGCCCAGCGTTGTGGGATCAAGTCCTGTGTCAGGTGCAGAGTCGGCTTGTCCCTCTCCCTCTGCCCCTCCCCCTGCTCACTCACGCTCTCTTTCTCAAATAAATAAATAAAATCTTAAAAAAAAAAACCCTAATTCCAGATTTCTCTAAATAATTTTGATTTTAAAATTTAACATTCACTTAATATAATTATATTTTGCCTTTTAACAATTTTGCATGTTTTAGGAAAAATATAACTTTTGAGAAAACACATGAACAATTAAAAATTTTAAATTGTGGGGCGCCTGGGTGGCTCAGTTGTTAAGTGTCTGCCTTCGGCTCAGGTCATGATCCCACGGTCCTGGAATCGAGCCCCACATAGGGCTCCCTGATCAGCGGGAAGCCTGCTTGTCCCTCTCCCACTCCCCCTGCTTGTGTTCCCTCTCTCGCTGTCTCTTTCTGTGTGTCAAATTAAAAAAAAAAATTGTTTTTTAATTGTAATATTTTACATTTGCTTAAATTATATTTTGGATGAAAATATATTCAAATTTCATATATTTTGAACAAATCTTTAACCTTATGATAGGGTTATTGTTAATAGGATATTTTATGTGAAAAACCTGACTTAAAATAATGTGATATTTCTGAAAGGACAGCAAGAAAGAGAATTTACTAGGATAAATACAAAATTATTTATAAATGATGTATCATTTTATTATTCTTCAAAACATCACAAGTCTATGAACAACACACTTATACAATTCACAATAATTAAGCCCAGTCATCTTGCGTTTTATGTTGACTTTCGGTCATATAAACTGTGGCTTTACACACATTTTTCTTTTTTTTTTTTAAAGGTTTTTATTTATTTATTTGACAGAGACAGAGAGAGACACAGCAAGAGAAGGAACACAAGCAGGGGAAGTGGGAGAGGGAGAAGCAGGCTTCCCGCCGAGCAGGGAGCCCAATGTGGGGCTCGATCCCAGGACCCTGGGATCACGGCCTGAGCCGAAGGCAGACGCTTAACGACTGAACCACCCAGGCGCCCTACACACATTTTTCAATTTTGACATTGTGAAGGTATAGTGTCAAGGTAGGAGGATAGAACACGTTTTATTAAACAGTTTCTTTGCCTGATATAACTGTTAAATACTTAAAGACCTGGTACAGGGGCCTCCACTGGTACTCTTGTCCCAGGTTCCGCACATGTTCTGGGTAAAGCTTCTAGCTGGTCTCTCTGCTTTTGTCCTGACTCCAAATCCAGTCTCCACTTGGAAGCCAGACAGTAATTTAATTGTTCCAAACAGGTATAGTCCATGTTACTCCCCCACGCTGGAACCTCCCCAGCAGCTCCTCGTTGTCCTTTAAAGAAAGTCTGACTTCCCAACGGAAGCCTGCAAGCCTGCCCCTTCACAACGTGACCCTTGCCCACCTCTCCCACCACTAATCTACCCTTCTTACTTTCAGTTTCACCTCTCCAGCTCCTGAAAGTATCCCTTCTCCTTTTCAAACACACCAAGTTCACTCCTGCCTTGGTATCTTTTCTCTAGCTCTTTCCCTACCCAGAAGGCTCTTCACAGATCTTCATGCAGCTTGTTCTTTCTCATTATTTAGGTCTCAGTTCAAAAGTTGCCTCCTTTGGGGGCCCCTGGCTGGCTTAGTCGGTGGAGAATGCGATTCTTGATCTCAGGGTCCTGAGTTCAAGCCCCACATTTGGCGTGGAGCCTACTTAGGAAGGAAGGAAGAAAGGATGAAAGGAAGGAAAAAAGAAAGAAAGTTGCCTCCTTTAAAAGGCTTTACTTTTTTTTTCCCCCCACATCTACTGAGCAATTACTGCATGCCCGGCACTATACCAAGTGCTCTATATCTGTTAACCCATTTAATTCTTCCAACAACCCTATGAGGCAGCTGGTTTATGACCTCAGAGAAATCAAGTGACTTGCTCAAGGCCACACAGCTGAGAAGTGGTGGTGCTGGGATTTGAACCCAGGCTCCAGAGTCCCATTCTTAATCCTGGGCTATGTTACCATTCTGGTCACCCAAAATAAGATAGCGCCCTTCCTGCCCTAGTCCCTGTCACATGACCTTGCCTTATTTCCTCATTTTGTCACTCTCTGAAACTAATTTGTTTGTTGTTTCTTTGTGAAGATGGGGACTTTTATCATCCTCACTTAGTACAGTTAACAGCAGAGCTAAGACTGGACCTGGCACATGGTATATATTTATTAAATATAAGTGTATATATTTATCAAATAGGTTAATAAACCATTGGGTTTAGCTTCTAAAAACAAAAAAAAAATGGTCCTGTTTGTTGACTTTTTTTATATCTTGATTTATTAGTTCAAAGCGGATGTAAAATTTTATTTACTTTTTTTTAAAGTTTTTTTTTAAATTTATTTATTTGACAGAGAGATAGCACAAGTAGGCAGAGCGGCAGGCAGAGCGGCAGGCAGAGGGAAAGGGAGAAGCAGGTTCTCCGCTGAGCAGGGAGCCCGATGCGGGGCTCGATCCCAGGAGCCTGGGATCATGACCCAAGCCGAAGGCAGCTGCTTAACCAACTGAGCCACCCAGGCGCCCCTAAAATTTTATTTACTTATTTAAAGATTTATTTATTTATTTGAGAGAGAGAGAAAGAGTGTGTGTGCGAGTGGGGGGAGGGGCAGAGGGAGAGAATCTCCAAGCAGACTCCTTGCTGATTGGGGAGCCCCATGTGGGGCTCGATTCATATCATACCTAAGATTTCCTTTAAAATACTCCAGGAAAGGGGTGCCTGGGTGGCTCAGTTCTTAAGTGTCTGCCTTCGGCTCAGGTCATGATCGTATAGGTCCTGGGATCAAGCCCTGCATCGGGCTCACTGCTCGGCGGAAAGCCTACTTCTCCCTCTCCCACTCCCTCTGCTTGTGTTCCTGCTCTCGCTGTGTCTCTCTCTGTCAAATAAATAAATAAAATCTTAAAAAAATAATAAAATACTCCAGGAAAATAGAAGTGTGGTAATAGAGGAACTAAGATTGGCAAAATATTGACCATTGTTGAGACGAGATGAGAGAACCATTGGGGTCATGATACTATTCTCTCTACTTTCATATGTTTGAAAAGCTCTTTAATAAAAACTGTTTTTTAAAACAGTTCATTATCCTTAGGACAACATAAACCCCAACCTTCAGGACACAAAAACTTGGTTGGTGTCTTCTGGTAGGAAAAAAGGAAAAAAATAAAACTAGATGTAGTCAGTTTTTTCTGTCATGAGGACAAATGTTAGGGGATTCCAAGGCAGACAGTAACTAAACCCTAAAAGCAAAGAAGAAAGTTCGGTACAGGCAAGATGACAGTGGACTGGGGTTCTGATTGATGAGTAGGAGTTCATCAAGCAAACAATAAAGGCATTCTAATAGAGGGCACAGTCCATCCAAAAGCACAAAAATATCAAGTGCTTAACATAGTGATCAAAGTAAGAGACTTTCAAGGGCGCCTAGGTGGTTCAGTTGGTTGAGTCTCTGATTCTTGGTTTGGGCTCAGGTCATGATTTCATGGGTGGTGGGATGAAGCCCTGTGTCAGGCTCCACACTCATCAGGGAGTCTGCCTGGGGGGGTTCTCTCCCTCTTCCCCTCTCCCCACTCACATGCTCCCATGTGCTCTCTCTCTCTAGAATAAATAGATAAATCTTTTTTTTAATTTATTTTATTTTTTTAATTAAAAAAATTTTTTTATTTTAAAGATGTTATTTATTTATCTGAGAGAGAGAGAGAGAAACAGCATGAGAGGGGAGAGGGTCAGAAGGAGAAGCAGACTCCCCCCTGTGCTGGGAGCCCCATGTGGGACTCGATCCCAGGACTCCGGGATCATGACCTGAGCCGAAGGCAGTCGCTTAACCAACCAACTCAACCACCCAGGTGGCCAATAAATAAATCTTAAAAAAAAAAAAAGTGGGATACTTTCTACCAAACTGGGTTAAACATTAGGGAAAATTGATCAGATCTCATTACAAGATGATGAGAGGTCCATGGCTCCCAGATTTAAGTTAGCGACTGTGTAATATCATCAAGGACCCAAGTTCTCTTCATGTCTTCACTCTGCCCTCTACAGCATGTCTGGCAGCGTTGACCTCAGGCCAGCTGTCCTCATGGTTGTAAGATAGTTGCTGCAGTTCCAGGCATGACAACTTGCACGTGAAGAAGAAATGGCATCTCTTTCTACCAACAAGGAAAGCTCTTTAGAAGCTCCCAGCAGACTTCCTGTAATGTTCCATTCTCCAGGAATGTGTCATTTGCCCAAATCTGAATCATAAGTGAGAAAACATGACCATCATGACCAGCTTGGAATGATCTTAATCCAGCTTTGATGCTGGACATAGAGACTGCCTCCCTTGTAGCACACAGCCTCTCAAAAGGTAGGGACTACATTGGGAAGAGCTTTGATGGCCGGCAAAGGAGTCTTGTCTTTATTCAAAAACAGTGGGGATCCAGTAAGTTTTTATTTTTATTTTTTTAAAAGATTTGATGTATTTATTTGACAGAGAGAGAGACAGCGAGAGAGGGAACACAAGCAGGGGGAGTGGGAAAGAGAGAAGCAGGCTTCCCGCTGAGCAGGGAGCCCGATGCGGGGCTCCATCCCAGGGCCCTGAGATCATGACCTGAGCCGAAGGCAGTCGCTTAACCAACTGAGCCACCCAGGCGCCCCCCAATAAGTTTTTATTTTTTAACTTAAAAAAAATTTTTTTAAGATTTATTTATTTGAGAGAGAGAGTGGGCAAGAGAGAGAGCAAGCACGAGCTGGGGGGGGGGGCAGGGCAGAGGGAGAGGGAGAAGCAGACTCCCCACAAGGCTCCATCCCAGGACCCCAGGCTCATGACCTGAGCCAAAGGCAGATGCTTAACCAATTGAGCCACTCAGACACCTCTCCAGTAAGTTTTTAAAGAGGAATTGATTTTATTATTTACAATAGCCAAGATATGGAAGCAGTCCAAATGTCCATCAATTGATGAATGCATAAAGAAGATGTGGTAAATATATACACAATGGAATATTACTCAGTCATAAAAAAGAATGAAGTCTTGCCATTTGCAATGACATGGATGGAGCAGAGAGTATAATGCTAAGTGAAATAAGTCAGAGACTAATACCATATGATTTCACTCATATGTGGAATTTAAGAAATAAAACAAACAAGCAAAGGGAAAAATAAGAGAGAGAAAGATAAATCAAGAAACAGACTCTTAATTTTAGAGAACAAACTAATGGTTGCCAGTGGGGAGGTTGGGGGGGCGGGAAATGGGTTAAACAAGTGATAGGGATTAAGAGGTGTACTTATCATGATGAGCACCAGGTGTTGTACAGGAGTGTTGAATTGTACATTGTACACCTGAAGCTAATAATACACTCTATGTTAACAAACTGAAATTAAAATAAAAACTTAAAATGATAAAAAAATAAAGAGGAATTGATTTGGCCAGATCTGTGTTTTGTAAAAGTATTGTTCTGGCTTAATTAGAGAATGGCTTGGGGAATGGGAGTCAAGCATGAATTAGAAAGACCAGAGGGTATTGTAGTCTTCCAGAAGAAAGATGATGGAATAAATGTCTTCCATCTGCCTCTCTGGATCCATTCTCCACCTTACTCCCCTTGCTTTCTCTCTATATCCCTCAGAGATTGACCTAGATAGACCACATTAAAGTTCCTGTGTCCTCTACCTTCTGGTAGTGTTCAGCCAATGGCAGAGGGATAAATGAGAATGAGGGGGTATTTATTCCTCCAGTTCAATTTTATGAGGTCACCCAGGGCTGGTTGGTCCCCTTGACGGAGGTCCTACCAAGGCCTCTCTAAGTAACTCTCTGTTTTGCTCATCCTCTTGGCTAGGGAAATAGTAATAGTTTCTTGTCACTAGTCTCAGGCACTACTTAGTCCCTCCTATTTTCCTCACACCATGCTCACACCTTTGTAACTAGTCCTTTCATTAGACTTCTCTCAATTTACCCAAATTTGATGTTCTATCCACTTTCTACTGGGACCCTGACTAATACAGGTGACAAGGGGCCATGGTTTCAAGAGACTCGTGGACGATCTGTAGAGCCGGTGACAGGACTTCTTAGTTATTTGCTTCCTTCAACGTGCAGCAGACAGACTGGACAAGCTGTCACCGAAGAGCACAGCACTGCTGGCTGGGGCATTCTCTCCCACAAAGTAGTTTCTCTAACTTGACACAAGGAGTAATAACAAAAGCATGAAATACCCTTCAGTATTTACCTTTTTCTCTATGTCACTAAAATTTTTGTTTGATTGCTTCTTTATAATATTTCTGTTACAGGATAGAGGAAACTTGCCCTTCAGTGCCCCAAAGGAGAAAGGAAAGTGCTAACTGGATGCCACCCCTGTCAATCATCTTGGGATATAAGAGGAGGCAGCCACTTCAAAGAGAAGAAGCAGGAAGTTGGTGCAGTTCAGAGTATAGTGAGGAAGAATTTTTCTGTCTAAACATCCTATAAGGGGCTCCTGGGTGGGCTCAGTCAGTTAAGCGTCTGCCTTTGGCTCATCATGATCTGGGGGTCTTGGGATCAAGTACCACATCAGACTTCTTGCTCAGCGGGGAGTCTGCTTGTCCTGCTCACTCTGCCCTGCTCATGCTTGCTCTCTCTCAAATAAATAAAAAAAATCTTTTAAAAACTAAAAAAATAAACATCCTATTAAGTGCAAAATATGTTGAAGTTCTAACCCCCCAGTACCTCAGAATGTGATTTCATTTGGAAATAAGATTTTTACAGAAGTAATCAAGTTCAAACCATGAGGTCACTGAAACCATAAAACTCCTAGAAGAAAACATAGGCAGTAAGCTCCTTGGCATCTGTCTTGGCAAGGATTTTTTTGGATTTGACACCAAAAGCAAAGGGAACAAAGGCAAAAGTAAACAAGTGGGACTATATCAAGCTAAAAAGCTTCTGCACAGCAATGGAAACCATCAACAAAGTGAAAAGGCAATCTATGGAATGGGATAAAATATTTGCAAATCATGTATCTGAAAAGGGGTTAATATACAAAATATATAAAGCATTCACACAACTTGAGAGCAAAAAACCAAGCAAACCAATTAAAAAATGGGCAGAAAACCTGAATAGACTTCTTTTTTCAAAGAAGACATACAAATGGTCAACTGGCCCATAAAAGGTGTTTAATATCACTAATCATCAGGTAAATCCAAATAAAACCACAATGAGATATCACCTCACACCAGTCAGAACAGCTAGTTTCAAAAAACAACAACAACAACAACAACAAAAACAGGAAATAACAACTGTTGGCAAAGATGTGGAGAAAAGGGAACCGTCATGCACCATTGTTGGGAGTGTAAATTGGTGCAACCACTGTGGAAAACAGTACAGAGGGAGAATGGACACCTTCCAATCCATAAACATAAAATCTCTCTCCTTTAATTTGAGACTTCCTTAATTTCTCAGCAAGATGTTTGTTATTTCCAGTGTCCGCAGATTTTCTTGGGGCTCTTTCTCCAAGGCTTTCTTCTCCCTGGTACTCTGCCCCCCAAATCCCAGCCGCTTGATAGCCTCAAACTCCAATCTTTGTTTCTTCTGTCCATTCTACGCTTGGGTTCTATACCATGTCTCACAGTCTGAAAAGTGTCCTCAGGGAGAGAACCATTGTGAATGTGGGACTCACCTTGTAGGCTTCTCTCCTCATGAATCATTGCTGGCGGGATGCCTGGGTGGCTCAGTCAGTTAAGCTTCTGCCTTCAGCTCAGGTCATGATCCCAGGGTCCTGGGATGGAGCCCTGCAGCGGGCCACCAGCTCAGTGGGGAGTCTGCTTCTTCCTCTCCCCCCCTCCCCCTGCTCATGCTCTCTCTCTCACTTTCTAGAAAAGACAAAAGAATCATTGCTTGCATTAGCTACTAACTAGTGCTGCAGTTGTTTAACATTGCCATCACTGCCCTTTTTCAGGGGCAGTTGGTGGCCTAACCAACTTCCTGAGGTTTGGGGTTTTTTGTTTTTTGGGGAGGTTTTTTGATGAGAAAAATAACAGAAGGATGAGTTGTAAGGCAGGAACACAGAATGAATTTGTAGGGATGGGTTGAGTGAAGAGTAATCAAAAGAGACAATGGCCTAGAAAAAGTGAATGGAACTCCCAGCACCCATCAGGAGAAAGCACATCCCTATTTAAGCTAAAATAATTGAGATTCAGATGATTCTGGGTATGTTTGGCATAGTCCTGTGCCTAGAAAACCCAATAACCCTGACTTCTTCTTTTTACTACAATAGCACTATTTTCAGCCCACTAAATTCTGAATGAGCCAGGCAATCTCCAGTGGGGGTGTTACTGGGCACTGGTTAATGTCAGCGTACATGAGAGGCACCCTGGGAGCCTGGTAAAGTGGAGGCTCTTGGGCCCCACTCCCAGGGCTTTGTTTGGTTGGCCAGGGGTGGGGTCCAGGAATCTGCAACTTTTTTTTCAATGCAGAGCTTGAACTCACAACTCTGAGATCAAGACCTGAGCTAAGATCAAGAGTCGGACGCTTACACAGCTGAGCCACCCAGGCATGCCTGGGAATCTGCAATTTAAAAAACTCTCCAATCAGTTTAATACAAGCATCCATGTTTCAGAGAAAGTTGTTTTCACGTACCAGTCAGGCAGTAAGAACCTATGGGGCACAAGGTTGTTCCAGGGTAATTTCATCAAGAGGAAGGAGAAGGTCTTATTGATCCTTGCATCCCAGCCTCAGCACAAGTCCTGTCACAGAACAGGACTCTTGGAGAATAGTTCGATGAATAAATGAGCTGTGGTCCCTGCACAATTAGCCCTAATACCACAGGGTGGGCACCATGGCAAGACAGTGCCCAGGGAAAGATTGTGCCCAGTGCCCAGGCCCAGCCTCCTTGTATGCAGAGTTCCACTACCTTAGCTGTGTACCCTTACTTCATACTTTCCATGCCTTGGTTTCCTTGAATGCAAAATGGAGTCAATTAAGGAGGAGCAAACGAGTTACCCTGTGAAAACATTACAAACTGTGCCTGACACGTAAGTACATTCTAGATACAAGTATAAACTATTAGCATCTTGATTAGTACTCTGTTGGCAGCTTCAGCAGGCTCCACGAATTGGACACCAATTATGTTTTGGGCACCCTGCTAAATACTTCACATACATTACTGCATATTGTCTTCCTAACCCTACGAGGCAGAGATTATTAGACCTATTTACCAGTGAGGAAACAGGCTCAGGAGAAATAACTTGTCCACAGTCACATGGAGCCAGATATCTGCCTCATGGCTATGCTATAGCAGCAGTTTTCAAAGTGGGGTTCCTGGATCAGCAGCAGCAGCATCACTGGAAATTTAGAGATACAAATTTGGGGGCCCAACCCTAAACCAGCAGAACCAGAAAATGTGAGGGTGTAGCCCAATGCTCTTTAACAAGCCCTATAGGTGTCTGATTGAGTTCTGATACAAAGTCAAGGCTGAGAATTCCTATGCTGGGAGACTGTGGGTGATCTGGCCAAACCAGATCATCTACAATTCCCAACATTTGGGAGGCCCACCAGGCTTCTCAGTCTCTAAATATAGAACATAAACTTAAGCAAATGAACTTAAGTGTATGTCAAGATGGAGACATCAACTTGAACATAGAAGAGTTGTTTTAAATGACTTTAAGACAGAGATTTAGGGGCGCCTGGCTGGCTCAGTCAGTACTGCAAGCAACTCTTGATCTCAGGGTCATGAGTTCCAGTCCCACACTGGGTGTGGAGCCTCCTTGAAAGAAAGAAAGAAAGAAAGAAAGAAAGAAAGAAAGAAAGAAAGAAAGAAAGAAAGAAAGAGGAGGGGCACCTGGGTGGCTCAGTTGTAAGCGTCTGCCTTCGGCTCAGGTCATGATCCCAGGGTCCTGGGGTCGAGCCCCGCATCGGGCTCCCTGCTCCACGGGAAGCCTGCTTCTCCCATTCCCCCTGCTTGCTTTCCCTCTCTTGCTGTCTCTCTCTGTTGAAAAGGAAAAATAAAATCTTTGAAAAAAAAATTTAAAGAAAAAGAAATAAATAAAATCTTAAAAAACAAAAACGTGGGGCTCCTGGGTGGCTCACTCAGTTAAGCATCTGCCTTTGGCTCAGTTCATGATCTCCAAGTCCTGGGATCCAGCTCCATGTCTGGTACTCCCCAGCTCAGGGGGGAGTCTGCTTTTCCCTCTCTCTCTGCCTCTCCCCCTACTTGTGCTCTCTCTGTCTCTCTCTCTCAAATGAATAAATAAAATCTTAAAAAAAAAAGAAAGAAAGAAAGAAAAAAGAAACAACAGAGATTTAATGCGGAATCTTTAGTAGGATATATCTTAAAGAAAAAAGAACTACAGGGGCACCTGGGTGGCTCAGTTGGTTGGGCGTCTGCCTTCGGCTTAGGTCATGATCTCAGGGTCCTTGGATCGAGCCCCGCATCGGGCTCCCTGCTTGGCGGGAAGCCTGCTCCTCCCTCTCCCAATCCCCCCTGCTTCTCCCTCTCCCACTCCCCCCTGCTTATGTTCCCTCTCTCGCTGTGTCTCTCTCTGTCAAATAAATAAATAAAATCTTTAAGAAGAAGAAGAACTACAAAGCAAACAAAAGCTGAATTCAGTAATCATATTATTATTTTTTATTTTTTTAAAAGATTTTATTTATTTATTTGACACAGAGAGAGAGACAGTGAGAGGGAACACAAGCAGGGGGAGAGGGAGAAGCAGGCCCCCTGCCTAGCGGGGAGCCCGATGCGGGGCTCGATCCCAGGACCCCAGGATCACAACCCGAGCCGAAGGCAGACGCTTAACAACTGAGCCACCCAGGTGCCCCAGTAATCATATTATTGATAATCATCTTGGTATTGTTATTTTAGAACTGTTAAAAATAAGACAACAGGCTCCAAATTGAGTTACTTATGTATGCTAAGCCCTACATAACCACACCAAATCTTAACTTAATTACAGTTTTGGCTCTCCCAGGAAGGCTAATGAAAAATTAAAGACACAAGAGGTACCGAAGACAAAAGACTGTCAGACTGACACGACTCCTCCTACTTCCTCTAGCCTTTACCTGAGCGCTCAGTCTCTTAATCCTCTCTCTGAATTGCCTTTCCACTCTGAAGAGACTAAAAAAACCTTAGAAGTCGGCCAAGTTAGTGCGGTCTTACAGCTTCAGCAGCTCAACACCAGAAACCTGAAACACCTCTGTCACCAGCTAGCGCCCCCTAGCTGACCTGTACTGCGCACCTGCTTGTACCCAACAACCTTGTCCCACATTTTTCCTTAAGCTCTTCTTTCCAGTTTATCTCTTAACTCAGGTGAAAGACCCAAGGGGCATAGCATCCTGTGATGGAAACCAAAACGACCCCTCAAGCGACAATGACTGCCAAAGAGCTCCTGCTGGCCCAGACCACCCAGACCAGTTTGAACTTAACTCCTGACTCATTCCTGTGCAGACAGACCATGGAGTGACCCATGGAGTGACAGTTACCTTTACCTCATTATAATACTAAAATCTCTGCCCAGTGAGGAGCACAAGCTTCATTTATGTAACCTACAATATATATATATATATGGGCATGTTTCCTTAAGGTGCACACGCCACCTTACGCCCACCTCTATATAGGATGACAAGGCTCCCCTATCTAAATATTCATCCTAACCTTAAATAAAAGATACCCATTCACCCTTGCTCGGGAAGTTATTCCCCGTAATCTCCTTATTTGCTGCAAATAAACTTTCCTTGATGTGATAACTCCGCCTGGTGTACTTTCTCTCTGTGACTTCACCAAGAAGCCAACTCAACATTAGTTTGGTTACACCTGGGCACTCTTGTGGGAGTCCATCACCAAAATACTGACCCAGAATTCAGTGTCTCATTTGTACTCAGCCAGGACACTGGAAAAAAGATTGTCCTCAAAGGTTTTATCTAATCCTTCCCCACCAACTCTGAATGCTCCCACATCTACCTTCGAAGGAAGACCCCCCTCCCTCATAGGGCCCCTCCCAGGGTTGATGGGACTCCAAGGGATTCTCCAGTAAACTGATAGCAGTTATTCCCTTAAAGAGCCAAGGGGAAACTAAAATTAATGGAAAATCTTGCCAAATTCTGGTAGATACCAGGGCTACACTCTCTACTTTATTTATTTATTTTTTTAAGATTTTATTTATTTATTTGTCAGAGAGAGAGAGCGAGAGAGCACACAAGCAGGGGGAGCGGCAGACAGAGGGGAAAGCAAGCTCCTTGATGAACAGGGAGCCCAAGCAGGGACCCCAGGATCATGACCTGAGCCGAAAGCAGACGCTTAACCGACTGAGCCACCCAGGCGTCCGTATACTCTCTACTTTAAACCCCACTTGCTTTTAGCCTGCAGATGGGATCCTGGGAAAATTGGCAGAAGCCTAAGGGTGAGAATTATCAGTGCAGGTCTCCTGGATCTCTGTGGAGCCTGGCTGAGAAAGAAGTCACAATTACACATTGTCCCTTCCTAAGTCTAGACACTTGGAACTTGGTTTTGGGGTAACCATTGGTTAGCAGTCATTTCTTTCCCAGGGACAGCTGTTGCCTTCTTGTTTGTTTTTTGTTTTTGTGGTGGCCAGCAAAGCAACGTTTCTTGAGCAATAGCAAAGTGATAGTACAAAGCTCACGAGGAGGGAGGAGACCTGAGAGCGTTGCTATGGGAGTTTCTAAGTCTAGGGGAATTTTATGGGCTTTTTGGCGGGCTGTTTTAATCTGATTAACCTTCCCTGCGCCTGTCATCCAACCAGGTTTTTGTCACCTATCTATCACAGGGGAAAGGGTGGAGGGCTCCTTCCAGGGTGGAGTAAAATCCTTTTAAGGGTGATTTCCTCTTAGGGTGGGGCCCCTTGTCCCTGCCTGCCTGCTTTCCAACTGTCCTTCATCATTTCCCCCTCTAAAGAGGTAACCCTAGACGACCGTAGCTACCTCCTGCTGGTCAGGGGCATTGGATGGAGCAGCAATCAAGGTTGCTCTCCTCCTGATCTATCAAAGGGTCCCCTGTAGATGTCTGGTTTGACCTCCATGTGAGGCTCCATCTGAGCCACCATTTGGAATTTGATGACCTTTATTAGTTAGTTATCCTTAATGATGATGGATATCCCAGACGAGCCCCATAAATGTTACAGGATTTTTTTTCTCCCTTGGCGCGCACTGCTTCGAAGAGCGGAGAGGTAGACCAGACAGAGTAGTGGGCGGCAGAGCAAGGTTTATTGAGCAATAGCAAAGTGGTAGTACAAGCCTCCCAAGGAGGAAGGGGACCCGAGGGGGTTGCCCTTGTCTCGGTTTTTGTCCTGAGAACTTGGCTTGGCTTTCTGCCTGCTTAGGGCACATAGGTTGTCACTTCTTGCAAGTGTAGGCAGCTCAGTAGTCAGGTTGGAAGCCCAAAAATATGGTCAGACCAGAAATGTGGGTTGCAGCTAGGGTCATACCAACTGTTGCCAGCCCTTGAGGGGATTGTCTTAAGTCCTTCTTTCTTTTGGCAGTCTTTGGGAGTGACTGGACCTGGGGAGGGCAGTATCTTTTGCACCGTCTTTGGGGACACTTCTTGCATCCATGAGGTTGTTCAATACTTTGTCCTGGATGAAATTTACAAGTTTCAAAGGATTTTTTAAGCAGCTCCAACTCTTTGAGGAATTAAAAACAACTGTCCTGAGTCTTTGCAAGAACAGAAGCAGCCCATCTATCCTTTTTACCAACCTGAAAATCTTTACTATTCATCTCAAAAGGCTTGTCGGTATTGTAAAAATTCTGGGTTTAGGAAATAAAAGTCTTCTTTTGAGGAACTTGCATTCTTTCTCTGTGCCTTTGAGATATAAATGTTCTAAGTGGTCTTCTCTAGGAGCTGAGAACCATCTGTTTGAAATGCAAACCTTAGGGAGGTAATTCTTACCAAGGCGGGGAGGGAAAGGCTATTTGGAAACTAGGTGAAAAAAGTCTTAAAAGCTTTCTTCACAAATATTACTAAAAATTTTAAGTCATCTGAACAGGTAACCTTAACTCATTCCATCTGTCTGAAACACAATTTGGATTCAACTTTTCTTTTCTTTTCTAAATTTCTTTTCTTTTTTTTAAGATTTATTTATTCATTTGAGACAGAGATACAGAGAGTGAGAGAGAGAGCATGAGCAGGGGGAGAGGCAGAGGGAGAGGGAGAAGCAGGCTCCCCGCTGAGCCAGGAGCCCAATGTGGGGCTTGATCCCAGGACCCTGGGACCACGACCCGAGCTGAAGGCAGATGCTTAACATCTGAGCCACCCAGGCGCCCCTCAACTTTTCTTTTATAATGTGAGTTTTGCATTATCATACTTGTCTCATGACTAAAATTTTTTTTAAAAAGCTGCAAGATCTCTGTTTGCATATATATGGTTATGCATGTCTGTATGTTATAGATGTGTGATTTATCGACCTCTGGATGTTATTGCCAAAATTGATTTGTAGACTGTTCTATTTAATTGACTTAAAGAAAATCAAACATTTATATAAATCAAGTATACTCTCAGAAATATAGAAAACTAACCCAAATGTTTCTTTCTTTTAAAGATTTTATTTATTGGACGTCTGGGCGGCTTAGTCGATTAAGCGTCTGCCTTCGGCTCAGGTCATGATCCCAGAGTCCTGGGATTGAATCCCGCATCGGGTTCCCTGCTCAGCAGGAGCCTGCTTCTCCCTCTGCCTGCCGTTCGCCCTGCTTGTGCTTGCTCTCTCTTGCTCTCTCTCTCTCTGGCAAATAAATAAAAATCTTCAAAAAAAGGTAAAGATTTTATTTATTTATTTATTTATTTGAGAGAGAAAGAGAGCACAAGCAGGGTGGAGGGGCAGAGGGAGAGGAATCCCAGGACCCTGAGATCATGACCTGAGCCAAAGTCAGATACTTAACCTACTGAGCCACCCAGTGCCCCTAACCCAAATGTTTTTCAAGTTCACATGATCTAGATAACTTTGGGGAGGTTAAGCTAGTTTAAATTTGTTGGTTTAATTAAAACAGGCATGGCTTTAGAGTTATGAGCATTAAAAATAATGCAGACATACAATTTTTATTCTACCTAGGTTTACCAAAAGTCAAATAAGCTCATGTTATCTCTGTTACAGAACTTGTCAGCAAGATAACTGGGGCACCTGGATGGCTCAGTTGGTTAAGCATCCTCTTGATTTCAACTCAGGTCCTGATCTCAGCGTCGTGAGATTAAGCCCCATTTAAGATTCTCCCTGTGGCCTTCCCCCAACCCCGACTCGCACGTGCACATTCTCTCTCTTAAAAAAAATATGAAATCCTGCCATTTGCAACATGTATAGAGCTAGAGTATAATGCTAAGCAAAATAAGTCGGTCAGAAAAAGATGAATACCATATGATTTCACTCACATGTAGAATTTAAGAAACAAAATAAACAAAGGAAATTAAAAAGTGAGGGGGGTGGCAAACCAAGAAACAGACTTTTAACTGTAGAGAACAAACTGATGGTTACCAGAGGAGAGGCTGGTGGGGGGAGGAGTGAAATAGATAAAGGGGATTAAGAGTATACTTAGGATGATGAGCAGTGAGCAATGTATGGAATGGTTGAATCACTATACTGTACACCTGAAGCTAATTTCACACTGTATGTTAACTCTACTGGAATTAAAATTAAAAACTTAAAAAATTTTAATATAAAATAAGTACAAAATAAGTATCTGATACAAAATAAGTATTTGGTTTTCTCTCTATTAAAAGGATAAAATTTGGGGGCACCTGGGTGGCTCAGTCATTAAGTGTCTACCTTCGGCTCAGGTCATGATCCCAGGGTCCTGGGATCGGGCCCCACATCGGGCCCCCTGTTCCCCCTCTTCCACTCCCCCTGCTTGTGTTCCCTCTCTCGCTGTGTGTCTCTCTGTCAAATAAATAAATAAAATCTTAAAAAAAAATAAAAGGATAAAGTTTTGTTGGACTATTGGTCTTCTCTTAGTAAGAAATCACAAAGGTTTTTCTTTACCTTTTAGATAAATCTACCTGGAAAGCAAA
Organism: Halichoerus grypus; assembly: GCF_964656455.1. Classification (NCBI taxonomy): domain Eukaryota; kingdom Metazoa; phylum Chordata; class Mammalia; order Carnivora; family Phocidae; genus Halichoerus; species Halichoerus grypus. The sequence goes on along the minus strand of NC_135712.1, from coordinate 166,547,208 downwards.
GATTTTGTGTCTTACCAAAATAATTTACTGTGCTTCATGTTGTCTCTATCAGGTCTTTGATTACTGAAGAAAACTTGGTTTTCTCAATATTAAAAGAGCTAAGGGTGTTTTGTTTTTAAACAACTATGTAACTTTCTGTATTTGCCTTCAAAGTCTTTGTCACTTTGATTAAACGGATTTTTTTCAAAATAAAATTTTACTTGGGGTGCCTGGGTGGCTCAGTCAGTTGAGCATCAGAATCTTGGTTTTGGCTCAGATCATGATTTCATGGTCCCTGAGATGGAGGCCCCTGTGTGGCTCCACGTTCAGTGGAAGTCCGCTTGGAAGAGTCTCTCCCTCTGCCCCCCCCCCCCCCCGCTTGCATGCTATCGTGAACTCACTCACTCTCAAATAAATAAATAAATCTTAAAAAAATATGAAGTTTTAATTATTTAAGTAATCTCTACACCCATTGTGGGGCTCAAACTCATGACCCAGAGATCAAGAGTCATACGTTCCTCTGACTGAGCCAGCCAAGCACCCCTAAATGGATATTTTTGACAAACTCCCCCTAAATCAAATTCTAAATGAAGTTTTTTTTTTTAATCTTGAACTAACTTTGAGAATTTCAGAGGGTCCCTAGAACATCTCAAAAGATTTGTTCTTTCTCCCTATAAAAAGGGAAAATGTTAAACTAGGTTTATTTGATTTATTAAATTACAAAGGAAGCATGCCAAATAGGAAGTGATGTTTAATCTGCTTAGTTTATATTTGTATGGGTATTTTTTTTTTTAAGATTTTATTTATTTGACAGAGACACAGCGAGAGACGGAACACAAGAACTGGGAGTGGGAGAGGGAGAAGCCGGCTTCCCGCCTGGCAGGGAGCCTGATGTGGAGCTCGATCCCAGGACCCTGGGACCATGACCTGAGCCGAAGGCAGACGCTTAACGACTGAGCCACCCAGGTGCCCCTGTATGGGTATGTTATTAACATACATGTTCCAGAACTTGTATAAAATTCCTAAAAATCTGATAGGCCCTGGCTTAATATTATCAGTTAAAATTTCAGGTATTGGGGCGCCTGGGTGCTCAGTCCATTAAGCATCTGCCTTTAGCTCAGGTCATGATCTCAAGGTCTTGGGATTGATTCCCCATGTCAGGCTCCTGGCTTAGCAGGGAGTCTGCTTCTCCCTCTGCCCCTCCCCCCTGCTTAACCAACTGAGCCACCCAGTGGCCCTGGGAGCTGTTTTTAAAGGGGGAAGATAAGGAGGTGTGGCGGCATATGAAATTTTCCCTTTTTTGGTAACTGTGTCTGGTTGTAAGTAGCCCATTGGTTAGGTAGGGCCTATGGATATTTTGAGGTGTGTCCCCTGGTGGGCCTGTCTGTATTCTGCCAGGGGGTCGCTGTGGTCCCTTTCTACATTCCATTGCTCAAGCCTATTTGCCTAAAAGCAGCCTCTACATTTTAGGATTCTTTTCTCCACCTTTTCCCTTCTCCTAACCTGTAAAGATAATGCCATTGTGCCTGTATCTCAGGCCATTACAAAGGAAGGTAAATCAATTGCTGGATTTGCTATGCTGCCCTGGTAATCCTACAGTTCTTTCTGCTTGTGACTGATTTCTTCCTGATTTCCAATGCCTCAGCTTCTCTGGAACAAGCTTGCTGGATAAACACTTCTGGGGAAGTGGAGACATAGTTACATGAAATACACAAAATACATAAACAAGTCAACTGGCTTAAAGAAATATTCTCAGTATTCTAGCTGGTTTGGATCATGGATATTGTTTTGTTGGTAATAATTATTACTGTCTCCCTATACGCTATATTCTCTCAAAAGTTTTAAATGAATGTGTACAACTGTTGATCATCCAACAAATGATTTCTCTCCAACTGGAATGACAACAGAGAACTGAAGAACATAACCAGTTCCAAGGATATAATCCTGATATCATCTCTTGTGAATACTATACTGAGACCTGAAGAGACAATGGTAACTGAGAGTCACACTAATACTGATTTTTTTAAAAAAATATTTTATTTATTTATTTGACAGAGAAAGACACAGCGAGAGGGAACACCAGCTGGGGGAGTGGGAGAGGGAGAAGCAGGCTTCCCGCTGAGCAGGGAGCCCGATGCAGGGCTCGATTCCAGGACCCTGAGATCACGACCTGAGCCAAAGGCAGACGCTTAATGACTGAGCCACCCAGGTGCCCCCAATACTGATTTTTGTTTAAAAAAAAAATCAAACCATTCAAGAGAATGATCAAAAGGGGAATGGGTGAAATAAATTTTTAGTCCCAAGATAGAGCTATTCCTGACTACCAGGTTAACAAACTGAAACTCAGATAACTTGTAAGTGCTCTGCTTGACCAGTAGTCAGCCAACCCCCAAACACCAAGCCTGAAAGAGGACTTCAACTCTCTTCATTGTGACCTCAAACTTTCGAATTAAGTTCTTCCTTCCAGCTTATTTCTTAACTTTCAAGCAAAAGATCTTCCTGGCAAAGTATCAGATGGTGGGAACCAAAACTATCTCCTCAAGCAGTAAGAACTGCCCTTGCCAGCCAGACCTCACCCATGACAATGACTGACCACACCTTTACTGCCTTAGGTACCCACTGACCTTCGTCCCACATTTTCCTTATATAAACCTGAAAGTATTTTTCGGCATTTTGGAGTCTTTGAGATGCTAGTCGGCTCTCTTCCCTGTGTTGGCCTCATTGAAATAAATTCCTCTCTTGTTTCACTACCACTCGTTGATCTGCCTTAGGGTTTTGTCAGCATTGAGTGGCCGAACCTAGTCGGTCTGGGACCCCCCCGAGTCTGGTGCTCTTGCATCCCTATGCCCCAGCTACAAGCCAACTCTGGGCTCTATACTTACTTCCTTGTTCCTTATTCATTTTTGATTTTTTTCTCTTCCTCGTCCCTTATTCTTTATCCTATAAAACCTTCCTGTCTCCTGCCCCATTTTGCAGTTCTCTGGACCCTGGGGACCAGAGACTGCCTGCTTCAGGAGGTATTTAAGTAAAGTCTGTTTTTATCACCTGTTAAAAAGAAACAATAGGTCCCAAATGGAGTCAATTTTGCTAAGCACCATCAAGACTTAAAACCTAACCTAGTTGCAGTTTCAGCCTCTCCCAGGAGTGTAATTTTAAACCAATTATTCAGGAATTTCCTGATCAGCACTAGTGAGGTAGTCTGCATTTTAATAAGACCCCCTGTCTGCCCCTAAGGAAAGGTAAACTGATGAATGATCCAGTCTTTTAACTTCCTTGTCCCACCTTCCGACTATAAAACCCTTCCATTTTGTACAGTTCCCCGGAGGTCCTTTTCATTTGCTACCTTGGATGCTGCCGAGTTCATGGACAGTTGATTAAAGCCAAATTTCCTTGAATTTCTTTTAACACACCTAAATTGTCTTTTTAAAAAAATCATTTTGTAACACTACTAATCTGTTAGAGATAAATACTGAAATATTCACAGATGAAATAATGAGATTTGCTTTAAAATTATTCTACTGGCTGGGGGAAAGACTGATTAAACAAGATCGATTGGCATATGTTTATTATTGTTGAAATGGACTAATGGATACATGAGGGGGTCATTATACTATTCTCTCCACTTCTGTGAATGTTTGAAATGTTCCATTAACAAAAAAAGAAAATTATGGTGCTTTTCAATCACAGAATTTCAACATAGTCATGACTGCCGTTTCCTTCTTTGATAACACGGGTTGACTACAGGAGCACTATAATTATAGGGACGTTGTGAGGAGTAGTGTAAAAAAAAGTGCCTTACGAAATGCTGTTTTATTTTTACTTACTATTATTACTATGATTGCCAACACTAATTAGTTGCCTCCAAGCGTTCCCTCCTCCTCTCCCTGTAGTGGTTTATTCCACTTCCTCCGGTTATTTCCCATAGTTCCTTCCTCCTAGTTCCCGCACTAACACCCCTCCCGCAACCCCAATGGTTTAGCCCGGCTTCCCCAGGGGAAACCCCGAGGGGCGGAGCAAGAGTTATCTGCGAGTAGCCCCGCTCCCTCTCCCTAGACCATTTGGATCGCTCCACATTTGGGGGTGGGTCGGTAATCACGGGGCAGGGCGCGAGTCCCGGGCTCCGATTGGTCAGGGCCGAAGTAAACATCCGGCTGGGTGGGGCGGGGCCGGAAGTGGAAAGGGAAGGCGACGGCTGAGGCTTTTCCGGAGGTTCCGGACTCGGAGTTGGTGCCTCCAGGTGCCATGGGCAGGGCTGAGGCGTGCTGAGGGGGACGCCGGGTGCTGAAGGGGACGCGGGGCTGGGCCATGGCGGGTGCTAGGGCCGCCGCCGCCGCCTCGGGGGGGCCGTCGGCTTCTTCGGGCAACCAGCCGCCACAGGAGCCGGGGCTTGGGGAGCTGCTGGAGGAGTTCTCCCGGACTCAGTACCGGGCCAAGGACTGCAGCGGGACGGGCGGCTCTAAGGTGAGTTTGGAGGTGTAATGAGCACCAAGAGAACTCCTTGGCTTGAAAAGTTACAGAGGAAAGGCGGAGGTCAGGGGTCAGAGGAAGGAGAGAGGGAAGTTCCCAGGGTCTGGACCCGGCGAGTAAGGGTCGGGTTCAAAAACCGAAAAAGGAAGAACTGGGGTCAGAAGAAGCCAAGGAAGGACGTCCTTTGGTTTGAGACAAGGCGTTTGGAGGTCAAGGATCAGAGCTGAGGGACCATGTTCAGACATTAGAGAGGGAAGCTGAGGAGGGTTCTTCCCGTGCATCAGGTGTGGGTACAAAAGCCTCACGTTGAGATGATAGAAAAAAGTTTAGAGGATTGCTCCAGGTCAGAGGTCAGAATGGAACCAAGACATGGGCCGAGTGTGTTGCTTCCTTTAAAGCCTTCGGGTGACTTTAGGCCCATCCTTTTCCTTCCTCTACAGATAGGAAAACAGCCCACACTCCCTCTATTCCTTTAAAAAGCAAGTCTCAATTCCTCTTTTTTCTACTCTTGGGATTCCCTTCAGTCTCCTTATTGCCAGACCTGGAAGGTATCCAGCCTGGTTAAGGCCATTCCCATCCTAGGCACTGTTTGGCAGTCAATTGGAAATCTTGCGGATCCTCCATGTGCTTTTGGCAGGTTTAGCATCAGGCTTTCCAGTGGGATTCTGTTCCATTCTGGGCCACGAAACTCTGGTTTGGCTCCAAGGGTACTACTTGCTGGAACATACTGCAGTTGGCATCCTGCTACTCTCTGGAGTAGCCTAGGGAAGACTTAAGTAATGATGGGATTTCCCCACTCTCCAAACAACCAAGTGGTTTTCAGAGCTTAGCCTGAGGACCACCTGTTTCAGCATTGTCTGGGATCCTTGTTAAAAATAAAGGTTCCTTGATCCCATCCAGTTCTACTGAGTCAGAATTTCTGAGGGTGGGAACCTGGAATTTGCATTTTTTAATAGGCTTCTTCATGATACTCATGCATCTTAAAATTCGAGAATTCCTAGTTTAAGCCACTATGAGTTTTTCCATTGGTCTTTTGAGTGGCTGTGGAGGGTCAGTGGTTTGCTGAGCCCCTCTTCCATCTTCCATTTCTAAAGATTAGGGTTGTCTTAAGTTATACCTGACTTTCACTGCAGCTGGCCTTAAAGCCTCTCCAGGCTTCCTGATCTCTTGTAGACTTCTCAAGATAATTACACGTCTTATGCCTTTTTTCTAGTGGACCTTTCCCTAAACTGTGAACTAAATAAGAGCAATTTTTTTTTAAAGATTTTATTTATTTGAGAGAGAGAGAGAGCACATGAGAGGGGGAAGGGTCAGAGGGAGAAGCAGACTCCCTGCTGAGCAGGGAGCCTGATGTTGGGACTCGATCCCGGGACTCCAGGATCATGACCTGAGCTGAAGGCAGTCGCTTAACTGACTGAGCCACCCAGGCGCCCCAATAAGAGCAATTTTAAGGGGAGTTCATTCTTTTATTTGATAAATAAATGGAGTGTGGGGAGACAGCCTTGTCTGTAGCTTTTACTCATTACACTAACTAGAGTGTCTAGGTACTTGTCTGTGGCTAGAGAATGGGGAGTAATCTGGAGCCAGGGGAAGATAATGGATTAATGTTAAAGTAACCTAGAGCAAGAGTTCTTAATATTTTATGGATTGTGGACCACCTTGAAAATCTAATAAAAATTGTAGCCCTTTCCTTCAAATGCTTAACAGTTTCACTGCAACATTGAGGGGTTCAGAGACCTCCCAAAACATAACCACATATAGATTAATGAAGTACACATCTAGGGCCTGTGTCCCAGCAAAGTGTCTCTTCCTGGCATTGAATAATAATCACAGAGGCACATGTCATTCCCAGTGACCTCTGCAGGTCCCGAGCTGCCTAATTCTCATACTCAGAATCCCAGAATCTTCTTTATGCTCAGGTCTCCTCCTCTGTGCAGGTTGAGCGCATTGAGAAGAGATGTCTGGAGCTGTTTGGCCGAGACTACTGTTACAGTGTGATCCAAAATGTGAATGGGGATATCTGTGGCCACTACCCCCAGCACATCGTGTTCCTGGAGTATGAAAGTTCTGAGAAGGAGAAAGACACGTGAGCATCATGTAACTAGAGTGTGCCTGTCTGGGGAGGCTCTGACAGCTCATCCCCAGAGTCAGGAAGTATGCAACTGGGCGGGAAACTGGGCGGGGTAGACTCACTTTCCCCAGGTATGAAACCTTATCGGACTCTGTTCCATTCAGGGTTTGATAAGTTAGATTGACAAAGTAGCATGGCATAGAATGAGAGGTTGGAAGTCACAATCCTGGACTTCTGTTTCTCCCCCACCCTAGGGCCCACTGACCTAAGACAGCTTACTTCACACCTCACCATTCTGAACCTTAGTGTCCTTTTTTAAGGGAATGGGGTGGGAGCTGTGCTGTGTTGTTGACATTCTTAAGAGCACTTAACCATTTATAGGGCTTAAGAGCCTGAGGTCTGAGGTCGGACTGCTTTGAGTTTATGTGCTGGCTGTGTAAGTATCTTGGGCAAATTATGTAATCTCTTTGTCTCTTGGTTTTCTCATTGGTAAGTTTCTGTCTCTGTTTAGAAAAGTGGCTAGTGCAATCCCAGATGATAAGTGGGGCTATTACAAGCCTGGCATGTTTATTGTAAGAATTAGAAGTAGGAGCTACCATTTATTGAGGGCCTACTAAGGCCCGAGTGCTTTCTCTGGTTAAAACCAGGTCATATACGAGCATATATAAAGCACCCAGCACAGGATACAACCAAAGGTAGTCAGTAAATGGTGGCAGTCGTTTGACACTAATAAATCATGACAGCATGGAGGCTCCAGGAAATGCTTTATGTTGATTTCAAAGTTTGTTCCCTTAGTCTCCGTGCTTGCTGCTGATTTTAAGAGAATCCAGGAGCTGTTGTCCACAGTATCTGTGAAAGCATGGCCCTGTAGATGCGATGTTAATGATGAGTGCAGCAGGCCCTCACTATTGAAGTGTGCCCATCAGGAACCTGCTAGAGACTCTGGATCTCTGGCTCCAGAGCCACCGAATCAAAATCACAGTCTAACACGATGCCCTAGTGATTCATATACACATTAAGGTTTAGGAAGCGCTGCTGCAGACAAACCAGGGAGAATGGTTAATTCTGCCTGGAATGTGTGTTTAGGAAGAGCCTGTGGTAGAGATCCTCTTCAGTTGGAACTGGAAGGATGAGTAGCAGACCTGACATGTCCTAAACGACCAGTTTATATATGGTCTTGATCATCAGGCCAAAGAGTGTGGACTTGTGGGTGTTACGGTTTTATTGTGCTAGTATCCCCTGAGCACTCATTAAAATCACAGATTTTAGGGTCCCTGAATCAGAATTTCCAGAATCTACATTCTTAGGGAGCTCTCTAGATGAGCCTTAATATACCGTGTAGCCTGAGGAACACTGCTAGAGGCCACAGGGAGCCAGAGAATGCTTTGCAGCAGAGGAATAACCAGGTGAGAGGAGTCTAAGGACTAAGCCTTTGATTCCTTATCTGTAAAATGTAATTTCTATTAAGTGTACCATCTCATGAGGTTGTGGTGGGGTTCACTGAGAAAAAGGAAGGTATTAGGAAAACAAATTGTATGTAGATCATAGAAATTATATCATATCCTCAGTCATATAACTTAAGAACTCCAGGGATCTCTGACCCTAAAGATCTGGGTTTTGTTAAGGCTCCGTTATATATGGTTTCCATCTCTTCCTAACTTCTTCCAGAATTAGTTAGGTAGACTCAACATCTATAAGCCCTTAGCTACAGTTTCTGAACAAGATCTCTTTTTCCTTGCCCTTGCCCTCCCCTCCACCCTCTTCAGTGCTGGCTGATGGTTTTACCTTGGTGCCGCGATGGCATTCTGCTATTAAGCTAAGCTTTAGTCAAGATGGTGCTACTTCAGCTAGACTATGAGCGAATCACCTGCGCTTTTAGTGACAACACAAAATCTGACTCAGTAGTCTGGAGTGGGGCCCAAGCTTCTGCATTTTTTCACAAGCTCCCAGGTGGTGCCCCCCACCCTGTAGTAGAGGTACATTAAGGAACTCTGTCTTGGTTGCCCCACAGCAGCTTTTCCTGGAAGGAAACCAGCTCAGTGCTGATGGCAGTCGAGCCCTTAAAGAAGGGGAAATGAACGTTTGCCGAGGGCCTAATGTTTGCCAGGTGTTAGAGTTTCACACAGCAGCTCCCTCAAGCCCCGCAACAACCCAGTGAAGTAGGTGGTATCACTTCCATTGTCCCGAAGAGAAAGTGACAACCCAGGGAAGTAACTTGGCTTTCCTGAAGACCACAGAAGCAGTAAGCAGGGTGGGTTTAAAATCCGGGTCTTTCCTCACTCTGCTCCGTGGGTCTGTCTGCCTTTTCTTTCTGTCATCACCACAGTTCTTCCACCAGCAGAGCCGCACCTTCTAGGCCAGGGCCACGGTGGTGTATTCGTCACCCTAGAGGAGTTACTGAACTTTGTTTTTACTTTTTACTTCTTGTAAGGCCTTGAAGTAACCCTGAGTGGGCAGTGCCTTTCAGTTGAAGAGAAAGGAGTATATGCATGTTTAGGTGGGAAGAAACAGAACTTTTGCTTCTTTACATACCTGGCTTTGGTGTTAATAGGACAGTAATGAGACCGCATTACACAGGGTAGAACTGGATTTAGGAAGTGGTTTAGTTCTGTTAATCCACCTCCCCAGTTTAGCCCATCATCTGGGAATAGAAGTCTGGATAGGGATCTCTGAACAGCCAAGGCATGTGTTTGTCAACAAGTGTTCATTGAGCTGCTGCCATGTGGCAGTCCCCAGGGATCCAGTTGGAAGTCCTACCAGATAGATGAAGTCCCTACCCTTAGGTCTTTTGGGTAACACAGACCAATAAAGAAGCAATGACTGTGTAACAAGAACCAGAATTAGGGCAAGTACAGATGAGGCACTGGGGGATAGTGGTTAAGTTCTGTACCTAATTCCAACATGGGTGGGACTGAGGAGTCCCCCACACCACCAGTTCTTGGACACCAGCTGGGCGTCCTGCGATTCAGCTCAATTCTGACGCTATCTCCCCAGAGATAGCATCAGATTCCACAGGTTAATAGCTCAGTCCCACAAGACAAACGTAAATACAAAGCCTACGTTTATTCATTCAAATCTGAGTATCATGTGCCAGATGCAGCTCAGTGCTTAGCACTGTAAGAAAAAGATCCTAAGGCCAAGAGATAATAAAAATAAAAGCAGGAACTACTGAGAATGGAAGCTGAATTGGTTCTTTGAGTAGGGGGACTAGCAAAATAAACCACCACCTAGCCTAACCAGAAAAAGTATGCCACTTCTACATTAAAAGACTGCCCACAGCCCCTAAGAGGGAAATACTGGCATGTTTTCCATCTTGGTTTTATGGAGTTTGCCGAATGGAAGCTCTCAGCCTGGGAGCATCAAACACAGTTTGAAGGCATTTAGAACTCAGAGGGAGCTGCTGGTGTGACTAAGTGAGATCCTGTGGCAATAGATAGTGCTGATCAGATCTGTGAAAATGGCTTGGGGCCACCAAAAGGCAAGAGGAAGACTCCTGTGGACAGTATTGTATGTGCTCTCTGTTTCATATTCTCCTGGCATCTGAGTTGAATTAGGAGATTATTTTGTACTGAGGTGCCTTTTTTTTTTTTAAAGATTTTATTTATTTATTTATAATAAATAAGCAGAGGGAGAGGGAGAAGCAGGCTCCCCGCTGAGCAGGGAGCCCGATGTGGGGCTCGATCCCAGGACCCTGGGATCATGATCTGAGCCAAAGGCAGCCGCTTAACCGACTGAGCTACTGAGGCGCCCCCTGAGGTGCCTTTTTATTTCATAGAGAAACTGAGTGAGGGGAAGTGGCGGAACTTGGTTTTCAGTGAGCCATGGACTTTCTAGGGCATGGCTGGGTGGCCAGTGCCACCCTACAGGCACCTTGAAGAAGCACCCCAGCCTCTTCAAGTTTGCCATTCTTGCTGACTTCAAAGAAGAAAAAAAATGACTACAAAAGTAACATCTTAAATCAGACCTTACAGAAAAACACACCATGGGAAGTGTAAGTTCTGTTCTTTTACCCCCTTGTTCTCTTTCCAAGATCATCAAACTACTGGTCCAGGTTTTTATTTGAACCCCTCTTTTTAACTTCAGTTTCAGACCCCCACTTGACAGTAGTTACTGTGGCCTGCGAATATATCTGTGAAGACTACTAAGAATCAGCATTATCTTTAAAAGACTGTTAATCCCAACGGCATCCAGATAGACTTAAAAAGCTAACCACAGATGTGTAGGAGTTGAACTTACTCATTTGGAAACAGTTATTTGTATGCATTTGCTGTGCAAGAACACCTGGATGCCCAGAAGGATTAGGATGTAGAAGGAATTAAATGCCCTTGACCTGGAAGCTCACCCTTATAAGGAGGGAACATGAGCGTCTTCCCTCCCTTCTACTCATTTAATCTACATAGTGTCCCACTCTTAACTTTCCTGCCTCTCCTTTCTCGTGTAACCAGAAGCTCTGCCTGGCTGATTTGGATTGGTAGGTGAGTCTATAAGAAGAGACCTTGTTTTTAGGGTCTACTGATTTGATTATGGCTTTGACTTGCTGGAGCTCATCTCTAAACCTGACTCTCTGATGTTCTGGAAGTTCCTTACCAAACCCAGTGCATTAACTACTATATTTCTCCGTGCCACAAATAGCTGCTTTTTTACCTCTTTTGCTCCAGCATTCCCTGCCCTGTTTGCTGTTTGGACTGTTAAAGATAGTTGGAATGTTGATGAAATATCAGAAGCTTATCACCATGTGAAATACGAACCTTCTTAGCCTGCCCCCTGAAAGATCACAAAAATGGCCCTGTGATTTCCATAGGGTCCCCAGGACAACTATTGTCTTACTCTGGGAGTAAAAAAATGTACACCCCGGACGTAATCAGCATCCAGTTTGCTATGTATATTTCTGTATTTTATGTACCATGTCTTCAAAGTAGCTCACTTGTTTTTTCATTTTAAGGATTCTAAAATCAGGATGACTTAAATTTTATTACCTATAATATAGCATTTTTTTTCTCTTCCTGAAAAGCTTAACATATCCGTGATCTAGAATTTAGGGATTAAAGCATTTACTAAATTTCAAATGAGTATTCACGCACACATCTGCAGACTTCGCATGGGGTCTTTGTGAACACACACACACACACACACACACACACACACACGCAATGCCCACTTAGAAGCCAGCCTGACCTGACTCTTGCCTGTGCCTTAGGTTTCAGAGCACTGTGCAAGTGAGCAAGTTGCAAGACCTTGTCAACCGTAGCAAGACGGCCAGGTGCAGAGGACGGTTTGTCTGTCCAGTGATCCTGTTCAAGGGCAAGGTAAGAATACACCATTCCCTTAGACCCTGTTCTGGGGTAACTGGCTGAATGCAAAGTGTATGGTCGACTTGTTCTCAGCATTTACCAGCCAAGTGTTGGGTGATTACTGGGTGCCTGGTGCTGTGCAACGCAGGCCATAGAAACAGACCGATTCTTTTTTTAAAGATTTATTTGACACAGAGACAACGAGAGAGGGAACACAAGCAGGGGGAGTGGGAGAGGGAGAAGCAGGCCTCCCACTGAGCAGGGAGCCCGACGCGGGGCTCGATCCCAGGACGCTGGGATCATAATGACCTGAGGCGAAGGCAGACGCTTAACGACTGAGCCACCCAGGCGCCCCAGCAACAATCCAATTCTTATACCACCTTCCAAGGGAGTCTATGTAGGGAAGGGATAGTCACACCAGAGTACCCCACCCTGTGCTTTTTTTTTTTTAAAGATTATTTATTTATTTATTTGTGTGAGAGAGAGAGTGCCCGAGCAAGCACAAGCAGGGGGAGCGGCAGGCGGAGGGAGAGGCAGGTCTCCCGCTGAGCAGGGAGCCCAATGTGGGACTCAATCCCAGGACGCTGGGATCATGACCTGAGCTAAAGGCACATGCTTAGCTGACTGAGCCACCCAGGCATCCCACCCCACCCAGTGTTCTGGAGCCAGATTGCCTAGGTTCAGATCCTGGCCCTGTTACTTCTTGCCTATACAAGGCCTCAGTGTCCTCCTCTATAAAATGGGAATAATAATAATGCCTACATCAAAGGTTTATGGACTACATTAGATCAGGTAAGTTAATACATTGTTGTTTGTTCATTGTTGTTCATCCTATAATTTACTAAGTGTTTACTGAATGTATATTAGGTTTCAGGCCTTAAGATACATCAGTGTGTAGACAAAAACCCTTACCCTCATGGAGCTTATACTGTAGTGACGTTCGTTAACTTGGCTCCTCAGTGTGGTCTCATTTACCTATCTTTTTATAATCCTTTGATGTAATTGATGTTCCCATTTTGCAGATAAAACGAAGTGATTAAGTAACTTTGCCAAGTTTACCAAAAGAGCTGGGATTTGAACTGAACCTGGAGTTCCCTCAGGCTACCACACTGAAATTGAGGGTCCTCCGGTGTGGTGTAAGAGAGGCTTGGACAGCAGTGTGGAGTGACTCAACGGGTGGCCTCATTAAGTGAGCAGGCCGTGGCTTGAGAGCACTGGAGGAAAAACAATGCTAGCTGGCACACAGATGGGAGGGTGCTCCTAGCAGGTGGTGCAACATGGGGAAAGGCATGGAGATAGGAACCAGAGGGGCCCGGGCACCTCCCTGGCTGGTGGGGAAGGTGTGTGCCAGGCCAGAGGATGGAAGGGATTGATTGCAGGAGGCCGAATGCTGACCAAGTTGCTTGCATTTGCCAGGAGAGCAGTGTGATTTTTGAGCAGGGAAATATAGGAGGAAAGTAGCTTTTTCGGGGGGATTAGTCTAGGAGGAGCAGACGAAAGTAGGGAGAGCCTGGAGGAGGAGAAGGGAGCAGATGCAGTCTCTCTCTTCAGTTGGCAGATACATGAGCATGTGGCTTGCAGAACCCAGCTGCCGTTACCCAGTGTGGGCGGTCAAGCGCCCGGACAGTGAGGAGGAGAGATGTGAGGCTTGTTTGGGCCCCTTTGTGCCTGCCTTTTCGTAAAATGGGAGAAGAGCAAATGTGAAAGGGGAGTTAGGAAAGGGGACTTGAATGAAGGCTTGCTTGGAGAGGTCGATTGTATGGAAAAGCTGATATGGAAGTTCCTGAAGTTGATCGTCTTACAGCTTTTTGTCCCCCCTCCCCCTTTGGGAAGTTGTCGGGTTCTTGCAAGTTATTGGAACTCCAGTTTAAAGACCACTGCTCTATGGAGCATAGTGCTTGTCACTAGAAATTACATAGGTAGTACTCAAACCAGTGTTTGCTGAAGTGTGTTCCAAAGAACAGTAGTTTAAGGATACGCTTGTGAAAAGCATTCCCTGTCCGTGAATGAGAAATTCTGCATACCTGAGTTGGCCTGACCACAGGCTCCACATTCATAAAGTCCATTGGTACATGTACATTGATATAACAAAGGCTCAGAGACGTCTTGTAGCAGAGAGACCTGTGTAGCTTTGTCAGGTCTGGTGTTTCTCACTGCTTTGTCTGTACACCACGAGTAAGGAACTTTCCTGAATGTGTTTGAGAAGTGCCACACTGAACAGCTGAACAAGTGGGGTTTCTAAATGGCAGATTGTTTGCACTTGCAGACTAGGCAGGCCTGTGAAAAAGAGCCCTAAGCCACCTGATTTCAGAGGAAGACCAGGGAGTTAGAAGGATTATTCTGAGGAGTCTTTGGCATTCATAAATGGAGGCCTTTGCCATTAATCCTGCTTTCTTCTCCTTTTACACCTTCTTATCCAGGCAGTGAGATACCATTTCATACCTTTTGGCTTCCTCTGACACAGTCACTTTTTACCTCCCTACCTCCCTACATGGGCTTCATTCTAATTGCGTGTTTGAATGTCTGTCATTTCCTCTCTGCCGTAATCCCTTTGAGGACAGGGGCCTTGTCTGACTGTTGTCCTCCCAGCACCTAGCAAAGTACCCACCCGGCTTAGAAGTGGAGGCTCAGCTCCTGCTGTTGGATAAAGCAGTAGTGGGCCCTGTGCTAGTGTCTGGGGCGACAGAGATGAGTAAGGCGGTCCTCATCCTCGTGAGCCCAGTGAGTGGCAGACAAGTGAACGGGCAACCGAGAGGGAGAGTAGGAAAGGTAGGGGAGCGTGTTCTGTTGTGAGATGGGGACCTCATCCTCAGATGTGTGGCACACGGCAGGCGCTTGGTAGCTAGGGCGGTGATGGCGGTTTATTACTAATACTTCAGAGGCAACCCCTCTGCTAGCTTGGGGAAGGCGGGTGTGTTAGGAAGTGCTTGCTTCCTTCAAAATTCACTTCAGTGTGGCTAGTGCAACTGAGGAACGAAGTGTTTGATGTTATTGCAGTTAATTTATAACTGAAACAACGTGGAATTTTTTTGTGAAACACAACCGTATTTGGGGTCGGGACTACTTTTTCCTTTAAATGCTAAAAGTAAAGGGGCACCTGGCTGGCTTAGTCAGTACCCCATGCGATTCTTGACTTCAGAGTCATGAGTTGGAGCCCCACGTTGGGCATAGAGATTACTTAATTAAAAAAAAAAATTTTATTGTAAAAAAAACAAGGCTAAAAGTAAAGCATTCAAGTAAAATACAGATCGAATTTTAAAGATTTAGTACAAAAAATGTAAAATATTAATGATTTTTAAAGTAACTATATGTTGACATAATATTTGGGATATAGTTGGGTTAAATAAAATATATTATCAAAAATTTTTAAAAACTCAGTTCAAGCATTTAAGGGTAAGGTGTTCTCCTATGCCATTTTCTTCCCCAACACTTGTATTTAACAAGTCATCTTTCTCTTTGTTTCGTCCCTTAAGAGATGGGGAGTAAAGGTCTGCCACTTTCATCTGCGTGTCAGAGTTGGTTAGTAGATAAGCGAATCGTACAGAGCGATGCTCCCCATGCGGAATTAGAGGCCACTCACAATTAGATAAATGGAGAGCATTCACAGTGCATCCTGCTTTCTCAGTCAAGAGCTGAGCTTAAAGTGCAGAAGTGATAGGGTTATGGTTTGGAGCCATGAGGCTCAGGAGCAGGGCTCAGGAGATAGAGTCTGCAGTCCAGTACCGCTTCCGCCAGGTGCCACCTGAGGACCTTCCTTCAGAGGAGGTTAGTGCCTCACTGGGGGAGGTAGCCAACTTGCCCGCTCTTTTCAATCTGATGAGTCCTCTGGGCCCGCGTCTCGCTGCCTGACTTACCAAAAGGCAAGGACAGACAGATCTAAGGGATATGAGAGAACTGGGACAGAAGGAGGTATCTGGACCTAGAAGAGAGTTCAAGAAACAGTCTCAAAACTCAAGAGCCAAAGACAGTGTGTGTCTCTGCTCTGAAAAGATTCGACAACAACAAAAAAATGCAAAGAAAAGTGAGATTTGGTGTTAGCAACTTCGATGATGGGGAAGGGTGGGGATGGTAACACACGCCAGTCAAACTCAGAGAAGCTTTCCCAGGCGGCTGCCGAAGATGGCGGAGGAGCGGGTACTGGTGCTCGATGGCAGAGGCTGTCTCCTGGGCTGCCGGGTGGCCATCGTGGCCAGCTGGGTGCGGCTAGGCTTGAAGTCATGCGCTGTGAGGGCAACATTTCTGGCAATTTTACAGAAACAAGTTGAAGTAGCTGGCCTTTCTCTGCAAGCGGATGCACACCAACCCATCCTTTGGCCCCTGCCACTTCTGAGTGCCCAGCCGCATCTTCTGGCGGACAGTGCGAGGCCTGCTGCCCCCTCAAGACCCAGCAGGGCCAGGCTGCCCTGACCGCCTCAAGGGTTCCTGCCATCCTATGACAAGAAAAAGCAGGTGGTGGTACTTGCTGCTCCCAAGTTTGTGTCTGAAGCCTACACGAAAGTTCGCTTACCTTGGGTGCCTGACTCACGAGGTTGGCTGGAAGTACCAGACAGTACTTGAAGGACAAGAGGAAGGAGAAGGCCGAGATCCATTACTCGAAGAAAAAGGTGCTCATGAGGCTACAGAGACAGGCTGAAAAGAACCTGGAGAAGAAAATTTTGACAAATACGCAGAAGTCTTCAAGACACACAGACCCCCGGTCTGGGCCCAGTAAAATTGGCTGTTTATTTCTGGGGGGGGGAACCCTCAAAACAAGCTGAATGCCCCCTATTGTCTTGCTCCTAGGAATCAGACCTCCCCCACTTAACGTGAGAGTTTCTCAGGTGCTAACCCTGGGGACTGACACTTCCCTGCTACAGTTTTCCACTTCCCTACTCCCCATTACTGGGGTGGTCCCCTTAGAGCATCTCTTAATGGGGGCTAGAGGTGGGTCCATGGATGGACTTGGGAGAGTCCAGGAACCTCTAAAATGTAAGTTAACTGTGGTGCATACATTTTTTTCTGGGGATAGTTGATCATTTTCATCAGATTTTCAAAATGCTTTTGGACCCAGAGAAAATTAAGCAGCCCCCACCAGAGTGTATCCTGCTCAGGCCAGCAGGAATCCCAGCCCATGTCCTTCATCACAGACTGCCTGGACAACCTTCCCACGAATCTCTTCTTGTCCCCAGACCTGAAAAAACACCACACCCTGCCTTAGGTTGCTTTTCTATTACCTGCCCCCTCCCCCAGACTGTCACTACCTCAAGAGAGCCGGAAGGTGACCTGGTGATGCCCACCCACACCCCTTTCCTGTAGCAACAAAACCTTGGCTCTCCTACTATCTAACAGGTAGAGAAGAAAAAGAAGCCCTCAGGCAGTATTTTGCAGTCTTTCAGGGACCTGCTTTACCTTGCCAGTCTGTGTGACCCATTCAGAAATGAACTTCACCACTCTCTGTCATGCAGCTGTCCTCTCTAATATAAACTCCGAGCCACCTCACTGCCACCCCTGGCCTTTAGCTAAACTCTGGGTTAGTTGGCTTACCCATTACCACCTATCTCCTCCCATGCCCCCAACCCTACCGGATCTCATTACAGTTTAATTAAAGATACAGCCTTAAAATTAGATTTTGAAGTTCAGTCCAGTTGCTTGGTTTCTAGGATTCTAGCTCTCAAAGTGATCTTTAAGTAATGAGGAAAAGAGTAAAAAAAAAACGAAACAAAAAAACCCATAAGCACAGTTATAGCTACTACATTTCCTTGATAAGGAAGAGAGAGATGTAAATAAAAACAAAAACAAACCACCGACACATTTCTCCCTTAATTGACCCACCTGCTTCAGAGGTTGCTGCCCCCCTGTGCTAAACAGTTCCAGATGATGATAAGCACACAGGCTGTGGAGGTGGGTGGGTCTAGACCGAATCCCAGCTTACCCGTCCTTGTATGACCTTCCCGTGCGTTCTGTGAAGCAGCTGCAGTGCATGCACCCTGCCACAGCTCCTCGTGGGCTCACTGAAAATTCAGTGAGAAGTGGTGTAAACGGTTCAGTGCCACGCCCAGCACACACACATAGACCATAACATCGAATCCTACACACATACACGCGTGACAGCCCCTAAATCCGTCCGTTACTCTTAGTAGCACTCCGGTGCCTCTTGGGAGAGCTCCTCCCTTGACAGGATGTAGATTAAAAATTCTAGGCATTCTTCAGATTGACTGCTGTGGCCTGGGTGCTGATAAGACTTTGGGGAGTGCTCCTGGACCCAGAAGCTGGGCCTGGAAGACTCTGCGGAGTCCTAGGCGTTCCTTCAACTGTGCGCACTTGAGAAAATCATCTTGACCGTCGGCCAGAGTGTACAAACTGCGGATCTAAATGTACAGCAGAGTGATTATAGTTGTTAATGTTGTATTATATGCTTGAAAGTTGCAAAGAATGATGGTCTTAAATATTTTCACCACATAAAAGAAATGGTAATTGTGTGACATGATAGAGCTGTTAGCTGACTCGATGGTGGTAATGATTTTACAATCTATAAGTATATCAAATCAGCATGTTGTAAACCTTAAACTTACACAATACTGTATGTCAATTATATCTCAATAAAGCTGGGAAAAACAAGAACAAGAAAACCCTAGAAAAGCATCTGAAAATGCTGTTTCTCTCCCAGCACATTTGCAGGTCGGCTACCCTGGCTGGATGGGGGGAGCTGTATGGACGCACTGGCTACAATTATATTTTCTCAGGTGAATATTGAGCTACCTCCTCTGACTGAGAACCAGAGCCCAGATGTAGAGAAGAGCCACCCACGCCACGGTGGCAGAGGTGGAGAGTCTGAGCAGTCTGGGTGGAGACCGGGGGCCTTCCCTTCACTCAAGGAGATGCTGGGGTAAAGAAGCCCGCCAGGCAGAGGGGACATCTGATGCCGAAAGACACGAGGGCTGCCCTTGGGGGTGGTGTCGGAGCAGGGTGGGAGGAGCCTGGTCAGGAAGCCCCTGGGTGGAGCCCTGTGCAACAGCCTTGGTGCTGACAGGTTTCTCTGGCAGGGGGTGCCGATGATGCCTGGGCAGATTCAGAGGACATCACCGAGGAGGACTGCGCTCTTCGGTCAGTGCCAGATTGTTATGGATCTGGGCTTGTATTGGGGATGGGCTGTCTGACCAGTGGTGGGCATTTTCATACCAATGGTGTATGCTCATCACTGGTCCAGGTGAGTGCTTTGGCTCCTTTCCTTCCACGGCTAAGTCCATGCCCCTGAAATAGGGTCATTAAGGTCCATCCCATAGCTTCTCACCAGAGCTGATTTTATTGGCTGGCTGAGCAGTCTGTCTCCCTCCTGGGCAATATCTCAGCCCCAGGGTCTGCAGGTCTGAGACAGGGCTCAGACATCTGTGTGTGTGTTCAAGCCCCGTGGTTTCCAGGGTGTGACCAGGGTGCTGACAGCCAGCCTACCAGGTGTCACAGCACACCTGGTGCCAAGGCACAGGGCAGGGGCTACAGGCCCCATGTGGGAGACCCAGAGACTAGAAGTTACACAGTTCATCAACTTGTCATCGATGCCATAATAGAGCTTGATACAAAGAAGTATTTTAGGCCCCCTTAAAGGGAGGAAATGGGTTGGTTCACACTCTTCTACCTCCTTTCCAAATGTTTTTAGAAAATGACACCCTAGGATATTTTGGAAAAGCTCCTTTGCATGGCCTGTACCCGTGGGAAGTCTTTAACTGGTATCAGGCATCTCTGGAATGCACACGAGCACCCTAGTAAGATCAGCTGCCCAAAATCATGGTTTGGTGCATGAAAAGGCATCTCACTATGCCCAGTTCTGCCTGTTAGTTCCGAGAGCAGCAGCCCTGGCTTGTGCTCAAGAATGTTTGGCTCTCCCCCTGAGATCAGACGACCTCTGCCTCAGCCAGGCCGTCTTCCATAGCGTACACTGTTCTTGGCGAGGACACTGCTGTGGACAGCAAAGCAGTGGGCATTAAAAAATTAATGGTGACTGTGTACTCATTCTACTTTTGCCTTTATCTGTATGACTGATCAAAAGACAGCCTGGGGGATTAGGAAAAATTTTATCTCCTTGCTGCTTAGACCTGCTAAGAAGAGGGAATTCACTTGGTAGAATTTCACAATCAGGTGATAAAACAGCTCTAAAAAGTCCATCTCCAACAAGCATTTCACTCGGTTACATTATGAGCAAATCATATGGCTAAAAATGGTCATAAATGGGAAAAGGGGGGCTGGAGGGAGATAAACTCTAATGGAAGCTCAGAGACTCTATCAGCCACCAGCTTGCTGCTTTTTAGAACTCAGAGATTATCTCGAGTCTTTTGGCTTAATGTCAGGTAGTGCCAAAAAGCCCTTTCCCAGTTCTCGGCTGCAAATTGCTCCTCTTTGAAATATGTCCCAGAGAACAGGGTAATCTCTTAGAAAGTCACCTTCCCTGAAGCCAGTTGTCTTGTCTCGGCCCTCCCTCCATCGAATGGAGAAGGGAAACAGAAGTTCTTGCCAGTGACATCTCTGCTTCCTTGAACATGCTCCCTATCCCCCAAACTTCTCTGAATGAATGTGCAGTACACCCTCTCCCTTCGGCTCTTTGTTTCAGAAGTTCCGACACACATCTTTTTGATAAGGTCAGAGGCTATGACATCAAGCTGCTTCGGTACCTGTCAGTCAAATACATCTGCGACCTGATGGTGGAGAACAAGAAGGTGAAGTTTGGCATGAAGTAAGTACAGGCCACCTCCTGCACTGGTGATATGTTCACCGCTTCTCAGGTCGGTGATGGTATATACAGCAGTTACTAAGGGCTCATTACATGCCAGGCCTCATGCTGAGGGCTTTCTGTACATCTTCTAGCTGTGTCTTCAAACATTCTTGCAAGGCAGGTTCTACTATGCCCCTCTTGCAAGTGAGAAACTAAAGCACAGAGAGGATAAGTAACTTGCTCAAGGTCATGCAGAGAATAACTGAGGGGCCATGAGTCTCTAACCTGCGCTCCTTCTCTTAGAAACTCTTGAAGGTTTGTCCCTTGGCTCCAAGTTCTGCATCCTCTCTGGTAGGTTAGAGTCTCTTTCTAAATGGAACAACAACAAAAAAACTCAGTGTATATGCCCAATTTTTACTTCACATATGGACCAAATCTTGACATTTGATAAGGCAAAATTTGAAAATAATGGAAGCTGGGTTGAGGTGATGAGATTATAGAAATCCCCCCCCCGCCAAAAAAAATGTTTTATTTTTTCATAATACTGACTTTTACTTATGCGGAGGTTGTCTTAGAAAATAAGACATACTGAGGCCTTACAGCTCAGCTATGCACAGACACCTGAATAGTCCCTTCTCCCTTCTTCCGTCAGAATGTCCAAAGTCTTTCCCTTTCAGATGCCATTTGTCCGCCCTGTTGAGGAGTGTCCTCAGTGAATATTGGAGAAGACAGGAGAGGCTAGAGTCCCCCAGAAGCCCCCTTTGGACAGTGTCTCAGTTACTTGTTCTCATCTCATTCCACCCTCTGGGTCAGGGTGGTTGTGCTGCCTTCATTTGTGGGACTCAGCGGGGAGGTTGTTGCGCTTGTGGATGCTGCAGAATTGGAGAGTAACCTCTCTTGCTTGATAAGTTAGAGTAGGGGGCAGAGAAGTTACATTTCTTAATTGTTCAAAGTCAGCACTGCTGAAGGGAATCATTCCTAAATCTGAAGAGTAGTTTCTTTAGCAAGAGGTTCATTTTACGTTGATGTAATACTCACTGGGGAATGGTGCGTATGTGTTGTGATGCCATAACACATTGTGTCCTGTCTTGTAGTGTAACCTCCTCCGAGAAGGTGGACAAAGCCCAGCGCTATGCCGACTTCACTCTCCTCTCCATCCCGTATCCAGGTAGGGAGCTCTTTTCAGTGTCTAGTCAAGAGACAGGTTTCCTAGGACCGGGTGCTCTCGGAGGCCATCTGCAGGCTTCTATACTTAGGTACATAGGTGCCCTAGAGCTTTCCCGGAGGATCTTATGTTTTGTGTTGTCTTGTTTTAAAGATTTATTTCTTTATTTGAGAGAGAGAGAGGGAGAGAGGGAAACTAAGCAGACTCCATGCTGAGCACTGAGCCCAACATGGTGTTCAGTCTCATGAGCCTGAGATCCTGACCTGAGCTGAAACCAGGAGTCAGACGCTTAACCGACTGAGCCACCCAGGTGGGCCACCATGCCTCCACCCACCCCCCCACCCCCCACCCCCACCCCCACCCCCACCCTCCGCCCGGAGGATCCTGTGTTGATCAGCATAGGACACCATGGCTCTCAGTCTTAAGCTCTCACACTTAGGGTAGGACACTGTCCGGGAAGGCACTTTCCATTTGGGGTCCAGGGATTGACTCCTGGCTCGGGTACTATTGCTACAGCCCTGAGCGAGTTACTTCGCCTCTCCAAGCCTCAGCTTTTCTCAGGTGTCATTTGGAACTTGGAAAGGCTTAACTCAAGGTTTGTTGTGAAGCTTAGATGAGATCATGTTTGTGAAAGTGCTCTGTGCAGGTAAAATGCTGTTTCAGCATAAAACAACATTACTACTACTCTGTGTCAGCAGCTAATCATGCTGCGCTGGCCTTTGTGGATATGAACCTTTGAATGTCTGTCTTGGGGTGATCAAGTTATTTATGGAAATTGCCCTAGGTGAGGCCCTCCTGGTGATGAAGAACATAATTGCTGTGTCCCCAGTTGTACACCGTGGGTGGCCTCACCATGTTGTAAAACACGTTGGCGTACACAGAGCTAGCTGCAGTTGTCTCTGGTGCCCAGATATGTATGAGACCTATGGCCAGGGCAGTATTGAATGTACTGGATAGTAAAGCTATGTCCAGTTGGTAACACTGAAACTTTCTGATAATACCTGCTTATTCAACAAGGGCGGTCAAAGAGCCCTAATGTCAGCCAAGACTTTGTCAACAGGCAGCAGGAAGTGTTCTCTTTCTCCTTGAAACCTCTCTTCTACTTCTCAGCATCAGCATCCGCCTTCGGTCCTGCGCTGGACCTTATCTCCTCATATTGGAGCCACATGGCCAATAGCAGAAGCAGGCCAGGGACAACAGGTTTGCTGTACAGCAGGTCTTCTCATTAGAACTACAAGTTTAGTGCCTGGCAGGAGAGGGTGTCCTCCCCAGTGTGAGCTGGTGGTATTCAAACCACGACCCTTGATAGCCTGGCACTCTTCCCATAATGGCCTCCCCTGGAGTCTCTCTTCACTTTTCTCTGCCAGCTTAGCGGTTAGTGCCACGCAGAGCAGGGCGCGAGTCCCAGCCCTAATAGTTCTGTGCGTCTTGGAATAAGCACCTCAACCCCGCCTCACATTGGCTTCATCCTCCATAAAATGAAGATAGTGGGGCTTATTTCAAGGTAAAATGCCAGATCTACCCCTAACAGGTGCTCAGTAAACAGCAGGCTAAATGATGGGTACACAGGGAGGACAGGCTCAGGGAAATTCCTCTTCCCTGAAAGCTGCTGGGGGCAGATGCAAACCATGATGGTGATGCTGTGGGCTTGAGCCACGTTGCGACAGAAGTGTCCTGCGCAGAGTGTCTGTGCTGGAGCAGTTAGATAGCTCTAAAGCCAATTTTCAGACCCAGCTCCCAGCTCCCAGATGTTTTGGGGGTCCACGGACCAAAGTACTCTGCTGAACAGGAAGAGTCTGTGCTGTGTGAGGAGCCACGCGGCACTTTCTTTGTTTATATTTAGGTTTTAAGTAGAGCTTGGTTTAGAAAAAAATCGTTTTTTGATTTTATTATGTTATGTTAATCACCATACATTGCATCATTAGTTTTTGATGTAGTGTTCCATGATTCATTGTTTGTGCGTAACACCCAGTGCTCCATGCAGAACGTGCCCTCTTTAATACCCATCACCAGGCTAACCCATCCCCTCACCCCCCTCCCCTCTAGAACCCTCAGTTTGTTTCTCAGAGTCCATCGTCTCTCATGGTTCGTCTCCCCCTCCGATTTCCCCTTCATTCTTCCCTTCCTACTATGCTCTTTTTTTTTTTTTTTAGAAAAAATATTTTTGGTTTTTTTTTTTAAAGATTTTATTTATTCATTTCAGACACAGATACAGTGAGAGAGAGAGAGGGAGAGCATGAGCAGGGAGAGAGGCAGAGGGAGAGGGAGAAGCAGGCTCCCCGCTGAGCAGGGAGCCCGATGTGGGGCTTGATCCCAGGACGCTGGGATCACAACCTGAGCCGAAGGCAGACGCTTAACCAGCTGAGCCACCCAGGCGCCCCTAGAAAAAATAGTTTTGCTGGAAGTTGTCCTGCTCCTTCTCCAGAACTGTAGCACTGTCCCCTTTCTGCTGTAGCGTGACAACTTGCTGCAGGACTCCCCAGATCGTAACACCCTTTGACCCCGTTACTCAGCAGGCCATAATGCAGCTAACTCGGGGTTGAGGATGTTCAGCGTGATGTCTGTTTATGCTAACAGAACGCAAGAAGCATTTTCATTAGTCAGAATGATGATTACATAGTCATAGTGAAAATGCTTAGAATTTTTGATATGGAAAGATGCTTAAAATGCTAAGCAGGACACAAAATTGTATAGTACGGTGTCAACAATGTAAGGGAAAAAATGCTTTCACAAAAGGGCGAGCAGGAAATAGCCAAAATGGTAAGATGCTACAACCTGTGAATTTTTTTCCCTCTTCTTGCCAAGGTATCTGTGTACTACACCTGATAGTTGTGTGTGTGTGTGTTGGTGGGAGGGAAATTAGTAGACTCCAAATCAATAGAAACCATAAGGCCAGAGGTGGGGGAGAGGCCATCACACATCCAGGTAAGGGGACGGGAGAGGCACTTTTTACCTGCTCTGCTTATGTTCTTTACAATTTCTTTGAAAGCCTGGCTTACTTCTTCCCAAGGAAAAGAAACAGTTACCGTTACTGAAAGGCCAGTAATGAACTGCTCTTTGTAGCTGTTCATGGCATCTCAGCTGAGTCCTCTGATGACTGTGAGGCCAGATGGGAACTCTGATGCTCTCAGTTCTAGCTCTGTTGGATGGACTTGGATTTGGACTGGCCCTTGACCTGGAGAAGTGTTCTGGGAGCACTTCCTTCAGCACACCAAAATAGCTAAAGACTCAGCTGCACAAGTCTGATTGGTTTTCTTCTTGAGCGAGTGGCTGTTCTCACCCCTGCTTTTGGTCCCATCCCTCTTGTCTCAGTGGGTTTAGGAGCCTGTTTAGGTAATGAATGTCAGGCATTGCCCTGGGTACTAAATCTATTTTATTTTATTTTTTTAAAGATTTTTTATTTATTCATTTGTCAGAGAGAGAGAGAGAGAGAGAGAGAGCACAAGCAGAGGGAGAAGCAGGCTCCCTGCTGAGCAAGGAGCCCGATGCGGGACTCGATCCCAGAACCCTGGGATCATGACCTGAGCTGAAGGCAGACGCTTAACCGACTAAGCCACCCAGGTGTCCCGGTACTGAATCTATTTTAATTCTGTCCATTTCTCCCAAGAAATTGCCTCTGCATCACAGGCTGGCCGGAGCTCAGCCCAGAGCCTGCAGTGTTGATTTGAGCAGGTCGAGTTTGGGGAAACTGGTCCTTCGAAGGAGCTCTGAGAGCTAATTGGTGGCTTTACTAAACCTGGGCTTATAAGCCTGGGGCCCCTGTCTGATATTTATATTTCTTCTTTCTGCCAGTGAGGCACCGTAGACTGGAGCCTTAGAGCTGAGGATGGTTTCCTGACTTCTCGATCAGCAGTGAGGCCTGAGGGATTAGAGTGCAGGAGTGCGTCTGGGATGGAAGCCCGGGATACAGGACATGGGCTGCATCTCCAGACCTTCCTCTCCGAAGGAACCTTTCCAGTCTTGCCTGGGGTGGCCTCACACAGGAACTTGGCCCAAGAGTAGCTGGGGAAGTTCCATGTGAATTTTTTTGGCCTGTGGCCACCTTCACAGAATTCCGACAGCTCTTGTATTGCCATTGGGTGGGGACCTCACCAGACTTGGACCTGTGGCCAAAGGCATGTGCCCTCCAAAGTTTGTACTGGTTCTGGTTGAGGAAGTGAGAATAACTTCAAGAAGCTGCGTCGAAGTGCCTTCTCCCACTCTTGAAGCCACAGCAGCCCAGAATGCTCCCTGTGCTGTGGTAGATGAGCAAGTCTCATTCTCTGTGACCCAAGCAGTTGACTGTAAGTGGCAGGGCTGGCCCTGTGGGCCCTCCCTGCAGAAGCAGCATGGTATAACAAGCACTATTATTCATAATACCAATGGCTGTCATTCGAAAGCCGTCTATACAGTGCTTGCTAGGTGTTTTATATGTAGTATTTCATCTTCAACCATTTTATAAATGAGAAAATCAAGGCTTAGAGAAGTTAAACCACCTGTTTGCAATCACAGAGGTAAGTGAAAGGCTCAGATTTGAAGCCGAGAATGTTGCTGAAGCCCTTTCTCTCCGCTGTTCCTCTCTATATTCCTGAGGGCCTACTCTGGCCGAGTTTCTTACAGTTTTTCTAGAGAATGAGACAGAAAAGTACCTCTCAGCCAGGTTTGTTGGAGACGGACATGTCTCTGGAGCACCTGTCATGTTTCAGGCACTGTCTGTGGTCTTTTCTACTATGTCACCAGGGGCCTGTGAGGTTGGTGTTAGACAGGAGGGAGAATGGTCCTCGGTAACTAGGGAAGTGGCTGAGAAAAGTGCTGTCGGCACTCAGATTGTAAACCATGCTTTGTTTGCTGGCTGTTGGCACTTCAGGGACATGTAGGACAAAGGGACCTGAAATCAGGGAGAAGTGACCAGTAACCACTGAGCCCAGCTGGAGACAGATACAAAGAGGTGTGCCGGCAGGCCGTACCTCATCAGGAGGCTTGTAACTGGAAACCAAAGGAGCGCTAGCTCTTGCCTGCCCGTGGCAGTGCCCGCCTGTGTCAGCTGTGGTCTCACGTGGGGCCCGCCAGTATGGTGGCCACCTGGGTCCTTCAGCGCTCAGGGGCATCTCAGGAAACTGGGCTAGCAAGGGTGATGTCTTAACTCTGCCCTTCTTTTCCAGGCTGTGAATTTTTCAAGGAATATAAGGATCGGGATTACATGGCTGAAGGGCTCATTTTTAACTGGAAGCAGGTATGAGCAGTAACATTCGTCAACTTGGGTCTTAACATTTCTTTGCAAAGGGAGAGCACAGAGAACAGCTTGCAGTCTTTTTGGGGAAAACAACTACCTTTTCCTTTCTCTTCTCTTCCTTATTTTCCTTCCCTCTCCTCTTTCTGTGTACATGTTGAAATTCTCATATATGCTTTGCTCTCCCCCTTTAATTTATCCCTTTCTTCAAAGGTTTTTTTTCAGGGACAAGATAGGAAATAGCCTTTCTGTCTGCTCTACCATCTGCATAAAAAGTGGGACTTGCGTTCTGTTCCTTTCTCAGTCGGCAGGAGCAGGCCACGGGAGCCTGCTGGACGCTGACTGCAGAGTCATCATGTCTGTCTCAGCAGCGAACACTAGAGTGGCCCACTGAAAAACTCCACTTGCAAGCAATGTCTGGTCCCTTTGATTTTCAAACTGTCACTCCTAGGGCAGCACAGGCATCTGGCCCGGAGAAGGCAAGCACGGTGGAGGGATGTCCTGCCTGCCTGTGGAAGCCACGGCTTCAGGGTCATGACCCGCCCTGTCATCATGGCTTCTCCTGGTGGCCACCTGCATCTCACAAGTGTCTTTCTGCCCCCAGGACTACGTCGATGCCCCACTGAGCATCCCCGATTTCCTGACTTGCTCTCTGAACATTGACTGGAGCCAGTATCAGGTGAGGGGCCTGACTGGAGCAGGGCAGGATAAGGGAGGGATGGAGGGGGTCCCTGGTGCCTACCCTAGAAGTCCTTCATGCGGATACCAGAAGGGCTGGCTCGTGCCCTCTGACCTCTCACAGCCTAGGGCAGAAGAAGCTGCTTATCCATTTAGCTCTCTGCAGATTTGCTCTTAGCCCAGAAAATGAAAGCTTTCTGATCATGACTCACTCAAAGATTTACATCCCCCAGCAGCTTCTGTTTCCAGAGGACCTCATGGAGTCTGCTTCTCCAGCTCTGGGCTTTAGTGACTTTTTTTTTCATTTTCCTTTTAAATGCATGTTCTGCCAGAGGAAGTGCAGAGCTGTCTGACCTCGTTTGATTATAGAAACTTTAAAATTATTTCCGTTGTGCTCCTCTTCCCTCTCCCCATGGAAATGGCCCCAGGCTTACTGGATGGATTCATCCAGTAAGCATGTTTAGCCCATTGTAGAAACCTGAAGGCCATCAGCAGTTTCCTTGCCACTTGCTTCAGCCAGGACAAGTAGCCTTGCTCTCCCCACTGCCTTCCCCATGTCTGTTCCTTCTGCCTGGCTGCCACTTCTCACCTTGTCTTCTCATCTTGTCTGGCTGCCACACTGCCTTTAGGATTCGGCTCCAGTGTCCACTCCAGGAAGACTTCCCCGACATACCTCCTCTCCCCTCTCCCCAGAGGGTTGGTTCCCATTGACCCTGGGCATATCTGTCATGGAATTTCCCACTGAGCTGAAGTCACTGATGTAGAGATCTGCTTCTCCATCTCTGGTAGACTGAGCTCCGGGAGGATGGGGAAGCCCAGCTTTGCATCCCCAGCACAGAAACTGGCACGGAGCCTAGAGCTGGAGAAGCCAAGCCAGTACATCTGTAGGAAACATCCTGTTTCCTTCCCTTTTTTTGTCTCTGGGTCTGGACAATTCCCATCTAGCCTTGAGGTCTCCCTCTGGCAGAGAGGCCAGGTTCACCGATTAGGCAGCTGTGTGCTCCCGTATCACCTTGGGCTTTGTTGTCCTGGTCTGTAAGGGGTCTGTAAAGGCAGAGGCTGTGCTCATCTTTTACACCCAGCCCCTGATAACTCCGAATGAGTTAGAGTGGTAGCAGGTGTTCTCTCTGCAGGTGAGGAAGAAGAGCAGGCCAGTTTTTTGTTGTGCTGCAGAAGCCTGGAGAAGAAATGGGTTGGGGGACCCTATCCCCTGGTCTCATGTCCTAGGCAGTACCTAGACAGATTGAGTGGACAGATCTTTGTCCCCAGAGATTCCAAAACTTGCAGGTTTCCTTCTTAATTTGTTGTATGCAGAGGCGTCAAGTGGGCCCTACCCCCAGCCACCCTCACTCTTCTTTCTGGCACCATTCTATTTTTTTTTTTTTTTTTTTAAGATTTATTTATTTTAGAGAGTACGCAAGCATATGCACGCGCACATCGGGGGCAGAGGAAGAGGGAGAGGAGAGAGAGTCTCAGGCAAACTCCCCACTGAGCCTGGAGCATGACACAGGGCTTGATCCCATTACCCTGAGATCATGACCTGAGCTGAAACGAAGAGTTGGACGCTCAACCCAACTGAGCCACCCGGGCGCCACTCTGGCACCATTTTTCTTATGCACAAACTAGGTCTGATGAACAGCTTAACCAAATAAGGTGCAAATAGGAGTTTAATGTGTTGATGCTGCGTAGGATGTAGGTCTCTTTAGGAGGGAGTCCTGTGCATATGAGGAAGAGTCCTGCTTAGTAGATCAAGGCCCTGGATCTAGGCCCCAGCTTGCTCGGCCCTTCTCTCAAGGCTTTGTGGTTTTGAGCAATGGCCTCACTTTCCTCGAAAAGTGGTGATGACAACACCTATTTCAGAGTTGTGGGGAAGTTCAAATATGATCACGGTATGAAAGTGGCCTCTTAACTGAAATGCCAGATCAATTTTAATGATGATAATTCAGAAGTAGGCTGCTAGCCTGTTAACTCAAGGGAGTGAACGCTAATAAAATTCTAGGCACAAAAGTAGGAGGCCAGGGCATTTTCCCCTCTCCAGTATTGCTCAGCTACTTGGTCTCACTGGGCTTCCTACCATCCTCTTCCTCAGCCAGGTGTGGGATCTGCCTTGTCAGCCGCTTAAGCATGAGTGTCCAGGACTCCCTGTTAGTGGTCTTTATCTCCCCAGGTGACCTTATCTATTGTCCACTCCGTTAGCCCACTGCTCTCCCCTACCCAGGATTCTGGGCCACACCTTTCTTGGGGATCCACATCTACATCACCTCTTTTTTCTTTTTTTTTTTTTTTTAAAGATTTTATTTATTTATTTGACAGAGACACGGCGAGAGAGGGAACACAAGCAGGGGAAGTGGGAGAGGGAGAAGCAGGCTTCCCGCTGAGCAGGGAGCCCGATGCGGGGCTCGATCCCAGGACCCTGAGATCATGACCTGAGCCAAAGGCAGATGCCCATCTACATCACCTCTTATCAGTGTCCCTTCATGCAACCACCTTAAACAAACTGTCTGAAATGGAATTGGCCACAACCCACAGCACCCCAGGCCCTCAACCATTTACCCGGATGCTCAAAGTCAAAACGTGGGTTTTTTTCCTGCCACGTCCATTGCCCGGTCCCATCAGTTCTCTAAATCTCTGACCCTGGTGAAACTCTCCAGATCCTCTTGCCTCCGTCTCCTGTACCACTGGCCTAGTCCGGGCCGCTGGTATCTGGGTGCGTCTCGTGTCTGAACAGGCGCCCCGTTGAGGGGGAGCTGGAGGCAGTGAATGTAAAGCATTTGAATAGGGCCTGGCAGAGAGGAATACTCAAATGATGGAACAAGGTCATCACTGTCACCCCTTCCTTAGAATGTGCTACTGACTGCCCCATTTTCCTCAGAGTACAGTCCAGTGATGCTTAGTGGGCCACTCAGCTCCACACGGCCCAGCCCTGTGCTTGTGACTAGCTGTCCCTTCCCTTTTCTCTAGCCACACTGACCTCCTTTTGGCCCCTCAATGGAAGAATGCTCTCCAGGTTTGCACATGCTGTTCTCTCTGGCAGAAGAAGCTTGGCTCCTTTCCCTCCCCTTATATGGATGTCACTGCCTTCAGGAAGCTTCCCTACTGGTCCGCATGGATCATACTAGGCTCAGCCCGCTGGTTACAGGGTCCTGCAGGATCCCACAGGTCTCCTTTTAGTCAGCACACATGCAGAATTTCACTTTGCCTGCCTGCCCCTGCAGCCCTGTTAGGGGGCTGGGGCCGTCATGGGTGCTGCTGTTGCCCAGGGCCAGGCCCTCAGCGACGTTCCCAAGTACAGGAACACTTCTGGAAGTACACATATGGGTGTTGCTGCCCTCCGTGAACAGATTGATTTCCTTAGAGGTCTGCTCATTCTTTCTGTGGCATAAGACCCCTTCCAGTGGCGGCTGCTCCTCGTGAACAGTCAGAGAAGTGACATCTGCAGGTGCCTTCTCGTCCCAAAGCACTAGGCCTTAGAGATGCAGAGATTCCAAAACGGCTTCCGCCCTCACTGGGCTCAGGCTGGGAAAAGAGGCAACAGCATCACCATCACCTGGGCAGTAGAGGTGTTGACCAGGGCTTTCTGAAGACTCAGTAGAAGATAACAGGGCTGGGCCTTTGAAGGATGAGTAGGAGTTTGCCCGCCACGGGGAAGAGGACTCCAAGCATAGACACATAAGCAGTGGCACGGTGCTGAGCTCTGTCCCCAGAGACTTGTTCGTGGAGCACTTACGAAGGGAGAGTTAGTGCTGAGCCTAGATTTTAGTGCGTTTCTCAGGTCCCCCTCACGTTCTGCAGTCCCCTCAAGCTTCAGTTTCATACCCTGCTATCAGAGAAGTCCCTGCAGTGTAGCATGTGACTACAGACGTGACTCTTACGGTCTGGCAGGGCTGGGTTCAGATTAGCTCTGTGACTTTGGGCCTCTCCCAACCTAGAGCTCCCCAGCCTGCGGTTCCTGCCCCAGCACTGGGCACGGTGAATCTGCTGCCTCTGCTTGGGCCTTGGTGTCCCCTTCCAGTAGCCGCCGTGGCTATTGGAGCTCTGCAGGCCACCGCCCTTGGTCACTTCCTGCCCTCTCCTGGCCGCTGCAGCCTCTCCCCGGCTTACCTGACCTCCCTGGGCTTCGTGCTGCCGCATGGCTCCTGCCTCCTCCCTTGCCCCTCTCCTGCTTTTCCATACCCGCAAGAACCCCGGCTCGGGGGAGATCTGTTGGCAGCAGTGTGTGTGACAGGTTGAGCCAGACGAGCACCGAGACCCGTGTGCTGCTGCAGGTGAGGACACTGTTAGTGACGCACTGCGGCGGCCGTTTCTAGGGCTGCCGAAGCAGGTCAGAGCCCGCCAGGGCCCGGGCGAGGCTCACGTAAATGAGCCTGTTCTAAATTCCCGGGAAAACCATTCCAATTCCAGGTGCCATGTTCGCCCTCTCACCGGCACCCGCTGGCCTCTCCACAAGGCCCCAGAACACTGGTAAGCACTTGTGGAGGGAGGCTGTCCCCAGCTGGGGGGAAGGAGCCTCCGAACTGGCCCAGGCCCCTCCATGGAATTCCGGATGCCGCTAGACGGTTTCTCAGAGCGTCTGGTCTAGACCTTTAGCTTGGGCTATATTTTCTGCAGTTTTTCTTGTTTTTCATCCCTCCCCCCCCCCCCCCGCCCCCATGGACCTCCTGTTTTAAAAGATTTTGTCTGCCAGTCAGACTGCAGTTATTATTCATCAAAAGACAGAGGATGCAGGGGCGCCTGGGTGGCGCAGTCAGTTGAGTGTCCAGTTCTTGGTTTCGGCTTGGGTCGTGATATCTCAGTCATGAGATCGAGCCCTGCATGGGGCTCCGTGCTTGGGATTCTCTCGCCTCTCCCCCCTCCTACTCTCTCTCTCTCTCTAAAATAAATAAATCCTTTAGGGGCGCCTGGGTGGCTCAGTCGCTAAGCGTCTGCCTTCGGCTCGGTCGTGGTCCCAGGGTCCTGGGATCGAGCCCCGCATCGGGCTCCCTGCTCAGCGGGAAGCCTGCTTCTCCCTCTCCCACTCCCCCTGCTTGTGTTCCCTCTCTCGCCGTGTCTCTCTCTGTCAGATAAATAAATAAAATCTTTAAAAATAATAAATAAATAAATCCTTAAAAAAAAAAAGGAGTATGCAGTGAATAGCAGTAAAAAGTGAATGAAACATGGTTGATGAGGAGGTTGAAGGTTGATATTTTCTGTGATGTGACTGCAGATGAAAGAATGGCTCTTTCCATTTGGCACCAGTGCTCACGGGCTCAAGGCTCTGTTCGCTTCTCTAACCTCCCTGGACAGCCATGCTGCGAGCCCAGGGCTTAGAGCAGGCTAGTGTGTGGCGGCTGCTGGCTGTGAGGCTGTGAGTTGCCCAGGCTGCTGCATGGCTTCCCACTCCTCACCATCACATCGTGTTAGAATGCCGGGCAGGGGCGGCCCACAGGGTGAGGGTGCAGGGAGAGGTGGGAGGAGCTCTTAGCGTGAGAGTGAAATTTCAGATTATCTGGGATTTAGGGCCTAAGGCCTGTGACCAAGATCCTGGGGTACTTGTTGCCCAAGAATAACTCTTGGATTTTATTTCGGAAATACCTTAAGTTCCCAGTCTGAGTGAAATACCGATTCCTAGACACCTTGTATCGTTCTTCAACAGAGTTGGGACCTGGTGCAACAAACACAGAACTACTTGAAACTGCTGCTTTCCATAATTAACAGCGATGGTGAGTCTGCCTCCACCTGAGCCCTCAAGCCGTTGGCCCTTCTGGGTATTCCCAGGTCATGATACCATGAATATGTTTGTTGGGGTCACACACCTGCCTTTTGCTTTATGGGAGAAGGATTTAGAGATTCCCTTGTCCATTGGCAGCTTTATTCCTCAAAACCTTAGAAAACAAAATTGTGAGCTCATTACCATCTGAACTATGCACGGTGTTTCTACACTAGGTCAGCTGACCTTTGATCATCAGTGTTGTGTGTGGGGCCGGAATTGCCTCTTCTAATTCAGAAAGATGAGAGAAAATCAGTTCTGGATTCTTATTAGGCACACACGAAAGTCCCTAGAGGGCCTGTTCACTGGATGGTACTCCAGCTGGTTTGGCTGTTTTGATTGGATGGGCCCATCATGCTCAGTGTCTCTAGGGTGGGCTGACTAACTCATCGATACCAGTCAAGACTTCTGTGGGGTTGCTCTTGCTTAAACAAGTGGAAATGTATAGCTTATATAACCAAGAAAGCCCCAAAGCAGAGCCAGGTGCCTAAGAAATGTCACAAAGAACCTCCTTGTTTCTCATACCTGCTGTCTCATTAGCTTTGTAACCACTCTTGATTTGTTTCCTGCCATCTGACCTCCCCCAGGAGAGAGAGAGAGAGAGAGCCTCTGTTCCAGAGCTCATGCTCATTGACCCGGTTTGGGTCAAGTGCCCATCCTTGAACCAGTTACTGTGGCCAAGTGTGCAAAAAAGTCACATGCCTAACTCTGGAGTTAAGCAGTGGTTCTCTACCTGGGGCAGTACTGCTTCTGGGGAAGTGGGTGTTGTAGGAACTGGAGGAAGGGGGCTTCTGGAAAAATGGGTGTTACAGGCACTGGAGGAAGGCTACTAGCATTTGGTGCGTGGTTAGCCAAGAATCCCAAATGTCCTGCAGTTCCTGGGACAGCCCTGCACAGTGAAGAATTGTCTTCCTCCAAAATACCTGTAGGGACCCCTGAGAAATGCTGGGTGGGGATATGCACGTCAGCCCCACCTAAATGACCTGGGCAGTACTACCCAAGCAGTACTGCTTTTCTAGAAAGGTAGCCAGAAGAAAGAAGAAGAAATGCTGTGTACAGAGACAAGTGCCTGCCACCCACCCCTTTCTGGGAGTAGGTGGGAGAAGAATCTTGGGGAGGCCCACCAGGAAGAGGGAGACTAGGGGTGGCATGGCTGACACCAGACCAGGGTGGTGGCATGTCCTCTTCTCATGCACCTGTGTTTGCTTTGCTTCTGGGTTTCCTGTCGTGTGGTTCCTGAGTAGATGACAGCGGGCTGCTGGTACACTGTATCTCAGGCTGGGATCGGACCCCCCTCTTCATCTCTCTCCTACGCCTTTCCTTGTGGGCTGTGAGTATGGATGGGCTGGGCCGTGGGGTCCGGGAGCTTGCTGAGGCCATCTACCAAGATTACTCTGGGAGCATTAGGAGTGCCTCCAGAAATTAGAGATTTGGGATGAGGAACCCCAAGTGTTCAGAGCAAGTGTTAGGTTTAATGCTGTTTTGGGGACTGTTGGGCAGCCCGGTTGTCACTGGGTCTGTGGTTGCAGTTCAGCTCCTGGGACAAGGAGGGGGCTTTGTCATGGGGAGTCATCTTTCTAATCTTAGGATGTCTCTCTGGTCTCTTCCAGGATGGGCTTATCCACACATCCCTGAAGCCTGCTGAGATCCTCTACCTAACCGTGGCCTATGACTGGTTCCTCTTTGGGTAAGCCTTCGGGGAATGTCCGGTTGTTGGGTGGGCACCATGCCTGGGGAACGGTGTTTCCGTGTGCATCTGGGTGTGGTGGCTCCTGTGACAGGGTTAGAGGTGAAGACCATCCCGCCTCCTTGGGAAAGACTGAAGGTGCTTGTCAGGCCCCACCTGAGGTTGTGGTGCCAAAGCCATGGTCTGTCCCTGTAACTCAAGGCCCTCTTTGCCCTCCCGTCTTGGGGCGCTGCTTGCTTTGACCTCCTCGCCTTCTTGTTTCAGGCACATGTTGGTAGATCGGCTCAGCAAAGGAGAGGAGGTGGGTACTGTGAGCAAATGCCGGGGCTCTGAGAACAACAGCACGACGTCCTGTTTGGCATCCACACTTAGGGGGCAGTTCCTTGCCCAGTGCGTGCAGGGATCGGGCAGCATGGCCACAAAAGCACCAGCACAACAGCCCCCATCCTGAGCCTCCGTTCCTGTCCTGTGTGGTAGAGAATAACGCTTGCCCACATGGCTGCCCTGAGCTCCGGCTGCCAGTCCTCTTCTTGCTTTGGCTGCCATCTTTCTCACAGGTGACCTTGTTTTCTGCACTCAGTTATGGAAACCAAATTACAAGCCTTTTCCTGGGCTCCTCAGCCCTACAGCTACAACCAGAGGCTCTTCCCTGTCTGTCTTTCCTGTTCACACCCATGCAGCAACTTGTAAGCCCCAGGGCCAGCGGAGCAAGCCCGGGTCCTGCCCGGCTGCTCCCCACCAGCCCAGGGAGCAGACCCAGACCAGGGCACAGCCAGCTGGCCTCCAGGGTCTCCTTACTCTCTGGGCACTGTTCCCCCTTCCTCTCTCTGCGCTCTCTGTACCCCATCCTTTTCTGCTTTTCGCAGTCTTTGCCTCTTTGGTATGCTTATTTTTCAGCCTGTTTTCCCTGCACGCAGACCTGGAGTCAGACCTGAGTTTGAACCCTGCTTGTCCCACCTATTACTTGGTGACCTTGAGTGATGTGATTCACCTTGAGTCTCCTGGTGTTGATCATGCTGCCTCACAAAGAGAATGAGTCTAGGTGCCCAGCGTGGGAGCTGTCACACAGCGTTAGCTCTTTCTCTTCTGCCCTCTGTCCCCCCCGCTTCCTGAAGCATCTTTCTCACCCTCCTGAGGCTGCCTTCTTTCCAAGCATCTTATCTTGTGTCTCCTCCTTTTGTTCCTCCCTCTAAGCAGCTCCTCAGCAGCTCCTCTCCCCTTCCAAATCTCTTGAGTACTTATCGCATCTGCAGGGGCTGCAGAGCTCATAAGCCTGTTCCTCAGAGGCCTCCATGAACTCTGTCAGAGGCAGTGACTTTGGCATTGAAATCAGCACGTAAAGCCCCTTTGCAGCCTCTCATTTTGAGACTGACTGGCGCTCCAGAACATTCTGCCCTCCACGCAGCCTCCCCCACCCTCAGAACAAGCCAGATTCTGCCTTCAGAAACTGGACAGAGGATGAGGCTGAGTCCAGTGGGGTCTGGATTCAGACCCTGGCTATCTCTCATCCCCATAAACAAGAGGGTCTCCTCAGCTGGAAGCGTTGGTTTTCAGGGTGTGGGCCTTTCTCTTACCCCTACCAGACACTCTAGATGCTGATGCTTTAAAACAGACAAACAAAACAGAGGCCTGTTAAACGGCCTCTCTCCTCCTCCCCAGCCCTTGAGGTTCACAGTACACTAGCATATTAAAGACTAAAGTCTGTGGTGAAGACACCTATTTAATTTTATGTAACCCAACATTTTCGTACTGACCTAACCTGGGGCACCCTCCCTCCCTTTTGGTGAGGGGGCGGTGTTTGTTTGAGGAAATCATATGGGGCTCTGGGATACCACGTGGGTGTTTATCCAAGTGAGGGTTTGATGGGTCACACCTTTCAGAATCACTGGGGAGTTAGTGTAAAAACTGCAGAGACTGCCTTGTGTGCAGTTCATGGGGGCCCATTTGACTAGGGCACTGGCTGGAAGGGAGGAGAGAGGCGGTGGGAATGCAGCTAGAGGTCAGGAGCCGCCTTCTGCCTCTGCCCACCTCAGACTCTGGCTGCCCCTCACCCCTGGTTCTTCTGAACTACCGTTTCTGGGTGTTCCTCCTACAAAATCTGATCCCTTTCCCTTCCATTATGTTCCTGCAGTGTCCATTAATCTCCTCACCCCCAAATCTCTCTCCCAGCTGTTCTTCCTGGTTAGCCTCTCTCCTTGGGGTCCTTAGGAGAGGCTGAGGGGAAAAGCTGCCATTCTCTTCATCCTTTTCAGTGGCTCGAGAACATGCATGTTGAATTTGAAGATGGTTTGAAAACTCACTGGCTTACCCTTATACATTCCCTTCCTTCCTTTCCCTAACCCAGGCACATTACCCTGTCTGCCAAACCCTCTCCCACCCATTTATACCATTTATAGAGCAGAATATCCAGCAGGGTCCCTGAGGCAGGGCTGTTGTCCATCAGGGTTGACCAGGTGGCTGGCTGCCCTCTCCTAGGAGCTCAGCCACCTAGATTCCTCTCCTTGGAGAAAGCTGTCTTCTCATGTGTGCTGCTTTTTGGTTTCTTCAGATTTTCTTCTTCTGCTTCAATTTTTTGAAGCATATCATCTCTGAGGAGTTCTCTGCTCTGAAGACACAGAGGTGAGGAGAGACCTGTTCTCTCACACTGGGCAGGGCACTCTGGGAAGGGCCACTCTGGGAAGAGTAGGCAGGGTCTCACTCACTGTCTGATTCCCTGCCTGGCTTCCCTGCATGCTTGGCAAGTTGGCGTCTCGTCCCTGCCTTCCCTCTGAGGCCAGGGTAGGGATTCCTGGTGAGAGCCAGTGGGGAAAGAGGCTCTCCTGCCCGTGAGGCAGGCCTGGGGTCAGCCTGCAGTCATACTAACAGAAAGGCTAGGGGACAAAGGAGTGGTCTCTGGTGACTAGGAGAGCAGGGCACATTGCTGCCGGGAAAAGCCAACCTAGGGACAGGAGGACTCCCAGCACCCCATACTCTGACTGAGACAGCAGATTCTTCTGCCTGCCCTTTCCTGGGCTGCTGCAGAGGTGTGTCTGCATCTCTGTGCAGCCCTCCACCATGGAACAGTCTGCCTCCAGCCTGGGAAACACAGGAGTCTTGCCTGGCCGTTGCCTTACAACCTCTCTCAGAGTTGGTGTCTTTGAGTTCACTTGCCTCCAAATCCAAGCTCCTAGGTGTGTTGGGCCAGATTGAACTCTGAGGGGCCAAGGTGAAAGGGAGGAGTCGGGCTTTGCTGGCCTATCAGAAGTGGCCTGACGTTTTGCAACACTCTAGGTAGGACCTGTCTCATTGATTGGCCAGTGAGTTGGAGCTTCTTTTTTTTTTT
The DNA here is from genome assembly GCF_964656455.1 of Halichoerus grypus. Taxonomy (NCBI): domain Eukaryota; kingdom Metazoa; phylum Chordata; class Mammalia; order Carnivora; family Phocidae; genus Halichoerus; species Halichoerus grypus. Next base: position 166,508,910 of record NC_135712.1, on the reverse strand, counting down.
TAAAGATTTTATTTATTTATTTGAGAGAGAGAGCACAAGAGGGGGGAGCGGGAGAGGGAGAAGCAGACTCCCCGCTGAGCAGGGAGCCGGATGCGGGACTCGATCCCGGGACTCCAGGATCATGACCTGAGCCAAAGGCAGTCGCCCAACCAACTGAGCCACCCAGGCGCCCGAGTTGGAGCTTCTTTCCCAGGCAAGCAGCATGCTGGGTATGGAGACAACAGAGAAGACTGAATGTAATTCACTATTCTGGTTTCTCTGTACAGGAGGAAGAGTTTGCCAGCCCGGGATGCGGGCTTCACTCTGGAAGATATCTGTATGCTGAGTGAGTTACAGGCCCCAGCAGATTTCCCTTCCTCTGTGCATCTTTCTGAGTGTAGACCACGCAGGAACTGTTTGTTCTAGAAACTTCCCTTTCCAGCTGTATGGTGTGGAAGAGCTAGGGGACCAGTAGTGTGAGAAGATAATGTGCTAACCAATGGCACTTGCTTCTTTCAGGACGAAAGGACCGCGGCAGCACCACCAGCCTTGGCAGCGACTTCTCTCTGGTCATGGAGAGCTCCCCAGGAGCTGCCGGGAGTTTCACCTATGAGGCTGTGGAGCTGCTCCCTGCAGGAGCACAGACTCAGGCAGCTTGGTGAGGGGCCAGGCTGGAATTAAGCTTGCTCACAGCTGTGGCCCAGGGCCACCAGCTCCAGGGAGCCCCAAGAACAAAGGGGCCCCCGACAGTAGGGCTGAGAGCACAGCTCCATGCCCTGCTGTCTCTCCTAGCCCTCAGAGGCCAGCCATCTGGTTGGTGAGGGGCACTGGCCATGGTGGCCCAGGAACATAAAGGGCTGGGGCTCCCTGTGGGATGAAGAAAGAAGCTGCAGGGCTGGGCAGACAGGGTGGGGTGAGGGGAGGCTGGTGTTAAAGAGACTCCCTGGGGGAGCTCCCTTGTATCATTTGCTTGGGGGGTGGGGGGCCGGTTACAAAAAAAGAAAACAATAAGTGAGTTCAACATGATGGTGAATTGGGAACTTGTTTGAGGGTGAACTCCTCTGAGAATCTGATGACTCTGTCTCTAGACAGATGACTCAAACTTTTGTATTGCATTTGGAAGGAGGAGCAGTTACTGAGCTGTTAAGAATCTAGCCTGTACTCCAAGGCCAGTGGGACAGCGTTATTTGGATGTCACATTCCCTCTCTGAAGACCCAATCCTTGCTGCTCATGGCCAGGCCTGAGGCAGTGCTAATGTATACCCATCCCCATGTGGCATTTTCCCAGTGGAAGTAAGGACTGGGCTCTGACATTTGGTAAAAGTGGGCAGAGGGCTTGCCTGGGGTGGCCCCTTGGCCAACAGCCCTACTCTTTCTACTGCAGGAGGAAGAGCCACTCGTCCTCTCCACAGAGCGTGCTCTGGAACCGGGCACAGCTCTCGGAGGACCGCCTGCCTTCCCACCACGGGCTGGGGGAAGCCAAGTCTTCTAGCTCCTCATCCTCAAACCATTCTGACTTTTTCAGGATGGGTAGCAGTCCCCTGGAGGTCCCCAAACCCAGGTGAGGAGCTCCAAAGCCCCTAATGGTGGACGTGATTAGCCCTTCCCTCTTACTAAGCCTGGGGAGTGGGGTTCCAGCCCCTGAGCTGGCGTCTACGATGGTGTCTTGGGAGAGAGCGCCTTGGCCTGCGGTCTGGTGGGCAGTGTACCCAGGAGGCAGAGGGGCTTGACAAGCTTGACAAACCCCTGTTTGGAGGATGGGTTAATGTTTGTGTAAGAGCTGGTTTGTAGAATGATTTGAGACTCCTTCCCAGAGTGCTAGCAGATGGGGAATCTAGAAGGTGTACTGACTGCAGTGTGATGGGCAGAGGGTCAGGGCTGCCTCCCCCTATTGCCTTTGGTGGGTCTCAGCCTTCGTGGCCCTCACATTCTGCTTGACGAGATGGACCCAGATCCTCAGAGTCCTTGGTTCTCACATTCCATGTCTGAACTGGAAGGGCAGTGAGGAGAACAGACAGGGAGTTAGGCTAGGTAAGTGTGGCTCAGGCAAACCTTGGGAGACTCTGTACACCTGAGAAGTGCTCAGCCAGATAGACAGGTGTGGCTGGAGTGTGCTGCGGGAATGGTGTTCCCTAGAAGAGAGGAAAGCTGAGCACTGGGCAGGGGCTTAGGATTGAGGGATGGTCTGGCACTTGGGGAAAGCATTTCCTGGCTGACCCCATACCACTTTTTCGTCATACCCACACAGAAGGAATCCTGTGAGTTGCTTTGTTTTTTAAAGTCTCGAGAACGTCTGGCCCTTCTGGAGAGAACAAAGCAGTGTGTGACTTACGAGGTCCTTGATAAATTCCAAGGAGAAAGGGGCATTTAGCATAAAGAGTGTGAGCCTTGGAGTCTACCTCAGATTTGAACCCAGCTCTGAAATGGACTGCTCCAAAAGTTTCAGGTCTTTTCCTTTTAGCAGGCCTGTTAACAGTGAGGAAACTGAGCCCCAAAGTCACAGGCATATTACAAGGGAAGACCTGAAACTTCTGGAACCCGCCTCCTATCCCCACCCTCTGGCTTTTCTCCATGGGCAAAAAGCAGGCAATGGAGGAAGACACCTTCCCCATGCCGGCAGCAGATCCGCTCTAGGCCAGCAGGAGCCCCATGGAGTGCACTGACCAGAGGAGTCCTTTGTGCTCACCTCTGAAGGTGAGCCCTCCAACCCGGAGCACTGCCGTGTCTGCCAGGGGCGTGGCTGAGTCTGCTAAACAAAGACCAGGACTCCTCCGACCACGCAGGAGGTTTGGTGAAGATAGCTGAGCAGAGATGGTGCCAGGCCGACAAGGCCACATGCCTGTGCTCGGTCCTGTCCTCTGTGTGTGCCTACTGCCACGCCACCCTTGTCTGCACGCGGCTGCACGCCCGGCTTTCCTCAGAGCTGCCCTGCGGCCGCGGCGGCACGGCCTAACCCTCGCAGTTCCGGGCTGGAACTCTTGTTCAGTGTCCCCACCTCCTTTCCTGTCTGTGCAGCATTGCTGGACAGCTGGGAAGGAGGCCAGAAGAGTCCTCCTCTCCTCTCGGGTCCTGCTGCAGCCTTAACTGTCCCACTGCTAGGGTTCCCCCGCTGAGGCAGCATTCCCATCACCTTTGCGCACACCCCAGCTTTTTATTATTCCCTTCTTCCTGCCAAGAGATCCTCCTTCCCAATCTGGTGATCATTTCCTTCAGTCTCACCAGTGGTTCTCTGCCTGCACTGGGTGGCTCAGACTCCTAGGGTTGGCCCAGCAGAGCTACAGAGGCCCCTCCCTAAGGAGATAGAGGAGGGTTGGGGGTGTCCTCTGGCCTTTCAGCCCTGTGTGCTTGGCCTGGTCGAGGCTGGGGTAGCTGGGCCAGAGTGGGGCACAAGGCCTTGGAGAGGCGTGGGCTGGGCTGCTTTGAAGTGTTTGGCTCTGCCAGTCTATTCTGGGAATGCCTGCTCGGAGCTCGACTGGTCTGGCCAGGCAGCAAGGTTCTGGACTGGCTGCCTGTTTGCCAGAGCTTTTGAAAGACTAGATTATTCAGATTTGGAGCATTCTAATTATGTATTTCCATTAACATTAAAATTAATTTAGTCTCTTTTAAAGTGCCTGAGGGATCCTGTCATTAGCTTCCCTGCCTCTCTTAGGTAACAAGAGCCAATCAGCTTTTTAATGCAGTGGGGGGAACTGTATGGAAAGAAACCCTTTAGTAAAGCTATCTGTGACAGCTGAAATTCCCCTCATTACGTGAAGTCTTTGGGTTTCGAATGCTCCAAATTCTGTAAGCGTATTTCTCTTAAAGCAGGACTTCCCTATGAAAGGAGTCAGTAAAGCTTTGTTCAAAGTTAAGAAGTAGGTGAAAAAAGTTCTGTGGGGTGCTAATTCTTATCCAGTCCCAGCCCCATGTGCCTCTCTGAGAAGACTGGTGGCTTTTTGCTTTATTAGCTGCCACTGCAACAGCTTCTGATGGAGCTGCATTTCTGGAACATTGTTAAATCTCTAATCAGCTGTAGGGCTGGGGGCTGAGAAGAGGCAGGGCCAATGCTCTGAGCTCACATGCCTCCCAAGGTTCTGGTTAGTAAGTGGCTCAGCCCCATGTGGCCTTGGTCTCTGCTCCAGAGTCAGACATCTTTAGGGGTGGGAGGTGGCTAGCACAGTCCTGTCCATACCTGAGGAGGGATGGTGCCACCACAGAGCCCAGCTTGAAGCTAAGCTGCCTAAAGAGCAGATTAACTTGGCTAAGGGACACCTAGCAGTCTGGTTGAATAGCTAAGTAGAAACATAGATACCAACTTCTGTTGCCCAGCTAGCTTCTCTTTCCCCATCTTCCACCACATATCAACTGCTCATTATAAGCAGTGAGCTCTGTCCTGGGCTTTGTTTAATGAGGCAGAGAAACCAGACTGCTTTCTGCAATACATAGGGTTCCTGTCCCATGTTTGACATTGTCATGCATAGGATCATAGCTTCCAACCAAGGATGAGTGGTAAGAAGCGTGAAGGCATTGCCAGCTTAAGTCCCAGAAAAGGACACTTAGAGTCCTAAAATATTTCTTGAGCTGCTGCTCTTTCCTTCTCTCTCTCTCTCTCTTTCTCCCCCCCCGCCCCACACCCATGTTTAAAGGCTTAAAGTCTGGGCTGGGGAAAACTGATATTTTTTCCTTTATTTTTGTCCCCAAATGTGGTTAAGAAATCCTGTCCTAGCCATCTCTGAAGTCAGTTGCTTTGTGAGTTCAGGAATTTGTTGAATTGAAGGAATCTTCCCTAAAGCTCCATTCCTGGAAGCATTCACTTAGGCAGAGGCTCTGGGACCATTATCTAGAGGCTTGGGGGGTTGGCAGGTGTAGGTGTAGATTAGAGGGGACCTCCAGGCCCCCTCAAAGTGTGGGATTTTCAGTCTTGGCTCAAACGTTCATTCCTTGCATGACTTTAGACATGTCACTTGATGACTCTGAGTTTCTGTTTTCTCATCTGTGTAATCAAGAGGTTTAGACAGGCAACTCTCAGGTTCTTCCTAGTTGTGTACCTTCCAGCCTTCTGTGTCAGCTCAGGTGCTTCCAGGTGCAATTAACAAAAAAACCCATCTCAACAGGTTTAAACAATAAAGGAAAACTGTTGGTTCTTATGGAAAAGTCCAGTGGAAAATAATGACCTTCAGGGGTAGTCTGATCAAGGCTCCAACTCCATTTTCCCGTGATTCTTTCCCCTTGCCTCCTTCCACGTGCTAGCTCTGTCCTCTAGCCAGCTTCCGTAATGGTGAACAGCCACTCCTGGGCACCCTGCTTCCTTTCTCACATCCAGGAATCACATGAGGACCCCCCCTTCCAACCATGAATCACAAGCTCTCTGCTTTATGCCAGTTGAAAAGTATGTGCCCATCGCCGAACCAACCCCTGAAGCCCCTACTGCCCCTAATCAGGAAGGAAGATCAGTATACTATGGGGCTAGTTTGGGCCGGGTTTCAGTCCCAGCTTGGCCACTCCTAGCGATGTGCGACTTGGAAAAATCACTTCCCTCCTGAGCTCAGTTTTTTCATTCCACCTTAAAGATCAAGTGATGATCCTGCCTTCCATAAGTTTGGGTTTAAATGAGATAATAGAACTAAGTATCTGGCACACAGTAAATACTCATCCTTTCCACAGATGCTCAGTAAACTGTAGTTGTAGTGAAGGACCAGTCCTTATTCACATATCTGAGGGCATATGGGCCATGTCAGGGCACTAGGCATCTAGGTAAAAGGCCAGGCCAGGCACCACAGGGCAGACCTGTTTATTCATGCCTCAGCTGTGTGGGTCGGGCCAGCTCTGCTTGTGTGGGTATTCTTGTACCTCTTCCCGAAGAGGACTAGCTAAAAGATAACCTGCCTGAGTCCTGCGTACACTGGGTGGCGGGGGGGGGGGGGGGGGGGGGAGTGGGAGTCGCAGCTCTTTTGGTGCTATAAAGAGGGGCCTAGGCTATATCCAGATAAGGGAGTGAAATGTTGCCAAAAATCCAGTCTCTGGGCAGAGGTGTGAGCCGTCCGAGACCTGGGGATGTGGACAGATGACCTTGGAAGCATCATCGGTTCCACAGTTCTCCAGTTGGAGGGTAGCTTGGCCCCATGTTCCCTCTGGCCCTGTAGGTAGATTGGAGGAGCTAGAACTCAGACTTCTCTCTCTTTTTTTTTTTTTTCCCCCTGCTTTGTTTGTGCTTGAGTAAAGATGCAGGGCAGTAGAGTGTGGGGTCTTAATAAAGCTGGTTAAGTTACCTGTGTACTGAGACTATCTTGAAAGTTTTCTTTCTTTCATTAGGCAGGTGCAGGTACTACTTCTGGTGACTGTTTGCTTTCATCTTTAGGTGTCCCCTCCAGCCAGCTAATCCAGACTGGCACTTAGGAGCACCTTTCTGCTTAGCATAGTCCCTTGAGAGCAAGGGACTCTCAAACCCAGGAGCTGAACAACTGCTTTGCAACCCTTTCTTTGACAAAAGCCTCAAATAGGAAGATTTGTCTGCAGCTGATTGCTTCCTGAGATGGCTTTATGTCCCCTGGGATCACATACCCTGTTGCTATCTGTACTGCCTACTTCATTCCACAGCTATCCCCTGGCTCCCCCAAATGTGTTCCTTGCCTGGTGGTGCTAACTGCTAGATGCTAGGGACCTGACTAGCCTAAGGGGATCAGGAATCCTCCCATTCCATCTTTCTGTCATTTTTCCATTGGTAGTTGAGTCTCTCATAGTCTGGGAGCGGGGGGTACGGAGAACATAAGAAACCTCCATGCTCCCAGCCCCAGGAGTGCCCCATCCTACTCAGCATCCCTTCCATTCCCTCAACACTGGGGTTCAGCAGTTGTTTTCCTACAGACTGCTAAAACTGGAAGAGAAAATCTGCCCTTAAAGTTTCAACAGTAGATGAGATTTGTGGAGCCAAGCTGACCTCAGTCGAGTTATGCTGACTGAAGGCCCAGCATAACCTGGAGGAAGTACAGGGAAACTACCAGACTGTGATGTGATTAGCCCCTCCTGGGCAGCTGTCTCTTTGATTTACAGACTGCTTGAGTCCTGCCAAGTTTAGAAACAAGGAAACCCTGCTTTGTGGGGCATGAGGGGCTTCCACCAGGTAGCCGACCATGTCCTGTTCTCATCCCTAATGCCGTCACACGCCTTCCAGAGTTGAGCAGGAATGATGAATGTGGAAGTCTCTGTGTTGCAGGGGGTTCCTATTCATGGCAGCTTTAATGTAGAAGACCATCTGTTTTCCCTGGTCTCAAGGTGGTTCTGTTGTAGGACAAATCTGTAATCAAACTTGGCTTTAAAAATCTCTTCTTGGACTCACTAGCATGGGACCTTCAGTAAGTGTCTTCACCTGTCTGGACTGCCATTTCTTGCTCTGTCTCTAAGATAAGGATGGTTAACGATTACCAGAGCTGCAGTACCTGGCCAGAGTATCACTCAGGTGGCAGCTGCTTGAGGATGAGGCTGGGGTGGCCACTCATGAGGGCTGTTGCCTCAAACTTGGGAGACACTGATGCTAGCTAACTGGGTAGGCCAAGGTCAATGAATGTCTCTGTTTCCCACCCCCTGTACCACTATTCATGCTTCTCTGTTCCGGGTCCCTACAGAAGCACTTTCTGCTATTCTTGAATTAAAGAATAAAGGGTCAAACATCAAAGATGATGTACCTCTGGGGATGGAGACCTGGGGTAGCCGATGGAAGGGCCTTGTTTGATGTCTTCCTATCTCCCTTCCTCCTCCACCCCCAGTGACTGGGCTACTGCCCTGAGACACTAGAGAGAGGTTAGCTGTCAGCGAGGTGGTGGCCGCAGTAGATTCCCAGTACAGCTTTCCTCTCCCTGCCCCGCCCAAATCTCCATCTGAAAAAGGCCTGATGAAGCTGTCAAGTTGCCTGCCTGATTTCATCCCTTAGGGTATAACCAGTGAGTTTGCCAGGTTGATGCTTGTGAATACAAACTATGGCTCCTGGAAGGTGCTGCAGAGAAAGCCTGCGTGTGGGGTGGGGGGCGCCTCCGGGCTCCCATCACCTCACTCTTCAGTCTAGGTCACCACCCTCCACCGTCTCCAGGAAGCTTATTCTCCCATCGCTCTGATAAGACTTCAGTGGCCCCTGGGTTCTGCCTTGCCCACCCTGCCAATCTGCATGCCAGGGGTGTTTGAGGTGATCCTGCCTCCCTGGTTCCTAGGGCATCCGGCCTTGCTTCCTTCCTTTTGGCGCTGCTGAGACTGTACTTGCTGTGTCAGCCGCCGGGGCAGGCATGCCCTGACCTGACGCTTTGGTTGCTGGCTCACCTCTTCTCATTCTGCTTTGCTCTTGTTTTTCTGTAAGTCTTTGCACGAAGCATTGTCCTCACAGCTGAGCCTGTGGCCCAGGACCACCATAGCCCCACCCCGACCCCTCCATAGGGCCTCCCCTGTCAGGCATATGACTGACTATGCATCATCTCCCCTCTCTCTCCTCTCTGCCCCAGATCAGTGGACCATCCCCTGCCCGGATCCTCTCTCTCCACAGACTTTGGCAGCTGGCAGATGGTAACAGGCTGTGGCAGTATTCAGGAACGGGCTGTCCTGCACACAGACTCCTCTCTCCCTTTCAGCTTCCCGGATGAGCTCCCTAACAGTTGTCTGTAAGTGTCTTGCTTGAGGAGGCAGGATGCTCCCCTGCCCGTATCAGAAGCTGGTGAGCCATCAGGAGTGTTGGTTAAGGAAGGAGTGAGGCAGCAGCTGGCCCGGGATCCCTGTCCCTCCTCAGTGTCTCAGCTAAGTATACCTCACTGCTCCTGGACTCCTGAGGTATGGAAGAGGCTTTCTGGGCTGCTCAGGAAGTGTGTTGCGGTGTGTGTTCACTCTCTTGAGCCTCCGAAACTCGTCCACAGGTGCCTTGGGGCACACCCTGAGGGAAAGCTGTCTGGACTGTAACTATAGAAGGTTCTATTTCTGTCCGAGGCTTTGCCTGACATGAGAATCCTTTGAAATCAGAACAGTGGGGTAGTGAAGGTAGGTGTATGGTGGAGACCACAGCCAGAATGGAGCTAGGTCAACTCAAGGGATGTGCTCCTCCAAGCAGAACCAAGAGTTCCATGCCATCCCCTTCCTCCTCTTGTCTTCTGCTTTTACCTCTAGTCAGGTAAGAAAATTGGATGGGGATACCAAGTCCCAAGGCTGTAAAATCCTCTCCCTTTAAGGCTCCAGCACTGGGCTTTCAAGTCTTACAGTGTGTCCGCTTGAGTGGCTGCCTCTGTGGCAGCCCCCTGCCCGCTTTACTGCTTCATGGGTGTCAGGCCGGGTAGAGCCTCTGGTGGCCTGGGGAACAGGGCCTCTCCTCCCCACGACGGGCTGAATGAACTTCAGGTGCTGGGCATTCATTGTCCCCACCAGAATCTGGCTCATACCCACCAGAGCTGACAGGTCAGAGGCGAGTTGCCCTGGGGTGTTAAGAAGGATCCCTGCTGAGGGCAGGCAGAGGCCGGACCTTGGGATTCCAGGATGGAATAGGCCCAAGAGCCATCTCTGGAGGAAGCAGACATCTCTGCCCCTGCTTGATGGCACCCCTCACATAACTGGCATTAACCACTGAAACGGGCAGCTCTCTGAGCTTCTAGCAAACCCCCACGATCTGGGTGGTTCCCAGAAGAAAGCTAGGTTCTATGTGATCTCATGGCCTCCAAAATTGCAGTGTAGGGATGGGGTCAGGGTTGATTCCTGCTGAGGTCATACAGTATGTCGATTTAGTGCTTGGGCTTTGTTATCAGAGAAATTTAGTCAAACTCCTGGCTGCTCTGCCTTACCAGCTATGTCTTGGGGTGTCAGCCCTTACTTCTCTGAGCCTGCTGGCTCATCTCTTGAGAGAGAATGGCACTAGAGTATCTCTGCCTGTCTACCCCTTACCTGCTGTGTGTCCTCAAGTGGATCACCTATCCTCTCTGGGCTTCAGTTTTCTTATCTCTAAATAGGCTGATCCCTCCCTCTTCTGCCTCCCAGAAATAAGGGGCAGTGAGAATGTACACGTGTGGACCTTTGGATATTCCCTGTGAATACAAACTACTAATCTGAATTATATGATATGCTCTAAGGAAAAGCTGAAGAAGAACACATGGCCTACAGCCTATGTGAAACCTAATTAGAGTGTAAAGAAGAACTAGGGCCACATGTCTCCCCCAAATGCCAAGACAGACTTTGGAGTTCTTCACGGTATTGCAGGAAGCCAGTATCCAGTATCCGCTCCATTTTCCTAGTGTTGCTGCGAGAGCTACTTGACTTTCCCTCACCCTAGGACCTGCTGCTTCTCTCTCTCTCCCACAGTAGTCACCCACTCATACCTACCACTCCCACCAGTCTACTTTCCTTCAGTCTGTTCTCCCCATACCTACCCCAGGACTGCCATTTATCCTCATACCTCCATCTGTTTCCCCCAGGCCCTGGGGTACAAGTCATTTGGGCTTGGGAATTGGAGACAGTGCTGCTACTTCTGACAAATTCCCTGGAGGGATTACACAGGGATTGGTCTCTTGGGGGAAATTTTGGTGTCAGTGGTCAGGGCTAGTCTTGATTTTTAGGTGGATGGGAACATGAGGGTTCGTGTCATATAGGTCTGTGGCCCCTGGAGAAAGCCCTCCAGGGGACAGTTAGGGTGAATACCATGTGAGTTCCTGACCTTTCCTCTGATTCCATGTTCCTCTCACCCCTAGACTGCATACCTTTTAGTTCATAGGTTGGGTGTGGCTGGTACCTCAGGTCTCTTCTCCTCTTCTATTAAAGACCTTTCAAAGTGTCAAATCGCCTCATGGAATTCATTCTTTGATAAGCCTGAGTTTTCATGCACTTGTTCCCCTTCAGGGGTTTTTGTTTTTTTTTACTTGTTCCCCTTCTTGACTTGGATTTGCAGGCCAAGGAGAGAAGAGGGGCTTCCCGTCTTCTGTGATCAGTGTCTGCAGAGGCCAGGGAAGGAACAGCAAATAAAATCAGAACAGGAATCCTGCTAGAAAAGCCAGCATCCTGCTAGCTATTTCCCTAGGGACCACAGTTGACCAAAGATGTAGCTGAAGCCTCGGGTTTCCGGTTGAGGACCCTGGCCTCTCCAGGACACTGCCAAGAACTTTCTCCCCGAATGCTCCAGGTCCTGGCCACAAGAAGGCTAAGCCTTTGGTCAGCCAAGGCTTGATGCCTCATCTTGTGGTCTCTCCTTAAGTCTCAGATTGGTGCCTCATATTATTCTCACTGAGGAATGGCAGCCAACAGTTGGCAAACTCCCTCCTGCTCACCTTCCCCCCCACTTCCCCAGTGCACCATTAAAACATGCTGGTTCTAGGTTCTTAGTAGCCTGAGAGCTGAGAGGAAAGATTATGGAGGGCAACAAGGCCAAATGTTTAGGGCCTGAACTGCAGGGGTAGTATGGCCACAGGACATGTGCTGGCCTGTGCTAGCAAAGGCAGAAGGATAGGTAGTATGGTGTGAGGATCAGGATGTTGGATCCTGCCCAGGGTAATGCATTCATTCTCCCTCCTTCCCTCCCTCCCCACAGGCTTGCAGCCCTGAGCGAGCGGGAGACTCGGCTGCAGGAAGTACGGTCAGCTTTCTTGGCCGCGTACAGCAGCACAGTGGGGCTTCGAGCAGCAGCCCCCAGTCCCTCTGGTGCCATCGGAGGCCTGCTGGAGCAGTTTGTCCGTGGCGTTGGACTCCGGGGCACCAGCAGCAGCACCTTATGAAGTAGCCAGCCCCCAACAATTTCCTGTTCTCTCACCTGAGCCCTGAGCAGAATGAAAGCCATGCCCGGACAAGGGGTGCTTCAAGATAGGAGAGACATCTTCTCCTCCTCCATCATGCACATGGCAGCCCCAAAGCTGAGCAGGGCTAAGGACAGGGTTCTCCAACCCCCAGCTTCCTGACTGGTGACCACCATCCCTCTTGTCACTGCCTTTCCACCCACCCTAGTCTTGGTTGGGATTCCCATCAACTCTCAGAACTGTGTGCGGTTTCCCTGAGGCCTTGTGGAGGCTGAGACCTCACAAAAGACTCCCGTTTTCCTGTTCTTGTTTCCTGGAGAGGAGGGATCACCTGCACTGAGAATGAGGCAGTTTGACAGATCACAAAATTAAAAATCTTTTTGAACAACTGCTCTCTTGCATCCTCATTTGGTTGCTGTCTTTGTGGAGTTATTTGGAAGGTTCTTACTGTTCTTCCTTGTGCTGGAAGGGGTTGGGGTGGGGGTCAGATAAAGCAGAAAGACAACTGAAGACTGGGTTGTGCCTCTTAACTCAGCCATGACAGTCTCAGATGGGGACAAGTAGTCACAGGTTGTCAAGGTGGGAGCAGTGGTCCTCAGGCGTCAATGGGCCCTAGTCACCTAGGAACCCATTTATTCAAACAGATTCCCAGGGCTGCCTGAAATTGAGACTTAGGTTTGCTGAGATCGTCATTCAGCTGGAATGGGCAGAGGTGTGTGTGTGGGGGGGATCCTTAATTTTTAACAAGTTCTGCAGGGAGCACAGTCCTGGTACAGGTGACTCGCGGCCCCTACCTTATGAAGCCCTGACTTTGGTGGAGGGACTGGCTTCTGGGGCTTTGGAGGCAGTAATTGGTCTGGGGAGAATGGACCTGGCTGACTACCACCCTCATCTGCACTGTGACCTAGATAGATTGCATCTTCACAGTATGTCTTCTGCATCTGTAACATCATGAAGTCAAGAGTTCAAAGACTTGGGCAAAGGGCTTTTCAGAGTGCTATCAAGCTGCCATTTACTGAGTTCTGGCTCAACACAAAAGAGGTCACCCATGTGACTGCCCAGAGGAAGGAAATAATACCAGTGAATATTTCTTTAGTACTTACTGTGTATAATCCCCTGAGCTAAGTCCTTTATGTGGATTATCTCAAAATTTTACAACACCCCAAGTAGGTGCTATTCCGGCTTTCACTGATGAGACTGAGCCACAGAGATGTTGAGTAACTTGCCCAAGGTCACACAGCTAATAAGCATAAATGTAAAACTCCTTCTATTTGGAGACCTAGGCAGGGCGGAAGTGGGAAGGGGAAGAAGCAGACTGTTCAGGGAGCAGCTCAGGAAGAGGAAGCGTCCCCAACGCCCACCAGGTGCCCCAAACCCTTCAGTACCGCGGACAGTTCTCAGAAGGTTTTTGGATTTCGTCTGGGTGAAATGCGCTGGGAGGACTCTCCCACGGTCTGGGCTGGATTTGGGGTCGGGGTTAGGTTCCCGGCCGGCTCGAGGCTGCTCCAATGGGGCGGGGGCCACCCGCAGGGCCGGGCGGGGCTAGGTTACCATCTGGAGTCGCTGCCGCCGGCGGCCACAGTCAAGGAGCGATCGCGGGAGTGCAAGCAGGGCTGGAGGGAGTGCAGCCGCCGCCGCCGCTGCTACCGCGGCGGCACATGGACCAGCCCCGCCGCTGCCGCCGCCCCTAGCCCCGGCGACCCCCGTCTCACAGCCTCCCGCAGCTCCGGCCACTCGATCAGCCATGTCTCTCAGCGGAGCCTCTGAGCGCAGCGTCCCGGCCACCAAGATTGAAATTACCGTGTCCTGCCGGTGAGCCGCCACGCTGGGGAGGGCGTAGGCACTGCCCCTGCCCCAATCGGCTGTGGGGCTTGGAGCGGACAGGGGCCAGACCCCCGGGGAAAGAAGCATCCAGGGCCGGAAAAGCTCAGATTCAGACTTAGGAGAGTCTCTGGCGGGTTCGGGGAGGGGGTTTCTTTGAACAGCTCCACCCGCAAATGAAAGCTCAGCCTGCGGGTTCAAGGAACGGGTCATGGGGATCCAGTAGGATCTGGGCCTCAGGAGGACAAAGTTCTGGGGCTAACCCTCTTTCCTGGGCCCTTGAAGACAGGGTGGACGCATAGATAATGAGTCTTGAGCTGATATTTCCGGTGCTGTCCAGGGTGCTGACAACGCGGACCCTCCTCCCCACCCCCCCACCCCCAACCCCAACAACTCTCCACTGGGTGTAGTAATGAGGCAAGGAGATGCGATTTGAGCCCCATGCCTCCCCCGGGTGCCCAACTCAGGGCAGAGTCGAGGCACTGGGCTCCAGAATGACCCACCCTCTGTCCCTCTGTCTGTCGCTTTCTCTAGGAACCTGCTGGACCTCGACACCTTCTCCAAGTCCGACCCCAGTAGGAGGCGCCAGGGACGGGAGGGGGAACTAGGGTCCGAGCGCGACTGAGGGGTGGGGAGAGGTTCAGGGCAATCTTACATCCTTCCTTCCCCGCCTCCACTTTCGCCTGCAGTGGTGGTGCTTTACACGCAGAGCCGGGCCAGCCAGGAGTGGCGAGAGGTGAGTCCAAGAGCCCTCTCCCAGCCAAGAGCCGCCCCCCCACACCCCCCACCCCCCGCGAATCACCTGCCCCCCTGACCGCCCCGTGCTAACTCTCCGCCCCCTATCCAGTTCGGACGGACAGAGGTGATTGACAACACGCTGAACCCAGACTTTGTGCGCAAATTCGTCCTGGACTACTTCTTTGAGGAAAAGCAAAACCTGCGCTTTGATGTGTGAGCCCCGCCCAGAATCCCGGGTTGGATCCCCCCCGCCCCCGCCCCCCCGACCTGGATCCACACAAAATTCTGGCACGCTCCTCCCCAGCCCGGCCTCCCAGCCTGGCTCCTCCACCAGGCTGTTTGGTCCCATTCCGAAGGCCTCCACTCTAGTCTTAGCTCTGTCCCCAAGTCTAGCTTGGCCCTGTCTTTAGGTCAGATCCAATCCAGTTCACTCCCCAGACCTAGCTGGGCCCAAAGCTTTGCACCCTAATTTAGCTCAGGCTCCATCAAGGCCCCTGCCCTGGTATGACCCCACCCCCAGCAGGCCCCAGACTTGGCCTCATCCCTGACTTTCTGTGACCCTGACTCCTGCCCTAAAGGAGATCCTGACTGAATTTGGATCCAAGGCTGCCCCTCATTCTACCTACAATCTTAACCAGTATTCAAAACACGACCCCTTTTCCAGGCTGTCTTTCACCAGCCCCCCCTTATGCTGGTTCCACTCTCTTCCCAGATACAACATTGACTCCAAAACCAACATCTCCAAACCGGTGAGCAAGCGTCCCCTCGCGGGCTGGCCAGGCACACGGGAGGCGCTCAGCGTGTTAAACAACCTTCCTTAGAACCCTCCTACCCCTCAACCCCAGCTCCACCTTCTTGGGCCCCAAACCCACCCTCCTGGCCCTCCTCTCATGCTCCTGCCTCGGTTTCCCACCCATGCCTTTTACTCACTGTTCCTCTTCCTTCTCGGCCACCTGTGGGACACACAGAAGGTGAGGCTGAACGGGGCTGGCTTTGGGATGGTGGGGTGTGGAATGGAAGGTGAGGTGTGGGATGGCATTGTGGAGAGCAGCTTAAACTGACAGCAGGACCAAGAAGCAGAATTGGCCTAGGGACTCCTTCCCCCTCCTTTAAAGCACAGGCAGGGCGATGCTTCTAGCGTTCTGCCATCCTGGAACACACTGGTCGGTGCAACAGTATCACCAGGGCTAGGCTGGGACTCTGCATCCCCAGCCCCTCCTGGCCTTCTTGACTCCATGTCCTGGTGCAGGATTTCCTGGGACAAGCGTTCCTGGCCCTGGGAGAGGTGATCGGAGGCCAGGGCAGCCGTGTAGAGCGACCCCTCACGTGAGCTGAACAAGAAGGGGTGCTGGGGAAGGGTGGGTGCCCCCAAATTTTCCTCCCAAGGACACTGCTGACCCAATAGCTGTGAAGGCTGGGACTCCCCTGGTTGGGAGACTTCAATGGCTCCCCTCATCTTCCTGGGAAAGACCAACCTCCAGGGCTCCGTTCAAGTCAGTCTTAGGCCTGATATGTCTTGTCTTGTCCTCTCTCTCTCTCTGTCTCTGTCTCTACATGTCTGTCTCTGTCTCTCTCACCTCACTCTTTTTCTAAGTCTGATTCTACCCTTAAGGTCCACTTCCAAGCTTTTTTCCTCCGGGAAGCTTCCCCTCACTAAATCAAGACCCCTGGAATTTCCACTGTATTTACTCACTAAATATTTATTAGCATGTTTTGTATGCCATACCCTGTGCTAGGCACCAGGGACTCATCCATTCCATAAATACTATTGGGCATATACTCTATGTCGGCCACTGTTCAAGGGGCTTGGGTTGTAATGGTGAACATAACAAAGGTTCCTGCCCTTGGGGAGCTTATACTATAGAAAGTGGGGGAGAAACTACAAAATAGACATAACAAATAAGTAAATTATATAATATACTGGAAGACATTAAGTGCTATGGGAAAAAGGCAAAGTAGAGCAAAATTAGGAGGATTGGAAATGCTGGGTGGGTGGGACTTGCAATACTCTACAGAGTGGCTGAGTAGGTTTTATGGAGAGGTAACTTTAGAGCAAAGACCTGTAGGAAGTAAGGAAGTGAGCCATGCAGATATCTGGATGTGGGATGTTCCACGCAGAGGAAGCTGGCCAGTGCAAAAGCCTGATATGTTCACAGAGCAGCAAGGAGGCCAGTGTGGCTATAGCCAAGTGAGCAAGGAGGAAGAAAGGAGGAGACGAGATTGGAGAACAGTTTAGGGCCTTGTAGCTACTATAAAGACTTTAGCTTTTACTCTGAGTTGGGAGTCACTGGAAGGCTCTGAAGAGAGGAGTGACATGATCTGACCATGTTTTCAAAGAATAATGCTGGCTTCTGGATTGAGAATAAACCTTGCGTAGATGAAGATAGTACCAGGGATCCCATTGGAAGGCTATTACAGTAATCCAGGGTGGCAGCAGTGAAGGAAAGAAATGGTCAGATCTGGATATAACTTGAAAGTATAGCCAACAGATTCCTGACAGGTTGAATATGGATGTGAGAGGAGAAGAGGAGTCAAGGATGACATCAAACCCTTTGGCCTGAACACCTGGAAGGATGGAGTTGCCATAAATAAGATGGTTAAAAAAAAAAAGGGAGAAGTACATTGCAGGGGGATTTAATCAGGAGTTCATTCTGACTCCTGTTGAATTTAATAATTTTTATTAGACATCCTAGCAGATATGTCAAATAGGCAATAAGATCCATGAGTTGTAGATGCTCTTTCAGACTGGAAGACTAGATGAAATCACCAAAGGGGTGGGCAGAGAAAGAAAAGACCAAACACCAAGATTCCATGAATTGGAACTAGAAAAGGAGACTGAGAAGGAGCATTAATGAAGTAGAAGGAGGACCAAGAGAAGGGGTGTTGTCCTGGAGGCAAAGTGAAGTTTGTGTATTGAGGAGAGAGTGACCAGCCATGTCAAATGCTGCTGCATGTCTGAAGTTCTGAAGGAAGAGGTGGGGGTGACAGCCTGGTTGGAGAGGTTTAGAAGAGAATGGAAGAGAGGAATGAAAGTCAAGAAATCTTCCAAGGGGTTTTGTTGCAAAGAGAAGAGAAAAGGAGGGTTAGGAAAAGGAAGTGAGGTCAGAATAGGTTTGCATTTTTTAACATGAGAAAAATTATACCACATTTGTATGTTAAGGGGAATGACCCAGTAGAAACTGAAAAATTGACATAATAAAGAAAAAAGGAGAGAATTGCTGGAATGATGTCCATGTATAGGCAAGAGGGTGTGGAATGTAGCACAGAGTGGAGGGATAAATAGGCACACGGATAGTCATTTATAGCAACAGTTGCGTGGGTGAAGATACTGGAGGCAAGGTAGGTGTGGTGGTAGGTCTGTGGACATTCTCTTCTGGTTGCTTCAGTTTTGTCAGTGAAGTAGGAAACAAGGTCATTGGCTGAGTGAGGACGGGGGAGGAGGCTTTCCAGGTTTGAGAAGAGAGGAGGAGTGAAACTGCCATCTAGCCGAACTGGAGAGTGAAGTATGATTAAGGACCCTCTTGAGGTTTGTGGTCATGCATTTAAAATGAGACCAGTTAGGGGCGGCTGGCTGGCTCAGTCAGTAGAGCATGTGACTCTTGATCTCGGGGTCATGAGTTTGAGCCCCATGTTTAGTGTAGAGATGACTTAAATAAATAAGATGTAAAGAAAAAAAAAAGTGAGGCCAGTTAACAAGATTGTGTGTTTTCCTCTGGCCTTATTCAGTTGCACAGGTGCAGTACAAGCTAGGCAGAGAATTGGATTTAACTAGGGCTGTGGTTCTGCCAAATAAGTGTACTGAAGTGACAGAAAGGCAATGGATAAGAGGTAGGATGCAAGGGAGCGATTATTATAATCATTGACTGGAATTCACACTGGGTAAGGAGGTGAGGGAAAACATTAAGGGGGCAAAGAACAGAGAAAGCAGTAAGATCAGAGACTTGGTCCTCCTGGGTGTGCAGGTGAAGAGTCCCTATACTCCTTACACTCTTTTTAAAGCACAAAGAGTCAAAAATTGAAAGAGCCAAAGAAATGGTTCAACATTCATGTCAAAGATGGGAAAAATCACATAATAAATTGGAGCCAGGACTTGAACCCAGAACACTTCTGACCTAGCTTTCTCTCTGCCACACTTGGGATCCCTTTGGGGTCAGGGTTCACAGGCCCATATCAGCAAGGTCCCTGACCACTTGGAGACCCAAGGCAAGGCAATTTGGAGATGGGTGTCCTAATAATATGTACCCTTCAAATACATGGAAGTGTCCCTTCTTGGGTCAGGAGAGGATAAGGCTTCCCTTGTCTTTTTTATTTCACTCTTCACATTTTATTTCACTCTTCAAAAGCACAGCATCTTTGATCTAACAAAACAGCCTTTTGCCCTGGGTCTGGATAGAAAATCCTCTCCCTCATTCAGGACTGCTACATCACATTCTACTTGCCTATTGGCTTTGACATCCCACCTCCCTCTGGAAGCTCCCCAAGGGTACAGTCTAACAGAACTGGAGAGTGCCAACTGGCCAATTCATACCTAGCACAGTGCCTGACATATAGTAGATACCAAGGTCTGCTTTGAGAAATTTAACCACCTTCATATCAATAAAGCTTCCCAATTGCTTGTCCTTCCATGCACTCATTCAGATCTTTTCACAACCCTGACAGGTAGGCATGATTCCCATTTCATAGTAGAGGAAACTAGGACCCCAAAAAGAGGAAATAACTTACTCAGGACTTTAAATCCTATGTCTTTCCCATGCTACCATTATAACACGTCCACCTAGGCCAGATTAGCCCCTTCCTTTCAGACTACAGACCACTTCCCTATCAAAGTCAGGTCCTTCCCCACAAGGAACCACACAGGGCAGAAAGGGATACATTTAGGGGACTGTCAGGAAATGGCATATTGAATCCCCTGGCCCACCTAATCCCAGATTAGCTACCCCATTCTTTGTTGCCTACTCTCACTCCCCTGACAAAGAGGCTTTTTCTGCTTCCAGGGGTGTACCAGGCAAGAAGTGTGGGACCATACTGCTGACTGCAGAGGAGCTTAGCAATTGTCGGGTCAGTAAGGGCCATATACTAGACCCACAAGGCTCCCTTCTCTCCTAAACTCCCTTTAGTGGACTGTTTGACGCTATGAACAATTTGGGTGTCAACAGCCAAATTTCATCCCTAGGACATTGCTACCATGCAACTTTGTGCAAACAAGCTGGACAAGAAGGATTTCTTTGGAAAGTCAGACCCCTTCCTTGTGTTCTATAGGAGCAATGAGGATGGCACGTGAGTTAATGTCTTTTCCAGTGGCACCCACCCCTGCCCTGCTGTGACCATGGGCCCATTAGGGCTCTCAGGCTGGATGTGGGCATCTTAAACTCTACCAGGACCTGAGCTCAGAATTCACTCAAGGCAGCACACAATATGTGCTTAACAAGTGGGGAAATCCCAGGAATCTCCAATAGTATGAGGCCCTATCTCTGGGCTCAGTCCTGCCCCAAGGCAGGTTCCAGTCCTCTTGCTCCTCTCCAGGTTCACCATCTGCCACAAGACGGAGGTTGTGAAAAACACATTGAATCCTGTGTGGCAACCCTTCAGCATCCCTGTGCGGGCATTGTGCAATGGAGACTATGACAGGTCTGCTTCAGTGTAAACTAGGAAGTAAGGGAACAAGGACATGAGAATGGGATTCCTGAGCCCCAGACAATAGTTTTGGAGGATCCTGCCTGGTGAAACAGAGTTTCAGGCATGGAGATAGATAGATGGGGAAGCAAATGGATGGCCACATAGATGGATAGGAGGATGGAAGGGTAGATGGGTAGATGAAAGGGCAAATGAACAAATGAATAAACAGATACATGGGTGGAGGGTCAGATGGATGGATAAGCTGGTGAATGAATGGATGGGTATATGGATGGATGTGTAAAAGGACTGGTGGGTAGAAGGGGAGATGGATGAAAGGGTAACAGATAAGTGGATAAGTGGACTGATGGGCAGATCAGTAGATGGACAAATGATGGATAGATTAATGGATGAACGAATAGATGGATGGGTATATGAGAGATTGTTAGATGGCTGGAGAGGCAGAGGGATGACTGAAAAAGCAGGAGGATAAATAGGTAGAGCAAAAGGTGGATTGGTGAATGGATGGTAGATGGATGGAAGGACCAGTAGATTAATTAGTTGATTAATGAGTGTAAAGTAGATGGATAGGCTGACCATATGAACTAATAAATGGACAGTCTGAAGATAGGTAAGTGGGTCAAAGGATGGATGGGCACATACATGGTTGGTTATGTAGGTGAATGGATGATCATATGGACAAATGTGATAGATGGGTGTTTGGTTAGATAGCTGAATGGACAGAGAGATGGATGCTTGCATACATCAGTAAGTCAGTGTATGCCTGGATGTATAGTTAGATGGGTGAATAAAGATAGGTATTAAAAAGTAATTAGGTTGGCTAATGTATGGGTAAGTGGGTGGCTACATGGATAGATAGTTGTAACTGCAACACAGATATATGGACATATAGGAGGACTTAGGCATAGTACTTAAGAACAAAGTCTTTGGAACCAGGATGTCTGAGTTTAAATCTCAGCTCACTCACTTACTAGTTATAGTCCTTAGTCAAGTTACTGTTTTTTTGCACCTCAGTTTCCTTATCCAAAAATAAGAATAATAGTATTTACTTTATAGTAAGTGCTTACTTTTTAGGATGGTTGTTAAATCAAATGAGTCAATCTACAAAAGCACTGGTAACAATGCCTAGAATATAGTAAGACTCAACAAGTAGTAGTAAAGAATAGTAATAGTGGTACAAATAGCAGTGGAAGAAATAATGGCAGTGGCAATAGATAGTTGGGTATGTGCATGGACTGATGAATGAATAAATAGGTTGGATGGACTGATGGGAGGAAGGCTGAAGGAAAAACAGATGCGTGTATGGGAGGATGATTTGTGAATGGTTAAGTAGGTGAGGGTGTCTCTAGGATTTATCATACACGTTAGCCTATGTTTATCTCCTGCATTTCAGAACAGTGAAGATTGATGTGTACGACTGGGACCGCGATGGAAGGTAGAACTGCCCCACATAGTACTGTCTTCTTTTGTAGTTAATTTAAACAGCTTCCTATAATACGTAGTACATTCACTAGGAAACCAAAGTGGTCTTGGGAGTCAAGAAGGGTGATAATAGATGCCAGGACCTTGAGTACAACTGACCCTCTCAGTTGGATCTTCCTTCTCTCCCCCTTAACTTGGCCTCTCTTCTGGCCCCAACCCCAGTGCCCTGCAGCCCAAGTAGAGGCAAGGGATAATGGGGGCAAAAGACTAGTTTCAGGGCTGGCTCCAAGCCAACAGTAGCTGCTGCTCACCCACCCCGGCCTCACTGCAGCCATGACTTCATCGGTGAGTTCACCACCAGCTACCGGGAGCTGAGCAAGGCCCAGAACCAGTTCACAGTGTATGAGGTGAGAACTCCAGCCCTGTCCAGGTTGCCCAGGCCCTCCATCCCAGCGTGCTCAGTCTGTAGCCCCCTTCCTCTGTTTCCCACCATCACTGTTATCTTCTTCACTCAGGTACTTAACCCTCGGAAGAAATGTAAGAAGAAGAAATATGTCAATTCAGGAACTGTGAGTGTTCCCTGGAGCTCTGGCCCTCCCTAGATCCTTCTGTTTCTATTCCCACTGACATAGTATGATGAATGTTGGGGGAAGGCTGTGGGCACAGATTACTTGGATATAGTAACGTTGGGCCCAAGGTGGCTCCATTTAAGTTTCTTTTGTTTTCTTTTGATTTCTCACCTGAGGAAAATTGTTTGCTCATTACTGTTTTGCAGATTTTTTTTAAACTTAAGTTGTATTTCCCAATTTAATACACTTTTGAAAATCCAAATATGTTTCTGACAGCTTCCTCTTTTTTGCCCTTTCAGAAATTAGACAGGGTTGGGGAGTGTGCAGTAGGGGGTGGAATCATGTGCCTCTCTGCCTTCTGCCACCCAACTGCCCTTTCCAAAGTAGCAGGGCTGTCTCTTTGCCCCACAGGTGACGCTGCTCTCCTTTTCTGTGGACTCTGAATTCACTTTTGTTGATTACATCAAGGGAGGGTGAGTCACAGGCCAGGTTCTGGGCTGAAAGACCAGCATTGAATTAGTTACTCCCAGTTCTAAGCCTCAGTTTTCATATTTATGAATGGTTAGGGTCCATGGAGATAAACTTTTAAACACTTGGCAAACTATAAAGTGCTCTGTAAAATGCATAATGTTGCCCATCTTAGTTTTCTTCATGAAGCTGACTTTCATCCCTAGCTTCCAGTCCTCCCACAGGAAGATGCGAGACAGGTGGTCTTCAAAGATGGCCCCAGTAACCTGACTGGGGTCCAAATAAAAATCATGGCCAGGCAACAGGAAGAGGCCAAGAGAGAGGGAAAACCCAAGCAGGACATTCCTTTTGGCTCAGTAGTGGTAGGCAGACGTGGGTAAAGTACTTTGCTTCTCTGAAGCTCACTTTTCTCCTATGCAAAATGGAAATGTTAATTACTACTTCAGGGCTATAGTAAAGATTAAGTTAAATGACATAAATTACATACACTTGTCACACAGTAGGTATTTAATTCTGCTACCCAGAGTGTGCTCCATGGACCAGCAGCATCGGCATCATCTGGGAGTTGGTTAGAAATGTAGAATTTCAGGCTCCACACAGATCATCCACACCAGAATCTGCATTTTAACACTATCTCCAGGTGATTCGTATGCACACTAGTGTTTGAGAAATCCTGATATAATAAGTATTTGTCCCTCACTTCTCAACTGATCTACTTCCCCAACAGGACACAGCTGAACTTCACAGTAGCCATTGACTTCACAGCTTCTAATGGTGAGGCATGGATGGGGGAATGGGGTATGGAGGAATTCTAAGGAATTCATTAGGGATTGGCCTGGATTCTGACCTGGGGATAAGAGTTCACCTACTGAGGGGTGCCTGGGTGGCTCAGTCGGTTAAGAGTTCACCTACCCAGTAAGCCCAGTCTTGAGGCAAAGCCCAGCCAGGCTGGTACTGGGACAGGAGTTTTGGGAGGAGATTATTGGGTATAATGGGGGACAGAGGGTAAAAGAAAAAAGGTGTGTCAATTTTAAAAAGTTGAAAGGAGAGATACCTCAAGAAGTGGATGAGTAAATGAATGGATGGGAAATAAAAGGAGTGTAAGGAGAAATGAAGCAGTAAATGTGAGTGAGTAATGACTGGGTAGGTAAATAGATGAATAAACCAAGTAGGTAGTTGGGTTAGTGAGTGAGTACAATAGGTTGGACAAGTGGATGCATGAATAGGCATGCAGGTGGACAAATGGACAGATGTTTAAATTGGAGAAATAACAGGTAAGTAGATAGGATAATGAATGAGAGTGGATAGGTGGATGAATCCATATGAAGACAGAATGAATGGAAATGAATAGGAATGATGGGTGGGTGGTAGTTGGGTAGATACTGGATAAGAGAATGGAGAGGAAGATGGCTAGAAATGGATGGGTAGATTGAAAGATGGATTTATGTCCAGTGGATGGGAGAATGGATATGTGGGTAAGTGGATAAATTGATTGATAAATATAGGGGTTGGTGGATGGATAGATGGATAAATGAACATATGGACGACTGGGCAAAATAATGAGGGAGTACATGGGTAAAGAGTGGGTGAATGGATAAGCGGTCGGATGTATACATGGATGGACAGGTGAATAGATAAATGATCAAGGTGACCATGAGGCTGGGGGTCCTGTGTCCCTACAGGGAATCCTCTGCAGCCCACCTCCCTGCACTACATGAGTCCCTACCAACTCAGCGCCTATGCCATGGCCCTCAAGGCAGTGGGAGAAATCATCCAGGACTATGACAGTGACAAGCTCTTCCCAGCCTATGGCTTTGGGGCCAAACTGCCTCCAGAGGGACGGATCTCCCACCAGTTCCCCCTGGTATAGTATAGGCCAGAGCCTACGCTCCATGCCCTGGCATCTGGTCCACTCAAGTTGGTGAATTTCTTCTCAGGATCAAGTACCTGCAGAGGACCTGGAAACTATGAGAGGGGAGCAGAGCAGGGAGGGGAGCAGGGCTGGAGTTTGGAGGGGAGCATGAGAGAGAGAGAGATGGAAAAAAGAAGGAGTGAGCTGGGATCAGAGTACTCCTGGGTATACGCAGCATGGTTCAGCCTAGCAAGGCATCTTTCCTGACAGAACAACAACGATGAGGATCCCAACTGTGCGGGCATTGAAGGTGTGTTGGAGAGCTACTTTCAGAGCCTGCGCACAGTGCAGCTCTATGGGCCCACCTACTTTGCTCCTGTCATCAACCAGGTGGCCAGGTAAGGGAACTGGGTGGGGGCTGGGAGAACTGAGGGGACCCAGACAGGGGACTGACTTCCCAAGGATAGTCAAGACCACTCTTAGGTGAACCTGGGCTTTGGCGAAAGGGTAAAATTTTCAGTGTTGGCCAGGCTCTGATATAAAGAGATAAATGCCTTATTCTGGGGTAGAGAGGGTGTGAACAAACTACCCCAACCCCACTCTTTGGGAACAACAATTCAGGCCTCAAGTTTGGGGAAAAGAGAGATGGTCCTATAACACCATAATTAAGGCACAAGCTTTGGCATCAGACCTGGCTGCACCCCTCACCAACCATGTGACCTTAAGCAACTCAGCCTAAGTCCCCATTTTATCCCTACAAATGGGTATAAGGATAACAATAGCACTTCTTTATAGGGTTATTGGGAGGTTAAAATTAGATAACAAATTAAGAATTATTAGCACAGTGTCTGGCCCATAGTAAGTGCTCAATAAATGGTAGATTAAAAAATAGGAAAGTAACTTCTAAAAATAAAAGAGTAACTCCAGGGGCGCCTGGATGGCTCAGTCAGAAGAGTCTGTGACTCTTGATCTCAGAGTTGTGAGTTGTTTTGTTTTTTGTTTTTTGTTTTTTTTTAAGATTTTATTTATTTATTTGACAGAGAGAGACAGCGAGAGAGGGAACACAAGCAGGGGGAGTGGGAGAGGGAGAAGCAGGCTTCCCGCTGAGCAGGGAGCCCGATGCGGGGCTCGATCCCAGGACCCTGAGATCATGACCTGAGCCAAAGGCAGCCCCTTAACCGACTGAGCCACCCAGGCGCCCCTCAGAGTTGTGAGTTTGAGCTCCATGTTGGATGTAGAGATTACTTAAATGAATAAATAAATAAACACTTAAAAAAAATAACTCCAAATTTTCAGAATAAAAAAAAAACAAGATCACATATCAAATCACTTTTTAAAAGGCAAATAAAATAAAATGACAGAACTAAAACCAAACATATGTCACTAAACATAAATTGGATAAGTTCACCTATTAAAAGAAAAAGATTCTCTGATTGAATAAAGCAATAAAATAATAAGTAAATCCTACAATATGCTGAATAGAAGAGACCCAGCTAAAACAAAGTACCTCAGAAAGCTTGAAAGTAAAAAGATTAAGCAAAAAAAGAGAATACAAATGGAAGGATTTCAGGGAGGTTTATATGCCTATAGACTTCCCTTTTCCCTGATAAAGATTGTTTATGTAATTCATAATGAATATAATAGTTTCTTTCAATTATGAAAGTAACATAACATTGCTGTAAAAAATTTCAAGGATGGAGAAATAAAATAAGAGATCACCCAGAATACTGCCCATGGGAATATGGATGCATATACAGTTCTTGACAGAGTTTTCCTTATGAATCCATAATTGCAGTCAAATTACATGCAGGGGGGGCCTGGCTGGCTCAGTCAGAAGAGCATGCGACTCTTGGCCTCGGGATTGTGAGTTCAAGCCCCACATTGGGTGTAGAGATTACTAAAAAATAAATAAACTTAAAAAAATACATGTAATAGTTCACTACTGATTTTTTCACTTAGTATTGGAGACTGAGCATATTTTTGTTGTTATTAAACAGATTTCTTAATTTTATCTTAGTTCATTCATTCATTCATTGAATAAACATTCAATAAAGAGGCAATGTAGCATGAATGTGGGCTGTGGAGCCAGACTAACTAAGTCGATACACCCACCCTACCACTCCCTAGCTGTGTGAATTTGAGCAAGACCCTGAACCTTTCTATGCCTGTTTCCTCAATTGTAAAATGATAATAATAATAGTAATATCATAGGGTTTTTGTGAAGGTTAACTAAATTAATATATGTCAAGCTCTTAGTGCCTGCCACATCATAACTGCTATAAGTGTCAGCTATTACTGTTACTATTATTATCATTATTACTATTCAAAGGGCATCTGCTGTATGCTCAGTTCTCTGCTGGGGCACTGGAGACTCACAGATGAATCACATCTAGTCTCTGCCCTTGGGAGCTCCCGCCTTGGTGCAGGAGACAGAAATATAAATAAATCATTACTTTCCATAGGCCAGAGCTTCCCAGACTTTCCCAGCAAGTTGCCTGTTGGCAAAGGCAAGTGATTGCTTCCCCCAGGGGAATCTTAGGGGCACAGCTGAAAGCAACCAGGCTGAAAATGTCTTTGAAGTCACCATATTTGTCTTAAAAATTCATGCAAATTTTACATCCTCCTCATGTTGTGTCCATGTTTGCTTTAATTTGGAGGAGAAAAAAGGTGTTTTAAGTATACTTAGAGTCATCGAGCTTTATCCACCAGATCATACAGTAGAATGGATGCTCCAGGTATCCTGTGACCTTGGGTCTCCCTGGGCACACATGCTGGTACCCTCATGGGTGTGAAAACCCATGTGGAAGGGCTCACAGCCCAAATTGGTGGGTGGTATCCTAGAAGGCAGAGGGAGAGGAGGGGAGGGTATAACCTAGTCTGAAAGACCCAAGGGAGCCTAACTTGTGGAGGGGAATTCTTAGCTGGGTCTAGAGGGCAAGTTGGACTTTATCAGAAAAAGAGATGCAGAGTAGGCCTGGCAGAAGGAACAGCATGTGAAAAAACAGAGTCATAAAGAGGCAAGCTCAGGAAACAGTAAACAGTAATATTATGACCAGAATGTACCACATATATGGAGGAGTATCTAAAGAACAGGCCAGGAATGGAGAGTGAAGGAATCAAGAGCTCAGGCTTTAGGCTTAGTTGGGCTCTTTTACTGAGCATTTGAAATGTAGCTTGGGTGAACAAGAAACCAAATATTTACTTCTATTTAACTTAATTAATTTAAATTTCAATAGTCACATGTGGCCAGGGTCTGCCTTATTGGATAGTGCAACTCCGTCCTTTCCAACCCACTCAGTGCCTAAGACTGGGAGTCAAGAGACCAGGATGTACCATGACCTTTGTGCTCTCTGAAGGTCTCATGTTTCTTATATGTAAAATAAGGGGACTGGACTCAATGGCTTCTGAAGTCCTTTTCAGATAGAAAAATCTTGGATTCCAAGATTGATGGTGAGAGAAGGGAAAAGGAGCTTGGGAGCAGCTGTTAGACTGGCTAAGGACCCAGCAGCATAGGCAGTGGGAGGTGGTCAGCAGAGGGGAGAAGGAAGAAAGAAGAAATGGGTGAGAAAGGGAAGAAAGGAGGCCTTTAGCCTTTGGTCTTGCCCTTGTATAAAAACCAAAATCTTCCTAGGGGCTGTCAAAGCCCTATGTGATCTGGCCCCTACCCCACCTCAGCCACATGGCCCACTTTGCTTCCCTCACTTTCTGGGCTCCAGACACAGTGGGCTTCCTTCAGTCCCATCACAAGGCCCTTATTTGTGCTGTTCCCTTTGTTCCTCCCCTTTGCTTAGCCTCTCCTTCATCCTTAAACATTGTTTCCTTAAAGAAGCCTTCATTGACCTGCTGGACCATGTCAGGATCCCCTACTAGACACTGTCATAGCAGTGTCCCTTTCCATCGCAGTACTCATCACAAGAGTAATTATACCTATTTCTGTGATTCTGGGATTAATGTCCGCCCTCGAGATGGCTGGGATGAATTTGTTTTTTCTCATTGTGTACCTCCAGTGCCTACCATAACACAGTAACTACCAAAGTAAGTTCTCCATAAATGTTACTGGAGGGGTATCAGGCAGGGGCAGGCATCCAGGTTTAGGGAAGGAGCATGAGCTTCAGAAACCCCAATCCTTGCCCACTGCTTATACAGTGCTGGTGGAAGCTTTAGGGGTAGGGTGTTCCCTTGGACTCTCTGGACTTTCAGCTGGATTCTGATCTTGGACTTTCAACCAGGACTGCAGCCAAAATCTCTGATGGTTCCCAGTACTACGTTCTGCTCATCATCACTGATGGGGTAATCTCCGACATGACGCAGACCAAGGAGGCCATCGTCAGTGTGAGTCTAAGGAGGAGGGCTTGGCAGGGAGGGGCACTGTTAATAACTATGAAGGGTTTGAGGTTTTACCCTACTTGCAAGCTAACAAATTAGCCCTCCAGTTTCATGGATGCTGGCAGAAGACACAAGATTCCTGGATTGGAGACAAAGGACTTTGTTATTCTCAGCCATAGTAGTAGCTCAATTATCAGCATTTGCTTTGATTCTAAGTCCCAGTTCCCACAAGATGTTGTGAGGAGGGTCAAATGACACCTGCAGTCACAGTGGGATGACTGTAGGTCAGAAACCCTGAGCTTAGGGTATCTGAATCTTTTATAATGGGCAGTAAGCATGCCTGCCCTTTGTTCTGGTGTGAGATACTTTATTAAACTGAATAGTAAACAAACCTGCCCTTTGCTCCAAAGGAACACACTATATCTTTCAAGGCTGTTTGATATGCAGACGTCCTTGAAAAGATAGTCTGAAACAAAGGGAATCAGTGCCTCTGCTTGCAAGATGTGCAGAAACATGATACATGCACAGAGAATTGTCCCCAGTAGTCACCTCCATTGTTATGATTGCTCACCCCAACCATTCAACCTCTTTCCCTCACAGGCCTCCTCACTGCCCATGTCTATCATTATTGTCGGTGTGGGACCAGCCATGTTTGAAGGTGAGTAGGATCATGGGTGTCCAAGAATGAGACCAAGAACTGGGGAAAATAGGGGAGGATCTGGGCACCCAGGCCTGTCTAACATAAAAGATAAAATGGATGCCTGTGTTGGACCTTGGCCAAGTCACAGACCTTCTCTGAACCTATTTCTTTATCATAACCAAGGCTGTTGATATGAATACTTCCTTCTTGGGGTTCCTTGGTGGATGGAATGCATGGGAAGGCATAATAACAACTCCATAACAGTGCCTAAAATTTGTTAGGACTTGAATACAACCACTAAATATTCTCATGATGACTCCGAAGTGGAGCTAACAAGGAGGGGGGTAGCATGGGTTTGGTGTGGGAGAGGGCAATCAGCTGAAGAGTGTCTTCTCTGCAGCAATGGAAGAGCTGGATGGTGATGACGTGCGCGTGTCCTCTAGGGGACGCTATGCAGAACGGGACATCGTTCAGGTAGATCTAACCAGGGAGAAATCATGGAGCCAAAAGGCACAGTGGGAAAGACAGGCTAAGTTGGCAGCCACTCTCCCATACTGTCTTCTTAATCATCTACCTTTCTCCCCATTACTCTTCCAGCTGTCCTGCATTCATTGAACAAATTCTTTTTGAGAAACAGGCAGGTTGCTGCAGCCATTCTGGATCCATAGTATAGAAGATCCCCAAAGCCCCCACCCTCTAGTGGAGGCAACCAATAATAATCACACAGCTAAATATCTATTAGATTGTGATAAGTGCTCCAGAGGAACAGCAAATGCCACTATGATATAGATATAGATATAGATATAGATATAGATATAGATATAGATATAGATATAGATATAGATATAGATATGTAGGTCCTATAACAGGGACCTGATTTAGCAGGGTAGTCAGGGAAGGCTTCTATAAGGAAATGACATTTGAGCTAAAACCTAAAGGAGGGTTGCTCTACCTAAACATTGCAGGTAGAGAAGCAGCACATGCAAAGGCCCTGAGGCTCAGAAGAATAAGCCCAAACATGGAAAAGGCGAGAGGCCAGGGGGCAGGATCCCAGGAAATGCGAAGAAGAGGGAACCAAGGCCTTGTTGGTTATGATGAAGATTTGGAGTTTTGTTCTAAAGGATTAGAAATCTCTTGAAGGATTTTACATAGGGGACTGAGATGGTCAGACTTGCATTTTCAGAGGAGCTCTGCTGCATGGAGGGTTGATAGCAGCAGGTTGAGAGAGATGGCAAGTAGACAGACCTGTCAGTGAAGAAGCCTTTGAAGTAGCAGAGGAGAGATGACTGGGATCTGGACAGGAATGGAAGCAATGAGGATGGAGAGAAGAAGCAGGTTCAAAAGATTATTTAAGAAAATTTTACAAGAGTTGATGCTTTGATTAAATGGTGATGAGGAGTGAGGAAGGCTTTAAGGATGACTCTCAGTTTTCTAGCTTGAGCAACTGAGTGAGTGATAGTCCCATTTATTGGGAAGGGGAAGGCTGGGGGAGGAACAGATTTGGAAGAAAGGGCCAGAACTCAGTTGTGAACACACTGGGTTTGAGATATCTAAGACAAGTGAATGGAGATGTGATATGGGCAACTAAATATGTGGCTCTGGACCTTAAAAAAGAGGCCAGGGATGGATGTATAAATTTGGGAGTCATCAGAGTACAGTTTTTAAAGTCATGGAAGTATATGAAATCACCCAGGAAGAGAACTGAGAGAGAGAAGTGACCAGGTTTAGGATCAGGTAGACCCCAGAGGAATGGGGGTGACAGGGAGGAGCATCCAGGAAGGAACGAGAAAATCCAGAAGAGTGTGGTATGTCAAGAGTGGGATGTGTCTAGTAGGAAGAGTATGGTCAAATGTAATGAAAAGCTAAAGAGAAGTCAAGCAAGATGAAGACTGACAATTATTGCCCACTGGACTGATTTGGTAACATAAGGGCTATTACACTGGCAAGAGCAGTGTCAGTACTGTGTGAAGCCAAACTGGAGTGGGTTGAAGGTGAATAGAAGGAGAAAAAGAGGGGGTGGGGAGAAAGTAAATGTGGAAAGCTGTCCAAAATGGGGGGGGGGGGGAAGAGATAGTGTGATATTTGGAAAGAGATGTTAGGGGTCAAAGAGGAAACCTCCTTACTGCTCCCCTTCCCATTCCTCTCTTCCCCGGCCATTACCCACACCTGGTTGTCTGTGCCTGTCCCAGTTCGTCCCATTCCGAGACTATGTTGACCGGTCAGGAAACCAGGTGCTGAGTATGGCCCGACTAGCCAAGGACGTGCTGGCTGAGATCCCAGAGCAGCTGCTGTCCTACATGCGCACCAGGGATATCCAACCTCGCCCCCCACCTCCTGCCAACTCCAGACCAACCCCCGCTCCAGAACAGCCCTGAGGAGCCTACCTATTCCGTAACTAGCAGCCTGCTTGCCTGCCCACCCACTGCTTCTGCTGAAAGCCAGAGGCACCTGGAGCCCTGGACCTTACTGAGTCCAGCTTAGAGGATCAGTGCTGGCTGGTCGAGCCCTCTGTCCCCTCACCCATAGAAGGGCCTGGCACTGTCACCACCTCCCTGCCTTCATGCCAATAATAAAGCTGATCTTTACTCCACCTCTGTCTCATGGTTCTTGGGGAAGGAGAGTGGGGGACCTGGGGGCCTGGGGCCACACCAAGAGAAGTGAGCAAAAATAGCTTCAGTTAGGGTTCATCCCCATCCTATCACCCATCCATCCAATCACTTCTTCAGACATTCTTCAAACACTTTAAGAAATGATAAGTGAAACTTTGTGTGCATGTTTTTTTCTGAAGAGAGGCCCATAGCTTTCATCAGGTTCTCAAAGGGATTCCTGACCTCAAAAGGGGTCAGCTTTCCAATGACTCTAATTGTGCTCTGATCCATTTGTTCTGAATCTTTTAATGAGGATAATAAAAACAGCTATATACTTGAGTATTCATTACATATGGAGGCGATTTACAAGCATATTCTTATTTAATCCTCACAACAATTCTGTGAGGTGAGCACTATATCTTATCTCCACTTTATACATCAGGAAACTGAGGCTCAGAAAGGTTAAGTCGCTTTTTGAAGAGAACTCATCAGTTTGACTCCAGATCCCAAGATCTTAACCAGCAAACATCTTCCTGGAGTGTTGCTTTTATTAGGATGTTTTACAGAAAACATTATTTATGAAAATACATACATTATAGTGGGTCGAATGCAAGGTTTGCATTAAGATATAATAGAAGCTTCCATTCACTCCGAGCTTTGCCCCAGAACCCTGGAAGACCCTTTCACGCTCTTCTTTGGATGGCAAAACTGAAGAGGCTCAGCAACAAGCATTGCCTAACAAGTGGACCCTTCCCAGCACCCAAGAACTGACCAAACCCCCAAGAACTGACAATAGTTTTTGAGCCCTCCTTTATAAATGCGGAATTTAAGGTAGGAAGAATTTAACAACTTGCTACTTGTTCACATAGCTACTAAGTGGCCCAGTCACATTAAAAACAATTGTCTGTTTTGACAGTCTTCCAACCTTCCACCCATAGCCATGATGCATTTCCCCGCCAACCCTAAAGGGTTCCCAGCATCTGAATCCCATTTTACCATGCACAAGTCTTTTCACCAGCCTCTTACACCTCCCCAAATTCGGCCCCTTCCTTCAGATCCACACCTTTCCTCCAGTCCTGCTCCTTTGCCTTTCCCAAGCTCCTTCCCTTTCCTTCAGCCACTCCCGTTATCCTTAACCTGGTCCCGCCCTTTCCTTCCAGCCCCGCCCCTTTACCTTTTCCACGCCCCGCCCTTTCACTTCAGTCTCGCGTCGTTATTCCCAGCTCTGTCCTTTCTCCCCAGCCCAACGCCTTCCAGGCCCATCTAAAACCCCTCCCTTTATTTCCCGAGGCCCACTCTTCTGTTTAGCCCCACCCTTTTACCCCTGTTCAGCCCCTATTCTCCTTACTGAGGCCCGCTTTACAGATGTCCCCGCCCATTCCCCGCAAACTCCGCCCCATGGACTGGTTTATTCTCCGCCAGACCCGCCCCACCCCTACCCATAACTCCGAGCCCTTCCTCAGGCTCCAGCCTGCGTCCCTCTTGCTCCCGGACCCGCCCCCAGCCCCGCCCCATGGCTCCAGCCCCGCCTCGCCGCCTTTCTCGGAGACCAAGGCCAGGTCCCTACTGCAGCCGAGGCGCCAGCAGGAGGGAGGGAGGAGGCAGAGGGGGAAGGGAGAAGGGCGGGCTCCTCAAGCCCAGCCCCGCGCTCACCGTCCGTGTCCGCAGATTCGCCACAAACGGCCCGACTACTCCGGATCCCGAATATCGCGTCTTCAGTCTACAGAAACTCAACTCTAAGATGGAGGTGCTAGAGAAGCCATGTGGGGCGTCCAGGGACTCTTTTGAGTCTCAGAGAATGGCCTCTCGAGACTCAGCAGGCGGGCGGGGATCTGTGGCGAAAGTGCAGCTCGACAGCGCCGAGGCGCCGAGTTTACCCTGCGCAGACGCCGTCGCCGCCGCTGCTGCCGCCGCCGCTGCCACTGCCTTTGCCGCCACGGTCTCCGCCGCCACTGTCCCCGCGCTGCCTCCGGGAGCCTCCATTGTTCCGGCGGTGTCGGGTCCCGAGGCCGGACAACCTAGGGGTTTTCGAAACGGGCGGCGGCCGACGGAGTTGAGACACCGGGGCGCCGGCGGGACCGGGAGCGGCAGGGGTCAGCGCGGGAATCCCGGGGAGCCGGGGCCAGAGCGTGGGGCGGCAGGGGACCGGGGTGGCGAGATCTGCGGTCTCCGGAGTTGGGGCTCTCTCTCCCCGGCCCGTCTTTCTCCGCCGGCCTCCCCAAGTGGGGTCGGAGCCCCGGCGGGCGCCCCCGGCGATGAGCCCGGACTCGAGGTGGCCGGTGAGTGCGGGCCTGGGACCGGGGCGGGAGTGGCCAGCGGGGAAGGACTAGACTACTTTCGTGGGGCGTGCGCTGAGCTGTCTGGCCCGGCTGCCCCTTGGGCTACTCCAGCCGGGAGAACTGACAGTGCATTACCTCCCAGCCCGCGTCCCAGGGCAACAGAGTATCCTCCAGGGCTGCCTGGGCCAATGGCAGGAGGGGAGCCTTGTTTAACATGTTACACTTCGACAAAAGGGAAACGTCGCCGCATCCGGGAGAGGGCTGCGGGCACCGCCTGGGCCCGGCCTGATCGCTCCGGCCCCCGCCCCCTACTTCCTCCAGCCCCCTGAGCTCTGCCGCCATACCCCTGTGGGCCCTGTGCCTTCCTCACGGGCTTCCAGTCTGAGTTCTTGTCTCCACCGCGTGTGCCTCTGCCGCCCAGTCCCAGCGGGACATCTGCCTGGGGCTCTGTGCTACTTTGGGAGCCAGGGCGACAGAGCCGCAGCGTACACCAGGGACCCATCATTGAAAAAGAAGAGCTTGCGTGTTCCTCTGATTGGTTTGTGTTTAAAGACACAGCTGCAGGTAGGAAGTAAAAGTTGAAGTAGTTTTACCAACGTAGAAGTCAGGGGCTTTGACAGAGAGGCTGGAGCAGCCCACTTGGCTTAGCTAAGTAGCTGGAGAGAGGCCAAGAGGGGTCACTGTTTGGCTTTGCCTGAAATGGTGCCAACCCCCTAGCTGAATTGTTGAACTCAACTAGGCCTGGAGAAATTGGGGCAGTCTCTGACCAAGCTGGGCTTCCTGGGGGCTGGTGCCATCTGCTGTCACTACTCACCTAGGAACACTGGCGAGGAGGAAGGGAAGGCCCTGAGGACCATCATGGAGCTGAGTGTGCCTAGATTGTCATGTTCCTGTTTGTACCCTTAGTACCTGGTATCACTCCCAGGGCCAGAGTCTGGTACCACTTCCAGAGCCAGGGCCAGGGCATAGGCTTCCCCTAAAGACCTCAGAAATGAACTGCTTTTTTCTGTAATGCAATGATTTCTGCTGGTGCCCAGGATTAAATATTTGGCTACCCATTCAAGCAAGCTTCTATATGGGTTAACACTAGCCTTCATCCATCTGTCAGCTCCAAATCTGGTGATCCCCTCATTTAGCTATTCATTCAACAAGTTCTTCATTCATTTGCCAAAAACTGAGTGTCCACTACATGCCAGGTACTGGGGATATATAGAGGTGGGTAGGCTCTGATGTCTGCCCTGCATAGCACCGTCTAGTGGGAGGAGACAAAGAACTTCCAGTGTGCTAAGTGCCATGCCACCATGATGGAATGATGAGAATGGAATGCTGTAGAAACATAGCTCCCCATGGGAAAGACAAATCATAACAAGAAGTGACATTTGAGTTGGGTTTTGAAGAATGAGTAGGAGCTCACCAATCAGGTGGAAGCCATTTCAAACAGAGATCATCTTGCAGGAATGAGAGGTTATAACATTCAGGAATGGCACGTTGCCCTGGGTAGACAGAAGCACAACTGTAACTAGTGAGAAGAGTCTGGAAAGGAGGACTAGGGCCAGACAATGAAAGGAGTACCTTGAATGTCATCATAGGGAATTTGGATATTATCCTGAAATAAGTGGGGAGCATCAGGAAGCTTTTAATCCAAAGATTGACATGATTGTTGCTACTCTTGTCACATTATGTGAGATTAGGCTAGAAGAGTTGAGATATAGGGCAGGATGACTAGGCAGGAGGTGATGAGGCCCAGACTGTGGCCATGTGTGGAGGTGATGGCATTTGGAGTCACTATAGAGGTGGGCTGGCCAGGACCGTTGGGGAGAAGGAGGGCTGGAGAGAGTAGAGTGGATGGCCAAGAGCTTGTCCCCAGGCCTATGCTAACTAATCTGTACATTCTAGATGTGA
The DNA here is from genome assembly GCF_964656455.1 of Halichoerus grypus. NCBI lineage: Eukaryota > Metazoa > Chordata > Mammalia > Carnivora > Phocidae > Halichoerus > Halichoerus grypus. Next base: position 166,472,975 of record NC_135712.1, on the reverse strand, counting down.
CAGCATGGGGGTGGACTTTGACGTGAAGACTTTCTGCCACAACTTGCGGGCAACTAAGCCACCGTATGAGTGCCCCGTGGAGACCTGCCGCAAGGTCTACAAGAGTTACAGTGGTATCGAGTACCACCTATATCACTATGACCACGACAACCCACCGCCCCCGCAGCATACTCCACTCCGCAAGCACAAGAAGAAGGGGCGCCAATCACGCCCAGCCAACAAGCAGTCGCCCAGCCCCTCAGAGGTATCCCAGTCACCGGGCCGTGAGGTGATGAGCTACGCACAAGCCCAGCGCATGGTGGAGGTGGACCTGCATGGCCGTGTCCACCGCATCAGCATTTTTGACAACCTGGATGTGGTGTCAGAGGATGAGGAGGCCCCTGAGGAGGCTCCTGAAAATGGCAGCAACAAGGAGAACACTGAGACACCAGCTGCTACTCCCAAGTCAGGCAAGCATAAGAACAAGGAGAAGCGCAAGGACTCCAACCATCACCACCACCATAATGCTTCTGTGAGCACCACTCCCAAGCTGCCAGAGGTGGTATACCGGGAGTTGGAGCAGGACACCCCTGATGCCCCGCCCCGGCCAACTTCCTATTACCGGTAAGGCCACCTCTACCTCCCAACTCTGGAAAACTGGTCAAGCAGGGCTCAGGAGCTGGAGAAGTAACAGGCAGCAGAGAGGAGAGTGGCAGAGATAAAGGGTAGCAGAAGCACACTGGTCCTGCCAGGGCAGTGAGAGGAACAGTGCCCCAGCTAATGATGGTGGTACTTACTATATACTGCCACATGCCAGGCCCTGCACTGGGTACTTTATAGCCACTCCCTTATTTTATTCTTACAATTCATTCAGGCAGGTATTGTTCTCATTTCGCAGATGAGGAACCCACAGTCCAGAAAGGGGACCGAAAGTCACATGCTAGTAGATTTGAACTGGAATTCAAATCTAGGTTACTCTGACTCCAAAGCTATACTGTTTCCACTGTATCAAAACATCATGTGTCTGGTTGCTGACCCTCTCCACTCCATCACTGTGTAACCTTGAGAAAAGCTTCTGGTGTTCTAATGACCCCATCTGCAAAGCATGTATAATATTCCTCTGCCAAGTAGAGGTAGAAGACTAGGCACACTGATTTTATAAGGTCCTGAAAGCAATTGGTAAATCTGCAGAGGTAATTTTCCCATTATTCTGTTACTGTCACCCATCCTTTGGCATGTATAAGCAATATTTTCATTGCCTATGTTTTGTACTCTTCTGTTGGCCCTTTTATTTATTTCATTTAATTGTTTCTTGGCATCCCATTTCCTTCCAAAATTAGTCATGGTGGCTCCTAACAAAGTCACAGGCATAAAGCTAAATTCCTTTAACACAAGGTAAAAAATGAAGGGATGGGGGCAGTGTGGTGGTGAAGCTACATACAGAAACCTTAGTTGAAGGATGGTACAAAAACAAAGTGTAAAACTTCTCTGAGTCTTGGCATTCAAGACAAAGAGGGCATTTGGCTAAGTTTAAGGAGCAATGTTTGGTGTCAACTAATCAGAAGGCCTGATCTCTGAAAAGGACTTGTAAAGGTTTTTATATGAAAGGTAGTTTTTACCAAAAATGCAATCCATGTGATGGTATACTCAGTCTCAGTTCTTTAAAATCAAGTCTGGGAGGGAAAAAAACAAATATAAAAAAATAAATAAAATCAAGCCTGTGGGAACTCAAGTGATTAGGCCTAGTAAGACACTTCGGTCTCTCCCTTGTTCATATGTTAGCCAGTCTCTTCTTCCTCTCTTCTTTTCTTTCATCTGTCCAGCCCAGCTCCACCCCCTTCTGGCTTTCCACTGCTTCTCTTTTATGTTAGCACTCACTGCTGTGCCCACCCCCCAACACACAGACCCCTGCCTGGGCCTGCCCTCCCTCCTAATGGCTCTTCAGCACTCTCTGCTCTGATAGGCAATCCAGACCATTCATTCCACCCAATTTCTTCCTCCCTCTGCTCAGATTCACTCTTTCTTCCTGGGGTTCAAATCTGTTCTCCAGGGGAGCAGTGCTCAGCTAGGTATACTGCGATCAGCTGGGAGATATGTTGCATATCATTTATTACTACTGTTATCAGAACTGTCCAAGTTTTGTAAATGATATTTTTTATATATAAATTTGAGAAGATTTGAAGTTACTTCTCTGAGAACACCATTTTCTCTTGCTTACATCTGATACGCTTTCTTGAGGGGGAAAGTGGGGGGAGTGTAGGCTGGTGTGCCAGGAATTATACATGACATGCAGCCTACATTATCTATCTGTGCCACAGCCTGTAATCTGGGTACACTGTGGGAGTGTGTTATGCACCATCGCGTAATGTCACATGTGTCATGGCAGAGAAAAGGTGCCAAGGCCTGGAAGTGGCTGGATGGTTCATACAAGCTCTGAGCCACACCCTTTTTCGAGGACGAGGACATTGTGGTCACTTTGGGGAAGAAGTAAAGGGCAAAGGAAGAAACTGCTTCCTATAGAGACAGTATTTTAGTTTCTCTCCTCCATTCCACCCCCAAAATGCCTTTGAAATGAACAACACTGTGCCTATTTCTGTGTAGTGAATCACACATGATCCTTGCCTCTAGCCTAGAGTGGAGGAGTTAGACACATAAATAGTTAGAATATAAGGCAAGATAGGTCAGGGCTGTACAAAAGCTAATACTAAAGCTAATGTTTATTGAATACTTGCATCATGCCAGGTACTGTTCTAAGTTCTTTACCTGTATTAACTCATTTAATGCCCACAACAGCTGTGTGAAATAGGTTCAGGTTAGCATCACCACTTTGCAGATGAGGAAACAGAGGCCCAGGGAGGTCACCTTATTTACCTACTATTGTACAGAGCATTGCTCCAGAGTCTATGCTTACCTGGCCTGCTCTTAGCACCCAGAACCCCATTTCCCTTGTGGAGAGGGGAAGGGAGGAACAGAAACTAACATTTAGGGCCCGCTATGTTGTGCCACTTCATTTAGCGCATTCATTTTTTAAATTCCATTTAGTCCTGACAAGTGTCTTTGGGAGAAAATGGTAGCATCTTTATCTTATCATTCAATAATACTGAGGTTCAGGAAAGACCAGTGATGACTTGAAGGTCACAAAGTGGCAGAGCCAGGATTTAAATCCATGTTTGTCAGAAGCCAAAGCCCCATTCTTTCCATTGTAGCTCCCTGTAGCTTTATAATACCAGAGTCCAGGCAACCTAGAGCATAGCAGGGGGCATGGGGAGTCTGCTCTGTAATGCCAGAGACCTGGAGCAGCCCTCAGCTCCAGTCCTGCTGGTCCAATGAGTGCTGTAGGGTAGAGTGTGAACTGTAGCTCTGCCACTTCCTGGTTGTATGACCTATCTGTGTTGGGCAGTTAATTAACTTCTCAAAGCTTCATTTTCCTCATCCACAAAATAAGGGTAATAAGAACATTAATGCTATGGCTCTGGTGAGAATAAATGTGTAACAGTACAATGCTTGGCTCACAGTAAATGCTCAGTAAATCTTAGCTATTCTGTTATCTTCCAAGGCTATCCAGAGAACAAACACAATACCTAGAGTTTGAGGGAGCGCTGAGCTGCACCAGCTGACAGCAGACCCATGGCATCTCCATTCAGGACACTGCCAGCTGGTACTAAAAATGATATACAATTTGCAAGTGACACGTGAGGACCTTCCTTCGGACTCTTTGCACCATCATCCAGACCAACGCAATAGGTCCTAGCTGTCCCACCCTCCTCCCTTCAGGAGTTTGAGTGAACCTCTGCACGTCAGAGGAGGTGGTGTAGTAGCTAGTACACAAGCTTCCTAACTCCCTAAACCTTAGGTTTCCTTTTATGCAAAACCATAATAATTACAAAACCTGGGGTTAAGATGACGATGGAATGAGACAGCATAAGTAAAGGCACAGGCCTGGCATTGAGTAAGTGTCCAGCAATTGTAGCCCATTGTCTTTAAGGGAAGGAAATCTCAACCATATGGTGCTGAGCTGCCTCTGCGCACTGCAGGTACATTGAGAAGTCGGCAGAGGAGCTGGACGAGGAAGTAGAGTATGACATGGACGAGGAGGACTACATCTGGTTGGATATCATGAACGAGCGGCGGAAGACAGAGGGTGTGAGTCCCATCCCACAGGAGATCTTTGAGTACTTAATGGACCGGCTGGAGAAGGAGTCCTACTTTGAAAGCCACAATAAAGGTGACCCCAATGCACTAGTGGACGAGGATGCTGTGTGCTGTATCTGCAATGATGGGGAGTGCCAGAACAGCAATGTCATCCTGTTCTGTGACATGTGCAACCTGGCTGTGCACCAAGAGTGCTACGGTGTCCCCTACATCCCTGAGGGCCAGTGGCTGTGCCGCCGCTGCCTACAGTCACCCTCCCGCGCTGTGGACTGTGCCCTGTGCCCCAACAAGGGTGGTGCCTTCAAGCAGACAGATGACGGGCGCTGGGCCCATGTGGTATGTGCCCTGTGGATCCCTGAAGTCTGCTTCGCCAACACAGTCTTCCTGGAGCCTATTGACAGCATTGAGCACATCCCGCCAGCTCGCTGGAAGCTGACCTGCTATATTTGCAAACAGCGGGGCTCAGGGGCCTGCATCCAGTGCCACAAGGCCAACTGCTACACAGCCTTCCATGTGACATGTGCCCAGCAGGCTGGCCTTTACATGAAGATGGAGCCTGTGCGGGAGACGGGTGCCAACGGCACCTCTTTCAGCGTCCGCAAGACGGCCTATTGTGACATCCACACGCCCCCAGGTTCGGCACGCCGCTTGCCTGCCCTGTCCCACAGTGAGGGTGAGGAGGATGAGGATGAGGAGGAGGATGAGGGTAAGAGTTGGAGCTCAGAGAAGGTCAAGAAGGCCAAGGCCAAGTCCCGAATCAAGATGAAGAAGGCACGGAAGATCCTGGCAGAGAAGCGGGCAGCAGCACCTGTGGTATCGGTGCCTTGCATCCCACCACACAGGTATGTGGGGAGTGGATATAGGCTGGTAAGGGAAGAAGAAGCCCTCCTAGAGATGGATAGGCCCAAGTGGAGTGACAGGGGTGGGTTATCTTACCAGGAGCTACAAAGAAGTTTAAAAAAAAAAAAAAAATCACACCAGATTCCAAAAGAATTTAGCTCGAGCAGGTCACCTGACTTTTACATCAGGAGCCAGAAACGTCAACTTTTATCGTAGACCTAATAAGTGTTTTCAGCTGCCCTTCATTTTGATGGTCTAGTTTAAGTTAGGAAGAAAGAGGATGGAGTAGCTACCAGCCACAGTGGCAGAAGTGGTCTGACCCTGAAGGGAGAAATGGAACGAAAAAGGGGGAAGGAAACGCTCAAGGAGTTGCAAAGTGGTCACTGCCACAAATGAATCCAGATGAGGGCTGCCATCATCAGTTATTTTTAACTCTCTCTTGTGCTATCTGGTTGATTTTCTATAGTTTACTGCTTTACAATTGTACTTTATCCTAAAACCTTCCAAGGCTCAATCTGAGCAGGGCATCCCAGGGTCAAATAGTACTCCAGGCTGCCGTGACAAGAGCAGTCTTAGGGGCCAAGCTCCCTGATACCCCTCCCCCACCCAACTTAGTGAACAGGGTTAGGGATCTGGCTTCATGCTGGGAGCTTGGCTTCCTGTCTGGTACCATTTGCTCTTCTTTGCATTAAGCCAAGTGTCACAGCCTTTTTGACAATAGACTTATTCCTGATTCAGCCCCATTCAGGAATTCTCACTAGCCAGAGACCCCTGTTCTGCTTAAGAAAAGCATGGCTCAGTGGGTTTATCTCTTTTATTCCCTGCTTCCCAGGCTCAGTAAAATCACCAACCGCTTGACCATCCAAAGGAAGAGCCAGTTCATGCAGAGGTTACACAGCTACTGGACGCTAAAACGGCAGTCCCGAAATGGAGTCCCGCTGCTACGTCGCCTACAGACACACCTACAGTCTCAGAGGAATTGTGACCAAGTCGGGGTACCGTGTCAGATTCCCTGTGGGCTCTGGGAACTGGGGCCAGGGACACAAGGACTGAGATTTGTGACTGTAGCTTTCAGTGTCCAAGGACTTAGGCTATTTCCTCCTTTAAGCTAGCCCTCAAACCAGGCTCAGGACGAAATCCTTATAGATTATCTGCTCGTTAGAAGGGCACTGTTCCTATGTGTTCATTCATCCATTCATTCAACAAGCATATACCAAGCACTGATTCTGTGCCAGGCCTAGGGGGCACATAGGTTGAGGAACTCCCACTTTAGCTAGCAAGCCTGCCAATAAACTACTATGCTCCCTCCTTAAGCTTTACCTACCCTTGACCCAGGCTTCCTGGGCTCTCCTCCCCTTTGGCCTTTCTTCTGGCTACCTCATCATCTCCTAATCCCTTTTTTGCCTCTATAGAGAGATTCTGAGGATAAGAACTGGGCCCTCAAAGAACAGCTCAAGTCCTGGCAGCGACTCCGGCACGACCTGGAGCGAGCTCGGCTGTTGGTGGAGCTCATCCGCAAGCGGGAGAAACTGAAAAGGGAGACGGTGAGTGCTCCTGGGCCAACTCTGTCTTACAGAAGAGAAAACAGTCCGGGGACGAGGAAAAGCATGTATCCCCTGGCCAGGAAGCAACAGGGCTGATGCTGGAGTCAGGTTTCCTGGCGCCCAGTGTGTTCTCAAGCTCACTGCAAGCAGAATGTCACAGGAGAGTATGAAAGGGACCCTAGATTATGTGATATAGGTAGCTGGCACTGGGAGCTTAAGGAAGGGAAAGGCCAGCCAGAGTAGTTGGGCCTTTTTATAAAGTAGACCTGAGTGAGTACACCCAGCTGTGGGCCGGGGAGAAGGAAGGCAATGTCCCAAACCAGCTGCTACCATCCCCTCAGACCTCTGCCAAGGGACTGGTCCGGGCCTGGCTGATCAGGCCTTTATATGTGTCAGATCAAGGTCCAGCAGATCGCCATGGAGATGCAGCTGACCCCCTTCCTCATCCTCCTTCGCAAAACCTTGGAGCAGCTCCAAGAAAAGGACACAGGCAACATCTTCAGCGAGCCGGTCCCTCTGTCTGAGGTAACCGAATTGGACGAAGTAAGAATCCCTTCCCCTCACTCCACCTTCTTTCTGTTCCTCTCCCAGTTGGACCCCTGCTGCAGGTCTGGGCCAGGGACTAGGAGGGGACCATGAAGAGAGGGGCTGGTGGCTCTGGGGCTCCAGGATGAACTGGAGCCACATGCATCACCTGGACTCTGTCTTGTCCCTGTCATACCCCAAGGGCCCAGAATGGGAGGCAATCTGCACTCCTTCCCCAGAGGCAGGGACTGAGTCTGCCAAATGAATAATCCCAGGGCAGGAAGACACTTTCGGGGTGCTGAACCCTAGAACGGAGACTTTAGAAGGCTCAGCACCTAAAGAACCAGCTCTGAAGCCCTAGGTCCTGACTGGCAGACTCTTCTCTCTAAAAGGTATAAAATGAGAGGCCTGAGGCAGTAGCCTCCTTATAAGTCTTAATGATAAGTAAAAAGAATTATAGGAATGCAAGATGGTGTTATTTCCAGAGGATTGCCGTAGCCATTTTCTTACTGAAGCCTCATATGGCTGTAGGAAGTAGATTTCACTGTAATTTCATCACCATTTTCCAGGCAAGGAAAAGAAGGCCCAGAGAGGTTAAGAGACTTGCCATGGTCACACAGCTTGTGACTGGTAAAGTCAAGACTAGAATCCAGCTTTCCTTTCCCCTGTGCTATATGCCTGCCTCTAACTGTGGTGGGAGGAGGTTGCTGGATGCATTTCAGGGGGTGGGGGTGTTAGGAGAAGGGTTCAGGGGGAATGAGGAGCGTGTCTCCACTTAGCCACACCTACCCTACTCTCCCAGGTACCTGACTACCTAGACCACATCAAAAAGCCCATGGACTTTTTCACCATGAAGCAGAACTTGGAGGCTTACCGCTACCTGAACTTTGATGATTTTGAGGAGGACTTCAACCTTATCGTCAGCAACTGCCTCAAGTATAACGCCAAGGATACCATCTTCTACCGGGCAGCAGTGCGGCTCCGTGAACAGGGTGGCGCTGTGCTCCGCCAGGCCCGGCGCCAGGCAGAAAAAATGGGCATTGACTTTGAGACGGGCATGCATATCCCCCACAGCCTGCCTGGAGATGAAGCCCCACAACACACTGAAGATGGTGGGTGATAAGTCATGCTACACACATAGAGGCCAGTGCCAGGGACGAACAGCTTTCCAAAAGCCCCCTACTGGGAACGGGCAGTGTAGGCAGGAAGTAGCTAGGCTGAGCAGTGGCAAGCTGTCCCCAGGAATGCTCCCCAAGAAGCCAGACTGGGTGAATGGATAGCAGTGCCCGCCATTCCACATCTTGGTGCTGCTGTTATACAGCTGTTCCTGGTGAGAAGCCAAGGGGAAAAGACTGGGTTCTTGCTGCCTGCCCAGGTTCAGGGGGCCCAGAGGGCTGCCCTGAGTCTGACCTTTCCCCACCTCCCCATGTCCACCCCTAGCAGCAGAGGAAGAGCGGCTGGTCCTGCTGGAGAACCAGAAGCACCTGCCGGTGGAAGAGCAGCTAAAGTTGTTGCTGGAGCGGCTGGATGAGGTGAATGCCAGCAAGCAGAGTGTGGGCCGTTCACGGCGTGCAAAGATGATCAAGAAAGAGATGACGGCACTGCGGCGAAAGCTTGCCCACCAGCGGGAAACTGGAAGGGATGGGCCTGAGCGGCACGGCCCCACGAGCCGGGGCAGCCTGACACCTCACCCGGCAGCCTGTGACAAGGACGGGCAGACAGACAGTGCCGCCGAGGAGAGCAGCAGCCAGGAGACAAGCAAAGGTCTGAACCCCCTAGCAAGGTGGACCCCAAAGCAAGCCAGACTTGATTCTGCAGCACACACTCAGCCCCTGCCATCCCCAGGCAGAGGTTTCTCCTACACAGCTAGCTGTACTTTCTCCCTCATTCCCCATTCAGGGGCCTCTCAGCTGCCTCTCTGGCTATTTGTATAAGAGACAATGTTCCCAATTCCATATCCCCCAGATCATCTCCCAACTGTAGCTGGAGTAATGGTCCTATAGACCCAGGGCATACCCTGGGCATCTACCCTTCCCACATCAGGCCCCTCACCAACTCTCCTTCTCTCTTTCTCTGCTCCAGGCCTGGGTCCCAACATGTCCTCAACCCCCGCACATGAGGTGGGCAGGAGAACCTCAGTTCTGTTCTCCAAAAAGAACCCGAAGACGGCTGGACCGCCCAAGAGGCCGGGCCGGCCCCCCAAAAACCGGGAGAGCCAGATGACCCCCAGCCACGGAGGCAGTCCTGTGGGGCCCCCCCAGCTCCCCATCATGGGCTCCCTACGTCAGCGCAAGCGGGGTAGGAGCCCCCGGCCCAGTTCGAGCTCAGACAGCGACAGTGATAAATCCACAGAAGACCCCCCAATGGGTGAGCCTCACCATCACCCAGCCACCCCCCTCCCCAAGAGAGTGAGCTAAGCTGCCATCGTCCCCAACATAACTCCCACTTACCCTTCATTTGCCTATAATATATCAGAGCTAGGAGGGCCCTTAGGGATCCTTTAATTCAGTCCCCTCATTTTACAGATGGGGAAACTGAAGTCCAGAAACACTGACCCAGCTAGATTCCTATCCAGGATCCCCTCCATTGTATCACTTCACCTTTTCTCTTCTCACCCTCCTTGGGGATTTCCTGCCCTTTAAGCCATTTGTGTCTTAAGACCAGTAACTGCCAAGGGAAGTGCAAGGGGTGGGGCAGGACTATGGCCAACTGTGGCAGACCCTGCCCAGAGCTGGCTCTGTTGGCCAAAGTTGGAGGAATTTTCCAGCACAGAAGGGAAAGTTAAGCTCCAAGTCCCCCCTGCCCCCATGCCATCTCTGATCTACATCTTCCTGACCGATTCCTTCCCTCCTCCCCCTCCCGCCAACCAAGACTTACCAGCCAATGGCTTCAGCGGTGGAAATCAGCCAGTGAAGAAGAGTTTCTTGGTATATCGTAATGACTGCAGCCTTCCCCGGAGCAGCTCCGACTCTGAGTCCAGCAGCAGTAGCAGCAGCAGCGCTGCCTCAGACCGAACCAGGTACCAGCCCTCCAGATCAAGGCCTGTCTCCAGGATGCCCTTCCATGTTTCCCTATGAGAAGTGGGGTGCCAGCCACCTCAGCCTAGATTAAGATGGCTCAGACCCAAGGTTCTCTGCAAAATAAACAGCATATATAAGAATGTCACCATAATGGAATAGTGGGAACCATCCTGGGTTAAGCTGACAGAGCAGAGAGTGTAAGCTGATGCCTTGGGGCCTGGATTTGGCCTGCATACATACTTTGTTTGGCCAGCATGGTGTTTTTAAAAAAATGAATCCAGTACTCCCACATAAAATTCCTAGTGTCTATATTCTCTTTAAAAATCAGATCTGGCAAATCTAGCCAGTGCTGCCTTTAGACGGGGTGTACTCATCACCACCACTGCTAAATCCAGCCCATGTCCATCACATCACTGCCAACCCCCTGAGGGCATTTGGATTTGAAATTTTTCAAGTGGCCTCAGCTTTCAAAAATTCTTAGACCCTGGGGCCCAGTTTAAAGAGAGGACATCTACCATGCCATTACCCACTCTTCCCCTGCTTTAAGCTCAGTTCTTATTGTCTTGTCCATAGCACAACACCCTCAAAACAAGGCCGGGGCAAGCCCTCCTTCTCTCGGGGCACGTTCCCGGAAGATAGCAGTGAAGATACCTCAGGCACTGAGAACGAGGCCTACTCCGTGGGCACTGGCCGCGGCGTGGGCCACAGCAGTAAGTACCCTCACCCAAGGCCAGGGATGCCGGGGGCCCAGTGTCAGGGCCTTGCCAGCCCCCTGGCTGCTGATCCGCCCCCTCTCTCCCATTCCTGTGAAGTGGTAAGGAAGAGTCTGGGACGGGGAGCTGGCTGGCTGTCAGAGGATGAAGACTCGCCCCTGGATGCTCTGGACCTGGTGTGGGCCAAATGCCGAGGATATCCATCATACCCAGCTCTGGTAGGCTTCCCCTTTTCTTATCATACCCTTTGTCTTCCAACACCAGATGGCAGACACAGTTAGCAAACTTTACTTACTCTCTGCTGAGCTGCAGAGAACAAGGGTCTTTGGCAGATAGACACTTAAGAGGTTCCTGGTTAGTTGTTCCATGTCTCCCTTTTCCTTCCCTTTGTACCCTTGGGTCTGAAATAGTTCATCATTAGAAGAAGCCAAGGGTCAGCACTGCAGCCTTGTGGCATAATAACCTTTCTCTGTCCCCACTTCAGAGATAGTCTCCCAGTTCTTAGGTAGAGTAAGCCGTGCAGAAGAAGGGGACTGAACCAAACAAAGGTCTTATTACACCCTCAGATAATTGATCCAAAGATGCCCCGGGAAGGTATGTTCCACCATGGGGTTCCCATCCCTGTGCCCCCACTGGAGGTGCTGAAACTTGGGGAGCAGATGACCCAGGAAGCCCGAGAGCATCTCTACCTCGTCCTCTTCTTTGACAACAAGCGAACCTGGTAAGGAAGGAGGGGAGCATTTGGTGTGATTCACAGCCACAGATGCAACTCTGGGTATAGGGGCTGGCTGCCAGGAAATTCCAGCAAGACAGACTGGGCTATCACAAATCAGAGGGGGAGGGACTTAGATCTTTGAGCAAAAGGGTTGTGTTGACCATGAGTCTGAGAGCCTGAGTGGGCAGCAGCTGACAAACAGCTGTAGCTAGAAGCCAAAGGGCCATTAGTGACTATGACAAGTATGCTCCCCACCCAGACTTAGGTGGCTTCTAGACTTAGTTTTCCCACCTCTGCCTTCAGGGTGACAAAATGGGGATAAAACAAGCATAAACATTCACGCTCTGAATCTCTGTTCTGTCACATGTACGTAGTGTGATTTTGTGCATTGTCTGCAGAGGATATTTAATGTCCGTCAAGTCTGCCAGGAGCCTCTGGGACAGGGTACCTATTTCAGGTTAGGTCATGGCTCTGCCTTTTTTGCACTCAGAAATACCCTGTGGTTACCCCGTAGTAGGTCTGTTGACTGGGCTCTTTTCATCACTAGACTATGAGCCATTCCTAGAGGGCAGGGACTGTTTCTCTTAGTCTCAGTAACCCCATTACCCAACAGAGCCTGGCTCAGAGTGGGTGCTCAGGAGGTGTTTTTGAATGAGTGTGTGATGAAGGCTGATGCTTGTTGCTTTCCCAGAGATGACTTATGTGATCCTCACCTCGTCCTACAGGCAGTGGCTGCCGAGAACTAAGCTGGTTCCTCTGGGCGTGAACCAGGACCTCGACAAGGAAAAGATGCTGGAGGGCCGCAAATCCAACATCCGCAAGTCAGTGCAGATTGCCTACCACAGGGCTCTGCAGCACCGCAGCAAGGTGCAGGGCGAGCAGAGCAGTGAGACCAGTGATAGTGACTGATAATGCCCAGCACAGCCCAACCTACAGTGCCCTGCCACCTCTCTCCTCCCCCCTTTGCTCACTGTCCTGGAGTGGCACCGGCCTCTGCACTGACTCATTCCTGGTCTTGGGGCCAGTCTCAGGGGAAGCTGGGTGGGGGAGGTCCCTCCCGCCCTGAGTGCAGCTGGACTGTACAGAACACTCCAAGGGCCCATGGTGGCTCTGCGCAAGGAGAGGGGAGGTCCCACTGGCCAGAAAGCTCCAGAGACCTCACAGCATTGTAGTGCAGGGTGGTGGGCCAAGGTTAGGACACTGCATAAAACAGGCCAGCCCACCACTTCTGCCTGCTTTGCTTGTTCCAGGAGAATCTGTAACTGCCTAGTGGCCTGAGGCCCCCCTGCAGGTGGTGAGGTGAGCGGGCATCTGCCCAGCCTAGCAGTGGGATTGATGTCTGTCCAGCCCGGAAGAGGGGCACTAGGTGACCCCCTCCCCTGCTGTTGTAAATACTGTAATTAGCGGAGAATTTAAATTATTCTCATTTGTAACTGCGTTTCCGGGTCGCGCCAGAGTCATTTGGTACTAAAAAAGACTGGGGCCTGTCCCCACTTCCCTTTTCCCCATAGATTCCCCCACCTTTCAAACTGGTTTGTATTTATTTCAAAGGAAGAAAATATATTGATTCTTAGAAAATAAATGGTCTGTTTGGAATTCTTGGGTTCTTACCTCTTGCCAGGGCAAAGGGATAAAAAGGGAAGCTCAGTCCCCCAGGGATGGTAAATAATTGGGCTCAAGAGGTTGCTGGTTGCTGTGCCTGCTGCATTTGTAAGACAACAGCAAAGATGATATAACAGTTCCCATTTCCCAGGCACTTAACTGAGTGGCAGGCCTTGTTCTAAGCACTTTTAGATACACGATTTCATGTAATCCTTGCAATAACTCTGGGGAAAGTTAATAATAGAGTGGTTATCTCCACAAAGACACTGAGGTTAAGAAAAATTAAGTAACTTGCCTAAATTTCCACAACTAGGAAGTCGCAGAGCTAGGATTTGAACTCAGGTCTGTTTGTCTGCCAAGCTGGCTCTTTAACCAGCACGCAGAACTGCTGGAGGAAGAGTCTACTGCCCATCCCTTCATGAATTTCAGATGCTTCAAGTTCTCTGCCCGTAGGATAGTCCAAGTGTTTCAGAGTCTCTATAGCTGTGACCTTCACCTGTTTAACTGGGGCCAGAGCAGGCATGTAGAGGATTGCTTTTCACTCATTCCCAACCTTGGCACCCCCTTTACAGATTCAAACAGTTACTGAAGGAATACCTTCCAAGTGCTAGGCACCTGTGGGCTGGCACGCCTAGAGATGAGACAGCCACAGGACGTAGGTGCTCAAGGGCCTTGCAGCTGTTGAGGAGTGGAGCAGACAAAAACACCATTTGATGATAACCATGCTCCTGGTGCTCCATACTAGGTACTGTGGGTGGGACACAAATCAGCTGCAAATCTTGCCCCTGAGGAATCTGCAGTCTACTCATTCAGACACAGTAACCCCAAATCACTGCGCTACAAGGTGAAAAGTGGCCCAGATAAAAGTTCCTGTCTCCTAGCTCCTTGCTCATTGTGTTCCTCCACAAGGGAAGAAATTACTTAAAACATCTTTCCTCGGCCCAGGCAGCCAGCCCTGGAAACGGCGAGGCAGACAGGCCCCACTGGGCACGGGTGTGAGATGATGGGAGTGCTGTTGAAGGAATGCCCCGAGACTGAAGGGAGCAGCTGGGCAGCGCAGCTGCGGCCGGGGCGCGGCAGTCCGAGGAGCCCGGCCTCTGATGGAGTGAAGTCTTGAGGCCTGACTGCGGAGTCGAGGCTCGGTGAGGCCTTCTGGAGGGGAGCGGCCCAGCCGGCGGGTGCGAAGACAGGATCCGCAGGCGACAGACGCTGTGGAGACGCCTCACAGGGGCTCGCAGGGGCCCGAGCTGTGTTCGGGTCCGATTCTCGGTCAAGAGGGCGAATATCTGACTGGAGAAGCTCGGTGGAGAAAGGCTTTCTGAGGACGGTGAGGGACAGGATTTGGTTCTGCGGACAGGCAAGCCTGAGGAACCCCGAGGGTCTGAGGAGATCAGGCCGTGAGGATTGGGGCCCGAAGGCGCATTCTGCGGCCGGTCCGCGGGGCGCGGGGATTGGACACCCTGGCGTGCCGAGTGCAGACATCCCCAGAGAAAAGGCCGAGAGCGGGCAGCGAGCCCAGCGCGCGCCAACCGCTGCGGCGCCTCGGAGAGACCCGCCCACCTACCACCACACCCTGTTCTCATTGGCGCCTCTCACTTCTTCGCGGATTGGCTACCTCCGGATCCAATAAGCCAGGCCTGAGTCCTACTTCCGGGGAGAGTGAGGTCGGCCCCCTGGAGAAGCCGGAAGAGTGCATTTGCGCGCGCTTCCCAAAGTCGCGACAGCTCGGAGGACAGTGGTGCGCGCCGCGCGGGAGGCGGGGGCCGGGGAGGATACGTAAGGAGGAAGGGCGGAGGATTGGGGGGGAGGGGCCCTTGCGGACCGTAAGGGGCGGGGCCTACGGGGAGTGGAAGAATTAAATGAAACTGGGCGGGCCTTAAGTAAACTAGGGGGCAAGGGCTTGGTGGGCGAGGCCTTAAGGGATGTGTAGTCTGTGTGGGCGTGGTCTTTTGGCTACGGGAGATCTGGTACCGAGTGGGCAGGGCCATTATGAGGCGGAGCCTGGCGTGGAATTGTTCGCTCCCTTCTGCTATGCAGCATGGGGCATCGTACTCTAGCTTCTTTCCCGGCCCTGTGGGCCTCCATCCCCTGTCCACGCTCGGAGCTGCGCCTGGACCTGGTTCTGGCTTCCGGACAGTCCTTCCGGTGAGTGACCCTGACTCCTGGACCCTCGACACTGCAGGTCTGGAGTGTAAAGGAATGTTGGGGCTGATGGAAGAAACCTCAGGGTACAAAAGAGGAAACTGAGGCACGGGTGGTGAGCCTGTTTACCCCCTTTATAAAGTGGAGGTAAAAAAGCAGTGCAGGGGCACTTGGGTGGCCGAGTCGGAAGCATCCGACTCTTGATCTCTGCTCAGGTCTTGATCTCAGGGTCATGAGTTCAAGCCCCGCGTTGGGCTCCACGCTGGACATGGAGCCAACTTAAAAGAAAAAAAAAGCCAGTGTATTGTTGTGAGGATCAAATGACTTGGCATTTCCTAAGTCGGTTTTGTGTATGAAGCTGTTGTAGGATGGGAGGGCCCCAAAGGGTGCAAGAAGGAAAACTGAGTACCAGGGCTGCTGTGTGCCTGGGGGCTCAGGTGGAGGGAACAAAACCCTGCGCACTGGACTGGAGTGCTGGCGAACCAGGTATGGACACTGACCCAGACTGAGGAGCAGCTCTACTGTACTGTGTACCGAGGTGACAAGGGATGGGTTGGCAGGCCTACACCAGAAGAGCTAAAGACTGTGCACCAGTACTTCCAGCTGGATGTCAGCCTGGCTCAACTATATCACCACTGGAGTTCTGTGGACCCCCACTTTCAAGAGGTGGCTCAGAAATTCCAAGGTGAGTTCAAGGATTGGGGCAGGGGTTGGAGTTCTTGTAATTTGGTTAAATTACACAGTTTCACCATCTGTAAAATGGGGATTATATCAGAATTTTACAAGGGTTCGTAAATCAGAATTTTACAAGGATTAAAGGAGTTAATTTAACGTGTAAAGCTTTGCTTAGAATAGTACCTGACACATAGTAATTATTTATTACTATTATTATTGTTCTGCTGATTACCACAGTGTAGTGACAAGGATATTGGACCAAATCCTGGCTGTGTGACCTAGGGCAGGTGACGTCATTCACTCTGTAAATATTTACATAGCATCTGCTATGGGACTGGGGATATAGCAGTGAACAAAACAGACACAAATCCCCATCCTCATAGTGTTTACATTGTGCCTTCTATATCTGTGAAATGTAATGATAGCCCAGACCTCATGGATTCTATGAGGAATGAGAGTTCTGGTGTTGCTTTCTCTAACAACACTGTCCGTCATTCCCCCGGGATGCTTCTAGGTCTTTGGTGCCTAGGATCTGAGGGTAAGAAGAGGCCACTCCTGACAGCAGGTCTGTATCCTATCCCCTACCTTTCCCTAGGTGTGAGACTCCTGCAACAGGACCCTATCGAGTGCCTTTTCTCCTTCATCTGTTCCTCCAACAACAACATTGCTCGCATAACTGGCATGGTAGAACGGCTCTGTCAGGCCTTCGGACCTCGGCTCATCCAGCTTGATGATGTCACCTACCATGGCTTCCCCAGCCTGCAGGCCCTGGCTGGTGAGTAGGTGGGTCCCTGCCCTCAGACCCTCCAATAGCTTTCAGGGTCTCTTCACTTCTGCCCTGGTCCCCATCTCCCATCTCAAAGCTTCTTGCCTTCCCAAACACTGCCCTCTTCCAGAACCACCTTGCCTGGTCTGATCAGCCCCACCAAATCCTCCCCGTCTGTCCCTAAAATGTCAGCACCTCACTAGTCTTTGCTTTATACCCCATGGGTTCAGTGCTTCATCAAAAAAAAAAAACAAAAACAAAAACAAAAAAACCCAACTATATATAGTATATGGTACTTTGGGATTAAGAGCACTCATTCTGGAGACAGACTGCCTAGGTCTGAATTCTACCTTTGGCACTTGACATCTAGCTGGATGACCTTGAGCACATTATTTAGTCTCTCTGTGTCAGTTTTTTCATCTGGAACAAGATAATAATGGCACCTACCTATCAGAGTTGCCACAAGGGTGAAGTAAAGAAATACACATACTGCACCTAGGACAGTGTTTGACATACAGGAATTATGCAGAAAATTTAAGTTGCCATCTCTAAGGGAACCCAAAAATTTTGCATCCAAGAACATTAGTGTTCTTCATAGCAGCCCTGTAAGGCAAGTATTTTACAGAGGCAAATATATCAGTTGGCAGATGTGAGAATAAAGTGAAGAGAAGTGCTTAGGGACTGCATAGTAAGGAAACAGGCCAGCTAGAGAAAAGAATGTTTTTGGTACTTAGAAACCCCGTCTTGGGGGGGTTGAGGAATAGAAACCCAGTCTCGTGTCTCAGCTCCCAGTTTAGTAGTCATAAGACCAAAAGAATTCATTTACCTATCCAAGCTTCTCTTGTTTGTAGGATGGGAATAACAGTTTCTATTCAGAAGGGTTTGAGTGGTGAGTAAAGCATTCATGAGGCAGGGTGCTCTAAGGGTCTAAGAGCATGGGCTTTGGTTTCCCAGACCTGGGTGCAAGATCCCATCTACACCCTGTCCTTTCTTGAGTAAGTTATTACCCTAAATAGTAGTGCTGTCATCAGGGTCCTTGAGAAAAGTGTAATAATGTGCCTAAAGCACTTTGCCCCCACACGATACCCAGCACTTGATAATAGAAGCTATTGTTGTTATTATGGTTATCATTTGAGATCATAGATGTGAATGCACTTTGGAAAGGTTAAAGAACTCAACTGGGGAGTTCCACTAGGGCAAGTCCTTCTTGTCCCTGCTCCAGTGCCCAACACCGGGTAGTAGGTGCTCAGAAAACATTTGTAGAGGGGCAGAACCCAGGCTTTAACCCTTACCTTTGCACAAGTAAGTGTCCTGGCATCTCCCAAAGGGCAATGAGGTGGGAGAGAGGTGCCTAGGGAAAGCATTCCTGTGGGGCAGAGGGCTCACACATTAGCTTGAAGACAGGAAGTATTTGAAGATGCCTGACCCCTACTTTCCCCAACTCCCAACAGGGCCAGAGGTAGAGGCTCAGCTCAGGAAGCTGGGCCTGGGGTACCGTGCCCGCTACGTGAGTGCCAGTGCTCGAGCCATCCTAGAAGAACAGGGCGGGCTACCCTGGCTGCGGCAGCTGCACATGGCCCCCTATGAGGAGGCCCACAAGGCCCTCTGCACCTTGCCCGGGGTGGGCACCAAGGTGAGGTCCCACTGGGATAGGATCTACCCTCACCACCCATGTGGAGAATAGCAGAGAAGGAGATAAGGCAGGCCTGAGAGCTGGGTACATGCTTGGCTTCTGGAGGCAGGGCAGGAAGAGAAAGGATACAAGCAGATGTTTTATTAGAGAAAATGCAAAGTGCAGAAGGAATATAAAGGACTTTGTCCCTTGAGTGCATTTTTAAAAAGGCTATTTGTTCAGGTGCACATATACACTGCTATATGTGTACAAAAATTTCCAGAAGGAACCACAGGAAACTTAATAGTGGTTACCTTTGGGAAGACAAGTGGAAAGATGTTTTTCCTTTTCATGTTGTTCTTATCTTGAAATTATATGTACTTATAAAAGTTTTTGTTTAATATCAACAAGGTTTGCTAGCAGTAAAATGATTGGGAATTGGGCATTTATTGTTTTCTTCTTTATACTTCTCTCTAGATTAAAAATGGATTTTTGTTTAAAAACCTTTTTTAATGGGCTCTGAACTTCAGCCCAACAGAGAATCTTGGTTCTGCCTCTTCTAGCCTTGTAACCTTGGCTAAGTCACTTCACCTTTCTGAACCTGTTTTCTTGTTTGCAGAAAGGATATAGTACTGCCTTCTTCCCAGGTTACGATGAGAACCTGGCCCACATGGGTGTTCACACAGTAGAAATCTCATCATAGCTATTTTTAAAGTTATTACAAGAGGGTGTATATTGATGGAGAATGTAAAATAATAGTAACCTTGGAGTGGAGAAGGAAACAGCCAGCTTTGGGACCAGAAGCAGGATGCTGGCTGGATCCTGCCATTCCTCCTCTGTGGCTCACTCTTTTTCTTTCAAAGGTGGCTGACTGCATCTGCTTGATGGCCCTAGACAAGCCCCAGGCTGTGCCCGTGGATGTCCACATGTGGCAGATTGCCCAGCGTGACTACAGCTGGCACCCCACCACGTCCCAGGCCAAGGGTCCAAGCCCCCAGGCTAACAAGGAACTGGGTAAGGAGAGAGTGCGACACTGGAGCTGGTAGTGGGCTGAGGTGGTAGAAACTTTTCACACCTCTCCATAAAATCCCACTCCTGTGGATAGGGAGTAGGAGGGCCAATTAATTTCACCTTATCGCTTCTGGTGTAGGAAGCTTTTTCCGGAGCCTGTGGGGACCTTATGCTGGCTGGGCCCAAGCAGTAAGTGTACTGAAGCTTCTCTTCCTCCTCCTCTTCATCCTCCTCCTCCTCCTCCTCCTCCTCCTCCTCCTCCCACCCAGACCCCTTAGGACTCCTCCCCGAGCCCTGACCCACTTGACTCCTCTACCACCACCGCCATTCCAGGTGGTCCTCCAGGACTTTTCACCCACCCCAGCCCTGACTCTAGTGGGCGCTCCTTGCCCTGACCCTGCTCCCCGTGAACTCTTGTAGCTCTCCACACTGCCACCAGCCCCACCAGCCCTGACTCCGTGTACCCTGACCCCCCAGAGTGTCCTCCCTGCTGCCCCCAGGTACTGTTCAGTGCTGACCTGCACCAACCCCACCGGGCTCAGGAGCCACCAGCAAAGCGCAGGAGATCTACAGACCCAGAGGGCTAGGTGGGGGGCACTGGACAAAGGGGTTCCCCAAATACCTCTCCCCCCATCCAGTCTTGTGTTGGGAAAGGGGCTTCCTGCAACTACCACAGGGACCAGGTGCACTCAAATTAAGTAGTTTGCACAGCAGTGTGGGGTGAGGATTCTCTGGAGAGACAGAGCTACCTATGTTTTTATCTCTTCCCTTTATTACAAGAAAGAACAATAAAATAGAAACATTTGTATGGAAAATGCAGCAGAGGAGTGATAGGGAAAGGGGTGGGGAGGCGGCGGGGCAGGGTAACTCTCCAATTCAGGGAGGGAAGGGGAGCAGGGTGCCCCAACCCCTCCAAAGCGAAGGGTTCGGACCCTGGATCCGGGGCCCTAGAGCTGTGGGGGCAGCGCAGGGGACAGTCCCGGACCTGGCTCCGTGCAGCCATCTCGACAGCAGCAGCCAGCCGCTGGCCCTGCATGAGGAGAGAGAACAGAGTTGGCCGTAGGCGCAGACCCTCTACACCAGCCTGGATGCCTCTTCATGGACCACTCACGCCCTTGCACAGAGCACTGGTCCTCACCCCCAGCTGCTGGTGTCAGCAGCTCCCCGTGGCTCGCCGTCGGTCCCTGCCCCTCCTGGCTGGTGCCCAGCTGGAGCTTCCTCATGTGCCGCACCACGGCCGTGGCATTGAAAGCTTGCTGTGGGGAGAAGGGGGAGATCATGTGACAGGGTCTAGTGGTGGGAATCTTGCACTGGTTTTGTTACTTTTCCTTCAGGTGTTAGTGGTTGCTCCGCTAAAGCCCCTGAAACCTCTACAAGTCTTTATTAAACGACACTCAGCCATGTTATATATTTACACACACATGCATGCATATATATAAAATGTGTGTATATGAACAAGTATATATTATAACCCTTTATAATTAATTCATGTTCACATCATCGCAAACACTTAATATAGCAGCATGTGTCAGGCACTGTTCTAAGCACTTTATTTAGCAATTCATTTAATCTTCACAAAGGTCTTTGAGGTGGGCTCTGTTAGTGTCACCATTGCCACAGGAGAAAACTGAGGCACAGGGAGTTTGAATAACTTGCCCACATGCCTGTGTGTATCATTCTTTATTTAACATATCCACCAAGGTGTCCGGCACATCCCTTAAATTCACCATGTCCAAAACCAGAATCATACCCCCCCAAGTGTGTACCCCTGGGATCCCCATCTCAGTGATAGTACCACCATTCACCATTTCCCCAACCAAAATCTTGGGCTAGCCTTTGACATCTCTCCTGCCAACATCTCAAAATACATCATTTGTTGTCAGTTCTACCTCCTAAAGGACTTCTGAGCCATCCACTGTTCTCAGGTCCAAGCCCTTACCATCTCCTGCCCACATCTCTGCTATAGCCTCCCAGCTGTGACTCCATGCCTCTCTCTGCACCCTGAGAGCCCTTTCTGGAAGGCAGGTTACTGCTGAAAATCCTTCTGGGGCTCGCCAGTATCTTCAGGACTGAGTCCGTTCTCCACTGTGGCACTTGAGGCCTCTACCTGCATTTCCAGTCTGGGCTCCTGCCCCGCAGCCCCTCCAGTCCGGGCTTACTGAACACGTGCACCTCCCTGAATGGCCACATTCTCTCTCTCTTGCCTCTGGCCCTCTGCATGCCAGTTCCCTTTGCCTCAGACATGATTCTGCTGTACCTGGCTAATTCCTACCTAGCTGTCAAGTCTGATAGGTCTGTCAGGCCATCAGCATCCTTCCAGGACCCCGTAGATTGGAGTAGATGTCTCTAAGAGTTATACTGTTCTCCCTCTAGACTTGGAGGTCAGGGACTCTCACTGGGATAGAGTAGGTGTCAGGGAGTGTTGAATGAATGAATGAATGAATGAGGTTCTTTAGTAAGCATCCCTGAGCAGTTACTGTGTGCTTGACTTGATGCTAGGTGCTGTGGGAGCTGAGGTCTGGAGTGGGGTGGGGAGGACGCCTGGGGAGGCTGGGACTCAGGATTAGGAACGTGGGCTCACCTTCCACTTGCTCTTGGCAAAATTCTTCTTGATCTGCTCGCTCACCGACTGGTGAATATTCTTATCTAGAGCCGTATCTCCTGCAATCCTAGGATGGGGGTGTGTGGAGGGTTGTCTGTGAAGGCAGAGGCAGGCTTGAGGGCCCCAGACCCCACCCCAGCTTGCAGCTTGTGGGAGCTCTCACCATGGGTGCTGCAAGGCCTGTTCACAGGTGAACCTCTTTTCAGGATCCTTCTCCATCAAGTGCTGGATAAAGTCTTTGGCTGAATCCCCAAGGCAAGAGCAAAGACAGAAACAGCATGGTGGTGCCTGTGGACACCCCCAAGACAAAACCCACCCCCTCAGGTCTGGCCTGGCATTTAAGCAAGACAAGAGGCCAGATCTGTCCATCCACCACCCGACCCCACTTGTACTCTTTCTCTAAGCCCCCCCCCCACCACAGCCTTCCAGCTCTCTTTTTCCCTTATGAAAAACTTGTTCTTAAAGAAGATTCTACTCAGTGTATTCACACTGATGTGTAAGTGACTGATAATGGCTTCATAGGTTTGCCTCCTAATAGGAGGCACAAAAGGACAGATGAAAACCTTTATGGTGGTGTTTTAGGCATTAGGAAGTCAAATGGGTGAGGTATTTTCAAAAATACTATTTTTGAAGGCTGAATGAATGCATGCCTACAAGCTTCTCAGACCGGGGGCCAGGCAGAGGGAAGCACCTGGGGTGGGGTGTCTGGTCTTGAAGACAGCTCTTAGTTTGGGGCTGGGGAATCTGACCAAAGGCAGGCAGTGAAGAGACCCCAAAACAGATGTGAAAGGCACCAGAGGTAGGGCCCAGGGGAAGAAGGCAAAGCCTCAAATACCAGAGTCAGAGATGTCGTCCCAGTAAGGAGAGTCAAACTCGTACTCGGCCTTCAAAATCTGTTCAAAGAGTTTGGCATCATTCTCGTCATAGAAGGGGGGGTAACCGCAGAGCCTGGGCAGGGAGAAACTCATCCTCATATCCACTTTCAGTGCACCCATTGGCTCCAGGATGGGGCTTTGGGGCAGTCTCGGGTCAGGCAGCACCCACAGGAAGGAGTTCCCCCTTTTACAAAGAGGGGATATCTGCCCCTCTCTGATTTTTTTCATTCCTGTCCAGCTACACCAGCCTTTCTGTTTCTTAATTTGCTACCATCTTCCCTTCCTCAGGGCCTTTGCACTTGCTGTTCCTTCTGCCTAAACCGTTCTTCCCCCACACCTCGAATGTCTGGCTCCCTCACTTCATTCAGGAGGCTATTCAAATGTCACCTCCTAAGAAAGGACTTTCCTGGCCTCCTTATCTAAAATGGCATCCATCCCCATCTCCCTACCCTGCTTGATTTTTCTTCATAGTATTTTAATACCTGACATTATTTTATAGATTTGTTTACTTGTTTATTATCTATCTCCCCTACTAGAGTTTTTCCTCCCTGAGGGCAGGCACTTTGTTTTGTTCTCTGCTAAATCCCCAGTGCTTAGCATAGTGCCAGAAACATAGTATGTATTGAATGAAGTAGTCTTACTCATTAATTGGTAGATATAAACATAGGCGGCAGGAAAGAAGAAATAGCAGAGAGGAGGAAGAGAGCAAAGTAGGGGAGAGGAGAATGCTGGAGCCACATGCCCCAATGGCCAAGCCCCCACTCACAGAATGTAGGCAATGACCCCAATGGACCAGCAATCCACTGCCTTGCTGTAGGGCTTCTGGGCCAGGACCTCAGGGGCTATGGAGGGAAAGGGACATGGTGGTGACAAATCTCTGCCCTGCAGCTCCCGATTCCTCCCCTACACATAGCCCCAGCCCAGGATGCTCCATACCCACGTATCCTGGGGTTCCACAGGCTGTGGAGAGCACACTGCCAGGGTCCTCCATCTTGGAGAGACCAAAGTCAGAGATCATGATCTTGGAGTCTTCATCCAGGCTGTAGTACAACAGATTCTCTGGCTTGGAAGGGGGAGGGAAAGGAAGAGGCAGAGATGGCCAGACGCTGGCAGAACCATCTGCCTCCCCAAGCACCCCTCAAAAACTGAGCCTCCCAAAAGCCACTGTGGCTTCATGGCTGCCATCTTGGTTGAAGGCACATGAAACTCAAGGAAGTTCTCAAGGAGGTTAAAAGTACCAGAAAGGACAAGGGCCTCGGGAATGTGAGAAGGAATTTTCTATAAACTTGAGGTTTATATTGTGAGCCCTGAATAATTTTTGAGCACCTACTGTGTGCCAGATCCTGTGCTAGTGCTTGATTTCATTTCATCCTTACCACATCCCTGTCAGGCCAATCTGAATAATCCCCCTTTACAGATGGGAAAACTGATGCCTTGAGAGGCAAAGTGACTTGCCTGAGAACCTACAGTTAGGGAGTAGTAGGGACAGAATTCAAGCCCAGATCTGTCTCACCCCAGCGCTTTTCTAGACCGGAGGAGATGTACTACAAAATGTGAATCCATCATAGTCTCTGAGGTGTAGGATTTCAGGGGTTTCTGGCTTCCTTCTTTATGTTTTGCTGTCCCCTCCAAGTTTTCTACAAAGAGCAAGGGGGACTTTTATTATGAGAAAAAGACCTAGCCATTATTTGGACAAAATACCAGCTCCATTCACCTTTGTATCCATTTAAGTGTCCAAACTGGAAGGGGAGGAGGCAGTTTAGGCTTTACAGGGTGCATTTTGCAGAAGGGAAGCCAAAGCTCAGGGAAGGGGTAAGAGTTGCCCCAGGTCATACAGTGAGGGGTTTGCGGAGGCCCCACCCGGCACCCCAGCTCACCACACACCCTCTCTCACCCCACCTTGAGGTCTCGGTGTACGATGCCCAGGTCGTGCAGGTACTTGACGGCATCTAGCACCTGGAAGATGAGGCGGCTGGCGTCCCGCTCTGTGTAGAAGCCTTTCTCCACAATGCGGTCAAACAGCTCCCCGCCGGACACCCTGCAGCCGGGGACAGGACAGTCTGGCCACAGAGTCTAGGGAGGGGCAGCAGGGAGAGGTGTGAGCAAGGGGTGAGGCCACTCACAGCTGCATGATGAGGTAGAGGTGACCCCCACTCTCATAGATGTCATCCAGGGCTACAATGTTGGGGTGCTTGATCCTGAAAGGAGAAATGAGGAAGTTCAGAGCTGAGGACAGCTCAGCCACTTTGCTGCCCTCACCTCGAAAGGCCACTACTGCAGACCTGGGCAGGACAAACCAGAGTTCTGTCCCAAAAGGAAAAGCTGATTTACCACAATTTATTATGATGTAATGGAAGGTAGGAGAGCACAGAGATAAACAAACACTGGGCCCTGGCGTCAGGCCCATCGGACTGGGTCTCACCTGCCTCTAGTGCGTGCTTTTTGGGGGCAAGTCTTTTCACCTTGCAGCACTGATCAATACACGATTTTAAAATGTTTCTGTGTTTATAAGTCTGTCAGCCTCCGCCACCAGAACACCAGCTCCAGGAGACCAGGGGCTTTATCTTACCATTGTTCCTCCCACACCTGGGGTAGAGTAAGTGCTCACTTATTCATTGAATATTAAGCCTCAGTTTCCTCATCTATAACATGAAGCCAATGACTTCCCTCAGTACTTCCCTCAAAGAGTTGGGGTGAGGATGACGTAAGAAAATGCAGATAAGAATCTCGGCATAATGCCTGGTACACAGTGAATGCTCAATAAATGAACCAATGATGGTGACTGAGCTTGACAGAAGCCATGGCTCTGCCACAAAGTTGCTAGGTGACCTTGGGCGAATCCCTTACCCTCTCTGGGCCTCAGTCCCCTCCCCCACCCAGTAGTGGAAATTATCATTTCATCCCTGCCCAGGGTGGTTGGAAAGCTCAGGAGAGAGGATGGAAGTGAAGGTTCTCTATCAGCTTTCCAGTGAGGGCAGGAGGTTTCACATCAGTATGAGCTAATCATAGACTAGTTGGTTATTTAATCAGAGGGTCATGAGACAGGCATTTTTTAACTTCCTGAGTGGCTTGGCTTTAATACATAGGGGGGAGCTTGAGGTAGGTCTACGATCGCACCAGTTGAGATACATTGCTTCGAGCCACATTCAAGGATTGGCTTTTAGATCTGACTGAACAGATTAAACCACTGTAAATAAGCAGTGGCATTTCAGTCACATCTGTCATGTTAACTGCTGCACCAGACACATGAAATAAAGGAACCTCTAGGGACGCCTGGGTGGCTCAGTCGGTTGGGCGGCTGCCTTTGGCTCAGGTCATGATCCCGGTGCCCTGGGATCGAGTCCTGCATCGGGCTCCTTGCTCAGCAGGGAGCCTGTTTCTCCCTCTGCCTGCAGCTCCCCCTGCTTGTACTCTTGCTCACTCTCGCCCACGCTCTCTCTAACAAATAAATAAATAAATAAAACTTAAAAAAAAAAAAAAAGGAACCTCTAATGTTCTCCACAACCCTGCCAAGTGGAGATTATTACCCCATTTTATAAATGAGCAATTTGAGGCTCACAGGTTAAACGATTTGCCCAAAGCAGAGGTAGGAAGAGAATGGGAGGAGTCAAGGCAGGGTCAACCCCGGCAGAAACACTGTGGCCCACGCACTTGTGCAGGACAGCGATCTCATTCTCCATGCTGCCCTCCTTGCCCTCCAGAGCCTTCTTGGCGATGCATTTGATGGCCACCAGCTTGTGAGTTCTCTTATCTTCTGCCAGGATTACCTCTGAGAAGGCCCCCCTGCAGAGAGAGGGAATTCATGAGCTGGGGAACTGGAACCTTAGCTTCCCTTCAGCCCCTCCTCCATACCCCTAAGGGTTGGGTGACCACCTGTGAACCAAGGATGTGGGATGAGCCTCCCTCCATCACTCTTCCACCCCCTGGTCCGTGCGGTGGTCACATGACCCAGGTCTGGCCAATCAAGAGTAGCCTATCCTTGGCCACAGTAATTGGGTCCTGTGATGCAAGCCAGGTTACTGGCACTTTGAGAATGAGCTGCTCTTTCCTGCCAAGCTGGTAAGATGCGAGCCTGGAGCTAATGGTGGTTATCTTTGCCACCACTTAAGAAGAGCCTGCTTGAGAATGAAGGTAACACAAAGGAAATCAGAGCTAAGAAATTCCTAATGACAATTTCCTGGGGCTCCTGGGTGGCTCAGTCATTAAGTGTCTGCCTTCAGCTCAGGTCATAATCTCGGAGTCCTGGGATCGAGCCCCACATCGGGCTCCCTGCTGGGCGGGAGGCCTGCTTCTCCCTCTCCCACTCCCCCCACTTGTGTTCCCTCTCTCGCTGTCTCTCTCTCTGTCAAATAAATAAAATCTTAAAAAAAAAAAAAAAGAAATTCCTGATGACAATTTCCTGATAACATCATGTGAGTCTCTGAATCCAGCCATGCCTGATGTTTATGCCCTCAGCTTATTGATTTATGCATAACTGGTTCATTTTTTTCTGCTACAGTCAATTTGAGTCATGGTTTATTAACACCTTTTATATCCTTGAAGAACCATCAGCATCACCTGGGAACTTTTTTATGAGTGCAGAATCTCAGGTCTCAACCCCAGACCCACTAAGTCAGAATCTGCATTTTAACAAGATCTTCAGGTAATCTGTACGCTCACTGAAATTTGAGAAGCAATATTTTACAACAAGCTCTTAGAAAAGAGCAAACTCATTTGCACTAGAGTTCACTGATAAGGAGGATTTACTGGAGTATTTTTCTAGTACTTTTTGCTTTCCCTGGGATAAGAGGAAGTCATATGTCAAAAGCATCTCTTGTGGTGAAATCTCAGAGGGAGAAACAGGCTCCCTGCTGAGCACCAGACACATGAAATAAAGGAACCTCTAGGGACGCCTGGGTGGCTCAGTCGGTTGGGCATCTGCCTTTGGCTCAGGTCGTGATCTCGGGGTCCCAGGGTTGAGCCCCATGTCAGCCTCCCTGCTCCATGGGGAGCCTACTTCTCCCTCTGCCTCTCCCCTGGCTTGTGCTCTCTCTCTCAAATAAATAAATAAAATCTTGGAAAACAAACAAACAAAAAAAACTAGTGACTGTGGTAGCCTCATTGCTGGTTTCCAGTCTTGTCCCTCTCCAATTTACCCTCCACGCTTTGGCCAGAGTGACCATCCTGAATTGCAAGCCTGAGAAATGTCTTAAATGTCTTCCTATGGCTCATGAGACAAAGTCCAGCCTCCATAGCTTGGCTTTCAAGGCCTTACATGACCTGTTCTCTCTTCTCAGCCTCTTCTTCCACTCTTCCCCAGTCTCTGATTATAATAAGCTCTATCATTCTTTTCCTCTTTCCACACATAACCTGCTTCTCAGCCTTTGCTTATGCCCTTCCTTCTGCCTAGAATGCCCTTCTCCCTCTCTGACAAGTGCATTTCTGCTTATCCTTCAGTCCCTAGCTCAAATACCCACTTCTCCAGAAAGGTTTCCCCAGGCAGAAGCCACCATTCTGGGCTCTACAAAGTCCTCATTCCTGACTTTAACGGGAGCACATCATACACCCTGTTGTCATTTTCCCTGGGTGTGTTTCCCTCACATGTTTAGGATCGACTTGAGGGGCAGAGATCAGGTTTGAGTTATTTCTGGATTCCCACCACTGAGAAAAGAACCATGCCCAGCTTCAGTTCCTAACCTAGGCCAAAACCCCCAGCTCTTGGCCAAAAATTGGAAAAACTGGCTCCTTCCTTCTCCCCTACTTCGTTCTCTTCACAGGAACCCAGAGCTGCAGCCAAGAGCAGCATCTGTTCTACCCACTGTCAGCCAGAAGTGAAAACATGGGCCAGACTGGGCCATGGCAAGGCTGCCACGGGGCCAGGACTATAGGAAACAGGAAGCGGTGATCAACTGACCAGAGGAAGTACCACCCTGGACTCAGTCTCCCCAGCCAGCCAGGCCCAAGAGTGAAGACCTTCCCAACCCACCCCCTAGTTCAGAGACAGCCTCCCCTGCCAGCCCCGCTTGCCTGCCCTGAGACTCACGTTCCCAGAACATCACGGAAGTCGTAAATGTCCCTAATGTCCTCCACCTGCTTCCAGCTGGGGCCGTCCACTGCCCCCGGCATGGCCCACTGCCCCCTGGCCACAGCCAGGGCTCCTGAGAAGGGGAATGGAGGGAAAAGACTCAGTGGGGCCCAGCCTTCTATGTTGGAACTTCGGGAACTGAGGCCCCATTCAGTCATTCAGCCTGCATTTATTCATTCCTTGACTGATTCATTTGACAAAATTATTCAGCAAATTCATTCATTCACCAGTCATTTGTTCTTCCCACAAGTCCTCATGCCTAGAGGAAAATCCTTCAGGGTGGCAGCAGAAGTCTTTTTTCAACAAACTCATTCGTTCACTAATTTATTCAGCTTACATCCCAGTTTCTCCCTTTTCAAATCCAAACACTCAGGTGGACACTGACCCCCAGGAGGACAGCAGAGAAGACCCCAGAGCAGCTTGTAGAAGCACAGGGTCCTGGAGGGTCCCCCTATCCCCAGAACCAGCAATGTCTCAGCCCCACCCTGGGAATTGCTGGGGTGTCTCCTCTCCTTCCTCTTTCTTCTCCCACCCAGCCTCTCGGAAATCAGGTTTCCAGCAGCCTGGGCTTCCAGCAATATCTCAGCCATGTTTTTAAATAGCTCCTTTTGCACTGTTACCACGGCAACAACAGCCACAGCTGGAGCTCCCCAGGCCTCCTATTACCCCCTCTCCCTCCTGGCTCCCTGTTTGGGTCCCAGAAGCCTGAGAAATGGGCTTCTTCTGACCCTGATCCAGCCTGTACCTTTCTCCATTGAGACCTCTGTCAGCCGGAGGGTGGGAGTTCTCTCCCCATTTATCAGATGGACAATGGGGAGACTGAGGTTGGCAATGGATAGGGACTGGGTCCATCTTTGCCCAAATGATGATTGGCTGGGGTCCAGCTAAGCTTGCTGAGGACAAAGGACTTTGATGGGGCCACTCTCAGCTTGTCTTTCCAATATGCAGCCAGATTGGGGCCCATTCAGAGCCCAGCATGCTGTGTGACCTCAAGGAAGGCACTTTCCCTTTCTGTTTCCTCTGTGGGAGAATGAGGGATGGTGTCCTGACTAGAGTCCCTGGTGTGAGATCCCACTCCTTGGATGGGACCTGGTTCTCAGGAAGGGCCTGACCACCCATCCCAGGGGCAGAAACTTTTAGGAAAGGAGACGTTATGGTAAGTTCTCAAGGCAGAGTTTTAAAACCCACCTGGAGGCTTGGCAAATGCAACCCTCACAGGTCCACAGACACACCCGAACACGCCGAGCTCCACCCACACCTCTGAAGCAGAATACCTGCCCCAAGATTCAGTACATTCCATACCCAGATACCCCAACACCCGATCATACATGGAAACCCAGACATCAGCACACATGTCCACACACACACTCCCCCCACACATCCTCACACCCAAACAGCCCTCCCACGGATCCCTCTTACACCCCCCCAAAACACACATCTGCACACACACACACACACATTCCTCACCTATGTACCGGACATCCCAGATTCACTCATACCCTTCATCCTGTTTCTATACACCCTAGAAACTCCTGTGCTCCAAACCCACCCCAACTCCTTACACACCTAACTTCAAACATCCTCAATACACAATCGTATAGCCTCAACTCTTACTACTCTTGAGCCAGATACCAGCATGCACAACACTTGGACACACATCTGCAACAAAAACACTGATTCCCAGACACCCCCCACCTATAAATATACCCTTACACGCAACTCCGTATCTGATCCACATGCCTGTGCTAAGACATTAGCACAACCCAACACAGCCCCCACACATCTATAGCTCCAAATGCCAAGTCCGTCCATATTCAGGCCCAGCCGAACACAGGCGCGCGCGCACACACACACACACACACATACACACACCCTCCCCACCTTCCTCTAGTACCCACTCAGTTCCCCCACAGCCGCCCAGCACCTGCTGGGCCTCGGGCCGAGGTTGGAGAGAAAGGCCCTGCCCTGCCTCTCCCTGCCCATCCAGAGCCCAGCCCGTCCGGGCACCCACTCCCATCCTTGGGGGAGGGTATCCAGCGACTGGGGCCGTCTGGCCACCCCTCCTCCGCGCCCCGGAGCACAGGCGGGGCGGCCCCTGGGCTGTACCTGCGGCTGCCCCGCCGCGGGGCTGGCTGGGAGGCCCGAGGTGGCTGGCGCCGAGCTCTGGCTGCCGGTTGCCGTCCGCCGCCGCTCCGCTCCTGGCTCGCCCGCCCGCTCTCTCGCTGGGGCTCGGCTCGGGCTCTGCTGGCCCCCTCCGCCCGCCTGCGGCTCTGATGTCAGTGGAGGAGGAGCCTGCGGCGGGGGGACGAGGGACTGGGAGGCTCCGCTGCGCTCCCGGGCTGGGGAAGGGGCGCGGTGGTTGAGGAGGAATCCCCTAGTTCAGGTCAGATCCTCTTTTGGACTCTTCCCTCCCCTCCTCTCTCCTGGAGCCCCCATTTCACAGAGGGGACAACTGAGGCCCTGAGAGCTGAAGGGTTCAAAATCAGCAGTTGGTCAGAGGAAAAATCGAATTCGAATCCAGGTCTGTGTGATGTCAGATACTGGCGGGTTCCACCCAGTCGTCTTGTGGAGTTTGAGACCAGTTCTGGGAGCTCCCTTGGGGATCTTGGGCTCTTTCTCCCCATTCCCGCTCACCCCCCACCTTTCCCTCAGTGCCCCAAAGGGAATTAGGCCCTCAAAAGGGCTCAGGAGACTGATGGGGGTGGGGATGAAGGGGTAGAGAAAGGGCAAAGCAAGAGTAGACAGTGAAGAGAAAGGAGGCAGTTGTAGGGAGGTGGCCCCAGTTGACAGGCAGGAAAACAGACCCGGTGTTCCTGTTCCAGTCCCCTGCACCTGCCCCTCAAAATAGGTGTGGTGCCCCCGAGGGACTGGGACAGGGAGGGGGAGGGGGGGAGGGAATTAAATCAGGATCCTGGAGGAAGCAGGCCAAAGAAGACCAAAGTGCCACGGGACTGGGCGGGTGCCAAAGGCTGATGGCTAGGGGCCAGGTTTGGAGTGAGGGGGGAGCACAAATTGCTCCTGGGGTGTGGGCAGGGGGCCAAGGGACCTGACTGAGGTCCTCTTGCGCAAGTCTTTCCTTGGGAAGAAATTTGGTGCAGGCGGAGAGAGGGAGGAATTCAAAGGAAGTGTGGGTGGGGCTGGATTGGGGCCAGTCAGAGAAGGCACATTGCTGTGACCCCCCACTCCACCTCCCTCACTTCCCACTGCCCAAATTTCTGCAGTTTCCAGTGGGACGTAGGAAAAGGACAATGCTTACCCCAAATCAATTTCCACTGGCTTTTACCTCTCTTATCCTTGGGACTAGGTCAGGGGTGGTCGATGTTATGCCCATTTTACAGAGAGAGGACGATGGCTGAGGTTCCTAGAAAGGCTTTAAAGACTGACTTGAGTCACACTTCACCTCTCTGAGACTCAGTTTTTTCATCTGGAATATGGGAATATGGAGGACCAACTCAGAATTCTCCTGAGAATTCTGTGAGATAATGAATGTGAAGTGCCTGGAATATTGTAGGGGTTCAAATATGAAAGCTAGACTTAGTGTAAACTGAGGCTCCGAGAAGGGACTTGATTTGTCCAGGGGCAAGGGACTAAGGGGCAATTTCCTTCCCCTGAATCTCAGTATCTCAGACTTCCTAGTCCATGGAAAATCACATTTCCTGCCTAGGGCTGAGCCCCTACTCTCCCCTATACCCACCCATTGAGCTAGAATTGTTTCACCACAAATTCCTGTTTATCTCATTGACAATATTCCTAAGGTGATAAGGTAGTCTCTGCCTGAAGACTTGTACAACTTTTATACTCTGTTTTACATTTTGCCTGCTTTTGAGCATGTTTGAGGGCACTTACACTTTCTTTTTTTAACAAATACATTCTCTTTTATTTTTAAAATATTTCTACCAAACAAGTAATTACGTCAGATACTAAAAACACACAAAGACCATCCTTGTCACTGATCAGATTCTTTCACTTGCCAAATAACAGAATCCCAACCAAAGCCAGCTTCATCGAAGAGGAAACTGTGACTGCAAGACTGAAGGAAGAACACCATGGATCAGGGTCTTGGAGACTGGAACTGGAGACACAAGACTCACAGGATTTGCTTTGCTTCTCTCCTGTCTCGATTTCTCTGCACGTTGACTTCCCTTCCTCTGCAGAGTGATCTCTCTGCCTGGCAGAAAACATGGTGTGAGGCAGACCCAGCTTTCCAAATAAACCCAGCAGGAGAGCTATATACCCACTTTCATATATCAGTCTCAGGGAAGGACTCTGATGAGTTCTGCTAGAGTAACATGCCTACCGCTTGGCCCCAAACAAACTATTGCCAAGGAAATAAGGTACTATATTGGGCAAATGTACTGTCACGGGCAGCCACACCATGGGATGAAGACGAGTATCTTGCCAAAAGGAAATAAGGGTGCTGGGCACACTTTGAATAACAAATCCATCCCAGCCCTGCTCCCATTAATCAGAAATAACCAGTATTAGTATTTTTGCTACATATTCCTCCAGACTCTTTGGGATGCAAATACATATTCACATTTCCTACTACAGTCCCAACCCCCAATGAGCATATTTCAAGGTACTAAAACAAAAAGTCAAGGGAAGTCAAATATATGAAGGAAAAAAGGAAATAATCCTCTTCTCCCCTTTGTTATTAAAAAGGTGACAAAACAACTCAGACATCTCCATCAATTCTCTAACCTGACACTGGAGGGGCGAACGGTTTTCTAAGATTAGAGAAAATGGAAGAATTCTTTTTTTTTTTTTTAAGATTTTTATTTATTTGAGGGGCGCCTGGGTGGCTCAGTCATTAAGCGTCTGCCTTTGGCTGAGGTCATGATCTCAGGGTCCTGGGATCAAGCCCCACATCGGGATCCCTGCTCGTCAGGAAGCCTGCTTCTCCCTCTCCCACTCCCCCTGCTTGTGTTCCCTCTCTCGCTATGCCTCTCTCTGTCAAATACATAAATAAAATCTTTAAAAATAAAAGATTTTTATTTATTTGAGAGAGAGAGCAGGAGCAGGGGGAGGGGCAGAGGGAGAGGGAGAGGGAGAGAGACAAGCACACTCCCTGTTGAGTGGGGAGCCTGACGAGGGGGTGGGGGTGGGGGGGATGGGGGGCTCCATTCCAGGACCCTGGGATCACAAACTGAGCTGAAGGCAGCCGCTTAACCTACTGAGCCACCCAAGCACCCGAAAATGGAAGAATTCTTATGGAAATGATGGACAGGGTTATTTACAAAACAGAAAAACATTCTTTAACTTCTATTGCTGGAAACAAACCAAAAAAACCTACCCTACTCCAAAATTATATCCAGCATTAAAGGGCAAACTTCAGACTGGGGAAATGTCTTACAGACAGATAATATTTCTATTATGTAAAGAACACCTAACATTGATAACAAACAGACTAAGGACCCAATAATTGGTCAGCGGAGACAGATAAAACACGATAAACATGGGACATTTTCTACCTCACATAAGTAACCAAAGCAGTGCAAACTAAAAGGCCATTTATAGTCCTTCGATTTTGAAGTTTAAAAAACTGGTGACACCGAAGACTGTTGTCAGTGTGAACAACAGATACTTCTACATTTCTGGTGGAAAAAGGACTTGCTAAAATCTTTTGGAAAGCCATTTGGCAATATTCATCAAAGGCTTAAATAATGACCAGGCCTTAAAAAAAAAAAAAAAAAGATTTTATTTATTTACTTAAGAAAGTGAGAGAGAGAGAGAGAGATCACTAGCAGGGGCGGAGGGTAGAGGGAGAAGCAGACTCCCCACTAAGCAGGGAGCCCGATGCCGGACTCGATCCCAGGACCCTGGGATCATGACCTGAGCTGAGCACAGATGCTTAAACAAATGTCCAGGCCTTTTGACCCAGGCATTCCTCTTCTGGGAATTAATTTCAGGGAAATAGTCCTAAATTAAGACAAAGCTATATACTCCAAGATATTTTTTTTTTAAAGATTTTATTTATTTGTTTGACACAGAGAGAGAGACAGCGAGAGAGGGAACACAAGCAGGGGGAGTGGGAGAGGGAGAAGCAGGCCCGATGCGGGGCTCGATCCCAGGACCCCGGGATCATGACCTGAGCCGAAGGCAGACGCCCAACCAACTGAGCCACCCAGGCGCCCCTACTCCAAGATATTTGAAGAAATATTTTTCTAACAGCAAAATTTAGAAGAAATCACAAAGAAGGGAATGATTTAAAAACATAAGGTATGCCTATGAGATGTAATACTTCACAGTTCATAAACTAATGGTAATGCAACCTACTTAATAAAAGGATAGGGGTGCCTGGGTGGCTCAGTCGTTAAGCGTCTGCCTTCGGCTCAGGTCATGATCCCAGGGTCCTGGGATCGAGCCCCGCATTGGGCTCCCTGCTCCGTGGGAAGTCTGCTTCTCCCTCTCCCACTCCCCCTGCTTGTGTGTTCCCTCTCTCGCTGTGTCTCTCTTTGTCAAATAAATAAATAAAATCTTAAAAAAATAATATTAAAAAAAGGATAAAAATGCTTGTATCGTTAAGCAGGTACGCAGTTTGGCAACTTCAGTTTAAAATGTGAACCATATATTATTCATAGCAAAGAGTGGAGAGGAACACCACAAATGATAATAATGGTCCAAAAATTATCCACTTTTGTTTTGTTTCTTTTACTTCTCTCTATAGGTCCGTATTCTCCAAACTTTGTTGAATATGTTCAAACTTTATGGTCAAAAAGTCACTTTAAAAAAATTATGCCAAAAGATGGTGGGTGTGTACCAACTTGGTGTTTAATTTTTAAAATTTTATTTAAAAAATAACAACAAAGAAATAGAATGGATTTAAATGTCATATCCATCAACTCTTTTCTCTCCTACTATTGAAACAGCGATGGCTC
Organism: Halichoerus grypus; assembly: GCF_964656455.1. NCBI lineage: Eukaryota > Metazoa > Chordata > Mammalia > Carnivora > Phocidae > Halichoerus > Halichoerus grypus. The sequence continues at coordinate 166,437,260 of NC_135712.1, read as the reverse complement.
ATTAAAAGAAGTTTTGGGGTCAGACAGACCAGGGTTCAAACTCCATCTCTAACCCTTACCAGCTATGGGACCTTGAACAAATTATTTCAACTGTTCTGAGCCTCAGTTTCTTCATCTATAACATGGCATAATCATACCGATAAGCATACCTACTTTGTAAGGTTATTTTGAGAATGAGACAGAAAGTGACTTTCAGCCATTGTCACTTGGGTTTCCAGCATGTATCTGGTGCATAATAGATGCTCAGTAAGAAATGAGATAGAAGAGGGGCGCCTGGGTGGCTCAGTCGTTAAGCGTCTGCCTTCGGCTCAGGTCATGATCACAGGGTCCTGGGATCGAGCCCCGCATTGGGCTCCCTGCTTGGCGGGAAGCCTGCTTCTCCCTCTCCCACTCCCCCTGCTTGTGTTCTCTCTATTACTGTGTCTCTCTCTGTCAAATAAATAAGTAAAATCTTTAAAAAAAAAAGAAATGAGATAGAAGAGAGGAGGTTTCTTCTCCTTTTATAGACATCGGCTGCCCTGGGACAGCTGCTTTTAATATTATTTTTCCTTCCATTCTTGAAGCCCCACATAGTCTAGTTAAGCTCCAAATGTGGGGTTTCCTTTCTGCCCTTATGGTGCCTACCCCTACTTCTCATCCAATCAGGAGCAGCCCATCTCAGGAGGCTCAGAGGTCCCTCCAATATTTATCAGATCTCACTGATTTCTCCTGGCTAGCAGGCATATTCTGGGGCAATGACAATTGTGCTTTTCTCTGATAATCAACCCATAATTTTGTATGTGGTGGTTCTGGCAGGCCAGAGAGGGACGCTTAGAATAGGGCCTCTAGAGTCTACAAAACTGGGTTACAAAACTGGTTCCCCACCAGCTATCTGATCTGGCTCTTCCCCTTTCTGTATCTTAGTTTCCTCATCTGTAAAACAGGGTAATGATCTTGCCTGCTCTGACACAGAGAATTCATGTAAAATGCTTGGTGCCACCCTAGGTTGGTCCCTGGCAGAAGCATCCTTCCAGAGTTGTCTTACAACAATGTGACCTGAGCTTTCATCAAAAGTTGTGATAAGGAATCACCATGTGAAACTCAATTTCCACTTGCTGTCAAATTTGTGGAGAACATTATCAATATATGACTCTAGTGGAGAAACTTCTCCAGCATGAGAAATTACTGGAATTTTTGTCAGGAAAACTGGGAAATGCCCTTTCCTCTGATATCAAATGTTCTGAGACTGATTCATCTTATCTCCATTTTTGTCTTGGCTTCCAGGAAGCTTAGAGCTAAATCTCATGCTTAATGACAGCAGCTCCATTGAACCTGACTGGCTTAATTCTATATTTGTATTTCATGAAAACCATTGTACACATCCTCAGTTATAAGCTTTCTCAAATTCTTTTGGGGAAGGAAGGAAGGAAAGAAAGAAGGAGACAGAGAAAAAGAAAGAAAGAAGGAAAGAAAGAAAGAGAGAGGGGAGGAAGGAAGGAAAGGAAGAAAGGGAGGAAAGAAGGAAGAAAGAGAGAAAAAGAGAGGGAGGGAGGAAAGAACGGAAGGAATCAGGTATACTTTGAAAAGAGTACTTGGTCCACTGTAGCAGCTAAAATATAGGTTTGGTTTCCTTAATAGACACTCAAAATAGTTGTGATTTAAATAAAATGGAAGTATATACCAATCTGACCATCATAAGTAGTCCGAGGCTGGCATGATGACTACCAGGTAGGAGGGATCTTGGCTTCTTCTTACCTTGTTGCTCATTGTTCCCACGGGGTTATCTCTGACCACATGTTTCAGGATGGCTTGCCACCATGTCTCATCCTAGCCAGGGGAAATGGGAACATGGAACGCATACCCTTTCAGACTCATGACCTCATAGTTACACACATCTCTTCCACTCACATCCTTTTGGCCAAAACTTCATCATATGACCACCCTAACTGCAAGAGAAGTTGGGATATTTAGTCTTTGAGGCATATGTCCCATTAAAAATCAGGGGTTCTATTAACTATCGAGGGAGAACAGATTTTGGAGGACATCTACCAGTTTCTGCAGCATCCACTGTCTCAGATGTATTTCTTTGCACATGATTGCACTCCAGTCTGCCCTGTTTCACTCTCACCCCTTCTAATCAGTCTGGCTTCCATGCTGCTATCAGAGTGCTTTTCAATTCAGAGTGCTATTATGGCACTCCCCTGCTCACACACCACCCTAAATCCCTACTATGTAGAAAAGTGATTCTCAAACTTTAATATGCATCAGGAATCACCTGGAGAGCACGTTAACACGGAGAAGGCTGGAGCCTCCCAGCAGAGTTTCTGATTCAGTAGGTCTAGGACCCAAGAATTTGCATCTTAGTAAGTTGCCAGGTGATGCTGGCATCTTTCCCGAGGGCTCCGAGCCCAAAGTGTAGCACCTCTATCGGCCTGGACACTGCGATATCCTCTACAAATAGGGCTGGCCCCGGCCCGCCGCTGCCCTGCCTGCCCTCCCCTCTGCCAGGCGCTAGACATGTACAAAGGTTTTTTGTGGTTGTAAATGGTCGTATTTCACTCCCCCCACCACTTCCCCGTCATGCAACCTTCCACATTTTATTAAAGGGGATGCTGGTGGTCAGCCGCGTGTGTGCGTGTCCCTGCTCTGCCGCCTGCCTGGCTGCTACGTGTCCGGCTGTCCCCCTGCCCCCCCCAGGTGGGTTCCTCTTGGCCTTCCACCTGTCCATACCCAAGCCTCCCTACCAGGAGCAGTTTTGAGGGGCCTAGGCCTCTTGGGGACCCCTCCTGGTTACCTGCTTCCTTCCCTTCAGGCACCCATCCCCCCTTCCCTCCTTAGCTGGCCCAGGGGTTTCCACGAGAATCTTGGAGGTTCCTTGGGGGATTTGCCCAGGGACCTAGGACTGCCCAGGCTGCAGGCCGCTCCCTCCTAGGCCCTGACTCCACCTTGCTGTCCTGGTCTGGGCCCCCAAATCTGAGCTGCCTGCCCTCCCATCAGGGGTCTGCATGGTCCAGTCCTGGGTGGAGAGGGCTGACATTGTGGGACCTGGCTCAGGGCAGGTGGAGGAGCTGGGGTGGCACCAACCTGGCTGGGGAGGGGCAGCCTTCAAGCCGGTGCTTGGTCCATGGTCCCCAGGTCTAGGCAGGGCTTTGCCAGGCTGCCATTCCTCCCCCACCCCTTTCCCTGCCTGTGCCTGCTTTGCACCCCCTTTGCTTGGGCCACACTATCTCTGCATTGCCTTCCTTTTTGCCTTTACCTCTCCCCCCCACCCCAGCACATGTGGGCTCTTGGCCCCCAGGCTGTGCGCTCCTTGGGGGCAGGCCCTCAATAAATGTGACGTGCTGCTGCCCCCCCACCCAAAAAAAGTTGCTGCTGGCCCAAGGACCACACTTTTTTTTTTAAAGATTTTATTTATAAGTAATCTCTACACCCAATGTGGGGCTCAAACTCACAACCTTGAGATCAAGAGTCACATGTTCTATCATCTGAGCCAGCCAGGCGCCCCCACCACCAAGGACCACACTTTGAGAACCACTGACCTTGAGAATAAAGCCCATGCTCCTTAACCGGCCATTCACAGCCAGCCTGGTCTCAACCTACTTTCCAGCTTCATCTCTTATCCTTCCCCTCCCCCTCCACACACCTAGGGCTCCAGTCACAGTGATGTTCTCACCTCTCTCTAAGCAGGCCAGCTGTTCACACCTCTGTGCCGCACTGTTCCTTTCGTCTGCAATGCCTTCTGCCTGGCAACTTCCGTTCCACAGCCTCCCTGAAGCTTTTCCTGACCCTCTAAACTGTTGTTAAGTCATTCTGTGCCCCAGGTCCCTGCAGACTTTGTACATTCTTCTGTTATTGCTCTTATTGGCTTGTGTTTTGTCTTTCCAGCTGCCTCCCTGTCTCTGGAGCCCTAGTCATGTACAGAGCTCTTAGCCATGGCAACAGGGTCATGCGTGAGGAAACAAAAGTATGAATGAGGAAGGGAGGCAAGTAGATGGAGTGAATAAACAAAGGAAGTGAGTGAAGAGAAGAAATGATGAGTTAGTACATGAATGAGTTATGGTCCATTTGTGTTTGGTTCTCTCCATTAAGTCCTGAGTTCCATAGTAGGAAGGGAATTTATACTCTAACCACATTGCCACAAAGTTCCAGCCATCATTTCCCTCTAAGCGGGAATTAACTGGGACCCAGCATCCATCAAGTCAACCCCCCCAACCCCTGCCAACCCCGAGTGCTCAGGAGCTGGGAGGGGCTGGGGACCTACGCTGGGTCACGTTCCTGACATCAAGGCTTAACCTCCACTCAATCCTCCCTGTTCTCATGTACGCCGGTGTTTCTGAAAGTCAGTTATAAGATATTTGGGACACTGGAGAAACAATGATGGTGGATGCTTCTCAGGGCCAAGACACAAAAGGCTTTTTCACCCAACTAGTGATAAGGTGTCAGGGATGTTTCAAATTAAAATTGTAAGCTTGAGGTGCTGAAACTACTCTCCCCCTCCTCATGGGGAACACAGCTTCCTCCAAACCCCATAAAGGAGGCCTCCTCTGGCTCCAGCAGACACGGATGTGGCCATAAGAAGGGACTCCCTGGGCCACTGTGGTTGTCAACTCAGCCATGGTGCTATCTGAGCTGTTCCTGCACCAATGTTGTGTAGTCTCAGAAGCCATTGCACTTCTGAGCTTCAGTGTCCTCTTCTGCAGGGTGGGAATATTCCTATTCACCTCGTAGGTGTGTGGTGAGCATCAAATAAAACATGGGAGTAGAGGGCCCAACACAGTACCAGGCAGATACTAGGTGTGCAATAGAGAATAACTAGTGTTCTCACAACTGATCCTTGAAAGTCTTTTCCCTAATGAATCAGGCCCACTCAGACTTCTAGGGTTCTTCCCCCACCATTTTAAAAGTAGGCTCCGTGCCCAGTGCGGAGCCCAACATGGGGCTCGAACTTACGACCCTGAGATCAAGAACTGAACTGAGATCAAGAGTCGGACACTTAACTGACTGAGCTACCTGGGTGCCTCTAGGGTTCTTCCTTCTGTTTATAAAACCTGCATTCCCCTCTCACAATTCTACCTGATTTGGGGATCTCAACTCTCATCATACCTCCTCCACAAAACTGTCTCTGCTTCTGGAACTCTCTACCAATGATGCCTACCTTACTTGTGGTCTGGACTAATGATGAACATGGAAGCGAATGGTTAGTCAAAAGCAAGGGGTCTGCAAGCAGAGCTGCCATGTATGGCTGCATATAGGTTGTGCACTGCCCAAACCTAGGAGTACCATTCATATAGACTGTAAGGGAGTGGGGCCCCAATGAATTGCATAAAGAGGGAGCTCTGTCTGCAAGTCAAATGGACTAAGTTTGAATCTTGGCTCAACCACTTATCGACTGTTTGACCAAGCAAGGTATGTAATCACCTAAGACTCAGTTTCCTCATCTGTGAATGGGATGTTATTTGTACCTACCACATGGGGTAGCTGAGGAGATTCGGTAAACTGAGTTTAGAACAGCGCCTGGTACAGAGCTAACATTTACTGAGCACTTAATTTCATTAATTCATTAATCAAATCCATTAATCAAATTCATTAATGAAATTAAGTATACTTGACTTTTCTGAGAAGACATGAATTACTGAAAAACTGCAGTGGCTAGGCTCTGCACCTAATGAGAGGCAGGGCCTCTGCTGTCCTCTCTCAGAACTCCACTCCAGCCTTCTTTTTGCCGAAGTCCACTTTCATCAGTCAGGCCTTTTTTTTTTAGTTGACAAATGATGAAACTCCAAGGGGAACTAGCTTAAGCCCAAAGCAGCACCTGTGGGCTGAGGTAACTGAAGGTCCAGTGGAGGATCGTGAGGCTCCACAAGGACTTTGTCTCCTTCTCCATCTCCTGGCTCTGCCGTTCTTCTCAGGCAGGTTCTTCCATGTGGCAAGAGAGTGGGTCAGCAGCTAGTCTAAGATTACATTCTAAGGCTTTTGATCCAAAAGGGACACGCTCCTCTCTCAGCATCAACAGAGTAAGCTTATGGAAGGTCTCTGATTGACCCAGCTCAGGTCACGTGTCCATTTTCTGGACCAGTTATCCTGGCTAAAAAATAGGGTGCTGTGACTGGCCAAGCTGGGGTCATGTATCCATCCTAGTTCGACAGTCCCACAAAAGCCACATGAAATGGTGAAGGGGCAGTTCTCTTAACAGAAGTGCTGCGCACACAAGAATGTTGGCTGTTCTCACCATCTTTCTTTATGGCTCAGTTCACAGGTCACTTCCGCAGGGAACCTTCCCCTCCCTTCTCCCATGTGGACTTCAACCTTCCCACAGTAAACTGCAAATTATTTTCCAACTCCCTGACTAGTCTGGGAACAACTTGAGGCAGGGATGAGAACACATTCGCTCATCTGTACAGCCTAGGCCTAGTTTCCTGCCCAGCTTGTGGAAGGGACATGATTGGTGGCCTATCCAACATCCATTTCCACTTCCTACTTTCAGATTTTTGTTGGGTTCCCCCCATTTCTCCCCACTGCTTTGGGCTTGGTGGGGAAGCAGACTCCACTCTCTCTAGTTAAAACCCGGAAGAGTCATCCCTTGCCACAGTGATTGGTGCAGGAATGGGCATGCGGGACTTAGCTTGGGCCAGTGAGACAGAAGGGGATCTGGGACAGGCATCGTGCCTTTTGGGGGGGCCAGGAAAGCCTCTCCTGTGCGAGATGTCAGTTTGGCCCCTGTCGGCTGCCAGTGGCTGCACAGCTGGAGGAAAACCTATTTTAGGCAAAAGCTGATGTGGCGGAGGGCAGCAGAGAGATAGCTGGACCCTTGATGGTCCTGTTGAGTTGCTGGCTTGGCCAACCCCGGGGGCCACCCTGCCCCAGGACCACCGAGGCCCCGACCAACACATTTCCTTGTTGTGAATCCAGTCTGAGCTGAGGGTATTCTGTTACCTGCAGCCGCAGGTATCCTCAGAGAGTTCTTCCTGAATCAATGACATGGGTGAGTGGCCAAAGGCTGAGAGCCCCCAAGCATGCCCTCCTTTGCCACCCACACCAGTTCTTTTCTACCCCACAATAACAGACATTCAAAGATTCTGGGTACTTTTTTAAAAACCACAGCAGTCACTTTACTTTTAGGTTTGCACTTTACAAAACCACAAGGGAGAAGTCCTTGAGGGAGAGAGGTGTGGGCGTGGGGGATAGTAAAGAGGGGGAAGCACAGACAGGGCCCCAGGCCAGCCCAGCAGGGCCTCCCATGTCCTGGCTGAACAGAGCTGGGTCACAAGACCTCAGGGAAAGGCCACAGTCCTCTAGAGACTGCCACGATTTGACATTTAACAGGTGGCCACAGGCCTATGGTTTGGGCAGCCCAGAGAAGGAAGTGGGCTTCCCACCCCTCCTTCCCCCAGGCCAGGGGCAGGCAGCATGAGGCAGGGGTGAGGGCTACCCATCCAGCAGCTTTAGGATGCTCTCACGCTCCTTCAGAGTCTTCCAGGCCTGGTCCTTCTCCTTCTTGGTGGGGGTCCGCTTCTTCTGCCGGGCAGCCATGATCTTCCGGAAGGCATCCATGACCTCGTTGTCTGCCATGCGGACCCGCTGCCTCAGCTCTTGCCGGCTTACCTCCTCCTTTGCCAGCCTGTGGGGACCAGCCAGCCAGGTGCCATGGGAAGCCCACCTCCACAGTGGGGCCCCCCCTCCCTGTTTCAGACTGAACCCACGCATCACCCCAGGCTGGCACTCCTGTGGACCGTTTCATACCAAAAAGCAAAGTTACTGAACCACATTTATATGGTACTACGTGCTAGGTTTAATCTCAAGCCCTTCAAATATGTCAGCAGAATTAATCCTCATAACAACCTTGTGAGGTAGGTACTATTATCCCAACGTTACCAGTGATAAAACAGAAGTCAAGGAGAGTAAGAAACACCCCAAGATCCCACAACTAGTGAGTAGGAGATCTGAATTAAGGCAGGCTGGCTCCAAACAACCTTCTTTAAAAGGTGTTCTAGTGTCAGCAAAAGACCTGCTTACTTCAGTATCCAAATTTCAGAGCAACCTAAGGGTCTAGGCAGCCTGCGGTCTACATGAAGCACGTGAGATGCCAAACCAACTCCTGTAAATGAAATCCGACTGATAAATTCCTCTGTTGGTGGATCTGACCTAGTCCAACCTGTTAATCTTCTAGAAGGGGAAGCTGCTGCTCAGGACAGGAGATACTTTGCTTAAGGCCCTGCAGCCGGTCCATAGCAGGACTGAGGGCTGGACTCTGGCCTTCTGATAACCCAAGCTAGTTCATTCACTGTCCACTACCTCTCTATCTGCACATCCTTGCTTCTCCCTCTCACCCTCTCTCCTCCTCCCCACTCAGTACCTCTTTCATCTGTTATTTTCCTCTTCTTGCTTTTGCATGAAAGGGAACTAGAAAGAGGCTTTGCATTTAGCTTTGGGCTCAAGTTGCAACTTGGTTGTTTACTGGCTGTATGACCTTCAGGAGAGCACTCACCTCATTGGCCCTTTACTTCCTCTTCTAGGAAACAGGGAAAATACCACCTACCCCTTGGACAGTAGTCACGATTAAACAGGAGGATGTACATAAAGCCCCTGGTGCACCGTAGGCACTCAGTGCACCCTTATCCTTAAGCACCTCCTTAGCAGCTTGTCAGCAGTTCCCTCTCTTTTTAATGGTGCACTTCTTTACCAATAACCCACCTGTAGACCACAAGCCTTTGCTTTGCCTCTCTTCCTAGCCCCCAGTACAACGTGCGAGAGACAGGCAGAGCTGGCCAAATGAACGAGTGTGCCCTGCCCTGCTGGGGCTCTGTGAGGGGAAGATACACCTGTCAGTGAGGCTGCTTCTCTACCTCCCTCCATAAAGGGCAACAACTAACATAATCTCCCTCCAGACGTCACCTATACTTTTGTCATGACCAATGCAGGGCAAGATGGATGGGAGTCAATATAAAATGAAAGATATTGTGACCAATTCCTTAAAGAACTGATACTAAAATACTGGGCAATTTCCAGTGAAGGACCAATAATAATCACAGATATCCAACCAAATTGTTAACAGTTGATAAATCCAGGTAGACAGTATATTGCTGTTTATCGTACTACTCCTTCAGATGTTCTGTGTTTATGAAATTTGTCATAAAAATATGTTGGGGGAAAACGAAAATAAGCATGAAAAAATTAAAATAAATCACACAACAATGTAAATGTAGGTAATACCACTGAACTGTACACATAAACAAGGCTGAAAGAATCAATTTTACATTATACGTTTTTTTCACCACAATTCCAAATAGGTAAATAAATCAATCACAGATGCCTGAGCCCTAGAGTCTGTGGTACCTGGCAATGGTATTTTTTCCAAGGCTCTCTGGGTGATTTAGAGGCCCTGCCGGGTTTGGGAACCCTGTTGTGAAGCCCCCAGAAGGCGAGCAGCAGTGGTCCAGGCCGCCCTGGCCACCCCCCGGCCCATGCCACCTGGCCACACTCACCTCAGCAGGTCGTGCTTCTTGGTGCGGTTGTGGGCACTGAGTGCCTTCAGCTCGGCCTGCCGCTTGCGCAGCTCTGCCAGGACCTCATCCTCCGAGTCCTCTGCAGGGCGGTCCTCCGACTCCAGCAGGCCCTGCGCGATCAGCTCCTCCTTGATGCGGCTCTCCAGGGACTTGGTATGTGGCACACTACAGAGGAAGGGAGTCCTTAGCTCAAGAGCCAGCTTAGAGGGGGAATCCCGGAGAGCTTCCCAAGGTTAGTGAACACATTCTTTTCTCTTTGGGCACCCCCTCTCTATCTAGGCATAAAAAAAAAGAGAAAATGTTAAGAGCTAAGCTCCTTGACATGGGTCTTGGCAATGACTTTTTGGCTATGACACCTAAACACAAGCAACAAAACAAAAATTAACAAGCAGGACTACATCAAAAAACTACTTCTGCACAGCAAAAGAAATCATCAGCAAAGTGAGAAAATAACTTATGGAATGGGAAAAATATTCTCAAACGATATACCCGATGAGAAGTTAATAACCATCATATATAAAGAACTCCTATAACTCAAAAGCAATAAACCCACCCAATTAAAAAAATGGGCAAAGTTCCTGAATAGACATTTCTCCAAAGAAGATATATAAAAGGCCAACAGGTACATGAAAAGATGCTCAACATCCCTAGTTATTAGAGAAATGCAAATTAAAACCACAATGAGTTATCACCTCTGGCTTGTTAGAATGGCCATCATCACAAAGACAAGAGACAACAAATGCTGGTGAGAATCTGGAGAAAAAGGAACCCTCCTGCACTGTTGGTGGGAATGTAAACTGGTGCAGACACTGTGGAACACAGTGTGGAGGATCCTCAAAAAATTAAAAACAGAGCCTACCACATGATCCAGTACTCTAATTCTGTGAGTATGTACAAAGGAAATGTAATACTAACTGGAGAACATATCTGCACCCCCATGTTCACAGCAGCATTATTTACAATAGTCAAGATATGGAAGCAACCTCAGTGTCCACTGATGGATGAATGGATAAAGAAATTGTGGTATATATACAATAGATTATTATTCACCCTTAAAAAAAACAAGGAAATCCTACCATTTGTGACAACATGGATGGACTTTGAATGCATTATGCTAAGTGAAATAAGTCAGAGAGAGAAAAACAAATACCACATAATCTCACTTATATGTGGAATCTAAAAAAAACACAAATTCATAGAAAAAGAGATCAGACTTTCCATTACCAGAGTCAGAGGGTGGGTGGGGGGGAGAACTGGAGGAAGGTGATCAAAAGGTACAAACTTCCAATTATAAGTAAGTCCCAGGATATTTTATACAACACAATGACCGTAGCTAACACTACTGTATGATACAGAGTGTAAATCCTATGAGTTCTCATCACAAGGAGAAATATTTTTCCTTTTTTTTTCTTTATTGTATCTATGTGAGAAGATGGATGTTAGCTAAACCTACTGTGGTAATCATTTCACAACATACGTAAATCAGACCACTATATGTTTTGTACATGTATACCTTAAACTCATACAGGGATATATGTCAATTATTGCACAATACGCTGGAAAAAAAATAGAGACACACATCTGGTCTTGTTTCAAACATAAGCCAACACATATCCATTGTCAAAAAATACAGAAAAACCTGTAATGCCAACAACTCAGAGAGAACCACTATTATTTTATGTTACTATTAAAAATATTACTGTTACTTCGCTGTTATTAACATTACACATAACAAAAATTACATATTTTATGTTACTTATACACCATATATATTACAGATTTTGTTACATGTTTTTTCCAATCTTTTATTACACATTATTTTAGGTTTTTTTCCTTATGTGCACACATTTAAATATATGCTGAGTAAAAACAGGATCAAACTGTATTGTGCTCAACTCACACTTTCTCCATTTAACACTCTCTTGTTACATCTTTTCATGTCAATTAACCAGGTTTCTCTAAGATGATTAACAGTTACAAGTTATTTCATCATGTGGAATTACAACTATTTAGCCAGTTGCACATTTAGATCATTTACAGTATGAACAGTGCTATGATGAACAACCCTGTACTTAAATCTATGCACGCAGAAATACTGGGCCAGCATGCATGTCTGAAACTTCCATTGGGTTTCGTCAAAATGCCCTCAACCTCTCTTTTAATGAAGACCTCCCCATGTTGGGATGGAAAGAAGTCAACAGAGGCAGGGGACAGATAGTAGGATATGGACAGAGTTGTCACTCACCTGAAGGGCTTGTTCTGATTGCGGGGAGAGGTGCTTGCCCCGTCGGCCCCCGATTCTTTCCCAGACATGTCGGGAATAGGAGAGTCCTCCATAGGGGAAATAATATTTTCCTAGAAGACCACAGGAATGGGATGGAGGGAGTAAGAGCTGTAGTATTTTTCTTGCTCCTCTCTAACCTGCAGTCAGAGTCTTCAGTCTTCACAGACCAGAAAAACTCTTTTATTGTTCCCATCCCTCTAGGAAGCCTTCCCAAACTGATTCCAGAAAGCTCTGATCATTTTAGAAACCCCTTTTTCGTACTGATACCAAAAGAAGGGAGCACAGATGAGCAATGATAATACTCAACAACAGTAAAGAGAAGAGCTAAGCATTTGCACTGTACTAGGCACCGTGCTGAGCACGACGTGGCAGGGCTGCTGGCTGTCCAAAAGTCATTCTCACCTTTCTGTAGCTGGGCTTAGGGCTGCCCAGCTACACTACACTTCCCAGCTCCCCTTGTAGTCAGATGTGGTCATGTGACAAATTCTCTCCAGTGAAAAGAGATCAGGAGAGATAAGAGCCACAGCCAGTCATGGCCCATAAACCTTCCTTCACACATTCTTTCTTGCTCTTTTTCTGTGGGCTTGGAGTAGCAATCATACCCAGAATGACCTTGTACAGAGTGCATGTTTAGGGTGGAAAAGCCACCACAACTGGGGTCCTTGTCTGATGGTGTGGGGCTGAGATCTCCCCTCACTCCCACCTCAGCCAACCTGGAACATGTGCCCCAGACTTTTAAACGAGAGAAAAACACTACTGTGTTTGAGCCAGGAAGAAAACTAAGGCTCAATGAGGTGAAGGGATGTGCCTAAGGCCAGACAGTAGGCATAAAGAAGGGGACTCTGTACCTGGGCTTTGGGTCCTCCTCCTAATTATCAGCTGTAAAACCTCAAGCAAACAGTTCCCTTTTCTGAGCTTCAATCTTCTAGTATGCAACACGGGGCGAACCACTGTCCTTGCCTCCAACAGGAGGATGTGTGGAAAGCCCGTGCACAGGGCTCGGCCCTTAGCTAACACTCAACAAAAGTAACTGTGCTGTAGTGGCTACTTTTGGGGGAGACTGGAATTGGGAGGGGCATGAGAGGGGCTCAGGGACACTGGCAATGCTTGATTTTGTGACCCTGAGGCCAGATATACAAGTGTGCTTATGTGTGAAAATTTATCAATCTATACATTTAAGATCTATGTACCTTTCTAAATGTATGATATACCTCAACACAAAATAAAACATTAAAACAGAAAGTAAGCATAATTCCTGTTTTGAGTTAGGGTGCTCACCTCCACCAGGGCCTGTAGGAGGCGCTGCGTCAGAGCACCAAAGGGGCACCCATCTTCCGGCTGCTCATGCGGGGCCTCAGACTTCTTCAGCAGGGCATCCACATCTAAAGTGGGCAGAGAAACGGTAGACAGGTGGGCTGAGATCTGGGAACTCAAGTCCTGGCCTGGGGTGGGCAGGGAGGCGAGGGGCCTACCTTTAGTGTCCAGTTCGGTCAGTGGCCCCATGAGACCTTTCTTCTTGTCAGCCACAGCTGCTGCTCGGGCCCCATCCTTCTGTTCCTCCAGCAGGTCCTCCTGCGCCCACCGTTGGGAGTAGTGCTTCCCCAGGGGTGGGATCTGTGGGGAGATGCCACCCGGCTCAAAAGGGGTAAACACTGGCAAGCCATGCCCGGGGTGAGTGGGGGCTCTCTGTGCACTTGGGACACTGCCAATAGGCTCATCATTCATTCCTTCACTTATCTGTCTCCCAAGGACTTACCCCAGGGCTAAGGCCCGTGCCTTGCATAGGTGGGAAGAAACAAAGGAGATAAAAATCTCTACGCTCACAGTCTAGTAAGAGAGACAGGTACAAAACCAACTAAGACACACATGGGAGCCAGTATGGAACAATTTCCAAGATATAGGTGCAGAATGGTGTATGTACCTGGATCATCTCAGGTCATAGCTGTTGTCCCTAGAGAGACCTAAGAGCCTTAGTGTCAGGAGAAGAAATTCTCATTTGTATTACTTGAATTTACTACTGCCTATATGAATTAACTTTTCAAATAATTTCTTTTTCAAATAATTTTTTTAAAAATTCAAAGAACTGAAGTGCTAGAGGTAGGTCAAGGTGTTGTGGCACATGAAAAAGAAACTTTCTGCGGGGAGTCTACAAAGGTGTTCTGGTGGAGATAACAAGGGATCAGTGATTTGAAGGACCAATTAGTTTGCTAAGGGAAAAAGAGCATGTACAGAGGCCCAGAGACCAGCAAAGAGCCTGGGTGGGCCTGAGGTGAGGGCAAGGTGCCTGGCAGGGCTGGTAAATGCAGCAGTGACGAGGGGGCATGGCTGAGGAAACTGGAGAGGGGCAGTAGGGCTGTGTCACCAAGGACCGAGATGCTTGGAGTCCATCTTGTACGGGAGTCAGGGGAGGCCTGGGAGGCCTGGGAGTAGGCCTGCGTCACATCCGATCACAACAGCTGACCTATAGGAGAGTGCTCCCTGACACTTTTCTGTATTTTCTACATTTTCTTTAATGGATCCAGTTTTATTTACATCATAAGAAAACTTTAATATATTAAAAAAAGAAAACAAAAAGTCTGTCTGGAGGCAGGAAGTATTAAGAGACCATTTGGGTGAAAGCTAATGAAGGCTTGAATCAAAGCAGAGGTAACAGAGATGTTGGGACAAAGGACGGTGTCACTGAAGTAGATGCCTCAGGATGTATGTGATCATTTGGATGGGGTAGAGAGGAGGCAATGCAAGAGAGCTGAGAATCAGAGCCTGGGTGTCTGGGTAGGTTGACTAGACTACGGCAGAGTAGGGGAAGGAAGATGATACATGACTTTGGGATCTTTGATTCGGAGGCACCTCTGAGCCCTCCTGTTCACCACCCTGTCTACCAAGGCCCAGGGTTTCTACCTTGTAATGTTCAGCCTCGTCCTCTGGGGGTTTCAGTAGTTCCTCTAGTGTGCGTACCTCCTCAGTGGTGATATCAGCACAGTAGGGCTCTACGGAAGCCCAGAACCTGCAAGGAGAAGCAGATCCTGAATGGGCACCTCCTGCCCCACCATCCTCGCCTCCAGGCCCCTCCACAGCCTCTACTGCCTGAATCCCAAGGCCCCTTTATATTTTCTGGCCCAGAACCTGTTGGGGGCATCATTCTTGGGGATCCGTGGCACGTCAATTGGGTCATCAGTGAATTCATATTCCTGGATCTTGGGCTGAAGGTTTTTGGATTTGGGCCGGCCAGGGCCAGGGCCTGGCCCATGTCCCGCCTTCCCTTCCAGTTTCTGCTTCTTCGGCTTTCCATGTTTTGGGGGAGCTCCAAGCTCATGTTCTCGACCCAGCTTCAGGAATCGTCGATCACCTTTCTTATCCTGCCAGTCAGTGAGGATCTGAAATTTGCAGAGACTATCACTGAGGGGGAGAAGAGAAGTCATAGGACAAGTTTTTCTCCTAGTGAAGAACTAGGAGCTAGAACTTGAGAAGGCTCCAAAGTCTTATTTATCCATCCCCTTTTATTTAGTAAACTCCTACTCATCCTTCAAAACTCAGTTCCTTTACTGTGCCTACCTCACAGGACTTTATTCATATACTTCTCATCATTCCATTTGTCTGTACTGATTCACCTCTGTATCACTCAAGCCAGTCACACAGTGTTTAGGTCAAACAAATGATCATGCCCCAGTGCATATGAGCACTGGAATATGCTGCTGGTAACTTTCTGGTGAATGCAAACAAGCCTCCCAGCAGACCTTCGCTTCAAATGTCACCACAACTGGGAAGCCTTCTCCACATCAGTTACCCAGCTTCTTACATGCTAAAATACAACCGAATATGCCACAGCCCTGCTCAAAAAGCTTCAGTGCACTCCCAGGGACCACAAGTTAACTATTCATCCTTTGAGGTCCAATTAAAATGGCATCTTGGTCCTCCCTGGGTCTCTGACACTTTGTACCCCCACTGCAGGCCTAAATGTGTTGTTTGATCATACTGGAACGAACAGCATACCTTGTCTTTTCAACTAGATTATAAGCTACTAGAGATGAGGAAATTCATCTTAACTAAGTCTGCTCCCCAGGATTTGGCATAGCATCTGACACACAGGGCTCAGGGGATGTTTACATAGTGAAGAGTACAAATAATTAACATCTGAAATACTTAATGTTAGATATCAGCCTGAGGCTTTGCAAAAAAAAAACCCTCTCTTTTAATCCTCACAAAAGCTCAAAGGTATCCCAGTTTGCAGATAGGGAATTGATGCAAAGGGAGGCAACTTTCCCAGTCATATAGCTAGGAAACAGCAACACTAAGCAAGTGCTTAAGCCAGGATTCAAATCCAGGTCTTCTCAATCCAGTTCCCCTGGTACTTCTAACCATAACACAACATCACCTGGTATTTGTCTGACCTCTCCCTCCCTTTATTTGGCAAACTCCCTGAAGGCCAGAAGTGTCCTAATTACCTCTCTCTAATGACTAGCACAGGACCCAGAACATAATGGGGGTTGGGGTCAATAAAGGCTTAGTAAATTGGAAATCTTGCCATTTATAAGGATCATGCACATTCTTGTATAATCTATGTGTCACGTGAGCCCAGCTTGGGTCTCTCCTTAGCCCTCTAAGCTCCTGTACCCCAGGCCTCTGCAGGTGGGGCTAACTCAATGACCCATCCCATAACTTGTCACAGTCCACCCCTGGTGATATCCTCTCTGTAGGGTATCACCTGGGTTTCAGCC
Source organism: Halichoerus grypus (assembly GCF_964656455.1). NCBI lineage: Eukaryota > Metazoa > Chordata > Mammalia > Carnivora > Phocidae > Halichoerus > Halichoerus grypus. The sequence continues at coordinate 166,420,779 of NC_135712.1, read as the reverse complement.
TCGAGAACCCGCAGGCGCCGGCTGGCAGAGGAAAGCAGGGTCTCAAGCTCCAGCTGCAGAGTGTCCAGCTCCTCGATGCCGATACCATCATCCTCAGAGCGGGCTAGCACGGCCGTGTAGCGTGGACAGACCTTCAGGTGGTCCACAGACTTGAAGTCATGGAACTGCAAGGGGCAGTCCTTCAGTTCACTCATGGCCCAGGATACGGGACCCTGTGGAACTGGAGAGGAGAGAGCCATTGGTAGGAGATAAACTGGCACAAGAAAAGTCCAAGAGCTCCCTTCATCCAGGGACAGACTCAAGGAGAAAGCCCGGCTTCAGTACCTTATTGACAAGGTTGATGGCACTGCTCCTACCCACAGAGCACTTACTGTACACCAAACTAGGTACAGACACTTTAGGGGCTTCTCACTGAATTCCTCACCCAACCCCATGAGAAGGGACAATGGTGATCTACACTTTACAGTGAAGGAAACTCAGACTCTGTAAGCATAGGTACCTGCCCAAGGTTACCAAGATGTAGTTGTGAGTCTGTGCCACTAATTTCCGTGATATACCAAGCCCTATCTTCCTGATGCTTTTCCGTTCTACTCCTCCTTGAGTTCTGCAAAGCCCCTGAGCTCCAAACATCCCATTCTTACAATGTTAATGTTCTCTGTGCCTCCCAGCTTCTCCTTGTCTTACCTCCTCCTATCTTTGTCCCTTCTCTTTGCCCCTGACAGTGGTTAAGAATGTGGGCTGGTAAGCCAGACATACCTGGGTTCAAGCCCAGCCTCTACCATTCTCTATTTATGTAGCTCTGAACATATTATTTACCCTTCCTGAGTCTCGGTTTTTCCATCTACAAAATGGGGACAAAAGAAATCTGAGTCTGTTTCCCCATAAGAAGTCTGTAAAATGGGGATCACAACAGTACCTACCTCCCCGGGATGTTCTGAGGATTAAGAGAGGATGCTCGTCAAGAGCCCAGTTCAGTGCCTGGCACAGAAGTGCGCCTGTGTAATGGCTGGCCCCTCCCGTGGGTCGCCCCAGTGACTTGCCTTCAGGGTCCCCGTCCTCTAGGGACCCCCTAACGCGGCCCCCGCCCCCTCTACCTCCTCACTGCAGCCTCCTGCTGCCTCCTACGGCCCCCAGGCCACGGGAGGGGGCGGGGAGTTCCGGTTGGTGGGAGCAACCGCCCCGGAACTGGCTAGGGGCGGGCCCCCTGCAGAGGACGCGGGGGTGGGAGACGCGAGGGAGAGCCTGATATGGCTTGCGGGGAAGGGTTTACAGGCCGCGAGCGAACCCGCTGCAGGTGGGCGGGGGGAAGGGTATGCCTCAGGCCTACTCTGGGGAACAGCCTGAGGCTGGGGGCGGGGCTCGATAGCCGCGTTCTCAGCCGGGCTGTTAGTCCCGCCGAGCCCCAGGGGCTGCAAGGAGGAGGGGCTCAGAGAAAGGATAGGGGCGCAGAACCGGAAGGAACGAAGGGCTCCTCCGCCTCGCCTTGTCCTAATATGGTGCCCAACCTGAGGCCGGGCTGCACCATTGCCTGACTATGGGGAAAGACAGTCCAAAGACAAGAAGGCCAAAGTCACAGGCGAGACCTGCATCGATAACGGGATAAGCTTGAGTATCGATTTGAGACTTCAGGAGTCTAAAAATGTCAAGACAGCCCTAGCGGGGAAACCTCCAAAGGACCAAGTGTTCCTAAGCACCCCCTTCTACGCTCGGATCATAGATGGTACCGTCCGGAAGTCCGGGCGGAGACTGAGGCTGCGCTTCTCGCGAAAGGGCAGGCGTCGCGGGGCTGGCCACTTCCGCACTTCCGCTTTCCGGCCCAGCCAGCGCCCGCGATGGTGAGAGAGCCGGGCCCCGGTCCAGGGACCCCCCGCTGTTTTGCCTCAGAGCTGTGGGTCTGGGGGAGATGCGGCTTTGCAGCGGAGAGGCCCGGGGCTGAGGGATGCTGCTGGGTGTGGGGGCACGAGGTGGCTGGGAGAGAGAGGGTGGGGCGGGAGCCGAAGTGAGGAAGGGGCGAGCGGGGTACGCCCTCTTAAGCAGGCCTTGCAGCTTCATGGTTTGGCTTTCGATCCAGGTGGGGAATGGTGAGGCATAGAGGACGCCGGAAGTGGGACCTCCTAGGCTGGTGTTAGCGCCTTGAAGGCACTTAGTAGGCCTCATTGCCCGTAGTAGGGTCGCTGAGGCACATAGTAAAGTCTCTTCACCCCGAGGAGAACTTCCCTAAGTACACTTGTCTTGTCCTCTCCTGCCCGCTTGACCCCAGTTTTCCAGAGGAAGAGTCTACACTTCCTTATCCCACTCTTCTCCTTACTCCCTGCCTTGTTTCTACGCCACAGAAGTATCTCTTTTATGCTCCCACCACCCAGACCTCTTCCTGGTCAGAATTAAACCGCGTTAACCTTAACCATAGTACGTGAGCTCTGATACTACTGATCCCTCCCTTCCTGGAAATCCTCCCATTTGATAAATGTGGGTGTTCCCGGGAGTTGAGGCTTGGGCTCACCACCTTCCTCTTTACATTTTTCCTAGTGGTACCTGTCTAGTCCCGGCTTTGATGACCTTGTGTGTTCTGGTGGCTATTGAATCTGTCTTCCTAGTTCTCTTTTAAGGTTTGCCTGGATATCTTGAAGACAACTGCAGATTAGGCCTTCAGATCAAACATCATTTTCTCTCCTAAACTTGCTTTTCTTTTTATGTTGCTTATCCTGGCTTTGTGTCTTCGTACCTCTGCTAGAAGCCTGGATTTTCTATTTTTCTAATTGAGGCTATCCCACTTGGATTTTTTAAAAGTCAACTTTATTGAGGTATTACATGAGAATGCATTTTATCTGTGAAAGGGCAGGTGTCATGGGGCTTGTCATCTAAAAATCACCCTTTTTTTAAGTTTATCATCTATGGATTTTGACAAACACAATAATGTAACCACTACTACAACCAAGGTAACAATGTTTCCTCAAAAAGTTCCCTCAAGTCCCTCTGTTACCAGTCCTGTCTTCTCCCCATTCCCGGCAACCACTGATTTTTTTTCTCCTATAGTTTTGCCTTTTTGATATTGTCATATAAATGGAATTCTTCAGGATGTAGGCCTTTTGATGTGGCTTTTTAAAAAATTAAGTTTATTTATTTATTTTTGTATTTTCTACACCCATCATGGGGCTCAAACCCACGACCCTGAGATCAAGGGTCACAGGCTCTTCAGACTGAACCAGCCAGTCGTCCCAATGTGGCTTCTTAACCATAATGCATTTGAGATTCATCCATGCTGCATGTATCACTAGTTATTCCTCTTTATTCCTGAATAGTATTTCATTGTATGGGTGAACCACAGTTTGTTGGGAGGTGTTTTTTGATTCCATTATTCTCTACATCTTATGACAGTCCAACTCTTGTGATACCCTCTGCTTGTCCTTTCCACTGCCTCAGGCTCTCATCAGCGTTCCTTGAATAACCCTCTCTGCCTTTTGTCTCACTTCCCTCCAGTCCATTCTCTATAGAGCCACCGTGCAACTGGTGAAGTCATATAACTTCCTCCTCAGAAAGTCCCAACAGTTCCTTACTGCCTTAAAAGAAAAGCTAAAATGAACAGCTTGGCATTTGAGATTACCCATGAATCTTTAGGCCACCATTGCAGCCTCATCTACTGAATCTAAAGTGCTTTCTGTATACAGCAACACTTTACTCATCACTACTTACGGAATTCTTAATATCTTTTTTGTGGTGTTCTAACCTTGCTTGTGGTATTCTACATAATATTTTATAGAAAAGGAGTAAGACATTGCATATGTTAGGTATTGAGCTAGGTGCAGGGTATGTAGATTTGAATAAAGAGACATGGTCTATTGACCACAAAGCTTACAGTCTAGTGAAGAAGAAATCACTTTACTAAAGAAATATGAAGGATATGTCATGTAAATTATAATAAATGCTATGAAGGGGGAAGTCAAGAATGGCCTCTCTGAGGAAGGAAGGGGCCTTCCCTGAATAAGCCAAGGTCTGAGGGATGACTTGGGTCAAGAGGGAAGAAAACCCTGTAGCTCGATGGATCAGCATGTGTAAAGCCCTGAGGTGAGAAAGAACTTAGTTAATACAAGGAACTGAAGATACACCAGTGTAGGTAGAAGCTGATCCCTCTACTGGGAATGTCCTTAGTTTACTTTTTATTATAAAATCCTCCTAATCCTATTTTCATTTTTATGTCCAAACCAGTCTCTTCTGGAAATACAATTTATAAATCAACTTCTGTTCCATTTCATTCTCCTTTATGTCATAGTTATTTTTTGTCTTTTCTACCTAGTTGAGCTATTTAAAGGTAGAGATGGTCTTTAAAATCTTAGCATTTAGGGGCGCCTGGGTGGCTCATTCAGTTAAAGGGCTGCCCAGCTCAGGTCATGATCCCACAGTCTTGGGATCGAGCCCCGCATCAGGCTCCTTGCTCAGCAGAGAGCCTGCTTCTCCCTCTCCCTCTGCCTGCCTCTCTGCCTACTTGTGCTCTCTATCTGTCAAATAAATAAAATCTTTAAAAAAAATAAAATCTTAGCATTTAGATCAGTACCTAACACACAGTAGACTTATCCATTCTTGGCTCAAAAGACAGATTTGAGAACAGTCATTGTCATCTGTATGCCTTTAGACCAGAATTTTTCAACCTCAGCACTATTTGGGGTTGAATAATTCTTTTCGTCTTTTTTTTTTTTTTTTTTTTTTTGGATTTATTTTACAGAGAGAGCACGTGCAAATAGGGGAGGGGCAGAGGAAGAGGGAGAGAATCAGGCAGACTCCGCGCTGAGCATGCAGCCCGATTCGGGGCTAGATCCCACAACTCTGAGATCATGACCCAATCCAAAATCAAGAGTCAGACACTTAACTGACTGAGCCACCCAGACACCCCGAATAATTCTTTTTTGTGCATTTTAGGATGTTTAACAGTATGCCGGGCCTCTACCTGATGCCAGTAGCACTCCCACCCCACCCCAAGTCCTGTCAAAAATGTCCCTACATTGCAGAATGTCCCCTGGCAAGAAAAATGGTCCCCTGTTGAGAAACACTGTTCTAGACTTAGAATGAAAGGCACCTTGAAGGCCTAGTCTGTTTTGTTCACTGTGGTATCTGAGCCAGGTACTGTCAGTACTGCCTGGCTCCCATGTAGCTGGAGTAGGGGGCCAGTGGGTTTGCTAAGACAGATCCTGACTCTCCCTTGGGTTTTTTTTCCTACAGACTGCCACTCTCCGCCCCTACCTGAGTGCCGTGCGGGCCACACTGCAGGCTGCCCTCTGCCTGGAGAATTTCTCTTCCCAGGTTGTGGAACGACACAACAAGCCGGAAGTAGAAGTCAGGTAGGGAAGAGAAAGGTCAGGGTGGGGATGATGGGTTCAGCCCCAGAGATGGCAGTTGTCTGGAGGCTGCCATGAATTTCCATCCTGGAGTTGTCAAGACAACTATAGTTCATGTATTTGTCTTTTTTTTTTTTTTTTTTTTTTAAAGATTTTATTTATTTATTTGACAGAGAGAAACACAGCAAGAGAGGGAACACAAGCAGGGGGAGTGGGAGAGGGAGAAGCAGGCTCCCCGCTGAGCAGAGAGCCCGATGTGGGGCTCGATCCCAGGACCCTGGGATCATGACCTGAGCCGAAGGCAGACGCTTAACGACTGAGCCACCCAGGCGCCCCATGTATTTGTCTTGTTGCCCGATGAGCAATAGTTCCCAATTTGCAGTTCAGAAAATAGGGTCAGTGGGTTGGCAGGACAAAACACAGGGGAGAAGCTCCTCTGGAGCCAAGATTGCTTGACACAAAGTGTGACTTCTCAGAGTGGGGCTGTTTGTTAAGTATCTCCTGTGTCATCATTGAACCCAGTTTAAGGAGAGAGTGGAGAATTTTGTTAGATGCCATCCCCGTCCTCTTGTAATTTAAAGATCAAAGAATGTTTTTCCCCCCTGCCAACCTGGACTCTCTCATTCCTTACTCCAAATTTTCCATATTTTGGGTTATTTTCTCTTATCTAGTTTATGTTTTGTTAAATTAATGCTGTTCTCCTTTAAAGTTTAATCTGAGACGTGTATAACTGAGATAAACAGTGTTACCACACCATGTTGGAATGATTTGAATTTTAAAATACTGACAAGATGTTAGCATGTTTCGTGTTGCTCTACTTAACATACATGATTTCCACTGGGTATTTTAATTACCATTACAAATACCTAGAGATTCAGAGGCATCAAAATGGGAGCTGAGCTGAGAGGGGTCTTAATGCTGAATAAGTGAATCATTCTGAATTGATAATTAAAGGAGGCCAAACTCTGTTTGATTTTAGCTTGTCCTTATCCTTAAGGCAGCCTCTCTCTTCTCGTTCCCTACATGGTATATGGGTTTGCCTGTACTTATTTAAAATAAGAGCTGTCATTTGTAAAGCTCCTACCATGTGCCAGGCACTCTATTAGACAATTGACCCTTTTTGATCTCTCTCAATCCTTGCCAGTGAAATAGGAATCAGTCATTTTACAGATGAGGAAATTGAGATCCCAACAGGGTAACTTGTCCAAGGAAAGTAACAGAGGAGGCTGGATTTCAAAACCTTATCACCCTGACTCCAGAGCCTTGCTCCTTCTGTTGGAGAACACACTCGCTGGCCCCCATCTTGGAGCACCCCTACTTGTGAGTCTCCTATTCCTTGGACTCTGTGGTCTCAGATAGAGATTCCTGGGCCTGCTGTGGGGTCTCCTTGAGCATTCTGTTCTTCTGTAGTACAGAGGCCTCTCTGACATTGTGTTTTCAGGAGTAGCAAAGAGCTCCTGTTACAACCTGTGACCATCAGCAGGAATGAGAAGGAAAAGGTTCTGATTGAGGGCTCCATCAACTCTGTCCGAGTCAGCATTGCTGTGAAACAGGTGAGCTCACCACTGAGCCCCTGCCTCCTCAGGAGGCTAGGGATCCCCATCTGAGAGATCGTCATGCCAGATTCAAGGTGCAAGGAAACCCAGGCTCTATTTCCTTGACTGTACCCAGGGAATGATTTGCCAGATTCAGCAGGTCACTAGAGTAGAGATAGCAACCCTATCTTCTAGCCCTTGCTCTAGGTTAGAAGTCGGGAAAAGTAGCAGCCAAGGCCATGGCCGTTTTGGTGTTAGGTCAGAGAATCATTTATAAGTGATATAAGTCCAGTTCAGAAAAATAAATAGTACCAGTACCAATTTGATAACCATAAACTTTGAAAAAGAGATTTAGGGTAAAAAACAAAGTGTAATTTCTTACGTTATTTTATGTGATGTTGATGTTCCCACCACTCATTTTTTTAATTTTTTTTAAAGATTTTATTTATTTATTTGACAGAGACACAGCGAGAGAGGGAACATAAGCAGGGAGAGTGGGAGAGGGAGAAGCAGGCTTCCTGCGGAGCAGGGAGCCCGATGCGGGGTTCGATCCCAGAACCCTGGGATCATGACCTGAGCCAAAGGCAGACAGTTAACGACTGAGCCACTCAGGCACCCCCATATTCCCACCACTCTTATAATTTTTGCCCTATTTGTGTACCACCCAGACAGTTATTTGTTTAATGGATTTCCTTAAATTGACGTACTTTCTTTTACTTAAATTTGTTTGAAAAAGAAACCTTATGCGATAGTGGAAAAAAGTATCACTTGTCAGATAGGGAGAACTCTAAAAAAGTAATTGCAGTGAAAGAAAACAAAGCTGTTATTTAGACTAGGCCCTGTTTCCTACAGAAAGCTCTATCCCTGGGCCCTGCTCTGTTAAAAAGGGAGATTAACAAGTGTTGGGAGGTGTTAAGGGCATACATACCAGCACTTAGCTGCAAAATTCTTTCACTAGAAATAATGAGAATTCAGCAGGGAAAAACTTTGGGGATTATTTAATGGTCATTGTTGTTAAAGCGGAGACCACCTAAGTTTCTCTCTGATAACTCCAGATGGTGTATGTATCATAGACTTTGGGAAACACAGCACTAGTGAAATGGGAAAGGGAGAGGCAGCTTTGAATGTAGGTATGGACTCAAAGGAGCAGATAAAAGACTTGGGTTTGCCAGAATTACCTCTCTGGGATGGGCAAAAATGAGATCATGATAATGCCCTGTTGAGTTGAAGAGGCTCTAATGTAGTAGACATTCAGTTGCAATCATATGCCCCATGATTCATGCAGTGATTGCTCCCCATGTGAAACCCCACTACCTGCAGCGAGTCTGGGGGAAATTGAGGTCAGAAGACCAGGCTACAGGTTTCTGTTGGCCTGTAATGTCAGATTTAGGGAGCCCTGTTTATCTTTTACTAGGCTGATGAGATCGAGAAGATTTTATGCCACAAGTTCATGCGCTTCATGATGATGCGAGCAGAGAACTTTTTTATCCTTCGAAGGAAACCAGTAGAGGTGAGACCATGTGATCCACATGTTCATAATACCCAAGATTCTCCCACCGAGTCTACTGTCATTGGCCTGGGATTGTTTGTAGAACCAGGATTGCTGCTTCTCCAGCTGTTGGACACCCACTGCCTGAATGGAGAGTTGGCCTTCATTTCAGCTGGAGTGAGAATAAGGGGTATCAGAATTAGGAAAAATTGGGTCTGCCTCAACCAGGGAAAAGGAAAAAAATATGTGTTGCTTATCTTCCCAGAGCCTACAGTCTAACGGCAGAAAGGGCACAATGAATCAGAAATCCTTTGTAAGCTTTGTCACCAACTAAATCATTCTCTCAAGGCCACAGTTGACATTGGCTCAGTTGTTGTCTGACTTTGTACTTGAGTCCTCTCCAAAGACTCCCTTCCAAATCAACTTAAAATATTCCCAGTGACTGAGCAACTACTATGCAGGGCAGCATGCACCATCAGATGTGTTGGCCAAGCTCATCCTCATCCTGAGCTAAAATCATTCTTCCCGGTCCTAGATCTAGCCTCTGGGGCCACCCAGAACAAATGATTACTCTTTCACACACAACCCAATCCCATCCTTCTCCCACAGCATCTCTTCTCCCTGTTTCATTAGATTTTTCTGTAACAAGATTTCAAGTTCTTCACTCTCCCATGACTGAATGCAACTGTTTTATCACAGGTAGTTTTCCAGAGATGCCTGACAGACACAAAATTCTCACCTGGGTTAGTTACTTGGACCCAGCATAGACACCCTAGCAGAGCAGGCAGGCTGCTGCCTGAAGGTCTTGAGACTTGGGAGAAGATCACAGCCAGTAGGAAGCATGTGGCTCAGTGACCCTAGAGGACATGGCCAACTAAGTGCCCTGGGATGCTAATTCTCTCCTGTTCTTCTCTTTCTCCTCTCTACTGTCTTCCTTCCCCAGGGATATGACATCAGTTTTCTGATCACCAACTTCCACACAGAGCAGATGTACAAACACAAATTGGTGGACTTCGTGATCCACTTCATGGAGGAGATTGACAAGGAGATCAGTGAGATGAAGCTGTCGGTCAACGCTCGTGCGCGCATCGTAGCCGAGGAGTTCCTCAAGAATGTAAGTGGGGGGCCTTCTTGGTGTCCTTCGAGAGGAGAGGTAGGGAGGAGTCGTGGGTTGAGAACTTAGCATCTGGTGGTAAAGTGGTGCCAGCAGTGTGAATATTTGCTGAGGCCTATAGGACCTTCTGGTGGGTGGCACATCAGCCAGGTGCCTTGGGGCTGGAGGACCTGGGGGTCATCTTTGGGACCTGCAGGGCATTTTCTGTATTTGAGTGCCTCGAAGACACCTCCCTTAGTCTCTCATGGGGACTTAGACGCTCCTTTCTACATCTCAAAATGTACACAGTCCTTCCCTGTATCTAGCTCAAACCCCAGGTGAGGCAAGTTAAATCTACATGGGAATTTTCCAAGAATATAGGACAGTTAATCAGTGTAATTCTACTTTTCAAACAGATTTGAATGTTTTTTTTTTTTTTTAAGGATTTTATTTATTTATTTGACAGAGAGCGAGAGCAGGAACACAAGCAGGGGGAGTGGGAGAGGGAGAAGCAGACTTCCCGCTGAGCAGGGAGCCCGATGTGGGACTCGATCCCAGGACCCTGGGATCATGACCTGAGCCGAAGGCAGACGCTTAACGACTGAGCCACCCAGGCGCCCCAGATTTGAGTGTTTTCAGCATCTATTTCTCAGGCTTAAAGTCATGATATTTTCAACGTGTTTTCCAGTACTTTCATGGCTTCAGTCCTCCGGATCCCTCTTTGGTTGTTTGTGTTCCCAACTGCAGTCCTCTGAAGAGGAGGAATTGTTTACACTGATGAGCTGATGACACAGTTGTTCTTATTTAGATATTCAGGACATGCCTTCTTTTTTTTTTTCTTCTTCTTCCAAACAATCTTTGGTTTGTTGACATGTTCTGCTTAGAGTTAACCGTAATCCCTAGATAGTAGATTTAGTGTTTACTCCTACCAGTGCATACAGATCCAGCCCAGAAGGAGCTCAGATTCCTAAAAATGGAAATGACACCTTCTTCCCCTGGGCTTTAATTATACTGAGGGCAGTCAGTGTACAATAGCTTTACTGTGCACGCAGGGTAGCATGCTTGTTCAAATCACACAGGCTATGGGGTCATACCACCTGTGCGTGCGTCCAGCTTCACTGCCTACTTGGGCATGTTACTGAATCTCTCGAAGCCTCAGTTTCCTCAGCTGTGAAACGAGACTATTAATAGTACCTTTTAGTATGGTTGAGTATTAAATGAGGAGATGTATACAGAGCAGATCACCTGGTACATAGTAAGCTTTCTAGGTATTGTAGCACCAAAGTTTTATGGCCAGGGCACTAGGAGGCCTCTACATTCAACTGCAAAGGAAAATAGTTCTTGTCCTGATTTAATATTTGGCTCATTCACCAGTCATTTAATTATGGTTACTGAATTTCTTTCCTTTTTTTAAAATTTAAATTCAATTAGCCAACATATAGTGCACTCTTAGTTTCAGATGGTAACTGCATTTCTGTAATTACACAGCTAAGCACATTTATATATATCATTTAATCCCTGAAACAATCTTTGAGTCATGTGTTATCCCTATTTTATGGGTGAGTGAACTGGGCTCTGGAAGTCAAGTCACCTACTCAGGGGCCCTCAGCCAGTAAGAGGAGGAACTGGGACTTAGAACTTGGTTTTCAGATCAAAGATCAAGATAGTACCATAGCATTTGGCAGGGGTCACATACTCAGGTGCATGCAGGGCTCAGGGAGGTAATGCATGTGAGTGAATTGGGCTATTGGGGACCCGGTAAGCACATGCGTCATCTGAAGAGGATCACTACCACAGAGCTCCCGCCCGTTACAGTTTCATCTTCCAGCTTTTCAAAAGAATCCCCAAATCTGGATTTGTATGCGACATCTCTTATATTTTCAAGGTTGGCAATGAATTCATATTTTTTTAAATACTTTGTGGACCAGCCAGCACTCATTATTAGGTTGGGTTCAGTTTGTGGGCCATTGGTCCACAATCTCTGATCTGTAAACTGTCTGGTGCTATTCTGGGCACCATGGGGGATACTTGAAGGCAGAAAACATTTCCAAGGGCCTGTTATGGTTGGAGAACCACCCAGAGCTTGACACAAAGTACCAGATCCTCGGTCCTTCTGCTCTTGGCTCCCTAGTCCCCAAGCCCTTGCTCGTGAGCCCCCATCTCGAAAGAAGGCAACCTCAGTTCAAGCAAGGCACTGTGATAGAGCTTCATAGCAGCCTCCATGACACGGTTAAGGGGAGCTGTGGAAAAGCCCACTTCACCCTTAATTTTTCTGTCTTGTCTAGTGCTAGGTTTAAGGCTGGTGCCCTGAAAGTCACTGCTCAGCGCAGGCTGAATTAGAAAAAGGGTGCCCACAAGGTGTGCTGGGACCCATCCTATCCCTCAGAAATCTGAGAACAGTGGCAGCTCTCAGATCAGCCTACCTCCCCAGAGCAGGCCTGCCAGGATACAGTAATAATCACCATTCACCGCCTCTTGGTTCTTTTGACAGTTTTAAACCGTCTGGCTGGATCTCAAGGTCTTCCCCCTCAGACTCCCCCGCGTCTCTGCGAAGGCATCCTGGAGTTACTCCCCAGAGCGGCAGCGGCGACAACAGCAGCGGCGGCGGCAGGGTGGGGGTGCTGGGTCGGGGTGGGCATTCGATGCGGGAGGTGGGTGGTATGCTTGCTAGCTGGGCAACAAAGCAGCGGTGGACCTGCCCCAAGGCCACACGTGCCTGGTCAGGCTGGCTTCTGATGTTCGGTCCCCTGGGCTGGGACAGATTTTTTTTAACGTCTTGAAACTTAAATTCTGTGCTTGTAGGAGACTGTAACCTTTTTGTCTTTTTTTTTTTTTTAACAAAACAACCTCCACCTCCAGTGGCTGTGACTGGTCCCAGTGATTGTACCATATTGGTCGCTGTGGGTCTGGGCGGGCCTGGAGCCAGAAGGCGACTATTGTGTGTCTCCCCCCTTCCCCCCCCCCCCGAAGCCCCAGGTGGGGAGAGAGGGAGGGAAGGAGGAGGGTTTCAGACTCCATTTCCTTTCCCTTGCCCTCTTACTCCTGAGCCTCCTTAGGCCCAGTAGAAGTTGTTGGGACGCTCTGCTGGCTTCCTGAGCTCTGCCTGAAGATAGCCACCCAGTGCTGGCTGGGGACAAGGGCTAACTGGTGGCCACCAGCCATGCCTCAGAGCTGGGCGCTGAAAGCCAGGCACCTCTGGCCACAGGGGCCACTTTGTGCCCTCCCAGCTGAGAGGGGCCGCTGTTTTGCCTTGTCTGTCAGTGCAGTGCCTGTGCTGGAGGTGGAGGGGTGAGTCCTCCAGAGCTTCCTGAGCTGGGGCTCTTGCGCCTGCTCTGGCTCCTCTGCTCCCACGCTCGCTGTACCTTTTCTTATTCTGGTGGATCCTGCCTCCCCTGATTAAAGTCTCTTCTTGCCCCTTTGGGGCTGCATGAGGTCTGTGCACTGTGTATATGAAAGGAGCGGGGCGGTGGGGCTTTTTCTTCCCAAGACCATGTAGCTGGTACTTGGGCCTGGGGGTCCCCATAAGAGGTGGTCTCCTGATTGGTTTCTGATGTTATCTGTGCCAAGGGCCCCGACCCAGAGACCCCCATTACCATCCAAGCACCATTCATTTCTGAAACTGCTCTCTGTGCCTATACAGAGCTTTGGTCCTTTTCACGTAATGAGCTCATTTGGGCTAAAAGGTATCCTCAGAGAAATAATGATGCCATGTGGCTAAAGAAACTGCGGTTCCTTGAGATGTAGCAGCTTGCCCCAAAACTCCCAGCTAGTGAGCAAGAGGGTAGACTTCAAATCTAAGGCTTCTGCCTCTGTCATCCCTAGCCACATGGAGCTATTTAAATTATTAAAGTTAAATAAAGCTTAAAATTCACTTCCTCATTTCCACCAGAGACATTTCAGGTGCTCAATAACTACAAATGACTAATTCCTACCATGTCAGAGAGTACATACATAGAACATTTCCATCATTGGAGAAAGTTCTATTGGACAGCACTAGACCTTGGTGAATCCTTAAGAACAAACACTTGTGCTCAAGTCCTCACTCTCGAGGCTGAATTTGCATGAGTTCCTTTTATTCTGTGCTTCAGTTTCTTAATCTATAAAGTGGAGATAATGTAAATAGGCCGACACAGTACCTGTGGTATAGGTACTGAATAAACAACAGCTGATCTTTCTACCAGCCCAGTATCCAAACTGATAATTTTCATTGGGCTAGGCTTGGGGGGTGGGGGAGTGAACTTATCCCTGTCTTGGAGAGACTTGGGGGTGGGTAGTGAAAGCTGGGTGTGTAAATAGGTGCAACTGAAGTGTTTAATATTTACAAACTGATTCTGTGGTAGTCTACAGGGTGGGCGGGGTATATTTATGGAAGTGGGTGTCAGGAAAATTTTCAGCCTTTGAGCTGAGCTTTCAAAAGCTTTCCAGGTCACCAAAAAGTCTCTTGAGGTGGAGGACAAGGTCATGTTAAAGGGAGGAGGGGTTGGGGGTGGGGGCAACTTGGACAGCTATCATCCCCTTTATGACATTATCTCTGTGACCTCCTCCTGCTGTCTTACAGAATTAGGTGTGCCCCCTGGGGCACATAGCTATGTTTTAGCTTTGCAGTGAATGTTAAAGGTGCTCACAGTGAAGCTGGAGGTTCAAGAGAGTATGGCAGCTGCTCGCTCAACACTCACAGGAAGGCATTGCCTAGGTGAGCCAGCTGTTTGTCATAGATCCATCTCCCAGGATCCAGAGGCCCTAAAACCAGATTTGCAGGCTGATGGGAAAGAACAGACTGGATGGTTGCCAATCAGCCTGCCCTCTTCTGGGGGCATGCCTTTTGGGAAGTCCAGGCTCCAACCAAGGCGGGGTGAGAAGAGTGATCTCAGGTAGAGATTGGCTGGACGGTGACGTTGAGGACCCACCTTCACTGTACCGGCAGATCTACCCTGCTAACAAAGCTGGGTTTTTGGACCAGAGTACTCTCTTACCTGCACTCTGCTTGAATGATCACTGCTGGAATTTGCACCTCAAATTGCTCCTTCAGTACTTCTATGACTAATAGGTAATCCATCTAAGTGATAACTGTGTACTAAGGTTAAATAATGTTTATGTTGAAGAGTGGGATTTTGCGGTTAGACTGCGTTCCAGTGCTGGCTCTGCTGTGTGATTTTAGGCAAATTAACATTTTGGAGCCTTGATTCTATTACTTACGACTTCGGAGGATCATACTTTGCCACTACCTCCAAAAAGTAGTAACCTCCAAAAAGGTTACTTACATACAGTTTTTACAGTCCTGAGGGCTGCGCCTAACTGTTCTATTATATTTTTTGTGCGGTTGACTCAAAATGATTATCTGTTTTTCTATTTCCAAGTTATTGAGGGCGGGGGGATTGTGCTGCACTCTTTCTCATCGTTTTCCTCGTATACTGCCCTGGTTTTTAGATCAATCCCCAAGGACCTTACCCTAGGCCCATCCGCCACGCCCTGTACGTCTGGTCCAACCTCACCAGGCTACAGCCGCACTGGCTACCTTTTAGTTCCAGGGAAAGATTCTTACCTCTCTCAGGGGTGTTGCTGAGACTTTCCTGTCTGGGATGCTATTCCTACCCTTCTTCCCTAGCCGACTCCTGACCTCCTTCGCATAGGCTTCAGCTTGAATGTCACCTCTTCAGAAAGGACATCTTTTTCTTGTCTAATGTATGTCCCCTTCCTTGTTTCAGTTTGCTGCTTGTTCATTGCCCTTACCATACCTACAGCTGTTTTATTCCTTTGTTGCTTGCTTTTTTGTTTCCCCTCCACTGGGCTGTAAGATCCATGAGGTCAGGGATCATCTCTAGCTTCTTCCAGTCTCCAGCACCTAGCCCACTGCCTAGCACGGTTGCTCTCCATACTGTGGAATGACTCAAGCCACAGGAACCACGACACTGAAATTAACTGGCAGCGCAGTGCTCCTCTGCGCTTCCACCTTCGGTACCCCCACTTAGCGGTCGGGATTTCAGTCCGCAGGAGGGAGCACCCGAACCCACTACCAGAGGCTTGATTGTGCCAGGGGAATGGTTTCCAGGGCGACAGCAAACAGGGGGCGGGGCCTCGGAACCGAGGGCCCTGCTCCCCTGAGAGGAGGCGGTGCGCAGAGGGGAGGCGGGCTCTCGCGCGCTGGGAGGGCGTGCGCCGCGAGGGGCGCATGCAGGGCCCCGGCGCGGCGCTGCTCCTGAACGCGGGGGAGCTGGGGGTCGCGCACCAGGGCTCCGCCGCCTGGTACTGCCAAGAGGACGGCCGCACCAGTTCTCCCGCCCCATGGCCCTGGGCGTGCCACTCAGAGTTCCGGCCTCCCGAGACACTGCCTTGGCCGGGGCCCGCCTCCGCCTGTCCCGAGGGGCTTTGCGCTGGCGGCAAAGGCCGGGCCGGCAGTCCCTCTTTGAGCCGCCTAGGCCATGCCTTCGAGTCGCTGGTCCAAGGCACCCACACCCAGAGCGCAGCGGATCTCCGCCCCCTTGGGTCCCCGCACACTCCGGCTCCGGATGATGCCCAGTCGCCGGACGGTGAGGCCCGTTGCGGCCAGCCTATCGTGGCCGGAGGTGGTTGCAAGGACGAGAAGACTTGGGGTGGAGGGAATGAGGGGTCGGGAGAGTGTGGGCATCCGGATGAAGGGTGGAGAAAGGAGTGTGGGCATCGGAGGCCGGGAGAGACGCTAGGCTGAGCCTTCAGCCTGCCCCATCCCTACGCTGCATCTTTCTGCAGGTTCCCTTGTCCTCTGGCGAGGATTCTCCAAGCCATCTCACCACATGGGCCGGCTCAGAAACGCCAGGATCCACGTGGAGAGAGCTGTCAAGGTCGGAGGGGGGTGGGGGTGGGGTGTCTTGAAAGGGCCCTCAGAGTGGCTTAGCCTGCCTCGCTGAACTGTCTTCTTACATCCTTTAAAAACAAACGAACAAAACCAAAAACCTTGATCCCACACCCCTCTTAAAATATTCCCAATTTTTCAATACCCGTTCGTGGCGGAATTGTCTAACTTCTTTACCTGGCATTCACCCCTTCAGCTCTTACCACTCTGGTTCCTAGCCTTTCCCCATTCTCATTGGGAACCACTCTAGTCAAGGTCACTCATGACCTCCAAGGAGGCAAATCCAGCAGCCCCTTTTCTGTCCTAATCTTGGTCTGGTACCTCGTGTCATTCTACACTGCTGCCCCACATACCCTGCCCCCTTGTCTGGACACAACACCAAGTTTTCCTTTCTCCCTCCCTGGCTGCTGCTTTTCAGTTGTCTTTGAAGGCTCCTCGGAGCTTTCCTGGTTCCCTGGATCCCTCCCCACACCTATCTCCTTGACTGTGAGTCCAGTAAATGTGCTGCGCCCTCTAAATGCCCTTTCCAGCCCAGTCTCTCCTCTGACTCCACACTCCTTAGATCCAGCCCCCTACTTGACATCTCCATCCAGAGAGAATTTAGAAGCACTTCAAACCCATGCCCCAAACCATACTCTTGATTTTCCTGCCTAAACCTGTCATTCTCCCTAATATCCCATCTTCCTCATCAACCAGTTGCTCAAGCCAGAAATATGATCTTTCTGTTCGTTCACCCACACATCTAGACAGCCGCTCTATGCCCAACATGGGGCTTGAACTCACAATCCCAAGATCAAGAGTCGCATACTGTACTGACTGAGCCAGCCAGGCACCCTGTTCACCTACTACACATCTAATCCCATCAGCAAAACCAGTCACCTCTGTTTCCAAAACAGGTCTCTAATCTGTCACATTCTCCACATTTTCACCCTCATTTTAGCTATTGTGGTTTTTCTCCTGCACAAACCACAACAGCCTTTTCTTTTCTTTTTTCTTTTGTTTTCTTTTCTTTTTATAACAGCTTTCTAACTGGTCTCCCTGCTTCCCTCCCCAGCCCCATCATCTGTTCTCTGTATAGCAGCAAGCCAAACTTATAAAGCCTCCAATCATATCATGCTCACTTTGCCTTTATTGCTTCATGCTACTCTTGATATTAAATCCAAGTCTGTTCAAGGCCTGCAGGACCTTCCACAGTCTAGCTGCTACCAGCTTCCTCAGGAGCTCTCCCCTCATTTTTCACACCCCATTCTCCCTGGCTTTCTTCCAGTTTCTTCTGACCTCTGTCCAGCCTCAAGACCTTTGCACATGCGTTTCCCTCTGCCTGAACTGCCATTTGCCCAACTCCGTACATTCATGGCTCCTTCTTATCCTTCCCATGCATGTATTTTTAGTCTGTCTGAGTCCCCATTAAGTATCCAGTTTTGGGAGGCAGCCAACCTAGATTTAAATCCTTGCTCTTTCACTTAATCACTGTGTAGCCAAACTATTCAACCTCTCTATGCCTCTGTTTCATAACAAGTTAAATGTTCATAACAGCATCTATTAAAAATACATATTGGGGCACCTGGGTGGCTCAGTTGTTAAGTGTCTGCCTTCGGCTCAGGCCATGATCCCAGGGTCCTGGGATCGAGCCCCACATCGGGCTCCCTGCTCAGCGGGAAACCTGCTTCTCCCTCTCCCACTCCCCCTGCTTGTGTCCCCTCTCTCGCTCTGTGTCTCTCTGTCAAATAAATAAATAAAATCTATTAAAAAATACATATTATTGGGGCACCTCGGTGGTACCCGACTCTTGGTTTCAGCTCAGGTCGTGATCTAAGGTCGTGAGATTGAGCCCCACATTGGGCTTCGAACTCAGCGCAGAATCTGCTTGAGATTCTCTCCCTTTTCCTGTACCCCTCCCACTCATGCTCTGTCTGTCTCGCTCTCTAAAATAAATAAATAAATCTTTAAAAAAATACATATTGCTAGTAATATATATAAACTAAGCAGTACATAGTAGGTACTCAATAATTGTTAGCTATTACCATTATAATTATTACTATACATATTTATTTCTCTACTTGGTTATAATCTATTTCCCCTGCTGGAACATAAAAATTTCCTGAAGGCAGAAACCAGAACTGTCTGGTTCACCACTATATCTCGTATGTCTGGCACTTGGGTGATACTGACCAAGTATCCTTCTCTCACCTTACAGCAGAAAAAGATCTTTATGATCCAAGGCCGCTACCCAGTGATACGGTGCCTCTTGCGCCGGAGAGGCTGGGTGGAAAAGAAGATGGTCCATCACTCGGGCACCACCCTGCCACCACCCCAGAAGGATCTGGATAGCTCAGTAATGGGTGATAGTGACACCACTGAGGATGGTAAGCAGTTCCCTCCCTTTCCACAGGCTGCCCCTCCTGAGTCCCTTTCCTTTGGTTCCTGCTATCCCAGGGTTGAGACTTTGGTATGGGTCTATGGGGCAGGGACAGGGGTCTCACCAGCCCTGGGCTCTACATCCACAGAGGATGAAGAAGAGGACGAGGCATTTCGGCCACCGCAGCTGTTTGACTTTGATGATTTACTGGAATTTGATGACCTAGATGGGACACATGCTCTGATGGTGAGGGCCCCCGGGGGGCTGGCAGGGAGGGGCTGAGAGGGAGAGCACTAGAATCCAGCTGGGTGACCTCAGAGAAGTCCTTTCCTTCTCTGGGCCTCATTTTCCCTATCCGTAGTAAAAACTGATTGCTTCTATAAAGCCTGGATGGGCCAGCAGAGTGGTGAGGGACACAGTGAGGCTCAGACAAGGCTGGCCTGGGATCAGAACCCTGCTAGGTTATACCAGAAGCCAGCATAACCTCCACACTTTGTAATTCCCCCTTCCAAATAACAGCCCTTGGCAAGTGAAGGCTGGAAGGAAGGACTTAAAAAGCTCTGAAAGAGGCTGATATGATGATGTAGAGGTGAGGACACCTCTGTATTGAAGTGAGGATACTTGGCTTTGGATCTTGGCACCACCACTTACTAAGCTGAATGTACCAAATTGCCATTTTTGTATGTCAGGAAAGGTTGAACACTGGCAATTTCATATGGCTCAACCATGTGAGCTCTTGGACAAGTCGCTTACCCTCCCTGTGCCTCAGTTCCCTCATCTGTGAAAGGGGGATAACAGTAGCACCTACTTCATAGGGTTGTGGTGAGGATTAAGTGAGTTGATATGAAAAGCACTTTAAAAGGAAGGAAGAAAAAAAAGCACCTAGAACAGGGCCTGGCACGTGGATGTCATGGCCTATTAGTAACCCTACCCTCCAGAGCCGTGGGAAGGATGGAGGAGGAAGAGCCCTGAGAGAACCTTTGTCACATGTTCTGTGCCCATCAGCTTGGAGTCCAGGTCCTGCCACTGAGCAAGTCACTGATAACCATGGGCCGAAATAAAAGTGTGGCATTCAGTTGTATGGCTTAGTCACTGAGTAGGGGCACCTGGCCACAGGAGTCCTGCAAGCCAGCCTATTCTCTGCTCACAAGTGTGTGGCCTGGAGGAAGAGATGTTTTTTCTTACCATACACAAAGATGGGGTGTGGGCTAGAGGCCACCTTGGAAGCATCTTCTCCTTCTATTCACCCACCCTGCTCAGCAGGCTGGGGAGAAGGTTCCTCAGGCCTTGTGCTGCCCACGCCAGTCTCCCCTGTCTCCTCGGCTCTCCCCAGTCCCGCATGGTTCGGAACGAGGTCCCCTATTTCATCTGGACAACTCGGCGGGATGTGCTGGACTGTCGCTTCCTCTCCAAGGATCAAATGATAAACCACTATGCCCGGGCTGGCTCCTTTACCACAAAGGTGGGTTCCCCACGGGAGCGGGCAGGGTAGCTTCTAACCCGCTAGCTCTTGGGCCAGCAACTCCACTCCTTGCTTTCCTTGTCAGGAAGAGAGAGTTCTCAGGAGGCAGAGAGGTGTATGATTCAGTGGGATTTGGAGTCAGGCAGGCCTGGGTTCGAATCCAACCCCTGCAGCATGTCTGGCACATGTAGACATAATGACTAAAATAGACTCCAGAATCCAAACAGGATCTGGAGCCAGAAAAACGCCACATCCAATGACTGTAAACAAGAGAGCCCTTACCAACTAAGCAAGGGATATCTGGCTGCTGGATCCATTCTGTCTCACCTGGGTTTATTAACAAGTGACTTCACCTCTCTGAACCTCAGTTTCCTTGTCTTTAAATGAGAACACCAGGAGGACCTATCTTGTAGGGTTGTGATAAGAATGAAGGGCTTTATTATTGGAACATGCTATTATGTTATTGGTGTAGGCTGGGAAGGCTTCCCAGAGGAGGCAGGTCTTCAAGAATGTGAGAGGGTGGATAGGAGGGATGTGGGGCATTCTTGGCAGAGCAAACTGTGTGGGCATATACATGGGGATGGATATGAGTGAGTCAGGCCTAGCAAGTACGGCAGAGGTTCTGAGAACACTCAAGCAGGATCTCCCTGAGCTGTCTGGGTGTGAGCCAAATGTGGGGAGTCCCTTAGAGGTGTCTGGGCAAGTCCCACTGTGCCCCCTCAGCAGCTAACTCCATAGGTGGGTCTATGTCTCAATCTCCGGAATTTGCCATGGTTTGATGAGGCTGATGCTGACTCCTTCTTTCCGCGCTGCTACCGCCTGGGGGCTGAGGATGACAAAAAGGCCTTCATAGGTAAGGAGATGCCAGCCCCATGCCCCAGGCCGAAGCATGAGGGCTAAAACCCTGGTTCATGTTAGAGAGCAAAAGCCTCTCTTTATGCCCTCATCCACTCCAGCAGATTTCCTCTTCCATCCTCTATCCTACCTTTCCCTAATGTGCCTCCCTTAATGAACTTCCTAGCTTGGTCAACCCGGACCTCCAGAAGAGCTTAGATAGCTTAGATTGCATTCCAAAGCAGGTTCTAAAAGTTGGTCAATGGGTTGGGTTTGGAGTCCACAGTGTGTTCCAGGCCTATGTCAAATTCCATTGGCTAGATTGGGTTCCAAATCTAGAAAAGGCTCTAGACTTTGGGCTCCTAAGGCGGAATAGTTTCCAACTTCAGAACATGTTCTAAATTCAGGTCAGAATTTGTGTTCAGATTAGATGTTAGGTTTAAATTCATCTCCAAACCTGACATTGGTTTTGTGCTCAGATCTGGTTCTCAGGCTAGAGTAAGTATCAAAAGTGGATATGGAACAGAAGGGGAAAATGAGACGACAGTTCTAGGCAAGATTCTGAAGGCAGAATATGAGCCATGTCAGATTCTAGGCCTGGTTCTACAACTGAACAGGAGCCAGGTTCTAACCCCAGAGTGTAGAGTTGGAAGGTAGTTAGGTTCCGGATCCAAAATGGGGCAGGTTATGATCAGGTTCCGGAACCAGAACAGGCTTCGAGCCTAGGGACTGAGCAGGGTATCCCCTGCCCCGGGAGCAGAGGACTTCTGGCTGACAGCTGCCCGCAACGTTCTCAAGCTGGTGGTAAAGTCCGAATGGAAGTCATACTCTATCCAGGCAGAAGAGGAAGAGTCCCCAGGTAAGTACTCTGGTTACCTCCACTCCCCACCTATTTATCTTCTCACCCATCCATCTGTTTATTTATACAGCTATCTAAGTATTAGCCACATCCATCTCCTTCATCACCCCTTCCCACCCACCTATCCCCACATCTACCCACCCACTTGTCCATCCATACATCTACTCATCCATCTACCTTCCTACTGACCTACTCCTACCCCACTGAGCTCACATTCACCTGCCCATCCATCCATCCATTCATTCACCCATCACCCCACCTATCCCCCCACTATTGATCTACTCATTCACCTACCTTCTCTCAGCTCCACATTCCGCACTACTTATCCATCTGTCCACGCCCCCACCTTCCTACCTACCCTCCCATAAACCCACCTACCCATTTATCCCCCTGCTTTTAGGAGTTCTCCTGTCCACCACCCATGTATCCTCCACCCCACCCACTCATCTGTTCTTCTGTCCCAACCACCCACCCACCTGTCTTCTGACCCATTTGTTAATCATCCACTGCATCATTCAGCCCTCCATGGGCCTGGCATGTGGCCGAGCACTATAGAGAGGACAGATTAAGAAGACATGGTCCAGGGGCACCTGGGTGGCTCAGTCATTAAGCGTCTGCCTTCGGCTCAGGTTGTGATCCCAGGACCCTGGGATCGAGCCCCACATTGGGCTCCCTGCTCCGTGGGGAAGCCTGCTTCTCCCTCTCCTACTCCCCCTGCTTGTGTTCCCTCTCTCGCTATGTCTCTCTCTGTCAAATAAATAAATAAAATCTTTAAGAAATAAAAAAATAAAAAATTAAAAAATAAAAAAATAATAAAAAAAAGAAGACATGGTCCATCCCTGCCTGTGGGGAGCTCATGTCTCTGATGAGGAAGAAGCAGTGAAACCATGTAGTTCCATGTGGTCTGAGGACCCCTTGTGCTTTGTGGAGGGGGACACAGAGAATCCCCTACTGCATGTTGGCCCAACCTATTGCTTGCTCTTCCTTTCTGTGTCTGCACTTAGTTCCTACCTCAAAGTGCCCATCCTATAATCCAAGGGCCTATCAGCCATGGATTGAGGGAAGTAAGGGACAGCTCTACTGGATGGAGGAAAATCCCTGCCTCTTCCAGAGAGAGATCTCTCCATTGCTGTCTCCTGGGTGTGTCAGGTGCAAAGAAGACTGTTGTGTGCCAGGATCAGGGACACAAGGGCCTCAGGTGTGTCAGAGGTCCCAGGAACAGAGAGGCTGCAGGTGTGTGCTGGGGCTCCAAGAGCTGAAGCTCTGGGGCATTTAGGGTGGAACCTCAAGTGAATGACAGGCCCTGGGACAGTGGGGGCCAAGGGTGAGTACTAGGGTCACAGGGGAATTTAGAACAAACCCTCAGGTAAGTGACAGGTCCCAGGACAGTAGGGGATACAGGTGTGTGCTGAGCCTCAGGTGTATTCAAGGTAAGGCCTCGGGTAAATGACAGGCCTTGGAGCAGTGGGGGCTGTGGCCTGTATCATGTTATATGCCTTGCATGTCGCTTAGTGACAGGCCCCTTCCTATCTTCAGGAGACAAACAGCCCAAGAAACAGGAGAAAAAGCCAGTGATGGTGTCCCCAGAGTTTGTGGATGAGGCTCTGTGCGCCTGTGAGGAGCACCTTAGCAACCTGGCTCACATGGACATCGACAAGGACCTGGAGGCGCCGCTGTACCTCAGCCCTGAGGGCTGGTCCGTCTTCCTCCAGCGCTACTACCAAGTGGTCCAGTGAGTACCTCTGCCGCTAGGGCTGTGGGGTGTGGGCAGGTTCCCCTTGCTGTCAGGGGGCTTCTGTGTTCTGAGCTGATGCATATGTAATGCAGCCCCACTCTCCTCCCCAGGCCTCCCCCTTTTGTTTGCCCTGCTGCTCCTGCTCAAGAACTCTCAGGGACTCCCACTGCCTTCATGATAGGTTCCAAACCATTCTTCCAGAATCTGGGCTTAGCATAATGACTAAGATCATGGCCTGCGCCGTCAGAGAGTCCTGACTTTGCAGCTTCCAGGCTCTTTGACCTTGGCAACGTCACTAATCTTTCTGAGCTTTACTTTTCACATGCAAAATAGATTTTAAAATAATGTCTGCCTCAGAGGTAGGATTAGACAGGATAATTTGTGTTATGTGCGCAGCACAGACTCATAGTATTCACTCACAAAGTGAGAATCTATTAAGTTGTTTAGGTTTTATCCTGGAGGCCAGTGTTTCCCAAAGTGTGTTACAGAGGATGCTTAGTTCTGCAGGGCAGAAATCAGTTTTATGAAAGAAAGGCTTTTGTGGTCAATTGCATTTGGAAAACATTAGGTTAAGCAAAGTTAATTAATTCCTTGATGCCGGACTTTTCAGAACCTGTGGGTGGCGTTAACCTCCAAGAGAGATACCGTGCGCAGTATATCCTGTAGTTAGCGTGACCCCTACCCCAGCGCCCGCCCCACCACAGGCATCCTGGGGGGCTGTATTTTCAGAACACACTTTGGGAAAATGTTCTTGATCAGAGGAAGGGAGTTGAGTCGAGACTGGGATTCGATTCAGCAGAGGTGTGCAGCAGAGAGAAAGGGAGAAGCACCCTGAAGCCAGGAGAACACCCAGCATTTATTGAGCACTTCCTATGTGCCCAGCATGGTGCCAGGCTCCAGAAATGAAGTTCAGTCCCTGCCTTCAAGGGGCACACAGCTCAGTGGGGAGGCTTGCCACAAGCCAGGTGGAAGTGCTAAGGGCCTCAGCCCGCGTGGTAATAGAAAGGAATGGGCAGGGGTGCCTGGTTGGCTCAGTCATTAAGCGTCTGCCTTCGGCTCAGATCATGATCCCGGGGCCCTGGGATCGAGCCCCGCCTCGGGCTCCCCGCTCTGTGGGAAGCCTGCTTCTCCCTCTCCCACTCCCCCTGCTTGTGTTCCCTCTCTCGCTGTGTCTCTCTCTGTCAAATAAATAAATAAAATCTTTAAAAAAAAAAAAAAGAAAGGAATGGGCAGACTTAATGATTTTTATAGGGGAGACTAAAGAACTAGTAAGTGAACTTTGAATGAATGACATACTGCGCAAACCTGCATCTTTGATAAATAATTCATTTGTAATTTTTTTAAATGTTAGAAAGTGAAAACTAGATGACCTTATACTTTCCCCTTAACTACCAGAAAAGTACCAGAAAAAGCTACCCTTCTTAAACTAAGAATTATCAAGACTGAGTTAGAACATTAAGTGTAAAGAACATGAGTCCTTTGTATTTCTAGATTGGGGCAAGTTCCAGAGGGCCATAGGCACTCCTCAAAAGTCGGGATTACATAGAATATCACATCATATAAGGACGCCTGGCTGGCTTAGTCGGTAGAACATGTGACTCTTGGTCTTGGGGTTGTGAGTTCAAGCCCCACGATGGGCATGGAGCTTACTTAAAAAAAATTTGCCTTGGGAACATTTGTCAAAAATACTTTTTTTTTTTTAAAGATTTTATTTGTTTGAGAGAGAGAGAATGAGAGACAGAGAGCACGAGAGGGAAGAGGATCAGAGGGAGAAGCAGACCCCCCGCCAAGCAGGGAGCCCGATGCGGGACTCGATCCCGGGACTCCAGGATCATGACCTGAGCCGAAGGCAGTTGCTTAACCAACTGAGCCACCCAGGCGCCCAGTCAAAAATATTTTTTAGGGGCACCTGCGTGGCTCATTCAGTTAAGCATCTGCCTTCAGCTCGGGTCATGATCCTAGGGTCCTGGGATCGAGTTCCACATCGGGCTCCCTGCTCAGCTGTGAGTCTGCTTCTCCCTCTGCCTCTGCCTCTCCTCCTGCTTGTTCTCTCTCTCTGTCAAATAAATAAATAAAATCTTAAAAAAAAATTTTTTTTAATTACATCATATGACATATATAGCGTTAAGTGGTTCACTCACAGAAGTTATAGATCATTAAGTTTTGTTAATTCATTCAGTATTTACTGCTGTGTTTTCAACTTTTTGA
This sequence comes from Halichoerus grypus, assembly GCF_964656455.1. Taxonomy (NCBI): domain Eukaryota; kingdom Metazoa; phylum Chordata; class Mammalia; order Carnivora; family Phocidae; genus Halichoerus; species Halichoerus grypus. The sequence goes on along the minus strand of NC_135712.1, from coordinate 166,395,049 downwards.
AACAAATCCATGACTCACCAGCCAGGCTTTTATCAAGATTGACTTCCTGCAAAAACACTGATTGCTTTTTTCTTTTTTGTTAAATACAAAAATCACATTGTCATATCTAATAGACTTTTTCAAATTGCACATGCCCCTGCCATCCTCATATGACACTTTCCTGGGCCAAACCACAGGTTTACTGAGTAGATTCTCATGCCGTGGCCCACAGAAAAGGGAGCAGGTGCGACTGCTCCTAAGAGGCCTTGCCGAGCCCCCTCCATCTGGCTGCTCTCTCTACTCCTGGTGCTGCTCACTGGGTGCTCCTGCCTCCTCAGGATGAGAACTGGAAGTTCTTCATGGCTGGAACATTCGTAAGGCTAAGATATAAAGCGGGATTAGCATCTAAGGGAAGCTTCCTGCCTGTTCAGTCAGAGGGAGAGGAATGGGAGGGTGTGGAGGAGGCTGCCGTGTGAGGTATTCCGTGACTTGGTTTAGGTCAGGACGTTTGTGTCCTGTAGGGAACAGAGTCCCTCTTTGTCCATGAACCCTTATCTGTACAGCCCAGTGCTGAGGCGGGCAACCATTCATCCAGTCAACAGACTTTGTCGAGAGCATGTAAAAGTGCCGGGTATACTGCTGGGGGAGGGGAAACGCTAACCAACGTTCCTGCTCTTACGGAGCTTGGACTCCAGTGAAGGGAAACAGACAACAGCTAAATAAGCATAGGTGTGGGGTGGTTGGGATGAGAGACAAGCCAAGGGGCTGTGTGATACAGACGTGCTTGGGAAGAATTAGACCAGGAAGGGACCCATCTGTCAACCAGTTGTAGGTCCAGGTTTGGAGGGGAATGAACCCCCAAAAGCACCTGTGGGTGGAGGGATCAGGCAGGACAGAGTTTGCATCCTGGCTCAGCCACTGAACTCAATATGTGGCCTTAGGCGAGTCCCTGAACTCTCTCAGCTTCAGTTGGCACTGAATGGTCCCAAAATGGGACCAGTAATACCTCCTTGGCAGGGCCATAGAGAGGATTAATGATAACATATGTGAAGCCCCTGGCACCATGCCCGGCGTGTAGTGGTGCCTCATCATCAGATGCTGGTGTGATTAAATTCTGCCAAGGCAGTTTTATTGTAATAGAAGGGAGGTGGCAGAAGGTGGAGTGTTAGAGTGGGACGGTGTCTAAAATGTGGAATTTTCCCTCTTCTCTCCTATTCCAGCACTCTCAGACGGCGCCCTGGGCTGGTTACAGTTTGGGGGGCAGCTTGAGGGTGGGGTGGAGGTTTGGAGGAGACCTATCTGCGTTTCTTGGGGAAAAGCATGAGCCCGGCTGGTTGGACCATGGCCGGGGGGCGGGGCGTGGTCTCGTGTCTCCTCTTGCCTTGTGTACCAGCTGCCGCCAGGCCCAGCCCTGCCCATGTCCCATCATCTCCCCACAGCGAGGGGGCAGAACTCAGGCACCTCGACGCTCAGGTCCAGCGCTGTGAGGACATCTTGCAGCAGCTGCGGGCTGTGGTGCCCCAGATGGACATGGAAGGAGATCGCAACATCTGGATCGTGAAGCCGGGAGCCAAGTCCCGAGGACGAGGTGGGAGTCAGCCCCTGCTTCCTACACCAGCACCCTACAGCCTGCCTGTCCAACTAGAGGCCAGGGAGCTTAATAGTGCAGGCTGTACTGGGGCCAAACTGCCTGGGTTTGAATCCCAGCTTTGCTACTAACATGCTGTGTGACCTTGAGCAAGTTACATCACCTCTCTGAATCTCAGTTCCCTCATCCTGTGAGGTGAGGATTAAATGAGGTTGTGTGTCTAAAGCTCACCGTGGTGCCTGACACAGAGTAATCACCCCATAAACGTTGGCTGCTGTGACGAGTGTCATCTCCTCTCCTGCTTTCAGAGTCCGGTTAATGCATTAGGTGTGTCTGGTGATACTCGTGTGCAGTAGCCTGTCATCTAAGGGCTCTCTGATTTGACCAGGGCATCCTTGTGAAATAGCATGGTGTTAAGGGTATGGATGCTGAGAGCCAGACTACATCAGGTCAAGCCCAAACTTTGCCTCCTTCTATCTGTAAGATTTGGGGCAGGATAGTTAACCTCTTCTCTACCTCATTTCATCATTTGGTAAATGGAGCCAATATTACCTACTAGAGAGGATTAAGTAAGTATAATATGTGCTTTTATGTAGTAACTGCTATGTAAGTACTATAATTTTTAGCTGTTATTCTGGCTGCTCAGCCCAGTGAGTGGAATTATAACAGGAGAGCCAGCAAGTTGGGGAGCTGCATTAGCCCAGCCTAAAAAATCTGGTTAAGGACTCGCAAGATGTGGAAAACAGACTTCCAGATTCTTCCAAATACTGTTCTTGGATGAGTTTGTTCATGTCCAAGTGAGAGGTACAGACACTGTGGGACACTCCTCTCGAGGATGTCACTTCAAAACCAGCATGTTGGTCTTTTCTTTTCCTACCTTGAAAATACTTGTGTGGTTTTCTTCCAATTATGAAAATATGTATTATTAAAAAAAAAGAAAAGAAAGACCAGGGGTGCCTGGGTGGCTCAGTCAGTTAAGCATCTGACTCTTGGTTTTGGCTCAGGTCATGATCTCAGAGTCGTGAGATCAAGCCCCACATTGGGCTCTGCTGAGCGCAGAGCCTGCTTGGGATTCTCTTTCTCCCTCTCCCCCACCTCTACCTCCCCATCCCGCTCTGGCGTGCATGTGCACCCTCTCTCTCTCTCTCTCTCAAAAAAAAAAAAAAAAAAAGACCAGGCACTACAGACACATAGAAAGAAGAAAGCAAAAGCCACTCTTGGTTTTACTGAGATAGCTACTATTAACCGTTTGGTGTGTTTCTTTCTAGGCTTTCTTCTATGCATTTGAGGAGAGAGAGGGAAAGGGAGGGTGTGTGTGCGCATGTGTGTTTTATTTTAAACAACATATTATTCTATATCCTATCGCATTTATTATATCTTTCCATATCAGTTAAGTATTACTCATTTCAATGAGTATTACTCATATGAGTATTACTCATTTCTTTTTTGCATTTTTCTTTTTCTTAACAATAAGTCTTAGAGATCACTTCATTTCAGTATATCTAGATCTGCATTTTTTCCCCTGTTTTTAGCTTATTGTTATGGACAGTCTTCCTGTTTTTTTTTTTTTAAAGATTATTTATTTGAGAGAGAGAGAGTGCGCGCACACATGCAGGCGCGAGTGGGGGAAGGGGCAGAGGGAGAGGATCTTCAGGCAGACTCTCTGTTGAGTGCAGAGCCCAACATGGGACCCTGGGATCATGACCTGAGCCGAAGGCAGACAACTGACTGAGCCACCCAGGCGCCCCAATAAAAAAAATCTTAAAGGGAAAAAAAAGGTCACAAGCATCATGTTCTTGGGAATCTTGGTGATCATTCTGGCCATTTGAGAAAGGCTCTGGCTTGGGAACCAGGCATAGGCTATTCTGTGTCATTAGCAGGTGATTGGGCTGCTTTGGGGACCAAAGAATGAAGGAGTGAGATTGATTTGTGAATATGTATGTTTGCCACATGACTCTGATCATTATTAGCATTAAAATGACGCTTTATAAATATAAGATACTTAATGTCACTTGTTATAAAAGAGATAAAATTAAAATAAGATAACCATTTTCTACCTAGAAGAATAGCCAAAATAATCAGTAGTGTTGGGTAGGATGTGGGCAGATACATAATCTCATACACTTTTGCTGGAAGTGCAAATTGGTAGAACATCTTGGGTAATATAAAATGAAAACATGTACATATCCCTGGAGCCAGCAAATCTACAGCTAGAAATTCGTTCTACAGATAACTAATAATAATGGTAGGAATTAACATTTGCTGAATGCTCACCGTGGGCCAAGAACTATTCTAAATCTTTAACATGTTCAGATGTATAGAATCCTATCAAAGCAAGGCGTGTAGACTCTCCCATAGCTTGGAAGGATATACGTCGGACCTGGAAGCAGCGGTTGGCTGCCTCTGGGAAAGAAGTATTTTTTATTGTATACCCTTTTGTACTGCCTGCTTTTTGTTTTTGTTATTTTATATTCTGTTAATTATTGGGAAAAAACTAATCAAAGTCATATATGCACATGGTTTTTTAAAAAGCCCAATATGGTTTGAATTTTTACCTGTGCATATATTACTTTTCAATCAAACAGACGTGGTTAATTAAAAAAAATATTTTAATCTTCAGCAGATCCTCAGCTTTCCCAAAGGGAACAGGATTCTGAGGGAAGCAGCCTTACCTACTTGGCCCTATCAGTTCTGTAGGGATGAGGGCTTAAGACGAGCTGTCCGTGGTCCCCTGGCCCTTCTCCTAGCCCAAGCCTGACCTGATCCCTGACCACCCTGTTTCCCCCTTAGGCATCATGTGTATGGACCACCTGGAGGAGATGCTGAAGCTGGTAGATGGCAACCCCATGATGATGAAGGACGGCAAGTGGGTGGTACAGAAGTATATTGAACGGCCTCTGCTCATCTTTGGCACCAAATTTGACCTGAGACAGTGGTTCCTGGTGACCGACTGGAACCCACTTACCGTGTGGTTCTACCGTGACAGCTACATCCGCTTCTCCACACAGCCCTTTTCTTTGAAGAACCTTGACAAGTGAGCCATATCCCTTATCTCCTCTGAGCTCCCCTGTCTAGCTTGGGAGCTGACAAGGAACAGGTGGTTCCCCAGTGCCATGTTGGGCTCCAAACACAGACTCTGCAGGCAGTCAGGTCCTCCATCCATCCAACAGATACCTACCAAGGGTGTTCTAAGCACCTGGGATACAGCAGTGACCAAAATAAGAGCCCAGTTCTCAAGAGTTCACATTCCCGCACAGAAGCTGGGCGAGTATGAAATGTGTCTGCCTACATCCTACCCAACAATGTTGATTATCTTTGCCATTCTAAGTAGAAAATGGTTATCCTAATTTTATCTCTTTTATAATGAGTGATGTTAAGTATGTTATGCTCATAAGGCATCATTTTAATGCTGTTACTCATAGATAAGCAATGAACGTAATAAGTAAAATTATCTAATAGGTTGAAAGATGGTGTATGTTATATAAAAAAAAAAAGAACATAGAGCAGGGTAAGACGGTTCAGGAGAAATGCAAAAGGAGAGAGGCAAGTTGCAGCGTTAACTCGGAGGGGGCGGTGAGAGAAAAGCCTTGTTGAGCCCTGGGTTCAAATTCCCTCTCTGCAGCTGCTAAGCTGTGTGACTTTGGTCACATGAAACCTATTGAAGCTTCATTTTTCACATCTGAAGAATGGAGGCAGTATTATGAAACTCATAGCTATCAGTTCCCGAATGCTTCATATGTGACAGTTGCTAAGCACTTCATGCATATTGTCTCACTCATTCATGAAAACCCAGTGAAATGGGTCCTAGTACCACCCCCATTTTACAGATGTGAAGGAGCATTTGGGTGAAAAGATCTCACAACTAGTCGGTGGTGAAGGTAGGCCTTGAGCAGTCTTGTTTTTTGTCTCTGTTTTCGATTTTGTTTTGAGCAGTCTTGTTGACTACAGGGCCCACACTCCTACCCACCTTCGTACCTTCCAGGCAGTGGGAGGGCTAACTAAAGCACGTAATGCTGTGGCCCCGTAGGGGGTGCTCTCAGAGGGATGGGACTGGTTCTGGCCCTAGAAGAATGTAGCAGGGCCCAGACCTTTGTCCTTCTTGTGCTTCCCCGCAGAGCCCCATCTCAAGGTGAATGGTCTGGGATGGCCCAGGGTTGGTTCCAGGTTCTGCCTGCCCTCCCCACGTTTGGGTGGGAGAGGCACAGGGAGCGAGACCCCAGCTTTCTGCTCTCTGCCCCAGCTCAGTGCACTTGTGCAACAACTCCATTCAGAAGCACCTGGAGAATTCATGCCATCGGCACCCGCTGCTGCCCTCAGACAACATGTGGTCGAGCCAGAAGTTCCAGGCGCACCTGCAGGAGATGGGGGCCCCAGACGCCTGGGCCACTGTCATCGTGCCTGGCATGAAGGCTGCAGTGATCCATGCCCTGCAGACCTCCCAGGACACCGTGCAGTGTCGGAAGGCCAGCTTCGAGCTCTACGGTGCTGACTTTGTGTTTGGTGAGGACTTCCAGCCCTGGCTGATCGAGATCAATGCCAGCCCCACCATGGCCCCCTCCACTGCTGTCACCGCCCGGCTCTGTGCAGGCGTGCAAGCCGACACCCTGCGTGTGGTCATCGACCGGCGGCTAGACCGCAGCTGTGACACAGGAGCCTTCGAGCTCATCTACAAGCAGGTGAGGTGGCGCCCCCTCTTCCAGGCGGCCCTCTAGTGAAACACAGGGCACTGCAGTCAGACAGAACTGGTGCAAGTTCTGGTCCTGCCACAGTGACTCAGTACAGCCACTTCTAACCTTGAGCCTCCATTTCTTCATCTGTAAAATGGAGATGCCATTACCATCTTTCTCACAGGGTTTGGAAGCATGAAAATGAGTTAATGTGTGTGGATCATCCCTACGATCCAGTCATTGCACTACTGGGTATTTACCCAAAGAATACAAAAACACTAATTTGAAGGGATACATGCACCCTATGTTTATTGCAGCATTATTTACAATGGCCAAATTATGGAAATAGCCTAAGTGTCCATCGATAGATGAATAGATAAAGAAAATGTGGTATATACAGTGGAATATTATTCAGCCATAAAAATGAAATCTTGCCATTTCCAACAACGTGGATGGAGCTGGAGAGTATAATGCTAAGTGAAATAAGCCTGTAAGAGAAAGACAAATACCATATGATTTCATCACATGTGGAATTTAAGAAACGAAACAAAAACGAACAAAGGGAAAAAAAAAAAAAAGACAAACCCCAAACCAGACTCTTAACTATAGAGAACAAACTGATAGTTACAGAAGGGAGGCGGGTGGTGGATGGGTGAAACAGGTGATGGGGATTAAGGAGGGCACTTGTGATGAGCACGGGGTGATACATGGAAGTGTTGAATTGCTATATTGCTGTATCGTATACCTGAAACTGATATAACACTGTATGTTAACTACACGGGAATTAAAAAAATTAATTGTAACACTAACAACAACAAAAATATACATGTGGATCATATTTCTGGAGAGTCATATAGCAAAGTGTTAAAAGCAAAACCTCCCTGGGTTCAAATTCCTGCTCAGTAACTATGAGCTGTGTGGCTTTGGACAATTTCCTGACCCCTGGGGCACTCAGTTTTCTCATCTGTAAAGCAGGACTGCAGATAGTCCCTGCCTCATAAGGTTGTGATAATTAAGTGAGTTGACATAAGTAAAGCCCTTCAGAACAATGCCCGAACATAGTCAATGCTGCAGGTTTTAGCTATTGTTACTACCTAATAAGGTTGTCGGGTGTTTGACGATGGCATCACATATAATGCCTGGAAATACAGTAAGAGTCAGTGGAAGCTACTGCTGCTGCTGCTGCTGCTGCTGCTGCTGCTGTTGTTGTTATTATTATTATTATTATTGTTTTACTACTTTTGTAATACTTTTACTCCCCTTGTTCCAGAAAGAGATTTGAGTCTACTTATTGGAATAGAATAAGATTTTTATTTTTATTTTTTTAAAGATTTTATTTATTTATTTGACAGAGAGAGACACAGCGAGAGAGGAAACACAAGCAGGGGGAGTGGGAGAGGGAGAAGCAGGCTTCCCGCTGAGCAGGGAGCCCGATGCGGGGCTCGATCCCAGGACCCTGGGATCATGGCCTGAGCCGAAGGCAGACGCTTAACGACTGAGCCACCCAGGCGCCCCTAGAATAAGAGTTTTAAAAATCAGTCAGAAAACCAATTTCAAGGGTTTCTGAACTCTGCAAGTAATCTCTGGTGGCAGTTAAATTAAGTATCCTAATCCTAAATATCATTCTGATTAGGATTCAGCTTCTACCAAAATTTGGCCACAGGTAGAGAACGTGCAGATCACATGACCCAAGTGTCCTGGTCTTTGTCACCGTTACTGTTCATAAATTAATATCGACACTTTGGTTTCAAAAAACATAAGTGAAGGGCGCCTGGGGGGCTCAGTCGGTTAAGCAGCTGCCTTCAGCTCAGGTCATGGTCCCAGGGTCCTGGGATCGAGTCCCACATCGGGCTCCCTGCTCGGCGGGAAGCCTGCTTCTCCCTCTGCCTGCTTCTCCCCCTGCTTGTGCTCTCTCTTTCTGGCAAATAAATAAAATCTTACGAGACCAGTGCTCTAACCCCTGAGCTACGGAGCCCTGTCTAAATAAATAAAATCTTAAACAAAAACAAAAACATGGGGCGCCTGGGTGGCTCACTCAGTTAAGCGTCTGCCTTTTGCTGGGGTCATGATCCCAGGCTCTCTGCTCAGCGGGGAGCCTGCTTCTCCCTTTGCCTGCCCGCCGCTCTGTCTGCTTCTGCATGCACTTGCTCTCCCTCTCTGGCAAATAAATAAATAAATCTTAAAAATCAAACGTAAGTGAAGAAATATAAGGGCAGAAAAATAAGACAAAACCAAGGGAGAAGGGAATGTTCTAGCACAATGGTTCCCAAATGCTGGTTCAGAGGCCAGAATCACCTGGCAAGCTTTCCAAAGGTACAGGTGTCAGGAAGCCACACCCCAGAGATTGATCTGAAATGTCTGGTTTAGGGATTATACATCTGCATTTTTCAGATGTCCTAGTTGTCCCCCCAAAATTTTATAGCTTATTTGTTTTTGTTTTTTATAATCTTTTAAAGAATTTAATTATTTTAGAGAGAGAGAGAGCATAAGCAGGGGGAGGGGCAGAGGGAGAGAGAGAGCGAGAGATTCTCAAGCAGACTTTGCACTGAGTGCGGAGCCTAGTACGGAGCCTGATGCGGAGCTCAATCCCACAACTCCAAGACCACAACCCAAGCCCAAATCAAGAATCAGATACTCAGTGGACAGAGCCCCCCAGGCGCCCCTGTTTTTGTTTTCTAAACTAACATATAATCAAGATACACACTTGGCATTGAGGCAGGGTAGGAGGTACACAGGAAGCACTGGTCCATAACAACTCTGAAATCTAGCCTTGCTCATATTTCCAGTTTTGCTGTTAAGACCCATTGTTACTTCCTAGGAGTTCTCCGTGGCTCTTGCTTCCATCCATTGGGATCTCAGTTCAGCCCTGAATCATCCTTCCTTTTCCATGAACATCCTCAATAGTTCTTAGTCTGTTACCTGCTCATAGAAATTTGCGGATACAAAAGCCTTTTTCATTTCATATTGTATCTGTCCCTTTCAGTTCAAGTGGATATTTTTAAAAACATTGTGGGTTTCTTAGGTATCAATTTATAATCTATTCTATTACACAAAATCCATATCCACAAATCTTAGAACTCTTCTTCCTATGAGGCTGCTGTAGGACAACAGCCCTCACAATTACAGAAGCCCTACTGTTAACAGAGAGTGCCTATAACCCTCCCTTAAAATGTATTAAAGATTTAAACATAAGACCTGTAGGTATGCCTTGGGATGCTTAAAAGATCTGTAGCTGCTTTAAAGGACTTAGATCTCTCTGAAGTTTTTTTCTTATTGAGGTGTAATTGACATGCAGTCTTATATTCACTTAAAGTATACAATATTTGTATATGTATATATTCGATATTTGTATATGTTGTGAAATGACGACCACAATAAGTCTAGCTAACATCCATTACCACACATAGTTATAATTTTATTTTCTTCTGATGAAAACTTTTAAGATCTATTCTCTTAGCAACTTTCAAATATGCAATACAGTATTAACTATAGTTACCATGCTGTACATTACATCTATGATTTACTTTTTTTTTTTTTTTTTTTTTTAGAGAGGGAGAGAGAGAGAGCAGAGTGGGGAGGGCCAGAGGGAGAGGGAGAGATAGAATTTTAAGCAGGCTCCATGCCCAGCACGGAGACTGACCAGGGGCTCAATCTTATAACCCTGAGATCATGACCTGAGTCGAAATCAAGAGTCAGCCGCTTAACTGACTGAGCCACCCAGGCACCCCCGTGATTTGCTTATTTTATAACTGGATGTTTGTACCTTTTGGCCCCCTTCATCCATTTTGCCTACTGCCTCTGGCAACCACTAATCTGTTCTCTATCTATGAGTTCAGAGTTTTGGGTTTTGTTTTTGTTTTTATTTTAGATTCCACATTTAATTTACATCATGAGATATTTGTCTTTCTCCCTGACTTATTTCACTTAGTATAATGCCCTCAAAGCCCAGCCGTTTTGTCACAAATGGCAAGATTTCCTTCTGTTTTATGTCTAAATAATATTCCATGATAGCTAGCTAGCTAGCTAGCTAAACAGACAGACACATTTTCTGTATTCGTTCATCCATTGATGGGCACTTGTGTTGCTTCCATGTCTTGGCTGTTGTAAATAATACTGCCATGAACATGGGGGTGCAGATTATTTATTCAAGTTAGTAATTTTTTTTCCCCTTCAGATAAATACTCAAAAGTGGAATTGGTGGATCGTGTGGTAGTTCTATTTTTAATTTTTTGAGGAAGCTCCATACTATTTTTTTTTTTCTTAAGATCTTATTTATTTATTTGACAGCGAGAGAGGGAACACAAGCAGGGGGAGTGGGAGAGGGAGAAGCAGGCTTCCCGCGGAGCAGGGAGCCGCATGCGATGCAGGGCTCAATCCCAGGACACTGGGATCATGACCTGAGCTGAAGGCAGATGCTTAACGACTGAGCCACCCAGGCGCCCCTCCATACTATCTTGCACAGTGGCTGCACCAGTTTATATTCTCACTAACAGCTCACAAGGGTTCCCTTTTCTTCACACCCTTACCAACACTTGTTGTTTCTTACCTTTTTGAAAATAGCCATTCTAACACATGTGAGGTGATATCCCATTATGGTTTTGACTTGGATTTCCCCCATGATTAGTGATGTTGAGCACCTTTTCATGTGCCTGTTGGCCATCTGTCTGTCATCTTTGGAAAAATGTCTGTTCAGATCCTCTGCCCATTTTTAAATCAGATTATTTGTGTTTTTGCCATTGAGTTGTAGGAGTTCTTTATATATTTTAGATATTAGCCCCTTATCAGATATATGATTTGCAAATATTTTCTCCTGTTTGGCAGGTTGCCTTTTTACTTGGTTGATGGTTTCCTATGTTGTGCAGAAGCTTTTTAGTTAGATATAGTCCCATGTGTTTATTTTTGCTTTTGTTACCTTTGCTTTTCGTATCAAATACAAAAAATCCTTGCCAAGACTGATGTCAAGGAGCTTAGTACTGCCTGTGTTTTCTTCTAGGAGGTTTATGGTTTCAGGTCTTAAATTCACTTTAATCCATCTTGAGTTGGTTTTTATGTGTGTTATAGATAGTGGTCTGGGTTCATTCTTTTGAATGTGGCTTCCAGTTTTCCCAGCACCATTTATTGAAGAGACTGTCCTTTCCCCATTGAATACTTATACCTCCTTTGTCATAAATTAGTTCGCCTTGTATGTGTGGGTTTATTTCTGGGCAGCTCTGTATTCTGTTCAATTGATCTAGGTGTCTGTTTTTATGCCAGTACCATACTGTTTGATTGCTATAGCTTTGTAGTATAGTTTGAAGTCAGTGAGTGTGATGCTTCCAGCTTTGTTCTTCTTTCTCAAAATTGGTTTGGGGCCTCCTGGCTGGCTCAGTCGGTGGAGTATGTGACTCTTGATCTCAGGGTCCTGAGTTTGAGCCCCATGTTAGGTGTAGAGATGACTTAAAAATAAAAATCTTAAAAAAAAATTGTTTGGACTGTGCAGGGTCTTTTGTGGTTCCATATAAGATTTAGGATTGTTTTTTCTATTTTTGTGAAAAATGCCATTGGAATTTTGAAAGAGATTGCATTGAATTTGTAGATTGCTTTGGGTCGTGTGGACATTTTAGTAACATTAATTCTTCCAATTCATGAGCACAGAATATCTTTCCATTTATTTGTGTCTTCAGTTTTTCTCGTTGGTATCTTAGTTTTCAATGTACAGGTCTTTCACTTCCTTGATTACATTTATTACAGGTTTGTATTCCTTTGGGTGCTCTTTAATCTCTTTTAATCTAGAGCAGCGGCACTGCTTCCCCCCGCCCCCCGCCCCCCCCCCCCCATAGTTTGTTTGGATCTTTTGAAGGGACCGGGCTGGTTGTTTTGTAGAACTGTCCCACATTCTGGATTTATCTGATTTTTTCTTCGTGGTGCTGTTTAGCTTGTTCTTCTGTTATCTCAATGTCCTATAAACTAGAAGTTAGGCCAAACAGCTTGATGAGGTTCAAGTTAAACATTTTTGGCAAGAACACTTGAGAGGTGATGCTGGGTGCCCCATGTGATCTCACAAGGCACACACTGTTGGAGTGTGTCCTGATTAGTGATGCTAAGTCTGGCCACGGGGTTAAGGTGGTGGCTACCAGATCTCTCTATTGTAAGTTGGATCCTCCCTTTTGCAATGATCACTTACTTTGTAAAGTGATGCCTAGGCTGTGTGCACATGACACATTTTCCTGTTATCCTTTTCACTGCCCTGTTCTGATACCCAGTTTTGATTCTTGCCTCTTGTATCAGTTGGGCTTTGCGGGAGCTCTGATATTTGTATTTTTAACAAGCTCCAAGTGACTCTGATGTTTAGATAGATTCTAATCAGGATCCTTTGTTGACACAGAAAATACCTCCAAGTAGCTCAAGGTTAAAGGGGGTCATCAGCCAGACACAGGGGCTCTCCTGGAGCCCAGCTACGGGATGTGCAGCTGGCTTAATACTGTGAAAATTGTGAAAGTCACACAGGAGCGCCTCTCTTGAACCTTTTTCTCTGCCTCCTTCTGCAAATTTGCTACTTCATTCTCTTAGTCGAATGCCTTCATTAAGGCTCTTAATTTCTGCTTCCCCATAATGGGTTCATGCAGGGCTCCAGGCAGTCTCCAAGCCTCTTATCTGTCTGGGTGACATAACTCAAATTCCGTCTGCAGAGAATCTGGCTTAACTCAGGAAGCTGTCCATCAGCAGTGGCTTGTGGAGCAGAGCCGTTCACATTCCAGCAGGGGCTGGGAGAGCTTAGGGGAGGGCAAAGGGTAGGGGGTGCTGGTGGTAGCATGGCTAAGACTCCTTAACTCCACTGGGTTACTAATCCCAGGGGCTCTGTGACTTTCTAGGTACTGATTCAGGCCAACGGAGCCAGACTCCTTAGAGGACAGAGGTGGGCTTCCTGTTTCTTAGCCCAGAAATTAATTCCATCCATCTTTGCCCTGATTCCTTCTGGGCCTACAATTCCAGCATCACTGTCTGAACAGGCCTCATCTCCTCTTCTTTCCCACAGCCTGCCGTGGAGGTACCCCAGTATGTGGGTATCCGGCTCCTAGTAGAGGGCTCCACCATCAAGAAGCCCCTGGCAATGTGTCACCGGCGGATGGGGGTCCGCCCAGCACTCCCTCACCTGCTGACCCAGAGAGGCTCTGGGGAAGGCAAGGACTCGGGGACCCTTACCCACAGGTCAGCTCCTAGGAAAGTTGCTGGGGCCAGGAGCCTGGGGCACACTGAGAAGCCAGCCTCCACTGCCACCACCTCGGCCCCCGGAAAGGGGAAGAAAGGCAAGGCGAAAAGTGCCACAGCCCTGGTCAACCCCAATCTCCGGAAGTGGGAGCCCCCCAGCACCAGGATGGGCTGCATTTTCACCATGACCTTTGCTAGTGGGGACAGGCAACCCCACCCCTTGAACAGATTGCCATTGAGTCTGAAGAACCCCCAGGCCCTGGGTAAGACCATTCCCCCAAAACACCCCAGGGTCCCAAGGCAATTTCTTCCTGCTCTCCAAGCCCCCGCTCCTAACCACCTGGATTTGCACCCCCACCATAGCCCCACCAAAAAGACACCAGTAGCAAGGAAAAGCCACCACTTAAAAGCATTTTTTAAAAATGCATGACCAAATGAGTATTGTTCCCTCCAAAGTAGCCACCCCGCAAGGCAGTTGGACTTACTTCAGATGCCAGGACTCAGTCCCAGGCCCATCTCTCTCCAGAGCCCAAGCTTTGCCTGCTGCAGTATTCTGCCTTTGCCTCCACGCAGAGTTGCCTCTGGGGGGAAGGAGCTAATGTTTGTACAGCACTTAACAGTTTGCACTCTGCCGCTACCTAACCAGCTCCTTTAGTCCTCACAACCTAGCAAGGTAGGTGCTATTATCCCCATTTTCCAGCCGAGGTATCAGGAAGTTTGAGGAAGTTGCCCGAGGTTGCACATCTCAGAAGGGGCAGAGCTGGGATGCAGGCCCAGGTCTGTTGGACTCCAAATCCTGTGTTCTTCCCACGGCCTCTGGAGGAGGAACTGGGAGGGCTCCACCTGCCATCTCACACCCCAGCCCTCATCTTCCCCCACCTCCCCACCCTCCACGCTCTCCTTGAGGGGCAGCTGGTCAGCCTTGGACCCTCCCCAGGCCCTCATGGCCCCTTTTGCTCCCACAGCCCCTTACCACTTCCCCAGCCTCCACACCAAGGCCCGGCTGTCTTCTCCCCATGTGCTCCGATCCCAGGGGCGGGTCCTCAGACTGCAACACAGCAAGTTGGTGGGCTCTAAGGCCCTGTCGACCACAGGCAAGGCCTTGATGACTCTACCTACTGCCAAGGTTTTGATTTCCTTCCCACCTAACCCTGAGCTCAAGTTGGCATCCAGCGTCCTGAAACCAAGAAAGGTGGGCCTTGAGCTGTGACTGGCACCCTGGTGGGCAGTGCTGAATCCTGGGCTCTGGGGTCAGGGCTGGAGGGCCCAGGCAAGGGCAGGTCCCAGGCTGGCTGGAGCCCCAGGGGAAGGGCTTTTGTCCTCAGAACCCCCTTCCTGAACAGATTTCCTGATCATTTCTTCCACCTCTTCCCCCCTTTCACACCGAGGCTGTTGCTCCCCAGCGCCTTCGTGGTTCCCATCCTGGAGGTGCCTGTGGCCTCTACCCTTCGAAGTTGGAAATCTTCCTAGCACCCACAGGAAGGTCAAGGCCAAAGGCAAGTTCAAGACCAGACTCTGTGACAAACCCAAGGCTGAGGCATGCCTCATGAAGACACTGAGCCTTCCAGGACCCCTGCCCTTTATCAATGCATACCAGGGGCTAGGGGGCATAGGGGACGTGAGGCTAGAAAAGCCCTTGCTTCGGTCCTCACTGCCCCTATCCTGGATGCAACGCCAAATAAAAAGGAGCAAGTGAAGTATCCTGGGCTTGGCTTCATTTCTATTGGAGGGTGAAGAAGAGGGTAGGCTGGGGCCCTATACCCCAAGGTCCAGAATGAGAGCTGTGGAGGCCATCAGCAACCTCTCCACAAAGCAAAGGGCCAGAATTCCACCCCCTAGTGACAGACATGGGGCTTTCTCTGCAGGGACTCTCTGGCATCTCCGATCTTGGATTGGGGGATAAGCCTCACGTTGTAGATGAAGAAACTGAGTCTGAACAAGGAGACATGGCTTGCCCAAGATCATGTGGCAGTGAGAAGGCTAGGACATATTGCCAGACTGCTCACCACTGGGAGATCTCCAAGCCCCAAGCCCAGGGGAGAACCTGGGCTGGCAGCAGAGTGACATCTAACGGGCATCAGATTTACAACGTGAGATGGGGGAAGGATGGACCTTGCCTAAACACCAGCCCTTCTCCAGAGGGAGTTGGTCTGTCCCTTCCTCAGCAAGGGGCCATGGTCACCTAGAAAGGAAATACCCAACCAGCCACACCCATCTGAAAAACTTTGGTATTTCTTAGTTGTAGTGAGTTGAATGGTAGCCTCTCTTCCCCGCAAAAGATACATCTGCCTGGAACCCATGAATAACTTTCTTTGGAAAAATGGTCTTCATAGATGTGATTAAGTTAAAGATCTTGAGATGAGAGTACTCTGGATTATCCAGGTGGGCCCTAAATCCAATGACAAGTGTCCTTGTAAGAGAAGACACAGACACAAGAAGACCATGTGAAGATGAAGGCAGACTGATGTGATGCAGCCATGAGTCAAAGCTTGCAGCCACCAGAAGCTGGAAGAGGCAAGGATTCATCTCTAGAGGCTTCAGAGGACACGGCCCTGTCGACACCTTCATCTCAGCCTTCTGGCCTCCAAACAGATCTCTGAGAAAATCAGTTTCTGTTATTTTAAACCACTCAAGTTGTGCTAATTTTGTTACAGCAGTCCTGGGAAACTAATACACTAGTCAAGTGAAGATACATATACTCTGACAGCATCTCTTGCATAACCGAACCAGGAAATACATACAAGCGGGTTCACACCAGTGTTGTGCTAACAGCTGAATGATGACATTAACAGTAGAATGGATAAACTGGTATAGTCATGCACAGGCATTCAAACCCACCATACATCACAGATGCATTTCACAGTGTGGAACAAGAACAAATCACAAAAGAATATATATATATATAGCATGACTCCATTTATGGAAACTTCAGAATTGGGCAAAACAAAATACATTGTTTAGGGATGTGTATGTATGTGGAAAAACTTTAGCAAGGAAAGCTCCCATGTCAGGGGAGGGGGTTCCAACCTAGACTGAACAATAGAACCCCTTCAGGAGCTTTAAAAAAGATTGATGTCAGGATCTCCAGCCCAGATTGATAAAATTGGTATCTTTGGGGTGCAGAATCCCAGGGTAGGAAGGGGCTTTTTTAAAGCTTCGCTGAGGGGGTTCTAATATAGGGCCACCGTTGAGAATTGCTACCCTAACAAGGAAGGAGAGGCATGTTTCTATTTTGTGCCCTGAGTGGTGGTTATATGGGTGTCACCTTGTAATTATTCTTTAAATCACAGAGCTATTTATGTACTCTTTGTATGTTTGATATATTTCACAATTTTTTCAAGTAAAAGATCTAAGATCTTCACTTACATGCAGTCCCCAGAGTAGTCAGATTCGTAGAGACAGAGGAGAATGGCGGCTACTGGGGGCTGGGAGGAGTGGATGGGGCGTCAGTGTTTAATGGGGCAGAGTTTCAGTTCTTCAAGATGATGGGATGTGACGGTTGCACCACAATGTGAATGTACTTAATGCCACTGAACTGTTCACTTAAAAATGGTTAAGATGGTAAATTTTGCTATGTGTATTTTACCACAATTAAACAACAACAAAAAAATCAGACATTTCCTCTCAGCTAGAACTGGGACAGAAACAGCCAAATAAAAAGACCATATATTGAACTCAGCAGAAAGCATGCTCCATGATAAACGTTTACTTTCTCAGCAAATCCTCAAAACCACACTATGAGGTAGGTACTTTTATTAACTCCTGTCCAGAGAGATGAAGTCATCTGCCTGATACCGTACAGCAAGTGGCCTAGCCAGGCTTTGAGCTTAGGTTTGTCCGAATGCAGAGCCCAGGACCTTAAAGCATGGCCTTAGTGCATGTTGCGCACCAACCGCATTCCCCTCAAGCCTGATACCATAGGTTCATCCTTCCGCCCCACCCCCCACCCCATCCCCACTGCTTTCCAGTGGAAACAGAAGGAACAGAAAGAGGACTATTGTTGGTGGAGCCCCAGGCACTGTAGGGTCCTGGAAAAATAAGGGGGCAGGGGTGCCAGAAGCTTCATGGGGGCCTCCCTGGGCCTCATGCCTGGAAGATGGAGACAATGCAGGTGGAGATGCAAGGGCAGCTGGGCAGCCTGGGCGGGGGTCAGGTGGAGGCGTCTGAGGAGGGCTTCATCCAGAACCTGGGGTGGGAGAGGCATGTCAGCATTCAGCCAGGTTGAGTTCCAACCAGCTCTAACCAAAATGGAAGTAAGGCAGGTACTTCCTCCCTCCCTCCATGTCCATAGTTTCTTATTCATTTCTTCTCTACACACACACTCACACATACCGTCACACTATGGCAGAGACTGGCTAGGGTTCACCAAATCAGTTCCCACCTGGCACACAGCTAAACATTTCTGAGTCCCTCTTGCAGTTTGGTGAGGCCACGTGATAGTTTTAGCCAATGGAATAGGAGGGCAAGTATATGCCACTTCCAGACCTGGCTCGTGAAAACCTCCCACACGGACCAGCACTGCACTGTCTCCCTTCATCTGCTGGCTGGATAGCAGTGGCCTGGGTCCCTGAGTGACTGCTTGGAGTAAAGCCCACCCCTGCCCCACCCCCATTCATTAGATTTAATGTGGAGGGAAACTATTGTGTTAAACTCTGGGACTTTGGGGTTACTCTGTTAGAGCAGATAGAGTTACCCTAACACACACACACAATTACGTTTAGCCCTTATACCAGGGACTTAAAGAACAGATTTAAAAGGGCCTTGAGAAATCAGCCAGTTCAAGTCCCTCATTGAACAGAAGGGCAGAATGAGGCCTAAGAGAGGGGATGTTACTTGCTCAAGGCCACACAGTAAGATAGGACTATGGATAGCCTTGGAAGCCAAGAGGACTGCCACTCAGTCCCAGACTTCACAGCTAATGTCTGAAGGTGCTGCCCATCCTCACCCCACAGCCCACCCCTGGAAACAGCAGATCGGTGGGTGTGGGTACCTGTCTTTGGGGCTTGGTGCTCTCGGCGGGCAGTAGAAAGCGCTGGCCCAGGACGGTGCCCACACGGGCCGAGTATGTGTGATCCCCAAGCACAGGGCAGAGCTGTAGGACCAGGTGTACCTGCAGCTGACTGGGGAACACTGGGGGACAGGAGACAGGACAGATGGTGGGCAGCTGCTCTTTCTGTCCCACCCAGGATCCTCCCTCCTCCTTTCCTCTGGGGAAACACCACCACTGCACTCCTGTTCCCCAGGCATGTGGTTTCAGTGAAGTCAGTGCTCCTGCCCCTGCCTCCAAGTGCAAGACCAGGTCAGCACAGTCATAACCATCAATCCACCTGGCCTGTGGGATTCGCTCATGAAGAGATACAAGCCCGAATTTACTGCTGAAGCTACTGGAAATAAGGAATGCTTTTTCCTGCTAGGGTACTAAACTGGTGGGGTGCAGGCCTGGAGCTGCCAGAGCCCCTGGCCATCTCTACCTTGCCCAGAGGAGAGCCTGTGGGAGGGAAAAGCCAACATGCAGGAGGCAAGAAGAAATGGAGAAAGAGCGTCCAGAGGACATCCTCTGAGCCTCTAGATCTAGCCACACCTAAACTTTAAGTTAGGGGAGCCAATACATTCCCTGTTTTTGGCCTACCCCAATTTGAACAGGTTTTTGGGAAACTTGACAAAGACAGGAATGGGGGGCTATGTGCTAGGCATGGTACAAAGTGTTTCACATATGTAAATTTATTTAATTTAATTTAATCCTCATGGGAGCCCAATAAGGCCCAATAAAGCGGGTCCTATCAGCATTCCCATCTTACACACAGAAAACTGAAGCTCAAAAAGAAGTGACTTGCCCAGCACCATAGGCTGGGATTCAAACCCAGGAGCTGTACTCTGCTTCCATGTCTGGCAATATGGTGGACTGGATAATCTAAAAACTCTCTATAAACCACCTGGAAACACCAGAAAAATATAATAATCATCCTTTTAAATAGCAGCCGGGCATAGGAAAGTAAGGTCCCCAAGATCAAAAGCAATGGAAAACAAATCCACAGCACACAAGAGCCAACGTTTCATCTATTCTAGGGATGCTGCAAATCTTGGTATCCAGGGGTCTTCGGTTTAAATAGCTACCTAGGGGCCAGGGCTGAGGCCTTGGTACCCAAATGAAATCCTAGAGGGGCTATATCTTCAGTGAAGGGGTGAACCAGGAGAAAAAGCCAGCCACCGATGAAGGCAGATGATCACCTTAGGTGTGGACGAGGGGAATGAAGAAGTTTTCCTCTAAGAATTCACAACCATGAGCCTGATCTCACACAGGCTTGGGACCCAAATTAATACCAGAGTGATCTGTGAACTTCCAACCGAGACATTAATATTTAAGGAGATCCTGAAGCAGTGACAGCTCTGGGGCATTTGGCAGAAGCAAAGGCAGAACCTCTCCCGAGGGCCCTACCTACAGTGAGGCAACACAAGCTTTCCACAGATAAAGGCCCAGCTGAACTTGAATTCACAATCCTGAATCACAGAGCAATGAAACAATCTACCAAGTGTGAGAGTCAGTATGAAACATCATAGGATTAGGCCCTCCAGAATTTCAGACAATGAAAATATAGAAATACAGTATCAGTATATTTAACCTGAACAAATAATATGAGAAAAAAAATGCTATATAAGGCCATTTTTATTTGTAAAACAACCAAACAGAACTTCTAGAAGTGAAGAAAAATACAGTCAACAGGTGAGCTGAACTGGCAGATTAGATCCAACTGAACAGAAAATTATTCACCTGGAAAATAGATCTAAAGAAATTACCAAGGGCGCCTGGGTGGCTCAGTTGGTTAAACGACTGCCTTCGGCTCAGGTCATGATCCCGGAGTCCTGGGATCGAGTCCCACATCGGGCTCCCGGCTCAGCGGGGAGCCTGCTTCTCCCTCTGACCCTCTCCCCTCTCATGCTGTTTCTCTCTCGCTCACTCGCTAATAAATAAATGGATAAAATCTTTAAAAAAAAAAAAAAGACACACATTACCAAGAATGCAGCAGGGATGAAGAAATGAAAAATATGAAAGAAAAGAGACTTAGTAAGTAGAATGAGAAGGTCAGACACATCTCTTAACATTCAAAAGGAAGAGAATAGAGAAAATGCAAGAGGTGCAACATTTGAAGAGAAAGAACTTTCTCGGATTGATGAAGCATATTAATTTTCAGATTCAGGAAGCAAAGTGAATTCCAAGCAAGATAAATAAAACTAAGCCCACACACCTAGATTCAGCACAGTGAAACCACAGAACACCAAAGACAGAAGATCCTGAGACCAACAACTAAGAGAAGAAAACAGATGGGCTACAAAGGAATGATGATCAGACTGGCAGCAGAAGCGCTGTCTCCTCTAGCTGGGCTATACCCTTGGAATCCATCAAATGCTCCCCAAGCTGCCATTAACACCACCACCTTCCTCCCAACCTCCTTACCTCCCCCAGCCAAATACAGTTGTGAAGGCTGGCCAGGGTTCCAGACCCACCTGTCAGTGGCTGCAGCTGGACCAGGGCACAGCCAGAGCCCCTGGCCACCACATGGAAGTGGCTGAGGGTCCTCTTGACACCTTCTTGCAAGTCCTTTCGGGATGGGGACTTCACTGGAATTACCTGTAGTGTCAGCCCAAGAATGAACAAGCTTCACACACATCTGGAGCTACACCCAGACCCTCTCTGCTCCTCCCAAAAGATGGAGCCAGAGTATAAGCAGTGGTCACTTGCCTATTTTAGGGGACAGGAGAGCCAGCCACCCCAAGTCTATACCCTTGACTCCTCTGTAGGGATAATATATTTGGAAAGTCCCCTCCTGTTCCCTCCCAGATCATGACTCACTAGATCAATGCCATCAATGTGTTCCAGTTTCAGAGCGACTTGGATATTCCCCTCAGAAGAAGCTGGGATCCCATCAGTGACAGCACTGAGCGAGAGGCAGGAGGAGGTCACCGGGTGGCTTGCCAGGACCCCCCTACTGCCCCAGGAGCCTCCCAGCACCTCTCACCAGTAGGTGGCTGTGGGTCTCTGGGCTCTCCGTGAGTGGATGAAGAACTTCTGGAGGCGGCTTGCTGTCTGAGGGCAGCTGGAGAGGAGTACAAGCCCAGAGGTCTCTCTGGAGAAAGAGGATAAATCATAAAAGTTAAAGTCCCTTGGACTCACCCACAAAAAAGGGAGACCCCTTGGAAGGAACACAGATCTGCTTAAGGCCAAGTGGTCACCAGAACTATAACCCAGACTTCCTCCTGAGAAACAAGTAAGACTTCCTCATGTTTGACAATAAGACTACATAATTTAAAGGTTTCTCATTCTCCAAGTAGCTAAAGCCAAATGTCGTAACGATTACTATCCACTGCTGAATGCCTACAACGCACAGGGCCCTATAGTAGGAAGTTTGTGTATACTGGCTCATAAATATTTAAACTCCCCCACAAGCCTATGAGTTTGTGGAATTTCAGAAATATTTCATCTCCAGTACTAGCTCTAATTGATGGCAGTTAGAGCAAAGAATATCATGGATCAACTAGCAATGCCTGCCGTGATTATGGGATTGGAGAAGTGACTGCACACTGAGCATAGGTATGATTTGCTCTATTTTATGATTAAGGAACTGAGGCTCAGTGAGGTTTCATGCTTTGCCTAAGATCACAGTTTGTGCACATGGATTTGAACCCAGATCTGTCCGTTCCCTCCTTTTCCTTGCATCCTTCCTCTATCCCAAACCAGCCTATGAAAAATGTCTCAGCCTATTCCCAAGCAACTGTTCCCTCACCCAAGATGGAGGCCTGTCCTGCTAGCTTCCCATCACCACCCCCCCCCCGCCCCCCCACCACCACTTACTTCCCAGATGCTTGGACAACCTGGAGCTCCCGATCTCTAAGCCCCAGGGACTGGCTCAGCTCTGGCAGCACCGAGAACAACGTCAACTCCCCTGGTTTTCCTGGGGAAAAAAAAAAGAAGGAAAAGTACAAGTTGCTCTCAGAGGCCTTTGGCTTCATGCCACCATCTCCTTTTCATTATCCCGTCCCTCAGAGCCATCAAATCCTGTTCCAATGCATTCCCGCCCCCTGCCCATACCTGTCACTGGTAGACCCGGTGGCTTATTCAGTGTCACGAGAGGTCCTAGAACATACAGTATGTGAGCATCAGTGACACAAAAGCAGCAGTTAGAGTTTATACTTTCTCAATTCAACTGGCCCCACTACAACTCTCAGACATGAATTATCAACCACACCCTAAACTGAACTTCTTTCAGTCCTTGGCATAGGCTAAGCTTGTTGCCACTTTAGGCTTTTATACTTGCTTGATTTTCCTCAGTCCCAGATTTTCACCTGTCTGGCTCTTTCATATCCTCTTGGCTCAAATGTCACTACCACAGAGAGGCCTGAATCTCCAATCTAATGTCTGCCACACAGTTATATCACCCTGTCTTATTCATAGCACTGATCAGTAGTAGGTACCTTGTTCATTTATTTCCTGGTTAATCCATTTCTCCCACTAAAACATTGGCTCCCTGAGAGCAGGAACCGTATTTACCTTGTTCAGCACTGTATAACTGGAACAGTGTCTGGAATAGAACCTATGCTCAATAAATAGTTGAGAAAATTAATAAATCACTGGAGACTCAGGCTCACAGAAATTATTTTCCTGAAGTCACACAGTAAGCTGATTACAGAGCCTAGATCTGACTTCAAAGCCTGTGTTTTGTCCATAAATAATTTATTATAGCAATTCCTATTACCAAGTGCCTACTATGTTCAAGGCTCTCTTTATTTGCACCCTCACATCCCCATGCCCATGATGCTAAGGCTCAGACAGATTACGTGGCTGATTCCAGGTCATACCACTAGTGGGAGGCAGAACCAGGATATGACCCCCAAAGGCTTTGGTTGGGAGCCCAGTCAGCCCCAGAAGGCTCTGAGCCGCAGGCTCCCCTCCCAGATGTCTGTGCAGCTGCCCCTCCCACCCCTCACCTTTCTGGTCCACTACGGCTGCCCTCAGCACATCAACCAGCCCCTCCCGACTGAGGTTCTCTAGCTGCAGCAGCCCCGGGAACAGCTGGTCCCTCAGGGGCCCCGACCGTTTGCTGGATCCTCGACGTCGCAGCTGATGTCTGGAAAAGGTGGGGTAAGCAACAAGGAGATCACTGTTTCCTGAGGCGTGTCCATTCTTATCGCCACACACCTTAAATCCTGTCACTTCCTACAAATGCCTCAAAATGCGTGGATGAGCTTCCCGAAAATTCAGGAACAACTGGCCCCATGTTGCAGAGGAGGGAACTGAAGCTCAGAGAAACCAAGTGAGTAGTTCAGGGTCACACAGTAGCGGCGGGATTAGAACCCACCCACGCCTACCTAACTCCAGATCCCACACACACCTTACCCGGCCCCACCGTCCCACCCACATGAAGGGGCGGAGGGAGGCGTAATCACCCGGCTTCGGTGCCAAAGCCTGCGGCCTCGGGCGCTGCGCGGACCCCCGGCCCCCGCCGCCAGCCACCCCAGACGGGGCCCAGACCCCGATAGCCACCCATCTCCCGAGCGGCACAACGCGCGTGTGTCCGGAAGGGCCGACCCGCTTGGCTACAGCACGCTGATTGGTCAGATTGCCTGTCGATCGGAATAGCGAGCAGGCGGGCTCAGAGCCCTGAGAAGGCGGAGCTTCGCCTTCGCCCAGGAAGAAAACGCTTTGCCCCACGTCTGTGTTTTTGGGGAAATTGAGGCACGGAGCTGAGAAGGAATTTACTCGGGATCAGAGGACCTCTCTTAAGACAAAACAGGAACGAAAGGTTAAGGTACTCTGATTACCATTCCAATTCGTAGGAGCCTCTGACTTCAAAAAACCACCGTTGTGCCCAATTTTGTAAGGCAAATTGAGAAGAAGGAAAAACAAAACAAACAAACAAAAAAAGACAGGTGCATAATCAATCCAAAAGGAGAAGAAGGCCAGAGGGAGAATGAGATTCACTACAACATTATTTATCAAAACAAAACCAAAACAAATCTCAAAACTGGAAACATACTGTCCTAGGTTAGCTCTATAGGGGAAATAAATCTAATACATCACCGAGTCAACATTTTTTAAATGCTAACTCTATGCCAGACCCTGGCATCTTTGAGCTGGAAACACAGAAATCAACAAGACTGAGGCCCTGCCCACAAGAAGATCACCGAGTGCACACAGATCACAGCATCACAGCCCACCTTGCTAAACCCTACGCAGATGCTGAGAGGGTGACGGGAGAGGAGCTAGTCCCAGCATGCGTTGTGATGGAAGGGTTGTGAACAACGAATAGAAGTTCACCAGGAGGAAAAGGTATTGGGAGGAGGGGAGGCAGAGGCAGGGAACAACAGGAGAAATGAGATGTTATGTAAAAAAAAAAAAAAAAAAAAAAAAAGAGCAAGGAACAAAATGTGTTCTATCCTATAATTACAACTATACAAAAGTTACATGCAACCTGTATATTATTTTACTTATTTACTAAGAGCACTGTAACTTTCAATTCACTGTTTGCATTAGGAAAAGAATGTAAATTAACCTAAATTCATCAACAAAGGACTGGCTAAGTCGGTTGTAACATATCCATACCACACAGCCATTAATCAAGGAATGTGTATGTCTGTAGGTGCTGATATGAAACAGTCTCCAAATATATATTAAAGCAAAAAAGGAAAGAAAAGGACAGTGTGACTAGAAGATGCATATGTGTGTGTGTATGTGATGTACATATATTTATTACATTTTATGTCTCTGAATTTCTGAACAGATTCACAAAAATGAGATGATGTTTGCTTCTGGAGAAGGAATCAGAAGTGAGAAGATGAATAATGATTTTTACCCTTTGGAATTGTGTTTTTTTTTAATCTCATTGATATATTTCATCTACATGCACACATGCAAACCTGGTTTAAAAATCGAAGCCAAATATGGAAGACTGTATGATTCATCAAATGTTTTAAATAACAAATTTTTTAAAATAAAAATAAGTAGAAATACTTTTTTAAAAAAGACTATATGATTCTACTTACATGACATTTTAGAAAAAGCAAACTATATTGGTAGAAAAGAGTCAGGGGTTGCCAGGGGCTTGGGGTGGCTGGGGGATGGGGATTAGAAAGGGCATAAGGGAACTTTTCAGTATGCTAGAAATGGTGGTTACATAACTTTATAGATTTGCCAAAACTGGGCACCTGTGTGGCTCAGTCGGTTGGGCATCTGATTCTTGATTTCGGCTCAGGTCATGATCTTGGGGTCGTGGGATCAAGCCCCAATTCAGGCTTATGCTCAGTGCAGTCTGCTTGAGATTCTGTCTCCCTCTCCCTCTGCTTCTCCCCCCAAGTGTGTGTGTGTGTGTGTGTGTGTGTGTGCGTGCTCTCTCTCCCTCTCTCTAAATAAATAAATAAAATCTTTAAAAAAATTACCAAAAACTAAACAAAACAAAACATTGCCCAAATTTAATTGTCTATGCATTAAAAGGGAAAATGTTATTGTATGTAAATTATACCTCAACAAACTTATTTTTTTAATTCAAAGATTTAAACAATCAATTTTTTAATAGATGTACACAAATAGAGACAGAGCTGGCAAGATATTTGGCAAGAATACAAGTGGTTTTTATCCTGTTTTGGGCTCAGACAGTACTGTGCTTTGTCATAAGGCCCCACGGCGTTTTAGAACCCCTCTTCTGAAAGGCCTCCTGTGCTTTCGCAAGTACCAGCTTGAGCAAAAGTGGAAAGACTAAGGCCCAGGGGCTGGAACACAGTGTGCCTTAACTGCACCAGACCTCTCCTCCACTATGGCACTTGGCCACAGGAGGGCCTTTCCCCCATTTGGACTGGCCTCTGGCTCTCCTGAGGTCCTATGCTCTCTGGAATTTTCCTTTCACATATCCCAGCCTCACCAAAGTCTGCCCTATCCTGTTCACTGCTGACAGCTGGTCAGTCTCCCAAGTTCCTGGAAGAAAAGAACCTAATTTTCTGTAGGCTGAGAGGGCTCGGTGCCAAGAGACCCTGGTCAGTCACTTAAGACTCACTTGTGAAACTCTGAATCTTAGGAGGAGGGACGTTTGGACAAATTCCAAACTTCTGGACCCCCAGCCCAACTCAGCTTGTGAGTGACTAACTTGTGACTAACTTCACAAGAGGGGCAGATGGCTTACTTAAAAAAATTTTAAAAGGGGCGTCTGGGTGGCTCAGTCAGTTAAGCATCTGCCTTCGGCTCAGGTCATGATCCCAGGGTCCTGGGATCGAGTCCCACCTCGGACTCCCTGCTCAGCGGGGGTCCTGCTTCTCCCTCTGCCTGCCACTCTTCCTACTTGTACATTCTCTCTCTCTCTGACAAATAAATAAATAAATAAATAAGTAAAATCTTTTAAAAAAATTTAAAAGAAACTTAAAAAAAAATAAGGGCTCCTGGCTGGCTCAATTTGTAGAGCATGCGACTCTTGATCTTGGGGTTGTGAGCTCAAGCCCCACATTGGGCATTGGGTGTAGCATTTACTTAAAAAAAATACATAAATGTTAAAAAAGGGGGGGGCACGTAGGCTGCAGCCTCTGCAAGTGTTGACCAGGAGGAGCTTCTATGCTGATGTAAACATCGTGTCTCCATGGGGAAGGCCTACCCCACAGAGCCAGGATAGCAATGAGCCAGGCCTCTGGCCTTAAATGCAAGAGCAGGAGACAGCCCAGAATAGAAAGTCTGTGTTTGCTAGCTCTGCAGCTCCTCCCACACATGGCCGCAGGCTTGGATCAGCTGCCAGCAGCACTAACTTTCCAGACTCTAGTTTTGGTAACACAGGACTTTGTATCTAAAACCCAAAAAGGCTTTCTATTCAGGGGCAGAAATGACATGTTTTTGAATCTGAGAGTCACACACTAAAGCACAGTCACCTACAAACTTGGCCTTTCCTGCTTATCTTGTTTGAGTTGCTCTAGATCGAAAAATGTCAGCTCTCACTGATGAGAAACTAATATTCTTTGTGGCTAAGTAACAGCTCATTTTGAAATCCTGAAGTTGATAGTGCTGAAAATGAAAGATAAGCTTCTGGCAAGCTAGGGAGAGCATTGACGGAGGGTTGTGTTATGGCCTGGCGAGTCCTTTCCCACCTAAACGCTTAAAAGATTGTAATAAAATGTAACACTGAGAAAGAAGAAGAGTGCTTTAGTCCCACCTTGCCATTCAAAGTCCTTCTGGTAGGCAGATTTTATTGTCCTTTATCGTATTGATTACATGGTCTGCTCAAGTCTCTGATTGAGCAGACATTAGCTCCAGAATCAAAATTTTTTTTTTGTTGGTAGAAAAAGTCCTGTTTCGTGTAACCCCACATTTTGAAAAATGGTTTGACAACAGATTCCTCTCTTCCCTTACACCTTTCCAACCTTCCAGACAGAGTCCCACCCTCACCCCCAAAGAACACAAGCAAAGAACTATCAGCATAAATAATGTAATGTGAGCTCTCTAATATCATACACTAGTGGGCTTGGTGGTTCACAAAGGAGTATCAGGGCTGGGAGGCCAGGAGGTGGGGAGCATATGAAGACAGTAGCTGAGGGGCAGACTTCGTGCCTAGCCTACTGGTGTGACCTTTCTTGGTCAGCTAAGCTACCCTGGACAGGAAGGGCTGGGCCAGGCTAAGAACCCTCAGGTTTCTAGCCTTTCCCCCTGGGAAGGCTTCTTCCTTCATGGTCCTGCATGGGTGAGGAAGGCGTGGCGAGGTAAGAAGTGTCTAGCTGCCAGGTTGTGGTGCTACGAGCTGAGCATGGGGGCCACAGTCTAGTCTTTGCCTGGGGAGTGCCTTCAAGGACTGGAGCCTTCATGCAGTATCTTTAGACAGGTCGGGATGAGCGATCGGGCCTTGCCCTCGGGGGGCTGCCCTCCCTCTGTGGCATCCAGGAGCTGCTGCATGTAACAGGAGGTGCCAAGCAGCACATGGCCTGTGGTCCGCATGCTGAAGAGGACCCAACGGAGAAATTCCCTGGATGGAAGAAAAAGGCATCAGAGTCAGAACACAAAGAAAATCCTTCCCTGCATCCTCTAAATGTCTCCCCCTCCATAATTTCAGAAACCGTAGAGCGGTGTGTCAACAGGAATGGATGCTGCCCTCCTTCAGCAAATGGGAAAGGGTCTACGGGCATTGCCTGCCATTGTACTTTCCCTGAGGTGTCCATAACCTCGCTATTTTCTCATGCAAAGTTCAAGCTCATTTAATAAGACCTTTACTTTTTGTAAAAGTACTCCTTTGGGCCAGCCACAGTAATCTCCATACCATGGCGCTGTCCTTCATGACCTCTGTTCTAGATGCTGAGGCCTTGCCAAGTCATGTGTGGTCTAGTTAATTTTCAGGGTGCTGGGGGCGCCTGGGTGGCTCAGTCGTTAAGTGTCTGCCTTCAGCTCAGGTCATGATCCCGGGGTCCTGGGATCGAGCCCCGCATCGGGCTCCCTGCTCAGCGGGAAGCCTGCTTCTCCCTCTCCCACTCTCCCTGCTTGTGTTTCCTCTCTCGCTGTGTCTCTCTCTGTCAAATAAATAAAATCTTTAAAAAAAATTTTTTTCAGGGCACTGGACATGCCCTGTGTTGCAATGTACTGAGACTAGGACTTGAATCAGATAGGCCAGAGTTCTAATCGGGTCTTCTTGGCTGTGTGAAGCTTGACCAACTACTAGATTTCTGAGCTTCTGCTTTCCCATCTATCAAATAAGATCATTACCATTTTGATGGCTCACAGGGTTATGAGGTTGAAACAACATAAGGTCACTTCACTGGGAGCCTAATCGGTAGATGAGTAGGGCAAAATGTGGGGTCAAGAGTAGCTGGTGGAATGCTTGACTATTTTAACCAAGTTCTTATCCAGATCTGTTTAAAAGAGATTAATGAGGGTCACTAGGGGTATCTAGTTCTGGGGGAGGGGGCGGTCAGGGAGGGGAAAACAAAAAGAAAATAAAGACTTTCTGGCTGGTATTGAAACTTTCAAACTATTAACCTTTATTCAATAAATGAACTTATGGTTGAGGTACAGGGAGGCAGGAACATAATTAGAACTATAAACATCTACACATGAAAATTCTTTAAAATTTTATTTATTTTTTAAAAGATTTATTTCTTTATTTTAGAGAGAAAGAGGTGGGGGGAGAGAGAGCATGAGTGGGAGAAGGGGCAGAGGGAGAGGGAGAGAGAGAATCTCCAGCAGACACCCGGCTGAGTGCAGAACCCAATGAGGGGCTTGATCTCACGAACCTGAGATCATGACCTGAGCTGAAACCAAGAGTTGGATACTCAACCAACTGAGCCACTCAGGCACCCCTTCTTTAAAATTTTAGAGACTATACTTGAAAAGTATACCCATTTCTCAAATCACACAACTGAGGCTTAAAACCAGTGGTCCAGCCATAAATAGGAATGAAATTCTGACACTCGCTACAACATGGATGAACCTTGAAAACATTATGCTCAGTGACATAAACCAGTCACAAAAGGACAAGTATTGTATAAGATACCTAGAACAGGCAAATTAACAGAGAAAGAAAGTAGCACATAGGTTACCAGGGGCTGGAAGAAGGGGGAGTGGAAAGTGAGTGTTTAATGGGGACAGAGTTTCAGTTTGAGATGATGAAAAAGTTCTGGAAATTGATAGTGGTAACTGTTGCACAACATTGTGAATGTGCTTCAGGCCACTGAATTGTACACTTTAAAATGGTTAAAATGGTAAATTTTATGTGTGTTTTACTACAACAGCAACAACAGTAATAGTAAAACTAGCTGACGCCACGACGTCACCACACCTACTCCGGCTTGCTGGGTTTTTGATACCAACACGTCTACTGGGTTTAGGTCTGAGAGTCGTACTTCCCCGAAATGCACTGAGTTTCAAGGCTGAAGCTTCTTGCTCTAGATTTTGAAATTTGAAAACTATCGGCAGGGCACCTGGGTGGCTCAGTTGGTTAAGCGACTGCCTTCTCGGCTCAGGTCATGATCCTGGAGTCCCAGAATCGAGTCCCGCATCGGGCTCCCTGCTCAGCGGGGAGTCTGCTTCGCCCTCTGACCCTCCCCCATTTCATGCTCTCTCTCAAATAAATAAATAAAATCTTTAAAAAAAAAAAAAAAGAAAACTACCGGCAGCAAGCCCAGATCAAGATGGGACATGATAAAGTATAGGAGGAATATGGGACTTCTAGCCACAGAACGAGGCACAAGGCTGTCATTTGGATGTCATCTCTGGCAAACAGAACCACACACCTCAGGTCCCTCATCTCCAGACTGGCTATGCCCAGAAGAAACTCAGAAAGCCAAGAAGGGGCTGGCGCCTGGGTGGCTCAGTCAGTTAAGCGTCTGCCTTTGGATCAGGTCCCGCATTGGGCTCCTTGCTCAATGGGGAGCCTGCTTCTCCCTCTGCCTGCCGCTCCCCCTGCTTGTGCTCTCTCTCTAATAAACAAATAAAATATTAAAACACATACACACACACACACACACACAACTGATTAAAAAAAAGAAGAAGAAAAAGAAAGCCAAGAAGGTTTGGTATACTCTAGCTACATATGTTCTGGCAGAACACTGGGGACCCTGGGCAGGATTTCTCAGAAGGCCTCTAAGAACAAGGATCAGATCTTCATTCATTCTACAATGATTTGAATTCCTGCTATGTGCCAGCATTCATCAAGGTACTGGAGGGTTTGTGCAGCTTGTTCTGACGTCTTGTTTATCTCTGGATCTTTAGCTTACATCATAGGGCCAGGCACACAGTGGGTGCTCAGTAGATGCTAAATGAAGCAATTGGGGAGGAGTAGAATCTGTCAGAAGAAACTGGCAAGAGGCCGTGCCCTGCTACTCCCTAGCTTTGTGGCTTTGGAATAGCTGGATGCCTCTGCCTCAGTGGCTGCATCCACCTGATAGGGGAAGAATTCACTAGAGCACTAGTGGAGCGGCTGAAATTGGGAAACATCACCCTAATGGTCCTTGTCTTATCATTTAACATATTCTCATGCTTCCTGTGTTACTTGATTACACTTTCAAAAGTAAAGTAAAAAGTTTAAAAGAAGTTCATTAGATAATACAGATGACTATTGTCCACAGACATGCAAATTAATTCCCTCTGTAGAAGGACAGTTATTTCATCCCTCCCACCCACATGGAAATATCCAATTTCGTATCTATGAATTTATCCCATTCTTTTTTCTTTTAAGATTTATTTATTTTTGAAGGAGGAGGGAGGGCAGAAGCAGAGGGAGAGAGAAAATCCCAAGCAGATTCCCCAGGCAGAGGGCAGAGCTCGACCTGGGGCTCGATCCCATCACCCTGAGATCATGACCTGAGCCGAAACCAAGAGTTGGCCCCTCAACCGACTGAGCCACCCAGGAGCCCCTTATCTCAGCATTCTTGATGGACCTATATGTATTGGTGGGTTTTTGAATTCTCTGAACTGATTGTAACTTCTTGCTGGTTCTCTCCTTAATTAATGAGTTCAATAAAATCTTTGATGTATGTTCACTTTTTAAAAATTGGTTAGAAGACTACTTAGGAAAACTTACTATTTTAGGTGAAAAAAATAGTTGTTGTAGTGGAAGGTAATTAGAAAAATAATATATCCCAGTTCTACCTGGAGGAGTATGTGTATCCCTTTGGCATATGCTAAAGCACTAATTCAGCCATAAAGTTCTAGACAAATGTTAGCTGTCATGCTTTGTCAGAATCAACACTAGTCCCAGGCCCTAGAAGGCTGAGGTCCATGTGAGCAGAGAGGGGCTCCCTCATTGTTGAATACCCACCCTATCCCCAGCTAATCCCAATTCACTCACTTCATGACGCGCTTGGCCCGGTAGCAGTGCAGGTCATAGGACAGGGAGTATGTGCCATACAGAGTGGCCTTCATATTCAGGCAACCAATGAAGTCCTGTGGGTTCATCTTGTATAGGTCAAAGGTTACACGAGCCACATCAATCTTGGCAGGCTTATGGGAGAGGGCAAGTTGGTACCCAGTACCCTGTATTAAGACAAGGCTGTGGTTGGCATCCTCCCAAAGACTTCTTCCAGGCTCCCAATGTTCTCCCCACTACATGGGTGGGAACTCACCAGTTCTGATGGGGGCTGCCATTTCTGTGCCTTCTGGAGGACCATGAACACTGTGTCATCTTCCAGGGCTTGGAAAAACTCTTCTGTCTCTACAGTTGTACCATCTTCCTCCAGCACCAGAAAGAAGGGCTTGTCTGCCAGCATCAGGGTGTCCCGGACCTGGAGAATAAGATCAGTGATGCTTCTGCCATCCCCATGCAGACACAGAGCATGAGGAAGACCCATATTACATCATCTCAGCTGCCAGGGAAAGAACAAGTGGATAAGGATCTATGGGAAATGGGACTGGAACCCAGGCTCTTGCTGTGGGATCACCATCCAAAGATTCTATATTATGGTCCTTCTTGGTACCTGGATTCATGGTTATGTTCTAGAACAGTGCTGTCCAATAAAAATATAATGGGAGTCACATATGTAATTTTTATTGAGATACAATTCACATACCATAAAATTCACCCTTTTGAAGTATACAATTCCGTGTTTTTTAGTACATGCACAAAGTTGTACAACCATCACAATTATTTGATTTCAGAACATTTTCTTTATCCTAAAAGAAACCCATTATCCATTAGCACTCATTTCCCATCCCCCAACCCATGGCAACCTCTACTGGTTGTCTCTATGGATTTGCCTATTCTGGACATTTCATATAAATGGAATCATACAATATGTGGTCTTTTTAGACTGACTTCTTTTCCTCAGTATGTTTTCAAGTTTCCTCTATGTTGTAACATGATTCCTTTTATGGCTGAATAATATTCACATTTTTAAAAAAGATTTCATTTATTTATTTGAGAGAGAGTGAATGAGCACAAGCAGGAGGAGTGGCAGGCAGAGGGAAAAGCAGGCTCCCTGCTGAGCTGGGAGGCCGACGTGGGGCTGGATCCCAGGACCCTGGGATCATGACCTGAGCAGAAGGAAGACACTTAACCACCTGAGCCACCCAGGTGCCCCAATATATCACTTTTTAAATCCATTCATCAGTTGCTATAGACATTTGGGTTGTTTCCATTTTTGTAGTATTATGAATACTGCTGTTAGGAGTATTCATGTACAAGTTTGTGAGTGAACATATGTTTTCAGTTTTCCTGGGTATATACCTAGGAGTGAAAATACTGAGTCACACAATTAACTGTATGTTTCACTCTTTGAGGAACTACAATACTGTTTTCCAAAGCAGCTGCCTCATTTTATATTCCCATTAGCAATGGATGAAGATTCCAATTTCTTCACATCCTCATCAACACTTGTTATTGTCTGCCTTTTATTTTAGCCATTCTAGTCGGTATGAAGTAGTTTTTTTTTAAGATTTTA
The DNA here is from genome assembly GCF_964656455.1 of Halichoerus grypus. Lineage (NCBI taxonomy): Eukaryota > Metazoa > Chordata > Mammalia > Carnivora > Phocidae > Halichoerus > Halichoerus grypus. The sequence goes on along the minus strand of NC_135712.1, from coordinate 166,361,245 downwards.
TTTATTTGAGAGAGAGAGACAGAGAGCGAGCATGAGGGGGGGAGGGTCAGGAGGGTCGGGAGAGTCAGAGGGAGAAGCAGACTCCCTGCCGAGCAGGGAGCCCGATGCGGGACTCGATCCAGGGACTCCAGGATCATGACCTGAGCCGAAGGCAGTCGCTTAACCAACTGAGCCACCCAGGTGCCCCGGTATGAAGTAGTTTTGATTTGAATTTCCCTAATGACTAATGATGTTGAACATCTTTTCATATGTTATTAGCCATTTATATATTTTCCTTAGAGAAATGTCTATTTCAATTCTTCACCCATTTTTATTTATTTATTTATTTTTAAAGATTTTATTTATTTATTTGTCAGAGAGAGAAAGAGAGAGAGAGAGGGAGCACAAGCAGGGAGAGAGGCAGGCAGAAGCAGGCTCCTTGCCAAGCAAGGAGTCTGATGTGGACTCGATCCCAGGACCTTGGGATCATGACCTGAGCTGAAGGAAGATGCCCAACCAACTGAGCCACCCAGGTGTCCCTCTTTACCCATCTTTAATTGAGTTCTGTTTTTATTGTTGAGTTATAAGAGTTCTGTATATATTCTTGATATTAGACCCTTATCATATATGAGATTTGCAAATATTTTCTCCCATTCTGTAGGTTGTCATTTAATTTTTTTGATAACATACACAGAAGTGTTTAATGTTGCTGAAGTTTGATTTTTTTCCCCTCTGATTGCTTGTGTTTTGATGCCATATCAAAGAAACCAAAGTCATGAAGACTTATATCTATGTTTACTTCTAAGAGTTTGGTAGTTTGAGCTCTACATTTAGTTCTTTGATCCATTTTGACTTAATTTTGTTCATGGTGTGAGGTAGGGATGCAACTTTGCTATTTTGCATATGGATATTCCATTGTCCCAGCACCAATTATTGAAAAGACTATTCTTTCTCCTGTCAAAAATCAATTGACCATAGATACACGGGCTTCCTTCTGGACTTTCAATTCTATTCTATTGATTTGTATGTATTATGTGCTGAATTGTATACCTCCCAAACTCACATATTGAAGTCCTAAGCCCCAGGATCTCAGAATCTGACTATATTTGGAGATAGGGTCTTTAAAGAGGTAATTAAATTAAAGTGATATCATTAAGATGGGCCTTAATCCAATATTACTGGTGTCCTTATAAGAAGGGGAGATTAGAGACCAAGAAACATACCCAGAGGGAAGACCATGTACACGTGAAGACAGCCACCTGCAAGTCAAGGAGAGAGGTCTCGGAAGAAACCAACCCTGACAGCACCTTGATCTCAGACTTCCATCCTCCAGATTTGAGAGAACATAAATTTCTGTTGTTTAAGTATTAGTCTGTGGTACTTTGTTATGGAAGCCCTAGTAAACTAATAGAGTGTGTCTGTCTTTCTTTACGTCAATACCACAGAGTTGATTACTGTAGCTTTGTATTAAGTTTTGGAATCAGGAAGTGTAAGTCTTCCAACTTTGTCTTTTTCCAAGATTGTTTTAGCTATTTTTGGCCCATTATATTTCTATATAAATTTTAGCATCAGCTTGTCAATATCTACAAAAAGAGTAGCTGGAAGTTTGATGGGGATTGCATTGAATCTACAGATCAAGTTGGGGAGTATTGCCATCTTAACAACATTAAGTCTTTCAATCCTTGAGCACATTTGTCTGTCTGTTATTTAGGTCTTCTTTAAGTCTTCCTTCAATCTAATTTATTTTACCAATGTTAATTTTCAATCTAGAAGTCATATATTTTTGTTAAAGTTATTCTTAAACATTCTATTCTTATTGATGCTATTATGCTATTATCACTAATTTTTTTTTTAAGGTAGGCTCCACAGCCAGCATGGAGCCCAACACAGGGCCTGAACTCACGACCCTGAGATCAAGACCTGAGTTGAGATCAAGAGTCGGACACTTAACCGATTAAGTAACCACTCAGGTGCCCCCTCATTTTCTTAATTTTATTTTCAGATTATTTATTGCCAGTGTATAGAAATACAATTGATTTTTGTATATTGATCTTATATCTTCCAACCTTATATCATGCAACCTTGCTGAACTCATTAGTAGTTCTTATTGTGTGTGTGTGTGTGTGTGTGTGTGTGTGTGTGTTCTATAGGGTTTTCTAGCTGCAAATAGGAATAGTTTTACCTCTTCCTTTTCAATCAGGGTGCCTTTTATTTTATTTTCTTGCCTAATTAGCCTGGCTAGAACCTCCAGCACCATGTTGTATAGAAGTGGCAAGAAAGATATCCTTATCTCATTCTTGATCTTAAGTGGAAAGTTTTCAGAATTTCCCATTAAGTATGTTGTTAGCTGTGAGTTTTTCATAGATGCTCTGTATCACACATATGTAATTTTAAATTTTCTAATAGCTGCATGATACTTGTAATATATTTAATTCCATCTAAAATACAATTTCAACATAAAATCAGGATAAAAATTTATGATTTTACATTTTTTTATATTAAGTCTTCAAAATCCTGTATGTAAATTATACTTAAGCACATCTCAGTTTTAACTAGCCTCATTTCAAGAGTTCAGTAACCACATGTAACTAGTAACTACTGCATTGGATAGTGTAACTCTAGAGTTAAAGAGACCTGGGTTTGAATTCTAGCTCCCTTACATTATTATTCTGAATTTAGGAAAGTTATCTCATGAATCTGAACTCATTTCATCATTCAAAAAGTTGAGGCAAGTATAGTCTTAGAGTCTTCACAATGGTTAAATGCAAAAGTGTATGAGATGACAGCCTGGGTTTAAATCCCAGTGAATGAACCTGGCTTCTGCTTCTAGAAAATGAAAATAGTAGTAACTACCTCAGGGTTATGATTACAAGAAATGCTATAAGTTACCTAGAAGAGTACATCATCCATAATATGCATTTACTAAATTAACACTGTACTGATTAAAATGGAAGGAGACCCATGACCCATTCATGCTAGAGAATGAAAAATCAGGCAGCATACTACATAACCTCATTTAAGTAAGTGATAATATAAGGATAGACTATTTAGGACATTCACAACCACATCATTAGCTATCTTGGGATCATAGAATTCTCACTTTACTTTTCTTGCTTGGATTCACTAGAGAGCATGTGTTTCTGCTTAAAATCCTTCAGTAAAGTTCTGGGATCAGCAACACACCAATAGCAATGAACACACCTAACTCCCAGATCTTGGTTTCTGAATACCATTCTCCCCTAAAATGAAGCAGATTTCCTTAGGAAAAATGGCCAATTAAAGGGCTGGGGCAGGTAAAGTACAAGATGAGCTTGCAATACCTCGTTGTGATTGAAAGTCAGAAAGCACTGAAGAATGATAGGGACATGGGAAAAGGACAGTAGTTGGGCTGAAGGGAGTCCCACTGGCTAAATCTTGGACCATTTGAGCATCAATAAATAATCTGTTACCATCCTCATATCCCATTAAAATAGGAATATTTGAATCCCTTCTGATATAAGTAAATGAGGAAATTGAAAGTTGGATGCAGAATGAGATGTATATTTAATACAAAGTACCTCTCTAGAAAATAATTAATACAAAGGGAAAAATAGTAACTTTACATAGGGAAGTCTGAATATACCTCCTTATTCAGATAATCAAAGTTAAACAGCAATGTGACAAATCAAAATCATATGCAATTTGGCAGTGACAACCTATTTTTATCATATTCCTGCCAGATATACAGGCTGAATGGAGGAAATAAGCAATTCCAAACTGAAGAACAGTAAACAAAACAAGAGGCTTATAATATTCAAAACAGTCAAGGCCATGAAAGTTCAGGAAAACTGATGAACTGTTCCAGATTGAAGGAGACTAAAGAGACAATTAAATAAAATACTCAATCCTGACCTGGATCCTTTTGCTATTAAGGACATTATTGGGATGATTAGTAACACTTGAATGAAGTCTCAGGATTAAATGGTAGTCATGTAACATTGGATGTTTCCCGATTTTGATGGTTGTAATTTCAATTATATAGGAGAATATTCTTGTTTGTAGAAAAGACACACTGAAGTATCCAAGAATAGAAGCATCAGGTTGGCAACCTCCTCTCAAGTGATTTAGGAAGTCTTGTATTGTTCTTACAACTTTTGTTAGTTTGAGATTCTTTCAAAATTAATTTTAAAAAAATCCTCCAAAGGTTTACTGTGGTCTTTTAAAATGAAACCCCTCTGTTCTTTGCCATGGCCAATAAGGGACTAATAATCTGGTCACTGCCAACCATATCAATTTGCCCTTTTTCCCTCACTCTCTCTGCTCCTTTCTTTATATTGCCAAACTTGGAAAAGCAGTCTACACAGGTTGATGTCCTCCCTGCTCGACAGGTGAGATTCACCTTTAACCTTTGTTCCATGCTGGAAAGATGGACCCTCACTGTTGTTCCTCCCTGCATCCTTTGGAGTTAGGACTCTAACTTGGGGTCCCCAAACTCAGTGGATAAGAATCTCCCGAAGAACCTGCTGAAAATGACAACTCCTGAACCTCACTCATGACCTAATCAGTCCCAGGGAGTGCAGTCTGGGAAGTCATGTGCAACAAGTCCATTTTGGTACAGGAGGTGGTCCTCAGACCTCAGGTGAAAAACACTAGCAAGTCTAGACTCAAGTGCAAAAGAGACCTTCTGATTCAGGGCATAAGAAATTGGTGTGTCCAGCCCCAAGCCTCACAAGAGGGGAAATGAGCTCTCACAAAGAAGAACAGACCTAATTCACAGAAACAGGGGAGGGACTCTGGAATAGAGGTTTAGGTCAGCTATGATTTCTATATGTTAAACTCTAGACTCTAGTAATCAGAAGCCTAATACAAATGTATGATCTGTGCCAGACAACTGGGCTTGCATAGGAGCAGGGAGCTTATTAGCTAACAAGCTAATGGGGCAGTGAGGCACAAGATTAATACGGAACCAGATTAGATGAGGCTGTAGGAGAGGCAGTGGGAGAGAGGGAGCATGGAAATGGGGAAGTGTGTCATTCTTGCCTGCTGTTAACTGCTATCCACAAGAGCCGTGTATCTTTGGTTTCCTGCTCTGGAAGCTTACCTGGTCAATAGTTTGAAGAAAATCTTCCACAGCAATTAACAAAGCCTTCCATGGAAAGCCAGTGTAGGAGATGGATTGAAGACCTGCACTGGCTGAAGGGAGAAGATGGGGAAGAGAATCTCTATAATCTCGCCTATTTCCCCAACTTCCAGGTGTGTGTACAATGGAAAAGGGAACCTAAGGGTCCTCCCAATAAGAAAAATATACTCTGAGAATACCACTGGCCTACTGTTAGTATAGGATGACAATATACTGCCTCCCCCTGTCACTAATCCATTGAACAGCACTCCAGGCAGGCACTATCAACTCATTCGGGCTGGCATCAGAAAGGAAATCTTCTCACCATCCAACTCATGCGCTCCATCCCAGCTGAACTCCCAGCTCATGACCCAGAGGACAGAGGTAGCTGGCAGGGCCAGCTCTCAGCCACGGTCCCAGGGGTTGGGCTGTGCTGAGGGCAGTCCTGACCCTCACCTTGTGCTGGAGGTCCTTGAGACTGTGCGCCATGATTCCCTTCCGCACACTCCGGTCAGCAGTGCTTACTCTGCAGGGCCGGGCCTTGGGGGCCTCCGGGCCGGACTCGGACAATAGCTCCTGGGTCACCCCTGAGGTGCTCACGGCCACATGCCTGGGGACAATTTGGAGCATTAGAATGAGCTGTCTGCTGCCTCCTAGCCCTTACCCCACTGCAAGAAACTGACTCCCCTACCCCTGTAGGTTGAGCTCATCATATTTCTCCTCCTCTACCACCCACCAGGCCTGCTCTAAGTCTTACTAGTCTTACTCAAAGGCTGCTAGATCAGTACATCTCAAACTTTAGTGAACATATATGTCCTCTAGGGATCTGAATCTGATTCAGTAGGTCTGGGTGGAGTCTGGGATTCCAAATGTCTAATAAGTTTTTTTTTTTAAGATTTTATTTATTTATTTGACAGAGAGAGACACAGCAAGAGAGGGAACACAAACAGGGGGAGGGGGAGAGGGAGAAGCAGTCTCCCGCTGAGCAGGGAGCCCAATGTGGGGCTCGATCCCAGGACCCTGGGATCATGACCTGAGCCGAAGGCAGATGCTTAACGACTGAGCCACCCAAGTGCCCCTCAAATGTCTAATAAGTTTTGAAGTAGCATTGACGCTGCCTTTTGGCACTGATCATGATGAGTAGGGGACACATCCCACATTCCCCCAGTACCACTTTCCTCTCTTGGCCTCTCTCTTCCCACCTGTAAAGTGAAATGAAGTGGCGAAGGGGCCTGGGTTTTTGAGTCAGACCCAAGCCTGAATCCTGGCTCCACTACCCATTTGCTAGGAGATTGAGAGCACCCACTCTGTACCTCAGTGCCCCCATCTATTAATTTGGTATAATAATCCCCACTTCCCAAAGTTGTGATCAGGTTTAAATGAGATCCAGAACGTGGGTGCCTGGGTGGCTCAGTTGGTTAAAGTGTTCTGACTCTTGATTTCAGCTCAGGTCATGATCTCAGGGCCGTGAGATTGAGCCCTGCTTTGGGCTCTGCGCTGAGTGTGGAGCCTGCTTAAGATTCTCTCTCCCTCTCTCTGCCGCCCCCCCACCCCCGCCGCTCAAGCACTCTGCTCTTTCTCTCTCTAATTAAAAAAAAAAAAAAAAAAAGTGCAAAATCTTGGGTCTCACTCCAGACCTACTAAATCAACATCTGCATTTAACAAGATGCCCAGGTGACTTATGAGGCCATTGAAGTTTGAAAAGGTCTGCCTTACAGCTCACAAGTAGCTCTCCTTTGCTTCCACCCTTGGCTCTCCTCACCTGGACAAGGACTTGGGGTAGAGAAGGCTAAGGGACTTCATGGCATATTCCATCCTTGTCACCTGGATAGTGTTGGACCTGGGAAGGAAGCAGAAAGCTAGTTAGGGTAGGAATAGAAGGCTCCCTCTCACTCATCATTTGACATAGTGCAAATGTGTCATTCCCCACCCCCCACCCCCCGCCCAATCCAGCTAAACTCCACTCTGGTCTCTCCTCTCAACTCCCACACACACCTTTCCAGCCCTTCTCCGGTCCAATCCCACACATGCCAACTGGGACCAAGCTGGAAACCCCCTCAGGGCCCACGCTCAGCCTCACTCAGCAGCTGCTCCTCCCTCCCCAGGACTACTCACTCCATGTTTCTCTGACTCTGGCTCTGGTCACACTGATCAGGGATCCCCAGTTAGGGCTGAAGAGGCCCTGCCTGGTTGGGTCCCGTCCCTGGGGGCAGAGTCCATTTTATGCTGGCAGGAAGTGAGTCACATCACCCCCCCTCTTCTGGAGACTGTTTCCTTACCTATAACCCAGAGACCTCAAAGGCCAGGCTCACACAGGCTCTCTCCTGTGTCCTTAAGCAATCCGGACCCCTTCTGAGGCTTCCCACTGGCCGAAGGGACTCTGATGATGGATGTTGGAGATGTTCTATATCTTTTCTCCCCAGTACCAGAACTGCTAGGCTTCATTGGCTACTGAGCACTTGAAATGTGGTTAGTACAACTGAGGAGCTGCATTTTTAACTTTGTTTAATGTTAGCTAATTTAAATTGAAATAGCCACTGTGGCTTCTGGCTACTGGCAACCATCCTGAACGCAGAGATAGCTGATACCTGGGCGCACCTGCCGCTTCCTCTCCTTGAACCTCTCTGCGTCAGCTTTCGCATGCTCCAAGCCTTCGCGCTGGCAGCTCTCTCCGCCTGCAGCGTCCTCTTCCAGCTCAGGGCTAAACATATGCAGCCTTGAAGCCCCAATTTCACTATTTTCCACTCTTTGGAAAGCCTTTTATTATTTTATTTTATTTTATTTATTTATTTATTTACTGATGAGAAAAGTTTTACACGGACCGGACAAGAACACTATAAACGAAGGAAGCAGAGGCTCTGGAAAGCCTTTTTAGATGGCTCCCACAGTTCCCCCTTCGTCTTGCCCTTCCTACTTCCAAGCCAAGCGTGCCCCAGTGTCTGTTTCTGCCTTAGCCCCACCAATCCTTGGGTGCCTCGCCCTGAGATGTTCTCTCTATTCCCAGTACAGAGAGGGCCTGGCACAAGGCAGGGAGCTCAGGGAGTGGTCATGGAACAAGGAACCCCCTTCCCAGTTGGGTAAAATCACTCTTCCCTTCTAACAATTTGGGGAATTTCCTAGGCCAGCCTATCTGTGAGCTCCCCCACTTAGCACTACCCAAGTCCGCTTGTCTCAGCCTCACTCTTCACTCCCCATGCCAAGCCCACCTCACCTGCTCTCCAGGAGCCCCCTCCCCCCAAATCCCAAAACAAAACACTTACCTCCCCCCCACAGCCTCCAGTAAGATAACTCCAGTAAGATACTGCCCAGCACAGCCCAGCCCTCCCTCCATTTTATTTCCAGCGCCCAGGGAAGCCCCTCCCCTGGCCTCCAGCCCCAGCTGGGGTAAAGAGCATGGGGAGTGAGTGTGTGTAGCTCTCACCCTTGGGACTTCAGGCCAGCCTAACTTCCAGAAAAGGCCCGAAAGGAGGGGAAGAGGCAAGTTTCGAAAGCTTTGGGACAGGGTATGGCTCAGGACGTGATATCAGGCACAGAGGGCACAGAAAACAGGCACAATGTGGGTTGTGGTCCCAGCTGCATTAGAGTTCACTGAGTGTAGACAAGCTGCCTCCACTTCTGTGAGCCCCAGTTTCTCTCACCTGTATAACAGCGACAATGATTCCCGTGTTAGGGGATTGAGGTGAGGACTTGTGATAATAAAAGTAAAGGGCGTTACAACAGAGATAATTCATAGGTAGAAGTGAATATGAGTGTGATGATATAGTTATTTAATAATAGTAGAGACTAAGGCTAGCTGAAATGTGCAGTGGTTAATAGTGTAAGGTCTTCCCCTTGACCCAGCAATCCTGCGCCTGCATACATTATCCAAGAGAAATGAAAACATATGTCCACACCAAAACATATACACAAATATTCATAGTGTTATTCACAATAGCTAAAAGACAGAAACAACTCAAATGTTCATCAATTGATGAATGGATTTTTTAAATGTGGCATATCCGTAAGTGGAACATTATTTGTCAATAAAAGGATTACATGCTACTACATGGATAAACTTTGAAAACATGCAAAGTGAAAGAAGCCAGTCACAAAAGATCACATACATATTTATATGATTCCAGTTATATGAAATGTCCAGAACAGGCAAAACTATAAAGACAAAATAAATTAGTGGTTGCTTAGAGCTGGGGAAGGAGAAGGGATGGGGAATGATTCTAACAGGGAGTGATGGGGTTTCTTGTAGGAGAGACAAAAATGTTCTAATCAATTAATCTAATCACAGTCCATTTTGGCTACAGTTGTACAACACTGAAAATATACTAAAAACCATTGACTTGATCACTAGAGTGGGTGAATTGGGTGGTATATGAATTATATCTCCAGAAAGCTGTTATTTGTTTATTTCTACTTTTATAAGTGATCCATAAAGCTGTTAAAAAAAAAAAAAGAGTTTGGGCGCCTGGGTGGCTCAGTCAGTTGGGCGTCTGCCTTCGACTCAGGTCATGATCCTGGAGTTCCAGGATCAAGTCCCGCATCAAGCTCCCTGCTCAGCTGGGAGTCTGCTTCTCCCTCTGGCCTTCACCCTGCTCTCTCCCACTCTCTCTCTCAAATAAATAAATAAAATCTTAAAAAAAATAAAAATAAAAATAATTTTTAAAAAAGAGTTCAAGCTCATCTTTTTTTAGCTTAAGGTGTTTCATCCTGAGTATCATCACCTAGAGAGCTTGTTAAAATTCATATTGCTGGGCTCCACCCCAGAGTTTCTGACTCAGTATGACTGGGGTGGAGCCTAAGAAACCACTTCTAAGAGGTTCCTAGGTGATCCTAAAGGTGTGACTGCCAAGAACCCCACTCTGAGGGCCAGAGGTCTAGCGTTGGCTGTGTGACGTAACTCTTCTAAACTTCAGTTGAATCTGACAAATAGGGATTAAAAATAGCTCCTACCCCATTGGGTTGTCATGAAGGTTGAATGAGATAATCATGAAATGTACCTGCTGCAGAATTTAGTGCATCCTTTGGGCTCAGTAAATCACTATTGTTATTATTATTATTTTAAAGATTTATTTATTTGAGAGAGAGTGAGCATGCATGTGAGCAAGTGAGCGAGCAAGCGGAAAGTCAAAGGGAGAGGGAGAGAAGCAGACTCCCTGCTGAGTGTGGAGCTCGATCCCAGGAACCAGAGACCACAATCAGAACCGAAATCAGGAGTCGGACACCCAATCAAGCCACCCAGGTGCCCCTATTATTAATATCTAAACCCCTCCCTGGACAAGCTCCCAGATAGCCATCATTCATTCATTCAGCAAATATTTATTAGGCACTTACTATGTGCCGGCCTTCCCAGGGGCTGAGAATACAGCGGGAAAGAAGATAGCCTTGTCCCACACTTCAAGGAGCTGACATTCCTAGGGCAGAGGGGAACTCAGATCTTGTGCAAATATGCAAATAAACAAAAGGATTTCAGATAATGATGTTCTAGGAAAAAAAACAAACAAAGTGGTATGATAATAAATGGCTAGAGAGCTACATTGGCTTGTGGGTTCAGGCAAGGCCTCAAAGGAGGTGAGCTTTGAGCTAAATCCTACTGCTGAGAAGCCAATCTTTTGAAGTCCTGGGGAAACATTCAAGGCAAAGGAAACATCAGTGCAAAGGATCTGGGATAGGAATGAGCAGGGTTAGGAGACAGCAACACAAGTCATTAAACTTGAAGGCAGTCCAAGAGCCGGAAGAGAAGTACAAACAAATACTTCAGAAAAGAAGTTCTGGGGAACAGGTTGGACCCCTCCCTTGGACATTCATGCCTCAAACATTTATTGAACGTCTAACATGTGATTATGTGTCAATGGATGACTCAGAAGCAGTCAGGCCCTGGTGATGAACTCCCAAGGCATCATGGGAAGCAGACACAGATTTAAAAAAAGATAACTGCAGGCTAAAGCCAAAGGTCATCTGCCTTGGGGCTCCATGAACCTGAGGGTTCTTCGCAGTACTTAGGAGAAGAGGATGGTTTTGAACCAGTTGGGATTTACTTATTCAACAAGCATTTTCTTGAGCATTTACACTATGCCAGGCACTATGGGCTGCTGGGGACACAGATGACTCAGTTCTTGTCCCTGTCTGGGGACCTTACATTCTAGTGGGAGAGGCAGATGTCTGAGCATGGTTCTCAAACCTTAAAGTGCCTAGAAATCATTTGAGATACCTCGGAGCGGAGAAGGACTTTAGCTATGACTCAAAGTTGAGAAGCCATAAAAGAAAAGATTATGCATTCAACTATATTTAAAAAGTATTCTGGGGGCACCTGGGTGGCTCAATCGGTTAAGCGTCTGAGTCTGGATCGCAGCTTGAGTCTTGATCTCAGGGTTGTGAGTTCAAGCCCCTCACTGGGCTCCACACTGGGCATGGAGCCTAGTTTTAAAAAAAAAATGTATTCTGCATGTTCAACTTGTCATACCTGAGCAGAGTTAAATGACATACAAAAAGAAAGCTATATTGCACCTAAAATAGGCAAGATGCTGATCTTCTCTCTCTCTCTTTCTTCTCCTCTCTTCCTCTCTCCCTACCTCTCTCCCTCTCTCTGTCTCTATCTTTCTCTCCCTCTTCCTCATTCTGTTCTCCCTCCTCTATATATAAACTAAGATCAACAACACAGTAGAAAAATGGGCAAAGGATATGAACACAGTTCAGGGAAATGAAATACAAGTGATCCTTAAACATATGAAAAGACATTTAATCCCACTTATAGAAATAAAAAAAAGAAATAGAAATACAACATAAAACTACGCAGAGATGTGATTCTTCACTCATCAGACTGGCAAATGTTGTTGGCAAAGCTGTGGGAAAGCAAGGAGTCAGATGCACCCACACATCGTTGGTGAGAATGTAATTGATCTAACCTCTGTGGAAGGCAATGTGTCCAGATCTAAAAAAGATTACGGACACCATATATTCTTTGACCCAGCAATACCACTTCTGGGATTCCAGACTATAGATCTACTTGCCCATGAATGAAATGATACGTATACAAGGTTATTAACTGAAGCTGTTTGTAATAGCAAAATATTGGAAATGATCCAAATGTCCTACAAGAGACATTTGGATCATTAGGTTAAATAAATTATCTTATATTCATATAATGGAATAACCCTAGGAAGCAAAAAAAGAAAAAAAAAAAAGTAAGGATGTTCTTTATGTACCGATCTGGGGAAAATCTCCAAGATATATTGTCACATGGAAACAAAAATCAAGGTCTTTAAGTGTGTATAATACAGTACCCTCTGTATTTAAGAAAGAGTAAAATAAGAATATAACTTTACATTTGCTTGTATGTGCTTAAAGAAACTCTGGAAATACATACAACTACACTAAAAAACCCACAAAGTGTTTCCTTGGTTGGGTGGAGTCGGGTGGACTGGGTTGAGACCTGGGAAGATGGGGAGCAGAGTTGAGAGGAGGAGTTTTCACTGCCTATACTTTTTTAAATTGGAGAAGTTTATTTTGATACAATTTGCTTTCACTGTAATCTTATATATTTTATTTTGTACATTCAAAAACTTCATTCTGGGGGCGCCTGGGTGGCTCAGTTGTTAAGCGTCTGCCTTCGGCTCAGGTCATGATCCCAGGGTCCTGGGATTGAGCCCCACATCGGGCTCCCTGCTCCACGGGAAGCCTGTTTCTCCCTCTCCCACTCCCCCTGCTTGTGTTCCTGCTCTCTCTGTGTCTCTCTCTGTCAAATAAATAAATAAAATCTTAAAAAACAAAACGAAACAAACTTCATTCTGAGAAGGGTTCCCCAGGCTGCCAAGGATGTCCATGGCACAAAAGCAGTTACAAATCTCTGCTCTAGGGGAGCCTGGGTGGCTCAGTCAGTATGGTATGTGACTCTTGATCTTGGGGTTGTGAGTTCAAACCCCATGTTGGGCATGGAGCCTACTTAAACAAAACAAACAAAAACAAATTGCTGCTGTAAATGATCACACCTTTCCATTATTGCCCTTCCCTGTGACCATTTGCATTTTAAAATAACAGCTTTGGGGAGCCTGGGTGGCTCAGTCTGTTAAACATCTGCCTTCGGCTCAGGTCATGATCCCAGGGTCCTGGGATTGAGCCCCGCATCAGAATCCCTGCTTCTCCCTCTGCTCCTCACCCAGCTCATGCTTGCTCTCTCTCTCTTTCTCTCAAATAAATAAATAAAATCTTAAAAAAAAAATAACAGCTTTATTGAGATATAATTCCCATACGATTAAGTTCACCCTTTTAAGATATACAATTCAATGGTTTTTAGTATATTCACAAAGTTCTTCAATGATCATTACTATATAATTGTAGAATATTTTTATCACCCTCAAAAAGAAACTGTATACCTATTACAATGACTCCCTATTTCCTCCTGTCAACCACTACTCTACTTTTGGTCTTTATAGCTTTGTCTATTCTGGATATTTCATATAAATGGAATCATAAAATATGGGGTCCTTTATGACTAGCTTTTCACTTACCATAATATTACCCATGCAGTAATATGTATCCTTCTTCATTGCCAAATAATATTCCATTTATGGAGATGCTACTTTTTTTTATCCATTCATCAGTTGATGAATATAGGGTTGTTTCCACTTTTTGACTATTATAATTAATGCTGCTATGAACATTTGTGTACAAATTTTTTTTAAAGATTTTATTTATTTATTTGTCAGAGAGGGAAAGAGAGCACAAGCAGGGGGAACGGCAGGCAGAGGGAGAAGCAGGCTCCCCACTGAGCAGTGAGCCTGATGCAGGCTCTTTTCATGGTGCTGAACGTCTTTTCATGTGCTCATTGTGCATAAATTTATTATATTATTTGATTTCTAAACCACATAAATGCATTACCTAGTCAACATTTTAGATTAAAAATAAAGAGTCTCAGGCCCAACGCTGAAGAATGATCTATTTGGGTAAGGGTAAGGCCCAGAAATATATGTGGCTTTTTTTTTAAGATTTTTATTTATTTATTTGACAGAGAGACACAGTGAGAGAGGGAACACAAGCAGGGGGAGTGGGAGAGGGAGAAGCAGGCTTCCCGCTGAGCAGGGAGCCCGATGCGGCATCGATCCCAGGACCCTGGGATCACGACCTGAGCAGAAAACAGATGCTCAGCCAAGTGAGCCACCCAGGTGCCCCATGTGGGTTTTTTTTAAAAGATTTATTTATTTATTTGAGAGAGAGAGAGAGAGAGAGTGCATGCACAAGTGAGGGGAGGGCCAGAGGGAAAGGGAGAGAGAATCCTCGAGCAGACTCCCCACTGAGTGCAGAGTCCCACATGGGGCTCGATCCCAGGACCCTGAGACCATGACCTGAGCCAAAATCAAGAGCCAGCCGCTTAACTGACTGAGTCACCTAAGTACCCTCAGATATATATGCTTTTATTTTTATTTATTTTTTAAACAATAATTTATTGCTCTTTCTTTCCAAAGTTTTGTGAATTTACAAAGAAAAAAAAAAGGATCAGAGTTTACAGACTGCTCGGTTCAGGCTAAGAATGCCGAGAGGTGAAAGCCTGGACCACCGTGGCCACTGGGTGTTCACCAGCAGATGTGCATGGACATCTGCAACAAGCTCCCCCAGATTTGTTTACCGCCTTTAGAGATGTTGCGTTCCTTACACACTATGTCTCAGGACATATGTGGGTCATTAGTCAAGTCACTGGAACAGTACAGAGGTTTTTTGGGTTTGGTTTTGTTTTTTGGCCCTCCAGCTATAAAATGAAATTTTCAGTTCATTTCTGAAAAATAAATTGGTCAATAAATTCATTTTGTTCTGCTTCTACTTTACACAAAGCTTCCTATTCAACCTGATACCTTTCAAGCTGCATTTTCTTTTCTGCTATCAGTGCTTGCAGTTGCTGCTCTCGGGCTTCTCTCTGTTTTGCTATAGATTTGGGCAAGTTCTGAGCACCAATGGTCTTCATCTTCTCATTTTTTGCTTCTTTTGCAAGTTGGTCAACAAGCTCAAGTAAACCAGCAACTATTTTCTGAAACTGGCCAATTTTTCCCACAGAGTCCTTGTACTCGTCCTTGAGTTCTGTTGTCTGCTGGATAACCTCAGGGTCCAACATGTGCAGCTTGTCCAGCTCATCAAAGTGCAGCCCCGCTTCACCGAGGATGTCCTTGGCCATAGCTGCCAATCCCATGTGGCAGCGGGCTACCGCGCCGGCTGAATCCGGCAGCAGCTTCTCTCCCGGGTCAGCCGCATCTTACCTCGCCCGCTGGCCTCAGCTGCTGCCACCGAAATATATGCCTCTAATAAGAATCCTGGGTGATTAAAAAAAAAAAAAATCCTGGGTGATTCTATCACAGATGGTCTTAAACCAGGCTTAACAAACACTGCAACTTACTGAGCAGGAGCCGTGGGAGCTGATGTCGGAGCAGGTGATTTTTGCTGGAGTAATAAGATGGATTCTAAAGGGTCAGCAGAATTTCCAGAGGGCAAGAAAAGATGTTCTAGAGAGTGTACGGGGAGGAGACAGATACAGGCTTACTTTATTTCACTGTGCTTCACTTTATTGAGCTCCGCAGATACTGCATTTTTCATAAATTGAAGGCTTGTGGCAGCCCTACATTGAGCAAGTCTATCGGTGCCATTTTTCCAGCAGCATTTGCTCACTTCATGTCTCAGTGTCACATTTTGGTAATTCTCGCAATATTTCGAATTTTTTCATTATTATTTTTTTATTATGGTGATCTGTGATCAGTGATCTTTGACGTTACTATTGTAATTGGCGGCACCATGAACCATGCCTATATAAGACAGAGAACTTCATTGACAAACGTGTGTGTTGTGATTGCCCACCAAATGGGCATTTCTCTCCCCATCTCCCTCCTTCTCCTCAGGCCTCCATATTTCCTAAGACTAAACAATATTGAAATTGGGCCAGTTAATAATCCTACAATGGCTTCTAAGTGTTCAAGTGAAAGGAGAATCACAAGTCTCCCACTTTATTTTTTTTTTCTTAAGATTTTATTTATCTATTTGAGAGAGAGAGAATGAGAGACAGAGAGCATGAGAGGGAGGAGGGTCAGAGGGAGAAGCAGACTCCCCGCTGAGCAGGGAGCCCGATGTGGGACTCGATCCCGGGACTCCAGGATCACGACCTGAGCCGAAGGCAGTTGCTTAACCAACTGAGCCACCCAGACGCCCACAAGTCTCCCACTTTAAATCAAAAGCTAAAAATGATTCAGCTTAGTGAGGAAGGCGCATTGAAAGTTGAGACAGACTGAAAACTAGGCCTCTTGCACCAAACAGCCAAATTGTGGGTACAAAGGAAAAGTTCTTGGAGGAAAGTAAAAGTGCTACTTCAGTGAATACAGGAATGATAAGAAAGTAAAACAGTCTTACTGCTGACATAGGGAAAGTTCTAGTAGTCTGGATAAAAGATCAGACCAGCCAGAACATTCCCTTAAGCCAAAGCCTAACCGAGAGCAAGGCCCTAACTCTCTTCAATTCTGTGAAGGTTGAAAGAGGTGAGCAAGCTACAGAAGAGAAATCTGAAGCTAGCAGAGGTGGTTCATGAGGGTTAAGGAATCTCTATAACATCAAAGTGCAAGATAAAGCAGCAAGTAGAAGCTGCAGCAAGCTATCCAGAAGATCTAGCTGAAATCATTAATGAAGGTGGCTACACTAAACAACAGATTTTCAGTGTAGATGAAACAGCCTTCTACTAGAAGAAGATACCATGTAGGACTTTCAGAGCTAGAGAGAAGTCAGTGCCTGGCTTCAAAGCTTCAAAGGACAAGCTGACTCTCTTGTTAGGGACTAATGCAGCTGGTGACTTGCAGTTGAAGCCAGTGCTCATTTGCCATTCCGGAAGTCCCAGGGCCCTTAAAAGTTATACTAAATCTACTCTGACTGTGGTCTATACATGGAAGAGTAAATCCTGGATGATAGCATGTCTGCTTATAATGTGGTTTACTGAATACTTTAAGCCCACTGTTGAGACCCACTGCTTAGAAAAAAAGATTCCTTTCAAAATGTTACTGCTCACTGACAATGCCCCTGGTCACCCAAGAGCTCTGCTAGAGGTGTATAATGAGATTAATGTTGTTTTCATGCCTGCTAACACAACATTCATTCTGCAGCCCTTGGATCAGGCAGTCATTTAGACTTTCACGTCTTATTATTTAAGAAATGCAATCTTCGTGGCATCTGGGTGGTTCAGTAGGGTAAGCATCCCCTTCGGTTCAGGTCGTGATCTCCAGGTCCTGGGATTGAGTTCTGCATCAGGCTCCCTGCTCAGCGGGGAGTCTGCTTGTCCCTCTCCCTCTGCCCCTCCCCCCACTTGTTCTCTCTCTCTCTCTCTCTCAAATAAAATCTTTTAAAAAAAAGAAAAGAAAAAAATTGTATATTTTTTAAGATTTTATTTATTTATTTGATAGAGATAGCACAGATAGGCAGAGCGGCAGGCAGAGGGAGAGGGAGAAGCAGGCTCCCCGCTGAGCAGGAAGCCCAACATGTCCCAGGACCCTGGGATCATGACCTGAGCCGAAGGCAGCCACTTAACCAACTGAGCCACCCAGGCACCCCATAATTTTCTTTTTTCTTTCATAGCCTTGACATTTTTATTTTTTAAATAAGCTCCACACCCAGCATGGAGCCCACCACGGGCTTGAACTCACCACCCTGAGATCAAGATCTGAGCAGATAACAAGAGACTGGGCTACCCAGGCACCCCCATAGCCTTGACATTTTTAAAAATACAGTCTAGTCCTTCAATTTATCTATCATTGCTTCATGATTAGATTCAGGTTAAATTAAGTATCTTTGGCAGAAATATCACAGAAGTGATGCTGTGTCTTCAGTGTAACAGGAGACAGATGTCAGTTTGTCTCGTTACTGATCAAGTTAACTTTGATTACTTCGTTAAGGGAGTGCACCCCAGGTTTCTCCACTGTAAAGTCACCATTTTCTCTTTGCAATGATTAAGTAATCCATGGGGAGATATTTTGAGGCTGTGTCAATCATGTGTCCTAATGAGAGTTACAGAACCCTTTTCAATATCACTTCCCCATCTGTGAAGTGGGGACAGCGGTGTCTTGAACTCATATTAGAGTTTAAGAAGGTGAAAGTGTGGGGTGCCTGGATGGCTCAGTCGTTAAGCGTATGCCTTCGGCTCAGGTCATGATCCCAGGGTCCTGGGATCGAGCCCGGCATCGGGCTCCCTGCTCAGCAGAAGCCTGTTTCTCCCTCTCCCACTCCCACTGCTTGTGTTCCTGCTCTCACTGCGTCTCTCTCTGTCAAATAAATAAATAAAATATTACAAAAAAAAAAAGAAGGTGAAAGTACTCAACAGTCTAAGTGATATGGTCCAGTCAGAGAGCAAAAAGATGCCATCCCTACGGATTAATTTCTTGGGACGGATTAATTTCTTGGGCACTCCAAACCGACAGAGGTAAGCCGGGCCGCGAGAGCGTGCACGTGCGCGTGCGCGAGGGCGTGACCACAGAGTCGGTCCTCCCGAGACAGAGAGGCCTGAGACAGAGAGGCCGGAAGTTGGCCTCACCGAATTGCGCGGCTGTTAGGGTGGCAAGCCGAGGCGGCGTTATCGGGGTGTGTAGGCAGCTCGGCACGGTCGTGGGTCGGCGTGAGGGGCTCTGGGGTTCTGGGCGGGGATAATGGCATCTCGGGCAGGCCCGCGAGCGGCCGGTACCGACGGCAGCGACTTTCAGCACCGGGAGCGCGTCGCCATGCACTACCAGATGAGGTATGAAGTGAGGCGAGGAGCACGGAGGCCTCTCCCCAGCCAGAGCCCGGAGGGCCTGGAAAGCGACACCGGCCTGGCCCCGGGGTCTTACCCACCCCAGCCGGCCCTCGCGCACCTCCTCCCGTGACGGCCCAGGCCCTGTCCCCAATTTTGGGAAGCCCCTTCGCTCCCATAAGCACCACCCGTGATCCGCCCTGTGCCTTGGGAGGGTCCAGTCCCTGCCTCCTAGGCTCTGGAGTCTTGAGCGATGCTGGCCTTGCTGTGACCTCGGAAACCCAATTTTTAATTGAAACCCACTTTCCTCATCTGTGAAGGGAAGAGCAATCCATTATTTAGGTTTTGGTGAAGAATTAGTGAGCTAGTAATTCGTGTAAAGGGTCTGCCCAATACATGGTAGCTGTTGTATTTCGGGCCATTTTGGGGAATGTGGACCATAAAGTCCAGCCTTTCCTCGCCTAAAATGAATTTTAGGAACACTCCCATGTAAGGGGTGTTTCAACTTCGTTATTCGTTCAACAAATATTTATTGAGTTGCTACCCATCAGGCATTGTGCTAGGCACTGAGGATATAATAGTAAGCAAAAACAGATCTGGTCTTTGTATGCATGTTATACCTTCAATAAAAAAAAGTTTCTTTAAAAAAGACAAAACTGGTCCCTGCCTTCATGGATCATGAAGTCTACAGGTGACTGGCTTTTCCCCCCTACCTTTCCACATTTTCTATAATGAATATTTTTAAAATAAAAATATTGAAAAAAAGATTTTCTTTCCTTAAATCCATCAAACTCTCCCAGAATGTTTTTCACATCTTTCCAGAGTTTTGAAGAATGACAAGCTCTTTGGATCTTCATTTCATTCTTATCCTTAGACCCCCACCTAAGAGGATATCACAACCCAAGCAAGTGTTTTGATGACTGTCCAGAGCAGAAACTGCCCTCGGGGGTGTGAAGAGAATACATTTAGGACCTGAGAGAATTAGAATAATGAGAGAAATATGTGTGCTTGCTTTGGCTATAAAATCTACTCTAGCTTGGGAAGTATGGGCAGCCTGAGTTGATTTCCTTGCTGCCAGTATCTCCTTCCTGTAGGCTATATTCTTAGGGTGCAATCAAAGTCATCTCTCTAAACACAGCACTGAGTTACTCTTTTGCCTTTAATCTGACTCACTCTTTGCAACTTCACATTCTGCTCTTCCCTTCCCACTACAAAGTATTCCTGCCACACCACCTGCTTTCCTGGAACACAATGCTTATGTCTTTTTGCCTGCATGCTCTTACCTCTGATAATTACCACCCACCCTTCAGAGCCTATCTCAAATATCCCTGTCCTCTAGATAGCCTTCTCAGACATCCCATCCTAAGCTGAACTGATTACTCCTTCCTGTGATATTCATATATCTGGCAACCTATATTTACTAGAGCTCTTCCAGTTCATTTTCTAATTATTTTTTCTTTTTATTTTTTCAAGTAGACTCCATGCTTAGCGTGGAGCCCAATGTGGGTCTTAAACTCACAACCCTGAGATCAAGACCTGAGCTGAGATCAAGAGTCAGATGCTTAACTGACTGAGCCACCCAGACACCCCTTATTTTTTCTTTTGTTCCTTGTCCCCAAGCATCCAGGCAGGGACTATATCTTACTCATGTTTGTAACCCAGTGTCCAGTATAGTTGCCTGGCATATAGCTGGTGGTCAGAAAATTTTGAATGAAAGGTACTTCTTTTGCTCTGCCCCACAGTGTGACCCTCAAGTATGAAATCAAGAAGCTGATCTACGTGCATCTGGTCATATGGCTGCTGCTGGTTGCCAAGATGAGCGTGGGACACCTGAGGCTATTGTCACATGATCAGGTGGCCATGCCCTATCAGTGGGAATACCCATATTTGCTGAGCATTGTGCCCTCTCTCTTGGGCCTCCTCTCCTTCCCTCGAAACAACATTAGCTACCTGGTGCTCTCCATGATCAGCATGGGGCTCTTTTCCATAGCTCCCCTCATTTATGGCAGCATGGAGATGTTCCCCGCTGCACAGCAGCTCTACCGCCATGGAAAGGCTTACCGCTTCCTCTTTGGTTTTTCTGCCGTCTCTGTCATGTACCTGGTGTTGGTGCTGGCGGTTCAAGTGCATGCCTGGCAGTTATACTACAGCAAGAAGCTCCTAGACTCTTGGTTCACCAGCACACAGGAGAAGAAGCGTAAATGAAGCCTGCCTGATGGACTATTCTGTGGGGCGAAGCCTGGGCCTCTTACTGAGCCTAGTGAGAAGGTAGAGGAGCTGTTCTGAAATTGTTGGTGATTTTGGCAGCTAGTGCAAACCAGGCCCACATTCTGGAAAGCTCCTGTTGCCACCAGCTGAGGTGGCAAAACTATATTTAATTTATTCCTGGTTGGCTGGAACTGGGTGATCAACAACTATAAAGCAAACTTCGACTGGTTGAAGTTGAGGCCCTTCAGGGCTTTTCTTTAAGACGGAGTCTCATCCTTGCCTCTTCTTGGTCATTCTCTCCGCTTCCATCCATTACCCCTTAGCCGTCAAGACTGAAAGAGATAGGGAATAAATCAAATTCTACTTCAATCTGTAGGTGGTGGGGCAGGAAACATTTGGGAGGCTCCCCCTGCAGGCTGTGGTCTCTACTGCAAAGCATTTTAATTAAAAAGAACTTCAATAAAATTACAACTGCCTTGTCAACCCTGTGCCTCGTGTTGGAATTTGATAAATTGTGAAAGGTATGTTGCCTGAGTGGCCGTAGACACAAGGAGGTAGGTAGAACTTTCCCAAGAAACCTGGAAGTAGCAGTAGAGAAGTGAACTGGGTGTAGGGAACCTAAGTCATAGTAGCAGCCTTGCGGCTGATTGACAGAAACTACCACGGGCCATACATTTAATCTCTCCACCTGTAAAATGGTCCATTCTCATTTACCCTGCTTGGGTTATGGGCTCTTCTAGGATATTCATGTTTATCATTCAGTGTTAACAAATTGTCATTTATGTGTCCAATAATATGGTATCCAAAAGAATTTTAAAGTATCCCTGCATGTAATCTGGGTGAAACATGATATACATGTGAAGCAACTAATAAACACAGTATCTAATGGCGTGGAGCAGATAAGTTAAAAATGGAAGTGGGAAAGAGATCTGTGAACTCAAGTCCCTTTTCACATCTAAAAGTCTGACACAGTAAATGTTTACTGCAGGAAAGATGCATGTCCCTTTGTTCTTGTCCACTTGACTTTATTGTCTCTGGATGATGTCCAGATCTCTAATTGCAGACCTCTGTCCTGTCCAGAGTTCTAGTCATTTTTGTTTATTTGTCTGTTTTTAGTCCTTTTATTCTATAAACATTAGGTATATACTCAGTCACTCTTAGATACTGGCAGTGCTTATACTGGAAAACCTCTTCCTCTACATGTCCTGACTGTCATCTCAAACTCCGTGTGTCCCAGACTTAACTCCTTGTCTTCTACCTCATACCCATACCTCTTCCTGCATCCCTGTGTGCAAGTGAGTATACCAAAAGCACAGTTCTAGATCATCATCAAATCTCTACTAGGTGCCATTGTTTTTTGAACAATCAAAATACCTTAATCTCTCAGACGTTTCCGAGGTGTGATTTCAGTGCACACCAGTCTTACATTGTTTCCCCATACTCTCACAGTCTCTCAGTCAATAGAACCTCATGAATCCCCATATCACTTTCAGGTTTTCCCAGTTTGTTTAAAAATTCCCCTTTTAGACCTTTATATGCCTTTATTACTTATCCTTCAAGATTCAGTTTATATGGTAATTCAGGAGCCTTCTGGTTGCTTCCATTCAAGGAGTAAGAGTTCTTTGAATCCGTGTGACATTTTTATTTTACCTCTTATTGACAGAATTATTTGTTGATATGTCTTTTTCTCACCCCTTGCTCGGTATCTGATGCATAGTGTGCACTCTATTGAATGAAGTAACTTGTCCTACTCTAGACTGAAGACAGGATGTATTGCACAGAGGAAAGAATTAGACTGAGGCAGGGGTAGAATTTGGAGAGCAAAGGAAAGCAGACGGAAATGTGTGAGTGATGGAATTATGTGCACCAGGCACAAATTGCTAATTTTCAAAGAATTGGGATGCAAATAATTTTTTTTAAGTTAAACTTTTCTTTGATTATTGGAGTGATACTTTACAGTCTTAGAATGCTTTTGAAGACCCATTATGGAAATTACTGTCAATGCAAAAAAAAAAAAGCCATTTGGTTTATTTTAGTTTTCTTCTTGTTGGGTTATTGGGATTCTGCTTTTCCAATCATTTTTTTCCTGCCTCATGGTTGTAGTATTCCCTGAAGCAAACAAGATCCCCTTTGAAAGAGATCTTGATTTAGTGGGAAGAGTGCTGTATTTGGACGGTGGAAGACGGGTTCGAGTACCAGCATACCTAATCATATGGCTAAAATCAACACTGCCTATTTCACAAGATTGTTTTGAAGATCAAATAAGGTGAAGTATTATGAAGGTGCTTTGTGAACTATGTAACACTATATAAATGTGAGGAATGGTTATTCCCTCATGTTTGCAGATTTAGACTATAGGTATTGGAGGGACTCTTAAAGAGCATCTAGTCCATGAGAAAGGCAGTGTGGCGTAGTGGAATGAATATAGCTTCTGATATTAGACTGACTTAGGTTGGAATTCTGCCTTTTGCCTTAAGCAAGATACTTGAGTCTCTGATTTTGATCTGACACACGGGGATCATAGTAGCTACTGAGATTGTGAGGATTAAATAATGTATATGAATAGTCGAGTACATAGCAGGTGCTGAGTAAATACCAAAATGCCTTCCCTTGATGAGCATTGTTAACTTTCCCCTTTCAGACTGGGAGTCCCTATCTCCTCTTAGGCATAATCTCTTGCCTTGGAATTCTGGAGGTTGATCCCTACTGGAGGAGCAGAAGTAAAGAAGGAACACTTCATCCACTCTTGGTTTACATTGGTCTAATGTGTTGGCCCTTCCTGCCTAAGGTGCCCTAACAGGCCCAGTTGCCCCAAGAGACTTTAAGAATCAGCTGTTACAGAAAGAGCCTAGAGATGCTGCTGCATGGTCTGACAAGAGTCCACGTAAGGGTAAGGCTCATGA
The DNA here is from genome assembly GCF_964656455.1 of Halichoerus grypus. Taxonomy (NCBI): domain Eukaryota; kingdom Metazoa; phylum Chordata; class Mammalia; order Carnivora; family Phocidae; genus Halichoerus; species Halichoerus grypus. The sequence goes on along the minus strand of NC_135712.1, from coordinate 166,337,328 downwards.
AAAACAGCTGTCCAGGGCCCCCACAGTGTGCTCTCTCTCTGAGCATGTGCAGGGGCCTGCCAAGACTTTCTGAGCTCCTGGCTTGGTCCCCAAGTAAAGGTTATTAGAGCATGAAGTCTGGGTTAGCTTGTTCAGACACAAACCACAGGTAAGATAGGCTTCGGCCATCTTCCAAAAAGACGGGGCCTCTGTGCTGCAGTTGGCTTTTATTACAGTTGGCTACCTTGAATTCCAGCCACAGATACTGCTCCCTTGTTGACTCTTGCCAAACAGTCCCTACTAGTCTGGGAGTCTGAACCATTAACTCACTATCATAAGACCTACTTTCCCTTTGTTCTTTTCAACTATTCCAAATTCTTCCTTCACGTCGTTAACCCTGCCAACTACATTGCACTGCTAAATCTAGTAATTCTGTGGACTCTAGGGCTCACAAACCCTCTGACTTCTCACAGATCTCCCTAAGCAGTATGTTCTGGCAGACACGGTGCTGAGTCCCAGATCTCCATTTTTGTGTTTGAACAAGTTACTTAATCTTCCTAGTGTTTTCCAGTCTGTAGAATGATTTAAAAAGACTGACCTCAAGGGTTGTAGTACTAATAAAATGAGATAAGTGGGCAAAGCATATGGCCTCCAGTCTGATAGTAAGAGTTTAGCAAATCTTGAACTGATTCCCTACTCTTTCCCAGATGTGCCTGAATTCGCCTGGAGAATTAATTACCCTAAATCTTTTTTTAGGCTCCACAATCAATAATCAATAGGCACAATCAATAGGCAAACCAGGAAGACAATAAATAAAGCACAAACCTTTTCTCTCTTCTTTCCCCCTTTCTTCCTCACCTTAATTCCTTTTCCTTTTCTATGCTCTCATTTTCTTCCCTTTCTATTCTTTTTTTCTTTTGTATGTGTGAATGTGGGACACTTTATTTCTTTTCTGCTTCTCCTACCATACCTTAGCCAGGGTCAGGAGCAATTAAGGAAATATTTTCACTGTGACAGATCAGAAAATACAAGAGGTCAAGAAAGAATTATTCTAGGGATGCCTGGGTGGCTCAGTTGGTTAAGTGTCTGCCTTCGGCTTGGGTCATGATCCCAGGGTCCTGGGATTGAGCCCCACATCTGGCTCCCTGCTCAGTGGGGAGCCTGCATCTCCCTCTGCCCCTCCACCCCGCCCGTGCTCTCTCTCTCTCTCAAATAAATGGATGAAATCTTTAAAAAAAAGAAAGAGAAGTATTCTAGAATGGAACCAAGTTTCTCACTTCATGCCCTCAGCATTGAAAAATGCATTATTTATGTAGATCTAAACCACTGTGGGTTAGGTAAAAATTGAGCGGGAAGAGTCCCTAACCATTCTTAGTATGGCCAGACCCCCCTTTTCTTCCTTTGTATCTTACTGATCTATTTTCAAAGTGATGGGCTCCGAGGCCAAAACACAGAACTGTGCCAGGCAAAGCCTTTTGGGTTCCCAGGAGCAGAAGGAGGTGAGGCGGTGGGAAAAGAAACCATAGGTTGGTAGAAAGAGAAATGAACTATGAGAGGTGGCAGAATTGGAGCTCTCTGGGCTAGAGACCTTGACAAAGTCACTGTTCTTTCTGCTTCCTTATTCCTCTCTTTACTAAATGAAAAGAAAAATTCTCACTTACCTGTCTCATAAGATGATTAGGTGGATCAAACATGAAAGTGCTTGTAAAATGTGAAGCAGATAAACTGCTGCTTAAATGAAACATACCATTATTTACAGTTATTCAACTACAAAACCACCTGTTTCTTGACATCCACTGCTAGGCATTGGAGAACATAAAGAATAGGAAAGGGTCCTTATCTTCTAAGGAACTCAAAAGCCAGAGGGTATTTCTAGGATAATGAGTACGATGGGTCTTCAGACAGTGGACCTGAAGACTCAGGACCTAGAATCGGCTTCAGGGAGGCTAGGGCCAGGCTACTGAAAGGTGCAGAGGGACGATAACAATATCAAGATGACTTAACCCCGTACGTGTGCCCCAAACTTGTTTTCTATGTGTGTCACCAAGGTAAGGACAGAAGCAGCTCAAATGCTCCATGAGCAGGAGGAAGCTGTGGGATGATGGGGAGGGTCCCCACAAAGCCTGGAGCCTCGTCAGCATCGGAAACCACAGGAAACCAGGTCAGTGCGTGGGGCCTGCTCCCTCAGCTCCAGGGCTCAGCTATGTGCTCTTGGGCTTCCTGAGCAGACGGTACTGATCAGGGGATCCTTTTTTTTTTTTTTTTTTTGATTAGGGGATCCTTGAAGCTGGAGGCCCCTTTGGCATGGAGCCCTTTGCCCAGAAGAGCTGGGTGGAGACAGAAAGCTGGGCTATTAGTCTTGAGGGTCAGCCAGGTGGGGAGTAGGATGCGTATGGGGGCATGTGAGGTTTATGTGCATCCTACAGTGACTTTTTGTTGCTCTGCTCAACTCTAAATGGTGCCTCAGTCACCTCTGTCTCCAGACCCCATTGTAGAATAGTGCTTAATAGTTCCGTTAACTCTCTAAGTGAGGGGATGAAGCAAATCTCCAATGAAGTTCCAAGTCCAAGAGTGTTAGTGGGCGGGTCAGATCTGCAGGGTGTTGCAGGAGTAGGAGGGGTTAAGAAGTGGGGACAGCCCTCCATCCCCCTAACCCTGTGCTGGCCTCTTTCCTGTTATTTATCTGCCAGAGCAGGAGCCCCTTGCCCTCCAGGTGGGAGCAATAGGGCTTTCTGGGGGGCAACCATCCTTCTGTCCCTCCACTAGGAGAAGAAGGAATGTGGCCTGGCTGGCTGGTTAGGATCTAGGATCGAGGAGGCGCTTTGGGGCAGGGCGGGGCAGGGGCAGGCAGAGACGAAAACTCCTGCTCGCTGCCCTCCCCGCAGCTGCACAGCAAGGGCCTGCTGCCCACCTTCGGGCTGTGCAGCCATGTTCTGGGCGCTCTGAGCCCATGGGGAGCCCCAGATTGGCAGCTTCGCTCCTGCTTCTCCTCCTGCTCCTCATTGGCCTCTCTGCCTCAGCCGGAATTGGCTGCCCCTACCTGCACCGCTGGAGCACCCACTGTCTGCTGGCCTCCCACATGGTAAGGTAATGCTGCCGCTGCCCAGTAGGGACATCTCCCTGCCACAGGCTGGTAAAGCTCCCCACTCTTCTGCCTGTCCTCTCATGTTTCCCAAGTCCCTGTGCCCTGGTAGCAGCCCCAGTGTGTCCTCTATCTGGTCTTGAAGGGGTAGCCAAGGTTCTTGTGTGCTGAGGGCCTGGGCAGGGTCGAGCTGGGAAGACAAGAGCCAGAATGGATGGGCTATTAGGTTATGGGACTTGGAATTAGGTGATTTGAGGCAAGGACCCGAGGGAGAATCGCCCACCCCCATAGGAATCCCTACTAATAATTCTTCTCTCCTTTCTTGCCCCTACTGGGCCCTGTGCCTTCAGGAAGACACTCTCACTGGTGAGTCTCATTCCCTGCCCTGCTTCTCTTCTGTGTCCCTTTTATTCCAGATCCCTAGCGAACTTTCCATTCAAATTTTTGGCTCCCAACTTGGGAAGTAGCATATCAAGGAAAAAACACAGGGTTTAGAATCAGTACAAGCCTGGGTTTGCATTGCGTTTCCATCACATACTCCACATGTAGCTGAAGGCAGTGCACTTAGCCCCTCTGACTCCCCGTTTCCCAGGGGTAGAGCAGGGTTGTAGAAATGATTGCACCTCCCCTAAGCTGTGGGGAGGATTAAAGGAGAGACAGGATAACCTCTAGGCACTCGCCCTTAACTGGTTCCTCACTCCTGTCAGTGCTACAACGATCTTTCATATCTAATAGTACATTCTGGTTTACAAATCATTTTCCCACACGTTACCTCACTTGATCTTGACAACAGTCCTACTTTATAAACGAGGAAGCTGAGGCTTAGAGCAGTCCGTAACTTGCCCAAAGCCACACATCTCAGCTTCAAGTCCACCTTGTCGGAGGCAGGAGGGACCTCCTTGGACCTTACCATTTGATTTACTTTTCATCTTTCCCAGGAAGGTTTGCCCATATTCCTTGCCATAGCCAGTTGGCCTTTCCTGTGTCCCTAAAGCCTTGGTGTGCTCAGCTCTGGCTCTGCCCCTATCTGTGCCTGCATCTGGTGTCAGACCCTTCAGGTATGGAAAACAGCCCTTTGGGCTATTCTCAGTGGAGATGTGAATTAGGGGTTTTTTTGGGGGGGAGGCCCAGGCTGAGGAAAGTGGGATTTATCATACTAGAACAGATGTCTCTCCTATTGTCAACCTCAACAGAGACAGGTCACCCTAAAATAGCATACCACGAATTATATTCATGGGTTCAGTTGTATCATTTTGTGAAGGTATTTCTCCTTTCCACTGGTATGGATGCTTGAGATTAAATTGTTTTAGTTCTATGAGTTTACTAATATTACATTCTATTTGCAAAGTAAGATCTTTTTTTTTTTTAAGATTTTATTTATTTATTTGACAGAGAGAGACACAGCAAAAGAGGGAACATAAGCAGGGGGAGTGGGAGAGGGAGAAGCAGGCTTCCCGCTGAGCAGGGAGCCTGATGCGGGGCTCGATCCCAGGACCTTGGGATCATGACCTGAGCCGAAGGCAGATGCCTTAACACTGAGCCACTCAGGCGCCCCGATCTTTCTTATTCAACTCTGTATTTTCATTGCCTAGCTCAGTGCCTGGCACATGCTAAATGTCCAAACACTGCTTAAGAATTCACAGTTTCTAATTGTTCACTGTTGTAAATAATGCTACAATGGACACTTTTGCGTATATATAGCTTTTTCTCTACTTAAGGAATTAATCTTTTTTTGGCTGTATCATAACTTTCAAGACTAAAGAACTTGATACCATTACCCTCCATGATCTGAAATGACTTACTATCTAACATCAGGCCACATTTCCAGGTAGGAGAGGGGCAGTGAAGGGCTGGATAGTAAATATGTCCTTTCCTGCACAGGCCTCCGGGAGGGCTGGTTCCACCTCCTGGTGCAGAAATACAAAAAGTCCTATAAGTTCCGGTTCTGTAGGAGACACAAGATGCCAACATCTGCTCAGGTACTCCCCCTGCCAGTTCCAGCCCTGCCCTCCACCCCACAGCCCTTTCATTCCCAGCCTCTTGTTTTGTTCTCTAGCCACGTGAAAGATAGAAAGCATGGCAATGAATTAGACTATTCTGTCCATTACACAGTTAGCGAAAGCAAGGTCTAAAGATTGAGTGACTTGCCTGTGGTGCCTCAGGTTCCAGAAGCAGGAATAAAAGCCTGATTCCTGGCCTAAGGCCAACCATGTTCTCTGCCTACAGAGGAAGCTGCTGAGTAGCTGTTGCCTGTCTGAGAAGGGTCATCACATCGCTGTCTCCTCCCCAGACATCTCTCACAAGGGGTTGCGCTCTAAAAGGACCCAACCTTCAGATCTAAAGGCATTGGAAGGTCTCCCCAGACCCAGCTCACAAAGGCATGAAGGTAGGCCTAGGGTGTGACCAGAGATGGGTGCAGCCAAGTATTGGTGCCTAGGCCTAGGCCAAGAGACAAGGCTACCAGGTCTCCCTTCTCCCCAGGGCCCAAGTTCTCCTTTGATTTGCTGCCTGAGGCACGGGCTATTCAAGTGACCATTCCTCCGGGACCTGAGGTCAGCGTGCGTCTTTGTCACCAGTGGGTACTAGAATGTGAGGAGCTGAGCAGTCCCTTCGACTCCCAGGTATGGAGTGTTGTCTCCCTTTAAAAAGCCAGATCACACAGTTCTGGAGCAAAAAGAACCTCCCCATTGTATACATGGGGAGACTAAGGCCCAGAGAGGGACAGTCATTGTCTAAGACCTCCCTACAAGTCCGAAGTGCCTAGCATTAAGCCTTCTTTGGATTAGACAGAAAATGCAGGGGTCCTTGTCACCTAGGAGGAGAGGAAGGGAAAGGGCAAAGAGAGACTTGGAGCAACCATGAATGCCTAGCAGAGAAATGAATACAGCATATATCCCCAGTGAGAAGACCCTCAGCGAGATCCTGGTTGCATTTAGAAGGCTTTTCAGTTCCCCCAAGAAGCAGTCACATCTGTCTTGGTACCCTTCCATCTCCCTCCTTTTGCTGCAGCCCCTCAGAGAATGAGATGTTCCCCATTCACTCAGCCCAGGCCTCATACCCCTCTTCAACCTCCAGTTGCTGTAGATGCCCTGGTATGTGGTTGGTACCATTTGCAGGGACTGAGGTGTACCTCAGAGGCTCTCAGCTCTCTTCATTTCTAAATGAAGATCACTGTGATGCTAGCGTTCAGTTAGTTGAGTTAATGTTTTTAGCACCTAGCACCCTACCTGGCATACAGTAGGGGCTCCATAAATGTATCATCCTTTCCCTATTCTCTCCCTCTCCCCACTCCATATATTGAGATACCTAGAGCAAATAGACTACAGAGCAGGGACACGCCCCCCCACCCCAAAAGGAAATTTCTCAGATAAGAGGAAAAACAGGGTGTTTTGGCCAAGGTCCCAGCTTCCTACTGCCCTTGTCCAGGGTGCCTAAGCTCTTTATCAGGCATTTCTTCTCTCCTTTTGCTGCTTCGTCAACAGAAAATTGTGTCTGGGGGCCATGCCGTAGAACTGCCTTATGAATTCCTTCTGCCCTGTCTATGCATAGAGGTGAGCAGAGGAAAAGGTCTGGGTTGTCCATGGCTCCACTTCTAGGTCTCCCAGAGGCACAGCTGGTCAACCGTATCTCCAGTAAGTCAGGTCTTAAAAAGACTGGGTGTTGAGTTGATGCTTGGGAAGATGGCTACCAGCTTGACTGTGAGCCACACACTGGGTCAGAGATGGAAGTGTCCTGCTGAACATGAGATATTTTGGGTGGGTGATTCCAACCTCAGTCCTACCCGAACCCAGCTTTCCTAGGTTCAGACTGGCCTCAGCCCACAGAGACAGAATACACAGTTGCCTTCACTGTGTGTTCTGAGGAGTCGCGGGGGGAGGGGGGGACGGGGAGGGCACGTGTGGCCACTGCCACGTCCCGTATGGCTCCAAAAGTCTCGTCCCCATGAGCCCTCAATGGCAGTCTCCCGCTCCTTACGAAGCTGAGGGGCCTAGCATTAAGATTTTTTTGGACTAGACAGAAAATGCAGGGGACTTTGTCGACCAGGAGGAGACAAAAGGGAAGGTACAGAAGGACACGTGGGGCAGGGAGCAGCTGCCACGGTGGACAACCCCCCGGGTGTTTGGGCGGCCCAGAGGGAGGGGTCCGTACAGGGCATTCCGTGGGAAGCCAGGGAAGCTAAAAGTGGAGGAATGTGGACCTCCCCTCTTTCTGGGGAGGATAGGTTCTCCTGTCGAGGGAGAAGAGGACTCAGCCTCCCATTTACTGATCTTGCTCCTAGACTCTGGTCATGCCCCACCAACCCTTGCCCACACCCCGCACCGCTTCCCGTCCTCCATGCCCCACCAGCTCGGGCACCTTGCATCAGAGCGAGGTCAAGCCAGGAGTTTCAGGTCTGAGTGATAGAGGAGAAGAATTTCCTATGACCCTCCCCGACTGTTCCCCTGTCCCCCCAGGCATCCTACCTGCAAGAGGACACCGTGAGGCGCAAAAAATGTCCCTTCCGGAACTGGCCTGAAGCCTGTAAGTGCTGCACATGTGCATTCACAGCCTCTCCCAGTCTCTCTTACACACACGCGCACACACATTGCACACCTGTGTTGTGGAGGAAGCCCCCAGAAGGCATGCAGGCACTTTCCCTGGAGCTGGTGGGGGGAAAGGGCTACCGTATCTACCAATCACCTGCCAATAAATCAGAGTATTGAACATTGTACTAGGCGCTGTGAGAGGTTCAGGAATATGAGACCCAGGAGGTAGTGTCCTAAGAGGATGGCCCCAAAGTCCTGGGGTCACATCCCACTTATTCTTCTCTGAACCTCAGTTTCTTCATCAGTGAAATAGTGATACTTGCCCTGCCTTACTTTCCAACCGTTGATGAGGCTTGCATTTGATATTAGATGTGAAAGTGGCTGGTGATGTCTAAAATGCTCTGTGCATGTTGTCATCCCCAAGTTAAAGAGACAGGGCCCTGAAATACAGCAAATGAATAGCGCAAAGCAGCCTAAAGTCCAGGCCACTGTTAGAATTGAGGACTGGGCTGTAGGCCATGAGCTCAGGAAAGGGAGAAGCCCATGAAGGCGGTCTGATCAGAGGTCTCTTACAGGAGGTGACATGTGAGGTGGGCTCAGAAAAGGGGCAGTATTTCCAAAGGAGAGTAGCAAGGGGAATATCCCTGGTTCTGAGAAGAACCTAAGCAAAGATCTGCAGATTTTGACTTTGGGGAGCAGCAGAGAGCTGGCCAGAATGGAGGCACAGGAAGGAGGTGAGACAATGCAGTAGAAAAGTCATAAAAGGTCTGGAGAAGGCATGCTCATTTATTGGATACCTAGACATACCAGCAACCGTGCTGGGCACCTTCACAAAGTCATCCCCTGGTGCCCCCGGGGATGGGGATGCAAAGCGAGGCTGAGGCCAAAGCAGGGCCCAGGCCTCCCCGGGCCTCACTCTCTGTCCCTGCCTGCCGCCCGCCCAGATGGCTCGGACTTCTGGAAGTCAGTGCACTTTACTGACTACAGCCAGCACAGTCAGATGGTCATGGCCCTGACCCTCCGCTGCCCGCTGAAGCTGGAGGCCTCCCTCTGCCAGAGGCAGGGCTGGCACACCGTCTGCGAAGACCTCCCCAATGCCACGGCTCGAGAGTCAGAGGGGGTGAGACAGGCCCCCCCCGGGACTTGAGTGGGCAGGGCTGGGGCCCAGGGCCCTGCTCCCTGACTAACCCCCTTCTCCTACCACAGTGGTATGTCTTGGAGGGCGTAGACCTGCACCCCCAGCTCTGCTTCAAGGTACAAGCGTGGGTGACAGCGAATGGGGAGGGGTATGGATGGTGCCTGGAGCTTGCTGACTTGCCATTCTTGGATTTCTCAGTTCTCGTTTGGAAATAGCAGCCATGTTGAATGCCCCCACCGGACTGGTGAGCCATTAAGTGACCCTGGCTGGGACCCCCTTCCACCATTGAACCCTTACCCAACTGTGACCAAGCCAGACTGGAGCCCTGTTCTGATTTCTCTGGCAACTACAGCCCAGCTCCTATCACCTCCTGCAAACAGAATGTCTCCCATGATGCCCTTTCCCACCCTGGCAGCCCCATCCTGGAATGTTAGCATGGATACCCAGGCCCAGCAGCTGGTCCTTCACTTCTCCTCAAGGATTCACGCCACCTTCAGTGCTGCCTGGAGCCACCCAAGCTTGGGGCAGGACAGCTTGGTGCGCCCTGTGTACAGCATCAGCCAGGTATGGCCTAGCCAGGGCCCCCCCCACCCCCCTATCCACCCCCCACCCCCCGTCTTGTTGCTCAGAGCACAGCAAGTGGAGGCCAGCAAATATTTAACTTATATCATCTGGTTATTTATTTACTTGATCAGCCTTTGTTCAGCTCGTTCCTCTGCCAGTCAGTGAGGCCTTCCATGGAGCAGTTTCTAATCCTTTTAGTTTCTGAACTTACAGGAGATAAACAGAGGCAAGAGACTGGCCGTCCCACATCCAGCTGTCCTCTGACCCACTCAATCTGTCGCCACATTTTGTACCAATGCCCTCTCTTGAACCCAGCTTTCCTCTACCCCTGTGTTCCTGTTTGTCTCCACAAGGCACTTGGCAGACTTTCCCTGACTATCTTGGGAAGCAGAGCCCCTGGAAGCTGAGGTGCTCTTTGCAGAATACTGTGAACTACTGACAGATTTAACTTTATTATGTGAACTAAGAACAGTTGGACTAGCAGACTCTCTTCTGTGTATCTGATATAAAAACCACAATTAAATATATCCGTCAAACCACAGCGCCAATCTGACTAAGCATGACTAGCTCTTTCCAATTCTTTCTTAAACGCTCACTTGTAGCTTGCTTATTTGTCTTGCATTCTATGAGAGATTTATTTTGGCGGCGCCTGGGTGGCTCAGTTGTTAAGCGTCTGCCTTTGGCTCAGGTCATGATCCCTGGGTCCTAGGATCGAGCCCCGCGTCGGTGGGAAGCCTGCTTCTCCCTCTCTTTCTGCCTGCCTCTCCCCCTGCTTGTGCTCTTTCACTCTCTTTCTCAAATAAATAAAGGCAGAGATAGACGCAGGCAGAGGGAGAAACAGGTTCCCCTCTGGGCAAGGAGCCCAATGCGGGACTCGATCCCAGGATCCTGGGATCATGACCCAAGCTGAAGGCAGACGCTTAACCCTCTGAGCCACCCAGGCATCCCGGAAGACTTGTTTCTTGTCAGCAGTGGCACTTGGCCTTAAGCCTGGGTAGGATTTGGGTGAGGGGGGTAGGGTAGAAAGGAAGAAGAGTGTGGGCAAAGACTCAGACTGGACAGAGCCAGATTTGACTCTATGGGGACAGTCATTCTGCTCTTTGTTCCCACAGACTCAGGGCTCAAGCCCAGTGACACTAGATCTCATCATTCCCTTCCTGAAGCCAGGGAACTGTGTCCTGGTAAGGAATCCTGCCCTCACTCTGTACACAGCCCCCTAGCATCTACTCTACAGGTGGCAGATGGGGCAAATCCAGTCTGCAAAAATGTTTGGTTTGGCCAGCATGGTGTTTGAAATTGGAATGAGTTGCTACCATTTAAATATTGGAGAGGTCATATTTTATTTTATTTTATTTTATTTTATTTTTTTAAAGATTTTGTTTATTTATTTGACACAGAGAGATACACAGCGAGAGAGAGAACACAAGCGGGGGGAGTGGGAGAGGGAGAAAGCAGGCTTCCCGCAGAGCAGGGAGCCCGATGCGGGGCTCAATCCCAGGACTCTGGGATCATGACCTGAGCCGAAGGCAGACGCTTAACGACTGAGCCACCCAGGCGCCACCTGGAGAGGTCATATTTTAAAAAGCTGATTTCTGGCTTCTCCTGGAAGAATCAGAAAACCTGGTACTCTGTGTCCACATTCAGGCATGGTGACAATGCGCTTGAGCTCAGTGGCATCTGATTACTTCATTCAGGGCCTGTGCCTTCCCGGTCCTCATGGACGCCCTGGCCAACTTCAAGTTTATTTTTTGGGTTGCCACTCTTGACCTGTTGTGTGCCCAGCCAGAGCTGGACCAAACACAAACCCTGCGCTGGAGAAATTCCCTATCTAGGGGGACTCCCCTTCTCTGTCCCCACTCAACTTCCCCTGGGAGGAGGGGCTACCCTGGCTCACAGTGGGGGGGCTCTGTGCCCTCAGGTGTGGAGGTCAGATGTTCAGTTTTCCTGGAAGCACCTCTTGTGTCCAGATGGTGAGTTCTTGGGAGAGGAGGGGTGGGATAAAAAGGAGGTTGGGCACTGAGGAGCCTGGCTTGGCCTCACCCTGCTTGACTCAGTCTCTCATAGACACCTGGGGCTCTTGATCCTGGCACTGCTGGCCCTCGCCACCCTGTTGGGCATTGTTCTGGTCTTCACTCGCCGGCGCCCACTGTCAGGTAAGCTCACTCTGGGGGTAACCTGAGGATTCAGATCTGCCCAGCGCCTAAGCTAGTTGCCCTCCACCCTTCCCCTGCCTAGGCTCCCTTGCGGAAGAGCCATGCCCCTGCTGCTGCGGCAGGCTCTCTGCTACCCGAGGTGGTGAGCCTCAGGCCCCCTAGTGGTCAGGAGTGGTTAAGGCAGAGCAAAAGTCCCTCTGAGCAGATGGTTCACTGTTCGTGGTCTCTGGGAAGAGACCAGTAAGGCGGAAATCCAGCGGGCGCTGCACCTGCCAAACCTGGCGCCCTAGACCTGGCCCCTTCCGGGCGCTTTTATCTAATTAGCCCAAAGACACCCTGTAGGCTAAAGTTGCCTTGGGTACTCACCCCCAGTGCAGATAAGGAACCAGGTGGGGCACCGGATGAGTTAGCCCCAAGGCGGGGAGGAGGGGTAGAATGCGGGTGGAGTAGAGGAGGGGAAGTGTTGGGCTCCCCCTTAGCCCCGCACCCTGTTCATCTGCTGCTCCCGCCCCCAGGCCCTGGACAAGCGCGGCCGGTGTTGCTCCTGCACGTGGCGGACTCGGAGGCGCAGCGGCGCCTGGTGGGAGCGCTGGCTGAACTGCTGCGGGCAGCGCTGGGCGGCGGGCGCGACGTGATCGTGGACCTGTGGGAGGGGACGCGCGTGGCGCGCGTGGGCCCGCTGCCGTGGCTGTGGGCGGCGCGGGCGCGCGTGGCGCGGGAGCGGGGCACAGTGCTGCTTCTGTGGAGCAGTGCCGGCCCCAGTCCAACCCGCGCCCGGGATCCCCACTCGGCGCCCCTGCGCGCCCTGCTCCGCGCCGCCCCGCGCCCCCTGCTACTGCTGGCTTACTTCAGTCGCCTCTGTGCCAAGGGCGACATTCCCCCGCCACTGCGCGCCCTGCCCCGCTACCGCCTGCTGCGCGACCTGCCACGGCTGCTGCGGGCGCTAGACGCACGGCCTTCCGCCGAAGCCACCAGCCGAGGCCGCCTCGGGGATCGGCCTTGCCTGCGGGGTCGCCTGGAGCTGTGCCACCGGCTGGAACGCGAGGCCGCCAAATTTTGCCCACCGAGGCTGAGCAGAGACAGGCGTAGGGGTACTGGCTGGATCCCCTGAATGAGCCTTCTACCCTAGAATCCTTGGGGTGCCTCCTCAGGACTACTGGCCAAAAATCCTTATGCTCTGTTAGCCTGGGAGCAGAGCACCTCCCTCGCTCTGTCCCAGCCCCTTCCCTACGTGTCTGGCTTCTTCCTCCAGTTTACCCTTTCGGAACCAGCAGGGAGAGTCGCTGTTTACTGAGGGCTCCACTGCTCCCAGTTCTGTTGGGGGTGGGGGAATCTTCCCACTTCTTTTCTTCAAAGTTCCAGGAAGAGTAGTCTGCACATGCTCCAGTCCAGGCTAGAGAGGTGTGGGACAGAGGTAGGGGAGGCGGGAGCGATGGCCGTTCTGAGTGAGGCGTAACTCCAGTGGGGGGAGGGGGGAGGGGAGAAAACCCCTTTGGTGGGGGGCGGGGCAGGGATACTGCTTTCCCGGACTGGAGCTCTGCCCAGGGGATGGAGGGAGGGAGGGAGCCTGACCCAGGTAAAGAGGTTTTGGCCCTGGGTGTCCAGGGCGGAGGTGGGACAGTAGAAACCAAGATCAAGAAAACTGAATAAAGGCCAACATAATGGAGAAGCTAAGAGGCCCGGTGTGCTTCTCTAGGGTGCCCAGGGCACTGAGCTGCAGGAGGGGTCCGCACAGCCCTGCCTGGGGGTTGTTATGCCTCTGTTTGTGGGCTCCGATCTTCCATGTCCACAACCACATCCTTCACATTCTCACAAGCAAAGCCTCTGAAAAGGCAAAGGAGGACCTGGAAATCTTGATCCTCACTGTGACCAGGTTCAGAAAGGTCCATTTGTCATGCAGCCAGCCCATGGCAACAGCACAAATGGGACCCCTGTCTGCCTGGCTCTGAGTCCTGAGTTCCTTCCCTCCCTACCACACTTGAGCAGAGGCCAGGAAGTGCTGAAAAGCCCACTTTCTGATACCCTTTGTCCCTGCCTTTAGAGCTCCTGTCCCATAAAGGGTCACTGAGTCCCAGGGCAGATGTGTGAAGGGACCGGGGGTGCCCTGTATGAGGGAACCTAATGGGCACCAAAATCCCAGATTCACGGTGGCAGTGGAAATGCCCCGGCATTGCCCAGGCCCTCTTCCTTAGGGACTCCCAGGGTGAGTAAGAGCTCCCTCACTCAGCTGTGATGCCGCCACCCTCTTCAGGGGCCCCTCCCAGCCAGGTGTCAGCGGAGAAGGAGGAGGAGGAGAGGGGAAGGAGAGGAGGCCACCACCCCAGTCCAAGGCTGCTGGCTCCCAGGCCTGGTGTTGGTGGGAGGGACAGGGCGGGGCGGGAACAGCCAGCTGCCTGCCGGGAGCCAAACCGAAAGCACTCCGCCTGGACGGGGACAGGATTCAGGACTCCCAGGAGAGGGGGTGCTCAAGCCCGCACTGGGACCCCAGGCTGAAGAGGGATTCCGGCCCCTTGTGCCCACAGGCTTGGGGCTGAGTGGGAGCAGAGGTACGGTGTCTGCCCCCCCCTTTGGGGGGGGCAGGACAGGGCCTTGGGCCTTGGTGCCTCCTGGTACCTGGAAAATGCCTGTGCCTTGGTTCCTGTTGTCCTTGGCACTGGGCCGAAGCCCCATGGTCCTCTCTTTGGAGAAGCTTATGGGGCCTCAGGACACTGCCCGCTGCTCTCCAGTAAGTCTGGGGTACTGGGAGGGTTGGGGACAGCTCAGGGTTCAGTCTGCTGCCTATCGGAGGCCCTAGCCTGGCTCCTGTCACTGTCACTACCACCAGAACTGCCCTGGCTGGTCTGTCTGGTGCTGATGGGATAAGAGAAGAATGGGGAGGGGGCAAGAGCTGGATTTGTCCTCTCCTGGGAGGGGCTTGAATGGGGAGCCCCAGAAGGGTGGGCAGGTATACGAGGCAGGGAAAAAATGGCTAGATTCAGTGGCATAAACTCTGACTCGTCTTTACCTCCTTCCCAGGGCCTTTCCTGCCACCTCTGGGGTGAGTAGCTGTACTTTTGGAAAGGAAAGAACTGCCCAGGTTGGCGGAGGGAGGGGAGATGTTCCAGTTCTCTGCCCCCACCACCCCCCCTCAGCCCAGGAAAGAGCCCAAAGCTCCTTGGCCCTCTGGGGGTGTCAGGTGCAACTAACCTCTGGATGATGAACAGCTTCAGCTCCCACCCCACCCTTCATGCACAGATGGTGACGTGCTCTGCCTGCCTGGGAGCATCGTGTCCGCCCCGGGCCCTGTGCTGGTGCCCACGCGCCTGCAGACAGAGCTGGTGCTGAGGTGCCACCAGGAGACTGACTGTGACCTCTGTGTGCGTGTGGCCATCCACTTGGCTGTGCATGGTGAGCAGGTCATCCCCTAACTGTATGTGCACATGTCAGCATGTCTGGGATGGGCACAAGGACTGGGGAGTCTGTCAGGCAGTCCTGTGCATCCTCAGTGTTCTCCTGGAGAACACCAGCCAAAGGACCCCCAGGTCAGCCTCGTCTCCCTGTCTCCCCCCACCCCCACCCCAAGGCCCCAGGCCTGGCCCCTGCTTCTCAGCACTGGGCTTTCAGGAAGGAAGCCAAGCCCAAAGCCAGCCCAGAGCTGGGGCCTGACCTGGGCCTTGTTCTCGGGTCCTTCTAGGGCACTGGGAAGAGCCTAAAGATGAGGACAAGTTTGGAATAGCAGCTGATCCAGAGCTTGAGGAGCCTAGGAACGGTGAGGAAAACCCGGCTGGCCCAACTGCCCCAAGCCAGGGCCTTGCCTGTGGCCCCGGAGCCTGACCAGTGCCCCGCCCTGTTGCTCACAGCCTTTCTCCAGGCCCAAGTGGTGCTCTCCTTCCAGGCCTACCCCGCTGCCCGCTGCGTCCTGCTGGAGGTGCAAGTGCGTGCTGCCCTCGCGCAGCCTGGTCAGTCTGTGGTATGCGAAATAATCATCGTAGCAGTAGCCATCTTCTAAGTATGACGTCCTGAAGTGCTCTCGTGCGCGTGTCATGTCTGTGTGCTGACTCTGGCAGGGCTGTAGGCAAGCCCTTTCCGCCCTTTATGCCTCTGTTTTCCTGTCTGTAAAACGGGAATAAGAATAATCCTACCTCATATGGCTGTTGTGAGGAAAAGATGAGTTGGTATGTGTAAAACAGCTGATGTAATGCCCAGCACTGAAGGGTCTCAGGAGATTTCATTCTCCCTTTCTTTTGTAATCGTCAGAGGTACACATGAACTAGGCATTATTATTACCCTCACTTTCCAGAGAGAGAAACTGAGGTTGGAGAGGGAAAGGCTGTGGGCTGGATCCACTTCTCTGGACTTCCTGCTATACCATGTCTGCCCTGTGTGTTGACGGTGGTGCGGGGTGTTGGGGCTTCTCCCTACTTCAGGAGGCCACATGTGTTTGGAAGATGTAGCTCCACTTGGGCCAAATCACTCAAACCCTTTGACTTCCCCTCCTGCCCCCAGCTCCCAGCCAATCTCCTCTTGCCTGGAAAATTGTAGAATGGGAGAAAATCTGCTGGTCCACCTCAAAGGGTAGTTGTGAGGACCACTGAGGCATTGGGTGTGGGAAGGGGTGTCCCACATTTGTGTTGGGGTATCTGATCACCTTAGCTTTGGCCACGTGATGTGGGACAACAAGGGTGGGGACAGGGACTCAGATAGCTACGGCCCTTATCCCTGCCCAGCTGATACCCCTACTGAGGTGGGGTGCTTTAGAGCTGGGGGCTTTTAAAGGAAACACAAGGGGGAGAATTTCGGGCCTTACAGTATAGAGTCATTGGTTGGGGGAGGAGGTGAGTGGAGTGGTCCATGGAGAAGCTCAGAGCCCTTGGCCCGTATTCTGAGCCCTATACCACCAGCCTTCCGCCACTCCTCTCCTCACAGGGTTCTGTAGTATTTGACTGCTTCGAGGCTGCTCTGGGGGCTGAGGTGCGACTCTGGTCCTACACTCAGCCCAGGTACCAGAAGGAACTCAACCTCACACAACAGTTGCCTGGTAAGTGGCCCCAGAGCCTCAGGGGCCCCAAGTCCTGCCCCTCCCCCAGTCTCTTTCTCCTCTGGCCACTGCCATTCTGCTTTCACCCCCTTCCTAGTCCCATCCATTCATAGGCAGGGGTCTGAGCTCCCATCTTCCCCAGAATCTGTTCCGCTGTCTCTTCTCCCCAGGTGATATTGCTTCCCAATGCCTGAGGAAGGTGCTTTGGGCACTAGATAGATGGGGTGGTATTTAAGGGACAAGGAGCCCTTCCCAGTGCTCCCCATGGGTTGGATTGCCCCCCTTCTTTCTTTGGCCCCCAGCCCCACTGGAGGCTTTTCTGTGATCTCTCCTCAGACTGCAAGGGGCTTGAAGTCCGGGACAGCATCCAGAGCTGCTGGGGTAGGGGCTATGGCCAGGAGGGCTGGAAGGAGGGAGGGGCAGGGTCTGGAGTGTGAGGGACCCTTGGAGGTGGCTTCAGGTCTGGGCTTGCCACAATCCAGATGCTCATAGCGCTCATTAATTCATCACACATCTGCAGTAGCTCCTACTCTGTGCCAGGTGTTGGGAATATGAAGGTGAATCTCTCACTGTTTATAACAAATGTATTTACTAGTACCAGGGACATCTAGAGGCCCAAAGTATTGTCAAGATTATGGTACACCCCACTATCCACTATATATCAAAATAAAAATAATATTAAACCATAAAATAAGGGCTAGGAAAGTCAAGGCTCTGATGATTTTTCCCAGGCACTATTTGAATTTTATTTTAGCTTTGTTCATTTTTCGTGTTGTATTTTCTTTTTTACTGTGGTATAATACACATATAGAAAAGTGTGTAAAGTGCACTACTTTTAAAGTCCAGCTCAGTTAATTTTTACATATGTATACACTTGCATAACTATCAAGATATAATCAAGATATAAGCAGTGTTGTTTTTGAACTCTTAAATATTTTTTTTTAAAGATTTTATTTATTTGTCAGAGAGAGAGAGAGCACAAGCAGGGGGAGCGGCAGGCAGAGGGAGAAGCAGGCTCCCCGCTGAACAGGGAGCCTGACGTGGGACTGGATCCCAGGACCCTGGGATCATGACCTCAGCCGAAGGCAGATGCCCAACCAACTGAGCCACCCAGGCACCCCAAACTCTTAAATTTTTTCAATTTTATTTCCTTTTTGGTTCCTTAAGTTTGGCCTGCCTCTTTGGTAATTCATTAGAGACTACTCAGCACCAGAACTTTGAGGACACAGATACACATCATGCATTTCATGTCTTCATTCATTCAGTAGACACTGATTCATTTATTCAACAGATATTTATTGAGTAGTTACTCTGCCCAAGAAATAATCCTAGGCACTGGAGATAAGTCAATAAACAAAACCGACAAAAATCCTTGCCTTACAGAGAGGACATTCTAGATGAGAGTCAGAGTCAGGATAGGGGTGATGGAGGACACAATAAACACATGGAGGTGTGGACTATGCAATAAGATGTGACTAGTGTGATGGAGAAGATTTGGGGAAGGGAAGGAGGATAAGGGAGTTGGGGGTTGCAGCAGTCAGGGATGGCTTCCCTCTGGGGAGCAAACCCCTGAGGAGGTATGGGAGGAGCCCTGTGGGTATCTGAGGGAAAAGCATTCCATATGCAGAGGGAAGAGCCAGTGCAAAGGGCCTGAAGCAGGAGTATATCTGGTGTGTTTAAGTATGAGCAAAGAGGGCAGCGTGTCTGTGGCAGATTAATTAAGGACAAGAGTGCTAGGAAATGAGGTTAGAGTGGGTAGGGTCTCGCAAGCCATTGTAAGGACTCTGGCTTTTACTCTGGGAGTAATTTGGCAGGGGGTCATCAGAAGGTTCTGAGCAGAGGAGGATGATATATCTTACAGTGGTTACAGGATCCTTCTGGTTGCAGAAGGAGAAGAGTTGTGTCAAGATACTGGGCTGGCTGCTAGGGACAAAGTCTGGCCAGAGATGAGGACACAGGCTCTCACCTCCAGGGGCCTTCCAGTCTCAGGGATATGAAGGAAACTAAAGGGTCAGTCGGAGGGGCATGGCCAGGGGTGGGTATGCAGAAGAGGTGAAGGAAGTCCCCCTCTCTTTGCCTCCCCCCAGCCCTGCCCTGGCTCAGTGTGTCTGCCGATGGCGATGATGTGCACCTGGTGCTGGACGTCTCTGAGGAGCAGCACTTTGGCCTCTCCCTGTACTGGAACCAGGTCCAGGGCCCTACAAAACCCTGGTGGCACAGCAACCTGGTGAGGCCTCCCCCTCCCCAAGTCCATTCCCACTCTAGGCTGAGGCCCATGCTAAGGATGCGAGCGCATTATCAGAGGGGACCCTTGAGGAGGATATAGCGACCCACACCCCAAGCAAGGAACCTTGGTGGCGGCACTGCTGCCTGCCTGGTTTCCTCAACTTTGGCTTCCGGCCTTCCTGCTCCTCACCTTCTCCAACTTCTCGCCTTCTGCTTGTCCCACAGACCGGGCCACAGAACATTACTTTGAACCACACAGACCTGTTTCCCTGCCTTTGTATTCAGGTAAGAGAAGAGTCCAGCTAGGTGCCAGGGGAAGGGGATTGGGGAATTGGTGAGGGGGGTGGCCGTTACCCTCCTTGTCTTGCCATCCTCCATATTCCTCTTTGAGGTGGGAACTGTTGCTCCCTAAGGTGACTAGCCCTTTCCTGACCTTTGCTGTCCTGTCTTCTGCCTGTTGCAGTCTCTGAATGCTCTTCCTGATCCTCTATCCACAGGACTCCTACTCGTTCTTCATGGCCCCATTCAAATGCCACCTCCTCCTTGAAGGCTTCCCCTAATCCTCCAATTGCCTCTTTGTACTCTTCTGGAAAGTAGAGCATGTGCTGTGAACTCAGACAGTTTGAATCCTGACTCTTGCCATTTGCTAGCTGTGTGATCTTGTACAAGTCACCTCACCTCTCTGAGCCTGTTTCTTATTTATAAAATGGAAATAACAATACCAGCCTCATAGGACTGTTAGAAAAGGAAGTATCCAAGCTTCTATATGTTGGCTCTTTCCTCTTCTTTTTTTTTTTTTTTAAGATTTTATTTTTAAGTAATCTCTACAGCCAACGTGGGGCTAGAACTTAACAACCTTGAGGTCAGAAGTCGCATGTTCTACCAACTGAGCCAGCCAGGTACCTGTCTTTCCTCTTCTGATTGCACATTTAAATGGTGATCAGGTCCCATCTATTTTATCTCTGACATTAATGCCTGTCAATTCCACTGCCTGAAATGCCCTCACTTCTTTTCTATACAACCAAATCCTTCCAGCTCAAATGTTACCTCTTTCCCAGAGCTTTTCCTCAACTGTCTGGCCTCTCCTGTCTTCCAATCTTCTTGCACTTCTGTCTTTTCTTGTTCATTTATCACTTCCTTTCTTATTTGGGCACCTGTCTCATTTCTTCTTGCACACAACAGATGCTCAATAAATGAGTGATCAGTTTATTAATTTATACATGTTTTATCCTTACTAACTTTGTAATTTCCTTGAAGGCAAGGAAATAATACCTAATTCAAATTTAGTAACTCCCCTAGAAACTTGCACAATGTCTAGCATGTAGTGGGTGCTAATTAAGTCTGTTAAAGGAATGAATGAATGAATGAATGAATGAAACTCTACTAACTAGCACTGTGATAGGACACATAACAGATGTTCATGAAATGTTTGCTCTGATATAAACATCCCTACTGCCAAGCACAATGCCTGCCACATAGTAGGTGGTCTTAATTAAAAGTTTGCTGAATAGATTAATGTATTATCTCTACTGCTTACCACAGGGCTAAGCACAGAATAGATGTGCTTTAAAAGTTTATTGAAAGAAATGGGGTGCCTGGCTGGTTCAGTTGATAGAGCATGTGACTCTTGATCTCAGGGTCATGAGTTCGAGCCCCACACAGCGGGTATAGTTTACTATATATATATAGTTTACTATATTTATATATGTATATGAACACTTAGCACAGTACCTGGCATATAGTAGGTTCACATAAAGTGACTGTGGATTTATCAACATCCCCACTGCCTACCATGGTGCTTAGACACATAGTAGGTACTCATTAAAAGTCTGTTGAATGAAGGTGTTGCCAGATATTGGTATAGGGTTTGCTGGAAAAATAAATGTGTGCAACTCTAGGGCTTTACAAAGGGCAGAAAGACTGGGCAAGTGTTGATTAAATATCAGTTGAATGAATGCATCCCCAGTGCCCAGCAGAGGGCCTGGCACATACTCTTGGAGGGTCAGCTGGGTTGAATGGACTAATAGAACCCTGTTTCTTTTCCAGGTGTGGCCTCTAGAGCCCGACTCTGTCAGGACGAGCCTCTGCCCCTTTAGGGAGGGTGAGAAGACCAGGGCTGGGGCCAGGGTGGGAATGGTGTAGGTGGACACATGCTGGGCGCCCAGTGACCCAGCCCTTTCCTTGCAGATCCCCGGGCACACAGGAACCTCTGGCGTGCAGCCCGGCTGAGGCTACTGCCCCCCCGGGGCTGGCAGCTAAATGCACCCTGTTCGCTGCTTGCTGAGGCCACTCTGTGTTGGCAGGCACCAGGCGGCGGCCCCTGCCAGTCGCTGGTCCCGCCGCTGTCCCGAGCAAATGTCACTGTAAACGTAAGTGAAGCGGTGGGAGGCTCCTGGGATCAGGAAAGGAAGGGGAGCTCAGGGGAGCACATTTCCTGACCTCACCCATGACCCTTTTTTCCACAGAAGACACTTGAGTTGCCATTGCTGAATGCCCACCCCAACCTCTGTGTCCAGGTAAGAAGGGGCACAAGAGCTCTGGGCTAGGGGCAGGACCCCAAGTGGACCCCCCCAGATAATTCACTGTCTTCTGGACCCAATTTATCCTTGGGTCACTGGAGCAAAGTTGTTATGGGCTACCTCTGGGAGTTGTACTATTTATTTAGCAGTGCTGTGGGACCCTGAGCAAGTCACTTCACCGCTCTGAACATCAGTCTCCTCATCTGTTTAATGGGGATGATAGTAACTACTTCACAGTAGTGAATAAAACCAATAAATATTCCCACCCTATAGAGCTTATGTTCTAATGGAGAAAGACAGGGGGGCCTGGGTGGCTCAGTCGTTTGAGCGTCTGCCTTCGGCTCAGGTCACGATCCCAGGGTCCTGGGATCGAGTCCCGCATCGGGCTCCCTGCTCAGTGGGGGAGCCTGCTTCTCCCTCTGCCTGCCACTCCCCCTGTTTGTGCTCTCTCTCTCTGACAAATAAATAAAATCTTAAAAAGAAAATAGTGGAGGAAGACTCAGACTGAGTGAATAATACAGTATCCAAGTGGAGTGGTCAGATGAGGCCTCTTGGTGAGGGTGGTTAGATGAGAAGGGAATGTAGGAGGAAGTGCTTTGTCAGACATGAAAAGAGCTCATGTAGGGTCATAAGACTCATTAGCACAGATGCCCTCACAAGGCTGAGGCTGAGAAAAACAAAGTATCTCTTAATCACCTAGCCTTGAACCCTGATCTGCCTAACATTAGGTCCAGGATGCAGAAGCCCGCGCCCACCCCACCCCCACCCCCGCCAGAGAGGCCTCCCCTTACTGTCCTTCTCTTCTCTTCTTTGTGGCCTTGCCTCTTGCTTTTCCCTGTGCCCCTAACCTTGGCTCCTTCTAAGCAGGTGAGCAGCTGGGAGAAGCTGCAGCTACAGGAGTGCTTGTGGGCTGGTGAGTGCAGCCTGGGGAAGGCTGGGGCAGGGCTACTGCAATAGAGGTGAGCCCTAGAAGAGCCACCTCATGGGGGTGAAGGTCAGGCATGGGAGGGGGTGGGGGCAAGTGGCAGCCTCCAGCATAGTTGGGTCTCACTCAGAATGGGCTCTCACCCCTCCAGACTCCCTTGGGGCCCTCAAGGATGATATGCTGCTGGTAGAGACACGAGGTCCCCAGGACAACAGATCACTCTGTGCCTTGGAGCCCAGTGGCTGCACCCCACTACTCAGCAGGGCCTCCACGGTGAGGATGAGGGGACCCTCCTCCATGTACCTTTCCAGTTCCATCTCAAGCCTGGCCTCAAATTTCCCCTCCTCTGTGCCAGACCCTGTGCTGGTCTCTGGGAATGTGGGGGTGACTCAGACCTAGACCCCGTTCTTAGTGACCTCTTACAAGTCTCCAGCCCCCCCCACCACTATTCTGCTCAGCTGCAGCTTGATGGTCTCCTAAGTGTGGTGCCCCTAGGTGACAGCCTCCCTTTGGCTTGGCAGAGGGCCGCTCGCCTTGGAGAGCAGTTACTACAAGACCTGCAGTCAGGCCAGTGTCTGCAGGTGAGTAGGTGGCAGGAGGGCCCTGTCCCAATGCCCAGGGCCAATAGGCCTAAAACTCTGTATTTAACTTCTTCCATCTCTTCCTGTGCCTAGCAGAAGGTACCAGGGAAACTCTCACTATTCCTAGGCAGGGGCCTCCTCACTGTCCCTCTAGTACCCACTCACCATCTATTTCTGCTTAT
Organism: Halichoerus grypus; assembly: GCF_964656455.1. Lineage (NCBI taxonomy): Eukaryota > Metazoa > Chordata > Mammalia > Carnivora > Phocidae > Halichoerus > Halichoerus grypus. The sequence continues at coordinate 166,314,436 of NC_135712.1, read as the reverse complement.
TTTGTGTCCAGCCCTGGGGAAGCCAAGAATTGAAGAAGCATAGTTCCTGTTCCCAAGTTGCTCACTGCTGGCTAGAAAACAGTAAACAGATAACCAAATTCATATGTGCTAAGTATTGGGTTCCAGGGAGAGCTTCAAGGAAGGGTGATTTCACATGGACCAGATCTGGCATAGAGTAGGCATAGCGTGATCAAAGGCAGAGCAGCTTGCGGGGACCTAGTGTGTGTGTGTATGTGTGTGAAGTATGCATAGTTGAGGCTGGGAATTTGGAGATCAGGCTGGCCAGAAGTTGGTGGGTGTTCTGGGGCTGTGGCCTTGGTTTTGTTTGTGTCTTACAGCTGTGGGAAGATGACCTGAGAGCACTATGGGCCTGCCCCATGGACAAGTGTGAGTATTACAAGAACTGCCCTTCCCCTCAGTACCAAGAGCTGGAATCTAGACATTCCTACAGGGCACGTGCAATGGCCTTGTCCTTCTCTGGCTCAGATCAATCAGAGGGACATTCCTTCCTTCATTCAAAAACCAAGAAGAGAGCTTACAGAGATTCAAGCATCACCAAAAAGACACAATCCCTGTCCCCACCGCAGCCATAGAAGGCTAGAAAGACATTAGCTAAACAATCACTTACATTGAGTAAATGTGAGCTATTGAAGCATTCACTATAAAGTGTCCAAATCCATAAATGCATTTACTGGGGAACTGATTTAGGTGGGGTGAGGCCAGGAAAAGGTTCTGGCTGTTCTGAAGGCTGAGCTAGTTGAAGGGGGGAGAGATGCTTTTTTGAGGAACTCCAAGGTAGCCAGGGTGGCTGGAGGATCTTAGAAGGTAGACCTCTATCACAAGGATGCAAAGGCCATCTAGGGCTTTGGGAGCTGATGCAAGGAATTGGATTTTTTTTTTTTTTTTGAAAGAGGGGGGAGGGGCAGAGAGAGAATCTTAAGCAGAGTCCACACTCATGATCTCACAACCTTGAGATCGTGACCTGAGCCAAAATCAAGAGTCGGACCCTTAACGGACTAAGCCACCCAGGTGCCCCCTAGGAAATTGGATTTTATGTTAAGAGCAGTGGGAGTTTCCTGAAAGGCTATAATCAAATTTGTATTTTAAAAAGATCTCTGGGGCTGCCATGTAGTGAAGGACTTGGAGGTAAAAAAGAGGTTAGGGACTCCAGTTAGAAGGCTGTTGGAGTCATCAAGAGAGTGAGGTCAAAGGCCCAGCAAGCCTAGGCTCAGGAGACAATATTAGCTGACATTTGAGCACTTACTATGCCCAGCATAAGTGCTTTGTGTGTATTAATATATGTAGTCCTCACAACAACCCTATGAAGTAGGTACTATTGTGAACCCAGTTTTACAGAGGTGAAAACTGAGGCAAAAGGTGAAGTGACTTGTCCAAGTTCACCCAAATAGATGGATCTATGTCCATATATTGACTCTGACACTATATGCTGTGGATTTGGGAGAAATCTTTCCATATTCCTCTGAGCCAGTTCAGTCACCACATGGCAGCCCCAGAGATCTTTTAAATGAGTTTTCTCCTTCGTGAAGTGGGTTGAAAGTGTGAGGTACCTAACTAGGCTGTCCTCTCCCCTGGGTCGCCTAGACGTTCACCAGCGCTGGGCCCTGGTGTGGCTGGCCTGCCTACTCTTGGCCTCTGTGCTTTTCCTTCTCTTCCTTTTCAAAAAGGACCACGTGAAAGGTGAGCACTTCCCGACCCCCCAGGGCTGGGAGTTCCCCTCGAGAAGGTGGCGGCGGAACTCATGGGCCGCCCCCGCCCCTCTCCCCTAACAGGGTGGCTGAGGCTCTTGAAGGAGGACCTCCGCGCGGGGGGTGAGTGTGAGCAAGTGCCGAGCGGGGGGCCGCCCCTAGCGGGCCGGGCCTCGGGCCCTCTCACGTCTTCCTTTCCCCTCTATTCTCTCTGGCAGCTGCCCCCAGGGGCCGCGCGGCTCTGCTCCTCTACACGGCGGAGGACGCGGGCTTCGAGCGCTTGGTGGGCGCCCTGGCCTCGGCGCTGTGCCAGCTGCCGCTGCGGGTGGCCGTGGACCTCTGGAGCCGTCGTGAACTGAGTGCGCAGGGACCCCTGGCCTGGTTCCACGCGCAGCGGCGCCAGACCCTGCAGGACGGCGGCGTGGTAGTCCTGCTCTTCTCGCCCGGGGCCGTGGCGCTGTGCCACGAGTGGCTGCAGGACGGGGCGGCAGCGTCCGCCCCGCACGGCCCGCACGACGCCTTTGCCGCCTCGCTGAGCTGCGTGCTGCCCGACTTCCTGCAGGGCCGGGCGCCCGGCCGCTACGTGGGGGCCTACTTCGACGGACTGCTCCACCCGGAGGCCGTGCCCGCCCTTTTCCGTAGCGTACCGGTCTTCTCCCTGCCCTCCCAGTTGCCCGACTTCCTGGGGACCCTGCAGGGGCCTGCCGCCCCCCGTCCCGGACGGCTCGGGGAGAGGGCGAAGCAAGTGTCCCGGGCCCTGCAGCCCGCCCTGGACCAGCTGCTTCAGGCTCCCGGGGCTCCCGGGGCTCCTGGGGACTGCACGCGGGATGGCACGTGAGGCGGGGGAGACGACTCGAATAAAGGCAGACGCTATTTTTCTACCCGTGTCTCCCGCATGTGTCTGTGACCGCGTCGCTGGCCTAGCACTACGCCCGCGGCCCTTTAACACCCGGACAGGTGCAGCCCGGCACCGCCGGCGGGTGGCTGACGTGAGGTGACGCAATGGCACATGGACTGCCACCATTGGCTGGGGGCGGGCCCCACCCCCCACCCCCCAGGCTGCGGAGCCGGCCGAGGCGGCACGTCTTACGCAGGCAGCGGCTGCTGCGGCGTTGGGGAGACTGAGCGGTCGGCGCCAGCGGGCTGGGTGGGTCGTCTCTTCCTCCCACACAGCCTACGCGGGTCTGGACCCTCCCCTGCCTGCTAGCGGCCGCGCTTTTGCAGCCTACCGGCCGCGAGCCTCACCCCCTTCTCTTCATATCCGGATCCGGGCTCCTCCCCTCTAGACCCGGGTTCCTTTCCGGACTCCTCCCCCCGAGACCGCCCATCCGGCCTCTACTCCGCTAATACTTGGACTCTGACCCATTCTCCCAAATTCCGCTGATCCTGGCCCTAATAACCCATATTCAGACTTTAAAACAATGAGTTGACTTCTTCCTTGCTAAGGATTCAGGCCACCTCTCCCACGGTGAGGAGGATAACTTATTCCCGTCTTGGAATTGCAGAACAGGCTCCTTCCTCAACACCTCCCCTCCCCCGGCTGTCCCCCCAAGTCTAGCCTCCTTATAATAACACACATCTGGGCTCCCAGACCCGCGGCACCCCCGAACCAACCCTCTTCTTTCTCACCTGGCTCCTCCAGTGAGTCATTCCCATTCCCTTTATCTACAGGTTCCCAGCCTGGGAAAAGATGGCCTCACTGCCCTGGAGGGGCCTGGTCCCACCTCTGCTCTGGGGCTTGAGTCTCTTCCTTAGCCTCCCAGGCCCCGTCTGGCTCCAACCCTCTCCGCCTCCCCAGTCTTCTCCGCCAAATGAGCTGCACCCATGTCATACCTGCCGGGGACTGGTCGACAGCTTCAACAAGGTGGGTGTACCAGCAGCCTTGTGGGAGATGGCCGAACCATGATAGCACAGGGGTTTGAGAGGAGTTGTGGAATGCAAGTCTGCATGAGTCAAGTACCAGCTTGGTTGCTTACTAGTTGTATGACCTTGGGCAGGTTGCCCCTCTGTGCCTCAGTCCCCTGGTCAGTGAAATACTGAAGTGCTAGAATGTGCCAGGCACTGTACTTAGCTATTACTCATGTTCTCCATTTCCAGGGCCTGGAGAGAACAATCCGGGACAACTTCGGAGGTGGAAATACTGCCTGGGAGGAAGAGAAATTGTCCAAATACAAAGACAGGTAAGGGGCTGGAGAGGTGGGTTTGTATACCTCACCTCCCAATCTCCGCTCTACTGGTGGGGGCCTAGAGACTCTCAAATATCACTGAGCATCTATAGTACAGCAGTAAATAAGGCAAGCAAAACCCCATCTTCACGGCGCTTACATTCTAGTTGAGAAGACAGTGAATAAGTAAATAAATAATGTCATACCAAATGAAGAACAGGAAAGCAGCGTAGACTACAGAATGGTGGGGGGCGTGGAGTTCAAGGTGTGACGTTTGAACAGAAACCTGAAGTGAAGAAGCAAGCTATGTGACAGGGAAGGGATTTGGACAGAGCGGGACTGAGCTTGGTGTATTTGAGAAGAGGCTGGCTGGGACTGAGTAGACGAGAGTGGTAGAACATGAAGCCAGAGTCCCTGGAAGGTCACAGAACAGTGTTTAGATTTCGTTCTGAGTGTAATGGGAAGCCATTGGAAGGTTTGGAGCAGAGAAGTGATGTGGTCTTATTTTTACCTTTAAAAGATCACTCACTGCGATGTAGCAAAATGGCTGTACGGGCTGGAATGGAGGAAGCAGGGAGACCGTTTGGGAGCTAGTGTGGTGTCTAGTGGTGGGCATGGTGAGAACGGGTCAGATACTGGGTATATTTTGCAGCTGGACTGATAGGGCTTGATGATGGAATCATTATGGGGTAGGAAAGAAAAAGAATAACAAGTACTTACTAGGTTTTGGGCCTGAGCAATGTTTTCTGGTATAGGTGAAGGTGAGGCAGGAGAGGATTTGGTGGGGGGTGGGATTAGGTGTTCTCCTTGAACATACTGGGCTGGGATGTCCATTATACAGCCTAGTAGAGTTAAATTTAGGCGTCTGAGGTTCAGGGGAAAAGTAGGAGCTAGAAACCCGAGTTTGGGAGTCATTAGCATAAAGCCGTGGAATGAGATGAGACCATGAGATGAAAGGCCTGAGTCCTAGGCCCTCCTGCTCTTCAAAGTCAAGTTAAGGAGAAGGAATCAGCAAGATTTGGAGTTAGACAGACCTGGTTGTCAGTTCTGACCCTGTGTACCCTTGGGAAGGTCACTTAACCTCTCTGAGCCTCAGTTTTCTCATCAGTAAAATGGGGATATTAATACTTGCTTTGCCTATTTCATAGGATTGTGGTAAGGATTAAACTGTGATGCCCACTAGATACAAAAGATTTTGTTATTATGTAACATTGGTCATTTTCCTTTCCCTTAATGGACCTCAGTTTCCTCATTTAGGAATGAGGGGATTGGCCAAGGATAACCCGAAGGGCACATCTAGCTGTATAATGGCTCCTGTTTTTTGTTTGTTTGGTTTTTAAGTCCTCTCCTCCTATATGCCAGGCACATGCCAGACCCTTTAAATACGTAATATATGTGTGTATGTATATATGTGTTTTTAAAAAATTTATCGTAGTAAAATATATATAACGTAAAATTTACCACTGGAGACATTTAGTACATTTATAGTGTTTTGCAACCTTTACCACTGTCTCATTCCAGACCATTTTTAATCACCCCCAAAGGAACTCCTTACCTATTAAGCAGTCACTCCCCATTCTCCCCTTCCCCCAGCCCCTGGCAACCATTACTCTGCTGTCTGTGTCTGTGGATTTGCTGATTCCATTGGAATCTACATGTGTCTGGCTTCTTTCACTTAGTGTATTGTTTTCAAGGTTCGTCCATAATAGAACATATGTCAGTAGTTCATTCCTTTTTAAAGCTTAATAATATTTCATTGTATGGGTTTACCACATTTTGCTTATTCGTTTTTTAGTTGATGAACATGTGGGTTGTTTCTACCTTTTGGCTATTGTATATAGTATTGCTACAAATGTTTGTGTACAAGTTTTTGTTTGAACACCTGTTTTCCATTCCTTGGGGTATATAACCAGGAGTGGAATTACTGATTCATATGGTAATCCCATGTGTAACCTACTGAGGAAGCCAAACTGTTTTCCACAGTGGCTGCACCATTTTTCTTTCCCGTCTTCAACGTAGGAGGGTTCTAATTTCTCCACATCCTTGCCAACACTTGTTATGTGATGTATTTTTAATCACATATACCCAGCAAGGGTATCATATTCCATTGTGCAAATGCAGGAACTGAGGTATCCTACAACAAATCCGCAGGGCAGATATTGTCTCCATTTTACAGATGAGAAAACAGAGGTTCAGGAGAGGTTAAGTGACTTGCCCAAGGTCACTCAACTAGATTCAAACCCAGTATCTGACTCCCCAAATCAGTACGCCCTCTCACCTTCCCTTTGATGTCATGGCATGAGGGGGGTGGGAGAGGAGACCCTAAAGGAGGGTGGTGGATGGGGTAGAACATAGTCCTATCACCCCAACCTGTCTGGTCAGCGAGACCCGCCTGGTAGAGGTGCTCGAGAGCGTGTGCAGCAAGTCAGACTTTGAGTGCCACCGCCTGCTGGAGCTGAGTGAGGAACTGGTGGAGAGCTGGTGGTTTCACAAGTGAGTTGCTGGGGGGCTTCCCAGGGAGGGGGCCACAGGCAGGGCCTGGTGGTAAAGGAGGGGGTTGCATGCTTGGGTCTATGTCCTGGTTTGGCTCCTTCTTCCAAACCTAGATCTGCTAAGGACTTCGGGGGGGATCCAGGTTCTCACTCTGAGCTTCAGTTTACTCCTCTGCCAAATGGGGAGAGGGTGTTGGTCAGGTAGCCTTATGGGTCTTCTATCCAAGGTGGGTTGTATCACAGATTCTTTGGGAGGCTGGGGGGTGGGCAGCAACTCTGGCACAGTCTCAGCCCCCCTTACTGTCATCCCCACCCCACCCCCACCCCCTTCAGGCAGCAGGAAGCCCCAGACCTCTTCCAGTGGCTCTGCTCAGATTCCCTGAAGCTCTGCTGCCCCTCAGGCACCTTCGGGCCCTCCTGCCTTCGTGAGTTTTCAAGCTCCTCTCGGGGGATGAGAGGGGACTGCCGAGGCCAGGGATCCAGTCCTGGCTCTGTCCCATAGTTGGCTGTGTGAGCCCAGGTTGCTCAGATAATTTCTCTGGACGTTAGTTACCTGCTTCACAGGGCTGTTGAGATGAGCAAATCAGGGGGGAATGGCTGTGAAAAAAAGATAAGAGGGCTAGACAGTCAGATGGGACTGGGGTTTTTATCATGCCTGTGAGAAATGCCCCCACCCCCCACCCCCATTTCCCATGCCTGGATCAGATCAGGCCCATCCCCTGGACTAAGGTGACCTCCCTGGGGACAGGCAGGCGCTGCTCTGAAGCCCCCATTGTCACCTTTTTCTACACACAGTCCTGAGGGAGGAGCTGTACCTACTACCAGCCTCTTTTAGAAAAATCTCTCTGGAAACTTCAGATAAACACTTAGTGACACAAAGAATAAAAAATAAATAAATTGAAAACAAACAAAAAAGGGAGTTAGTGACAAAGATGATTAATTCAGTCTTTCTAAAAGGAAAGATCTGTAAATAATCTGTTCCACAGGAGGGTATTGGTTAAGTACGTGTCACACAAAGTATTATGATGCCATGAAAATTAAGTTTCCTCTCCAAAAATGTTTAATGATATGGGGGAATATTCTCTGTATTCACGATTGTATTTGTGATGTTACCTGGTTTGGTGTCTGCCCACAGCCTGTCCTGGGGGTGCAGAGAAGCCCTGCGGTGGCTACGGGCAGTGTGAAGGGGAAGGGACGCGAGGGGGCAGCGGGCACTGTGACTGCCAAGCCGGCTACGGGGGCGAGGCCTGTGGCCAGTGTGGCCTCGGCTACTTTGAGGCCGAGCGCAACGCCAGCCATCTGGTATGTTCGGGTAGGTAGCCAAGAGGTGCGGGGCTGGGCAGGAGCAGATGGGGTGCCTGTCTGCCCATCCTCACACTTTCCCCGTTGCCCCCAGCTTGTTTTGGCCCCTGTGCCCGCTGCTCCGGACCTGAGGAATCAAACTGTTTACAGTGCAAGAAGGGCTGGGCCCTGCATCACCTCAAGTGTGTAGGTGAGTGAGGCCCGGCCCTAGGTGTGGGGAGGTGGTCCCCATCAACACACACATCTCTGGGCTAGACCACCACAGTCCCCATCTTCATGGAGATCTCAACTTGGTTGGAAAGGCAAGCAGTTAGAGTACAGACTCATCTTTGTGCAGTTAGAGATGTCCCTGAGCCAGCTCTGTGGTGGTGGGGAATTAGGAAAGGCTTCTTGGAGAAGGTATCACTTCGGCCGAGTCTTGAAAATTGAGGAAGGATTAGCCAGGAAAATGAAGATACTTAACTTGGGGTCAGGAAGCCTGGGTTCAAGACTTGGTTTGGTCTCTGTCCTGCTATTTATATAGACGAGAGTAAAGGCTAAGCTGCTATAACGAAAAGATCACCAAAGACTGTGGCTTAAAGAATATAGAGGTTTATTTTTATCTCCTATCACAGTCTCAAAACAAGTGGTCCAGGTTGGCAAGGAAGTTCTGCTTGTTACAATCATTCAGGGACCTAGTACTTCCTGTCTTACCGTGTGGTCATCCCCTGGGGATGTTTCTGTTGTTCGAGGTTGGGTTACAGGACCCCCACGTTCCCAGACCTGACACTCAGGAAGTGAGAAAGGGAAGAAAGTGCATGGAGGAGTCCAATTCTGTAGTTTTAAGGCCGAGCTAAAAGTGGAGCACATCACTTCTGTTTACATCCTGTTGGCCAGAACTCAGGTTCAGGCCACACTTAGCTTTGAGGCAGATTGGAAAATGCAGTCTCTGGCTGGGCGGCCCGAAGCCCAGCGGCATCCGTGCATCCGCACAGCCCGCGCTCTTGGGCCCACCGTCTGAGTGTGGGCAGGTCCACTCCCCGACAACGCTGCCTCAGCTTCCCTGCCAGCACAGTAGGGACTGAAATTCCCACCCTGCTGGCCTCTCTGCAGACATCGACGAGTGTGGCACAGAGCGAGCCAGCTGTGGAGCCGACCAGTTCTGTGTGAACACGGAGGGCTCCTATGAGTGCCGAGGTAAGTGCCAATCCTGTAGGGAAGGGGTGTGGGGAGGGTAGGAGGAGCTGCTCCATGCCTTTCCCCCCGAATTTCTGCCTTCTCAGGCACCGACCCACCCCCTCCCCCCCCACTCCCGACCTCTTCTGGTCTAGGGCTTCCCCTTCCATAATCCACACTGGGCCCAAGGGCAGCTCTCAGCCTTTTCTCTCCTCTCCCTTCTCCAGACTGTTCCAAGGCCTGCCTGGGCTGCATGGGGGCAGGGCCAGGCCGCTGTAAGAAGTGTAGCCCTGGCTACCAGCAGGTGGGCTCCAAGTGTCTCGGTGAGTCTCCTGCCAGCGGGGCACAGACACCGGGCAGTGCCTTGCCCGCCACGAACTGAGAACGGCTGGGGGCATATGGATAGGGCAGGGGAAGGAAGGGTGGAATGTTGTCTGGAGTGTCTGGATGTGAGCGAGATGGGAGTCAGGGCTGCTGTGTGTGGGACCCTGGCAGTGGGGGCCTGACCCCGCCTCACCCTCCCTCCAGATGTAGACGAATGTGAGACAAAGGTGTGTCCAGGAGAGAACCAGCAGTGCGAGAACACCGAGGGCAGCTATCGCTGTGTCTGTGCCGAAGGCTACAAACAGATCGAGGGCGTCTGTGTGAAGGAGCAGATCCCAGGTGAGCCCCCTAGTGGCCCCCAGAAGCCTTAGGAGGGGAGGTGCTCATCCAGGGGGCAGGCAGGCAAGCCCCTTCTCCAGGCAACCACAGGCCCTGCCCGATCCCCATGGCCACGCCGCCCCGGAGAGGCTGCACTGAGACCCAAACCCTACATCTTATCTCCAGGCTGACTTTTAGCCACCTCACACCTCCCAAGGTAGAAAGAAAATCCCACTTGGTGTCAAATCACCCTGCCTCCATTCTTATCTGTCCAGTGGGACCAGTCCTTGCCCTGGGCTGCTGAAAGCGGTCGCAGGCCGTAGGTGTGATGAGATGAAGGACAATCACAGTGATGACAATAGGGACCACTTGCACAGCTCTCGCCGTGTGTCAGATGCTGTTCCAAGCATGTTGCATGTATTAACGTCCTTCACTTCTAAAACAAATGCAGTGTTGTTAGCGTTATTCTCATCCTCATTTTACACAGCGGAAACTAGGATGCAGAGAGATGAAATAACTTGCCCAGGGCCACATGACAAGCAGGTCACAGAGCTGGGAGTCCAAGCCAGGCAGTCTGGCTCTGGAGCTGGGCCTAGTACACATGCTCTGTCCCGACTTGCCCACCACATGGCCTTGGGCAAACCTCTTTCCTTTTCTGAGCCTCAGTGGCCCACTTAGTGAGATAGGGACGACTGCCCCTGTCGGAGTCGTTCTCAGCAGTGAATGACATCGTGCGCCCGGCGGGCAGGTATGTGGCAGCAGTGATGAGGTATGTGGGAAGCTCCAGGAATAGGGGAGGAGTAACAGGTGCTTCTCTTGTTCTTCACAGAGTCAGCAGGCTTCTTCTCGGAGATGACAGAGGACGAGCTGGTGGTGCTGCAGCAGATGTTCTTTGGGGTCATCATCTGTGCGCTGGCCACACTGGCCGCCAAGGGCGACTTGGTCTTCACCGCCATCTTCATTGGGGCTGTGGCGGCCATGACTGGCTACTGGTTGTCGGAGCGCAGCGACCGTGTGCTGGAGGGCTTCATCAAGGGCAGATAATCCCTGCCACACCTGCAGGATCTCCTCCGATCCAGGCTGTCCCCAGAGGTCAGGCCTCTCTCCCGCCTGGACACCTGAGGCAGCTTGCTTTATATTTGAGCGGGGTAAGCACCCCCTACCCACCAGGCCTGGGCAGGTGAGGCCCTTGGGGTGAAAAAGTAGCTCAAAATATGGATGCCATGAGATCTTGGCCTGGGGGAACTGGGCAGACTTTACAACGTGTGTGAATTTTTAAAAAGTATCTCCTTGCGGTGGCTGCTGATGGGCTTTGGCCCCTGCCCAGGATGAGGGGGGGTTCCCTCCAGGGGCAGGCCCATCACAGCCCCCTCCTGCCAGCAGCATGCCACAAGCTCCTGTCCCGTACTCACGCCCTGCCCCTCAGCCACTGGTTATTTATTCATCTCAGGAAATAAAAGTCTTGGAAAAGAGAGACGCTTCAGTCTCACTGCCTGCCTCCTACTCCCCATGGGTTGGCCTGAGCTACTGAGAGCCCCTGCCCTTGGGGAAATTTTTGAAAACCCTGGGAAATTGAGGGCTATCCTGATGGATGAGCAGTAGAGGGAGGACAGAGAGGCTTGGCCTAAAGTAGTGTTAGGAGAAGGGGGATGGAGGAACCAGGCTTTGGAGTGGGACTTCCTGGGTTCAGTGCCAGCTATCATTTGCCAAAAGACCCTGGACAAATGACTTTTGTCTCTGAACTTCACTCTTCCCATCTATAAAACGGGCATGGTAATGCTTTCGACTCAGGCTTAATATGAGAAGTAAGATGATGGATGTGAAGAGCTGAAGACAGTGCACGACAGACAGATGTGCTATGAAATATTGGTAGCCGTTACTCCAAAAGCCTCCCAGGGTCAGCACAGCGTATGGCCAATGGTACTGGAATAGCCTTGTAAGGTGACAGATGGCAGCTACACTTGTGGTGTAGCTTTCCTTTTTAAGTCATCCCCTCACCAACATACACAGACAGGACTTGGGACTGCTGGAGGGTGGGGACTGCTACCTCTTCTCTGAACAGGATCCTGGCATGGCCAGAGGGAGGCATGAGCCAACTCCTAAGGGTTTATTTCTTTGGCACAAAGAGGACGGTCATTCTGGACAAGCAAGCCTCATCTCTCCACACTGGGGAGTCTGGAGGGGTGTCTGGGGGTTCATGGACCCCATATCCCACACCCAAATCCATGCATGTCCACCCTGTATTCCGCATAAGTCACAGCCTCTGTGCAAAATACCCGCTGGAAAAAAAAAAATAATAAAAAAAAAAAAAACAAAAGAACGGGGGTAGGTTCATGCCTGGCTGTTTCCAGGGGTGGCTGTCAGGTGGAAGCCCGGGAATGCCAGTTTTTGAAATGTTCCTCTGTCTCAATGGGCCATGCCATATGGCCATCGAGGGTGGGGCCCTGGTCCTGCATTCCTGGACCCCTCAGAGCTCAATGGTGTCACTGGAGGCGCTGCGGGAGTCCCCGGGCTTGCAGCGAGGCTGGACCTCGCTCTGAGGTTCCCCCGGCCGGGCGGGGGGCGGGGCAGGGGCAGGGGCAGGGGCTGGGGCAGGCAGTAGCTGCACCGTGCTGGGCAGCTCATCCAGAGGCAGACTGTCCACCGATGACAGCCCGTGACGCCACGGGTTCCAGCTGATCTTGAGCGAGCCCCGGGAAAAGCTGTCCATGGAGCTGCGAGAAGGCGCCCCGTCAGGGTCATTGGCGACGTGTGGCGGGACCGGGCCGCGCACGCGCACGTCGCTGAGAGACTGGCAGCGGCCTCGCAGGAGCGAAGAGCCGGCGCCGTCGAGCTCGGCGTCGGGGTGGCTGCCCCGCCGCGGCCGCAGCGCGCCCCCAGGCGGCGGGGAGGCCAGGCCGCGCAGGCCGCAGCGCCGGAATACGCTGTCTCGCACCAAGTGCTCTCGGAAGAGCGCGGCGTCGATGCTGCGGCTCAGGTTGATGGGTGATGGCGGCCGCAGGTCCAGCTCGCTCATCGACGGCGCCGGCCCCACGCTGTTGCGGGACAGTCCCGGGCCACCCTGGGGGCCGCGGCCCAAAGACGCAGCCGAGCCCCAGGCGCCTGAACTGGGCGTGGCAGGCGGCCCACCCTCCGCGGGGTTGCGGATGAGGCTCTTGCTGATGTCCAAGCCGCCTGCGCCGACGCCACTGGGCCCCGCATAGCAGTTGTTGGGTCGCTCAGGCACCTCACTCTTGCCCGAGGGCGTGGGGCACGCCAGGCGGAGCAACTTCGCCCAGCAAGCGTGCTCCGTGGGCGGCCGGGGCCGCACGGCGGCCACAGCGGCCAGCGCCAGGGTGAGGGCCCATGTCAGCTCCAGCAGGCGCAGCCAGAAGTGGACGCCCCACCAGGCCCACGAAAAGCGACCCACCCGGCCTGGGCCCGGGTATAGCCAGAGCGCGGCCGCCAGCTGCAAGCCACTGGCCAGCAGCCCCAGCGCGCCCGCCACAGCCAGCAGCCGCGGGCCCGGGCTGGCATCCCAGCCCCGAGGCCCGTCCAGCAGGCGGCGACGGCAAAGGCAGAGCGTGCCCAGAGACACGGTCGCGCCCCAGGCGCACGACAAGCCCTGAGCCAGGAGGTTGAGCGCAGGACTCACCGACAGCAGGTCAGTAGTCAGCAGCCCCACGCCGTGCACCAACGCCAACGCTCCCAGCAGGAGCGGGTTCTGCAGCTGCTGTGGCAGCCCCGCGCCCAGCCCGAGCAGGGTCAGGGCCGCCAGCGCAGTGAGCAGCAAGGGGAAGGGCAGGTTGTAGAGTACCAGGCCGGCGCGTAAGCCCAGCCGTGCCTGAGAGCCGTACGGGTCGGCGAGCATGTAGGCAGATCGAAGCCCAGATGCTAGGAGCACCAGCACGGCCGCCACCAGAGCCAGCCGCGGCCCCGCAGGGGCGGCTGCCAGGGAGGCCAGTGCCAACAATGCGGGCAACAGGAAGAGCACCCCCACCCCATAGACGTGCAGCTCCCAGGAAAAGCTCAGCACCCGCCGCAGGGGACCCCAGCGCAGAGGGGGTGCGGTGGCATTGGCTGGGGGACTGGTGGCTGGGGCTGATGCCACGGAGCTGGCTGAGGGCTCCGGAGGGGGTGGCTGGCCCAGGGCGCGCTGCGTGGTGACCCGAATGAGGCCCCGGCGTGACGTCGAGGGGGCCTGGACTGGGGGTGCTGGGGGATGGCTTTGGGGACGCCCCGGCCACTCCTCGGCTTCATCTGCAATAACAATATCAAAATAGCCCTTTGAAAAGTGCTTTTGATTTTTCACACTCTCTAGTATGGTGGGCAAGTTACTTAACTTTTCTAAGCACATCTATAAAATGGGGATGGTAATAGCGCCTACCTCATTGGGTTGTGGGGAGGATTAAGTGTTTAGCATAGTGCCCAACACCCAATAATGTTAAACGATGTGACCTACCGCTTGTACTAATAATGTACCAGCAGTTCTCAGCATTGGCTGCCCATTAGAATCACCTGGAGACCAAGTGAATCAGAATTCCTTGCGATGGGGCCTGGGTATTGGAATTTTAAAAAATCTCCTCCACTGATTTGCAGGGGTTAGAGAAACTGCACTAAATACATCCAAGTCACATTTAAGAATATTCTAGCCCCCAAAGGGCAAATGACTTGTCCCAGAGTACCCAGTGAGCATTAGTTTATTTATCCTGAGTTTTTTGAAGGAAGTCCTGGCCAGTTCCTTTAAGCAGGTGTTTGTCCCCATTCACTCCCTCCATAAACCCCACACAGGTTTTTAGTTATTAGAGTACCCACTGTCTCCCAAACCCCTAGCCATGCCCTCACCTGGCTGCAGGGCCCCCACAGGGCTCTCTGTTCGATTTGTAGCTGGGCCAGGGTCCAAGGGGCCAGGGATGAGGGACTTGGGGGTACCTGGGGTCTCCAATGCTCCTCTCACCCGCTGGGGGGAGATGGGGTCTGCTCCATTCATTGCTGCTATTTCTGAAATAACAAAAGCAGTCATCACTTTGCCTGACCTTCTAGCAGTCCCCAAGGTCTAATCCCCCAAAAGGGAGGCACAATCATCCTCATTTGCCAGAATGAGGAAAATGGTACCCAGATGGACCAGAGGTCACACAGAAACTGGGGCATCCAGTTACCCTGTAACACTGCCCCCTCCCAGCACTGCTCAGCACCCTCACTTTGATACCCACCTGGCTTAGACCCATCGGGTGTCTCTGTGGCAGGGAGACCTGAGGGCTGGGGTCTTGGTGAGTCCCTAACATCAGGAAGATCAGCCTGTTTGGGCGAGGGGCTTGGAAGACTGACTTCCCAGGTCTCTTCACCTCCAGTCTTCTTGGGGAGCTCAACTGGCAGCTCCTCAGCAGGAGGAAGGCTTTTGGCCAATACCAGGTGTGGCTGGGACCCAGGCTCCTGAGAGGATGCCACCTCAGCTGGGGATACCAAGCCAACATGAGGGACTGCTGGATCCTGTTGGGTGAAGAGGGGGCCTCGAGCTGCCTCCTGGAAGTCCTCACCCCCACCCTGTTCTTCCAGCACTGGCCTCCTGGTAGTTCCCAAGTGGGGAGCAAGAGTGTGAGGAGGGCCCTGGTGCTCTAAGGGGGATATCTCTGAGACTCTGATCATGGCTTTGTCCACCAGACCCTCATCTCTAGGTGGTCGTTGCTCCACTTGGCCTCCAGGCTTCTCTGGCCCTGGGGAGGGAGGAACTGTGGCTATCCTAAGTTGGAATCTGGGAGTTATGGGGATGAAAGTGAGATGGGGGAGGCCTACTGGATGAGGGGCTGGTGCTTCTTGCTCTATAGGCTCCTGTGAGTCAGGAGGTCCTGTCCAGCCATGAGAACTTGACCCTCGAGCTACCTGGAGGTCATCAGTTACTGGGAGTCCTCCTCTCTGCGCCCTGTGGGATGCTTTAGGTCCATGCAGGGCTGGGCCAAGGGGAGAGTCTGCGGGCTCCTCGGGTACTTTCTCGGCAGGGGCCTGGGGAACATTGGAGTTCCAGGGGCTCTCATCCCTGGACTTCTCCCAGAGGAAGTCGCGGGCCTGGGGCTCTGTGCCCATAGGGCCCTGGGGGTGGTCTCCTGGGATCAGATGTGGTTCCGAGTCCTCAAGTGGCTTGGGAAGGCCCTGGCCCAGGGCAGGGCCAGCCCCCTGGGACAGCAGCAGCCACAGCAGCAGGGGGCCACGGACACGGCCCCACGGGCTGGGAGCCATGGTCCACTCTGATGCCTGGGCCCAGAACACTCAACGTCCAGTCCTCTCTGGATGAGCCTGAAACAAGGAGAAGGGGGATGACGTGTGAACACTGGGAGTGCCCATAGCTGCCCCAAGAGGGATGGTGGGAAAGAAAGAAGAGAGACACGAGAAACTCCCCTTCCCGCAGCCCCTTCCTGTTCAACCTCTTCATGCTGCCCAGAGTGACCTTTTAAAACTGCATCTCTGGTCATGCCACGTGCGCTACTTCAAAACCTTCAATGGCTCCCCATCACCCTCAGGAAAGAATATAAGTTCCTCTCCTAGCCTTCCAAGGCCACACCAGGCTGCTCACCTATCCTTCAATACCCACTGGGCTGTTCAATGCCCCAATCCTTTGCTCCTGCTGTTCCCTCAGCCTGGAATGCCCTCTCTCTTCTCCTTCACTGGCTGAAATCCTATTTTTTTAATGATTTTATTTTATTATTTATTTGACAGAGAGAGCGAGAGAGCACAAGCAGGGGGTGGGGCAGAGGGAGAGGGAGAAGCAGACTCTCCGCTGAGCAGAGACCCCAATGTGGGGCTGGATCCCAGGACTCTGGGATGCTTAATCTACTGAGCCACCCAGATGCCCTCTGAAATCCTACTCTCAAAGGCCTGGCTCAAATATCAGAGAGGTGGAGAGAGAGAGGGACAGAGCGATCTGGGTTTGAATCCCAGCTTTGCCATTTCCTGGGTGAGTTACTTCACCTCTCCAAATTGTGGTTTTTTCCATCAGTAAAATGGGTACCTAACTCAAAGGAGCTCTTACAAAACTTACCTAACAAAACACATTATAGGCCAGGCCCATAATAGGGGTTTAATAAGCATTAGAGCCCTTTTACTTTTCCCTTTGTCCAGAAAGCTTTCTTTCCCACCAGCCCCCTTCACTATTTCAACAAATAATTTGAACGCATACTCTGTGCCAGGCCCTGGGGATAAAGCCGTGAACAGACCGACAAGATTCCTGCCCTCACGGAGCTGGCATTCTAGGGTAAGAGACAGACAATGACTAGTTTTAAATAAGGGGAGCTACGAAGAAAATAAAACAGGGTTAAGAGACAGACGGATGGGGGGCTACTTTACACAGTGGGTAGCAGGAGGCCTCTCTGGGGTAACATTTAAGCTAGATGCTGAATGAGAAGAAGGAGCCAGCCATTTGAAGATATGGGGGAAAAGTATTTGGCAAAGGGAACAGAAAGTGCTAAGGCCCTGACGCAGAATGAACGAGTGAATTCAAGAAATGAAAAGGCTAGTGTGGCTGGAGCATAGCAAAATGAAAGAGAAAGTAGCGGAGGGAGATAAAATCAGGAAAGTAGGGCTAGATCACAAGGGGCTTTGTAAACCACAGGGAGGCACCTGGATTTTATTCTAAGTATCACAGGAAGCCAATGCAGATGTTAAGCATGGGGGCAACAAGGTCTGGTAAGAGGGGCTCTTGGGTGGCTCAGTTGATTAAGCGTCCGACTCTTGGCTTCGGCTCACGTCATGATCTCAGGGTCGTGAGATCAAGCCCCACGTTGGGATCCGTGCTTAGCACAGAATCTGCTTGAGATTCTTTCCCTCTCCCTCTGCCCCACTCATACGCACAAACGCGCTGTCTCTCTCAAAGAAAATAAATAAATAAGATCTTTAAAAGGGGGAGAGAGGCCAGTCCAGAAATCCAGGTAAGATATGATGGTGGCTCTTTTCAGCTTAGACATTTCTTTCCCTGACACCCCCTCTACCCTTTCCCATCACTCTGGCCACATAATGTAATCTCCTGTCTCCTCCACTGGCCTAGGGCTTCTCAAGGGCTGCATGTGCATCTTTATTTCTTATCTCCAGCTCCCTGCATATGCCTGGCCCCAGGTAGATATCCCCTAAAGGTTCCTGTTCCCGAGAGTCCCTAGTTAAGCCAGGGAGGCTGGAAGGGACCCGATGGCCAGGAGACAGAGGGCAGGAGCACAGCAACCGTGAGAGAAGAGAGGCCGGGGTGTGTTTCGGAGCAGAAGCCCTGCTCCTTTTCTCTCTGGGAAGCAGGTGTGCCCAGAGCTCCCTGGCTCCTCATCCTTGGTGGTTCACATGCACCTTGAGAAGCCAATGAAAACTCCAGGAAATGCCCAGGTTCATCAAAGGTTGTGGACAATTTCAGGGGGTTCAAAGATCTCTTAAACCGATCCCCCAAACTGAGTTTAGATTCTGCCTTAAAGTCTTGTTAGTTCATTTCTCAAATGTTCACTGAGCCCCATGCTCTGCTCCTAGCCCAAATTAGGTGCTGGGGACCCGCAGAGAAGCCTCAGTTGGTGTCAGGAGTTGGGGCCAGCTGAGGAGGAAGGACTGAACGGCCACTAACGCATGTCCTGGTTAATAATAGTGCTCCTGTGTTGAGCACTTACCCAGTTAGGCTCCTGCGCTAAGATTAGCTGCATGTCCTCCATCTCATCCAACCCTCCAAACCCAAGCAGGTGTGGGTATAACCATATCATAGGGGAAGAAAGCGAGGTTCAGAGAGGTTTAGCAAATCGCCCAAGGTCACACAGCCAGCGAATGGCCACACGAGGCGTTGTGAAACCCGCAATGGCTCATTTTGAACAGGGGGTCCAAAAGCTTTCCAGAGGAGACAGTTGATTAGGCCTTCAATAAGCATATGCCATCTGCTCACCACCCGCAATTCAAACGAGATGTAGGCATCTGTGGACAAGGAGGGGGCTGCCCAGTCCTGGGTTCCCGCTACAGGAGAGATTTTTTGGGTGGTGGGGTGAGGGATGGGGGTATCTCCCTGCCCTAGGGACTGGGGAGAGGCCGGCCTGGGGGCAGGGCGAGGGCCGCCGCAGGGCAGCCTCGGGAGCTGGTCCATCTCGGGTTACCTCTCCTCCTCTGGCTTCTCTCCCCTGGCTCCGCGCCTTCCCGCAGTGTCCCGGGTGGGGGTGGGAGCTGGTGCAGGCCCTGCCACTCGTGCCCAGAAAGGGGGCTGCCGGCCACGCTCCCTGCCTGGGCCCCGCCATCGCCCCCTCCCTGGGCCAGCTCCTCACCTGGGCGCCGCGCCGGCAGCCCCCGCGTTCACCTTGCGCGCGTCCCTGCAGCCGCTCGCCGCGCCGCATCCTCCGAGATGCTCAGACTTGGCTAACAGAGCCCGGCGCTGCCGATCGCGGAGCCCGCCCACAGGAACGCCATCCCCACTTAACCCTTTCCCCTTAGGGGTGGATTCTTCTCCCAGTCCCGACCTCCCCTCTCACAGAGATTCTCAGGGCTAAGAGGGGAACCGAGGTACCTCCGAGAGATTTGGAAATCCCTTCCGCAGCATCCCTGAATAAGGGACAGCCAATCCTGGTTTGCACACCCCATGGGACGTGGAGCTCACTTCCTTTATACATACATACATATATATATAGGGATACATACACACATGCCTACCTATAGGGGAATCCTACCTACAGCTTGCTGTTTATACCTCAGATCTTTTTCTTTATTTTATTTTACTTTTTTAAATTAGTTTCAGAGGTAGCTTCAGATCTTTTTCAATGCACAGTCACATATACGTTTTAAATAGAAATGAGATCATACTGTACATACTGTTCTGTAACTTGCCTTTTTTCTCTTCACTGTGAAATATATCCTGGCACATTTTCCATGTAAATTTCTACAGATCCATCTTATTTCTTGTATCTGCTGTTGAGAACTGAAGCATATAGTCAGCCGGTAATTTTTTATTGATGCAGTCCTGAGGTTGGACATGTAAATTGTTTCTAGTCTTTTGCTAGCAGGAATAATAAAGCAGGGACCATTCTTGCCTAGACCTCTTCGTGCGCAAGCACTAGGTGTATCTATCAGATAATTTCCTACCTATGGTATGATTAGACCTATGAGTCTGCACATTTTCAGGTCTGATAGACACTCAAATGTCCTTGGTTCCTCTTTGGACAGCTCCTGATGTACTAAATGTCCACGATTGGGTTCAATAACATTCAGAGAAATCGACACAAGGAATAGATGCGGTCATTAAATATGATGTAAAATCCTTAACGCCATGGAGAAATGTCCAGGATAGATTGTTGTTTATTTATTTAAATTTCAGTCATTTGATATAAAAATGATGTATGCTGATTGTCCCGAGTTAAGTGACACAGAAATGTTCAAGGAACACATTCACTGTCTTACTCTTGGCCTCTTCAAGTCGGCCTCCCCAGATGTGCCTGCTGTTAGCATCATGTTGCTTCTTTTAATTAAAAACATATATGTGCATGTCTTTCTTTTCACAAAAATGGGACCATACTATGCATATTATCCTATAACTTGAGTATTTTTTTTTGCCTTAGGCAATATATGTTGGAAAGATTCTGAAAGCAATACATACGTATTACCTGCACCCTTTTCCTCCAAGTAGCCACGCGGTGCCGCACGGTGTGGGTGTGTTGTCATTTACTCACACTCCCAAATTCCCCTACTGCAGGGGCTGTAGCTGGAGAACAGCTATTTTTTTTCTACTAGAAACAATACTGCAATTAACATCCTTACATACCAACACATACATCTTTACATGGTGATTCTCTAAATCCTCTCAGATAATTATTTGTGTGATCCCATTTTTGTTAATATCTATCTATCTATCATCTACCTACCTACCTACCTATCTATCCTATTCCTAATTATTAGGAGGTAAATAGTGGTTGATGTGATTTTATCTAATTTCGCTTTTCTGTTTACCAGTATTCTACGCAACTGTGTATTTCTTTTGTGATCAGAGACAGGAATGATAAATATCATTTTAAAAAGAAAGACATTCTTCCTAAGGTTGAGCTGAGCTTTCCCCCTCAGTACTTGCCTGGGTCTCTGGGTCTCACAGAAGAGCAACCCCCAGCCCTCAGCTGTGTCTGACGTGCTGCAGGTCGAAGCATGCTCAGAGCTTGAATCAGGCTTTTCGGACTCTAGGAGAAGGATTGGGCTTTTCCCGGTTCACTTTATCATCTGACCAGCTCTACTGTTTTCTTTGTGGGAACCCCTTCAGAATTATAAAGACACCTCTCATTTCTCTAGAATTTTCTCCCTCCAGGCCAAACCCTCCAGGTTTTTTTGACCTTTCCTCAAAGGACAGGATTCTGGGCTCTCACCATTGTGACATCTCTCCTCTGTTGGCTTCTTCCCTGGTTAACAATGTCCAACTTAAAGTATAACTCTTGAAGGGGGACCTGGGTGGCTCATTCAGTTAGGTGTCCAACTCATGGTTTCAACTTGGGTCGTGATTTTAGGGTGGGCCCCGCGCTCAGCATGGAGGTTGCTTGAGATTCTCTCTCTCTCCCTCTCCCTCTGTCCCTCCTGCTCTTGCTCTCTCTCTCTAAAATAAATAAATAAATATTTTAAAAAATAAAGTATAACTCTTGGAACTGAACCTAGTTAGGAACAAAGCTGGACTTTCACCTCCCTTCCTAGATTCTCCTCCATTAATATCCTGGCCTCACACTGAATTAATGATTCTGGCAGCCACATCCCTTTGTTGCCCAGTATTGACCTACTAGGTCTTCCCTGCCTCCTTCTATTGATCTACTAGGTCTTCCCTACTTCTTTGTATTGATCTACTAGGTCTTCCCTACTTCTTTGTGTGCAGTTGGTTTCTTGATCCTCAGTGTAGGACTCAGCATTTGTTTCTTGTTTTTTTCTCTTGTTAGATCTAGTTAGTTGTTCTGATCTTGTGGGAAGTCATCTGGATCCTGGTTCTATATATGATAGATAACTGGCCTTTTTTTTTTTTTTTTTTTTTTTAGCATTGCTCAAGATCCAATTCTTTTCCTGGTAACATCCTAATTTCCTTCTCCCTCGTGGGCAATCTTGTAGGGAGGGTAGCTCTAGGGGTCCACTACAGAAGCTGAGGAGTCCAAATCCCTCCTCTCATTGCCTCCTGTGAGCTCTCTGGTGAGACTTCTTTGGAGATGTTGAGATTCCCCTAGCAGGCTCAGAGCTGGCCTGGTTCCCTTCCTCAGTTTCCCCCAAGGAGGACTACCCATTCATTCCTGCAAAGTCTTACTGGCCTGACAGTGCCCAACCCCCCAGTCCACAGAGGACCATCCAGCTGCTCCTGGCTTGCTCTCTTTAGAGACAGGAGCCCCAATCCCATTGTGTTTCCAAACCATGGATTGGTAGGGGTTTTAAGATTCCAAACAAAGGCAAGAGAGATTATGATCCCTTTGGCCAGAGGCCAAGATGAAAGCTGATCCTCTGGAAAGAGGAGACTGGCTGGGGGTAGAGGTGAATATAAGTGGGGAACATGGAGTGCCAGGTATAGGTGGGGAGTATCCTGGCTCCAAAAGCAGCTGCCGGCATCATCCTGGAGACTCTGGGAGGGCAGTGATGGGTGGGGGATGATTTAAGTATACGGGAGATGGTCAGTAGCTCCGTCTCCGAAGCACTTAGTGGGTCAGGGGCTATGCTACACACCTTATTACATGCATTATTCTTTTTAAGTCCTCACGACAACCTATGTATTATTATGCTCTCCATTTTACAGTTGCCAAACTGAAGCTCAGAGAGCTTAAGTAATTTCTTCAAGGTCACATAGCAAGTAAGAGGCCAAGCTCTAAATCTGACTTTAGAACCAGCACTCTTAATACTGATGGCACCATCCTGCCCCTGAGGAAGCACCTCTGAGAGGGGAGGTGGTGAGATGAACGTCCCAGGTCTTCCAGGTGGCCCTGCTGTGTGTCTATGAAAATAGGCCTCCAACTTGGACTCTCCTTTGAAGGGACTTCAACAGGGTTTGGGAGTTGCTGAGAGCTCCCACCCAAAAGTACCTTGGGAGGTCCCAAGGAAGGGCAGAGCGAAGGAAAAGGCAAAGGTGTTTGTGGCTGGCGATGTTGAAGCCCCCTCCCTAGACATGCCCAGGACAGTTGGCTGGCATTTCCATGTGGCTGGCCCCTGGCAGGCATGAGCAAAGAAACAAAAGGCAGAAGAGGTGGGAGAGGGTGCAGCCTGGCGAACTTTCTCTGTTCTGTGCCCGCTGTCCTGTATCAGGGTGGGGCAGGTGGACAGGTCCACTCTTTCACTAAACCTGCCAAATTCAGCCTCAAGGGTTCCTGGAGTTTTAACTCATTCTCAGATGTTAACCTCCATGGATATTGGCTAAATGAACCTTTTAAAAAGATACTTTTTGTGTTAATAAATCTGATAATCTGGTATATACATTAAAACCAGCTGTCCCCTATCCCATTCCCTCTCACTTCCAATTCCTTTCAACTCTTTCTGGTATTTCTGATTATTTCTTCTGGTTTTTATATCTATTCTCTAAGTGCCAGATGTGTCCTGCTCATGTTAATTTTTTTTTTCAGTTTTAGATTTTTACCTATTGATTACCACCAAGGAATATGAAGATTTAGCTTTTCACATTTCCACATTTTTCTGTACTGCTTTGATTTATATCATTATTCTACATTTACAACCCTAGAACTGTGAAACAGTGAGTCAGGCTGACTCAAGAGGTGTACTGTGATTACAGTTCTTTGCTAGATGTTCTGTTTTCTCCTGGGGTAGTCCTTGGTTTTTTATTTGTTTAATTTTCTGGGCATCTCTTACTAATTCAGTCTCCTAAATCTTTTCTTGAAATGAAAAACAATCTAAAGATTTGATGTCCCATCAAGATAAGAATACTTTCAAAAAGACTCACAGAATTCTACAGAGAATAAATGGCTTGAAAAATGGGTGGTGGCGGGGGGGGGGGGACCAGTTTAAAAGAGATTTAAGAGACTTAGCAATCAAATGTCATGTGGGAGCCTTTTGGGATCCTCATTCAAACAATCCAACCAGACAGAGACATTTGAAGATAACAGGAAATTTGAACATGATTGGGTCTTAGAACATACTGAAGAATGTCTAATTAGGTAAGATGATGGCATTGTGGGTTATGTTTTAAAAATTCCTTATTTGTCAGACATACTAGAATATTTTTTTAATACTGTTTTATTTTATAGAGAGGTGTAGGTTCGAGTGGGGGAGGGTCAGAGGGAGAGACGCAGACTCCCTGCTAAGCACAAAGCTGGATGCGGGGGGGCTCGATCTCACAACCCTGAGATCATGACCTGAGTCAAAATCAAGAGTCGGACGCTTAACCACCTGAGCCACCCAGGTGCCCCAACTTACTAAGATATTTATGTGTGGAATAATAGTGTATCTAGGATTTACTTTTAAAACATTAAAAAAAAAGTGGGTTTGGGAGATACATGGAAGAATTGGCAAAATATTGATAATTATTAAAGCAGAGTGATGGATACATCATTATATTATTCTTTCCACTCTTGGATATGTTTGGAATTTTCCATAATAAAAAATAATAAATGAAAAAGAAATTCACAAAGAAATGGGAGAAAGGAAAAGGTAGCACAGGGCTGGCTGTGCATTTTGTGAGCTGATTGCAAAAAGGAAATATTTTACTTATTGGGTACTAGCCCATCTCGGAGGAGCATGGATACAGAACCCAGGCTTCTGAACCCTGCTGATCTTCCCAGGCCATTTCCAGGGAGGCAGAGCTAAGAGACCTGGAAGGAAAAGTGGGCGGGTGGGACCAGGGTGAGAGCAGGGGCAGCAGGAGGGGTAGCCGGGCTGGGGGTGAAAGCCCATGAGAGGCTCGGGAACACGCTGATTGACCTCTGCCTCTGCAGTCAGACTCCGTCTGCAGTCATGAGAGCCTATAGGAGCCTCTCATAGCCATGCTCGTGAGAGATCTTGATGTCTGCTGCCAAGAGCTTATGATCCCTGCCCACCGTAACAGCTTTAGTGGGATATAATTCACATACACAAAATTGATCTATTTAAAGGGTACTATGTTGGTGGTTTTTAGTATATTTACAAAGTTGTACAACTATTACCATTTCCAATTTTAGAACGTTTTCATCTGGCAAAAAGAAACCTGTATCAATTAGCAGTCACTCCCCATTCCCTCCCCCCAGGCCCTGGCAACCACTAATCTATGTTCTGTCTCTGTGGGTTTGCATATTCTGGACATTTCATAAAACACAGGATCATAAATGTGTTTTTTTTGTGATTGGCTTCCTTCGTTTCGTGTGTTTCCAGGGTCATCCCTGTTGTAGGCTGGACCTCATTCTTTATTATTGCTGTATAACATTCCGCTGTGTGTTCGTACCATATTATATTTCTTGATCAAGTGATCTATTTATTTTGGACATTTGGGTCATTTCCACTTTGTGGCTATTACGAATAATGCTGCTATGAACATTCATGTGTGAGTTTTCATGTGGACGTGCGTTCTCATTTCTCTTGGGTATAGATCTGTTTAGGAGTGGAATTCCTGAGTCGTATGGGAACCTTATGTTTAAACTTTTGAGGAACTGCCAGACTGTTATCCCAAGGTGCTACACCACTATGATTCCTTTTGACAGATGAGGAGACTGAGGCCCAGAGAAAGCAAGAGCTTTCCTATGCAGAGCTACCACAACCCTGAGTTGTGCAAAAAAGCAGGAGCCAAGCATGTAAATGGCCGCAGTCCCACCCCACTCTCACCCTGCCACGCCTCCACCCACTTTTACCCTCTCCATTTCCTGCCCACCAGCAGCCAATCCCTTCACACCAGTCCCCCCCAAAGGCTCCCTGCTGCCACGTCAGGATCAAGTTCATCTCTGAGGGATGACTTCCAAGCTGCCATCTGGCCCTGATGCTGCCTCATCTCATGTTTTTTTTTAAGCAACTGTATTGAAATCTAGTTCACATACCAGACTGTTCACCCATTTAAAATGTCTAACCCAACCCTCGTCACATCTTTTTGTTCTCTACCCTTCAGGGCCATGCGGGCCTTGTTCTGGTTTTGTGAAAATGCCATCACCCTTGCTTTTGGGCCCTTGCACACAGTCTCCTCTGCCTGGGATAGTCTTTCCTTATATATTTCCTTGGTTCTGTATATACTTCCTTGTGATCCTTCATATCCTGAGATGATACTTCCACTGGGAAGCCTTCCCTGACCACCCAGTCTGGTCATATGACCTGCAGGACATTCCCACAGCCTCCCCCAGGTCACCCTGTCATGGCACGTGACACAGCAGTCTGAACTCTTAAGGCCTGGGAGTGCAGTATCTGGCAGATGGTCAGTAAATGAGTGAATAGAAAGATCTGAAAATATCTAACACGACACCGAGCATATTGTAGAAATCCAGTAAATGTTTGCAGACTTTATTGCCTACTAGGACAGGGGCAATACCTCCTTTTGGTAACGTGCCAGACAGTTTGGGTGATTAAAGGGTAAAAATTATTGTTTTTTCTTGCCTGGTACCCCTGCCACTTTCTCTGGCAACAAAACCCCAGTTTTCCTCTAAGGAATCGCCTCCATCCCACCTTCGGTCCTTACAGTTTAGGTGGGGCTAAACACTTCATAGAATTTGCACGTGACCCGAATCAGGTCTATTACCTGACTTACTGGAAAGTTTCAGAAAGGAGTGTTTTCTTTTCACTGAGCCAGTGTCTCCAGGGGAAGACAGACTGCCTGAGAATAGAAGGAGAGTTGAGGGGTGCCTGGGTGGCTCAGTCGGTCAGGCAGCCGACTCTTGATTTCGACTCAGGTCATGATTTTGGGGTCCTAGGATTGAGCCCTGCATCGGGCTCTGCACTGAGCGGGGGGTTGTTGTCTCCCTCTCCCTTTGTTCCACCCCCTGCTCGCTCATGCGTGCTCTTTAAAATGGACAAATACATCTTTAAAAAAAAAAAAAAGGAGTTGAGGAAGCAACTGAGTCCTGATGACATCATTGGAGAACCTGCATCCAGCTAAACTTGAAGCCAACTGACCATTTTGGTTATTCAGCCATTTACATTCCTTTTAAAAATTGCTTAAGCCAAGTTGAGTCCCGTTTCTGTCATTTGCAACTGCAATATTTCTTACAGTTCATAATCCTCCATGTTGTTCACTTATACATCTGCCCATCACATTTGGTCCTTTCAACCAAATAAAAGAACCACATAGACTTTGCCCCAAAGTGCAAGTTTACCTACTATTCTCAAATCTAAGTCATCATTATTTTTCGGAGATGTGTTGTACATCTGTCAATATTTAGACTTCCATGCCTGGTACCTTCCACACCATGGTCAGTAAATGGACATGTCAGATTGTCCTAAATGATTTTGAGTGTTAAGTCCAAGTTGATGGGAAAGGTAAGATGCTCATTCAGTAGCATGGCCCAAGTTGGACTCCAGGAAACACCTACAATAAGCACTGTATGCTGATTCCGGGAAGAGCCTGATAAAACAAACTTGGATTTTCCCTTTGACTGGCTGCTGCCAAGGACATGTGCTTTTACCATCAACATGATGGCTGAGAAAGGCCTCACGTTTTATCCACCCAACTTTGCTACAGGGAAAAAGACAAACTTTGTGTGGGTGAAGAGGCAAAATGAAATGCTCTGAGATGCCTCATGGGAAGGAGGGTTACATCACTCAATCATCAATTACTGCTTGCATTCCAGTCCAACCTATACTTTTTGGTATATACCATACCACTCCCCACTTGGTCTGGGTCCAGCAAATTATGGACATTTTTTTTTTAACATATAACGTATTATTTGTTTCAGAGGTACAGGTCTGTGATTCAACAGTCTTACACAATTCACAGCGCTCACCATAGCACATACCCTCCCCAATGTCCATCACCCAGCCATCCCATCCCTCCCACCCCCCCCCACCACTCCAGCAACCCTGTTTGTTTCCTGAGATTAAGAATTCCTCATATCAGTGGGATCATATGATACATGTCTTTCTCTGATTGACTTACTTCGCTTAGCATAATTATGGACATTTTATTATTTTTTTAAAAAGATTTTATTTGACAGAGACAGCGAGAGCACAAGCAGGGGGAGCAGGAGAAGGAAAGGGAGAAGCAGGCTCCCTGCTAAGCAGGGAGCCTGATGCGGGGCTCCATCCCAGGAATCTGGGATCATGACCTGAGCCTACCTGAGCCGACCTGAGCCGAAGGCAGACACTTAACCATCTGAGCCACCCAGGCACCCCAAATTGTGTACATTTTAATCTGCAGGTCTTTGCTGGTTCTATCTGCTTGAAATGCCCTTCTACACTGCAGAACTCTCTCGAGACCCAGGTCAAAGGTTAACTCCCCTGTGAACCCTTGCTCCTTTAATATTTTAAGCAGCTATTTTAAATATCTTAAAGTCAGGCTTTCTTAGCAGGGGACTGTAGGTCACTATGACTAGGCTTTGGAGATCTATCAACACCCCTGTGTTACCTGGGAATTCTGTGTCTTATGCTCATGTGCATTACTCTGGAGGGGAGGGTCAGAGCTTCAGAACCATCAAGTTCTTATGTGTCTCTTTAATGAGTTCCTTGAGGGCAGGGGTCACATCTTTTTTTTTTTTTTTAAAGATTTTATTTATGCGAGAGAGAGAGAGCACTCATGAGCTGGGGGAGGGGCGGGGGGGGCGGGGAGAGGGAGAAGCAGACTTCCCGCGAGCAGGGAGCCTGATGAGGGGTTTCATCCCAGGACCCTGGGACCATGACCTGAGCCGAAGGAGGACGCTTAACAGACTGAGCCACCCAAGCACCCCACATCTTTTTCATCTTTGACTCTTCAGCACTGATCCACACACTTATAACTGTGGCAGAAGGCTGTTAGTGACCCACAGAGGCAACGTTTTATAGGCAGAGAAAACAGGAAGTTTTAATTGGTGGAGTCAAGAGTTGTTTGTTCTTGATTGCAGCGTTCAACATGCAAATTACATTCACAGAAATGGCGCCCTGCCACTTCCTGGGGACAGTTAATCCAGACGGAATGATTCCTGGGCCAACCTTCACTACGTGTCTGCCAGCAATTGCCCTTTCTCCCTTCTTACAGCGATATGTAAACTCTCTTATCCAGAATAATTGGGAAATGAGGTCTTTCGTTCAACTGAGTAGCCATATTCAGTATAGCACTGTTGATCTGTCAACGGATCTGATATCTTCTGAACTCCAGCTCAAGACCTCAGATTATGTATCCTATCTTTGATGATCCCAAAGGCACTTGAGAATCCGGCAGTGTCTCAGTGTTGCCGATTTTCACCGGACAGTGTTAAGAGATAGAAGGCTGGCTAAGTCTGTCCTAGCCCTGGGTATTCACTCTGAAAAGAGCTTATCTGAATCAGGTTTTGACCCATTTGCTCTTTATGTCACTCTGTAGGCTCAAAAGGAACAACACAGGGAGCTTTCACTTTGCTCATCCATAGCTCCTAAATTTTCAGTAATGAAAATGTATTATTTGTGTAAAGAAAGTTGTAGAAATACTAACAAAAAATTAAAGGTAAAACACAAGGGGTATTTGGATCCCAAGAAAACAGGTGTTCACTGTGGTTAGAAGTCAGGCTGACTGTGCTTAATAATTAGGGTATAACTGACAATGCTTTTTCCAAAGACTGAATTTTTGCTAAGTTTTATATATTATTACTAGCTTGAGTATTTCCCCTTTCTTTGACTTTCATTATCAGAGTCACCAGAAGGAAAATGTAAAACATTTTCAAAATAGCCATTTCTGGGTAAGTCATCTAGCACAGACTCCTCAAATATCTCTAGTTTCAGACATACAGGGGAACCTGGCTCAGATAAGAACACTTCCTGCTGAACACCCTGCCGGCTCATGCATCCTCCTTTTTATTCTGAGAGGCTTCCAGCTCAAACCAAAGTTACAAAGTTAACCGCTACTCTGAGTTCCTGACACAGCAAATCCCTGCGTGGTCTTCAAAAAATAGAGGTCTGTAATTCCTTCTTGAACATGCCTTCGAAGTGGAGGTCTTTGGCCATGAGCTCCTCTTCGACATCATCCAGTGCCCACTGGTGATCCGTCAGCTCCAAAGCTTCCCACTCCGTCTGCAAAGGAAGAAGACACCAGGGAAGGGAGAGAAGGGCTGTTACTAAGAGCAGTGCTGATGTGGCTGGCCAGCAGCTGGATTAAGCTATTTACACGTATAGACTCATTTAATCTATGAGGTAGGGGCTGCCACCTGCCCTGTGCACCCCCGTGCTCAATTTGTAGGCAAAGAGAATAAGGCTAAAAAAGGTAAAATAATTTGTCTGAGGTCACTAGAGCTAGTAACTAATTACATTTCTCAAATAGTCTATTAACGCTGATTACTTTTGCCTTTAATTAGTAGGTTTAAAAAAATGCTTTAGGAAATATAATATGCAATACACATGTTAGCTCATGGCTTTTTAAAAAAATTTTTATTTAAATTCTAGTTAGTTAACACACAATGCAATATTGGATTCAGGAACAGAATTCAGTGATTCATCACTTACATGCCACACCCAGCGCTCATCACGACACGTGCCCTCCTTAATACCCATCACCCATCTAGTCCATTCTCCCACTCACCTCCCTCCATCAACCCTATTTGTTCTCTATCGTTAAGAGTCTCTCATGGTTTGTTTCCCTCTCTCCCCGCTCCCCATATGTTCGTCTCTTTTGTTTCTTAAATTCCACGAGTGCAATCATATGGTATTTGTCTTTCTCTGACTGACTTCACTTAGTATAATACATTCTAGCTCCATCCACATCGTTGCAAATGGCAAGATTTCATTTTTTGATTGTTGAGTAATATTCCATTGTGTGTGTGTGTGTGTGTGTGTGTGTGTGTGTGTATACACACATCTTTATCCATTTGTTTTTTTTTTAAGATTTTATTTATTTATTTGAGACAGAGAGAGAGAGAACAAGAGCAGGGGGAGAGGGGCAGAGGAAGAGGAAGGGTGAGAATCAGACTCCCCACTGAGCAAGGAGTCCGATGTGGGGCTCGATCTCAGGACCCTGGGATCATGACCCGAGCCAGAGGCAGACACTTAACCAACTGAGCCACCCAGGCGCCCCTCCATTCTTTGTTTAAAAATACAATTCACATACCATAAACTTCACCCTTGGAATATGTACAATTTAGTGGTTTTTAGTATGTTCACAAAGACCATCACGACTACCTAATTCCAGAACACTTTCATCACCACAAAAATAAACTCTATTTCAAATAGCAGATGCTCCCCATTAAACCCCTCCTCCAACCTCTGGCAACTACCACTTCACTTTCTTTGGATTCATCTATTCTGGATACAATATGTGGCTTTTTCTTACTGGTTTCTTTCACTTATGATGTTTTCAAGGTTCCTCCCTGCTGTAGCATGTATCAGTACATCATTCCTTTTTGTTAAATATTCCACTGAACACTTTCATTGTCCATACACTGTATGTATATTCCAAAATGTTTCATTTTGTTCATCTGTTCATAAAATAATGGACATTTGGATTGTTTCTATTCTCGGACTATTAGGAATAGTGCTCTGAACATTCTTTTTTTTTTAAGATTTTATTTATTCATTTGACAGAGAGAGAGACAGCGAGAGAGGGAACACAAGCAGGGGGAGTGGGAGAGAGAGAAGCAGGCTTCCCGCTGAGCAGGGAGCCCAACGCGGAGCTCGATCCCAGGACCCTGGGATCATGACCTGAGCCGAAGGCAGATGCTTAACGACTGAGCCACCCAGGTGCCCCCCCACCTTTTATTTAAAGATTTATTTGACACAGAGAGAGAGAGAGAGAGCACAAGCAGGGGGAGTGGCAGGCAGAGGGAGAGGGAGAAGCAGGCTCCCAGCAGAGCAGGGAGCCTGATGCAGGGCTCGATCCCAGGACCCTGGGATCATGACCTGAGCTGAAGGCAGACGCTGAACTGACTGAGTCACCCAGGGGCCCCTCTGAACATTCTTGTACAAGTTTTTGTGTGGGCATAAGTTTTCAATTCCCTTGGCTATTTACCTAAGTGCGGCATTGCTGGTCATATGGAAATTATGTTTAACTTTTTAAGGATAGGCTAAAAACTGCTTTCCAAAGTGGCTGCACCATTACCAGCAAGTAGGATGATTCCAATTTCTCCACATCCTTGTCAACACCTGTTCGTGTCCATCTTTTTTATTATAGTCACCGAGTGAGTCACTGTGGTTTTGATTTGCATTCCTCCAATGGCTAACAATGTTGAGCATGCTTTCATGAGCTTATTGGGTATATCTTTGTATATCTTCTGTGGAGAAATGTTTGTTCAAAACTTTTGCCCATTTTTAACTGGGATGTCTTACTATAGCTGAGTTCTGAGAGTTCTTTATTCTGAATACTAGACCCTTATTAGAGATATGATTTGCAAACATGTTCTCTAATACTATCTTTTCATTTTCTTGATGGTGCCCTTCGAAGTACAAAAGTTTTCATTTTTACAAAGTTCCATTTATCTATTTTTCCTTTGTCGCTTGTACTTTTAATGTCATGTCTAAGAAGTCACTGCCTAATACAGCGTCAAACATTTTACACCTATGTTTTCTTCTAAGGGTTTTATAGTTTTAGCTCTTACACCATTTAAAGTTTTTTCTTTTTTTTACTGTGGTAATATATATGTAACATAAAATTTGCCACTTTTAACCTTTGTAAGTATACAATTCAATGGCATTAATTATATTCACAATGTTGTGCAACCATCAAGACTATGTATTTCCAAAAATTTTCATCCCCTGAAACAGAAACTCTGTACCCAGTCAGCAGTAAAACTATTCTTTCCCCCACTGAACTGTCTTGGCACCTCTGACGAAAGTCAATTGATCTTAAACGTATGGGTTTATTTCTGACCTCTCAATTCTACTCCACTGATCTATAGATCCTTATGCCAGTACCACACAGTCTTGATTACTGTAGCTCTGAAGTAGGTTTTAAAATCGGGAAGTGTGAGTCTTCCAACTTTATTCATATTAAAGTTTTTTGGGCTATTCTGGGTCTCTTGCATTTCCATATGACCTTCAGGATCAGCCTGTCAATTTCTGCAAAAAAGGTACGTGGAATTTTGAGAGGGACTGTATTGACTCTGTAGATCAATTTTGGGAGTACTGCCATCTTGACAATATTAAGTCTTTTAATCCATGAACATGGATGTCTTTCCATTCATTCAGGTCTTACCTAATTTCTTTCAGCAAAGCCTTGTAATTTCAGTGTACAAGTCTTGTCTTTCTTTTGTTGAATTTATTTCTAAGTATTTTATTCATTTTGATACTATTGTAAATGGAATTTTTTTTTTTTTTTAAAGATTTTATTTATTTATTTGCCAGAGAGAGAGTGAGAGAAAGAGAGAGTGTGCGATAGTACAAGCAGGAGGGGTGGCAGGCAGAGGGAGAAGCGGCTCCTGGCTGAGCAGGGAGCCTGATGCGGGACTCGATCCCAGAGCCCTGGGATCATGACCTGAACCGATGGTAGACGCTTAACCGACTGAGCCACCCAGGCGCCCCTGGAATTTTTTTCTTAATTTCATTTTCAGATTTTTTATTACCAGTGTGTAGAAATACAACTGATTTTTGCATCTTTACCCTGCATCTTCTAAAACCTTGCTGGACTTGTTTGTTAGCTCTACACAGTTTTTCTTGTGGGTTGTTTACAATATTCTATATACAAAACCATGTCATCTGTAAACAGATCATTTCCTTCTTCCTTTCTAATGTGGATGCCTTTTATGGCCCTGGCTAATCATCCAGCACAACGTTCAACAGAAGTGGCGTGAGTGGATATTCTTATCTTGTTCCTAATCTTAGGGGAAAAGCTGTTAGTGTTTCACCACTGAGTATGATGTTAGCTGTGGGTTTTTCATAGATGCCTTTCATCAAGATGAGCAAATTCCCTTCTATTTCTAGTTTTTATCATGAAAAATTAGTGAGATTTTGCTGTACAAAAATTATACTGGACTTTACATATCGCAGAATCATTTCATGAAAAGGCTTTAAGTATTGATCTTTTTTTTTTAAATGAAATTTATATCTGATGTCCACAGGGTCCAAAATAGCTCAAAATATCCTAAATGTTTACCTGGTGTCTCTGAATGGACTCTTTTACAGCTTCATTTACAGTGTGGATTAAATTTGAGTAAGCATTTAAAAACTAGGTAAAAGTACCAAGAATCTCCAATTTATTTAACAGCTGACTCTGTCTAAGGAATAAGAAATATGTAAGCAAAAATTCATTTTTGCTAAATTTAAATGATGGAACCATACATATCGCACTCTCTTCAGGGAACCGGTCTTTAAAGTAACTGTCCGCTAATGCCTTTCGGAGTGTTAGTGAAGCTACAAGAGGTGTGAGTGTACCTTGAAAGCTTTGTTGGTGTCTGCGGGCATGGCCATGGCTGCTCCCGTCATCTGCTCCTGCATCATCCGTGACTGGTCCGCAGCTGCAGTATAAGACACACCTATGTGACTGCCAGGGCTCGGCAAGCACCCAGCACCCTCCGGGAAAAACAGTCCTCACGCAACACGGACAGATGCTCAGGAATGGATGCGAGTACCACATGACAGATTCCCTGACTGACCCTCCCACACACTGGCTATGTGACCTAGGGAAAGTCACTTTACCTCTCCTGAAAAGTGGGCATGATAATAACAGAAGGTAACTGAAGGAAGTGCTACACTTTATTTCAAATGTAAACAATAACTACAGCCACCGGTTATTGAGCAACTACCTTATGCCAGGTACTTTACTAAGTGCTTTCCATATTCTACCTCATTTACTCCTCACAACAAACTCTGAAGCTAATTATTTAGGTCTCTGTTTTACGAATGAGCACAGGATTCAAGTGGTTAAGTCACTTGCCCAAGGTCCCAGCCATGAAATAAGAGAGCCAGGATTGTCCTGGGAAGAACTCTAGTCAATGAATTAACTGGTCAAACCAGGCCTTGTTTCAGCTTCAGTTTACAGGCTTACATTACTGGTACTGGATTCCTCACAGGAGGCTTTCAGACTTTAGGGAACTAAATATTGCCCCCATGATTTCCAGGGAGAATTCAGATCTTCAGTTGACCCTGGAATTTTTTTTTTTTTTTTTAAGA
Source organism: Halichoerus grypus (assembly GCF_964656455.1). NCBI lineage: Eukaryota > Metazoa > Chordata > Mammalia > Carnivora > Phocidae > Halichoerus > Halichoerus grypus. The sequence goes on along the minus strand of NC_135712.1, from coordinate 166,279,906 downwards.
TTTTTTTATTTATTTGACAGAGGGAGACACAGCAAGAGAGGGAACACAAGCAGGGGGAGTGGGAGAGGGAGAAGCAGGCTTCCTGCAGAGCAGGGAGCCTGATGCGGGGCTCGATCCCAGGACTCTGGGATCATGACCTGAGCCGAAGGCAGACGCCCAATGACTGAGCCACCCAGGCACCCCTGGAATTTTTTTTTTAAAGATTTTAAATAGTCTCTACACCCAGGGTGGAGCTTGAACTTACAACCCTGAGATCAAGAGTCGCATGCTCCACTGACTGAGCCAGTCAGGCTCCCCGACCCTGGAATTTTTAAGACTCTTGCAGAATACCTCAGAAACTTTAGAAGTTTAGGGAGTAAAGCATGGTATTTGACTATGCTAACAAACAGAACAGCCTACAGGAGTTTTCTGGCCCTGGCATGGGTGATTGTCTATCAAAGTATTTGCTTATTAAACCCAACATGCTTCTTACCATTATCTTGGCCCAGAATCAGAGAGTAAATGCTCCGAAGCCCAAAGACATTGAGGAAGTACCAGGATGCAGAACTCACCCTAGGAAAGCAAAAGTGAAACAACATAGGTAGTTATTTTAGAATTAACAGAGTTCACACTTTTCTATCACCCAAAGAGTATATAAAGAAATCACTTGGGGTAGGCTAAAAGTTGTCATAATCCACCCATGGCATTTTCAGTGGAGTTTCAATGAGAAAAACCAAAAATCTATTCCAGTGAAGTATGCAAATTGGAAATCCTGTTCTTTAAGGGACATCGGTTTTAGACTTTGTTTTGTGTTTTTATAAAGGAAAGAAAGTTCTTACCAGGATGCATCTAATGTGAGTAGTTCAATTCCCTGTTGCAGCATAGGCTTAAAACGGAGAGTCAGTGGAAATGGGACCTTGGCTGCAGAAAAGAGAGAGAAAGTTTACAATCTTTCCTTGCTGTTTTTAGAACAGTTTAAGCATGAATGCATGTAATCCTTCCCTGAGGAGGTGGAAACTCTGTACCATACAGTTTGAAAATGATTCCTACCAGGAAATTTGTGTCAATTTCTAAAAAAAAATAACAGTCAAATGTCACTCTGTTATAGTTCCTTGAACTCCAGCTTCTCTATTGCTTAACAACAGGGACTCTGACTGAGTTATGACTTAAAATTAGAAAAGAAACTTGCACTAAACTGTTAAACCCAAAGTGGAATATATACATATACTGAACTACATTCCTGAGAAATGAAATTGATTCAAAACAAATTATAAACAAATAGACAAACAACTCACTGCAATACTTAGAAAATGAAGTCAAAATAGAAACATGCTGGGGTGCCTTTGTGGCTCAGTCGTTAAGCATCTGCCTTTAGCTCAGGTCATGATCCCAGGGTCCTGCTTGGCAGGAAGCCTGCTTCTCCCTCTCCCACTTCCCCTGCTTGTGTTCCCTCTCTCGCTGTGTCTAGCTCTGTCAAATAAATAAAATCTTAAAAAAAAAAAATAGAAACATGCTTCCCTTCATCCTACTTAACTAGAATTAATTTTGGATACCAACGAGCAAGCCATTCACTTAAGTTCCTATTTGTAAAAAAGCATCCACATTGGGCGCCTGGGTGGCTCAGTTGGTTAAGCGACTGCCTTCGGCTCAGGTCATGATCCCAGGGTCCTGGGATCGAGTCCCACACTGGGCTCCCGGCTCAGCGGGGAGCCTGCTTCTCCCTCTGACCCTCTCCTCTCTCATGCTGTTTCTCTCTCGCTCGCTCTCAAATAAATAAATAAAATCTTTAAAAAAAAAAAAAAAGGCATCCACATCATGAACTAATGATGAGTTTGGGATAAGAGCCATAACATCATGGCATGTTGATTTTTTTTCAAAGAATGTGATTAGTTTCCAGGGCGCCTGGGTAGCTCAGTTGGTGAAGTGTCTACCTTTGGCTCAGGTCAAGATCTCAGGGTCCTGGGACATGTTGGGCTTCCTGCTCAGCAGGGAGCCTGCTTCTCTCTCTCCCTCGCCCTGTGCCCTTCCCCCTGCTCATGCTTGCTCTCTCATGCTCTCCCTCTCTCAACTAAATACAATCTTAAAAAAAAAAAAAGACTGTGATTAGTTTCCAATAGAGGATATGGGACCCGTTATTTTAGTGTCTCAGCAGCACTTGGATTTCTCTGTACAGGGATATGGGAAAGGATCACAGATAAGTGAACCTGAAGTCTTCCAGGTCTGTAACTTACTTGTGACAAAGCCTGAGAAAGTCATGTTGATCCATCCACCAATGAGAATCATAGGGAGCACATTTGTTACATTGCCTTTCATCATGTCTGTGAGCATAGTGGGATCTATGACAAAAACAAGAGACCACAACATTTTACCACTGTTGGCAGGGACTTCTCCCTGATTTTCTATAAATTTTTAATTTACATGATCATTAAATACAAGTTCACTGTAAAAAATTCAAATGACTTGGAAACATAGGATGTAGACAGTTTCTCTGAGCCCACTCTGAATACTTCTGTTTGTTGCATATCCTTCCATCTTTATACATACGTGTATAAATATGCATATATATGTATACACACAACAGTTTCCATATATACACAATGAAGGGATATTATGCTTACTAATCTGCTTCTTAATTTTAAAAAAGTAAATATATTGTAAATGGTATTTTCACATTGGTATATCTCTCTCACCATTTTCATGTGTGCATAGGAATCTACTATATGGTCACACTTATTACTTTTGGATGGACCTATAGATTGTTCCTTTTTTTTTTTTGCCTATAAGCACTGTTGCCAACAACTATCTAGTACATAAATCTGCATGTTGATGTGTTTCTGTAAGAGAAACTCTTAGAAGAATTTCTGGGTCAAGGGGTTTGAACATTTAAAATTGACAAATACTGTCAGATTGTCCTTCAACAATAGCGAGAGGGCCTAACTTCCCATGACTTTGACAGTAGCAGCTTTGTGAAGCTTTCAATCTTTGCCAGTTTAATGGTCTAAAAAGGACATCTTGGGGGCGCCTGGGTGGCTCAGTTGCTTAAGCATCGACTCTAGATTTTGGCTCAGGTCATGATCTCAGGGTCATGTGTTTGAGCCCTACACTGGGCTCTATTCTCTTTGGGGAGTCGGTTTGAGATTCTCTCTTTAGCTCCTTCTGCTTCTATCCCCCAACCCCTACCTCGTGTGTGCACATCTCTCGCTCTCTCTCAAATAATTAAATCTTAAAAAAAAAAGTTAAAAGGATATCTTGTTCTAATTTGCATTCCGTGGATTTTAGTGAAGTCAAATATCTTCATACACAAATTGGTCTTTTGTTTCTTGTGGGTTTTCTAAAAGACTTATTAAAACCAATTGCTGTACCTTCTGTCTGGGTTTCTTACCTAGAGAAATGAGTATTAAAATGAGAGGACAGCCAACACAGAATAAATTATTTTGTTTTACTTTAAAAGTGCTGTATTTTTTCACATGACTAGGGTCAGCGGAAGTAAGAAATCTGTTAGAGCAAAAACTGTAGGGTGGGCCAAGCAACCATGTCTGACAAAGAAATGGCTGGCCTAGGGAAGTGGTTAAGAGCTCCTCCTCTTTCAGACAGAAGCTGGGTGGCCATCTGTCAGCAACGGGATCCAGGCACTGGGTAGGAGCTGGGACTGGGATGCTTTTCCAACTGTGCTCTGCAGAGCCCTGGGTCCTGAGGAACAGCAAAGGGAAGAGACAAAGGGACGATGGCTCTAGCTTTCTCACCCCCCAGCCAAGGGCTCTTTTTTTTAAATCCACTTTATACATTGGGGTTCCCAGATGATTTATTTGAAAAAGAGAGCTCCACTTGTGTAGATCCCTATACTAGATGATCTCTAAGGCCCCTGAGATCATTATCTCATACAATTTAACATTTAAATAAATTCACATCCTCCCTGCCCTCCCCCCAACTCCTGTTAAGAATCTTCCTTAAAGATGACAGAAGTGAGTAAACATACCAGTCATAGGAGAAGGAGGCACTACCTTCCTTTTAGTTTTTTTGAAAAATCCATCCTCTGGGTTGTTGAAGTAATATTTTCGTGTCAAGAAAGACTAGTAGAAAAGAGAGCTTTTTAAGTCTTAAAACTGTGACATAGCAAGTTGTCAAATTATTCCCCAGAGGTTTAGTCAGAAGGCCCTTGGAATAGGCTGTTACACTCAGAGCTGGCCGCCTACTTGGCAGCCAACTTGACACTTTAGCTGAGTCACATTTAAAAACAATTTCCTAAGAACGGCAAGGTCACAATGACAGCAGATATCACTAGGCCACAGCTTAATTACAGATTTGCCAAACTTCAGCTTTCCCCAAAGAGTCCCCTCATTAAACATTCAGATATCTACTGCCCTCAACAGTGAATCATGGAGCTTTCAATAAAAGATAAATGAGTACCTGTTTGGGAATGTATTTTCCATTTTCCCTGAGGACTCTGCTCCGAATTAGGACTTGACTGAAAAATACAACCAAGACAATGAGATTTTTAAAAGCGAAACACTAGAAGAAAATGAGAGAATAAGAGTAGAAGACCTATTTAAATACAAGAGAGAACCTATTTGGCAACAGTCCTGTGGGGACACTTTTCAAAATACAAGTGTCCTTAAAACCAATATAACATATTTAACCCAAAAATCAGGTCTTCAAAAAAGAAGTCACTATGTTTATGAACAAAAGATTTCTGAGGAAAGCACATTTGGAACATCACACTCAGCTTTTTCTTACTTTTTAAGAAGCTAAGAAGGAACTTTCTCTGTGTGAAAAGAGTAATAGTTGGATGCTCCTCAGAAGATCTGGGGGCAGGAGGAGGGAGGAAGGGTGAGGATAAAAGAAAGAACTTCTAAAACCCCACAGAGAAATGAGTACAGGATTTGACAGGGTTGTTCCCTGACAGACAACAAATAGAAATTCCAGCAGGATTCAGACCGTTAGTAAACTCTCAATAAACATTTACTGAATTAATAAATTATTTGGTGATATCTGACTATAATTGATCATTAAAGATAACAGAGTGCGATGAAAGTAGGTGGTGCTAAGATACAGATGCCAAACAGAACAGAGATCAAAATACCAATGTTTGCTAGGTTTTCAAAAGTTGTTTTAATGGGGGCGGTGGGCACCTCCTTAAGTTCATGGAAATACTTCTTGAAAAGTGAAAAAAAATGCAGACAGAAAGGAACAACATAAAAGCCGTGCTTGGTTTTCTCTCTACTCCTTAGTGTAAACCACCTGCTCTAATCAGGGTCCCCTTGTCACCTTAGGCATATTCTAGCCTTTCCACGTGCTGGGAATGCTTTAGTGCCCCTCTCCTTCACGAGTTCTGCCCCATCATACCGTAACACCTTCTTTAAGCTCTGCCTTCTCCATGAAACTCTGCCTGGGGCCCTCATAAAATTCTCTCTGGTCTTCCTCCTCTTGACCTCGTTGTACTGTACAGTTGACTGCTCTATACACAGGCCTACAGAGGTGACATGCAATATGTTCTGTCCCTGGGAGCTAGTCTAAAGGTACTCCAAGTGTGGCCTATGTACCAGTGCTGGTCTGTGACGAGGTTAAGTGCAGATATTGAGAGTAAGGGTTTAGAAACGTTTATAATAATTTGGTATTTCCACAACATCCAAATAAATATGTACTACAGTATTTTACAAAAGCATCAGTCTATGATAGATTAGAAATAAAAAAAAAAAACAAAAAACTGGTCCTTCATCACTGATGGTTTAGGCAGCATTGGGTCTAGAGTAATGGGTAAAAATTTAAGTTCTGGAGTTGAACAGATGGGTTCAAATCCTGGCTCTGCCACTCATTAGGTATGTGATCTTGGCTGAGTCATTTAAATTCCCCATGCCTCCTTTCATATTCTGCACAATAACAGATTTGTTCTCATTGGACAAATACCTCTTGAGCTTCTGAATGCCATGTACTATTAGGTGACATGAACAACAGTGATCAAAAAGCAAATATCTCGGGGTGCCTGGGTGGCTCAGTCATTAAGCGTCTACCTTCAGCTCAGCTCATGATCCCAGGGTCCTTGAATGGAGCCCCGCATCGGGCTTCCTGCTCAGCGGGAAGCCTGCTTCTCCCTCTCCCACTCCCCCTGCTTGTGTTCCCTCTCTCACTGTGTCTATGTCAAATAAATAAATAAAATCTTAAAAAAAAAAAGCAAGTATCTCAGGGCACTTGGGTGGTTTAGTCAGTTAAGCGGCCGACTCTTGATTTTGGCTTAGGTCATGATCTCAGGGTCCTGGGATCAGGTCCTTCATCGGGCTCTGCACTTGGGTGGGGGGAGCGTGCTTGAGGATTCTCTCCTTCTCCCTCTGCTCTCTCTCTCTCTCTCAAGTAAATAAATCTTAAAAAAACAAACCAAATATCTTATGAAAATTAACGTCTAGTGCGAGAGAAAGACACTGATTAAATAACCACAGTAATAAATATGAAATTCACCTATTATGTCCTAGGAAAGAGAGATGGATGGTACGGTGGGAGTATATAATGTGGGGATTTGACCACGTCTAGGAAGTCAAGGTCTGGGAAAAAGCTTTGATGATGATGCATGACTATGTTGGAATCTTAAGGACAACTAGAGATTACCTTGGCAAAGTGCTGGAGGGAACAGCATGGGCAAAAGCCCTACAGCAGGCATAAAGACTATGTCTCTGAGGACCTGAGAAAAGGCCACATGGCTAGAAGAAAGAGAACTACAGAAAACATGGTGAAAATGAGACTTGAGAGACGTGCAAGAGGCATAATATATAAGGCCACATGCATCCCAGTGTATTTTTTTTAATCGTGGTAAAAAATACATAACATAAAATTTATCACTATAATCCTATTTAAACACACAGTTCAGTAGTACATATACAAACACAAACACAATGGAATATTAGCCACGAGAAAGGAGATCCTGCCCTCTGCAACAACATGGTTGAAACTTGAGGGCATTATGCTAAGTGAAATTAGCCAGAGAAAGACAAACACTGTATGATCTCACTTTTATTTGGAATCTAAAAAAAAAAAAAAGTCAAACTCATAGAAACAGAAAGTAAACTGGTGGTTACTGGGGGATAAGGGAGATGGGGAGATGCTGACCAAAAGATACAGTTATAAGATGACTAAACTCTAGGGGTTTAACATTTAGTATAGTGACTATAGTCAATAGAACTGTGTAATATACTTGAAATTTATTGAGAGTAGACCTTAAGCATTCTTGTGAGGTGATACATATGTTAATTAACTGGATTGTGGCAATCAATTCAGAAAGTATATATATGTCAAACTGTCACATTGCTACAAAATGTATTGAAATGTGACACATGCTATAACATTGGATGAGCCTTGAAAACATTATGCTAAGTAAAATAAGAGGCACAGAGGGACAAATATTGTATGATGCCACTTACATAAAGTACCACTCTAAGTCAAATTCATAGAAACAGAAAGTAGAATGCTGGTTGCAGGAACTGGGTGGAGAAGAGATGGGGAGTTATTACTTAATATGTTCAAAGTTTGGGATGACGAAAATACTTTGGAAGTGAATGATGGGGATGGTTGCACAACAATATACTGACTGAGAATATACTTATTGCCACTGAATTGTACACTTAAAAATAGTTAAAAAAAAAAAAAAAAGAGTGGGGCACCTGGCTGGCTTCATTGGTGGAACGTGTGACTCTTGACCTCAGGGTTGTGAGTTCGGACCCCATGTTGGGTATGGAGAGTACTTTAAAAAAAAAAAAAAGGAGCAAAAGAGAAATACTGAAGATTTTAAGCTGAGTTCTTCGTATATATCCTTTCATTTAAAGTGATTACCACGGCATGTGGCATATCCTAAGCACTAGATTAAAGGTATCTATTATTTTTCTTTTGCATGTTTTGTCACTTGGACTGAAAATCCCTGAGAGTAGGGTCTTGGCCTTGTCATATCTTGTATCCTATAGCATATGGTACAGTGCAGGGCGCATGGTAGATCATCAGTAAAAACTTGTTCACTGTGGATAATTCAGGTCTTCTTCAGGCACTGTAATCAACAGAAATTCAGCTACATCTCCTATATTTTCACTGCTGAGCAATTTTGTAGAACTGGGATTGAGAACCATGACCTTGAGGCATTTCAACCCTAAATCAAGGCAAGCTTAAATTATCCTGTATATTCTAAACACTCAGTTTCTCTGAGGTCTGCAGATGCTACAAGAAATTTTTAATTTTGCATTTCCATTTCTATTACTCTTGAAAAATAAGTTCTTATACTGGTTATAAAGACAAAGCTCTTTTGCATTGATAATTTGCAAGTGAAAGACATTTTCTTAAAAGAAAGCTTTAGTTTTTGTTTTTTTTTATTTAAGTAGGCTCCACACCCACTCTAAGATCAAGACCTAAGCTGAGATCAAGAGTCAGATGCTTAACCAACCTGGCCACCCAGACACCCCGAAAGCTTTAGTTTTTAAAGTTGGTATTTCTCAAATTCGAGTTTAATCATATATTAAAGACCTGAGTTTGTTTTTTTCCTTTCCTAAGAGTCAGTATATTCTTTGAGCTTGAGCACCATTTTTTCCATTCTATCCCCAACTATGGTCTAATATATTTTCTTCATTTATCTTTCAGTTTTGGTTTAATATATTTTAGAAAAATTTAATAAGTTTTGAGGCACCAAAAGCTTAATAATTTATGAAACCAAACATTCCATTTTGCGATCATTCAGGCTAATGGAAACTTATACTATATTTAGAGGAATGTTTTACAACCAGAAAACGTTTTGACTTGGTTTTTTGGCAGGTTCAGAACCATGTGCTCAGCATTCTATCCAAGTTCACAGGATGACTTGGTGGGGTACCGTAACACCATGTTGGAACTGGCATGATCCAGACATCTCACATAAAGGAACAATTATGACTAGAGAGGTTCTCCATGGAGGTGGTACTGCCCTCTAGGGGACTTCTGGAAATCTGTGGAACTTTGTTGATTGTCAAAATGATGGGGTAGAGAAGAAAGAGAATGTAACTGTCATTTGTTAGGGGTAAGCGATGCTAAGTATTCCTCAATGCTGGAGACAGTCGTGCAATTCAAAGAACCATCTCATGTCTCACACTACTTTTGAATATCTCACTGAATTGCTTTTAATTATCTGAGCCTCAAACCTAATTCCATCTTTTTTTCCACAGGGAAGGAAGAAGTGATTTTTATATATATTCAATTTCCAGGTATGCAACCAAGTATATATAGGGAAAATTGCACTTTGTTTTGTTCAGAACTTTATCAAGTGTAGTTCCTCATTTAGTAAAATCACATCCAAAACCGCACTGCCTTCTGTAATATCTAAGTAGTGAATACTGTATCAGCCTACAGTTGAACCTGTCCCAATTAAGGTGATTTTATAGTGAGGTGCATGCTTTGACTTTTGCATTGCACTTTTTTTTTTTAAGATTTTATTTATTTAACAGAGAGAGAGAGAGAGCGAGGGCAGGAACACAAGCAGGGGCAGTAGGAGAGGGAGAAGCAGGCTTCCCGCGGAGCAGGGAGCCTGATGTGGGACTCGATCCCAGGACCCTGGGATCATGACCTGAGCCGAAGGCGGACACTTAACGACTGAGCCACCCAGGCGCCCTTGCATTGCACTTTTGAGGACCACTGTGAACAAGTATTTATGAAATAGAAATTAAATTATTTTTCTTTTATTTCTCCTTATTGTCACAACTAGGGCATTATGTTGTTTTTATTGAAGTATTGTTGACACACAATGTCACATTAGTTTCAGGTGTACAAAATAGTGATTTGACAACTCTATACATTATGGTGTGCTCATACGTGTAGCTACCATATGCCACCATACAACGCTATTACACTATCATTGACTATACTGTATCTATCCCCCTATCTCCCTCCTCTCTGGCAACCATCAGTTTGTTCTCTGTATTTATGGGTCTGTTTCCGCTTTTGTTTGTTTTGTTTTTTAGATTTCACATATAAGTGAAATCATATGGTAATTGTCTTTCTCTGTCTGACTTATTTCATTTAGCATATAGTAGCCTCTAGGCCCATCCATGTTGTTGCAAATATTATGTTGTTTTTTTTTTTAAGTATTTTTATTTATAGAGTGCATGAACTGTGAATTTCATCTTGGTTTAGAAAAAGGAGCTGTGGGGACACCTGGGTGGCTCAGTCAGCTAAGCGTCTGCCTTCGGCTCAGGTCGTAATGTGAGGGTCCTGGGATAGGGTCCCACATCAGGCTCCTTGCTCAGCAGGGAGCCTGTTTCTCCCTCTGCTTGCCACTCCCCCTGCTTGTGCTTGCTCTCGCTCTCTGACAAATAAATAAAATCTAAAAAAAAAGGGGGGGGAAACTATGGGTGTGATATCATTCAGAAACATCACTCTGAAATCACATAGTGAACCAAGAGCAGAAAACTGTGGCAGAGAATCTATGACAGCAGTAATTGTGGTCAAGAGAATTTAACTTGGGGAGTGAGACTGATCTGAGTTCAAGTACAGGCACAATATTTTACAATTTTGGTTATTTTGGGTTAATTTCTCTGGCTTTCTTTTCTTCAACTGTAAAAATGGGTTCAGGATTATCTAACTTGGTGTGATTGTGAGGATAAAATGAGAACAATTTATTGGTGTCAATAAATAAATGCTAAATATCTGAGCTCTCTTCACATTACATCTTTTTATAGCCTTCCTTTCTGTGGTGAACTGACTTCAGGTCTCTCCAGGAGGTTGGTTCTCATCAGTTCTGGAACTGATGCCACAGAAAAATAATTGAAGTGGCCCCTGTGGTGTTGTGGAAAGAACTCCAGACTTGGGAACCAGAAAATTTGCCCTCAAGTCCTGAATGTCATCATGTGTGACCATGGAACCTCTTAAGCCTCAGTTTCTATAAAATGGGACAGCAGCATCTATCTCGTAAGAGTTGCTCTGAATTTTAAATAAGTTAATGAATGTAAGTGCTTAGCTTAGTGCCTGGCATAGAATAAGTGCTTAATAAATGTTTATTATTATTTTTATATTATTCTCAGCCTAATTGGGAAGCACAACTGAAAATGATAAAGCAGTGCTTCCCAAACTTCAGTCATTCTCATTCCATGGTTATGATTTTTGTTTTATTCACTAGCACCTGTACTATTAAAAACTTAAGTGTTTTTTACATATCAACTTTTTCTACTTATGTAAGTTTTAAAATAAATCTTTAAGTTGCCAGCCAATGGAAAACCAGTATTAGTTGCCACAAATAGAAACTTAACATAAACACAATAAAAACAAAACATAATTAAAATTTTAGTAAGATACTGTTGCCTGTGGAAAGTTCTGAGCCCGAAGCTTGCTCTTTCTTAAAATGAAAGATTAATGAGTGATAGCGAAGTGTTAAAGACACAGCACCATTTCCCTGAGATGATCTCTGAAAATAATCACAATGATTGACTGGAAAATGTTTTTTATTTTTTTTTTATTTTAACATGGAGGGGTCACAAATCTAGATACCTGAAATGATCTCAAATTACTGCTCTCCACAGATAAATACTGTAATGAAACACATGAGGAACAAGTTGCCTCCACTCCTGAAGGAGAAACGGTAATTACAATCCCTCACATTTTTATGGCAATTTTACATTTGCATAGCACTTGGATACTTAGTATCTCAGCTGACCACCACAGTAGTTTGGTAAAACGAGTAGCGTAAACACACCCACCTTATATACAGTTCATAGATAAGAGGGTTGGCGACTGGCCTAACAACAGCAACAATTTTTTTGAGCACTTAATACATCCCAAGCCCTGTGCTAAAGGCTTTGTAGGCTTCATTTAAAATTTAATCCCCACACCTGCTCTATGAGGCATCTCCTGTTACCCTCATTTTACAGATGGCTAAAGTGAAACACAGGTAACACTGGCAAGGTCACCCAGCCAGGGGGGGCGCGATGTCAACCCGGACAAACTGACAATACCCCTGTACTTTCTTGCCCAAGGTCACGGGGGAGTGAGGTCGACGGAGAGGGAAGGCGCTGACCTGTCGGAGACTTGTTCCTGGGTGAGCTTCTTGTCGCTCTGCAGCAGGATGGACACGTAGTGGCGGATCATGCCCACAAAGAAGGTGATGATAACGATGGGTAGGACCACCCAAAGGCGGATGTTAGAGTCGAGCAGCAGCTCCGGCCCCGCCATCTTCACAGAGAGCCGGCTCCCATCCGCTGTAGTCGGGTTTCTCTTCCCCCGGGGCGCGAAAGCCCCTCTATGATTTCGCCTATGGGCCTTGTCACGCCTCTCAGTCTAGCTGGCCCGGGGCCCTACTCCAGCTTTGGCTCTCGCACACTGCCCCCAGCCGGGCCGCCTGGCCGCCCACTTCCGGCGCGGAAGTTTAGCGTCACGGCGAGGCGCGCCTCGGTGGCGTCGGCGTGGCGTCGGCGTGGCGTCTCGCCGGGCGGGAAAGTCGAAAACGAGGGGCGGTGACGGCTTCTCGGTGGGTGAGTGGAGCACCGGTCGTCGTCTCTTGAGGCCCCGCGCCACTGTGGCCTGGTCGCTGGGCCCCGGCCGAGCTCGGCCTTTCCTTCTGGGACTCCGCGCCCCGAACCTCGGCCTCCTCATCTGCCCTGTTGTGGGATAATCCCCCAGGTACCTCCGTGCGTCGTTAAAATGACAAAATGAGAAGGGCCGTTACCCTCAACTCCTTTCCAAAGGACCTGGTCCAGACAGTCGGCCCCACCCACCAGGCTTTCAGGCTTCTTTGGAAAGGGGCCGTGTTATGGGCTTGCGCCCTGAAGTCAGACGGCCCTGACTTACCTTAATTTTTGTCTGTAAAATAGCTGATAATGGTTATAAGTATTTAACGAGGCAATGGGTAAAGAAAACCCTTAGCATGGTGGGTGGGACGTAGTAAATGTTAACTATTGCTGGAAGCCATCATTATAATCAAGAGTAAGTATAGTTGGTATGTAGTGCAGATTCTGGAGTCAGACTGCCCGACTTAGAAACCCAACTCGGCCACTGAATGAGAATACTAGGGGTACCTACCTCAAAAAAGACTTACGAGTAATAAATGAAGTATTAATTATAAAGCACTTAAGATCGTTCTTGTTAGTTATTAGTATTTACCTGCCTGCCAGCCATTCTTATTTAGGAATATGCTCAGAAATTTTAGGCCAGGTACCCTGCTGGGCACTAGGGATATTGAGATAAGTGAGACTGGGTTCCTGTTCTCAAGGAGCCCCACAGTCTAGTGTGATGTGGTAGGGGATCCTAGATACACTTTACGGAACAGGGAGGCTGGAGTAGCAAACTCCTTTGGGGATAGGAAGAACATTTTTCAAGGAAGATGACATTTGACTGTGTCTTTGAGGATGAGTAGTAGTTTCCAGGCAGATAAGAGCATTTCAGGTGAAAACACCTTATGCAAAAGCATTGACACCAGGAATGTTTCCGTTTAGAAAATACACTAGGAGGCCCTTAGTGTGGTTCAGGCCATCCCCTACCTCTTCAGTTTCATTTATAACTCTACAGGCTCCTTACCGGGTCAGTGCTGAGTTTTTCTCTGCCTGGACTACGCATACATCTTCTAGGGGCTAACTCCTGTTGAAGCCTTCAGGTCCATGCTTTAAAATCATTTTCTCACAGAGATTATCCCTGAAAAATTGTCCCTGCTTTTCTTCATCTCACCTACCCCCAACTAGATTAAATTTCCTTGTAAGCCCTCATAGCACCCTGTGCTTCTCTCTTATAGCACTTACATAACTGTGTTTAAATAACTACTTCAAGACTACTCATTACTGTAAACTCCCTGAGGGCAGGGATCATGTCTGGTTCATAGTTGTAACCCCAGCACCTAGCACGGTCTCTAACATACAATATTGGATTAATGAGTAAAAGGAGAGGTAGGTTGGGGCTAGATGATGAAGGATCTGGAATGTCAGAAAGAGAACTGGATTTCATCCTTCAGCAAGAGGAAAGTGGTATGGCTAAAGAGGCAACTAGGTAAACAAGTTTAGACCAGATATAGGAGTTGAAATTCTTTCAGCGCCTGGAGTTAGGTAACATTAGTGTAAAAACTAGAATCACTTTGGTTTTGGGTAGGATAGTTTCCTTTGAGCTATAGCTTTAACATCTCAAAATTTATCTAGCTTCTAGAAGGTAACTTCTATTCTCTGATTTTGCAGTAGAAAGTAATTTAATTGCAGAAGACTTCTGGTCAAAATGGCTTCCAAGAGAAGGCTGTCAAAATCAGAGGATAAAGAGAGCCTGATAGAAGATGCCTCCAGTAAGTATCTAGTCATTTGTTGTTTTATTTCCAGTAGCAAATCTATGAGGCACTTAAAGAGAGATAAAGTTCCTCCTTTCAAGTCCTGGGAATCATCAAGGCTTAATGGTTAGAGCACACAGAATCTAGTATCAGGAGATTTAGGACTGAGTTTCTGCTTCTAATTCCATGTATGACTTTGGGCATGCCCACAGTCTTAGAGCTTCAGTCTCCACATCCATAAGAGGAATTAATATAATAGAGCTTATCTACTTACATCGTCTGGGTGCTGAGACAGAAGGTACAACATAGTGTCTGTCCTTTAAAAAAGACTTATGATCCTCTTTCCTCCCTTAAAAAGAATTATAGTATGGGGGCGCCTGGCTGGCTCAGTCAGTGGAGCGTGTGACTCTTAATCTCAGGGTTGTGAGTTCAAGCCCCACGTTGTGTGTAAAGGTTGCTTAAAAATAAAAATCTTAAAAAAGTATATAGTACAGATAAAACTATGATAGTGATGTATAAAGGAAAGGCATTACATCAAAGCAAGCATGCCAAGGGCGAAGAAACAGTGTAGACTGTCTATATGAGAATGTGGTTGACGGAGGCCCTTACTTAGTTCTGATGAAAAGAGGTTGATAGTTTTTTTCCATTTATTATACTCATCTACTCTGTTAAGGGAGTTCTAACTCATTACATCATTAAGGGAGAAGAGAAAATAATCCTACTTAATTTCAAGTATCTTTTTGTTTTTGTTTATTATGTTTTATTCTCTTGCATTGAAAGCCTTGGGATAAAACCAATCTGGGCTTTGTACTCAAAGGCTTGATGCAAGAGAACCTGCCTGATTCGTTTTACCCCTGCATCAAGATCATTGGTTCTCACATTTTGGTGTGCGTCAAGATTATTACCTGGAAAACTTTTTAAAAATTCAGACTCCCAGGCCCCATCCCTAAGATTCTAATTGAGTAACTATGGGATTTGATCTAAGAATGTGCTTTTATTTTATTTTATTTTTTTTGAAGATTTTATTTATTTATTTAGAGAGAGAAAGAACACAAGCGTGGGGTGGGGAAGAGCAGAGGGAGAGAGAAGCAGACTCCCCATTGAGCAGGGAGCCAGAGGCAGAAGCAGGCTGTGCACTGAGCAAGGAGCCTGATGCAGCGTTCGATCCCAGGACCCTGAGATCATGACCTGAGCCGAAGGCAGATGCTTAACTGACTGAGCCACCCAGGAGCCCCTAAGAATGTGCTTTTAATAAGCTTCTCAGTGATTTGAGTGCACTGGTTTGCAGACAACAGCTTGAGGCACCCTGACTGCTTTAGAATTTGGGTGGGAAACATTTTCATGGTTATTTTTGTTAGAAGTGGCACATTTTGAATTCTTCAAATGAAAATGGAACAGGCAAAAATAATTCTATTTGTTGATTGCTTTATCTGTTTGTAAGCCACTATTGCTGACCATTGTTAAGAGATAAAATTTTACTACAGCATCAATTCCAATACAATTCTTCAAGAACCCATCAATTTTCCTCTTAGGGTTATTCTAGGGTTTACATTTTTAATCTTTACTATTTGTCACATTCTTGAAAATTTTGTCTTTTTTCAGAAGCCAGGAAGCAACCACTTTCCAAGAAGACAAAGAAATCTCATGTTCACAATGAAGTTGAAGAAAATGACAGTGTTTTTGTAAAGCTTCTTAAAACATCAGGAGTTATTCTTAAAACAGGAGAGAGTCAGAATCAACTAAGTAATATTTTAATTTAAATCTTTTCTCTGGGTTTAGTGCAGGGCTCAGAACTGAATCATGGATTTCCGAAATAGAGAGGCAGTGAAGATTAAAAATGGGAGCACCAGCCATCTTGAGACAAGGATGACAATGATACTGCTTTTTAGAGAACATTTTTATAGTCCTTGGTTGTGATTAATGCATGTTAAGTAAAGTAATTCTAATTTTTAATTTTTTTAAGTAATTAGTTTTGTTTTTTTTTTTTAGAAAAAAATGTCATATACCAGTAGTACTTAGTGTTTTCTTGTGGAAAAATAAATTAATACTCAAGAGAATAATTAGATCTGTATTAGAGTAATTTCAGAAGAAAATTTATAAAGCCATTTAAAACCCTGCTTTTAGGGCATAGATTACTCCATTATTCCATATCTTTTTTAGAATACTTGGTAGTATCCTCTGTCAAAGCTAAATCTGTTTTACCATGGGTTTAGAAAATTTGGCTCTGAAATTAGGTTAAAAATATCCTTTTTGGTTTCATAAGACAGGAAACTTACATCTTTAGGAAAGTAAAACTATGGTTGGGAGATACTAAAGACTGGTGACCAACTGTTTTTTCATCTTAGCTGTGGATCAAGTTGTTTTCCAAAAGAAGCTCTTTCAGACTCTGAGGAAACATCCTTCTTATCCCAAAGTATGTGTTTCTTCCTGGTACTTTTGCTTTTGCCAGCACTACTCTGGAATTGGGAATATAAAGATGCTGGCATAAAGTTGAATGGACTAGAATGATTCTTAGCTAACCTATAGCAAACGTTAAACTAAAAATCTTACTCTTTGTTTTTTCATTGTCATTAAGATAATAGAAGAATTTGTTAGTGGCCTGGAGTCTTACATTGAGGACCAAGACAGTTTCAGGAACTGCCTTTTGTCATGTGAACGTCTTCAGGATGAGGAAGCCAGGTGTGGAGTGGAGGCTTGGAGTCTTGCTGACATTTAATCTGTTACAGTAACTGGATTGGGAGGTGGAGATGGGCGGGGGAAACAATTTTTTTGAATTTCACTTTGTATTTATAACTGATTTTTCCTCAATTTTAACCTAACCTTTAAATTATTAACTTATGATTATGAGACTAAGAACCAGAATGTTTTCTAGAGTGTGTCGCATCTGTGTTGATAGAATTTTACCTCTCTACTTCTCCCTGTTTAAGAATCATCTTCTCGGGGCACCTGGGTGACTCAGTCGCTTGAGCATCTGACTCCTGTTTTTTGACTCAGGTCATGATCTCAGAGTTGTGAGATCGAGCTCTGTGTCAGGTTCTGTGCTCAGCTCAGGGTCTGCTTCAGATTCTCTCTCCCTCCCCCTCTTCTTTTCCCCCTGCTCGTGCTTGCTCTCTCTGTCCCCCCCGAAATAAATAAATTAATTAATTAAAAAAAAAGCCAGGGTTCCTGGGTGGCACAGTCAGTTAAGTGTCTGCCTTTGGCTCAGGTCATGATTCCAGGGTTCTGGGATCAAGCCCCTCATTAGGCTCCCTGATCAGTGGGGAGCCTGCTTCTCCCTCTTACCCTCCCCCTGCTTCTGTATGCGCTCACGCTGTCTCTATCAAATAAATAAAATCTTAAAAAAGAGCCATCTTTTCATGTTCTGTATTTCTAATATAACAGGATAGTTTCTCTTTAAATATTTTATATTTGGGACGCCTGGGTGGCTGTCAGTTAAGAGTCTGCCTTCTGCTCAGGTCATGTTCCTAGGGTCCCGAGATCGAGTCCTGCATCAAGCTCCTTGCTTAGTGCAGAGCCTGCTTCTCCTTCTGTCTGCCACTCCCCCTGCTTGTGGGCTCACGCGTTTGCTCTCTCTCTGACAAAAAAAAAAAATTTTTTTTTAAATCTTTTAAAAAATTGTATATTTAACCAAGTTTATGAAGAAAAAATGATAAAAACATTAAAACAAGGAAAACAGGGGCGCCTGGGTGGCTCAGTTGGTTAAGCGACTGCCTTCGGCTCAGGTCATGATCCTGGAGTCCCTGGATCGAGTCCCGCATCAGGCTCCCTACTCGGCAGGGAGTCTGCTTCTCCCTCTGACCCTCCCCCCTCTCATGTGCTCTCTCTTTCATTCTCTCTCTCTCAAATAAATAAAATCTTAAAAAAAAAAAAAAAAAAAAAACAAGGAAAACAAAATAGAAAACAAATCTTTTTCTTTCTTTTTTTTTTTTTCAGCATAGGCACATCTTACTCTAAGAGCCTCATTAAATTGCTTCTGGGAATTGACATATTACAGGTGAGACTGCCACTTTTTCTGCGAACATTTGATGGACATGATTTGTGGTGTATGCCCAAGTGTAAATGCCCGAGCACAGGGTCAAGTAGAGTTAACAGGGAATTTGGGTTTGCAATAGTTTACTATAGCCCCATTGCTGACATACATCTGGTAGGGCAATATCTGTGGCTTTGGACTGAGCTGATTAGCCCAGTACATTTCTTTGAAATCTCATTTATTCCCTCAGCCTCTGATTCCTGATTTGTAAAGCTTCCTCCCATGTGCTCTGAGTACCTTATATATCTCTGCCATATTCACAGCTGTGTCATCTCCCATTTCAATTTTTACTTGCTGATTAACTTCATTTTGCCCTTTTCCTCCTCTCTCTTTTAATATATTGAATAGACAATGCTTTAACATGTTTTAAATGTTTCAAATTATAAAAAAAAAAAATGGAAAGTCTTTTCTTACCCCGTCCTCCATTTTTTCTCTTTTCTTCTCTCCCACTGTTAATCTTCCCACACTCCTATCCCTTCCTTTTCTTTGGAAATCTTCAGTATAATTTAGTTAGCTTACATTTAAGAGCCCTCTTATTCCTCTGGAGAGAAGTCTTTTCTTGCAAACTATTTGATAATCTTAAGGCTGCATTTCATGGGTTAACAGTTGTCATGTTTAATAATATTTTTGATGACTTGATTATTTTAGTGCTGCCTTCATAATCATTTGGTAATTTTTTAGGAGACACATCATTGACAAGTTTCTGTTCCAAAAGCTTATGTTCAAAATATAGGCAGCATTCAAGTGGCCATTCCTAAAATAAGAGGATTTCAATTATAGCAGGGTTTTCCTCCAAGAGCTCTTGTTGGAGCAAATTGTGGTTAATTATATATTTCTGTTGTGTATTTAAAAGCCATCTCCTAACTCCTTATGTCTTCTTTTTTAGCCTGCCATTATCAAAACCTTATTTGAAAAGTTGCCAGAATTTCTTTTTGAAAAGTAAGTGGAATTATTCTGGAATGCTTAAATTACCTTTGTGTGCTTAAGTTTCTCTCTGAAAAGATCACTCTGAAACATCATTGGTTTCTCTGGAAATCATATTGATTATGACACCAGATTCTTAAGTGACTGCTGAAATTTTACTGGGGTCTTTTTTTGAAATATCATCTATTTATATGACTGCATGTTCCTAGAAGGATACACAATAAACTGTTAATAGTGGTTGTCTCCAAGGAGGGAAGCCAGCTGCTTGGAATCAGATGTTCTATGAATACTGTTCTTTGCCTTTTCAATTTTAATAGTGTATGTGTACTAATTTTTTTTTAATTTGCTTTAAAAAATAACTAAGTTGGAAAAAAAATGAACAACCTAATAGAAAAGTAGAAAAAGGTCATGAACAGACAATTCACAAAGAAATAAGAGCATCAAACATTTTTTCTAAATGCTCAGTTTCATTAATAATCAAAGATATAAATTTAAAACAATACATACATTTTTTTCCACTCTCAAAGGATCTCCCTTATTGAGTGTAATCAACAGGCATGCTTATACATTGCTGATAAACATAATCAATTGGTTCAAGTCATTCTGAAGGGCAGTAGGTTGTGTGTATCAAAACCTTAGATTTTGTATACTCTTTAATGCTCAATCACGTCTTCTAATTTATCTTAAGGTAATAACCGAATGAAAACAGTAATGAATAAGATTATTTTTTAACAAAAAATTGTAAACAACTGAAATGTTCAGCTCTAGGGGATTGGTTAAGTAAATGAGGTACATCCCTGTAATAGAATATTATGTGGACATTAAAAATTATACAGAGGACTGTTTAATGCCTTGCATTAATTTGAAAAAAAAAAGGTCAGATTACAAATCAGTATTTACAGTTTAGCCCAGTATTTTATTAAAAAAAAAAAAAAAATACAGGGTCCCTTGGGTGGCTCAGTCAGTTAAGCATCGGACTCTTGGTTTTGACTTGGGTCATGATCTCAGAGTCATGAGATCAAGCCCTGCATTGGGCTTCATGCTCAGCTTGGAGTCGGCTTGGAATTTTCTCTCTCACTCTTCCTCTGGTCCTCCCTCCCATTCCTCCCTCCCCGCTGTGCATGCATCCTCTCTCTTAAATAAATAAAATCTTTTAAAAAATACATATACCATACTATAGATACATATACGTATTAATAACAGACCGCTCTGGATGACAGTATTATAGGTCATTTTTACTTTCTCATTTTTAACGTGTTTTTTTTCTAGGTTTTGTATATAGTAATAATACACTTAAAGATAGATCTTTACAGGGCGCCTGGGTGGCTCAGTTGGTTAAGTGGCTGCCTTCAGCTCAGGTCATGATCCCAGGGTCCTGGGATCGAGTCCCACATCGGGCTCCCTGCTCGGCGGAGAGCCTGCTTCTCCCTCTCCCTCTGCCGGCCTCTCTGCCTACTTGTGCTCTCTCTATCTCTGTCAAATAAATAAATAAAATCTTTAAAAAAAAAAAAAGATGGATCTTTACAAATTTCTGCTTTGCCTGAATGGCTCACATAGATGCTCTATGTCTTTTTCAGTAGTTAAATTTGACTGCACTAAACAAAAACTGAGAATGCTGTCAAGAAAAAAACTGGAAGTAGTCCAAAACTTTCCACATAGAAGGTTGGGAGGAAGGCAGATGCTGTCATTTGGGGGGAAATAATAATAAGTAAGCCAACATTTCTTTTTTTTTTAAAAAGATTTATTTATTTATTAGAGAGAGCACACTTGCTCACATGCGAGGCTGCACATGAGTGGGGGGAGGGGCAGAGAGAGAGAGACTCTTCAAGCAGACTCCCCCTGAGCTTGGAGCCCCTTACGGGGCTTGATCTCACAACTCATGAGATCATGACAGGAGCCAAAACCAAGAATCGGATGCTCAAACAACTGAGCCACCCAGGTGCCCCTAGCATTTCTTCATCTATAAATGGTTTTCAGTACTTTCACAAACATAGTCTAATTTGACCTTCTATGTTTCCAAAGTAGTACATGCTTGCTTTTTTCAATACTTACCACTTTTCTACCTTTTAAATTTTTTCTTGTTCAGTTTGTTCACGTTTATTGCCTTTATTTTTTTGTTTACATTGTTATTAAGAAATACTCTCCAGATCTTCCTTAACCTTTCTAAACCCTCCCCAGATGCAGCCACTGTTAAGAGTTTAGTGTGTCTTCTTCCATCTTAACATATATGTGTCATGCTTTTCTTGTATCATCTGTGTGTCTAACACAGCTTGCAATATGTAAATGTTCAGTAAGTGTTAATTGAATGTCTGAAATGGTTTGTGCACTCTTAATGTTTGCTGTTGTGTAAATCAGAAAAGCTAAGTTTCTGTCTTCTTATCCTAACATTTCAGTGTGAACAGTGATGGACTTAACATGCCTAGACTCATCATTAGTCAGCTGAAATGGCTTGACAGAATTGTGGATGGCAAGGTAGGCTTTAGGACTTGTTCTATCTCTTGGATTTAGAGAGTCTGTTTTCCACACTTAACCAAACTTTTGGAATTTGCAGTGGTTTTTTTTTTTCCCTTTTCTAAGCTGAAAATTCACATTTTTCTATTTATCAGCTTTTTTCATCTTTCATAATTTGAGAATCATGGATATTTCACCCTTTAAATTTCTCCAGAAAAAAAAGAGAAATTTTTCTAATTATGATTACTAGATATCTATTAAATAAATATTTGGAAAGAAATTAGGTAGCTTTCAAAGTACACAGATGACTGTGTTTTATTTCTCAAAAGCAGTGAGATCCCAGACCAACCTACCTTGCTGCAAATGTTTAATCTGATTACAAATGGAAGTTTTTGCAATTATGTTATTTGTTATTAAGCACCTTGGTAAAATTGAATCTGTTTTGAGCCTAGTGTGTAAGGCCTATTTCTTTTCAGAGTTCTTTAAATCATTCTATTAATTTTTGTCACGCATTCCAAGGCTAAATCTTTATTTGGAAGAACATGAGTTTTGGAATTTCATGTGGACTAGAATTTTATATTATTGTGTATTTATTGTATTATATTGTACTTATTGTGTATCTTTGGGCAATGCATATCCTTACATTTTAAAAATGGGAATTGTCGGGGCGCCTAGCTGACTCAGCTAGTGGAGTGTGTGACTCTTGATCTCTGGGTTATGAGTTTAAGCCCCACGTTGGGTGTAGAGTCTACTTTAAAAAAAAAAAAAAGTAAAAAAAAGTAATTGTCACACAGACTCCATAGAGCTGTGAAGATTAAATGAAATAAAGTAGGGACGCCTGGGTGGCTCAGTCGGTTAAGCATCTGTCTTCTGCTCAGGTCATGATCCCAGCGTCCTAGGATACAGCCCCATATCAGGCTCCCTGCTCAGTGGGGAGTCTGCTTCTCAATCCACCTGCTCGAGCCCCCTCTCTCTCTCCCTCCCTCTCAAATAAATAAATAAAATCTTAAATGAAGTAAAGTATATAACAGACCCAGTAGATAATATACCATCCACGGTACTTGTTTTCTGTGTACTATCCCATGTGTGAAAATGTCTGGGTCATTTACCTCTGAATTTAGGCTTTAAGTTTGAATGTATGTATAGGTGCCATATTGTACATAAAATAATTCCAGCTCTACATTTCATGAGGAGGAAGTCTTTCTCTGTTCTGGGTAGTGTCTAACAGTTCTAACAGTCTCCTTCATTGCAGGATCTCACCACCAAGCTCATGCAGCTGATCAGTATTGCTCCACTGTACCTGCAGCATGACTTTGTCACCAGCCTACCTGAGATCCTAGGGGATTCCCAGCATGCTGATGTGGGGAAAGAACTCAGGTGGGTAAGCTCCCACTGTGGGAGCCTTAACACTGCAGAATGAAAACAGTAGTAGGTCTACGGTCATACCACCCTGAACGTGTCCGATCTTGTCTGAAAACAGTAGTAGTAATGTATTCCTATTTATATAAAAGAGGATGGTATCTACCTTCCATGAGTAGGTGTGAGATTTGACTTGTTTTTGTAATAATGAGTATATATTTGGGTAGACCCATCTACTTTTAAACTGTATAGTGGTTGTGAATATGAAGACTGGGTTAGGATTAGGCATATAAATTTGGTCTGTGGAGACCTAAATATGATCCATCTGGTTCGTTAGCATTTCTTCCATCCAGGGAGTCCTCAGTTGTGACTGCATATCCAAATCATTTGTGGAGCTTATCAAACATCTGCATTTTTTGGTCCCTAAATGACTCATTGTGATGTACATCACATCAGACCCACTGCTAAGAGCATTGCTTACTATCATTTATGTGAAAAATAGTAATTGGTAGGGCAGTAATTAAAGAAGAGAGAACAATACCCCTCTGTAGCAGGATTTGTTTTAATGCAATTTCCTGCTTACCCTCAAAATAGTTTTTAAAAATTCAGTTTGCAATACTTCCTTTTCTTTAGTTGTCTGCAAAGCTACCTCCAAAAATGTCCAATGATTTCTTGCCTTTGTACTTTTGGGTAGGATGCTTCCTCTGCGTATAGCGCTCTACCATCCACTTTGCCTGCTTAATTCCAGCTTGTCCTTTTGTATAGCCTTTTCTTAGAATCTGTCACTGTTCTCTATTCTGTGTTCCTGGAATGCCTTGCATGTACATCTGTCATACTTCTCATATGTCACTATAATTGTTGTAGGTTTTCTTTTTCCTTTTCTCAGGACGGATATGTGCCCAACTCAAGAGTGGTTACCTCTGGGTAGTGGAGATGGTGAGGAAAGGGCTTCTCGTTTTTACTCTGTTGTTTGAATTTTCTATAATGAACATGTATTTTTTTTAAGATTTTATTTATTTGAGAGAGAGAGACAGCAAGCACGAGTCGGGGGGAGGGGCAGAGGGAGAGGGAGAAGCAGCCTCCTTGCTGAGCAGGGAGCCTGATGTAGGGTTCGATCTCAGGACCCTGAGATCATGACCTGAGCCAAAGTCAGACGCTTAACCAACTGAGCCACCCAGGCGCCCCAAGCATGAATTTTTTTTAAATCAAAGCAATTTTTAGGGGCTCCTGGGTGGCTCAGTCAGTTAAGCGTCCTGCCTTTGGTTCAGGTCATGATCCCAGAGTCCCGAGATTGAGCCCCTCGTTGGGCTCCCTGCTCAGTGGGGAGTTTGCTTCTCCCTGTCCCTCTCCCTCCACCCCTCCCCCTGCTTGTGCTCTCTCTGTCTCAAGTAAATAGATAAAATCTTGGGCGCCTGGGTGGCTCAGTTGGTTGGGCAACTGCCTTCGGCTCAGGTCATGATCCTGGAGTCCCTGGATCGAGTCCCGCATCGGACTCCCTGCTCAGCGGGGAGTCTGCTTCTCCCTCTGACCCTCCCCCCTCTCATGTACTCGCTCTCTCTCATTCTCTCTCTCTCAAATAAATAAAATCTTTAAAAAAAAAAAAATAGATAAAATCTTAAAAAAAACAACAAACCAATTTTTAACAAAATATACTATTAACAAGTTCAGTGGGAACTGAGTATGTCCTCTCTTCCCATATCCTGAGTGATTTTTCCGAGTAATTATCTGCCCAGCTCTGTTAAAAGTTACACAGCTTTTCTCTTTTTCCACCATTCACAGTGACCTTTTAATGGAGAATACTCCACTCACTGTCCCTATCCTGGATGTTCTTTCCAGCCTCCGACTTGACCCGAAGCTCCTGTCTCAGGTAGGAAGGACTCTGCTCTCCAGAAACAGAGCCAGCTTTTTTACCTCCCAGAACCAGTGTCAGTCATTGCTTTGAAGCAGTTGCATATGAAAGGTTAATTTTGAAATGATACAGGGACGCCTGGGTGGCTCAGTTGGTTAAGGGTCTGCCTTTGGCTCGGGTCATGATCCCAAAGTCCTGGTATAAAGCTGCATGTTGGACTACCTGCTCAGCTTCTCCCTCTCCCTCTGCCCTTCCCCTCCGCTCGTGCTCTCTCTCTCTCTCAAATAAATAAGTAAATAAAATCTTTAAAAAATTTTTTGAAACGATATTGAATGACATTTCATCTCTTTTTCTCTTTGATGAACTTCATATGCCATAGTATGATGGATTTGCTGCTCTGTTTCAAAGCAGTAAGTTTTAGTGGAAATCACTATCTTGCATAATATTTACACACTGCTCCTCATAGGAATAATAATTTTATGTGTCTTCCTTCAGCCAATGGAAAATTCAGGCTCTAAATTATAAGATAATAACACTTTTACAGTTATTACCTGTCTGTTTTTGAAGAAACTGTGGCATTAACAATTGAAAGCTTGTAATTTGGAATAAAATTGAAAATAAAAGGAGGTGTTTTTCTTCCTAAATTACAAGTGAGAAAACTGAGTGAGAGAAGTAGGTTTTCTAATTTAACCTAACAGGTCAGTACTAAGTTGAGGTATTAACATAAAAATATTCAAGGTTTTTGTGCTTTTTATGTTTAGGTCCGCCAGTTGGTGATGGGTAAGCTGTTATCTGTGAGATTGGATGATTTACCTGTGATAATCAAGTTCATTCTTCATTCCGTAACAGCTGCAGATGCACTTGAGGTACCTTATTATTTCCCAACAAACACCAATGGCATGCTAGATCCTTGGGAGTACAGAGTATAATGGTGGTGCCCTTCTGAAAGTCAGTAATGGAAAAGAGATGTACCTAGATGAAGATACATCAATATACATTATTTAAACTAATAGCTTCTAATTCTTCTTTGTTCCCAAACCAATTGATAATGCTGATTAATCCAGATAGTATTCAGGGGATAGAATGGAACTAGCTAGATTTATTGTTGCATAAGCGTTATATTTGCTATTTTAGTGTAATACCTCAAGGAATTCTGAAATTTTGAAGGGCATAACATACTATCCTTGCATTAACTATTTTCATTAACTCTCCTTTTCAAAATGCCTTGTCTAGGGGCACCCCGTAGCTCAGTCAGTAGAGCATGCGACTCTTGATCTTGGAGTTTTGAGTTTGAGCCCCATGTTGGGTATAGAGATTACTTAAAAATAAAATCTTAAAAAAAAAAAAAAACCTTATCTAACATTTAGTGATTCTTCTTACTCAGTCTTTCAGGGGATTGTTATGGCTCTGCTGAAAGAGCGAACTGTGCCAATCCACTGTGAATGAGCAGAACACATAACTTAATATTTATTTTCCACAGGTAATTTCTGAGCTGCGGGAGAAGTTGGATCTGCAGCATTGTATCTTACCATCGCGGTTGCAGGCTTCCCAAAGCAAGTTGAAAAATAAAGGACGACAAAGGTATAATGTCATCGACAGTTACCACCCTTTTTCTCACATGGGCAAGGCAAGTTTTCTGACATTTATTCTGAAGCCAGGACAGTAGATCTTAATACTTGCAACTACAAATAATGGTAATAATATTGTTTGCATGTACCATTATACAGTGCTTCAAATCATATGTATGTGGTACATGGAATGTGTGTGTACATGTATACGTTGGCAGGTGGGGTGTATTCTCCCGGCTATTCAGATCAATCGTAGATAGACTACAGTACAAGTTTATTAGCCATTTTACACATGAAGTTGTGCCTTGGAACAGGCACTTGGCTAGTAAACAGGAATCCAGATTTTATAAGTTCCTCTCTGGTAAATGGAAGAATGATTTTTTTCCCCCTCTGCTACTTGTAGTTCTTCAGGAAATCAAGAAAACAGCGGTCAGGACTGTGTTATTCTCTTCTTTGATGTAATAAAGTCAGCTGTTAGATACGAGAAAATCATTTCAGAAGCCTGGATTAAGGTGAGTGAGATCTTTATGACTTTGAATATTAAGGAGGAAGTAGGTGGCAATCAGTGATGGATAAGTAAGTAAAGGTAGGTGGGAAGAAAAGTGTTAAAAGTCAGTCAAGTAGAAATGATAGATGATGGTTCCCAGATGGGCAGATTTCTTCTCAGGAGAATAGGGCATGCTGAATAAAGTGAAATGTGTTCTACTTATGTGTTGTAATATTTTTGTGACCCTTTTTTTTCTAGGCAATTGAAAGCACTGCCTCAGTGTCTGAACACAAGGTAACATTCTCATACTATGAATTTTAAGTACCACAGACTTAAAATTAATTATATGGCTAGTTTTCCTTCTTTTCTCTCGCTCTCTCCACAGTCATCCCTTCTGTGCCTTCTGTAGTTGCTCTAATAAACATTAGCTGTCTGGGGAAGATAATCTGAGGGGATGATTTGCTAGATGGTCTTTCCTACTCATCTTGGCAATAAAATAAACCTAAGCTATCCATAAGGGGAAATATTAACATTCCAAACAAGCACAGTGAGTTGCAGTCCCAAGAAGCCAAGTCCCCATAGATGAAGTGAAGACAGGAGTCACTTGGGGCATGAGTCGGGTCCCTGTATCCATCTGATTACCCTTCCTTCTGCGAAATGGAATTGTCGAGATAATGGCATTCCATGTTTTACTTACCTTTACCCATGTCAGCCTGACCAGAGTGAATCAAATAGTCCCATCCATTCACTGTCAAGGCCGTAGTACTGAATCTGTCTTAATTATGGAAATTTTTTATTCTATTGAGAAGCCAGATGATTGCGTTTCTTATGTACTAGTTGGTTCCCATTAAGGACTTTTCTTTAGTTGGAATCTGTTTTGTTTTGTGGGATTCTATTAGAGTATCCAGTTGTTGGGTGGCTCAGTTTTTTGTGGGGGAGGGATCAAATTATCCTAACACAACTTTTTCTTACTTCATTTTTGCATAATCCTTGGCCACCTGTATACCTATTTTACCTGTTTTTACAGATTTCTAATTATTATATAATTTTGCTTTCTGATTTTTTTTTCTCTTGAGATTATATCATAAACGTTTTATATGCTTCTGCAATGTCTTTATGTCTTTTTTTTTTTAATAGTCTCCACACCCAGCGTGGAGCCCAATGAGGGACTTGAACTCACATTCCCGAGATCATGACCTGAGCCAAAATCAGGAGTCAGACACTTAACTGACTGAGCTATCCAGGTGCCCCATTATTTATTTTTTAATGGGCAATTTGTACCTTTTGATCCCCCTCACCCATTTTTTTTCTTAAAGTTTTTATTTTTAAATAATCTCTACACCCAATGTGGGTCTCAAAGTTACAATCAAGATCAAGAGTTGCATGCTCTACCGACTAAGCCCCCCCACCTCTGGCAACTACCAGTCTGTTCTGTCAATGAATTCAGTTTTTTGTGTGTTTTGTTTTGTTGTTTATTTTTTAGATTCCATATAGAAGTGAGATCATAAGGTATTTGTCTTTCTGTCCGACTTATTTCACTTAGTATAATGCCCTCAAGATCTGTCCATATTGTTACAAATAGCAAGATTTCATTCTTTTTATGGCTGAA
This sequence comes from Halichoerus grypus, assembly GCF_964656455.1. NCBI lineage: Eukaryota > Metazoa > Chordata > Mammalia > Carnivora > Phocidae > Halichoerus > Halichoerus grypus. The sequence goes on along the minus strand of NC_135712.1, from coordinate 166,251,423 downwards.
TAATATTCCAGTGTGTGTGTGTTTGTGTGTGTCTGTGTACTTACCACATTTTCTTTTCACTTAGGTTGCTTCCATGTCTTCACTATTGTAAATAATGTGTAGGGATCATAGGAATGCAGATATTTTGTCAAATTAATTTTTAGTTTTTTTGAATAAATACCCAGAAGAATTTCTGGATCATATGATATTTCTACTTTTAATTTTTTGAGGAACCTCCGTACTGTTTTCCATAGTGGCTGCACCAATTCACATTCCACCAACAATGCACAAGGGTTCCCTTTCTCTACATCCTCAGCAACACTTGTTGTTTTTTGTCTTTTTTAACAATAGCCATTCTGACAGGTATGAGGTGATATCTCATTGTAATTTACATTTCTGATGATTAGTGACGTTGAACATCTTTTCATGTGTCTGTTGGCCATTAGTATGTCTTCGAGAAAATGTCTATTCAGATCCTTGGCCCAGGGGTACCTGGGTAGCTCAGTTGGTTAAGTGTCCGACTCTTGATTTCATCCTAGGTCATGATCTCAGGGTCTTGAAATCGAGCCCCATGTCAGGCTCTCCCTCCCTCTGCCCTCCCCCCCCCCCCATTCGCACTTGTTCTCTCTAAAATAAAAAAATGTAAAAAAGATCCTTGGTGGGGCACCTGGGTTGCTCAGTCGGTAAAGCGTCTACCTTCAGCTCAGGTCATGATCCCAAGGTGCTGGGATCGAGTCCCATGTCAGGCTCCCTGCTCTGCGGGAAGCCTGCCTCCCTCTGCCTGCTGCTCCCCCTGCTTGTGTGCTAGTGCTCGCTCGCTCGCTCTCTCTCTGTCAAATAAATAAATAAAAATCTAAAAAAAAAAATTATTGATCCATCTTTTAAATTGGATTGTTTAGTGTTTTGCTCTTGAGTTGTATGAGTTCTGAGTGGTTTTTTTTTTTGTCCTGCTTGACTTCTTTTAACTTTTTTTTTTAACATAGTTAATACAAGCTAATTGTGGAGGAAAAAACCCACAAGGAATCTGAAAATGTTAAAAATAAATTTCTTTTCACTCTCTGTTCCATTCTGCATGGATAATTCTTCTTCTAGATTTTTTCTTATTCATATACAAGCTGTATGTCTATGTGAGTGCAGGCATTCTTACACTTACACATAGTTATGTTTGTATATTGTTTTTACAAAAATAAAATCTTACTGTGTTATTGTCTTGCAGGTTGCTTTTTTTTAATTTCATGGTGTCATGAATGTCAAAAAATGTAGTCTAGCTTACTCTTTTTAATGGCTGTATAATCTGAAAATGACTATCAGATTTTAATTTTTTTCATATTGACAGACATTTGCAACCTCTCCCAACTTTTCAGAAAGTAGTTTTCCTAATAATGAAATATATACTAAGGTTGGCAAGTGATTTTTCTTTAATAGATGTGAAGATATTCAAAGTTATTTCTGTAATAATATCACTTCAGCTTATATTCCAGAGTTTCCATAAAAGATAACAGTCGTTAATAGTTGTAGCACTTTATTTCTCTGAAAAACATTTGTGGGTTTTATGGGGAAAAAAAAAAGTAGATACTCTCATGGGAGTATGTTGAGCAAATAAGTATCACCCCTTCTGTGTTTTCATGGGAAAAAGTTGTGAGTTGCTATTTCATGGAAATAAATGTACTGATTTATTAAACTATTTCTTTGTTGTCATATTTATTGACAATAGACTTTTGACGTGGCAATGCTTCTCATCATCTATAGCACCAACACTCAGACAAAGAAGTACATTGAGAGGGTGCTAAGAAATAAGATTCGATCAGGCTGCTTTCAAGAACAGCTGCTGCAGAGTGCATTCTATATTCATTACTTGGTAAGTGTCAGAATCAGAAACATTGGTCTGAAAGTTATAGAGAAGTCATTTTTAACCTTTCCTACTCAGTGTGGAAATCTTGACAATACAACCTTTGCTGGATGTTGATTTTTGACAGCTCACTATATTTCAAAATATAGTAGGATTATTATTTACCTTGATCGAGACATTATGATGTTAATAAAACCAACCTAAGATTGGTGTCTTATCTTTTTAGAAAAAAGGTGACAAAATTGGTTTATGTTGAACTGATTAAACTCATGCCCCGAATTATTTTTTACAGGAAATGTTTTAGTTCAGGTCTTCTAATTACATACTTATATAACTTGATTTTTACCTTAAAATGGAAAGCTTTGCAGCTCCCATATATAAATTTATTCATGTGAGTTTCAGCCCATTGTTCAAGTGCATTGAGACTTTCAAATCTTAACTTTGCATTATTCATTTTAATTATCTAGCTCTTTGTGATATGCAGCTTTGACAAACTTGCCTTCTGTATCCTGTTCTAAGCAGTTTTTAAAAACCCTGAGCATAACAGGACCAGAGGAATTCTAATAGACATAATTATGCATCTTTTGAACCATCCGTATTTGGCTGTTAAGTGCTGTGACTCTTGGGTGATTATTTCTGTTGAAAAATAAGCCATTTGATTAGAATTTTGTAAGTTAGGAATGGTATTTCCTGGTGAATTTTCAGGATATTAACAGCGTATACCTTCTTAGAAAACTGGATAACCAGTAGTTTGGGGCTTGACTTAGGTACTAATGAGAATATATAGTTTGGTCTTAAGATTTTATATTTAGAAATGGATTTAATGTTTCTATTATTTCATCTTACAGTCCTTTCTCTGCTTATTTCTGGGAATGATGTGTGTTTTGGGCTATAATTTTCCAGAAGGCAGAAACCATATATAATTTTTTAAAAGATTTATTTATTTTGGGGGGGCAGGGGCAGAGGAAGAGGGAGAGAGAAACCCAAGCAGACTCTGTGCTAAGTGTGGAGCCCAATGCAAGGCTCAATTTCACGACCCCGAGATCACCACCAGAGCCAAAACCAAGAGTCGGACACCTAACCAACTGTGCCACTTGGGCACGCCATATATAATTTTTTACTGCATTTTCCTCAGCAAAGCATTATACCCATTTCAGGGCTTAATTTAAGATTTTTTTTTAATTGTGATGGCATCAGTAAAGAAGCTGGACTTAAACTGGTTATTTACTTTGGGTCCATTAATGTCCATCTTCTGCCTTGTTGCTAAGACATGATCAGTTCTCTTTTTGATCTTAGGAGAAATCGATTTAATTAGTATTGAACCTTATAGATTGATTTCAAATCATAACCAAGGCAGAGCAGACCCAGATTGAGTGAGGAAATTGGGATTTAGAAGATCTGGATTCTAGGGGCGCCTGGGTGTCTCAGTCGGTTAAGTGTCTGCCTTCGGCTCGGGTCGTAATCCCGAAGTTCCAGGATCGAGCCCTGCATTGGGCTCCCTGCTCAGTGGGGAGTCTGCTTCTCCCTCTCCCTCTACTCCTCCCCCACTTTGCTCTCTCTCTCTCTCTCTCTCTCTCTCAAAAAAAAAAAATCTGGATTCTAGTCCCAAGTTGGGCAAATAGGAATAATGCTATTAGGCTTATAATTTAACTTCTTTTAGCTTCCAGGTCACTTCTTATCCTTACATCTAATCCCATTGATCCTGAGCGAAAACTCAGAATGATGAAAGATAATTTTGAGTAAAACAAAGATTAAGTTACCTTAAGTTAAAATGAGAGTTGGTGAGGAGAACTCTGACATCCTATAAGGGTTTGCAAGTCCTGGTTCTTTAATAACTAAATTCCTCCCACAGCTTCTTTTTTTTCTCTTCTCTTCCCCCTTCAAGGTCCTTAAGGATATTTGTCCATCCATTCTGTCGTTGGCACAGAGTTTGTTGCACTCCCTAGACCAGAGTATCATTTTGTTTGGCAGTCTCCTATACAAATATGCATTTAAGTTTTTTGACACTTACTGTCAGCAGGTATGTTGAAATATTTATTTTGGAGAGAAGGGAACAGGAAGAAATGCAATTCCAAGTGACTTGCATGTGATATGATGTTTATTTCTTGTTGGTTGGAAGGTATTGAAGGAAGAACTCTGAACTGGGAGTTGGGAAAACTTAGTTCTAGTCCTAGTCTTAATAAAATGAGGGAGACTGGACTGGAGGATCTAACTCTGCATTTTGAGCTCTAAAATTCTCTGATTTTAAAATGAAGGTCCACATCCAGTCTATTTTAAATAAACCATGGCTGAAAGGGCTGGGGTTATTGGGCCATTTTTGTAGTATACAGAAAGAGCAGTTTTAAAATTTAGCTGCAAATGATCAACTGGCAGTTAGTTGATCCTGGAGTTGTTCTCTAGAAAAAATTGTGGAGAAAAACAAATGAAGGAGAAGTGCCTGAGGGCATAACCCTATTCCCATGAACATGAGACACAAAATTTAATAGCACATATCCAGAGAGGGAAGGCTGTACTTGTGGAAAGTGATTCTGAAATCAAAGAACAGAGGGTCTTATTTTGTATTTTTTTGTACATGCTATACTTACTAGTAACAATGTCAAAACATTTGAATGGAACTTATAAAAATAAAGACAAAATTTTAAAGCAGAGCAGTAGATTCAGCTGGCATGAGCTAGCTGCTGCAGTTGAGAAAACCATATGATTCAGTATGGAGCAGCAGTATAAAGGAAAGGGAGAATGGCATACAAGGTATTTTTTGGAACCATCTTAATGTTTTAGAGATATTATCATGGCTCATGTTTGCTTGAAACATACAAGTCTAACCTGTAAAAACCTTTAAAACCTTTAGCTTCTTGAGTTCCATCTTTTTTTTTTTTTTAAGATTTTATTTTTAAGTAATCTCTACACCCAACATGGGGCTCGAACCCACAGTTGAGAGATCAAGAGTCACATGCTCCAGCTGAGCTAGCCAGGTGCCCTGAGTTCTATCTTTTTAGTACATTTTAACAGATTAAGTACAACCATAGCTTAAAGGGTAGTATTTAACCCAACTGAAAAAAGAAGGAGACTATGCCAGGGAGCAAAATCAGGAGGGCTTAGATAGTGCTCACTGATAAATTTTAGGAATTAGTCAAGAGTGGATGGTTGTGTAGTTAGGTTGGCATAATCCTCAACCTCCTGAAACCAACATCAATGTAAAGTAGATAATAGAATTAGACAATGGGATAGGGTAGGTTGGGATTTTAACCAAGTTGAGATTGGAATGGTCTCAAGAATTAATCCTTTTAAGATGGCCATGTCATATTTTTATTCACACTGTCCTATTGACTCTTTACCGTATAGGAAGTGGTTGGTGCCCTAGTGACCCATATCTGCAGTGGGAATGAAGCTGAAGTTGATACTGCGTTGGATGTCCTCCTAGAGTTGGTAGTTCTAAACCTATCTGCTATGAAGCTGAATGTCGTCTTTGTGAAGGTATCTCTCCCTCCAGTGACATAGATTGAGTCATTTTTCTTTCTTGCATGTATCTGAGAGATATCTGGCATCTGTTAATTAGCAGCAATTTAATTTGTATTTTAGATATTGAGCACTATAATTGGTAGGAGGGGGTGGGAAGGAGGTGAGGTAATGGGCAAATAATAGAAAAAACTCATTTATGTATGTATTAATGCATTCAGCAAATACTTCTTTGTACCTATGTGCACACTCTATTCTGGGTGCTCTGTATATGAAACTTAGTTCTTGCCTTTGGGATAGTAAAACACATAAACAAGTCACTGTAAATACAACATGAGAAATCTCTAGAAAGATAAAGTGCTATAGATGCACCAGAGCAAGAATAATTAATTTGGTCTAGGAAACTGGGTACTTCTTCAAAGAGTAGATTTGAGTGATTCTTGAAGTTTGGGCATGATTCGATAAGAGAAAATAAAGGATGTGCATCTAGGCAGAGGACAGTTTAAACAGAAGCAAATTGGCATCCAGGTCCATGGTACGACAAGTAGACTAGCATGGTTGGCAAATGGGACATATGGTGAGAAGTGGTGGGAGGTGAGGCTCGGAAGACATAGGACAGTGTTAGATTATGAAGGCTCTCAAATACCATGCTGAGGAGTTTCAACTTTATTTTGTAGACCGTAGAGAGCTATTACAGGCTTTTCATAGAGAGTTGACATAATCACGTCTGGGCTTTGAAAGGTAACTGTAGGTCATGTTATCCCCATATTAGGGATGAGAAAGCTGAGGTTTTGCCCAATGTTAAAAAGTAACTATTTCCCTCGTGACTGCTTCCACATCTGTAAAGAATGAATAAGTACTTCGTGGAGGGGAAGCCGAGAAGGGATGTTATGATAAGGAATATGGTCAGAGATATAACTTTTGGCAGAGTACTGTTTTCACTAAGAAGGAAAGGGTGGAGAAGAAGAATAGGGAGAAGTAGGAGGTATGTTAGGATGACTAACCCTTTGGGCTCTGAGCACAGCTTGAGAGAACTTGAGCTTTTATGGCTATCTGGATGCCTCTTACAAGGATTTTAGTTTTTTTATTTGGTGGAAAAAAGTATTAGTGGCTAAACTTATTGTTGGCATTTTTTTTTCCATAGGGCATTTTAGATTATCTGGATAATATGTCCCCTCAGCAGATACGAAAACTCTTCTATATTCTCAGCATACTGGCATTTAGCAAACAGCATGAAGCCAGCAGTCACATCCAGGTAACAGGCAGTATGTTGAGAAACCTTTAAAACTTTAAACTTCTTTAACTGAAATTCACTGAACAAAATCACTTTAGCCTGTGTACGAATAGAAATCAAGTACACAGCCATGGTCTGAGTACTTACTCATTCGTTTCTTACCACAAACATTAAGTGTCTGTTGTGTACCAAGCATTGAGATGGTAAGTATATTAGACCTTATACCCTCAAGTAGCTTGTCTATTAGGATAGAAATGGGTCTGTAATCAGCTGACTATGGAACTGAGTAAGAAAAGCTGTTCAGGTTCCATACTGAGTGCTGTGGGTACACAGAGTATTACCTTGTTTCCTAGGGAACATCTACATCTAATGTGCACTTCATCTGGGCTTGCTTTCATTGGTGGACACCATTCACTGAGAAAGTCAGGCAAAGAGACTAAAACAAGAGATTACATGGCAATCAGAACTTGTAGCTCTTTTGTATCTTTAGTGCCACCCCGTGGCAGTAATCCATACTGGACTGTGATTTTGAACAACTAACACGTTTTGTTAGTTAAAAAAGAAAAAAAAAAAAAAAGGCTAGGTAATATACATACATAGCACAAAATTCAAAAGGCATAAGAAGTGGTGAAAAATAAGTCTCCCCCTTCTCAGTCCTCCGGGCATCTGGTTATCTAAAGGCAATCACTTTCTGAGTTTGTCCTGAGACATTTATGGCTTTCTGAGATGTCTTGAGCATTTACAAATTTGTTTATACTTTTCTGCTTTATACCTTATAGCTTTCTGAGATGTTCTGAGCATTTACAAATTTGTATTTACCTATATACCACTCCTTACCCTTTTTTTTTTTTTTTAAAGATTTTATTTATTTGACAGAGAGAGACACAGTGAGAAAGGAAACACAAGCAGGGGGAGTGGGAGAGGGAGAAGCAGGCTTCCTGCCAAGCAGGGAGCCCGATTTGGGGCTCGATCCCAGGACCCTGGGATCTTGACCTGAGCCGAAGGCAGACACTTAACGACTGAGCCACCTAGGGCCCCTCACTCCTGACCCTTTCGTTCTACATTTTACTTCTTTCATTTAGCAGTATATTTTGGAGATGGCTTCACATCAATAATATAGAGCTACATCATTATTTTATTTTTTAATGATTGTAAAATATGCATAACAAATTTTACTACTTTAACATTTTTAAGTGGCATTAAGTTCATTAAGAATGTTGTGCAACTCTCACCACTGTCTATATCCAGAACTTTTCGTCATCCCAAACAGAAACTCTACCTATTCAGCAGTAACTCCCCATTTTCCTTCCTCCAGCCCTGGTTACCTCTAATCTATTTCCTGTCTCTGAATTTGCCTGTTCTGGGTACCTCATTTAAATAGTCATATGAAGGTCCCCTGGGTGGCTCAGTTAAGTGTCCAGCTCTTGATTTCAGCTCGGGTCATGATCTCAGGGTTGTGAGATTGAGCCCCGTTTTGGGCTCCATGCTGGGCGTGGAACCTGCTTAAGATTCTCTCTCTCTTCCCCTCTAAAAAAAAATAATAATAAAATTTAAATTTTAAAAATAGACATGCGGTATTTATCCTTTTGTGTTTGGTTTATGTCACTTAGCATTATCTGTTCAGGGTTCATCCATGGTGTAAGATATATCAAACTTCATTCCTTTTTATGGCTAACTAGCATTCCATTGTATGTATACACCACATTTAGTTTGTGAATTCATTTATTGATGAACACTGGCCTTTTTTCACTTTTTGGCTATTGTGAATCATGCTGCTATGAACACTGGTGTGCAAGTATCTGTTTGAGTCCCTATTTTCAGTTCTCTGGGGTCTGTATCTAGGAGTGGAATTGCTGAATCATGTTTTTGATTCTGTGTTTAACATTTTGAGGAACCACCAAACCATTTTCTGCAGTGGCTGCACCATTTTATGTGCCCATGTACACATTGAGGGCTTCATGGTTTTACATCCTCACCAACACTTATTTTCCATTTCTTAACTGTAACCATCCTACTGGGTGTGAAGTGCTATCTCACTGTGGTTTGCATTTGCATTTCCCTAAAGATTAATAATGTTGAACATCTTAACTATTTGCCAATTTGTTATTTGAATATCTTATTTGGGAAATTGTCTATTCAAGTCCTTTGTTCATTTTTTATATCAGTTGTTTTTTGTTGTTGATATATAGGGATCCTTTATACTTCCTGGGTATTGTCCCTTATCAGAGACATGATTGGCAAATATTTTCTCCCATTCTATGCATTGTCTTTTCACTCTTGATAGTGTCCTTTGATGGAGTTTTGATGACGCCCCAATTTATCTTTTTTTTTTTTCTTTTGTTGCCTGTGCTTTTGGTGTTATACTTAGGAAAAACCTTTCCCCAATTCAAAGTCATGAAGATTTTTTCCTTTGTTTTCTTCTGAGAGTCTCACTGTTTTAGCTCTTAAATTTGTGTTGTTGATTCACTTTGAGTTAATTTTTGTGTATGGTTAAAGGGCCCAATTTCATTTCGTGTATGTGTGGGTATCCAATTTTTTCAGCACCTTTTGTGTGTGGTTTTTTTCAGCACCTTTTATTGAAAAGACTGTACTTTCCCCTTTGAATGGTCTTAGCACCTTTGCAGAAAGTCAGTTGACTATGTATGTGAGGGTTTATTTCTGGACTCTATCGGTGTATATGTGCTTCCTATGCAGGTGGCACACTTTTTAATTACTGTAGCTTTTGTAGTAATTTTGAAATTGAAAGATTGTAATAATTTCAAAATTGAAATTTGAAAGAACATTTTTTTTTTTTTTCAAGATTGTTTTGGCTATTTGGGGTCCTTTGAAATTCCATATGAATTTTAGCATGAGTTTTTCCCTATCTGTAAAATATTCTGTTGTGATTTTAGTAAGGCTTACAAAGAATGTGCCTGTCACTTTGAGTATTATCATTATCTTAACAATATTAAGTCTTTCAATTCATGAACATGGGATATCTTTCCATTTATTTAGATCTTCTTTAATATCTTTCAGCATTGTTTTATAGTTTTTTTTTTTTTTTTTTTTAAAGATTTTATTTATTTGACAGAGAGACACAGTGAGAGAGGGAACACAAGCAGAGGGAGTGGGAGAGGGAGAAGCAGGCTTCCCGCTGAGCAGGGAGCCCGATGCGGGGCTCGATCCCAGGACCCTGGGATCATGACCTGAGCCGAAGGCAGACGCTTAATGACTGAGCCACCCAGGCGCCCCAGCATTGTTTTATAGTTTTAATGTACAACATGTCTTTTGCCTCCTTGGTTAATTTATCTAAGTATTTCTATTTCATTATTTTAGTCGAGCAGCCAACAACATTACAATAATTCACATATCCTTATCAAGCAAGTATCACAACAATAACAATAATAGCGATTATTTTTGAACATCTGTCTTATGGTTGACACTGTTCTTTTCTTTTTTTTTTTTTAAAGATTTTATTTATTTGAGAGAGAATGAGATAGAGCATGAGAGTGAGGAGGGTCAGAGGGAGAAGCAGTCTCCCTGCTCAGCAGGGAGCCTGATGCGGGACTCGATCCAGGGACTCCAGGATCATGACCTGAGCTGAAGGCAGTCGCTTAACCAACTGAGCCACCCAGGCGCCCCTGGTTGACACTGTTCTAGGACATTTTTTAATTTGTCTCTCATCCTTACAAAACCTTCCCCATTTTATAGATGAAAAAATTGAGACTCAGAGATGAAATGACTTGCCAAAAGCCACAGTTAGTAAATGATAGCTTCAATATCTGCAGGCTCTTTTGCTGTACTATTCCAGCATCTTCAACTTTCGCTATCATGTCTTTCTTGCAGGATGACATGCACCTGGTGATACGAAAGCAGCTCTCTAGCACCATATTCAAATACAAACTCATTGGTATTATTGGTGCTGTCACCATGGCTGGCATCATGGCGGCAGACAGGTATGCATGGAAATTCTGACTTCCGTGGCTCAAGGTCAGTTAATCAAGTTGCCACCTTACAAATAAACCGTTACATTCTGTAGACTTCATTATAATGGTACACATTAAGCCCATAATAAGTAAGCAAATGTTTGTTGCGACTTTTCCATTTTCCCTTCTTGACTGTATATACCACGTATAATTTTTACAGAATGTGATCTTAATCATCACAGTCTGATGGTTAAAAACTAAGGATTGCTAATAAATAAAGTAATAGAAATGTTTCCACAAAAGGGGAACCGTGAATATCCTGGGATGCGTTTTTCTGCATTTGTGCCTCTCCCAGGCACTAGACATTACAGATTTCTCCATTGCTGTGGTATTGTCTGGGACATCATGTTTGATGAAAATAAGGCACCTGGTGATAGGAGCATCAGAGTTGGGTCTTGATAAGATGTTGCCATTGCAAAATGACATTGGAGTTGAGTTTATGCTCCTTAGAGATAATTTGTTAGGAATTCCTGGGACCTCTGGAGACATTCTTAGAGTTGGCATTAATAATTCATGGAGGCTACATAATGTACTGGCTAAAAGTTCATTCTTTGGAGCTATACCACTTGAGAGCATTAAATGCTTAGAACAATGCCCAGTGCTTGCTCTTTTTTTTTTTTTTAAAGATTTTATTTATTTATTTGAGAGAGAGAGAATGAGAGACAGCACATGAGAGGGGGGAGGGTCAGAGGGAGAAGCAGACTCCCTGCTGAGCAGGGAGCCCGATGCGGGACTCGATCCCGGGACTCCCGGATCATGACCTGAGCCGAAGGCAGTCGCTTAACCAACTGAGCCACCCAGGCACCCCAACCAGTGCTTGCTCTTATGATTATTACTAATTTAGTGTGCCCTTTAAAAAAATTAGAGCCATTGTTTGCTCTAATCCACATTTTGTAAATAGTCCTCTGTGCCTTTGTGCACTTTTATCTCCACCCACATCCCAGGGATGGCAGGATTCATACACTTATTGCTAGTTCTTACAAAATTTTATAAAAGTGAAACAAAAATTCCTTATTTTTAGAAATAGATCTTCATATCTGACCCAAGGGAGAACAGACTTGAGCACTGAACAGTACACACAGGTGAGTTCTTGTAATGTCGTTGGGTATGTTTATGAATAACTGAGGAATTGCTTCTGGTTACTGTCAGTTTACCAGAAAGAGTGCTTTTTTTTTCAGAATAATGTTTTCCTGGCTGGCATGAGTTACATTTATTTCTGTATTTGTCTAACCTCCTTAATTAAATTGTGAGTTCCTAGAGAGCAAGAAAAGAGAGCTATGTTTGTAGAATAGGAGATTGACTGGAGCATAGGGAAGAGTAAGCCTATAATTGGAGAGTTGGAGATAAAGCTAGTCCAGAGGTAGAAAAGGGAGGGCCTTGAATGTGAATCAAGACATTTCAATTTAATTTTTTACTTAGTGATAGTCTTTAAGGGTTTCTTAGCATAGACATGACATAATCAAAGCTTTGCTTTAGAAAAATTAATCCAGGGGAGCCTGGGTGGCTCAGTTGATTAAGCGTCTGATTCTTGATTTTGGCTCAAGTCATTATCTCAGGGTCATGAGATCAAGCCCCGCTTTAGGCTCCGTGTGGGTATGGAGCCTATTTGAGATTCTTTCTCTCTCTCTCTTTCAAAATAAAATAAAATAAAATAAAAGTATTTGTGAAAGTATTTGTAAAAAACAAAATTAATCCAGTTGTGTGTGTCTGATGGATTGGAGAAGAGATATTAGAAAGAGATGGGCTTGTCAGGAAGCTCAAGTAAACCTCAGGTGAGTGGTAGTAAGAGCTTTGGCAGTGAAATTGGAAGGAAAAATTTACTACTGAATGGATTGAACGGTGTTTAGGAAACGTTGGCAGCCCAATGGCTGAACCACTCTTTCTCTTTGGCTGCTCCAGGTGACCTCCTTGCTGCAGTTGGTTCATTCCTGCAGTGAGCAGTCTCCCCAGGCTTCTGCACTTTATTATGATGAATTTGCTAATCTTATCCAAGGGGGACAGCTGGCTCCAAAAGCCCTGGTAAGTCCCAGTATCTTTTCTTAAAGCAGCAAAGCATGAGAACTGCTTTTTACTCCTATTCTTCAAGCCCTTCTGTCTGTTGCAGTGCAAAAATAGATCATCCTGTGAGCTCTCCCATATTCTAGCTGGGAAGGCTGTTCTGACTTGCCCTACTCCAGGCCTCACCTCTGAGGCCTCCTTCATATAATAACAATAATAGTAATGATGAGGATCATGATAATGTTGTTGATGTTGATAGCCACTATGTATTCTGTGCCAGGCACTGTGTTAAGCATTTTTCATGTATTGTGTGTTTTCTACTTCATAATAATGGGGTACATAATATTGTTATTCTCTTCTTAGAAATGAGGAAACTGGGGGACGCCTGGGGGCTCAGTCGGTTAAGCGGCTGCCTTCAGCTCAGGTCATGATCCTGCTCAGTGGGGAAGTCTGCTTCCCCCCTCCCCCCTCTGCCCCTCCCCCTGCTCGTGCTCACTCTCTCACTCTGTTGCTCTCTCTCAAGTAAATAAATAAAATCTTAAAAAAAAAAAAGAAATGAGAAACTAAGGCTTAGAAAGGGTAATAGTTTGTCTAGGGCTCTACAGCAAGTACACCCTTACCTATACAGCCTTGTTTGTTTGTTTGTTTGTTTGCTTGCTTGCTTCCCGAAGGAATGGGTTGGGCAGACCATCTTCAATGATTTCCAGGATGCCTTTGTGGTGGATTTCTGTGTTTTTGCAGAAGGGTAAGTACTGTATACCCACTAACTTGATTGTACTGGTGAAGAAATTATGTCAATAGTTGGTACAGACATCAGAATGCTCTTGACCTCAGCTAAGTCTGGCCCAATCCCACAGCTTCTTTCCTCCCAACACCCAAAACCCCAGTTCCAGAATTCCTATAAGCTTCCACTTATTCTTTCTCTTTCTCATAAGAGGGAAGGTTGGTTTGTTCTCGTGGTTTCCCGTGTAGATGTGTATACCCTTGGGGCATCAAATTCTGGGTTCTCTCCACAGTGACTATCCATTTCCTGTGAAAGCTCTCTATGGACTAGAAGAATATAGTAGTCACGATGGGATTGTCATCAACCTCCTGCCACTGTTATTCTCTCAGGACTTTGCAAAAGATGGGGGTAGAATGACTTCAAAGGAATCAGACCAAAAGTCAGTATACTTTTCTCTTTTCTAAAACTTCTTTTGCTGTTTTGAGTGTTCATGGGGTATTCCACACTTCTTGCAGTTTGTTGAGAACTTGATGGAAAAGGGTTTCTGGGGCATCTGGGTGCCTTAGTCAGTTAAGCATCTGCCTTTGACTCAGGTCATGATCCCAGGGTCCTGGGATCGAGCCCCCTATCTGGCTCCCTGCTTGATGGGGAGCCTGCATCTCCCTCTCCCTCTGTCCCTCCCCCAGCTCATTCTCTCTCTCAAGTAAATAAATAAAATCTTTTCAAGAGGGGGGTGGTTTTCTCCTAAGACAGGTGGTGTTTGGAGGGGTTAGCTAGAATGGGTCAGATTCCTTGTTTTTTCTTGGACCCTGTGGTTGGGGTTTGCATTGCCTAAGGACATCCAACAAGTATTCTGTGAGGCTGTTTTCATTTCTGTTCCTTTCTCCCTCCCATGAACATACTTGTCTGCCTCTGCCACTCTCCTTCCCTCCTTCCATCTTATTTCTGCTTCTCTTAACTCATGGATATTCACTCTACACAGCCTCTGCCTTCCTCCAGGTTAGTTCATTTTATTTGCTGAGCATCCATTAAGTTCCTTGTCATGTATTCTTAAAAGTAGACATTTATTTTGGGTGAAACTCTTTAATTGTAAGGTTGGGTTCCCTATAAACATGGACTAATGTGCCTATAAAGTATTGTTTAGAAATGGATTTTTCCTTCCCAGATTGGTGTCTCCGTTGTGCCTGGCTCCCTATTTCCGGTTACTGAGACTTTGTGTGGAGAAACAACATAATGGAAACTTGGAGGAGATTGATGGTTTATTAGGTATAGGATGAAGTTATCAGATTCTTTCTTCTTTGTAACCATTCTTTGATAATGTTAGGGAAGGAAAAAAACAGTATATTGTGTGTGTGGGAAGGAATTTTCTAACTTCACAGAGTAGAATAGCAGTAGTAATGGAATTCCAAAGACAAAATAATAACATACAGATTTCTATCATGTTGACAAATCAGTCATCATCATAGTTCCTTGTTGCTTTCTGGTCCTCATATCTAGTTTTGCAAAGACTTCTTAATTATATGTAATGATTACTTACGTGATATGGTGGTAATTTTGAGACAATCAAAGCTTGACCTTCAAATACAAGTTAAAGGGGAAAGTAAGTAGAAGAGGCAGATAGCTCTAGGGGTAGCATCCAGGTTCTGTTGACTTGAAATAAAGGGAGTTAGAAATGTTTGTTCTTCTCTTTCAGATTGTCCTATATTCCTCACTGATTTGGATCCTGGAGAGAGGCTGGAGTCCATGTCTGTTAAAGAGCATTCGTTCATGTGTTCACTCATATTTCTTACTCTTAACTGGTTCCGAGAGGTAAGCAGAGTTACTAGGACATTTCACCTGTTGTCTGTAGTTCTTGTTGAAAGGAAACTATTTCCTGGTACTCCTGGGACTCTCTAAAAAGTCTCCACTAAGCACTAACCGCTGTGAGCTTCTCCAGCTGTTATGTCCCACTTCTTCCCAATTATATGACCTTTTGATGTAGCCAAATCAAAATACTTAGACTTCACTTAAATGTTGTTCATGCTTTACTACTTCAAGCCTTTTTGTTGTATTCTTCCTTTTGCCTGGAATAAACTCACCTTCTCCACTGTGAAGATACAGTTCAGCCTTGCATAGATATTCACTTAATGTTTCAATTTAATGAGATCAAGTGAGTGATGGTTTTCCCCTTCCTTTGGAATATATTGTGCTTAATGAAATGCACAATAATGATATGTGATGAAAATGACAGTAACATCTTACATTTATATCTCACTTCCTTTCTCATGCATATTATTTCTGAGAATGTTCGCTTAAATTATCTCTTCTTATCTTCACAATTATATTCTGATGTAGGCAGGACAGGTATTGTCCTTGTTTTATACCATTCAGTGGGAGAAACAGCACAAAATCAGTAAATATAATCAAGCACTTACATTGTGCAAAATGCTGGGCTTCTTTCTTTATTTACAGTATTTAATCCATATAACAACTGCATTCTCATTTTATAGTTGTCTCATTTTATAGTTGAAGAAGTAGAAACTCAGAAAGGCTAATAATGACTTGGCCAGGGTCACACAGCTAGTTAAGTAGCAGAATAGGACTTGTTTCATCAAAGTGTGTGCTCTCTAGTCACTGTGCTATTCTACTTGTTACTTAACTAGAAATCAGTAGAACTAGGATTAAAAGTCAGATCTCCTGTATTGGCCCAGGGCTTTTTTTCTTCCTCTATAGCACCTTGCTGAGAACACCTTTACATTACAGACTAAACTCACAGATCCTGCCACTGAATGGCGTTGAAATTGGAACCATTTGAAGTCTGAGAATATAATTTGTACTTTTCCAGGTTGTAAATGCCTTCTGCCAGCAAACGTCACCTGAGATGAAGGGGAAGGTGCTCACCCGGTTAAAGCATGTTGTGGAGCTTCAGAGGATCCTGGAAAAGTACTTGGCAGGTAAGGAGTGTCTTATTATGGTACCTTTGCCAGGATGGCAGGGAGGAGATAAAGAACTTTACTTTTAAGCCAATCTCACTGATAGCCATCCCCTACTCATCTGGGATAAGAAAATGTTTCCTCAACAAAAAAAACAAAACAAAAAAACATCCATTTTCCTCCCATTGTTACCTTCAAGAAATCTTGCTGCTTAAGAAAATAAAAAATGGAAAGCATTGGTTGGGCTTTTGTAAAGTAACTTTTCTTCTTTAGAAGTCAAACTTTCAGTGTCCTTTGCTTTCCTGAATATAGTTATGAACCAGGAGTAAAGCTGACAGGTCTCTTAATACCTTCTGACTATTAAATAAACTTGTTTTAAAGTGCTAGGTAGATTCTCTGGGGAAAACATAGAGCCTCCCTCAGGCCCTCATCTAAGTAATTGTGTATAAAACAAACTACTATGTGACCAAATATTAATATCTTTAGATTTGAAATAAGGGTTAGTTTATTTTTAGTCCTTACCTGCTTGGATATTTTTTTATATCATTATTTAGAATGATTTTATCTTAATTGGTCATAGTCATTTAATATGATATTCCTGTAAGTCATCTCTGATCATTTTGCTATGCCAAAACAGTTCATGTCAGGTAACTTGAATGTATCTTACAGGCATTCAGCCATACTTGGTAGTTCTGAAAATTAATTTTTAGCCAATCAGGTGATGCATTCTAACAGTGATATGTGGTTGGTATATATTGAGCTTCTGTCTCCTCTCTTTTCCAGTCACCCCAGACTATGTTCCTCCCCTTGCAAACTTTGACTTGGAAACTTTAGATGTAACACCTCCTACTACTGCTGCTATTTCAGCAAAAATCAGAAAACAAGGAAAGATAGGTATGTTCTCTTCTTCTGTGTCTCCATAGGAGCAACACTGATATAATATAAGAGGTCATATGCAGGGCGCCTGGGTGGCTCAGTTGGTTAAGCGACTGCCTTCGGCTCAGGTCATGATCCTGGAGTCCCAGAATCGAGTCCCGCATTGGGCTCCCTGCTCGGCAGGGAGTCTGCTTCTCCCTCTGACCCTCCCCCCTCTCATGTGCTCTCTCTCTCATTCTCTCTCTGTCAAATAAATAAATTTAAAAATCCTTAAAAAAAAAAAAGAGAGACTGGGGCGCCTGGGTGGTTCAGCCATTTAGCGTCTGGTCATGATCAGCTCAGGTCATGATCCCAGGGTCCTGGGATCGAGCCCCGCATCGGGCTCCTTGCTCAGCAGGGAAGCCTGCTTCTCCCTCTCCCACTCCCCCTGCTTGTGTTCCCTCTCTCGCTGTCTCTCTTTCTCTGTCAAAAAATAAATAAAAATTAAAAAAAAAAAAAAAAAAGTCATGCACCAAGGCATCAGTAACTGGAGAGATGATGTCATTGAACTCTTTCTTTGGCAAGGTTATAAAATGAATTATAATGTAGGGTTATAAAATTACCTCCTCTACCCCTCGGTAGTCTTCAGCAGGTTGTTTTCTGAAGGCAGTGATATTTAACAAACATGATTATTGATTACTTGAGTCACTTTTCTGTTTTTGAAACAAAAGGAGGAAGGAAACAGAAAGCAGATGGCAGCAAAACATCCTCGCCTGACACACTTTCAAAGGAGGATAGTTCAGAATGTGACCCTACACCATCTAATAGAAGCAAGCTGGAAAAGGTACTGGAATGATGGGTTTCCATGAAGGTTGTGTGACAGCCCAGTAAGATTAACAGGGGATCAGCATCATACTCTGCATTTTACAGAGAGAAAAATTAGAGAAAAGAGAGGCAAACGAACTCTCCTCGGCTTTGGGGCGATTCTCACAGTAGCAGAGTTAGGGTTAGACTCTAAGTCCTTATCACTAGCACACACTGTTTTTTCTAGTCATTTTCTTGAATGTGTCACTCTCTTTTTTATACCCCAGCAGTACTTTGAATTCTCTCTTGTAGCATTAACAAATTTTGTTTCAGGACCTAGTTTTAGATGTACTGCTTTTAGCCTCTTTCCCCCTCTGATCCCAGATTATCAACTTCTCAATGAAGTGAGATAGCATGAAATGCTTAGGACAGTTTCTGATCATCAGTAAACAGTAGTTCCTTTTTCCTGTAAGTCTACCAATCACAGAATAGGTTATATGTTTGTGAAATTGCCTAAATCACATGAATCCCAAGTATTTCTGTTTTTTGGCTACTATTTATTGTGTATTATGTATAGCTCCTGTAATCGCCTAAAAACCCAAGATTGGTAGTAATATTTACATTTAATAGGTAAGGAAACTAAGACCCAGAAAGGGTAAGTGACTTGCCCAAGGTCACACAGTTAATAAGGCTTGAGCAAGGGTTTGAAGCCAGACCTATTTTGTGCCACAGCTCATTGTTTTCTCTACCATGCCATAACACCTTGGTTTGTCTAGTAGTTCATACTTAAGTGGAAACCAACCAAGGGTCTTGATATGTGACCCATATCTCAATTTTAAATTAGGTGCTTTTGTCTCAGGAATATTTAGGGACTTTGGTGAAAGGAAGGCGGTGATTTGCTAAAAAAAAGTAACTTCTGCATAAAATGAATGCATAATTGTACTTTGAGGTCTTTCTGAAAAATCAGGTTAATATTGTCCTTATTATTCTGTTGGTTGCTGCTGCTTTGTCCCCAGGAGTTCAAAGGGAAAGAAGAAAAGACATCAGTGTCACTACAGAATTACCATGCTTTTTTCCGAGAACTGGACATTGAGGTCTTCTCTGTTATGCGTTGTGGGCTTGTGACCAAGTTCATCTTAGATACTGAAATGCACACTGAAGTAAGTCACAGAGCTGAGATCCTAGAATTGAATCTTGTTTCAGAAAATTTCTCAGCCCAGGGTGCCTGGGTGGCGCAGTTGGTTAAGCATCTGACTCTTGGTTTCAGCTTGGGTTGCAATCTCAGAGTCATGAAGTCCAGCCCCAAGTCTGGCTCAGCACAGAGTCTGCTTGGGATTCGCTCTCCCTTTCTCCGCCCCTCCTACTCGTGCTTGCACGCTCTGTCTCTCTCTCTCTCTCTCTTGCTCTTGTTCTCAAATAAATAAGTCTTTGAAAAAAAAATTTCTCAGCTCTATTCTTGTAAAAAGAACACCATGGCATTGAGAGAAGGTGGACTCTGGCTTCCAGAGCTTTTATATATAGTGAAAGTAATGATAAATAATCATCCTCATCACCTTTTTTTTTTAAGGTAAACAACCTATTTATTTATTCATTTATTTATTATTAAAGTAAGCTCTAGGCCCAACATGGGGCTTGAACTCATGACCTTAAGATCAAGAGTCATATGCTTGGGACGCCTGGGTTGCTCAGTTGGTTAAGCATGTGACTTCAGCTCAGGTCATGATCCCGGGGTCCTGGGATTGAGCCCCATATTGGGGCTCCCCGCTCAGCGGAGCGTCTACTTTTCCCTCTCCCAGTCATGCTCTGTCTCTCTCTTTCAAATAAATAAATAAAATCTTAAAAAAAAAAAAAGTCGCATGGTCTACTGACTGAGCCACCCAGGTGCCCCCATCATCATCTTGATGTTTAAATAAATATTTTTTTACAATGTATTAGACATTATGAAAGATCATGCTAATGATATGATCCTTATTTTAGTTTCCTACTAATAACTATTTAGATTACTCTTTTTTTTTTTTTAAAGATTTTATTTATTTATTTGAGAGAGAGAGAATGAGAGAGAGCACATGAGAGCGGGGAGGGTCAGAGGGAGAAGCAGACTCCCTGCCGAGCAGGGAGCCTGATGTGGGACTCGATCCAGGGACTCCAGGATCATGACCTGAGCCGAAGGCAGTCGCTTAACCAACTGAGCCACCCAGACGCCCTAGATTACTCTTGTAGAGCAGCGCTGTTCTGGTTTATAGAGGTTAATGCTGTTTTCGCTGTTTCATGATGTTTGTTTAGCATCCATCAGATGTTTATCCAGGCCTTTTTTATGTGTTACACTAATCTAGACGTTGGCAGTACACTAGTGCATACAGCATGATGCTAGCCTTCAAATAGCTCATAATCTAATAAAGGAAGCAGACATAACTAGCAGTATGTGCTATATCGAAGGTCTGAACCAAGTACCAGTGAAACTCTGAGGAGAGAATGGTATTTATAATGAAATTGGAAGTAGAGCACATTTTCACAGAAGAGGTAACTTTTGATAAGGGATTTCACCAGAGTAGTTTCTTCAGGTTAAAAAAAAAGAGAGAGGGGCGCTGGATGGCTCAGTCATTAGAGCATGCAACTCTGGATCTCCTGGTCCTGAGTTCACGCCCCACTTTGGGCCTAGAGCTTATTTTAAAATAAATAAATAAAATAAAAAAGTAAAAATTAAAAAGAGAAATATCATGGAATTTACTATAGATTTTTTTATAAGAATGTAAGCTCCTTCACAGTAAAGATAGTATCTACCCTCCCACCCTACCCCAATCTTTCTACATCAGCTTGGAGATTCTCCATAAATGTTTATTGTGTAAACAGTTTGAAATGAGATTGCATTTGGCTCATTCTGCTTCTGGTAGTGTTATACCTTTTTAGGGACCCAGCATGGAGTTAATAGTAGCAAAACATTAAGGGAAAGAAAATATGAAAGGATTATTTAATGAACAGAGAAAAGCAAAATTCCCTTGAATTAGTCCTTTTTTATCCTAGGGTACTTAGGAAGTGCACCTCAAGTCCACAACTGGAAGGATACACAGAGACATTTACTTCTAGAGAAAAAGTATGTCTTGGGATGCCTGGCTGGCTCAGTCGCTTAAGCGTTAAGCATCTGCCTTCGGCTCGGGTCATGGTCCCAGGGTCCTTGCTCAGCCTGCTTCTCCCTCTGCCCCTCCCCTTGCTTGTGCTCTTTCTCTCTCTCTCTGACAAATAAACAAAATCTTTAAAAAAAAAAAAAGAAAGGAAAGTATGTTTTCTAAAACTATACTCACTTGGATTCCTATTTTAATAATTTGAAATTCGTTTTACTTTGGGAGCGCTTGACTTTTTGATTTGTTGACAGAGCACAACAGCCATTTATATGAGGTGGGGAAATTTCCCCCTTTTTTGGGAATGGTCAGATTCTTCACCCACTGGGAAGAGTAAACCTGAAATGTGCTCCTTCAAAAAGATAGCGAGGACATGCTTGGAATTATCCTTTCTTTCCTCCTTGTGACAGGCTACGGAAATTGTGCAACTTCAGCCCCCTGAGCTGCTTTTCTTGCTGGAAGATCTCTCCCAGAAACTGGAGAATATGCTGACACCCTCTGTTGCCAGGAGAATCCCCTTCCTCAAGGTTAGTATAGGCAGAAGCATAAGCCCTGGCCTTAATGAATTTGGAAACCAGGAGATCTTAATGAATAAGTTATCACTTTCTCTGGCATTATGTTTGGGTCACTGGGTGGTAGCATGGTGGCAGCCTCATTTCTAGAGCCCATTCACCTTGCTTTAGAAAGGAACTCTGAAACAGAAATAAAAAAAGCCACCCCAAACAGGATGTATATTTCTAAATGCCCTGAGCATTCCTGAGTCCTGTTCTTTATTTGGGTTTTGCTTTTAAAAGCCTTCCAAACTGAGCCCGTGCCCAAGCCTCAGTGTAGTAGTAGTTGGCTATCTAGAGAAGGCCAGAACCTCATATGCATATATAATGTACAAATGTGCATGTAGCATCTGGTGAAGCAGTGGAATGATGCTAACAACAGAACGTGAAAGTTTTAGGTGTAAACATTTAAACATTAATATATCCAGTTGTTTGATTTTTTTTTTGTACTCACTATTTGCTCGATGTTTTTGTCAGCCTAAATGATTTCTATTTTTGTGTGCGCTTTATCTCATTAGTAATTATGGGTCTATACTTCTCAGTCAAACACTTTGTACTCTATAAAAGCCAGTCTCTTGGTAATTTGAAGACGGGGCAAGATCCCTCTGTCAGAATAGAGTTTTAGGCAAGCAACCAATTTCTTCTGTCAACTCCTGCCTTGTGACCCAGGTCTGACTAAACTCCTTAACAAATTCTGTTTCAGAGAAGCTATCCAGTGGTTTCTTCCCCCAGTAACTCTGAATTTATTATAGAGTAAAGGAAGCCGGAATATTGGATTCTCACATCTCCATCAGAGATCTGCCCAAGAAATTGCTCATAGTATTGTTCAACTGCTAGCTCCAATGTGTAACCATCTGGAGAACATTCACAACTATTTTCAGGTCAGCAGCCTATCTTATCATATAGAAATTTAGAAATTACTGGGATGCCTAGGTGGCTTAGTTGGTTGAGTGTCTGACTCTTGGTTTCGGCTCAGGTCATGATCTCATGGGTCCTGGGATTGGCCTGCATAGGGCTCTGCTCTCGGTAGGGAATCTGCTTGAAGATTCTGTCCCTCTGCCCTCCCCCAACTCTCATGCGTACGTGTGCTCTCTCTTTCTCAAATGGGTAAATAAATCTTTAAAAAAAAAAAAAGAAATTTAGAAATTACTAAGTGAATAAGAGATTTCATTTTTGGCTGAGAAATATTGAAGGAAAAGTGAGGGCAATTGCCGAAACAACTGTCCTAAAAGCATTTTTCCTTTTTAGTGCTTAGTTGCTGAGAACCACTGTATAGTTGATGGCCCAAGAATGAAAGTTCAGGAGTACCACATAATGTCTTCATGCTATCAGAGGCTACTGCAGATTTTTCATGGGCTTTTTGCTTGGTGAGTAAGTGGCAGATGTGGTAGGTAGAAATAATCAAGTATGCACTTACTTTTATTTGGCAGTCACCAAGGCATTGAGGTAAAGAAAAGAAGGAAAAGGCTCCGAAAGTCTTATGTAAATATGGTACTTGTTCTTTTTAAGTGTTCTTGTCTGCATCATTTTGTTTGATCTTGTACCCTCTATGTCTTACATGGCAATGATTTTAACTTGTTTGAAAATTAGGTGACTTGATATTGGCTAACCTGTAACAGATCGGGCCATCTGATTCTTAGCCGGGTTTCCGTGGCAGCCTGTCCATAATAACACTGGAGAGACTGTTACTTAAGAAATTGTTACTGGGGCACCTGACTGGCTCTTGATCTCAGGGTTGTGAGTTGGAGCCCACACTAGGTGTAGAGATTACTTAAAAATAAAATCTTTTAAAAATGTTGTTAACTGAACAACTTGTAGATAAATTTCAGATTATATGTTAAAGAGCTGAATACATTTTGAGCTGGGGTATTTTGAGATACTTTATGGAAGCAATGGGATTTCATAGGGCCCTGAAGGATAGATGGCATTTTGGGAGGTAGAGGAAGGGTCGGGAAGGCGTGGCATGGGTGAAAGTAGAAATGAGGGAGATGTGTCCTTTAAATGCTTTTGTTCTTCAAGGCTGGGCTCTGGCTCCTCTCTTATGCAGGTTTTCTGGGCAGTCTCACCCAAGCTTAAATTTGTGCTGAAATTTATGTTCTGAGTTACAGGCATTTATATCCAACTGCCTACTCAACACTTCCTTAGATGTGTCATTGACACCTCAGACACATCCCATCCAAAATGGAATGTATCACCCTCACCACAGCTCCTTCAGCTTTGCCGGGCTACGTAAATGGTACCACCAGTGTCTGAGCCAGAAACCAGCAGTTGTTCTTTGTCCCTTTCTCTACCCACTACCTTTTCTCTCTCCCACATCAGATCCCCAAATCCTGTTAATTTTATCTTTTAAATAACATCTAAGTAGCCATCTGTTGCTTTCCTGCTGCACTGCTTGGAGACTCCCATCATCTCACCTGGACGAGATTAGTTTCACAGTTGGTCTCTGCCTCCAGTTACCTCCCTCAGTCCCTTCTTCACATAGTAGTCAGTGGTCTTCCCATTGCAAACCCAATCTTATCCTGTCCCAACTTTGGTTCTGGTTGTCCTTAGATTTTTCTTGAGTTCAGTCTTTTCCCTAGCTTCTAAGGCCTTTTATTATCTGGCTCCTGCTCTTCCACTCATCTTACATTATGCCCTCCAGCTATACTGAATTACTTTCAGTACCCTATACTGCTTTCACCTGGAAGACTTCACACATAGTCATTCTTCTACCTGGATCCCCACCCTCCTTGATCACCAGTCTTTTCTTTTCTTTTTTAAATTTTTTTATTGTTATGTTAATCACCATACATTACATCATTAGTTTTTGATGTAGTGTTCCATGATTCATTGTTTGTGCATAACACCCAGTGCTCCATGCAGTACGTGCCCTCTTTAATACCCATTACCAGGCTAACCCATCCTTCTAGAACCCTCAGTTTGTTTTTCAGAGTCCATCGTCTCTCATGGTTCGTCTCCCCCTCCGATTTCCCCTTCATTCTTCCCCTCCTGCTATCTTCTTCTTTTTTTTTCTTAACATATATTGCATTATTTGTTTCAGAGGTACAGATCTGAGATTCAACAGTCTTGCACAATTCACAGCACTCACCATAGCACATACCCTCCCCAGTGTCTATCACCCAGCCACCCCATCGCTCCCACCCCACCCCCCACTCCAGCAACCCTCAGTTTGTTTCCTGAGATTAAGAATTCCTCATATCAGTGCGGTCATATGATACATGTCTTTCCCTGATTGACTTATTTCGCTCAGCATAACACCCTCCAGTTCCAGCCACGTCATTGCAAATGGCAAGATCTCATTCCTTTTGATGGCTGCATAATATTCCATTGTGTATATATATATATATATATATATATATATATACCACATCTTCTTTATCCATTCATCTGTCGATGGACATCTTGGCTCTTTCCACAGTTTGGCTATTGTGGACATTGCTGCTATAAACATCGGGGTGCACGTACCCCTTCGGATCCCTACATTTGTATCTTTGGGGTAAATACTCAGTAGTGCAATTGCTGGATCATATGGTAGCTCTATTTTCAACTTTTTGAGGAACCTCCATACTGTTTTCCAGAGTGGTTGCACCAGCTTGCATTCCCACCAACAGTGTAGGAGGGTTCCCCTTTCTCCACATCCCTGCCAACATCTGTCGTTTCCTGACTTGTTAATTTTAGCCATTCTGACTTCACCAGTCTTTTCTAACTCATCTCTGACATCTGGATTTAAACTTTAGTTCCTCAGGGGCATCTTCTCTGACCCCTAGGGCAGGTAAGCCTCCTCCTTTCTGCCTCTCTAACTCCCAGTTTTCTCCTAATACTCTAGTATCCTCTTATGATAAGACTTAACCACATTTTATTGCAGTTACTTGTTCATCTATCTTCCTTTCTAGACCATGAGCTTCATGGGAGCTGAAACCAATCATTATTGTATCCCCAGTCCTTAAAAACAGTGCCTGATAAAAGATTTGATCAGATGCCTCATCAAGGAGATATACAGGTGGCAAATAAATACATGCAAAGATATTCAATAATATTAGTTATTAAGGAATTCCAAGTTAAAATTACAGTATGGCTAAATGATGAAGACTTACCTTACCATATTGGTGAGAACATGGAACACCTGGAACTCTCACATGCTGCTGATGGAAATGTAAAATTGTGCATCCACTTTTGAAACAGTTTAGCAGTTCCTTAAAAAGTTAGACATACACCTGACATACAACACAGCCATTCTACTCCTAGGTATTTACTCAAGAGAAATGAAAGCATATGTCTATACAAAATCTTGTGCACGAATGTTTATAGCAGCTTTGTTTGTAATAGCCCCAAACTAGAAACAAATGTCCATCAACTAGTAAATGGATAAACAAATTTTCATATGGTGGAATACTACACACAACAACATGGATGAAGAAAAAAATTATACTGGATAGAAAGCAAGACCATAAGAGTACGTAGCATTTGATTCAATTTATATAGAACCCTAGGAAAAAGCATATAATCTCTTAGTGATGAAAACAGATCAGTGGTTGCCTATCATTGGGTAGGAGGATAGAGTGTAAGATGGATTTCAAAGGAATATAAGGAAGCTCCTGGGGGTAATGGATATGTTCATTATTTTCATAGCAGTGATGGTTTCATGGGTTTATATATGTCACTTGATCAAACTGATCAGTGTTTCAAATACATGCAGTTCATTGTATGTCAATTTGTATCTCAAAGCTGTTCACCCCCCAAAACCTGACCTATTATAGGCCCTCAGAATTCATTTATTGAAAGGCAGAAGGACTACCACTGGTGATGTAGAGATGTTTCTATAGGAGTAGAAAATCTAGGGGCTCAGATCGTGCTGGGCCTTGAAGGTCAGAAGAGTTTGAATGTTGTACAGAAAAGCAATTCTGGAGTTTTATGATCAGAGGCAAGGTTTAATGAAATCAATTAGGAAAATCCTTTTGGCAGCAGTGTGCAGGACAGATTGGAAAGGGGTGCAGAAAGACCAGTCAAAAGGTGTCTCAGTGATCTGCATATGTGATGATGATAAGGACCTGGCTTAGAGTGACGGCCTGAGCTTGGGAAGGAGGGAACAGTAGGAAAGATAATCTGAAGAGAGAATTGTCAAGACTTACAGAAGGAGTAAGTTTTTTATTGAGGACCTTTTATGGAATTGATACTGATTTAACAATTGACGAAGTTATTTCTGGTTTTTCTGGGGAGGAAGGCTGAGACTTCTCTAAAATGTAGCAAATGAAGGAGAGCTTTTTTCCCTGAAAATAAACCTAAGAGGACTGTTAGGTCCTTAAGGTAAGACTGTTTTAGGTGCCCTTCACCTTGTAGTGTGAGACTCAGAGCTGACTGAATTGGGTACCTGGGTACTTTCAGTGCTCTAGTTCTGCTTTTCCTCCATTGACTTACTGATGTTATAGCCTGGAGACCAGGATCCTCAAATGCTGTTTAAGCAATCTTCCTAAAACTAAGCTCAACCATCTTACCTTGAATTTCCCTTAGGAGTGGATTTTTACAGCCTGAAAATCATAATTTACTGTACTCAGCCCTTGAGGTCCTTACCAACCGACTGAAGCAAGGAGAGCCCAACCAGTCCTTGGAGGAATTGCTCAGGTAGGTCAGACTACATATCCCAGAGTGTTGTCCCAAAAACTAAAACAGGATTAGCAAGATTTCTTGGAAATCACTTGGGTGTCCTCTCAGTAGTTGTGAGGGAAACTGATGTTTTCAGCTACTTTTCCTCAGTCATATGAGCTTTTTCATCTGTGTATTCAGATAAATCCTGAAACATTAGAAACCGTTGAAAAAGTCCTACTAAATCTTTTGTATCCTGCATCCTGTAAAGTTGGCCTTTTCGGGTAATGATGTCGAAAACACTAGTGACCTGTAGTCAACTCTTGATTTTCCAGAAATCTACTCAGTCTCTCAGTAGGGTCAGGTAATTAGGTAGCAGTAGTTACCACTGATTTCCTCCCAGTCTTGAAAGAAGAGGAGCCTAGGCTGAGGGCAAGGCAGTGGAAGAGGGAGGTAAAAAGGAAATCTAAGAGGCATGGTTCCCAGCTTCCTATCCCAGCTTCAACCAGAGTAATTTTGTCTTTCACCTCCTCTACATTGTCTCTGGATCTGCAATTAATGCTTATCATCCCTGCCTATAGGGCAAGACCTTACTTCATTTTAAATATAGTGCTTTTAAATTTGTTTGACCTCCTTCCCACAATCAATCAGGAGAGTACACTCTAGTTTTATTTCAACTACAGTTTTGGATTAATTTTGACTCCCCATCTCCCATTATTTCAGTGCATTGAAAGCTGACCATATATATATGGTACACTTATTAAAAGCTCTGCTTTCTCTGTCTTATAGTTTCCTTTCACTTTTCCCTGTAAACCTAGAATTGAAACTTTATTCTCATTGTGTTGCCTTAGGCTTTAAGAGCAAATAATTTGTCCAGGGTTGCTCATGTAAGCATGGCGTAAACTCCTCTTTGGGTATCTTGGTGTACATGACCCCTTCCAGGCCAGCATTCCAGGCCCTGGGCTCTGTTCCGCCCTGGCTTTCTTCATAAAGGCTAAAGGTTCTCTATCAGGGTCTTGATAGAAGGTGGCCACAAAAGCACCTGAAAATGAGGAGGATTCTGATTAGACCAATAAATACACAAGTCAACTTGGACAATTCATGAATTTAGACATATCTGTAACACTTGTCATATCTTTTTTTTTCTTTCTTGTCTCCCTTACAGCCAGAGCTTCAATTACTTGCAGAATTTCTCTCACAGCATTCCCAGTTTCCAGTGTGCTCTTTATCTCATCAGACTTTTGATGGTCATTTTGGAGAAATCTACAGCTCCTACTCAGAAAAAAGAAAAAATTGGTGATGGGCCCAGATCCTCTTTTTTTTCTTCATGAATAGGATTAATAACTAACTCAAACTTACAAACTTAGGGCATCCTAGGACCTTGTATATTTTACATGTGAAACCCCCCATAAGAGTGGATGTGCCCTCTTGCCATATCAAGAAGGACATTTTCCCAGAAGGAGATATGACTGATTTCTGCTGATATTGCTTAGTCTGAGTTTGGTTAGTTCAGTTGGCTAGCTGATTTTCTGTTTGGCTTCTGTTTATTCGTGCCCCCTTTTTTTTTTTCTTGTAAATTATCTGAGACATTTGACAAAAAGAGATACAAACTGCTAGGTTAATAAAATGGGAGAAAGGAGAAATCAAGATTTGATTAAGTATAAAGAAAGGCTGGGCCCCATTCCTGATCTTTTTCTTTTTTTTTTTTTTTTTTAAGATTTTATTTATTTATTTGAGAGAGACACAGAAATAGGGAGAGAAAGCATGAACTGGGAGGAGAGGGAGAAGCAGGCTTCTTGCTGAGCAGTGAGCCCAACGCAGGGCTTGATCCCAGGACCCCAGGATCATGACCTGAGCCGAAGGCAGACGCTTAACAGACTGAGCCACCCAGGCGCCCCTCCTGATCTTTTTCTTTAACTATTTTTTGTCATAGCTCTTTGAATGCAACTAATTATATATTCTAATTGGCAGCACACACAGGAAGCAAGAAGAAAATGCAAAACAAGCCTTTTATTATTTATTGTTGATTAAAAGGGGAGGGTTTTGTGTGAATCTTTAAGGTGGGCATGGCTTATAGATCTGCCCAGGAGGAACAAGATTGGTTTTCCTACTGCCCAGCAGTGTGTGTCTATTCAGTTCATGTTTGTGTGTGTGTCAGGGCAGGGTGAGATGGTGGGATGCATTGGGTCCTAGACAAACGGGTTTATTTCTGGTCGAAGGACCAGTAGAGCAGGAACCCATGGTAGCTTTTTCCAAATTGTCAGACTAGGAACTTCAGAGTAAATATTAAAAAAAAAAAACCAATCCTTTTGATCATTAATCATCCCCAAAAACCTGAAAAACAAGAGTATAGTCTATTTTCCATGCATGAGGGGTGCCTGGGTGGCTCAGTCGGTTAAGCGGCTGCCTTTGGCTCTGGTCATGATCCCAGGGTCCTGGGATAGAGCCCCGCATCGGGCTTCCTGCTCAGCGGGAAGTCTGCTCCTCCCTCTCCCACTCCCCCTGCTTGTGTTCCTGCTCTCGCTATCTCTCTCTCTGTTAAATAAATAAAATCTTTAAAAAAAAAAATTTTTTTTTCCATGCATGAGGGTGTTTGTCTTGCTTCTCCATCAGCTTCGTTGGCCAGACAGTTCCTCTGTCGGGTGTGGCCAAGTGGGGAGAAAGAGAAGAGTAGCATCCCTACTGAACAGCTCCAAACTTTGCTGAGGTGAGAGGCTTGGTTTCTTTCCATGAGCCAAATAGTCCATTTTGCCATTGTTGGGATCTCTTGCCAGGTGCCTAGGAACCCAGGTGCCCCACTGGTTCTTTTTTATACTGTCAGCTAGTTCCTGACTAGCTGGAGGAAATGGAGGAGTCTGCTGTTGTATTTTGCCTTGTTAATCAGAGTTAGGTAATAATTTGTTGCCTACTATATCAAGACTCATCCATCACTTCCAAAGTGTCTAACTGTATTTCCAATTGAAACAGCATTTCCTTTATCTCCTGATAATTACCTGGAATCTTCATTTGATTAAAAATAAATACTCGTAGGGGTGCCTGGGTGACTCAGTAGGTTAAGCGTCTGCCTTAGGCTCAGGTCATGATCCCGGGGTCCTGGGATCGAGCCCTTCGTGGGGCCCCCTGCTCAGCTGGGAGTCTCCTCCTCTCCCTCTGCTCCTTCCCCTGCTCGTGCTCTCTCAAATAAATAAAATCTTTAAAAAAAAATTAATAGGGGCGCCTGGGTGGCTCAGTCGTTAAGCGTCTACCTTCGGCTCAGGTCATGATCCCAGGGTCCTGGGATCGAGCCCCGCATCGGGCTCCCTGCTCTGCAGGAAGCCTGCTTCTCCCTCTCCCACTCCCCCTGCTTGTGTTCCCTCTCTCGCTGTGTCTCTCTCTGTCAAATAAATATATAAAATCTTTTAAAAAAAATTTATAAACACTAGTAGTTGTTTTAAAGCTAAGTACCTGGTGGGATGACTGGGTGCTCAGTTGGTTAAGCAACCAACTCTTATTTTCCGCTCAGGTCATGATCTTAGGTTCATGAGATTGAGCCCTGTATCAGGCTCCACGCTCAGTGCAGCGTCTGCTTGGAATTCTCTTCTCCCTCTCCTTCTGCCCCTCCCCCTGCTTGCATGGGTGCACCCACACACGCTCTCTCTAAATAAATAAAATATTTAAATTTAATAAATAAATAAATAAAGCTAAGTACCTGGTAATATGACAAGAAAGAAATCTTGATTTAGGAATTCTGGTAACGTGTGTTTATATTCCTGTGGCTCTCAATGCAGCATTTACCTGGAGCATACAAACAGTGTTCTGAAGGCCATAGAGGAGATTGCTGGGGTTGGTGTCCCAGAACTGATCAATTCTCCTAAAGATGCATCTCCCACGTTCCCTACCCTGACCAGGTAAGGGAGTTCTCTCCTCCAGTTTTTTTCCCTAATTAGAATCACACTGTCCAATGTATGTGGTTTCCAAATAACTACCTTACCCTTCATTTAATTTTTGTTTTGTTTTTATTATGCACTACATTAATACACTGCCTTACCTTCTAGAAGGGGTAGATGAGTATGACGGAGTTATTTTTCATCAATCAGGAAAATGCTTCCTTAATCGATATTCTCCAAACCCTTTGACACATAGTAACGATTAACTCCAGAGACCTGCCTATCTCTTTGCATCAAACTCCACTGATATGGATAATAGGCAACCCTTTTTTCCTTGCCCCCGTTACTGAACCTGTGGATGTGCGCCGTGGCTATGCAAGGGATGACCAAGCACACGGCCATGATGCCGATCCCGGGCAGGATCTCGAACCACATCGCAGTGCAGTTGCCAGGGCCAAACCCTGCCTTCCCGGCCCGGTAAAGATGACCCGGCCTCGGCCCCCTTCCCAGTAGGCTCACCCTTCATTTAATTCTGATACAGATGGTAGGTACAGTCATTCATTCAACACATAGAATGTCTGCTGTGCCTTTTTTTCAAGGGGCTCTCAGCCAACCCATGTGAAAGGACCTTAGTGAGGAATGAATTTTCAGTAGTCTTCAAAGACAATGGATATTTAGTCATCAAACATCTCATGTTAGTACTTTCATCCTTTAAAAGTGAGACTAATAGTTTAACCACCTTTAGGATAAAGTGTTGTGTCTAATCATGTACATCTCAATGGGTTTTTTATCTCATACAAAGTTTATAAAGCACTTTCACATTCTTTATGTCATTCGATCCTTTCAATGATTCTGTGAGGTAGGTATTATTATCCCTGTTGTACTGATGAGGAAAATGAGCATTAGAGAGGGAACTTACTCAGACTTACACAGGCAGTATGGAATTAGGAACTTGAACTTGGATCTTTTTACCACTACCTCACAGCTCCTTCCATGCCACTACACGGTCTCCCTTCATAAAGTTAATTCCTTTATTTGACAGGCCATCTTCTTGGGCTCCTTTGTGAATCCTTTCCACTCCCCTATCCTTTAACAGTGGACCCTAGTGAAAGGAAGTTCTGAGAGGTGGGGGAAGGAAATGACTTTTGGTTCCTTGACTTCTTCCTTGGAAGTTCTTTCTAACCAGTCGTTGTGTGAGCATGCATGTTTTCCCCTCTTCTAGGCACACCTTTGTCATTTTCTTCCGTGTGATGATGGCTGAACTAGAGAAGACAGTAAAGGGTCTTCAGGCTGGCACAGCAGCAGACTCACAACAGGTGGGTCAGATATTCCCACCACAAGAGGTAGACCTGGTTACTAGGAAGCTGCTGCATCTTCTATTTCTTGGGTCCAGGGTTTCTTCTAAACTACTTCCTTTGAGTTAGAGAGATCCAGGATTCTTTGTCAAAGAGTTCCTGGTTTAATTTCCTTTCCTTCCAGTTTGAGGGAGGATTGGGCTCTATACTCCCTGGCTACTGCCCAGAGGAAGGCTCAGACTGCTCCATAAGCAAGCCCTAGCTCTGGAAAAAATGTCTTTGGTCGCAGCCTCCCATGCCCGGCAGTTTGCTGCTCGTGCGCTGGCATGAGGTGAGCAGGCCTGTTTAAGATGCTGTGCCGCTCGCTGCCTGTTAACCAGAACTGAGCTAGATCGCTGAGAGCGTAGGAATCAGAGAAGCCGCAGGGATCTGGCCACCAGCAGGTATGTTGCAGAGGCTTTTTCCTACTTGGAAGTTCCTGAAGAGGAGTCCTCTTTAGAAACTCTCTATAAGGCACCCTATGCAGGCCTCAGAACCATCCTGTGGGTGCACTGGTAACATCTGAGAGAATAATTGGCTTAAATTAATCTTTGAATAGCTATGTAATCCAAGACCCATATATTAGTGGAAATACAGTAAGAGAAGTACTTGGCTGGTTCAGAAGTACCTATATATTTGGTTGCCCCCAGATTCATGAAGAGAAGCTCCTCTACTGGAATATGGCTGTTCGAGACTTCAGTATCCTCATCAGCCTGATAAAGGTGAGTGTGCAGGCTCCTTGACCCACCTCACCAGCTAACTACAGAAACCGAGAAGGGTCTTGGCTTCCAAAATGGACTCTCCCTGCTCGTTTCCCCTCCCTTTCTTGGGGACCTGTTCTCACCTTTCTTTTTCCCTTGTCCCTCTACCCATCCTGGATAATCCTTTCTTCTCTCCCGAGTCAGTGTCTTTTTCCTTCTCTTTCTTTCTCCTTCCCTATCTGTGCCACAATACTATTTAATGGCTCTCACCTTGTCTTGGGTCCGCTGTGACCCGAGCACATTCCCACTGTCTCGTTCTTCCAACCCTGAATGCTTTCTTTATCCCATACACTCTGTACTCTTACCCACTCCATGATTTTGCTAGGCTATTCTCCCAGCTCAGAATGTCATTCTCTCTCCTACCTCTCATCTATTTTTTTTTTTTTTAAGGCTTCACATCAAGGTTTGGATTTCTATAATGCCATCTTCTTAATATCCTGAGTTAGAATTCTTACTCTTTGCTTCCCTGTTCCTTTTTTGAACTTCAGTGATGGTGATTACTTTATTCTGTTTCATAATTAATTTAATTGTTGACATGCCTTCTTCATTTTAGAATTCTCTATGACACCCAGAGCTGTGCTTTGCACAATGGGGAAGAGGCTGGCGATGCTTAAACAAGCAGACCTCAGCTTTGGTTTCTTGTCTTTTGTATCTCCAGGTGTTTGATAGTCGTCCTGTTCTGCATGTATGTTTGAAGGTGAGAGATTGACCTGGCCCTCTTTTTTTTTTTTTTTTAAGATTTTATTTATTTGTCAGAGAGAGACACAGCGAGAGAGGGAATACAAGCAGGGGGAGTGGCAAAGGGAGAAGCAGGCTTCCTGCTGAGCAGGGAGCCCAATTCGGGGCTCGATCCCAGAACCCTGGGATCATGACCTGAGCCGAAGGCGGATGCTTAACTGAGCTACCAGGTGCTCCTTGACCTGGCACTCTTTAGTATTTATTCTTCCTGTGGATCTTTCTAGAAATGGCCTCAGCTGAAAGGAGTTGCTTAATACTTTGCCCACAAGCCAGATTTTTCAGAATCTGTGCTAACAGGTGGTAGTTTAGAAAAAACAGTGGATATGTTTTCCCACAGTAGTGGTATGACTGGAGAAGCTGATTTTCCTATGAGTTTGAAAACTTTTGACCTGAGTCTGAGAACTATGGGGAGTGGCTTCAGGACAGCTGACTTCAGGAGCACTAGTCACTCCTTGCCATTCCTTCCCAGGCAATAGGGAGGAAGGAGTGGTGGGTGATTCCTCTTTTTATTTTATTTTAATTAATTTATTTATTTTTAAAGATTTATTTATTTATTTATTTGAGAGAAAGAGTACACATGCACACAGGGCAGAAGGGCAGAGGGAAAGGGAGAGAGTTTTAAGCGGACTCCACTCTGAGCGCAGAGCCTGATGCAGGGCTCCATTTCATGACCTTGAGATCATAACCTGACCTGAAATCAAGAGTTGGATGCTTAACCAGCTATGCCACCCACACATCCCCGATTCCTCTTTTTAAAGCCCATGGCTGGCCTCATGAATGTGGAAGCTGGTATCCTGATAACCCAAACTTGTCTCCCTGGGGGAGAGCCCAGATTAGCCCTAGATTTGATGATGGGTTAGGAGCTAGGAAATGTTACGAGGAGAATGTGTCTTTCCCACTCCTTATGGTTCCTTCCAATTGGGTGGCGCCCCATTCTTGTTATCCCCTGGTTCCTCTCTTCCTCTTTACTCCACCCTGGTACCAGTGCAGAAGATGGGTAAGAAGGGGGAGTGATTTATCTGATTGGTAAATTTGGCAGTTAGTTATGTGCTTCCTCAGCTCTACACAGTTTTTTTCCTTTTGTGAGTAAGTGGTTCTCAGACAGCTGGTCCACCTGTTTTCTATGGCCTCTGCTCATTGGCTGTGTCTAGGATAGATAAGTCTGCCTAACTCTGAGGCTTAGAGGCCCATTTAGTTTTTGCATTAAGCTTACATTTTCCAAATTAACTTTTGGACTCTTCCCAGTTTATTTTTTTATATACGAAAATAAGAAAATAAAACCCCTGGGCTGGGTGATGCTATGCTACCTCAGGCAGGGGCTCTTTGTGTGCAAGACCTCAGTAGGGGTCATCATCAGTGTGTCTCTTCTCTTCTTCAGTATGGGCGTCTCTTTGTGGAAGCATTTCTGAAGCAGTGTATGCCGCTCCTAGACTTCAGTTTTAGAAAACACCGGGTAAGAACTGAGAGCACAGAAGAAAGATGGGTTCTGTACAATTGCTCAGAAGATCTATCCATGGTGGCTCCTAGGCTGGGAGTGGGGGCGGTCCCCTTGCCCAGGTTCTGGGCCACAGTTCTACTCTGGCTCCTTTGGTCCACTTCAGCTATCACCAGAGATGCCCATATTGGACTGAATATTCCAAAGTAGGCTGAACTTTAGACCCACTCTGATTAAACCCACCTTTCTACTTCTATGCCGGATCTGAGGATGGTTGCTCCTTTTAGCTTGATTTTATTGTGTTGCTACACTCCCAGGACCTCAATATCGTGTGTCATTTGCTTATTCCTTTGTGCTTGTCTAAGTCTACCCTCAGGAATAATAATAATAATTCATTTGTGTCATAAACTCTTTGCTGTTGTAATGGGTAGTCTTTTTTTTTTTTAACATGCAGACTTTTTTTTTTAATTTTTATTTTTTAAAGATTTTACTTATTCATTAGAGAGAGCACGAGCAGGAGGAGGGGCAGGGAGAGATGGAGAGGGAGAAGCAGACTCCCCGCTGAGCAGGGACCATGATGTGGGGCTTGATCCCAGGACCCTGAGATCATGACCTGAGCCAAAGTCAGACACTTAACCGACTGAGCCACCCAGGCACCCCTGTAATAGGTAGTCTTGAGGTTTTTTTGGCCAAGTGAGATCCAGGGTTATAGTAATGAAATAAGAATAGTAACAGAGGTGATGATTTCTTACACATATTTAGCAAGTTTGCAAGACACTCCACAGTATTTGGTTGGTTCCTCATAACCTAGAAAGAGAAAGGGGGGGATAGCTAGTTAGCCCTAGCTTCAAGGGCCAAATTGAGATGATTGCTAATACACAGCTGGAACCTGTGGAGTTTATCCTCTTTGGAGCCCTTGCTTGCATCTAAAATGAAATGAGAGCATTTAGTATGGCATTTATGATTTTGTTGGTTGTAGGAGGATGTTCTGAGCTTACTGGAAACCTTCCAGCTGGATACGAGGCTGCTTCATCACCTGTGTGGGCATTCCAAGGTAAGGAGGAAAGCAGGTCATGGCACCAGCCTGCCTGTTGGCTTAATCAGCAGTGTGATTAGGAGATCCACAGGCTCCAGTTCCTTCTTCCTTTTTTACTCTTCTTGAGTCTTTATTTTTGAGACTGTCTGTCCAAAGGCAGTTTAATTCAGAGTGGTCAGATCCTTAGTTGCTAGTTGAAATTGGGCAGTCATGTAGAGGGCAGTTTCTGCATCTGAAGTTTGACTCAAACTCCATAGCACTATTTCCTGTAGAAGCTTCTGTTTGGTGAGAGATAGAGAATGTTGGTGGACGTGTTGCTTCTATAAAGTACTTGGGGTGGGAGGAATATTATGTAAGTGACGATTCTTTGCTAGAGACAAGAGGTGGTTCTAAAAGCAGACATCTTCAGAGCTTTTCAGCTGTACTATTTACTTGTCAAGGAACACATCTGTCTCTTGTGAGAACATTTTACCATTAGAGGATTTTTCCACTTAAAGCCTACAATTGAACCATTGTCACTTTTTGTCTAAAGAAACACAGAACCATAGAACTCTGTAGTCATGGGCAAACCAAATTCTTTTTTAGTCCAATTTCTATTGCTCACTTCTTCCCCTGGTTCTAACTTTAGAATTTGTTGAACAATGGAGTTTTAGGGACACCTAGCTAAATAGGGATACTCTGTTGTTTAATATCAGTATAATACATGTTCAAGAACATTTTAGGTAAATTCATTGATAATTGGTCAATAAGAGGTTATGAAGAAGAACCTAACGTGTTGGTGGTATGTCTTCTAGGCTCTTTTACCTTGAAGGGGAGCTGCCATTCTCTTCAGAGTACTCTGCCAAACTACTGTTTAATGGAACATGTCTCTGACCTATACTGGGAGGACTTATGCTCTTATTCAGTGTTCAAGATGTCAGGAATTCAAAAGTTTCTGTATAGGAATGTGAAAGCATGATAAATCCAGATGAGTTGGGTGCTTTTGTTTCCATTTAGATTCACCAGGACACGAAACTCACCAAACATGTGCCTTTGCTCAAAAAGACCCTGGAGCTTTTAGTTTGCAGAGTGAAAGCCATGCTTATCTTCAACAATTGCAGGGAGGCTTTCTGGCTGGGCAACCTCAAAAACCGGGACTTGCAGGTAAGCCTAGGGCCCAGCCCAAGATAATCTACTCCCACTCTTTGTGAGAGCATTAGAAGGTATGTCAAGGAGGTCAGCTAAGCCTTGTTCTCTCTATAAGACTGCCTTTCTCTTAAGGCTGTGGCCATTTACCTTTTAAAGTTAGGAGACACTGCTTCTGGTCTTAGTCATGGGTTCTACCCCTCATCCTAGCCAGCAAAGGCACCAAAACATACCACTGATAACAACAAGGCTGCAGCGATAGAAGAGCCAGATCAATAAAACCTCTCTCCTTAGCCAGAGTGGGCTCCTGTAAGTACTACTGGGGGTAGATTCATAGTAACAATTGTTTATGGGGACAAACTTTTTAAATTATTTTGGGTCTTTTTCTAAACCACTCTGTCTTATTCCTGAAATTATTCTCTGCCTAATTTTTTTTTTTTTAGCCTTGTAATTTTATTTTATTTTAATTTTTTATTGTTCTCTGCCTAATTTTAACAAATAAACATTTCTAAGGTGTTTGAACTGTCTGGCTGAAATCTTATATGGCTATAGTACTGCTTTGGAGTTTTAGCAATTTTCATATAGGATCCAAGTCCTTCTCATTCATGTTTACAATAGGTGAGGGGTTTATAATCTTACGTATGAAAAGAATAGCACCCCGGAGACTTTGTTTCCTTTCTTCACATGTGCTCTATGAGGTACTATTATTTCCATGATACTATTAAACAAAATACTATAATAAAACAATACTATTGTTTCCATGAGAAAAGTGAAGCTTGGAGAGGTTAAGTAACTTACCTAAAGTCATTCAGCAATAAGTGAGAGGTGCCAGGGTTTGAGTCCAAAGAGAAAGGATGAAAAGCTGATGTTCTTAAACCACTTTGTATACTGTCTTTCAGCCTCAACATGGCCATTTGTAGTTGGTGTGTCGGTGGTCATATACTTTAAGGCCTTTGGGAAATTTCAGAACAATATTTACCAATACATCCTGGCCTTGTAAAATCTAGTATGATATTAGAATACAGCAATGGACTTTTTGTAAAACTACATATTATATTAGAGCCACACATATCTCAGAAACCTTGGGTTGATTATCACTTCTCTAGATACTAAATCACAGGTTGATGTCCGTGTTTGACCATGTTTGAATGCCTAGAATATTATCTTTTCTATTGCCTTTAAACTAAGCCTTTCTCCCCTTGAAACCTCAAATATGATAATTATAACCCACCATTTGTCTTGGCCCATTCACATTTAGGGTGAAGAGATTAAGTCCCAGAACTCCGAGGAGAGTGAGGATGATACAGCATCCCAGGTTTCCAAGAGCAAAGCAGCGGAGGTATCTCTGCATAAGGCCCAAGTGTGCAGTTGATTGTTGTATTTTGTTAATTATTCTGAGTCAGTAGAAAGTATAGAAATTTTACTGTTTATGGGTTTTTTTTTTTAATTTATTTATTTACCTCTATATCCAACCTGGGGCTTGAACTCACGACCCCAAGATCAAGAGTTGCGTGCTCTTCCAACTGAGCCAGCTAGGCACCCCCTCCCTGCTTATGTTTATAATCAAAGATTTCTGTGCCCATCTCCATTCTCTCCAGAAAAGTTTCTGTTTTTTATATGAGTTCTATGGGGGCCAGAAGAGTATCTCAAGTTGTGGCATATGTTATAGAGTTAAAAATTCCTTTTCATTATTCATATTAAATTTGTATCTGAAACTATTTTAGAGGGGAGAAAAGGTCAAGTGTTCTCTGAGTGCTGAGAAGAAAGAGTTAAAACATTTAAATATGTTGTTTGAATATATAAAATAGAAATATGAACGCATTAGGTGAAAGCTAAAGCACAGAATCAAAAGCTGCAATCACTGAGGACTATAGTAAGAGTAGGGGTCCTTATTCTTTTCTGGGCCACTTTTAGGACTTTAAAGAAAGCTGAAGAAAAATGTATATGTTTATAAAATTTTGTTAAAATTCAGGTGGGTTTTAGATACCAAGAAGCTCAGATTTAAGAACCCCTGCTGTGAAGCCTCTCTATAATGCAATTTGAGGCTAATGCAGAAAGATCATTTAGCATGAAAAATACTTTTATTATTTGTATAGTATACCTCTACCTTGTTCTCATAAAAAAATTTTGAAGCAGAAAATACTTTGGTACTTTCTCCTAAGCATACCTCCCAGATTAGAGTTACAGACCAAAGAATTTTATGCTGAATTCGTATTAGATACACCAGAATTCTTAATTTAGCAAACATTCCATTCTGTATTGAGTGCCTGCTTTATTCTATGTGACACACATGCAGTAGAGGTGGAAAACCATGGCTTATTTAAAAATCATGTGAATTTGGTTCAGTTGCGGAATGTCATAGGTCAGTATCACAGTGGCCTACCTCCGTGGTCATGATACAAGAAAAATGGGGGAGCTTCGATTCCTTTTTCAAATGAATGGCTTAACACCTATCATTGATTTTAACAATGATACAGTACAGTTATAAATCCTATGGGAGCAGTATTGTAATTCATGGGGTTACCTAGATGACCTAAAATATCTAATTATCCTTTGCCTCTTAGGATGGTGAAGAAGATGAAGTAAGTGATGAAGAAAAGGAGCAAGATAGTGATGAGAGTGATGATGACTCCAACTAGACCACAGAGAGACGGATGCCCCTTCTCCATCTCTGCTAGCCTCTTCCCATTTTGTGTTCAGGGTTTGGAATCTGCAGTCTTACCTTCCCTACCGGAAGCATCCTGTTTTGTCATTAGGAGGGTGGGCTTTACTGAATCACCTTAATTGTGAATTTCACAGGTCATCTAACATCATCAAAGACCCTGGCTCAGGATTCCACTATAGCGTTACTTACCAGTCTGGGCAAACATGGCAGTGCTTTGCTATGGAATAGTCAACAATTCTGGGCTTTGAAAGCTAGTTTTGAAACTTAGAAATTTAGGATTGTACCAGTTTTACAAATAAATTCTGTTTTAAGTTCTGCCTCAACTACCTCATTCCTCTTTCTGAATGTCCTTCCTAAATCAAGGATTACATGGAATTCAGTTGGGGTTTGTGCAGAGAAATAATGGCAACTGGTGCCAACACATCAGTTCTACCAATTAAAACCATGTTTCCTATTCTTTATTTGAGATGAGAAGATCTTTGTGATATTTTTGGAGGAGTAACAAATTTCTGGTCAATGCCCAAAGAAAGTCCAAAAGGAAAATTCTGGCTGCTTTTTAAAAATTTTTTGGTCATGTAGATATAAGATAAAAAGGGAAAAGTCACCATCAAACTCATGTTGACTTTGTATATATGTTTATTTCCACATTATTCTGAGTTATACCTATAGACTTACTATAACAATTCTGCAGAATTACTAATAGTACACCAGCTAAAATGGGGAGCTCTCATGTGTTCTGCCAGAAAGCCCAGTTTCATTGCTGCTTCCAAGTTCTTTCTTGCCAGGCTATAAATATTCTTTAATATTTGCTAATATTACTATCCACTTTTGTACTCTCCAATGGTATTAGGATGTGGTTGGTTAAGGTTTTTTTGTTGTTGATTTGGTGGGGGAGATTATTTGTTTTGTTTTTATTATTTTTTTTAATCCTTGACCCATCTATAGATTTTTGACCCCTTCATCCTCATGTACTTGGAAAGTCATAATCTCCTTCCTTGATACCCCTTTGTTTCCCCATCTCATTGTGGTCTTAGATGTTTAAGTGAGTTCACACTAGGCTCATTGGTTTATATGGTTTAATGGTTCTTTCTCACATGTACATGTCAACACTAGTTTGACTCTTCTAAATGTTGTTCAACTTTACAATGGAAATGTTCTCCTTTGCTCTGTCACTGGCCTTTGGGGGGAGGGGGGAAGGAGGAAAGGGGTTCCTGAATTATCACTGCTTGACAGAAAAGCAAGATGGCTCAGATGATGTCAGTTTCTTTTACATGGACAGGTTTCTGTAAGCTTCAGGCACATAGCACAGGACATGGTATGAGGAACAGGAATCAGATGGGAACCCTTTACTTGGAGTGTTGCAAGGCAAAGGTGCACTTCTTATATGTTGCATACAGTAAGAGGATAGAGCGCAGCATCTGTTTGCACATGGTCACTGTCATCTGAATCTGAGGTTCCTTAAGTCCAGTGGGCCACTGGTTCTCCCGGCTGATGATTTTGCAAAAGGCTGATTTGTCTGAAACTCTGAAGGTCCCAGTCCATTTTGGTGGCTGAGCTGTGATGACCCTGCCAAACACGGAATCCACTCCACTGAGGCGGATAGGCTGGGGCTTCCTGACCAGCCCTTTCTTGTTGTTCATGGTTCGGAGCTCTGATGTGTGGCAGGGTAACTTGGGACTCACCCCAGGCTCCAGAAATGGGCTGTCTAGGACTAGAGTGACCTCTTGAAAGCACAGCTGCACTTCAAGGTCAGTAGGGGTATGTGGGAAGCAGGGGGAAGCCCTAAAGGGGTGCTTTGAAGAAGGTGTAGGTGTTGTGTGCCGCAGCCATTGGAAGCTCTCGTCCAGTGGGGTCCATGGTGACCAGAGCTGGTATCCTGCCATTGACAGTCCTAAAGAAGAGGAATCAGAACATGGAATTTCCCTAGCGTGGTTTGGGGGAGGGCACGGCCGTTTAAATTCACATTTATTTGTTTCATTATTGACTTTAACTTACTCTGTAGTTCTCCTTAACAGATTCCAATAGATGTTAAGGATACTAGTAATTCTATAAAGGGCAGTAGTGGATGGTAACAAGTATTGAATCTGGCAACTGCTATGTATACTAAAACTTTATTAAATCTTATCACAAGCCTCTGAAGGTAGGTTTTAACCTATTTTACAGGTGAGGAAATGGATTTGTCCAAAGTGGAATAATCCCAGTTCACTATTAGGACATATACTGTGTTGTTAACTGCTAAAGACAGAATCTACACCTCTGAGGTGACAGAGGCTGCTGGCACTTCATGATGAGACATTATTTGTGGTTAGAAGCTCAGAAAAGCCATGTCTTACTAAATATTTGTGACTCTAATTCCCGGTACTTCATACCAGTGGTTCTCAAAGTGTAATCCTGGCACTAGCAGCTTCAGCATCATCTGGAAATGTAGAAATGCACATTCTTGGGCCCTACTGGGAAACTGGGGGTAGGGCTTGCAGTCTGCATTTAAACAAACCCTCCAGGGGATTCTGATGTACTCACAGTCTCAGAATTTCTTATGCCATCCCTTTTAAGGAACTTAAGGTTTTCGGTATTAGTTATGGAGACAGTCTCCTCTTGGCCCTAAAAACCTGTTTTCTGACGGGAACAGCTCTCTCAGAGCCCTGAGCTACTTATGTACCACCTCAGAATTACACCAGGCTAAAAGGAAGAAAAGTTTCCAAAGGACAGTCTTAAAAATGGTTAAAGCTAATTCTTCTATGTGTGTTTTGTTTTGTTTTTGGTTTGTTATGGGCGACCTAGTGGTTAAGATCTTGATTCTTCCTCCCCCGCTTTGAAGAAAAAGCAAAAGGCTGGGAAGATGTTGCTAACTAAATATTTAAGTAGAATTTGGATTTTCCATCATTCTACTTTAAAACTGCCAATATATAAAAGGTTTTACTGAATTCAGAAGAAGCCAACATTTCTTGAGCACCTACCTATTATGGTAAGGGGCATAGCAGTTCCCTTTTCTTTCCAGCCAAGTATATTTCTCTGCCCCTTCTCTATTCTCCCACAAAAGGTAACAGCAGCAGATCTGATCCCATCCCATCCAGTAATTGCCCAGGAAATGCTGTGAAAAGTTGACTCCTCCACCATAGTTTGTAAGACAGTAAAGTTCATTTTAAAAAAAGAGTTGATGACATTTCAAACCAGAAGACCTGTCCCTGACTGTGGTTAGCGTAAAGGAGATTTGTTGTTTTCCTTCGACTGTTATGTCTCTCCTTATCTTTGTACACTCCTTCACATACTGTGTTCAAATATCTGGACTGCTTTAGGATGAAAAATTGACACTGAGGGGATGGTTATCTATTACAAACAGCCTATGAAAGTCTTCTGATGCTTGATATCATCACCCTGAGAGAATACATCCAAGATCAGGGCTGCTCTGGTACAGCACCATGGCAGGGTGGGGTGTGGAGGGTGTTAACTCCTCAGTATATGACCAAAAAGATTATTTAATCCCAGGATCCTTTTCCTGACTCCCCTCCTAAGAGCAAATAGGGCCAGACGTAAAAGGCTTTTTATCAAATGTCCCGCCTTAAGTACTGGACAGAACGAACGTGGGGATGAGAGAGGGCTTCTGATCCCAGATCTTTAAGCCACTTCCACCAAGTTTTAAATCAAGACGATTCACCCCTCTGCTCCCACCACCCAGAAATCACTGTCATCCACTCCAAGAGGGTTTGAACCTTGGAAGTCTGTTCAAGCTGCTTTAATAGCTCCCAGATAGGGAACACCTTGTACTCCTGGCCAAAAAGTCTTCCCTTTCATACTCTCCTCCCGTTCCAAGGAACCGAGTCCCTCGATTTCCCCACCTGAGAAAGGGGAAGTAAGCGTCCAAATGCAGTTGAGGTTCTCGTGAATTGTGATTCCGATCCTGATCCAGAGAGGCTGTAGCTACCAGGAGTGGGGAGGCTCCCCCTCCCAGCGGGAAGAAGGGGCTTGTCCCCCGGGGGTCCCTAACCGGGGGTGGAGGTCAGACGGCTCTGGCCGAAGCGGAGGTGGCGGTGGGAGCCCGGGCCCGGTCCCACCATCCGGGCCGGGGGCTCACCTGCTGAACTCCGCGGGCCGCACACTCCAGAGTGGCGGCCGCTGTTTCCTGGCCGCATCTTTTCTCCACTGGGCGCCTGGCAACCGCCTTTGTGACCCAGGGCCGCGGGGGGAGCCCGAGCCGCCGCGGGGGTGGGGGCTCGAGGCGCCCGGCTGGCAGGCTTCAGGGCCGGGTGCCCCACCCCCACCTCCTTGGAACGCCCAGTCCAGGACTCCGCCTTCAGGAATGTGGGTTCGAATCCCGTCCTCTCCGTTCCGCCGCCTCCGCCTCCCTACCCCGCCACACCTGTGTGCTTTTGAGCTAGTCAGGGCGGGCGGACACGCCCACTTCAAAGGGTGTGGTCAGGAACCTACAGGAAAGTCCCCGAGCTTGTAGTTAGTGTTTAGTTAGTCTTGACTCCAAACTGTCCTCAGTGGGTATTCAGGCTCAAAGCTTTTATTGCTGCATTGGAATGATCCCAGCGCAAGGAGACAACTTATAAATAAATGCTCGCTTCTCAAGAGCAAGAAGAAAGGCACATGTCTTCCCTTGACTGACCAAAAATTTTTTTCTGCCTCCTATTAAACCTCAAAAAAGACAATGCTGTCCTCTTCTCACAAAGCTGAAAAACTGACCGTTTCACCATAGTAAAAGTGATTTGAGAACTTCGTAAGCG
This sequence comes from Halichoerus grypus, assembly GCF_964656455.1. Taxonomy (NCBI): domain Eukaryota; kingdom Metazoa; phylum Chordata; class Mammalia; order Carnivora; family Phocidae; genus Halichoerus; species Halichoerus grypus. The sequence continues at coordinate 166,206,713 of NC_135712.1, read as the reverse complement.
TCACTGCAATTTCCTTGGCAGGCTGAGGGAAGAGAGGTCTACCCAATTGACTCACTATATCCCCCTGTGCCTGGCTATCCTGCAGCCCGGCAGTGTGAAGTATTTGTGGCAAGAATTAACTAATGGTCCCACCTGCCCTTACCTTGTACACCCAGAAATTGCCCTTGCACTTTGCCAACTGTAGAGCACAGCACACATAAGAGCTATCACCTTTCGTCTGGCTCGTTGGGTGAAGCTGAACGGAGAGATGGGGGCCGTGGGGGCGGACTCAGGCTAAAGACCCTGATTTGGAAGACCAGATGGTTTTGAGGGACTTGTCAAGAATTGTCAGATGGGGTGTGTGTGTGTGTGTGTGTGTGTGTGTGTGTGTGTGTTGCACCCTGTGGAAGGAGAAGTGGAGAGTTTGGAAGCGAAGTCAGAAAATGAAGAGGGGGCAGAGAGTGATGAGTCTTGGAAGACACTGAAATGATTTGAATTGCAAAACTTTGTTTTCCAGTAAGTTTATTTTTATTTTCATCTCAAATAAAAGAGACTGTTATTTAAAAAGCAAACAAAACAGTTTTTATTGTACAGTTGGGGTTTTTTAATGAAAGTCCCAAAAGCAAAATTGTATAATTAAAAGTTTTTGGATAGAGAGGGCTTCGTGCTGTTATGACAATCTGTACCACAGTCCTCTGTGCAGTCTGCCAGCTCTCAGGGATCTATTTTTGGAGGTACCATTTGCTTTACCTCTGGCTCTGATACTCCAGTTCCATGGCTACCACACAGATATGGAAAACCGGAATCTCCTGTACTACCTGTTACTGATGACCTACAACATCAACTTTGTCTGTATCATGCAGCTCTCAACATTCTGTGTGCACTGTCCTCAGGGATTGTCATGACACTAACCACATTTGCTCTGCCAAAAGATGATTCAGTTCTTTTCAAAGAAGCTAGCAACATTGCGATGGTGCACATGTTATATCTTTAGCTACGTAAATGATGGTCCAAGTGCACATGATTGCAAAAAAGATTCACATGACCATGCTTAATGCAATTGACACATTTCTTCAAGAATTTGTTCCACACTGATTATTACATGTGGAGTCATTGACAAGATTCCTCAAGTTCTGTGAAGCACATGACAGACCTAAAGTCAGGGAACTTGTTCTTTTATGCTGAGGCAATCTACCACCCAGAAGCACTCCTTGTTGCACCAGCAGCATTCCCAAAGGGTTTGCCTCTGTACCCATTGTAAACAGTTTCTGCAGTGAAGAACTACCACGCTGACAAACCCATACTGAAGGACTGCCTGACAGCAAGCTCCCTGAGGCATGTAGGAAAAAGCGCCAGAAGTCCAGAGGAATATTCTTCACTCTAGGACAGCACCATATCCTTGAGTTGTTTGGAATTACAGGGGAGATCCTAGAACAGGTGTATAGGAAGTCCAGCAAAAGGAGAAGAGCTGAGCCTGACTTATCTCATGGAAGGCCATTAATCATAAAAAACAAAATGTTGGATAGATATGTGTACTTAATTTTCTGCTTTCTGCATAAAAAGAAAATGTAAACTGATCATGAGTGCCTGCTTTGTGAAGAGTGAGGCACTGTGCTTAGTGTTCTATTTATTCTTTCTCACAGAATTCCAACAATCCTAATCCATCCATGTTGTTGTTCCTGTATTACACATGAAGAAAAAAAGTTCAGAGGGGTGAAGTGACTCCTCACTGATAGATTTGTGATTTGAAACTGAGATGCCCTGCCTTTAAAGGAAAAGCAGATCTATCTGATTTCTCTGTGACGTGTGAGCAAGATACTACAACAGCATCACTTGGGAAGCAGGATCCTGAATGGCAGTTAGTACTCTGGATACCTGGGGTTTGATATTTAGGGTTGATATTTATTATTTTAGTAACCATTTCTATGAATACGTAGGAGAATTCAGAGGCCTTAGCTTGTTTTCAGATTGGTACAGTAAAAAGATATTGGAGTCTGGAATCAACTGGTGAAGGTCCACCACTTAATTGACTGTGTGACCTTGAACTTCAGTTTTCTCATCTGTAAAATGAGAAGCCTCTTCCTGATTTCCTTTCACAGGGTTTGTGAGGGTTCAGTGAGGTAATAGCTATAAAAGCAGCTTTATAGCTTGTAAAATCTCATACCAGAGTAAAGGACTGTTAGTAAAGATTTCTTCCCAGCTACTGCTAGAAGCAATCCGTTGAACATTTTTTTTTAATAAAAGGCATGTATTGCACAAAGCAGATTGTAAAAATTCTCTTAAACAAAAATAAAATTGGGGCGCCTGGGTGGCTCAGTCGTTAAGTGTCTGCCTTCAGCTCAGGTCATGATCCTAGGGTCCTGGGATCGAGCCCCGCATCGGGCTCCCTTGCTCCGCGGGAGGCCTGCTTCTCCCTCTCCCACCCCCTCTGCTTGTGTTCCCTCTCTCGCTATGTCTCTCTGTGTCAAATAAATAAAAAAAATCTTAAAAAAATAAAATAAAATTGTCTATAATTCCACTACCTTAACAAACCAGACATTGGCATCTTTCATATACCCTTCTTGTCCTCAAGCAGACATAATTTTCATATAGTTGCAATTAAAGAGAATTTTGTATTTTTTTCCCCTTCAGCTTATCATGTATGTTGCCATAGTGTTCATAATTACTATTTGAATGACTGCATGATATTGCCGTAGGAGGCTGTACCATTGTTTAGCCATCCCCAACTATGGAGATATAGTTGTTTCGTTTTTTTAAATAGATAATGTTACAAAGAGCACCTTTGTGCTTAAAGTGTCTTTTTTTTTCTTTTTCAACGATTTTCTCAATGAAATGATTAGGTCAAAAAAGTTTGAATTTTTTGACAGTTCTTGCTGTCAACTTACAAATTTCCTAAAGGAGTTGTGCCAGTTTACAGTGCGACCAGCTATTTAGGGGCCTATCAATTTTCCCTCAGCCTCTCCATCACTGGGTATTATTGTTAAAAAAATAATAATAATACTAACGTTTTGTTTATTTGATGACTGCAAGGTGGGGAATCATGTTGTGTTGTTGAAAGCCATTTTCAAAATGAGTTGTATTTAATGTGGCTTAATTGGCTACGCCCAACTAATTGCTGACACAGACCACAACCTTAGTTTGGAGCAGGTGACGCAGCGAGCGTCTCGTGGTCAAGCGCCCCCTAACGACCAAAACCGCCTGCGATGGGGTATGTCGTGGGTAGGCGTGCTTCGGCGCGTGCGCACTCCATTTTCACCGTCGGGGTTTTTGCGACTTTTTTCAGGGGCGTGGGAGCAGAGCGAAAGGACTTGACATTGCGCAGGCGCATCACAATGCCCATGGATTCGTGGGTGCCAAGTAATGGGTGTGGGCTGGCAGCGCAGGCGCACTGGCCGGCTGGAGGGTCGGGGCGCCTGCGCAGTGGCTCCTCGTCAGGTGGCAGCCATGGCGGGTCAAGAGGATCCGGTGCAGCGGGAGATTCACCAGGACTGGGCGAACCGGGAATACATAGAAGTCATCACCAGCAGCATCAAGAAAATCGCGGACTTTCTCAACTCGTTTGGTCAGCGGGCGAGCAGGGGGAGGTGGGGGTGGGTAGGAGGCCACTCAGGCAGTTTGGCGAGGGCGCTGAGAAGCTTTGAAGGGGCTTTCTCCGGGAGCCCTCGGCCCTAGCTGGTTTTCGCGTCCTCCGGACCCCACCTTCCCCCTCTCGCCCTGACCCTCAGCCTCCACTGGGCAGTCCCTGTGGGGTTCTCCTGCGCCAGGCTGAGCTCATCGGCTTCATTGCCCTCACCCCAGATCCATTAACAGGTCCTTCCTTTTCCCAGACTCTTCAGGCAGCTCCATCCACAGTCTTGTCTTCTCTTCGGTAGCCTCCCTGCTTCCTTTGTAACCCGCTACCATTCCCGTTCTCACTTTGCACTCAGAGTGCGCCTTTCCGAATGCAACCACAGCAGTGTCGCTGCCTTGTGTAAGTTTCTTGACGGTTCCTCATCATTTTCAGGATCTCTTAAGCGCCATACCTTTTAGTCGCCCATTCCTGTCTTCCGTTTTTGCTGCCCTGAGAGTGGTAGGAGATGAGGTCAGAGGTAAGGTCCAGATTATGTAAGGACGTGGAGAGCCCTGTATTGCTGGTATCTAGCCGACAGTACGTGTTACTTCTGCTTCTAGCAAAATCTTTCCTAGGCATGGCCTGCTTGTAACAGTCTTCAATTCTTTCTGCTTTGTTCCGTATCCTTCTGGACAGCAAGCCTTAACAAAGACTCCCATCCCATGTTCTCCAAGTGTTTCTTTAACAGAACTGGGCACTGGGTAGACTTACTTAAGCAATCACAAGGTGTAAGGATGACATCTAGTGATCTTTTTCCAACTAGTGTGCTTCTGTTCCACTAATTCAGCAACAAGCAATTAAGATTAAGTAGGGGAAACTGATGTATTAAAAAAAGATTTAAAATGAATTATTTTCCAGCCGGAGGACTGATGCATCCTGAGGAGTAAGGTAACAGAACATGAATTTTCTTGGAAAGCATCAGCAAGAGAGACCGGATCTCGGTACAAGGCTCTCAGGCACTCTGGAAGATACAGAATAGGAATCATTTCCTGCTTTCAAGGAATTTCTATCTTGAAGATGAAATAATGACAGTTTCAGAACATCGGTTTTGTATTAATCTATTTACTTATAAAGTGTATAAGACTATAATCTTAGTATGATGGATTTTCTCACCAGGGAATGAGGGTGAGGGTAGTATTAATGAGAGAATAGTATAAATATGTATGTCATTGATACATATTCACACACATAACTTGGTATAGAGGTTGTAATAGGGAACGGTGGTCAACAAACATAGATCTCATAGTATCTTGAAATAGTTTGACTCTGAGTGAAGGAGTATGGTTTAGTGAAAAAGAGATGGATTTGGAGACAGGAGCCTCAAGTTCAGAGGCTAGATTAATTGATTTCAGTGAACTGAAGACATTAAGAAATACTGAACCTATTTACCCTGCTATTCAGATAGTCTGGTTTCCTCAGAGATTTTTTCTTTTCCTAAGTTCTGTGCAAACTTTTTTGATGTTCTCATAATTGGTTTATCCTACTTTTCTGGAGAGCTGAACTATTATTGGAGGTTGTTCACAGCATTCTTTACTCATAACGTTCCTTCAGAGGAAGGGCCAGAGAAGAGAAACCAAAATACTGCATACTAGGGGAAGGATGGAATGATGAGAAGATCACAGCTTTGAGATTTGGCTTAGTCAGGAGAGGCAGTGGAAAGTAGTTGGAAAAATCACCAACATGGAGAGTTTTAACCTTAAAAAGCAGAATTAAAAGACTTCACCTTTCTGGTAGGATCTGATATATATACACACAGACTCTCCAAGTAAAGTATTAAGAACATCAGTTAAATCAGTAAAGCATCTAAAATAACAAGTCAAGGGGCACCTCATGGGTCATTCGGTTAAGCTTCTGACTCTTGGTTTTGGCTCCGGCTCTGGTAGTGATCTCAGTGTTGTGAGATGGAGCCCCGATTTGGGCTCCTGCTCAGTGCCGAGTCTGCTTGAGAGTCTCTCTCCCTCTGTCCCTTCCACTCCTGTGTGCTCTCTGTCTCTCAAATAAGTGAATAAATCTTAAAAAAATAAAATAAGTTACGCTGGGGCTGTTTTTCAAAATTTAAAAGTGATCTAGGATCTCAATCCCCCACATTTGGATCTGGGTAATGTAATAACTTCATTTCTGAGCACTGAATTGTATTAATAACCTTTTTTTTTTTTTAAGATTTATTTATTTGAGAGAGAGTGAGCAAGACTGAGCGGGTGTGGAGCAGAGGGAGAGGGAGAGATAGTCTGAAGCAGACTCTGCTGAGTGCAGAGCCCGATGCCGGGCTCTGTCTCACGACCCTGAGATCATGACCTGAGCCAAAATCAGGATTTGCACCACCCAGGTGCCCCTGTATTAAGAAACTTTTAATTCACATACATTTATCTTTGACATAAATCTTGGCATATTACAGTCACTAGATTTATGGCAGGTGAGTCTTGGAACTGACCAAAAATTGGAGTTTGAGCTTAGGATTTGCAGAGGAGAAATGTCTCTTCTCTTGCTTTATAAGCAAGGAAATACCGGCACTGAAATTTTACCAAATGTGTGAGTCACATTTTATGATCAAACGGAGAATAAAGACTTTTCTTTTTGAGATTTCCAACATGTCCTAGACTGAGGAAATAGTCACACAGAATTCCAGTCTTACAGAGCCAGAAGGATGGCCCCAAGGATTGCTGCCATTTTCAAAGAGCTCCCAAGGGCGCCTGGGTGGCTCAGTCAGTTAAGCGTCTGCCTTCAGCTCAGGTCATGATCCCGGGGTTCCAGGATCAAGCCCGCATTGGGCTCCCTATTGGGCTCCCTGCTCTGCAGGAAGCCTGCTTCTCCCTCTCCCACTCCCCCTGCTTGTGTGCCCTCTCTGGCTGTCTCTCTGTCAAATAAATAAATAAAAGTCTTTAAAAAAGAAAAAATGGCAGCATTCCTACAGTCCTTACCCTGAGCACAGAGTCTGTGTAGGCCATGTGCTTTGGAGAGGGGACTGTTTTTCCAAGATAGCTAGTGACTTTCTGAACAGCTTTTACCCTCAGATTTCTTCCAACTGGTGAGAGTGATTATATTCATGGGCCACCTGAACCTGAGGCCCCACAAATCATAAGGCAGTGATAACATCCTAACACTAGACCTGTTCTGTACCTTGAATTGGTGGAGTTTCTAAAAACAGATTGTCACAGATGATAGCTTTAAATTTTTATACCATTTTATCTGATTCTAAAACTAATATATGCAGAGAAGTGTAACAAAAATAATAAATGTGGTTATTTTTAAATGTCAGTTTTTATACTTAGCCAACAAGTATAGCACGTCTGTCATGATCCCAGCTATGTGTCACATCCTCTGAGAAAGGAATAAATAAGAATAAATGGACATGGTAGCCACTCCTGAGAAATTTAGAATTCTGTTAGAGAAGTAAGCCTTAATGGCAACAATTCAAGAGAATGACAGTGTTGATTTTTGTAGGCTAAGGTTATGTGCATTAAGGGTTCAGAGGAGCTGATAACTGGCATTTGTCAGCAGTGGTAATGGATACACACCATCAAGCACCCTGACAAGGACAGTTAGTATCTTCATTAAAGTCTGGTGATAGGGGCACCTGGTTGGCTCAGTCGGTTAAGCGTCTGCTTTCAGCTCTGGTCATGATCCCCGGGATTCTGGGATGGAGCCCCGCATTGGGCTCCCTGCTCAGTGGGGAGCCTGCTTCTCCTTCTCTCTGGCCCCTGCTCATGCTCGCGCTCTCTCTCTCAAATAAATAAGTAAAATCTTTAAAAAAATATATAAGTCTGGTGATAATATACTCTTAAATGCACTCTGGTTTCAGATTTGTTCAGCTGCTGAATGCTTTCCCAGTGTTTTGCTTGAGTCAGTATGTATGCTTGGGATCTGAAATATGATCAAAGTTTCTGGAGTTCAACATTTTGTATTTCTCAACAGTGCTTATCCATTTAGGCCAGTAATATACTGTTGTTCTTAGATTCTGATTCATTACCAGATTGACAGAGCTAGAACAGAACAGCCATCCAGGAAGGAACCCTCCCTCTCACCACTCCACCCTTGCAGATAATTTTGGCACGTCTCTTTTTGTGGGAAATGACAGGTTGTTAGTGATGACATTCATGCTCTTACTGAATAGCATACGTGATATGCCTTTGAACTTCTAAAAACCAGATTGAAAGAGACGTGGTCCTGTTGGGCAGTCCTGGCAGTGGTGGAAGTGTATCTAGGAAAAAGAGGGTACTGAGTTCCTTCTACTCAAGCTAGATCTAGGAATTAGAAGAAGCAGCCTAGGAGATAAACAACACGATTTAAAAGAAAAATGAAGAATGTCCAGAATAGGTAAATCCACAGAGATAGATTAATGGTTGCCAGGGGTTGGGACGAGGCTGAATGGGGAATGACTGCTAATTGGTACAAGGTTTCATGTAGGGATTATGAGGATGTTCTAAAATTAGATTATGATGATGGGTGCACAACTCTATTCTAAAAACCATTGAATTGTATACTTCAAGTAAGTGAACTTCATGGTATATACATTAATATATCAGTAAAGCTATTTTTAAAAAATAATGAAGAGTAGCAGTGAAGATGGGTGGGTGGGAGAGGATCTAGTATGGCAAAAAGAAAAAAAGGAACCGGAAAGTGGAAGAGTTGAGCTATAAGCAGATTTTAAGAGATGTGGGAATAGACTACAACTCCAGAGGTTTATAAAGGTGGTAGCGGGGTGTGTGGTGGGAGAGTAGCATCCTGGGTAGAAGGAAACTGGACTCCGAACTCAGCTGTGCTATTGTTTTGTCCCATCAGTTATCCAAGATGAGCCTTGGCTTCCCCTTGTAGAATTAGTGGAGTCACACTAGAGCCAATTTCTTGTTTCACTAACATACCAGAATCCATAATTTTTTTCTGAAAAACATCTCTATGCCAGATAAGATACTTGTTATAAAAATTAATAAGAGGCAGTATTTGATTAATTGATTTTAGCCCAGTGAAGTGGGCTTTGATTAACTCATTCTAGTGGGGTAACAAACATGTAAAAAAAATGATAAATTACAAGTACATAAGTACATTTGTCTAGGTAGCAGGAACATTTCCTACGTTAAATATTCAGACTTGTAATTTTGTTTTTTTAATGAGTTGTTAAAAAGATGCCTTATTTTTTGTTTTTTGTTTTTTTCTTTTTAAAGATTTTATTTATTTGTTTGACAGAGAGAGACACAGCGAGAGAGGGAACACAAGCAGGGGGAGTGGGAGAGGGAGAAGCAGGCTTCCCGCGGAGCAGGGAGCCCGATATGGGGCTCGATGTGGGGCTCGATCCCAGGACCCTGGGATCATGACCCGAGCTGAAGGCAGACGCTTGGTGACTGAGCCACCCAGGCGCCCTGCAAACTTGTAATTTTTAATGGCCATTTTAATAGTCTTTCATAAATATACCATACTTTATGAAACCATTCCTAAGTAATAGTGGTGAACATTCTTGTTTGTTAAATCTGTATCCAAAGGGAGAAATGATAACCTAAGACGAAGCACATAAGTAATTTATAAACTAGAAATTCAACCATAAATGTACAGCAGAATTATATGCCTCTGGCAGAGACCTCTCAGAGGTCCAATTTGAACTGAGCCTTGAAGGAGAATGTTTAGAAAGGCAAGATGAATAAGATGCAGACATGGAGAAGTGAAAGTTGAGGCAAGAGGATTTGTCAAAATGGATGTGGACATGCTTTTGCATAACAGGGAAGAGATGAAAAGTTGTGAGCTAAGTGTTGAATCATTGTGAGTGGGAGAGTGTCTCAGAGAAAGGATATTTTAGACTTAAAAAGTGAAGGTTGTTGAGGATGAGCGAACAACGGTATTGAAGGAAGTAATAGGAAATCTTGAGCATGCCCAGAAACATTATTCTCCTGTTCAGAATGGTTAGGGAAAGAGTAGTCAAGTGGTTTCTCTTAGAGAAATTTGCAGAGGAAAAGGTATTAATTTAGGGGAGATCTGGGTTTCATTTTGGATGAGTGGTGAAAGAAGGTTGGAAAGGGAAAAGGAAGAAAAGAAATTTTGCTGTTTTCCACAGATGGAATGTGGGCTCCACAGGATATTTGATGTTCTCCCAAGTTTTCTCTCATGCTGACATGCCTGCGCAGATATTGATGACACATTAAGTACCTTCCTAGAGCAAAAGCAATGATGAGGCTTCTGTGAGCTCAGAAACACAGACGCCTTCCCTCCTCTCCTGCTTTCGTGGCCTCTGTTTTTCTTCCCTGTTGAGATTATTTTCTTCCTCTTGTCACTTCCCCTCTCTTGAAACTCTTGGTTTGTCTATTAGCAAATAGCCGTCTGTAGAGTTTTGGTGTGTTTTCTATTGCTGCCATAACAAATTACCATAAATGTAGCCGCTTTTGTCATATAAGTTTATTATTTTATAGTTGTGTGGTTTGGAAGTCCAACATCACTGGGCTAAAATCAAGGTGTCAGCAGGGCTGCCTTCCTTTCTGGAGACTTTAGGAGAGGATCTGTTTCCTTGCTCATTGGGTTGGTGGCAGAATTCGGTTTCTTGGGGCGCCTGGGTGGCTCAGTCGTTAAGCGTCTGCCTTCGGCTCAGGTCATGGTCCCAGGGTCCTGGGATCGAGCCCCGCATCGGGCTCCCTGCTCAGCGGGAAGCCTGCTTCTCCCTCTGACCTTCCCCCTGCTTGTGTTCCCTCTCTCGCTGTGTGTCTCTCTGTCAAATAAATAAATAAAATCTTTAAAAAAAAAAAAAAAAAAGAATTCGGTTTCTTGTGGCTGTAGTACTGAAATCTGTTTCCTTGCTGGCTGTCAGATGAGAGCTATTTCCAGCTTCTCAGTGTCTCTGGCATCTTTTGGCTCATGGCCTCCTTCCTCCCTCTTCAAAGCCAGCCATAGCAGGTTGAGTTCCCCTCACACACTTTGAATCTCTTCTTCTTCTTCCTCCACCTTTCTTCGGTCTATCTCTCCCTACATTTATGGATTTGTGATTAGATAATCCAGGATCTCAAGGTCCTTAACCTGAATCACATCTGAAAAGTCCCTTTTATCATGTAGGATACATACTTACAGCTTCAGGGATTAGGGCATGGACATCTTTGGAGGTCGTTATTCTCTGCCTACCACCGTTGGTAGGAAGTTCAGCAGATCCATTCTAAGCATATGTGCTCCTAATATAATTCTCACTTCTCCATTCCCTTGCTTTGCTCACCTGCTCCCGCTTGTGCTCTGCATGATGTATCATTCCTCTTCATCAGTTAGGGGCTGTGTGTGTGTGTTTGTATTTGGAATGACATTAATCCTGAACATCAGTCTCCTTTTACCAGATATGTCTTGTCGTTCAAGACTTGCAACACTAAACGAGAAATTGACAGCCCTCGAACGGAGAATAGAGTACATTGAAGCACGGGTGAGTATGTCAGGGAAGGTACTGAGGCTAGGCAAGGGCTTTGCAGAGAGAATGAGCATTTCCACTTGTTGCTGAAACAAACCTGGAAGCAGTAACAGGCTTAGAAGTTAATGAACTTCCCTGGATTTGAACCAGGTTTCTGGGGCTCCAGAGCTATTGTCTTTTCTACCACTCCCTACTACCTAGGATCTATAAAAAGATTTTTTTAATACTTTTGAATTTATCTAATTGTCAGTTTCCTTTGACAGGTGACAAAAGGCGAGACCCTCACCTAGAACTACACCATGCTGCTGCTGGGAAGCTGCTTTACGGAATACAGGCCAACGTGGGAAAGGCCCCAGCAGCCTCAGCTCCTTCCTCTCTCCTTAAAGAGCAACAGGGCTTATTCTTGTTTTTCTTTTTTCAAAAGCGTGGCCTTTGGGCTCTGCCGTGTACATCGGTGTGTGATGTGGCATGTGGGAAGACGTCCAGGGGAGCTCTTGGAACCAACATTAGGCATTTTATCTTTTTAAGTAACATTTTGTAGAACTGTTCGTCAGTGTATTTGAGGCGCTCCGAGCCAAACGCCTGGGACTCTTTGTCAAGGTCCTCCCCACCTCTCTTTCTCTCTCTCTCTGTGACTTTCCTTACAGCTCTCATTGCCTCTGCATTGATTCTATAAACAGTCTTTGTCTCCTTTCCACCTTTGGTGGGGGATGTGAGGCAGTCCTGGCTGAGACACTTATGCCCTGGCAAGGTGGCCACCAGAGAATGTTGTTCCTAACCCACCAGTTTCTTGTCCTTTTGGGGAGGTCAAGGCCAGGCCCCCACTTGGCTTGAAGGGACATTTTCAGAATTTTCTTTTTGTCACTTGGGGTGTCTTTGCCTCTCATATTTCCCTAATAAACTCCTCAACTTTATCTGACTGCTGTGATTGTGGTGGGGAGAGGCGCTAGAGATGGGGCTCACCCATTCCACAGAAATCGGACATGTGGGATTATTATTCTAATGTAAAACTTTCAGATATATCTCTTTGATGAAAGCCTAGGTGGCTTACCAGCCGGAGGGGGCCCGCCCCCATGTTTGGACTTTGAGCTGACTAATTCATCCTGGGAGTCATTTGGTCATTCAGCAGACATTTATCAAGTACTTACTATGTAGGCACGTTATGCTCCAGTAAAAGATAAGCATTGAATCAGGCATGATGCTTACAGTCTATTGGAATACCAGCATCCACACAGTTTAACCGCAACCCAGGGCAGACTGTGAGTTTTATCCAGTAAAAGCTAACTGTCTTTCTTTTGAAAAGCAAATAGTTTAAACAGAAGAGGCTAAAACTTTTCATTCTAGCATCCAAAGCTTGCTATAAACTTATGCCACCCTACTTTTAAAGGCTTATTTCTTATATAGAATCTCCGTTTTAGTCATGTAGAAGTTGTCACACTACGTGCACACAAATTTCCCCCTATTCAAATCATATTTGCTATTTCAAGGCTAGCTCAAGTCAAACCTCTTCCAGAAAGATCTGGACTCGACTTTTTCATTCAGTACTGCCCTTTTCCTTTTCTCAGTCCCTCCCATCTCATCACGCCATGCTGACACTACACTTCAGCTCTGGATTGGATCTTGTTGTGAGCTGTTCTCTGATGTAGTACCTAGTACTACATGGTATAATTAGTGTACATGAGCACCTTTTCCTATACTGCCCAGCTGGGTGCCTTGCAGAAGGCAGGTGGTCAGTAGGCACCAATTCAACTGACTTTAGAGCCCAAGCTGCTTCACATTGTCAGATATTTTTATTTTTTAAAGATTTTATTTATTTGACAGAGACACAGCGAGAGAGGGAACACAAGCAGGGGTAATGAGAGAGAGAGAAGCAGGCTTCCCGCGGAGCAGGGAGCCTGATGTGGGGCTCGATCCCAGGACCCTGGGATCATGACCTGAGCCGAAGGCAGACGCTTAACAACTGAGCCACCCAGGCGCCCCGTCCGATCTTTTTAGAACCTCTGCTTAGTCCTTTGGAAGACCATTTTAAATAGTACCTTCATTTAAAAGTGGGATTTTACGGTGGAGACAAACCTGGGGACATCCTTTCCTATGGGAAGTGTTTTTGACATTACCAGCTTGTCGGTAGAGTGCTTCTAACAGTCACTTGAATTGATTATTCATAATCGCTCAGTCCTTTCCAGGATGAAGTAAGTACTAAAGTTCAAGTTGTAGGTCGTCTGGTGCTCCGCAGTCAATTTAGCAGACATTTATTGAGTTCCTGCTACATGCAAGGACTATACCATGAGATTGTGATAGGGGCAAAAGGGATGGTAACTAATATAAGCAGGAAAAAGCCTTCCTTTAATGAAATCACATTAATGAAAATGTTCAATAAATTCTTTGTGGTTGCATAGATGTCAATCTTAATTTAGTGATATCAAAGTAACATTTCTAAAAAAGTCTCCTAAGTAATACCATGTTGCGGATGGTAACCTGCTGGTTGTAAAGGAAACAACTGGTAACATTGGATGTGGGCAGCAAGTGAACCCAGCCTCCCTTCATCACACCTGGCACTTTAAGGTGTCAGAGTGCTTTTCTCTGTTATAACTCCCTTTATAGAATGAGGCCCTGGTTTGCACAAGGGTATGTAGCTGGTGGTGTCTATACTTTGAGTGTTACCATATGCTAGATGTGCTCATTGCTTTATGTATTTTATTTCATTTAATCCTCAGACTCTAAGGAGTAGGCATTCTTATCTCCTTGTAATAGGTGAGGAACTAGTTTAGAGAGGATAAAACTTGTCCAAAGTCCTAGGAAGTAAGGGAAGGGATTTGAATTTAGACCTATGTGACTCAGGCGGTTCTAACCATTCTATCCTGAATGTGGTAGAGTGAGATGTAAAATTTATTGTCTCATTCCTAGTCCAGTGCCCCTTCATTGTCCTCACCTGAGACCCTCTAAGCAATTACACAGCTCTGTTAGTCTTACACGTTTCCACCCTTTTGTGAAGAAGGCTTCATAGGTTGTCCTTGCTGTGTCTGGCAAACACTGTTTGCATTCATGTCTATGTTGTCTAGTTTTGCTTCCAACAGCTTCCTTTCTCTGAAGGTTTAATTTTTTTTTTAAGATTATTTATTTATTTATTTGAGAGAGAGAGTGAGAAACAGCATGAGAGGGGAGAGGGTCAGAGGGAGAAGCAGGCTCCCCGCTAAGCCGGGAGCCCGATGCGGGACTTGATCCCAGGACTCCGGGATCATGACCTGAGCCGAAGGCAGACGCTTAACCAACTGAGCCACCCAGGTGTCCTCTGAAGGTTTAATTTTATGCTGTATTTTCTGGAAGCTTTGCCTAAGGAATTTAATCCACTCTAGCGCTTCCTCTAGCTATCTTTGGGTCGAGCCAAAGGAAGCAGCTACATCCCCCTTCTGAAAGGCCTTATCTGGTCGGGCTCCAGAAACTGGAATTTTACTCTTAAGTCATACACATCTTTGCTCACAGGTCATTACAGTCCATAATGTTAGGCTAAACAACCATTTATTTTGTCCCCAAGGTGTCACTTCTTCAACTTAGAGAGTAATAGTTCTGAAATACTAACATTTTGTCCTTATTGAGGATGATAGTTATATTTTACATTTTATTTATTTTTTTAAATACAATTTTTTTTAAAGATTTATTTGAGAGAGCAGAAGAGCATGAGCAGGGGGAGCAGCAGAGGGAGAAACAGACTCCCCACTGAGCAGGAAGCCCAATGCGGGGCTTGATCTCAGGGTCCTGGGATCATGACCTGAGCCAAAGGCAGACACTTAACCGACTGAGCCACCCAGGTGCTCTTACTTACTTATTTTTAAGTAATCTCTACATCCAACGTGGGGCTTGAACTCATGACCCTGAGATCAAGAGTTGCATGCTCTCCCAACTGAGGCAGTCAGATGTCCTTGATGTAAGTCAGTTCTTAAAAGCCAAGGATGCCTGCTGAAAAGGGAAAAATCATCAGACCTACTATGTGAAGAGCACTAAGGTGAAAATATGGGAAATGAGAGGTTTATTTCTGGGAGATTAAAACTATAAAGTATAAGCAGTTGGTTGGGCGACTGCCTTCGGCTCAGGTCATGATCCTGGAGTCCCGGGATCGAGTCCCGCATCGGGCTCCCTGCTCGGCAGGGAGTCTGCTTCTCCCTCTGACTCTCCCCTCTCTCATGTGCTCTCTCTCTCTCATTCTCTCTCTCAAATAAATAAATAAAATCTTTAAAAAAAAAAAAAAGCATATTAAAAAAAAAAATAAGCATTCATTCATTCTACAAATATTTATTGAGGGATTACTATGTGCCAGGTACTGTGCTAAGCATTGAGAATATTGCAGAGAAGTCATGGTCTTGCCTTCACAGCACTTCAGTGAGGGTCACACAATCTTGCACACAAAAAAAGTTACACATGGTTCTATGAAAGGCTGGAGATCTGATGATCAAGGAAGACGGTCCACAATTCTAATTAAAACATTCAGTCATGTGGAATAGACTCTAAGGGCAGAAGCAGGCGGAAATAGCAGGGTTCAGAGGGTTTCTTTTTAGTCAAAGATGAACTTCAGGAAGAAAGAAAAATAATCTATCAAATCTATTAAGTACCAGGCACTATACTAAGGATTCCACATGCTTTAAAGCTGTGTCATTATCTCCATTTTGAAATTAAAGAAACTGAAGCACATGTAAGGGTGTGAAAAGGGTGGTCAGAGGAGAGTGCTGGGTTAGAGAGGTTCATCATTTCCTGCCTTGGCGAAAATGATGGCATGAGTTAATCTGAGGAGTCAGACAAACCTACAGAGGAACACCAGAGCCTGGGTGATTTTGCCACGGGCTCTCCTTGAAAGTACGTTATACAAAGAGATGGTGTATCCTGGTGGCCTCCAGCAGGGATGCGGACCTCCAGCTGTACTGAACATCAACAACGTGGAAACATTTGTGGAGGAAAACCCCAAGGAAAGACAGGACTTCCTGTTAAATTGCAATGACTCAGAGACATCATAATTTACGGGATTCATGCAAACATACTCGCATATGTGCTTCCAGTTTAGTGAAGTGAAACATACCAGTTTAGTATTACAGAAATGCCTACATCCATAAAATGAGAGCAGCTGTTTAAATGCAGGCCTTAAGATAGGTATTACATCATTGCAAATAATATTTACAAAGATCATTTAAGAGGAAGGAAAACATGTTTAGAATATACCAAGTAAAAGTAAAACTACAGACTATATTGTTCTTACGCTACACTTTCCACTACGCAAAAACAAACATGGAGAGAAGAATAGAAGAAAATGCACCCAAATGTTTTAATACAACTGGTGATTTCTTTCCCCTTATACTTCCATGTCTTCTCTAAATTTTCCTTTAGGAGGATATATTTTGCCTTGTTTATATTTTGACCAGTTAAAAAATACGAAGAAGTATAATAAAGCAAACATTGATAATTTCACCATGTAAATTTAATAGTGTGCTGTCATATTTATATATATGTATTTTTTAAGAAAATACATGGTGAGTCTAAAATCCCCTTTAACTTCCACTCTGATCCCATTTCCCTCCTTCATCCCCAGGAGCAACAACTATCACGGGTTGGATGTGTATCCATCCACCCTATATTTTCCCCTGAATTTATTTTATTTTATTTTATTTTTTAAAGATTTTATTTATTTATTTGACAGAGAGAGACACACAGCGAGAGAAGGAACACAAACAGGGGGAGTGGGAGAGGGAGAAGCAGGCTTCCCGCGGAGCAGGGAGCCCGATGCGGGGCTCGATCCCAGGACCCTGGGATCATGACCTGAGCTGAAGGCAGACACTTAACGACTGAGCCACCCAGGTGCCCCTTAAATTTATTTTAAATTTACATATAGAATTCACATTTTGGTGTATAGATCTGAGTTTTGACAAAAGAGAGTCATGTAACCATCAGCACAATTAAGTTACAGAATATCCCATCATCCCCAAAAGACACTGTTACCAAACCCTACCTCCAGGCTTAAGCCTTGGCAACCACTGATCTGTCCTCTGTCCCTAGTTTTGCCTTTTCCAGAATGTCATGTAATGGAGTCATACAGTACGTAGCCTTTTGAGTCTGGCTTTTCACTTAGCATAATCAATTTGAGATTCATCCATGTTGTCCTATGTGTCAACAGCTTATTCCTTTTCATTGCCAAATGGTATTCCACCATCCACTCACCAACTGAAGGACGTCGGAGTTATTGCCAGTTCTTAGCAATCGTCAATACAGCTGCTATAAACATTTGCATACAGGTTGTGGTGTGTGTGTGTGTGTGTGTGTGAACATAAGTTTTCATTTCTCCTAAGTGAGAATCATCTAGGAGTGAGATAGTTGGGTCATATGGTAAGTGTGTGTTTAGTTTCATGAGATGTTGCTAAGCTGTTTTCCCAGAGTGGCTATTATCATTTCGCATTCTCACCAGCAATGCAGGAGTGTTCCAGTTGCTCCATGTCCCTGCCTGCACTTAGTACTATTAGGTTTTTTGTTCTTTTAAAAAGTTTTAGCTATTCTAATAGATCGGCTAGTGGTAACTCACTAAGGTTTTGATTTGTATTTCCTCAGTGCCTAGCAATGTAGAATACCTTTTCATGGGCTTGTTTGCCATCCTCTTTGAGGGCCTTTGTCCATTTATTAGGTTTTCTTATTGTTGAATTTTGATAGTTCTTTTATCCAGGCCAATTTTTAGTGCTTCTCATATACTTGTATGTACCTATAATCTATATATGGTATCGTATTACTTGTACAATGGTAAAAAAAAAATTTTTTTTAAATAACCAAAAAACAAAAATACTTGATTCCCACAAACAAAATTTTGGCCTATGAGGGGCACCTGGGTGGCTCGGTCGGTTAAGTGTCTACCTTCAGCTCAGGTCATGATCATAGGGTTCCTGGATCAAGTCACAGGTCAGGCTCCCTGCTTGGCAGGGAGTCTGCTTCTCCCTCTCCCTCTGCCTCTCTCCCTGGCTCATGTTCTCTCTCTCAAATAAATAAATAAATAAAATCTTAAATTAAAATAAAATTTTGGCCTATGATGTACTTCCTATCTAATAAAGTTGATATTGCATTGTTCCTTTATGTTCTGTTTTTCCTGAGGATTTTATGCAAATGTCATTTTGGTGTCCTTTGGATTGCATGGGAGAATACAGTGAGTAACGACTATGTTATACGCTCCAAGAGTAGAAATTATACGTCTGTTTCTGAACATTTTATCTCCACTGCCTCATGCATAGTAGACATACAATGTATTTAATGCTAATAAACAACTTCTGAGGCAAAATGTCAAAGTCAAAATGAATTATTTATTGAATTGGACATCTTACTTTAAAAAAAGACATATTAATGTTTCCCCTTATAATGCATTTATTGTCCATGTGTACTCTTTTTTTTTTTAAGATTTTATTTTTAAGTAATCTCTACACCCAACATGGGGCTCAAACTCATAACCCTGAGATCAAGAGTCCCATGCTTCACCGACCGAGCCAGCCAGGCATCCCTGTCCATGTGTACCCTTAAAGTCACAATGGGATTATCACATTAAATGAGTTCAGATTTGGGGATAAAATGATCTCAATTCAAAATTGTGTTATATGAATATATATACATTCTTTGTACTATTCTTAAATTTTTTCCACAAACCTGAAACTTGTTTCACAAGGAAATTATTTTTCAAATATGTTATGGGTGGGGGATGCAGATTAAGGCACAATACTAACCTCATACTTGGTAGTCTCAACAAACCCAAAGGCGCCAAAAGAACCAAAGGAAACCCTGCCCCAGAGTTTTTCAGTGCAAACATTGATGCCAATGGGTAACACTTAGCGAAACGTGGCAGTTGCCCTTCTGCTCTGTCAGGTTGTCAATGAGATCCAAGGAGAGGCTGATAAAGGGCCAGCATTGCACAGAAAACAGAAAACTGATGTGGGAGTCCTTGAATAGCTCTGCACTGATTGGGACTAAGGAGACCTGGGTTTTAGTTTTGGCTTGGCCACCAGCTAGGTGGGTGGGCATGTCACACAAACTGTCCAGGCTTGTTTATTCATTTCTAAAACAGCAACAGTAGACTAGATTACTGCCTAAAATTCTTTTTCACCTTAAAGTTGTTTTATTTCTAGCTAGTCTTAATCTTTGGACAATTTAGTATACAGGTTAGCTTTTCTTCAAAAAATAAACCTGAGAGCCCTAAATCAATCTGATTTTCTTGTATGATCTACCTAACGGCCACAACTGCCTTTAGAAAGTAGCTGTATTTTTGTAGTTACTAATGGCACCAGCTGTCTGCAAACTGCCAGCGTAAGTCCCAACTCACATTCTCCAAAGCCAAGTTTGGGCAAATGTTTTCTCGTATGCAACAGTATGAAACTGAGTGCAAATGCTGGGAAGGAGCCTGGAGAAGAACAAGGGGCTTTCTGTCCCACTCAGCATGGCCTACAGTAGCAAATACTGTTTACAAACATGGCTTCAGCTTCATGAAATAAAGGTAGAAAATTCAAAGTACTGGGTAACAAGAGCAACATAACAGAACTTGGTACATCTCTAATGCCAAAAACATCAGTTCCCCATTTCTTCCTGCTTCTGAAATCGAGGTCAAGTTTAGTTTTTCAAGAGATCGAAAACTGCTTTATTATCAAGAGATTTGTAATCCATTTATGCCTAATAGCTCACTGGCTCAAACCCTTTACTTTTTAGTTTTTTAATAAATATGCAAATTAAACCAAATTACAGGGTAGAAAACATTTCCAAGTATTATAAAGAGGTTCTCTTGAAGGTTCTTATGGATGGCTGAGAGAAGATTCATCATATTTAGCTTATTTCCCACTCACATTAGAAAATATGAAAGTCCTTCAGAATTATCCTTCTTTCCTTATGAAATCTTAAGGAAAAGAAGAGAGGCACCATGTGGATAACTTCCCTATGTCTAACCTTAGAAGAAGAAAATGAACTCCATCTAATTTTTTATTATGACGAGATGACTGAGAACAATCTGAATTTAGCAAATCTGGGCATATTTAACCCCTCTGAAACTCAGTCTTCTTACAGTTTGGGTCAAAATAACTAACCTGTCAACACCTTAGTTTTGTTATAAGGATTAAACATTACAGTTTTAAAAAAAGAAAATAGAAAGATTTAGTAAATGTAGATTAAAATGTAATTGTACGTAATTGTGCTTGTGCGCATGCTCTCTTTCTCTCTCTCGCTGTCAAATAAATAAAATCTTTAAAATAAATAAATAGGGGCGCCTGGGTGGCTCAGGCAGTTAAGCGTCTGCCTTCGGCTTGGGTCATGATCCCTGGGTCATAGTTACATGTATTTTGCATAAAGGTCATCACACTACACATACAATTTGATAGCTTTTCTCACTATATTTTTATTCATTTCCATATCCTAAATAAGCTTTCCCTCACTTTAATGGGGTTGCCATTTTCCAACATGGTTTGTGAAGAAGTTTGCATCACTCTTTCCTGTCAGGCAGTCGAAGAAACTGAAATGAGGTTGCTCAGATGGGCCATCAAACATCTAAAATCATAGATCTAAACCTCTTCTGCTTTTGCAGATTTGATTGAGAACAGCTGCCCAGGGGTGTAGCCAAACACAAAACAAAAAAGTTTACTTGTCCCTTCTCCCTCTGCCATTTCTTTTAAATATTGGGGCCATTATACTGGGCTATGAGCTTAAATCTATGTCCCTCTTTGGCTTGGGCCTCCAGGTGGATTTTCAGTAAATGTTAGGTCTGTAGGAGTGCTGGGCTTGGAGGCAATGGGTATAAAATCAATGAGAAGCAAACTGGATTGGGAAATCTGTCTATGAGCCATTATTTGACATCCAACGTGGATATTTGTCTGATGGGACATGGGAAAGGAAAGCTCTTAGGTCCATTCTTCAAAGTCCATCCCAGATATAACTCTTCCTGGGAAGCCTTGCCCAGCAAACCACTTTACACCTTGCTCTTTTACAACCAATATCATACTCTAACAATATGTCTTGTATACTTGCCCAGTAGCCTGTGAGAGTTTTCAGGCCAGAGACAGTGTGTTTATCTTTATAATATTAACTGCTGCTATTTGTTGAGTGCTTACTATGTGCTGGGCACTTACCACTTTCCACTTAACACTTGTCCACAGTTTTGTGACCTAATTCTTAAAAATGAGCAAAGACTCAGAGAATTTAAAGAATTTTGCCCAGTATCACATATCTGAAGCTACAGGCAGAATGAGAACCCAGGTGGGTGTGAATTTCAGAGGGCACACAGACTCCAGTGTCACAGGATTGAAAGTGTCCCGTTTCAATTTCCTTTAATCCTTCTGATTATGTCCAGAAGAAAGTTGGTGTGACAACTAATACTTGGCATTTAATCTTTAACACTTGGCTAAACCGGTGGAACCAAGAAAAAGCAGGCTCAATGGACCATAGATAAAACTTAATAACTGGGAGTGCCTGGGTGGCTCAGTTGGTTAAGCGACTGCCTTCAGCTCAGGTCATGATCCTGGAGTCCCAGGATCGAGCTCCGCATCGGGCTCCCCGCTCAGCGGGGAGTCTGCTTCTCCCTCTGACCCTCCCCTCTCTCATGCTCTCTCTATCTCATTCTCTCTCTCAAATAAATAAATAAAATCTTTAAAAAAAAACCAACTTAATAACTGTTGTTTTGTTTCCTTTGAACTTAGTTCCACTGTACTCTTCTGCGACAAATGAGAGCGAATTTCCACTGACGGTAGTAATATAAAATTTCTTAAACTGCTTTGTGTGCATACAGAAAATACCTTTAAAAGGAAGCCAAGATGTCCATCAACAGATGAATGGATAAAGAAGATGTGGTATATATATACAATGGAATATTATGCAGCCATCAAAAGGAATGAGATCTTGCCATTTGCAACAACGTGGATGGAACTGGAGGGTATTATGCTGAGCGAAATAAGTCAAACAGAGAAAGACATGTATCATATGACCTCACTGATATGAGGAATTCTTAATCTCAGGAAACAAACTGAGGGTTGCTGGAGTGGGGGGTGGGGTGGGAGGGATGGGGTGACTGGGTGATGGACACTGGGGAGGGTGTGTGCTCTGGTAAGTGCTGTGAATTGTGCAAGACTGTTGAATCTCAGATCTGTACCTCTGAAACAAATAATGCAATATACGTTAAGAAAGAAAAAAAGAAGAAGAATGTAGCAGGAGGGGAAGAACGAAGGGGGGGAAATCGGAGGGGGAGAAGAACCATGAGAGACGATGGACTCTGAAAAACAAACTGAGGGTTCTAGAGGGGAGGGGGGTGGGAGGATGGGTTAGCCTGGTGATGGGTATTGAGGAGGGCATGTTCTGCATGGAGCACTGGGTGTTACGCACAAACAATGAATCATGGAACACTATATCTAAAACTAATGATGTAATGTATGGGGATTAACATAACAATAAAAAAATTAAAAAAAAAAAAAAAGGAAGTACAAAAAACTTGTAGTACTTCTTGCCTCCGCGGACTTTTCCTGGGTGGCTGGGGGAAACTAGGAAGATAAGGCAAATTTTGTGACTTTATTATACTCTTCTATACAAAATTCGAGTTGACCCAAAATGTAGACTAAACGAACGAGAAATTTATTAAATAAATAATAGCGCATATGGTAGGGAGAATATGGCAAAAACCATGAAGGTATCAAGAGAATGAATGAAGTTAAGGAAATGCTGTGTCAAAAGCTTATTGGTGCGAGAAAAAAAAAATCCATTTTATAGAGGAAACCCGCGGCTGAAGTAGCCTGACACCAGCCTCCGCCTCCTGGATGCTCGGTTCCCGTGGCCGGAGGTCCCACCTGCGCTTCCGCACAGTTTCAAGCCCGCCATTTCTGTACACTATTCCGTCCCCGACCGAGAGCGCGCGAAAAGAGCACGCACGCTTGCGGGGACGCGCACGCACGCACGCTCAGCTCCGCCCCGTGAGGCCCGCAAATCCCGAGGCGGCGAGGCTCGGGTAGTCTGGGCTCCGGGAGGTAATGCCCCGGAAGGCAGGGAACGTGGAAGAGGCTGAGGCAGGTGCGGAGGAGGTGGGCGCCGAGGAGGTGGGCCCCGAAGAGTACGGCGGGGAAGAGTCGGGCACCGAGGAGTCCGGCCCGGAAGAGTCTGACCCAGAGGAGCCGGGCGCCGAGGAGGAGATGGAGGCCGGGCAGCCGCGGCCGGTGCTGCGCTCAGTGAACTCCTGTGAGCCGTCGCAGGTCATCTTCTGCAACCGCAGCCCGCGCGTCGTGCTGCCGGTGTGGCTCAACTTCGACGGCGAGCCGCAGCCCTACCCGACGCTGCCGCCTGGCACGGGCCGCCGCATCCACAGCTACCGAGGTAGGCGGGCCGGGGTCGCCCTGGCCTGGCCCGGCCCAGCCCGACCGCGCCAACCCCCTTTGTCCCGGGGCGCAGCGAGCGCCTGCTGGTGCCCCTGAGAGCTTGTGACAGATCCGGGTTGACGCTGCTAGGAAGTGGCAGCGAATTCTCTGTAGGACCGAATAATGATCATGTGAGGTGACTTTTTCCCCTTACACGTGTATTTACCACTAAAAGGGCTCCCTACCTAATGCCTATTAGTTCAGTCCGTGAATGGGAGAATGTCACATTCTCCAAGGTCCCCAGTGGGCCAGGTCCCTGCCTCCGGGAGAACACAGGCCGCATACACAGATAACCAGCCAGTGTCCCAGTTGCTGCTAGAGGAACGGAGCACAGCGGAAAGTGGGAGCTTGGAGCAGGCTCCTGCTCCGTGAACGGAGGGGGTGTGTAGGTTCACCTAGAGCTTCCCAGAGCAGAAGAAAAGGAGGCCCGCTGGATGCATAGGGGCTAACCGACCCAAGGTAGGAGTTGAGAGTTGTAGCTAGAGGAACCGCTTGGGCTAACAACACCTGGAGTCTTGGGAGAAGAAGGTACGGAATGGTGGGAGGGGAAGCCTGAAAGATGATTTTTCCCCTGGGGAGTGAGGGGCCATTGCGTTTTTAAGCAGGGAAATGACAGTGACAGATTTTAATACTGAAAAGCTCCCCCCGGGTTGCACAGCGGTTTGGAGAGGGAAGACTGCTGGTGAGGAGCCAGTTAGGAAGCTGTTGTAATAACCCAGGTGAAGGATAACTAGGCCTTATAGCTAAGGAGACAGTGATCTTCCCGTAGCTTTCAAAAAGAGAAGTAGTACTCGGTTATTTTTCACAGCCATCCTGGGAGGATCCCAGTGGATCCTTTTGCCTTGAGAGGGGCGTACTCAGAAATGCTTTTCAAATGTTTACACCAAACTTCCCTTGATATTAAATGAGGGAGAACACAATTCTTCCAGGGATCAACATTTCTGTAGTTTCCTATTTTATCTAAGAAATTGTGAATTTCTCCTCCAAAATTTATCTGTGCCTGATTTAATACAAAATTTTTAAAAAATTACTATGTGGATGTACTTAATGTCACTGAACTGTACACTTAAAAGTGGTCAATTTTATGTATGTTTTACCATAATAAAAAAAATTACTTACCAGTTACATTTCTTAAGTTTTTCCACCAAATCTTCAAGTAAGTTTGTGCCCTAGGAACACATGATGTATTTAATTAACTAATTAGTTAATTGATTAATTTTTAATGATGTCTTTATTCAGACACAATCTCTACCTCCCTTAATAGAATGGTAGGTCTGGGCGGGGGGGTTCCCTCCTTCTTCCCCTCCCTCTTTTTTCTTGGCATATGATGTATTTGTTTCTTAAATTCACGTATAATATACATATAGTAAAATGCACAGATCTTAGAGTTTGATGTGTTTTTGACAAATACAGCAACACCTAGGTCAAATTCTAGATTAAAACATTTCCATCATTTCAGAAAGTTCGCTCCTGTCCCTTTCCACTCAGTCCCCTCTCTTACAGAGGCAACCGTTCTTTGGGTTTTTCACACCATAGATTAGCTGTGTCTTTTCCTACAGAATGTACCCTTTTCTGTCTGGCTTCTTTTTGTCAACATGATGTTTTTGCACTTTCTTGTTCTTGAGAAGCACAGATGTAAGGAGTTGGTGAAGTTCTTCGTTTTAGTTTGCAGTGTTTGGTGTGATTTGCAATTCATGTACTTTGCTTTTTGACCATGGTAGCAGAAAAGGCATGGTATTTGGAGCCTCAAGTACATGCCTTTTTTTTCCTTACTGTCCCTGTTCCCTTGAGCAAGTCGCTTGGCTTTTTTAGACCTATTTTCTCATATATAAATAGATCTATTGTGAGGATTGAGTAAGATAATATTATTGGAAGGGCTTTGTCCGATATTTAAGCAGAATGAGAGGCAAGTACTTCAGTGTCAGTCTAGGAAGATGAAGGAAATGGGTGTGTGGCTACCTAACAGCCTCTGCTTGTTTTAACAGGTCACCTTTGGCTCTTCCGAGATGCAGGGACATATGATGGGCTTCTGGTTAACCAGACTGAGCTGTTTGTGCCATCTCTCAATGTTGATGGACAGCCTATTTTTGCCAACATCACACTGCCAGGTACTGATGTTCCATTTTACCTTTTTTTTTTTCTTTTAAGATTTTATTTGTGTATTTGTCAGAGAGAGAGAGAGCACAGGCAGGGGGAGCGGCAGAGGGAGAAGCAGGTCCCGCTGAGCAAGGAGCCCCATGCGGGACTCAATCCCAGGACCCTGGGATCATGACCTGAGCTGAAGGCAGACGCTTAACCATCTGAGCCACCCAGACACCCCTCCATCTTACTTTTTAAAAAGATAAGGCTGAGGGCTCTTGGCTGGCTCAGTCTGTAGAACATGTGACTCTTGATCTCGGGGTCATGAGTTTAAGCTCCACATTGGGTATAGAGATTACTTAAAAATAAATAAATAAGTAAAAATAATAAATAAAAAGATAAGGCTGTTGTAATAAGTAGAGAATAAGCCACTTAAAGGAGCCAAACCTTTATTGGTTTTTACTGGATGCTAGCCAAATTATCAACCTTTCTGTGTCCTATTCTCCACCACAAATAAAATGGAACAGATTTATTTGCTCTATGTTGAACAAAGATGTTGTGGTTTCTCAGAAGCTCTTGGGCTTGTCAGAGATGG
The DNA here is from genome assembly GCF_964656455.1 of Halichoerus grypus. Classification (NCBI taxonomy): domain Eukaryota; kingdom Metazoa; phylum Chordata; class Mammalia; order Carnivora; family Phocidae; genus Halichoerus; species Halichoerus grypus. The sequence continues at coordinate 166,180,710 of NC_135712.1, read as the reverse complement.
GCTAAATTAAAATATCTGATTGTAGGGGCCCCCAGCTAGCTCAGTTGGTAGAGTATGTGACTCTTGATCTCGGGGTCATGAGTTCGAGCCCCACGTAGAGATTACTTAAAATTTTTTTAAAATAAATAAGTAAATAAAATACCTGATCGTAGAATTATGAATGCGTTGTTTACCTGGCCTTAGAGCAGAATTATGTGCTGGAGTCTGGAATAAGGTGTAGAGAATGAGATACCATGGCTTCTAGTGTTGTATCTTTTAATGTTATTTAACCCATTCAAGCTCACAGTGCCAAACAGTTTAAAAAAAATCACCGAATTGAACATTAACATCATAGTTTACCATTTGTTTAAAACTCAGTTGATTTTATTAGGTTGAACCCAAAGAAACTTATGTTCTTGTGGATTAAAAAACCCCAAATACAAGGGCGCCTGGCTGGCTTACTCGGTGGAGCATGTAACTATTGATCTTGGGGTTGTGAGTTTGAGCCCCAAGTTGGGTACAGAGATTACTTAAAAATAAAATCTTAAAAACAAACAAACCCAAATACCTGTAGCTTCATACGGTTCAAACTGATATGTATATGTGGATCCTGTTTTAAGGAAGTAGGTGTACAGAAATTGATAAGTTGATAAGTTAAATTGATAAATGTAAATTTTGCTTTATAGGATACCCTTAAAGAGTAAGTTCCCCAGTGAGTTTAAAATAGAACTGGAGTTCCTCAAAATCCAGTTACAAATTATTTTGGTTTTCTATTGCTGTGTTATCAGCTACCCCCAAAGTGTTTATTCATAATTCTGCAGTCTGGGCTGAGCTCAGATAGGGGGTTATTCTGCTCATTGGTGGTCATTGATGTGGCTGACTGCTGGCAGGTTGGCTGGTGGCTGGGCCTCTCTCCCATGCATTCTCACGGCTTGTTCGTCTTTGTGTAGTCTCTCGTGCAGGGTAGCTCAGGGCTCCTGAGAGCGTAAAAGTGGAAGTTGCCAGGGCTTCTTAAAGGTTAGGTTCAGAATTGGCACAGTGTCTGTTACGTCACCCACATTCATTTAGTTAAAGCACATCACAAGCCCAGCCCACTTGTAGGGGGAAGTTACTGCATGAGGTCCTGCATACCATGAGATGTCCATTAGGGCCATCACGTTACACTCTGCCACACACATGTACTCACTTTTTTTGCCCACAGTGAGGTCTATCTATAGTAAATGGAATTGCTATGGTTGGCAAAGCCTCGTGCTCATCCCTTGTCCCAAGGCTTGAGTCTGCTGCTGAGGATTTGGTTTTCTGCATTTACAGTGTATACTCTGAAAGAGCGGTGCCTCCAGGTTGTCCGAAGCCTAGTCAAGCCTGAGAATTACAGGAGACTGGACATCGTGAGATCACTCTATGAAGATCTGGAAGACCACCCGAATGTAAGGAAAGACCTGGAGCGGCTGACACAGGAGCATATTGAAAATCAACGGCTGGAAGGGGAGACTGAGGATTTTAATTGAAATTTGCACTCCTGAGTCTGAGCCTTTGATGGTACTGACTAGTCTTGATCTACGCTTAGGACTGGTCACTTATTCTCAGATTCAAGGTGTCTCATTCTCAGATAAAAAATCCTCCATTGCTTAAAGGAAAGTTAACTGACTTCACTAGCCATTGTGATGTTTAGGGGCAAATATCACAAAATGTAATTTAATGCCTGCCCCTTCTAGAAGTATTCATTGGGTAGTTGCATTTTTGCCTCCTAGTAAGTCAGGAAAGTTTCTGTGTAAGGACTTTTGTGTAAGTAATTCAATAAGAATTGCAGCATATTCTTTGATTGTAAAAAAGCAGTGGTATCTGCTTTTAATTGCTGTGTTGTGGTTGGCGATGTGTCCGCCTCCCGCTTTGAGAAGACAGAGATGTCCTTGAGGCAGGGACAAGTCTGTCTTCTCTTTGAGACCCCAGTGCCTCACACATTATGATAGCCTTCAGTCAATGTTTGTTGAATGAACAAACCAGTGGATACTTTGGTAGAAAGTGTTTGGAGGTTTTGCCCTTTTTTGGGGGGGTGGGGAGGTGGGGACCTTACAGTGTATAGAGTAAACAAATGTTTTAAAGGGAATCACTTTTATAGAAAGCACTTTTTATAACTTTCTAAATTTTGTGCTTTTTCTCTGTCCGTTGTTGTTGTAGTTCTATTTTATTTGTTTCTAAACCAGGATTAGCTTTCTACAGTTATTGTGATGATCGCTTTTTTGAAACTTGATGTCTGCACAGAAGGTAGGAGAAAATAGCTGTCCTCTTGTTTAGTTCTAGTATTAAGGAACTACTACTGTACTGTAAATAGGTTTTTGCTAAGTGTGGGTATTTCTGTTACTTTTTTGTAAATCCACTACATTTCTGTTTGGCTTAGCATTTCTTTTTTCTTTTTTTTTTTTTTTTAATGCTGCCAATGTTTTAACCAGGGGCCAGTGGTGTTGAGGCAGTGGGGACCACTAAGGGGAGTCACTTGCGGGCTCATCTGGACTTGCAAGGCTCTTAGTTCAACATTTTTCATCAGGCAGGATCTGGTGACACTTTGCACCTGGCTGGAGGAGAGGCAGAAACCCTCTACTTCTCGGAAGTTACTCATAACACAAAATGGATTCAGGGAGTAGCCTGAAATGCTTTATAGTTTCATAAATGTACAAGTCCTTTCTTATAGGCTGGACTTAAATTGATTAACTCAAATTCAATACTTCTGTCAGGCTTTCTTTTTTGGTAACTAATAGTTAAAAAAAAAAAAAAATCCCCCCAGTAGAGAAAATTTTGGTAAAGACAGTAAAGTAAAAGAAAAAAAAAGATCACTGTAGATACACTACTTGAATACAGCCCCAAAACATTTTGAACTTTGGCCTTTTTAGGGCATCTTGTGGTTGGTTTGGTTTTACATAGTTGAGATCATACTGAATATACAGTTTTGTATTCTGCCTTCTTAGTTATAACTTTATAACTTAAATATTTTCCCATGGTATTATAAGCTCTTTGTAGACATTGGTGCAGTCTTCCTTTTATAAACAATGGGATATTTCTTGGTATCTGTAGTTCCTATACTAACCTTTGAGCACAATTCCTGTGCTCTGAAATCAGTGTGAAGTGAGTAAGACAGTGCCCCACCGTCTCCCCTAGATTTTGTTTCACCTCGTCTTAATCCCCTCTTTCAACATTCAATTAATAAATTGGCCTTTGTTTTTTAAGCATGCTGTAGTACTCATTCATGACACACGTCTTGGTGTCTGACGTGTTACTGAGCTGCTGGGCAGGAAGGAAGAAATGCTGGGGAGCAGGCAGTGGTGTGTGTTCAAGGGTAGAATGGGGTGGGGGAATGTCAGGAAGCCTGCTGTTGCTGGGTTCGTTCAACGTTGGTTTCAATTTTTTTTTAATCTTTCTTTGTGTCCAAGTGAGATTCATGTTCATCCTGTGAAAACATGCAGTTTGAGTACTGTGTTTTTTTTGTGTTGTCCAAGGAGGATTGAAAACCTGTAGCATGAATAATATATGTTTTTCATTTGAAATCTTATGACTGTATTAAATGTATTGCTCCTAAGAGACTGTGATGTTTCCTATTTTGAGTTAAAAAAAAGAAAAAAAGCTGTTCTTGAATACATTAAATGGTGCTGAGCAAAGGAAATAGGTCGGGTGTGTTCTGTGTGGCTCTGTTGTGAGAGACCTGTGTTTCTGTAAAGGCTTAAGTGGGGAGGGGCATTGCAGACATAAGCAACTGTCTTCATGCTCAGGCCCTTTTTTTTCCAACTGTGGTTTCTTTTATTTTTTATTTTATTTTTATGTTTTATTTTTTTTATTTCCTTAAGTAATCTTTACACCCAACGTGGGGCTCTAACTCATGACCCCAAGATCAAGAGTCCTGTGCTCTACTGACTGAGCCATGTGTATGTGTGTATGTATTTATTTAATTTTTAATTTTTTTCTTTTTCACCCTGGTGGGTTTTTTTTTTAGATTTTATTTATTTATTTATTTAGAGAGAACACAAATGAGGGGAGGGGTAGAGGGAGAGGGAGAGAGAGAATCTCACACAAACTCTGCGCCAAGCGTGGAGCCCGGTGCAGGGCTCGATCTCATGACCCTGAGATATGACCTGAGCTGAAACCAAGAGTGGGACTGAGCCACTCAAGTGCCCCTCCTCATCCCGTTTTTTTTTTAAAAACCACATTGTTTCTTTTAGCTTTATTTTTCGTGTAAAAATGAAATTTCACTGTGAAAAAAATTGAGCACTACAGAAAAGCATTAAGAAGAAAAATACATTGGGAAAAAGGTGTTGTTTTTTATTTTCCACATAAACAGAACCAACCTTAACAGACACCTCACTGAAGAAAATATACAGTTGTCGAGCAAGCGTATGAGAAGATGCGCCGCATCATATATCACCAGGGAAATGCACATTAAAACAACAAGGAGAGGGGCGCCTGGATAGCTCCGTCAGTTAAGCGTCTGACTCTTGATCTCAGCTCAGGTTTTGATCTCAGGGTTGTGAGTTCGAGCCCCGGTACTGGGCTCCACACTGGGCATGGAGTCTATTAACAACAACAACAGCAGTAGCAACAACAATGAGATACCAATGCACACATATTAGAGTGGCCAAAATCTGGAGGACGGCCAACGAATGCTGGCGAAGATACTGAGCAACAGGAATTCTCACTGCTGGTGGGAATGCAAAATGGTATGGCCACTTTGGAAGACAGTTTGGCAGTTTCTTACAAAAGTAAACATTCTCTTATATTTCAGGAATCATGCTCCTTGGTATTTACCCAAAGGAGTTAAAAACTTGGATATTTATAGCAACCTCATTCATAATTGCCAAAACTTAGAAGGAATCAAGGTGTCCTTTAGTAGGTGAATGGATAAATAAACTGGTTCCAGACCACAGAATATTATTCAGCACTAAAAAGAAATGAGCTGTCAACCATGAAAAGACGTGGAGGAAACTTTAATGCATATTACTAAGTGAAAGAAGCCAATCTACAAAGGTCACACAGTGTATGATTTCAGCTGTATGACATTTCTGGAAAAGGCCAAATTATGGAGTAAAAAGATAATGGTTGTCAGGGTATAGAGGGGAGGGTAGGATGAATAGGCAGAGCATGGGATTTTTTTAGGGCAATGAAACTCTTCTGTATGATACTATAATGGTAGATATGTGAGTCTTTACAACATAGAATATACAACACGAAGAATGAACCCTAAAGTAAACTATGGACTTGGGGTGATAACAGTGTGTCAGTGAAGTTTCATCAGTTGTAACAAATGTATCACTTTGGTGGGGATGTTGATCATGGGGGAAGCTTTACATGTGTGGGGGCAGGAGGTATATGGGAAATCCCTGCACCTTCCTCTCAATTATGCTGTGATCTTAAAGTCTATTAAAAAAAAAAAAAAGAGCCAAAGAAGGTAGGTGGTTTCCATTAATCAGTGCTTATACAGAAAAGGTGATAAAAGGACAGACACTGTCCCAGAAATCCAACACACTAAGGATATGAAATAGATATCAGTGTTTTGCACTCTTGACATGTGAGCACCAGTGTGAACTTTCAGATACTTTCACACGAGGTTTCTGTATCCCATTCTTAGCATCTCACTCCTACTCTATGCCAGTCAATGGGCTGCCTGATACCCCTTCAATATTTCCCTTTTTTGTTGGCACACCTGAATTCCCTGCCCCAAAAAAACTTCCTTGGGGCTTCCCCTCACCACAGACTTGGATTGGCAGATGGGATTTTCTCTGGCAGATGGGATCCGTGGGATCTGACACTATCTACAGGTAGCCAGTGTTAGAAGTAAGTTAAGTTGTAGGACACCCAGCTGGTGTTACAGAGAATTGCTTGTTGTGGGGAATTGCTCCCCTCCCACAACATTTGGTGACCAGAAGTGTCAAAAGTTAAGTGTCCTGTGTAAAAGTCAAGGAGAAACATACAGGAGAAGGTAGAGCTGGGTTGTTTTTCCTACACAGGAGGAGGAGAGACTAGGACTGGGTTTTTTCTTAATTCACTCTGTGAAAATTAGTAAAAGGAAAACTCACTAAAATCGAGTCAGGCGGCCAGCAGGGGGAGCTCTCGCGCCCTACCACTCCTGATCAGTTGTAGACCCCAACGGGAAGAGAGGGACATTGCAGGTGGACGCCACTATCCCAGTAGGGGGAAAAAAGGTTTTCCTCTTATCCCAGCAACAGCCTAGCCAATGAGACAACTCAGCCAATGAAAAGCCACTATACTTTGAACTCCCGGTTTGCTCTAATGGACTTTGTTTATAACAGCACTCCCAACTCCCCACTTTCCTCTGTAAAAGAGCCTTCTTGTTTTCCGTTCTGTGACTTGCCTATGGTTTTGTAGTAGCTTGTGTGTCCTGAATCGCAATTCTCTGCTATTCCCGAATAAACCCATTTTTGCTGGTAAAATAGCTGACAGTTTTATTTTAAGGTTAACAACTCTTTTTTTTTTTTACAATCATCATGTACTATCAGAAAAACCAATGAAGATATTTTAAATTTTTTATTTATTTTATTATTTTTAATTTTTTATTTATTTTATTATTTTTAAAAAAGATTTTATTTATTTGTCACAAAGAGAGTGCGCGCACAAGCAGGGGGAGCGTCAGGTAGAGGGAGAAGTGGGCTCCTGGCTGAGAAAGGAGCCCAATGCAGGACTTGATCCCAGGACCCTGGGATCATGACCTGAGCCGAAGGCAGATGCTTAACCGACTGAGCCACCCAGGCATCCTGAAGATACTTTTATTAGGAAGAAAAAACATGTGCAAAGTACACAGAGAAGCTTTATTATTGTTAATCCACTATCAGTCTTCTTTCTCATCCCAACTTCCTGATAAAACACTGGTTCTCAACTCTGCACATGATTTGAATTACCTGGGAAGCTTTTATTTTATTTTTTAAAGATTTATTTATGTAAGAGAGAGAGAGAGAGAGTGCGAGCACGAGTTGGGGGAGGGGCACAGGGAGAGGGACAGAGAGAGAAAATCCCCAGCAGACTCCCCGCTGAGCACGGAGCCCCACGTGGGCCTTGATCCCCCAACCCTGAAATCATGACCTGACCCGAAATCGAGTCAGATGCTCAACTGACTGGGCCACCCAGGTACCCCAAATCTGGGAAGCTTTTTAAAATGCCAGTGCCTTGTTATGAACACTGGGTGATTAAAATAAAAACTTAAGGAGCATCTGGATGGCTCAGTTGTTTAAGCATCTGACTCATGACCTCAGGGTTGTGAGATCAAGCCCCACATTGGGCTTTGCACTGGGCGTGGAGCCTGCTTAAGAGTCTCTCTCTCCCTCTCCTCTGCCCCCCCATTCTCTCTCTCTAAAAAAAAATTAAATAAAAATAAATAAGTCAAAACTTTAAAAAAAAGAAGAGAGAATCTGAAAAAAAAAAAAATGCCAGTGCCTGAGCCCCAACCCAGCCCCACCCACAACTGAGTCTGGATCTGCGGAGGTCAGGCTGGGCATGTGTAGTTTGTTAAATCTCCCTGGGTAATTCTGGTGTGCAGCTGGAGTGCAGTCCACCGACTATAATTTCAAGGTAATTAAATGAATAGGTCAAAATGATATAACTATATAACTAATTACATTCAACCTCAATAATTGTTTCTAGCTGATTGTGGTAGGGAGGGTGTTGGCTATGGAAAGCAGCTAATTAGGGGAAGGAATGAACTGTGCAGGATCCAAGGAAATTTCTCTTTGTGGCGAGGCGGTATAATCGAGTAGAAAGAGCTCTTCCTTCGGAGTCAGATTTGAGTTGAATCCTGTCACTTGGCCAATCTGGACTTATGCCTCACTTTTCTCATCTGTAGAATGGCAACAATAAACCTACCTTGTAGGGTTGTTGTGAAGATCCCAGATAATGTATGCTAAATGCTTGGTCCTTGGTAGGAGAGTGGCAGCACTATTAATTTGTAATAACAACAATCTAACTTTGAAGAATTTATTCTAAAGAATGGGGACCAAGATGTGCCCCTAAGATGACCTGCACAGGCCCTGAACTACTTAGGTCTCCCTGGAGCAGAAAATCCTAGGACTCAGATTCCAAGCCCTGAGGATGGGGTAAGAAGGAAACTTGCCAAGAGCCCAAGGAGATAGCACAGAGAAGAGTTGTGGGGACTTGTCCATACTGGACTGGCCAAGGCCGAATGCAAATCTCCTGTGGTCTCAAAGCCCCATCAAGGGGAAGAGGCCCCATGGCACTAAGGGAATAATGCTACAAAGACAGAAGCTCTGTGCTTGCAGAAGAGAGGGAGAAGCAGCAGAGGACTCTGTAAGTAGAAAAAATGAAAGAAGAGGATGTTTGTCCTGAGATGTAGGTGCTTTCCCCTTCAATTCCACCTTCAACCACTGCTGAAACACGCAACTTCCCCTGAAAAGCAGTCACAGAACACTGAAATAGACCCCTCTTCCGAAATCAAAGGAATGGACTTGCATACAAGCAACGCTTTACTGGGCTAAGTACTTTACAGTTTATCTCAAGCATTTGGAGTTCCATGTCAGCTTCACCCCAATCCTTCAAAGTGGCTAGGGCAGAATATCCAGTTTCCAAAAGAGAAAACTGCAAATTTGCTCTAGGATGAAGAGCCGACAGTGACTGAACTAGGGCTTGTATCCTGATAGAATTCTAAGGCGGTGGGTGACTTTTTCTTTTCTTTTCCTTTCTTTTAAAAATTAGTTTGATGTCGTTTGATCCTTTGTCCTTTGAAGGATTGGGGGAGCACTCTGCCCGGAGCTCTTTTTAATAGGGCAGCTACCATTCTTTAAGCCTATTCTCTGTACAAGAAAGACCCTGTAGCAGGCATTCTATATGGGCTGTATAAATTGATTTAATCCACTTCCCTAGCTCACGACTCTAGGCAATAGAAATAATTAGTGTCATTTTACAGATGTGGAAAGCAAAAGTTTGAGAAGTGAAATGGGTTGTCCAGGGTCACAAAGCCTGTTGGTGGCAGAACCAGGACTTGCCCCCAGGACTTCCCACTTTAATTTCAGTTTCCTTCTTCTGCAGCCATATTCCTTAGCTGATGTTTATGGCCATAAAGTGGAACTCCATTTTATCCACCCTCAGTGACATTGCCTAATCTCTTGGAACCCCTCTATTAATGTATATAAAAAAGGGATAATACTATCTATAGCATAGGCTTATGAGAATTACAGAAGATAATTTATGCAAAGCACATTGTAGGTATAGGTAAATGGTAGCTATTATAATAATGAGGCAGTTTGTAGCCAGTGGTCAGACTTTTTGGGTTCAAATCCCGGTTCTGTCACTTGTACCTGTATGATGTTAGGCAAGTTACTCAACCTCTCTGTGCTTTGGTTTCTTCACCTGTAGAATGGAGCACACCTACCTAATAGGGTCGTTGTGAGCAGTAGGCAAAACAACTCAGGTGAAGTCTGCACATCGTAAATGATCAATAAATACTTGCCATTATTAGTATAAGTTCTCCCCTACCCTATTTAATAATTCAATTTGCCCTGAGGTCACTCTTATTCTGCTTTCCCCCATTAAGATTTATTACCTTCTAAGATAATGAATAATGCAATGAGCCATCCCCACTCTCTTTCATTACACTCTGCTTTTTTTTTTTTTTTTTAAGATTTATTTATTTTAGAGAGAGAGAGAGAAAGAGAGAGTGCGTGGGAGAGGGAGAGAGAGAATCTCAAGCAGACTCGACACTGAGCGGGAGCCGGAATTGGTTGGGGCTCCGTCTCATGACAGTGAAATCGCTACCGCAGCCGAAACCAAGAGTCGGAAGCTTCACCGACTGCGCCATCCAGGCACCCCCATCACACTCTGCTTTTTTTTTTTTTTTTTCAGTCCTTCAGTCCTTTTTTTCTCATTTCTTACATGACCACTGTGTCCTAAAAGGATACAACTGAGGAAACTCCAGATGGAACAGAGGCAAAGGGAAGGGGGGCAGAGCTTCCGTGTTCCGTGCCCCCTCTCCAGGAACGCCTCTGTCCCCACAATTTCAGGCGTTCAAGCAACCTGGAAGCTCCCCGAATTAGATTAGTTCTTCTTCGAAGGGGCGGGGTTCGGGGTGGGGAAGGTTGGGGAGCGCCGAGGTTTGGAAACATTGCAGGGCAACCAAGGCTATTGCCAAATCTCGAGTCGGTGCAGAGGTACGTAAGGTACACGTAAGGCAGGGATGGGGGGCGGGGCGGGGGGGGTGCGCGCGCGTGGCGGGGAGGGTTGCGGTGTGTGTCCATGTGCATTCAGCAGGTGTAGGGGAGGAACCCCTTCTGAGTTGTTGGCTGAGACCCCTGTCAGAAAGGGACAGATCACGGGGGAGAGAAACAGTCAAATGACACATGCAGCGCACATCAGGCAGGAGAAACCCGCACCAGAAGTCACTCAGAACGGCCGGCGCCTCGGAATTCCCGTTTCTATAGCACGTCTTCCACAAAGAAAGATCACGTTGTGGAGAAATGACAGGAGAGAGCAAAGCAGTTTTAGGCTTCTGAGCTCAGCTCACCGTGGGAAGGCCAATAGATGGAAGGAAACTGACCGGGGAAGGTTTTTCTGGGCAGGTTCCTCTGATGCCCTCTCGGGACTGATGAGAATGTCTTCTTTTCCTCCCCTTCCATGGAGGGAGGGTGCCTTTCCTAGGCGAGTTTTCTCTCTTCCTTTCAGGTCAGGAAGCCAAGGGAGAGGCAGAGGGTCCTCCTCAGGGCTGCTGTTTCTTAAGCGCTCCCACACTCAGCTTTTATTCTGGAATGTTACCTATCATCTTCTATAGTGCTAAGTTATTTACTGCTATTGTCTGTCTCCCTGCAGGGCATGGATTTTGTCCTTTTTTCCTCAGAGATATTTGGAGCACCTGGAACAGTGCCTGGCACGTAGTAGCTGCTCAATAAATGTTAGCCGTTATTATGATAAAATCTATCTTGACTCCTCTATTTAAGAGTCCTCCCGCTGCTTGCTCTGAATTCCTAATTCCCCTTAACCACCTTTCCTTTTTCTTTTGTGCAATAGCATTTACTACCTTTCAACACACCACCTAACTTATTTATTAAGTACTTTTATTACTTATGGTTAGTTTTCTCCCTCCACCATCTAGATTGTAAGTCCCATGAAAGCAAGAAGGTTTGTAGGGTTTTCCCACTCGTGTATCTCCAACACCTTGAACACCTTGCCTGGCATATAGTAGGTGATTAGCAGAATATTTGTTGAATGAATTCTATGTGGCGGAGCGTCAAAAGCACTGGGCGTGGAGTCAGAAGACCTCCTGGGACTGCCACTGAACTCTTTCGTGTGTCCTTAAACGGGTTCCCTCCCCACTCCGGGCCTCAGTTTCCCCTCCCAGCTCAGACCCTGCTGGTTCCGCGGCGGCTCGCTCCAGCCAGCTGGGCGGTGTCGCGCCAAGCGTGGCCGCTGGGGGGCGGTGGTGTCCAGCGCCCAGCCCCGCCCACTTCCCCGGGAGGGGGCGGCCGGGTGGGACCCGCCCGGTGGGACCTGCCCGCCCGCTCCCGGAGTGGAGGAGCCGGGTCCCCGGCGCAGCTGCCCCAGTTGTCCGCGAGCCTGCCCGCCGGCCCCCGGAGCCCAGCCATGTCCTGCTACATCTACCAGCTGCCCGCCTGGGTGCTGGACGACCTGTGCCGCAACATGGACACGCTCAGCGAGTGGGACTGGATGCAGTTCGGTGAGTGCACCCCCTCCCCCGCGACTCCGCCCCTAAGCCCCCTGCCCACTTCTGTTTAAGTGGGTCCTGAACCGAGGGGCTCTTTGTGCTGCCATTCCGGACCGGGGTCTCGCCGTGTGTCCTCGGGCCGGCCACCGCCCCTGGTCTGGACATCCTCTCCGCCCCCTCCACGGGGATCGTCTGGAAGGTGTTGGGTGATCTTTGAAGATGTCTGTTGTTATGTTAGTCTGTCCGTAGGTAGTGAGCGGTTCGACTTTGCTGTTTATGGTAAAGCTTATCATAATAAGCTATCAGCAGTTGCTGTGCGTTTTTGTTTACTGAGCGTCCGGCCCTGATGGAGGCACTTGGAACGGCTTATGTCCCTGAGTTCCCACAGGGCCTGTGAAGTGCGTATTTCTCCTACCCCAGTGTACAGACGAGGAAACGGATTGAGAGAGGTGGAGTAACTTACCTGCGGGCATGGCCTTGCCAAGTGGCAGAGTGGGATTTGAACCCTGGTGTCTGACTCCACCAGGACGTCGTAGGTCCTTGGTGTGTTTTGTTTGTTTGCGCCTGATGATCTGCAGAGAGGGCCTGACATCTGGGGGGCCGCCGCCCGCGTGGTCCTAGGGTTCCCAAGCAGAGGTCTGTATTCCAGGCTCCACCTCCTCCCAGCTGGTGACTTTGGACACTCTTTGCTTAACCCCTCTGAGCCTCAAACTGGAGGTTCTTGTGAGTAATGACAGTTGTATAATCTGACACTTAAGTGCCAGATTCTAGTAAGTAATAAGGAAATATTAACAATGATTATTTTTATGTTGGAGGCCAGTGTAACTGGTGCCACTTTATTTAAAAAATAATCTCGGGCACCTGGGTGGCTCAGATGCTTAAGCGTCTGCCTTCGGCTCAGGTCATGATCCCAGGGTCCTGGGATCGAGTCCCACATCGGGCTCCCTGCTCCTTGGGAGCCTGCTTCTCCCTCTGCCTCTCTCTCTCTGTCTCTCATGAATAAATAAATAAAATCTTTAAAAAAAAAAAAAATAATCTCTATATTTTCTTGAGAATTTAGATTATGATATGCATATGTATGTACTCCTGTATATACCGAAGTATATGATATATAGGTATAGTATATGCTATATATGTACATATATGTATATGTACAGTTGAAAAAAATAATAAAATGAACATGTATAGGTTATCCGTCCAGTTTGAGCAAATAATATCCATTTTAACCTAGTGGTTCTCAACCAGGGACGATTTTGCCCCCTGGGGAACAAGTGTCTGGAGACATTTTTGGTTATCACAACTTGGGGCGTGCAGTGAGTAAAGGCCAGGGATGTTGCTGAATGCCTTACAATGCACAGGACAGCCCCCTTCACATAGAAGTGTCTGGCCCAAAGGGTCAATAGTGCTCAGATTCAGAAATCCTGTTTTAAACCGGTAACGAAAATAATACATGCTTATTGCAAAATGCTGTGGGAAACAAAGATTAGCTCAAATTCCACCACTCAGGGATAACCATTCTTATTTGGATGTCAATAATAAGAATAATAATAATAATAATGAACGGCAACAACAGCAGCTAACATTTCGTGGTTCCTTACTACGTGCTAGCAGGTGCTATGTGGTTTATAGCTTCTAGTATATTATAATAAACATTTATGTGCATACAGTTTTCAAAAATCAGATATTTTGTACATTCTAATAGCTTGCTTTTTTTCACTTAAAATATTCCCAATTTTTTCTCCTTGCCAAACAGTGTTCTTTAGCAACATGGATTTAGGTTTTTATTTTTAGCATGTATTTTTGTTAACAATTTTTAATGGAGAGAAGCAACACATGCATTTACAAGTGTAAATAATACACCAGGGGTAGAGAGGAAGGTAAATGTCTTTCCTCTTCCTGGTCTTCAGCCTCCCCCGTCCATCCCCCAGAGGCAGTCACTGGTAACATGTCAGGACACCCCTGTCTATTACCACCTGGTTTTCTAGACTGCGGTGTGTTCCTTTGCTCCGATGACCTGTGACTTATCTACTTTGAATGTTTCCTGGGCAGTGGACAAATTTTGTTTAAGAGACCCCTCTAGTTTTTTTTTTTTTTTTTCATGTTGGCCTTGACTGTAAACATCAGAGCAACTTCTGTTCCTAAGATATTTAGGAACCTGTGACTTTTTAAAAGCAGCTTTATTGGGATATAATCCACATACCATACAATTCACCCTTTTAAAGTGTACGATTCAATGGCATTTAGTATGTGCAGAGTTGTATATCCATCTCCACAGTCAATCTTGGGACACTTTTTTTTTTTTTTAAGATTTTTTTATTTTTTATTTGACAGAGAGAGAAAGAGTACAAGCAGGTGGAGCAGCAGGCAGAGGGAGAGGGAGAAGCAGGCTCCCCACTCGGCAAGGAGCCCGATGTGGGGCTCCATCCCAGGACCCTGGGATCACGAGCTGAGCCGAAGGCAGACGCTTAACCTTCTGAGCCACCCAGGCGCCCTTGGAACACTTTTTTTTTTAAAAAGATTTTATTTACTGGGGCGCCTGGGTGGCTCAGTCGTTAAACGTCTGCCTTCGGCTCAGGTCATGGTCCCAGGGTCCTGGGATCGAGCCCCACATCGGGCTCCCCGCTCAGCGGGAAGCCTGCTTCTCTCTCTCCCACTCCCCGTGATTGTGTTCCCTCTCTCGCTGTGTCTCTATCAAATAAATAAATAAAATATTAAAAAAAAAAAAAAGATTTTATTTACTTATTTGAGAGAGAGAGAGAGAACGAGCGGGGGGGGAGAGGCAGAGGGAAAGGGAGAAGCAGACTCCCCGCTTAGCAGGGAGCCCATCGAGGGGCTCGATCCCAGGACCCTGGGATCACAACCTGAACCAAAGGCAGACGCTCAACTGACTGAGCCACCCAGGCACCCCTTGGAACACTTTCATTATCCTGGAAAGAAACCCTGTACCCCTTCATTGTCACCCCCAACACTCCCACACACACCCCTCCCATTTTCCTTAGCTTTCGGCATTGCCTATTCTGGGCGTTTCCTATAAATGGAATCCTCTTATATGCAGTCCTTTGTGATTGGCTTCTTTCCTGTGGCAATTAGTTTTCAAGTTTCATCCATGTTGTACCATGTATCGGTGCTTAATTTCTCTTTATTACTGAATAATATTGCACTGATGGGTGGACCACATTTTATGTATGCATTCATCAGTTGATGAACATTTGGGTTCTTTCCACTTTTTGGCTGTTATGAATAATGCCCCTGTGCACATTTGTGGTCTCAGTTTTTATGTAGTTGCAGGTTTTCATTTCCCTTAGGTGGACATCTAGGAGTGGAATTACTGAGTCATGGGGTAACTCTATATTTAACATTTTGAGGAAGTGCCAGATTGTTCTTCATCTTGGCTGCACTTCTTTACATTCCCTCCAGCAGTGTATGAGGGTTCCAGTTTCTCTGTATCCTCCCCGGCACTTGTTATTGTCTGTCTTTTCACTTCTAGCCATCTGAGTAGGTGTGAAGTGGTATCTCACTGTAATTTTGATTTGCATTTCCCTAATGACTAATGGTATTGAATATCTTTTTATGTGCTTATTGGCCCTCTGTACATCCTCTTTGGGGAATACCTCTGACTTTTTAAGCCCTGGAGACACCAGAATTGCTCAAACTCTGCAAAGATTTCCAGTTGTCTTGTAGGATATAATCCAAACTCCACCAGGCCTTCCCAGCCTGTCACAATCTGACCTCACTGACTTCTGATCTCTTCACCTTCCACATCCACTCTTGCTCACCCTGCTGCAGCCACACTGGCCTCCTTGGTGCGGGCTCAGGGCCTTTGCACTTGCTGTCCCCTCTGCCTGGGACATTCATCTTCCAGTGCTCACCGTAGCTGGCTTTCTAGTCTGCATGAGATTCCTCTTGCTGCTGTAACAAATTGGCACAAATTTAATGACTTAAAAACAGCACACATTTACCATGTTACAGTTCTGGAGGTCAGAAGTCCTGAAATCAAGGTAGTCAGCAGGGTTGCATTCCTTCTGGATACTGCAAGGGAGAGTCCATTTTCTTGCCTAAATTTTTCAGCTTCTAGAGGCTGCCTGCATCCCTTGGCTCACGGCCCCTCCCTCCACCTTCAAAGCCAACCGCGTAGCATCTTCAAATCTCTCTCTGACCTCAGCTTCTGTTATCATACCTTTGAATCTGACACTGCTGCCTCCCTCTTATAAGGACCCTGTGCTTACATAGGCCCACTCAGATAATTCAGGCTCCTCGTATCTCAGGACCCTTAATATAAGCCCATCTGCAATGTCCCTTTTGTCATGTAAGGTCCCATAGTCATAGGTTTTGGGGTTTTTGGGATACTGACATCTTTGGAGGGCCATAGTTTTTCAGGTCTCGGTTCATACTTCCCCTTATTCTAAAGGCCTCCCCTGCCCCCCCCACCCCACCCCCCGTTATTGTCTGTACCACCACTGTTTTATTTCTGCTGTTCCACTTAACAAACCTTGCTTTTACCTTATTCCTTATTTATTTATGTCTCTCTCTCCCTGGAGAATGTAAGCACCGTGAGGCCAGGGACATCACCCGTCTAGTTCATGCGTGTATTCCCAGAGCCTACAGCACAGCGCCTGGCCAGCGGGCAGACACTCAGCACTTGAATAGATGAGGAGCTGAAGGCTGTAGGAGTGGGGAGGGCATGGGGCGTGTGCACTTCTCCCCTCACCGAGAGGGCTTTGAGCCCAGGGCAGCCATGGTCCGTGTTGGGTTGGGGTTCGCTGGGCTGGGGGTCAGCCATGACCCCATTTAGCTGCTCCTTGCCAAGCCACAGTATTGTCCGGCTTTCTCTTCGTCAGAACTGGTGGTCACCATTGTCCTTCCATCTCTAAAGAGTCTCTGCTTCTGTGAGTCATTTCGAAAAGATGGTTCCTTGTGGTACTGGGGCCGTGGGGTGGGAAGATTCTTCTTCAAGTGATTTAGAAAATCCCATGGCCACACATATGTATGCTCTTTGGCTCTGACAATTGTTGGCAGATATTGCGGCTGCTTCCCGTTCATTTCCCTATGATCACAGCTGCATCCATTTTTGCCCTTGGGGGAAAACAGGCTCCTTACAGCTTCCTCCACCCAGGTGTCTTCCAAGGGGTGGGGAGGCAGGGGTTCCTTTGTTGTGCTAGGCTTTGTGTATTGTCCTACTTTGTCCCTGTCTGGCTGTGTGATTCTGGGCAAGTGACTGCCTCTCTCTGAGCCTTTCGTGTCCTCATCTATAAAAACGGGGGTGAGTTGCCGAGAGGCTTAGGGGACATGTTGTGTGGATGTTCCTTAGTGTTTTTCTCTTAGCCAGGGAGGAGTCCCACTAGTCCTGACAAGGGTCATTTGGCCCTAGGGGGGGTCATTTCAGGAGGCTGTGTCGTGTCTGTTCCAGAGGACTTTGAACATGGGCAAGATTTTCTACTCTCAGGGAACTCCTGCAGGATTCAGGGACTCAGACCTGGGGGGATGGTCCCACGTGGTGGCAACCACAGGGGACAGAAGCAGGTTTTCATAGAGTGAAGTTGGTTTAATAATGACAGCTAACACTTATGTGACACTTTCTATGTACGAAGCACTATTCCGAGTACATCTGTATATGTAACTAATCGGATCCTGGCAACAACTTCTGAGGCAGGTGCGGTTGTTATCCTCGTTGGCAGATAAGGAAACTGAGGCACAAGGACAGGTGACGGGCTTACCCAAGTACACAGCAAGTAAGTAGCAGGATAGGATTTGAACCCAGGCTTCAGAATCCAAAATCTGGACCCTGAACCATTATACTGTCCTGCTGATAGAAATATGTACTTTTTAAAAAAAGATTTTATTTATTTGTCAGAGAGGGAGAGCACAAGCAGGGGGAGAAGCAGGTTTCCCACTGAGCAGGGAGTCTGACGTGGGGCTCGATCCCAGGACCCCAGGATCATGACCTGAGCCGAAGGCAGATGCTTAACGACTGAGCCACCCAGGCGCCCCATAAGTATGTATTTTTATATCTGTAGAAAAGTGAAAGAATAGAAGCAAAAGTATGACCAGTGTTTGTTTTGGGTTCCTCCAAGTGGGATGATCATGGGGACTTTGATTTTGTCCTGTTAGCCGGATCTTCTGTGATCATCAGGTATTTCTTATGTGCGTTGAGAAAAGAGCTAGGAACTTCACAGGGTCTGTGGCAGTGACTCATTCCCCCCAGGTCTCTATCTTGTCTTTACCCCGTTTTAAGGGCCTGGTTAAATGTTGATGGGTTGCTACCTTAAGCTACATCCCTGTCACGGGAGCCTGCGAACTGTGAGGCCCCTCAGGGCTTAGTTACTACTTCTCTCTTGCGGCCTGTAAGGAGAGCTCGTCCCACAACGCTGTGGGTGGAACATCACATCGGGGCTTCTGTTTTGCCCATTACATCACACTGCCTCTGAAGAGTGGGAGGCGTGCCAGCGAACAGCCTGGCGTGCAGAGAAGGGGTGCAGGGAAGGGGTGCAGGGAGATGGTGCGGGGGAGGTGTTCCTTCCTCCTCTCTCCACTCTTTCCTCTCAGCTGCTGGAAGCAGCCCCTGACCCTGTTGACATCACTTCCCGCTGACCAGGAATCTGGCCTGGGGTTTCCAGTGACTAAAGTTGCAACTGAGAACTTTCCATCCCTAACAGGCTTTCTCTCTGCGGGAGGCTGTCTCAATCTTCCCCATTCCTCCAGAGGGACGGGGTTGTGCAATGTGATGGTGCCACTCCCTGGCTCTGAGCTCTTCCAGCTCTTCTGTGTCCCTTAGAAGTGAGTCCAAAGGCTATAGCCTGGCCTTTGAGGCCCTTTGTAATGTGGTCCCCTTCCCCACTCCATTCACTTATGTTTGTATTTTTCAAACAGAAATCTCCACGGGCTTCTGGTTTACCCGCCACAGTATCTCTAGAGCTTGTGACGGTCTTGGAGCACAGAAGTGCTCTATAATACTCTGCTGAATGAGTGAACGAGTGACTTGATGTTCACGTGGATTCCTGCTCCATGATTTCTTGAAATTCTGGATCTGAAGTGTGATTCTTTTATTCCGAGTTAAGAGGGGGAAAAAAAGCCTCCTCCGCTTTAGTAAATTCAGCGGAATACATGTGACCATTCAAAATGCCATTTATGAAGAGCTTGTAACAACTCGGGAAATGCTTATGGTATAATGTTAATAGATGAGAGCAGGCTGCAGAATCTCACAGGCCAGTAACAACTGCATCTAGAATGCTCCTCTGCCGAGGAGAGGGGAGAGTTTGGGAAAGGGAAAGTACCCTAGTGGGATGCTGCGTAACTTGTTTTATTGGTGTTTTCTCCCCTTCATTTTCCAAGTTTTCTTTAGTGAACAACCATTAATTTTATAATGAAAAATGTGAAGGAGGAATGCTTTATATTTACTACTGCCAGTGGCCCCCCCTGCAAATTTTGTAGTGTTTCAGAGTTGGCAAAGTGCTTTTAGATGCATGGGCTCTCTTGATCCTGTAACAGTTCTGTGAGGATGCTGGGCCATGGGTTCCTTTGTTCTTTCGTTTGTTCATTCATTCATTCATTCATTCCCCCCTGCCAGGGCTGGGACCTAGGGGCGGGGAGAATGAGATACCCAGGGCAGAATTTAAGGAGGCACCTACTCTCCAGCTTCTGAGAGTGCAGGATCAGCCCCGAGAGTGAGCACCTCCTTAAATT
The DNA here is from genome assembly GCF_964656455.1 of Halichoerus grypus. Taxonomy (NCBI): domain Eukaryota; kingdom Metazoa; phylum Chordata; class Mammalia; order Carnivora; family Phocidae; genus Halichoerus; species Halichoerus grypus. The sequence continues at coordinate 166,161,389 of NC_135712.1, read as the reverse complement.
TTGTCCCCATGAGTGCCTCCTTTGCCTCACCCTGGGCCTGGCCTTGTCCCCACTCTGTGCCAGGTGCTGATCTCTGTTCTGGGGACCTTCCAGTGGACAGAACAGAAAAAACTCCCTGTCTACACGGAGCTTCTATTCTAGGAGGGGAGGCAAGAGAAGTTCCATTACCTCCGCACCTACAGTTGAGGAAACTGAGGCTCCCACTGGTGAAGTGCCTTGCCCACAGCAAATAAGCAGCTAGAGGGCAAAACCCCTGACCCTCTGGTCCAGTGGGCTTTCTCCTGTTTTGTGTGGCGGTGAAGTTGATATTTACACTCCAGTGTAGTTGATGTGCCAGTCCCACGGGTATCAAGTGGAGGCAGCCCTACACCTTGGGCTGCCGGTGGACCCCAGCTAAAGGTGGAATTTCAGGTGTGATGGGGGCCGAGAGACAGGATGCTGCGGACAAAGCCCGCTAGCCTGGGGACCCTCTGGTGACTGCCTTTCTGACGCTAAGCAGAGCCCCTCCCTTGCCTTCCAGCCTCGTACGTGATCACAGACCTGACGCAGCTGCGGAAGATCAAGTCGATGGAGCGGGTGCAGGGCGTGAGCATCACGCGGGAGCTGCTGTGGTGGTGGGGCATGCGGCAGGCCACCGTCCAGCAGCTGGTGGACCTCCTGGGTCACCTGCAGCTCCACCGCGCGGCCCAGATCGTTCTGAACTGTGAGTACCACGAGGCCCGGGCAGCCGCCCAGGAGCGGGTTTCAGCAGGAGCCGCACCGCGGCCGGGAAACTTTGCTTCGTCTCAGAAAAAAGTGTGAATGAAAGAATTTACCATCCACCTAAGAAATCCGGAATGGTGGTTCCCTGTGGGAGAGGGGTTGCGCGGCCAGGGATCAAGATGTTGGAGAGAGACTTTACTCTGAGTGCTTTTGTACCTTTTATTTTTTTTTTTTTTTATTTTTTTTATTTTTTTTTAAATTTTTTGGTTTTTTTTTTTTTTTTTAAATGTTTTATTTATTTATTCATGAGAGTCAGAGAGAGAGAGAGAGAGAGAGGCAGAGGGAGAAGCAGGCTCCCCGCCTAGCAGGGAGCCCGATGCGGGACTCGATCCCAGGATCCCGGGATCATGACCTGAGCCGAAGGCAGACGCTTAACCATCTGAGCCACCCAGGCGCCCCCCTTTTGTACCTTTTAAATTCTGCTTCTCTCTTCCAAAGATAAAGAAATAATGATTAAAAAAATAGCTCTACATAAAAATCCAAAAAAGTTCTACAGTAAAAATGATTTATTTTTTATTTATTTATGGTTTAGAGGGAGGGAGGGGCAGAGGGGAAGAGAGAGAGAGAATCGTAAGCAGGCTAAACACCCAGTGTGGAGTCCAATGTGGGGTTCGATCTTAGGACCCTAAGATCCTGAGCTGAAACCAAGAGTCAGATGCTTAACTGACTGAGCCACCCAGGTGCCTCACTAGCACATTCTTTTCTTTTCTTTTCTTTTTAAATTAATTGATTAATTAATTTTTAAAGATTTTATTTAATTATTTGACAGAGAGAGTGAGAGAGAGAGCACAAGCAGGGGGAGTGGCAGGCAGAGGGAGAGGGAGAAGCAGGCTCCCCGCTGAGCAAGGAGCCCAAAGCGGGACTCGATCTCAGGACCCTGGGATCATGACCTGAACCAAAGGCAGATGCTTTTTTTTTTTTTTTAAAGATTTTATTTATTTATTTGACACAGAGAGACACAGCGAGAGAGGGAACACAAGCAGGGGAAGTGGGAGAGGGAGAAGCAGGCTTCCTGCCGAGCAGGGAGCCCGATGTGGGGCTCGATCCCAGGACCCTGGGATCATGACTTGAGCTGAAGGCAGACACTTAATGACTGAGCCACCCAGACGCCCCCAAAGGCAGATGCTTATCTGACTGAGCCACCCAGGCATCCCTAGCACATTCTTTTAACAACTGCATTGTGTTCATTTGGCAGACATGCCATGATTTATTTACTTCACCTACTGGTAGTTGTTTACCTTGCTTCTTAGTTTTCTCCCATATGCAGTGTTGTACCCTTAGACGTATGCACCGTATTTGCACATATGTCAGTTTAGCTGGAGGATGATTTTTTATTTATTTTTATTTTTAATTTTTTTAAAGATTTTACTTATTTATTTGACAGAGAGAGACAGCAAGAGAGGGAACAACAAGCGGGGGCGGGGGGTGGGAGAGGGAGAAGCAGGCTTCCTGCCGAGCAGGGAGCCTGATGCAGGGCTCGATCCCAGGACCCTGGGATCATGACCTGAGCCGAAGGCAGACGCTTAACGACTGAGCCACCCAGGTGCCCCTGGAGGATGATTTTTTTTTTTAGCATTGGAATGGCTGGGTTGAGAGTCTGTGTATTTTAAGTTTTTATTAATATTGGTGGCATCAATATTACCAAATTATCCTCCTATCCACTATTACAACAACGGTGGGAACATATCTAGCAGGTAATAATTGCTCCCTATCATGAGGAGTGGCTGTAAAGTTGAAGAAGTAGAATTATGTCAAGTGCTTGGTGTTCGGCCAGTGCTCAGCTGAAGGCAGGGCGGATTATGGTTACTCCCATCTAGGTCCCCCATTCCTCCTCATGTCCCCAAAGAGACCCCTTCAGTAGGGGGTAACGAGCCAGTCTTTTAATAGGTACTTTCTGAACACCTGCCCAGTGTCTGGTGCTGTCTTCGTTTCTAGAATACAGTGATGGGCAGAGACAGGTCCTTTGCCCTCATGCAGGACATAGTCTTATGAAGGTATAGTCAATAGACCAGAAAATAAGTAAAAATAATGGGTTGGAGGGACCAGGTAGGAGAGCCTCCTAGAACATGTTAGTCACAGAAGGGCAGTTTAAGGAGAAGTCGGAGCAATGGAAAGAAGACAGCCATGTGAAGAGTTTAGGTAAGAGAGCCCAGGGAGAGCCTGGGGCTTTGACGGAACGAGCATAGAGCTAGTGTGGGAGGTAGAGAGCAGTATAGTCTGAGCCCCGGAGACCTGAAGAAGACCCGGTGTGGGCCCTGGTGTTGTTCTGTCTGGGGTTCCTGGGTTGGGCATAATGTGGCTGAATCAATAGACCCAGGTTCAGCACTTTCCTGACTGTACCTCAGGCCTTCTGGAATCATGGAGGGCTTCCAGGAGGAGGGGTGGTGGGATCTAAAGCAAGGAACTGAGGGATGGGGGGTTAGAGGCCTCCACCCTCAGAGATGTCAGGAGAACAGGGGACATTGGGGTGGCCCTGCAGGTGGGGGGATCTAGAGATGAAACCCAAACCAGGCTTTCGGGGGCACCATAGGGGTAGATCACATTGGGCATAGAAGGCCAGTGGGGCAGCAGGACCCTCTCTCGCCCTTAGCCACTTGGCGACTCTCCAGGATTTAGGGCATCCAGGGACACAGTCTCACTAGATGAAGGACAGTTCCTCTCATAGCAGGAGTCCCTGTCTGGGGGCAGTTGTGGGGAAGGAAGATCCTGCTCACAGGGCGGGGAGTGATGCACCAGCATGAGACTCGGGCTGACCCCCGGCCCTCCAGCCCCAGCAGTGTAATCTCTAAGTCAGGAGTGGGCACGTCTCCAGACACGGCCACCCGTAAGCCTCTGCAGCCTCGGCTCGGGTCTGGCCGCCTCCCCAAGCTCACTGTTTTCCTCAGACTAGGGAGGGATGGTCCGCTCAGCCGCCAGACCCCCCGCGCCTCTGGGACTTCCTGAGACCCCTCCCTGGCCCGCCAGCCCTTCTGTCCCGAGAGGGTTCCCTTCAGTGCTGTCATACAGCATCCCTGCCCTCACGTGGCCCGCCCCCAGGTCCTCGTCCTGGTCCGCTGGGGGTGCCCGCGGCAGCTGGGGGAGCTGTGGCTTCACAGGAACGCGGTGAGGCGGCCCGCTCAGCCCTCCGCTGTTACAGGGGCGGGTCCCGCCCTTTCCCTGGGCTTTAGTCTCCCGGCCGTGGTTCGGCGGAGGCGGGCTGGACGACGTCGGAGCCCCCCCGGGACACTCATGGTGCCCTGGCCCCCCGTCGTCCCGCGGATCTTGCGGCATTTCAGTCGGCTGGTGTGACTGGCACCTGCCCCTTCAGCCGTGTGCAGACCCTGGCTCGTCTGCACCCCCAGAGCCTGGTGGATGGGGAGAAACGGTTAGCACCGAATGTGCCCTCAGATATTTCTCACATTTTGAGAGAATTAATGGTAGACTCCTAATGGGCTGGAAAAGAGGCAGGGAGGGAGGGGGAGGGGCAACGCCGCCGGAGCCAGTGCAGTCGGAATCCAGGGGCCCGGGTTTCCAGCTCAGTCCACTCTGGGGAGGGGGCTGGTGGCTCAGGGCCCGCAGCACAGCCTGGTTTTGTCTCTCCCGAGTGGCTGACATGCTGCAGGGGTGTCCCGGGCCCCGAAAGCAGACAAGCACCGGGGATTGGGAAAGGCCTCTGGTTGGACATTGCAACTTGCCGTTGACGTCAAAACCTGACTGCTGACTAATCTGGAACATATTCTTAATGATTTGAGGTCAACAAACAATATAGTGCCAACTTTAAAGAAACACACTCATGGCAGCATGACACTCGGTTTTAAGCTAACAGTGACTGAGCACTTTCGATGTGCCAGTCTCCTCCCAACAGTTCCGAGGAGCCCCTTCTCCCCCTGAGGAAACGAGAATGGCTAAGTGACCCCCCTCCCCGCAAGGGCACAAGTCTGGTCATGGGTAGGGCGGGAGGGTGCACCCAGGCGTGTCTGGATCCAGCACCCTCGTTCTTAGCTTTTCTCACAGAAACCTCTTTGGGCTTCCAGACAACAGCCATAGTTTTTCTGTCAGCATCTCTTCTGTCTAGAATTTGACTCAGATCCCTGCTGTCCTGGTCCAGCTGCCTCCAACCTGTCAGGACTATGCGAGTCTACCTTTGTTCCCCAAACCTCTTCTCTCTTCCCCCTCTAGCCCTGCTGACTAAATTTGTCTGAGGAAGAGAGACTGAGGCTTCTTTCCACATCCACACATCCCCTGGCTATTCTTCTGAGAGCCTGGTTGTGTTCTTACTATAGCTTTGCGTCCTCAGGCAGGACACTTCCCCTTTTTGTATCTTGTTTTTTTCATCAGTTTAAAAAAAGCAGAAAGTGCTATAAATCTCTGCCCCTTTGTGGAGGTGAACACAGAGGGCGTGTTCTGTATGTGTGAAGCATTTTAAGTTTCTGTAGTCCAACTAGTCAAAGCCATTTTCCCTTCCCTAATCGTAACATTAGTTAAACCTTATTTTTCATTAACTTGCTCAGCTGCTTCCGGCAGTTTGAGAACCCGACTTCTGCCTACCACTTCTTAAAGGGCTTTAAGAATAGATTTGATAGGGGAGGTGGGTGGAGGATGCGGTAACTGGGTGACGGGCATTAAGGAGGGCATGTGATGGAATGAGCACTGGGTGTTAAATGCAACTAATGAATCACTAAACTTTACCTCTGAAACTAACAATACACGATATGTTAATAAATTGACTTTATTTATTTATTTATTTTAAGATTTTATTTATTTATTTGACAGAGAGAGACACAGCGAGAGAGTGAACACAAGCAGGGGGAGTGGGAGAGGAAGAAGCAGGTCTCCCGCTGAGCAGGGAGCCCGATGTGGGGCTCGAACCCAGGACCCTGGGATCATGACCTGAGCCGAAGGCAGACGCTTAACAACTGAGCCACCCAGGCGCCCCAAATTGATTTTAAATAATAAAAAAAAAGAAGAGATTGGATAGAACCGTGCTTGAAAACCACACACACCAGAGGTCCTGGAAACAAACTGGCTTCCTCGGAGACTAGCATCTCCAGATAATATATTTGCATTTGACAGAGGCCTTCTGAAGACGGTGCCTGAACTGAAAGGTGGTGCGTTGGGCCCGCTGGGGGCCACCCTGTGTCTGGTCTCTTGAAATCAAGTACTGTGGGTGGCTGCTGGTGTGGTTGGGTAAAGAGCTGCGTCTGTGGGTCTCCGTTCCTTCATATTTTCTCGGCCATCATTGCCAAGACCACTGTTACTCTGTTTGTCACACTCCCAACATTAAATGTTACAAGAATTAGAATAAATTAGCACAGAAGGCTTACTACCTAACCCCCCATTCCTCCAGCAACCCTGTTTGCCAGGGTCAACCCCTTTTTATTCTTTGAGCCGTTTCTTGGTACTTGTCTGTATTAACATTTCTGGTTCACTGCTGCTACTAAGGGCAGACGACAGTGACATTTTAATTAAGACCTTTATTTCTCTCTCCTGTGACAGTCCAAGCTGCCCAGGGCTGAATGGGCAGCTTCAGGCCATCAAGGATCAGGGGTTTTGTTTGGTTTTGTTTTTTGTAATGCTCTGCTGCCTTGGACAGCTGGCTGCCCCTCACCCCTGAAAGGACTACTCTGAGCTTCACATGCACCTTCCAGCTGTGCCACAAAGGGTTTGGAAGGCAAGGTGCACGACTAACTTGCCTTCCAAGCCACTGACCAGGACCTAGTCACATGATAGCACCTAGTTGCAGGGTAGGCTGGGAAATGTAATCTGTAGCTGGGAGCTTATGTGCACAACGAAAACTTCTATTACGTTAGAGGAGGAGGGAATAAATATTGGAGGGACAGCAGTCTCTCTATAATTCTCCCCTTTCGGCCACCCAAATATCCGTATACACCTGTCTTCTCACACCTAAAACATGCTCACCGTTTCCCCAAGGGAGACAGGCCAGAGGCCCTAATCGGTTTCTTCCTTTAGCTCAAGGCCCAGGATCTGGGGGATCAGGCCCCCATGGTGCAGTACCTCTCCACCAAAGAGAAGTTCTCGGCTCCCCTTCTCCCAGCACACCCAGAACCCCGCGGTGGTATCTGAACAGGAAGCCACAATCAGAACTCTCCCATTTGAAACGAGAAACACGCTGGAACCACTCATGTGTAGCAGGTGACAAACCTGGCTGAGCAGCAGTTGTGAGAGTCCCTCCCAGGCCAGGGGAGTAAGTTGTGTGCTTGATCCATCTGCATCCCCTTCTTCTTCTCAGTAGATCAGGGGTTCTCAAAGTGTGGTCCCCAGGCTTCTAAGCATCAGCATCACCTTGAACTCGTTAGAGATGCAAATTCTTGGGTCGCCTCATCTGCTGATTCAGAAACTCCGGGGTGGTGGGGTCCTGGGTCTGTGTTTTAACAAGTGGGGTGAGGGGTGGGGGCAGGTGTTGGGGAGTGGGGAAGCTTCCCTGTTCATTATTCTCTGTGGCCTCATCTGAAGCGGGAACTGAAGAGAGGCTGTCCTTAGAGGGGGCTACTAGGCTTTCACAGCCCACTTCCTCCTGGTCTGAAATATGTAGTTTCTAGCCAGGCAGCCATATGTCTAGCTAAAACTTCTAGAATGTGGGAAGACGGGGGGGCATTCTCTGCTGTGTTAGTACTATCTCTAAATAAGGTGCTTATACTGTCCTTTTCATATTTATTAATTTAAATATTATCCACTGACTTTCTAAAAGAAGAGGATTCTGCTTATACACAGCTCCTCTCCCTTTCTAATACATTTATATCACGATTTTTAGTTCCTCTGTAGATTGCTTTTGCAATGTTTAATGAACATCCTTACATTTCTGATTCTTTTTCCATTCAGCTCTAGGCAATGCCTGTTGATTCTCTCCTTTGTAAGATGACGTTGTCCCTTCTCTTGCCCTTTCTTACCCCATTCTCTCTACTTTCACCTCCCAGCTTTGGGCAAAGACCAGTTGTTTGAGTCATTTCCTTCCTGGAGCTGGGTTCTCACTGAATGGGGAATTTTCGGCTGCCGCCTAAAGTGAGACAGAAGAGAATGATCTCTTTCCCTCCCAAAGAGCCCGAGTCCTCCGTGGATGTTGTCACAGCCCTAGGCTCTGCTAAGCCCACAGCGAAGAGCTTGGTCTTGGATGAAACCCTAATCTCTGGGTCAGGACATGAAGGGGAATGCCATCTGTGTGTCCTGGTTGACAGATGTCTTGCCATAGGGAAAGTACTGTGTGTATAAGGCATCTGCAGGGTGAATCATAGTCTAGAGTAGCATTTCCTAAACCACATGCCTCAGAAGAGTGCTCCAGCAAGATATGTCCCCTGCAAACAAAGAGTTCATGAGTAACTAAACTTGGGAAATCCTGTATGCTTTTATCAGTGCCCCCTACCTTTGGAGATTCATAATGCAAACCATTGTATTAAGGCTCTGATAAGTCCTGCAGCAAAGAGATCTATTTAGGCCAGTGTTTTCCATTTATATTTGACCATGGAACCCCTTTTCATTTGATGCTTATAAATAGTCCCACGGAACCAACACATTGTGGGAATCACTGCTCTAGTGAAATGGTGACCATGATGAAATTTGCCGGGCATTTCAGGGGAGCTTCATGATGGAGAGACTGGGGGATCAGGGGCAGATTTTTATGGTCAGGCCAGCATTCAGCTTCAGAGGAATCTGACGCAAGGGACCAGGGCTAGCCATCACCCTGGGGCTCAAAACATGAAGGTCCTGGGGCGCCTGGGTGGCTCAGTCGTTAAGCGTCTGCCTTCGGCTCAGGTCATGATCCCAGGGTCCTGGGATCGAGCCCCGCATCAGGCTCCCTGCTCTGCAGGAAACCTGCTTCTCCCTCTTCTACTCCCCCTGCTTGTGTTCCCTCTCTCACTGTGTCTCTCTGTGTCAAATAAATAAATAAAATCTTTAAAAAAACAAAAAACAAAAAACATGAAGGTCCTACTCCCAAGAGGGACTTTTCCTGACTATCGGTCTTGGGTGGGGGTTGGGGGGGGGACATGCACCAGGCTCCAGAGCCTAAGTTCTAACATCTCGGGTGCGTGCGAGCAGGATTCAAGGCAGAGGCCACAGTATCGGAGCCGCGGCTCCCAACCAGAGGGATTGGCTATCATCACTGCTGAGCTCTAGAGCTGTTTAGATGCCACCAAAGGCAGCCTAGGAGCTGAGCCTGCCGATGGTGAGGATCAGATGGCTCTAGCTCTGGAGGACTGGAAACCAGGTGTGCCTAACCTGGGAGATAAAGCTCTGCCTCCTTCCTCCCCACAGTGAGTTAGATACATGGAAGCTGGGCCAGAGAGTCAATAATGAACTAAAGAAATATTTGTCAAGTGCCTACTTCTATATGCTAGGTACTAGGGACACAGCAATGAAAATACAGACGGGGTCCTAGACCTCAGGGAGCCTGCAGTCTAGTGTGGGAGACACATCTTGACAGGAGGACGACACGGAGACAAGCACAGGGTGAGGTGGAAGAGGGCAGGATTTGAGCTCATGGGGCGAAGCTTCCTGAGGAAGCGAAACCTGAGCCTCCATCAGAAGGACGAGTGAGACTAGTGAGTGAGGGACCGCACGATCATTTCGAGGCAGAGGGCACAGCTCATGCAAAGGCCTGAAGGTGGGAAGGGGTGATGTTTGAGGACCCAAACAGAGGCCATGGGGGCCTCAGCAAGAGGACAGTGCGGCGGGCTGAGCCTGGGAGAAGGCAGGGTGCAGGGTCAGGCCACCCGAGGCCTCGCAGGCCGTGGTCAAGAGGCTGCTTTCTCAGGGAGGGAAGGGAAGATTTTGGAGGACTTGTGTCTGAAGTGTGCCCATTGTTCTGACCGCTGTGTGGAATAGGGGACTGTGAGGTTCTGAGTAGGAGCCCAAGAAGCTTCTGGAATCGGAAGGGATCGGGAGGTTTTATCTTTCCTCCTGCTGCTACCATCTTCCTGGGAGTTTTCTTTGGACTTTTACAGTTTTCACACAGTGTCATTTTGGTTGTGCAACCTTGACGTTTTCTGACTTTTGGTTTGGCGTCTCACCAGAGTCATTTCCTTCCTGGAGCTGGGTTCTCACTGAATGGGGAATTTTCGGCTGCCGCCTAAAGTGAGACGGAAGAGAATGATCTCTTTCCCTCCCAAAGAGCCCGAGCTATTGCAAGGGCCAGACGGGGCTCATGTCTTTGCTCTCTTGGAAGGCTTCCCAATATCTGTCCTTTCCAAGCTAGGGAATGACAATGCGTGGATAGGATTCAGGGCCACTGGAGAAGTGGCCCGGAAGTGGCACTGTATTTGGCCAAGACCCCCCCCAGGCCAGGAGTCCGCCTAACTGGTTCTAGTTATAACTTGTATTTAGCACCTAATATGTGCCAGGTAGGCATCTTACTTCATAAATCTTATTATTCCCATTTTATAGATGTGGAAACTGAGGCTCAGAGATTAACTAACACGCCGAAAGCCACATTGCTAGTAAGTAATGGGCTGGGGTGGGGACCCAGATCTGCTTGACCTTAAACCCTACTGGGGTAGGTCACTAGATGGCATCAGGTCTCACTTTTCCCCCCTGTAAAAAGGTACACATATTGCCCTGTCTATTATTCTCATAAACCGGGAAGCTGCAAAACATAAGAGATGGTGAGGTTTTTAAAAAGTTAGTGCTGATGGGGCACCTGGGTGGCTCAGTCAGTTAAGCGTCTGCCTTAGGCTTGGGTCACGATCCCAGGGTCTGGGGATCGAGCCCCACATCGGGCTCCCTGTTCAGTGGGGAGCCTGCTTCTCCGTCTCCCTCTGCCTACCGTTCTGCCTACTTGGACTCTCTCTCTATCTCTCTGTCAAATAAATAAAATCTTAAAAAAAAAGTTACTGCTGTGTGGCTCAGGACAGGTCACCTGACTTTCTTTCCACACATTAGTTACTCCACTGGAACAGAGCGAGGCTTTAATCACCTTGGGGATTTTGGGGGGTTGTGTGAGAATGAACAGAGCGTATGTGCAATGCATCTAAATCAGTCCCCAGATTTTTAGAGAGGGAAGGTGAGAGCTGGAATGAAAGGAACTGCCCTTTCCTGAACTCCTGCTCCGTGCTAAGCTAGCGTAACTAGCTAGCATAACTGCTCCTGTGGGTTGCAAGTTTTGAACACATATTGAGATCATCCGTTAACCAGGATAGGCTGGGTTATGTTGCAGTCATGGATAAACCCTGAAACCTCCGTTGTTCAACACCACACAGATGGATTTCTCAAAGTCCGGTGCTGCTGGCTCTGTCTTCTGGAACACATGGCTTCCGGGGTCAGTGTGACCGGGGAAGAGAGGCCTGAAAGAGGCTCACTGGCTCTTCCTTGCTCCATCCAGAAAGTGACAGTAGCATTTCCACTTAAAACCCATTGGCCAGAACCAGTCATGTGGCCCAGCTTAATCGCAAGGGAGGCTGGGTATGAGAGGGAGCAAAGGAGTCTCTGGTAAGCAGTGTCTTGCCCATAGATTACTTCAGTTCATGGGGGTGGATGATAAGGTACCCAACCATGTACCCAACCATGGCCCGTAGGGTCTCACATGGTCTAACCCTTGCCCAGCTCTTTCACCTCATCTGTGCCACTTTCCCCTTCATTTACAGCTCAGCCACTAGGGTCATCCTTCATCTGAGGAGATACACCAAGCTGTTTCCTGCCTCAGGACCTTCGTATATGTTCTCCTTAGAATGCTGGTCTCTCCCCAACTCCCTTGCACCTTCCCGTGGCTAATCCTTCTCACTGTTTGAGTCTCTGCTTAAATGGTATCTGCCTACAGAAGCCTTCCCTGGCTTCCCTAAGTCAGTCTGTCGGGTACCCCTCCCTCTGTTGAGTTAGTTTTCACCAGAAAACTTGTCCCAGTTGGTAATTAGAAATCTCTTATTTAACTAGCTTAATGTTGGGATCATGTCAGTTTTGATAATGGATGGCATCCCCAGTCCCTAATACAATGAATGAATGAATGAATGGGGAAGGATAAATCATTTTAGCAGCTGGTGGAGTACAGGTCCAATGGAGAACCAGAGATAGAGCAATTAGGAAGGTCCGTTGGGAGGTCATTCTCTCAGATTTACCTAATTTTGTGTCTAGCTTGAATTGGGAGTTTTGAGTGTGTGTGTGTGTGTGTGTGTGTGTGTGTGTGTGTGTGTCGGTGTTGGACTTTGGATATCCAGGAGGGTCCAGCCCAGAGATTAAAAGGGAAAGGAAAGGGGCGCCTGGGTGGCTCAGTTGGTTAAGCGACTGCCTTCGGCTCAGGTCATGATCCTGGAGTCCTAGGATCGAGTCCCGCATCAGGCTCCCTGCTCAGCAGGGAGTCTGCTTCTCCCTCTGACCCTCCCCCTCTCATGTGCTCTCTCTCTCTCTCTCAAATAAATAAATAAAAAATCTTTAAAAAAAAAAACAAAAAAAAAAAGGGAAAGGAAAAAAGAGGGCCCAGAAAGCTATGTTTGTCACTGATATGGCCAGTTGGCACCGGGGTTCTTTGGTTATGGCTGAGTCACTTTTATTTGTTCTAGAAGGATCCATTTCAGCCTCATGAGTCAGCTGAAGAGTAATAATGATTACATCACTGTTTATCGAAGGAAGTGGGGCATAAAATAAGCAAAATATAAATAACTATTCTAGGTTTCACTTGTTTTGAATATATAAAACAGAGATAGCAGTTGAACATTTTCCCCAGAGCTGTTATCTGAATTAAATAGGCCACGCATAGGGGCGCCTGGCTGGCTCAGTTGGTAGAGCATGTGACTCTTGATCTCAGGGTTGTAAGTTCGAGCCCCATATTACGTGTAGAGATTACTTGAAAATAAAATCTTCAAAAGAAACAGGTCATGCATATGAGAAAGCACTTAGGAGAGAGCCTGACCTAGGGTTGGGGTTGGTGATAATAACCACAGTAAATAAGAATAATAGCTTATCACTGTTGAGCGCTTGCTTATTTCATTCTCATGGCTACTCTGTAGGAGTTGGGGTACGGGTCCTCATCTTGTTTGTCACATGAGACAGGAACGTTTACCTGGCCAGTGAGCCTGACCCCGGGCTTCCCCATGGGAAGCATGTGAAATGCTGTGAGCTCATCATTTGGCTCCACAGCATAAGTGATTCTTGCTCATTAAAGAGAGCATGGGACATCCCAGAAATACAGAGCAGAGAGAAAAAGAAATCAGGCCCGTCACCCACTGTGAACCATGAAGGAGACACAGAGAAATGCTTGGCTCCCGTATCTCTGTCCCCTGGTGCCTGAAACTCAACCCTCATCCCTCTGGAAAGTTCCTCTGGGGAACTTTCAAGAACATCCAGACTCTGATTTAATTGTTCTGAGAACCTATATGTCAACCCCTCACTGCTCACAGTCACTGAAACTGTTACTTCAGTCACTGGCATCCCCTCCCCATCCCTGGGGGTCCACCCGTGTGTGGCAAGGTTGGCTTCCGATGGCGCAGGCAGGCGGAGGCAGGTCCTAGCTCTCCTTCTGCTGGGTTCCCCTGTTACTCTGCCGCGCAGCCACTGTGCCTTTCGAGACCATTCCACCGCCTGCTGAGAGTCACAGTTACCATGAGAGCCTTTAAAATGCTGACCATAGCCATTCACCCCAAATGCTTCCTTCACAGTCCCTAAGTTGGGGATCAGAGGTTCTTTCTCTGCACTTTTTGGGCAGGGAGAGAAGGCAGAGGATGGCCGTTTGCACAGTTTGTGCCCTGTCCCTGGCCTCGGGCTGGCGGCTTTGCACATCTTGTCCCACTGAGTCCTGAGGCAGTCCTGGGACAGAGAGGTTATAATTACTCTGACTCCACAGATAGACGCGAATGATGCTCAGGGTTAAGAAATTTGCCCTCGGCACACAGGTGGGAATTGTAGGGGCTGGACCTGGAAACAAAGGGGAGCTTCCCCACCCTATGCTCCGTTCTACTCTTTGATCACAATTTATATTTTTGGATCTCATGATGCTGCAGAATCAACTTGACGTGTGTAGAATCGTTTTTTTGAGAATATAATCTCAGGAAAAAAGCACGAGGCTTCCCCTATCTATCTGTCATAGGAATGACATCACCCAGCTTGCTGCCAGTCTCCCCTTGGCAGACAGGAAACCTGCGGTGAGATTTAATGTTTGTGACAACCCTTTCTCACTAATGTTTGGGCTTCCTTTGCCCCATCCTGTCATCGATATTCTGTTTTTACTTCAATAAGCACTCGGGTGTGGCAGCCTGAAAGAGTGGGCGTCGTATCGGCCTGGCTATCAGAGATCAGGTTTCCAGGCATGAAACGTAGAGAAGCCACACTGTCTCCCTCTCTTGGTTTTGATGGCGGGGAAGGAGGCCCTCCCAGGCCCACTGCGCATCTTCTGCCTCAGATCGGGCACCAGCAATGCAAGACGGGAAGTGGAGATGTTTAATGTTTATGCCTCTTATTTATTAAAGATTTCTATTTATTTATTTGAGAGAGTGAGCAAGCGAGAAAACACAAGCAGGGGGAGGGGCAGAGGGAGAAGCAGACTCCCCGCCGAGCAGGAAGCCCCAGGGGGCTCCATCCTGGGACCCCGCAATCATGACCTGAGCCGAAGGCAGACGCTCAACCGACTGAGCCACCCAGGTGTCCCTGTACCTCTTATTTATTGTCAGCACTTCAGATACATCTGAAAACTCCCAGTATGCTGAGATAGGGGTTTCACAGGAAACTGAAGTTTGTCATCAGATTGTCGCTGTGGGCCTGACATGGGGCTCTGTCAGCTTACCTCTGGCGCATGTGACCCTTGGAGGTTGACCAGGTGGGAGGGCGGGTGTCAGCCCGGAATGTGCTGGCAGGTAGGCCCTGCCCAGGCCACAGGACAGTTCTCCCCTCCCTGTGTGGGGTCCCTGACCCCTGAGTGCTGGCCCATGACCCACTGTGCTAGCGGTAGGCCACTACGTGTCACCACAAAAGAACAGAAAAACAAAGAGAAAAGCTGAACTCTTCCTTAGGATGAAAACATAATGAAGCCTTTTATGTCCCGCATGGGTGGAGGCCCTAGAGGTGCGCCGCAGATGGGCTGGTGGCCTCAATGTTCCTGCCAGATACGTCCTGACAGGCCAAGATTTGTGCCGAAAGAGAAATAAAAAACAGACCCCAGCAATAGGACGCTGCCGCCAGGTCAGGCCCGGATGTCCCCTCCCCCACCCCCCCAACCCCCGCATTTGACGATGAGGAAACCAGGGCTCAGCGGGGCCTCACACAGGGGAAGGTGCTGGTGCTTCTGGGGTCACAGACAGTTCAGGGTGCAGGTAGGACCTTCGGGAAGGAAGTGCAGCTGGGAGCATCTCCTCTGGTTGTGGACTGGCCTCTGTGGGAAGTGGCAGTCTGAGGTCCCCTTCACCAGCAGGCCTGGCCCGCCCAGCGCGAGGGGAGCTGGGGCCAGGATGTGGTGAGAATACTTGTAGTGAAAATATCAAGAACACATCATAAACAGTGGGTGGCAAAAAACAAAAGTGAGTCGGATCTAAATGTAGAGATCACCTGCTTGCTAATCTGGGTCAGATGGATTCCCCAGCACAAATGGCTACTCACTCTAACTTGGAAGACTCAGTTCTGGTCATTATTGTAGCTAACTAGCTTGCTTCCTGATTTTTTTTTTTTTTTTCCTTAGGAAACATACTTTACTTTGCAACCAATGCATGATCATTGTTGAAAAATTCTATAGTGTGGGGCGCCTGGGTGGCTCAGTTGGTTGAGCAACTGCCTTCGGCTCAGGTCATGGTCCTGGAGTCCCGGGATCGAGTCCCACATCAGGCTCCCTGCTCAGCAGGGAGTCTGCTTCTCCCTCTGACCCTCCTCCCTCTCATGCTCTCTGTCTCTCGTTCTCTCTCTCTCAAATAAATGAATAAGATCTTTAAAAAAAAAAAAAGAAAGAAAAATTCTACAGTGTGAATAAACGGAAAGCCAACCAACCAACCAACGTACCCCATAATGTAAAATCATTGATAATCACATTACCCAGAAATAATCACTGTTCACATTTTGTATATGTTCTTCATCTTCTTTTTCTCTTCATACACAGATGTCTTCTATACTTTTATACATGTTTTACAGAAAACTTGTTACATAGTTTATAAGCTCTGTTGTCACTCAATGGTGTAGTAAATCCTTTCCATGTCAATGGATGGGATAGACACATACATCTTTTTAGTTGCTATTAAAGTGAATTAAGAAAAACACCCACACAAGTTAAAACACTTTAATGAACAGTCACATTTCTAGAGACAGAAAGTAGAATGGTGAGTGCCAGGGGCTGTGGGGGAAGGGATGGGAAGTTGGTTTTTAATGGGGACAGAGTTCAGTTTGGGAAAGCGAAAAGGTTCTGGTGGTGGATGGTGGGGATGGTTGTACAACAGGGTGCTTGGACGTAATGCCGCTGGACCGTGCACTTAAAAATGGCGTAGGTGGTAAATTTTATGTCATGCGTAATTTACCACAATAAAAAATATATATAATAAAAAATTTAAACACAGTGTGAATGATTCAGAGTTGTGTTAAATAAAAACTGAAAGAGTCCCATCCTACCCTCCTTCCACTCAATATGTGGGCTGTTGAAGAGATAACCAATATTTTATTTTATTTTTAAAGATTTTATATATTTATTTGACAGAGAGAGACACAGCGAGAGAGGGAACACAAGCAGGGGGAGTGGGAGAGGGAGAAGCAGGCTTCCCGCCGAGCAGGGAACCCGATGTGGGGCTCGATCCCAGGACCCTGGGATCATGACCTGAGCTGACGGCAGACGCCCAACGACTGAGCCACCCAGGCACACCAAGATAACCAATATTTTAAAAATATCATAGCAACAACCATGAAGTTCCCATGTTGGCGCTGAGCAGGTCGTATACCCTGTGTTCCTTAGTCCTCACAAAAGGGGCGTGAGGTCAACAGAGCTGGGAGGTCGTGGGGCTGGTTTCCATCCCAGAGCCTGAACTTGAAATAGCTCAGCTCTGCTACTTCTTCTTTTTTTAAGATTTTATTTTTAGGGGCACCTGGGTGGCCCAGTCGGTTGGGCATCTGCCTTCGGCTCAGATCATGATCCTGGAGTCCCGGGATAGAGCCCCACATCGGGCTCCCTGCTCCGTGGGGAGCCTGCTTCTCCCTCTGCCCCTCCCCCCACCCCGCTTGTGCGCTTGCTCTCTTTCTCTCAAGTAAATAAATACAATCTTAAAAAAAAAAAAAAAGATTTTATTTTTAAGGAAGCTATATGCCCAGCTTGGGGCTCAAACTCACGACCCCAAGATCAAGAGGCACACACTCCACCAACTGAGCCAGCTGGGCGGCACTGCTACTTCTTTCATAACTTTATTTAAGAGGTAATAATAAGAGGCGCTTGGGTGGCTCAGTGCGTTAAGAGATAATAATAACAAGTCATTGTCAGGAAAGGAGAAAGTCACCCATCATCCACCGCTCAGCCTCCTTACTACTTTTTTGCATTCCCTGTAGCCTTTCTTCCCATGCTCCCACCCTTTTCTCCTGCTTTGTGCAGGCAGCCCCGGGGTGGTGCCATCTGCAGAGGGGACTGGGGGGCTGGGGAGGGGAGCACAACAGTGGTGTCCCAGTACTTCAGCTGAGCCAGTCCACCAGGGGCGGCGAAACCAGCCCTAGGTTTGAATCTTACCAGTTTGACCGGAGACAAATCATTTCGCCTATCTGAACCACGATGTGCTTAAAAATAAAATGCAGACAATTCTGTCAGCCGCCAGAGATTGTGAAAATCAGTCTCTGTGGTTCCATACAAGCGTAGTGCCGTGCATTGTTAGGCATTATTGTTCTAGTCGCAAAGCTTGGGTTTGAAAAGCTTGGCCCCTTGGTAACGGTTTTGTTTAGAGAGAGACACAGTTGATCTGCCGGAGGAATTGCTACCGCAGGGAGACTCAAAGGTTGGAGACGTTTTGTCCTAGCCCCACCTGATGCATGTGTGAGCAAGTCAGAGGCTTTCCCCGGGAATTCCAGTGCCCCTGTTTTTGTGGTTCTCAAATACGGGTTCGCCCCAGACCACCGGAGGGTGAAGGGCCTTGAACGCAGGGCTGTGGACTTTGGGTTTGATCTGGACGGTAATGGGGAGATACAAGGATTTGGGAGAAGAGTGTGTACTTCATCCGGACAGTGGGAGGTCGTAAAGACTTTAAACGGGGAAGTGAAGAGACAAGACTTGTATTTTAGCAAGATGTGGCCTGGGGAGGGGTCTGGAGGCTGCCCCAGCTGGAGGTGGCCGCCGGCTGGGGGAGACGAGGCCAGGACAGCGGCGGAGGAGGCGAGAGGAAGCTGCATCACGGACTGCATGCGGCCTCTGTGAAGCTGGTCGGGAGCTGGTGTAGATACGCCCTCACAGAACCTTTGGGGTTTCCCACCTTGGTGCAAAGGGGAAGGGATTCCTCTCAAGAACCAGGGAACCTCCACCCAGGCTTCTCCGGCCAGTCCTGCCTGCCCAGGCGGTGTGATCTTTGGCCAGCCACTTAACCTGCTCAGGCCTCAGTTTCCTCATTTCTAATGGGGACGAAATGCAAACCGCTTGTGAGGATTTGAAGGATGCCCACTGGGCATGGCATGCTTGGCACTCATTTGACATAGGGGCTGTTTGCAGGGTCCCCATCTGTAAGACGGGGAAGGATACACATGATTCCACTGCTTGTAGGACTGCCAGACTTTCATATTTAGGGGCTCTACTAGGGACTTGGTGGAGTGAATATCTTTAACTTCCTCCCATGTTCAGGGAAATGTATAGTCTACAAAGCCCTTTTACGTCTATGTTCCCATTACCTTCCCCTTAACAGCCCTGGGAGGTAGGCACACAGATACTGTCATTATTACCCTCTCCATTTTATTTTATTTTACTTTTTAAAAGATTATTTATTTATTTATTTATTTGAAATAGAGTGAGAGCAAGTGAGCATGAGCAGGGGGGAGGGGCACAGGGAGAGGGAGAAGCAGACTCCCTGCTTAGTGGGGAGCCTGATGTGGGGCTCAATCTCACGACCCTCGATCATGACCTGAGCCAAAGGCAGACGCTTAACCGACTGAGCTATGCAGGCTCCCCAACCCTCTCTAGTTTATAGTTGAGGAAACAGGCTCAGAGGAGACTGTCTTGTCTAAGGTCACACTGCTGGTAGGATCGGAAACCAGTTTTGTGTGACTCAGTGTCAGAGCTGGACCGATCACAGGAGATTGTCGTGTCCCCCGACTACATACATGGGGAGGCCAAGGCCAGGAGGGAAAGAACTCACTGGGCCACAGTGAATTCGAGGTGGAGCCAGGAATAGAGCCCAGGTCTCTGACTTGTAGACCCCGCCTCTTGATGGCTATCCCACTTCATTGAGTAATAGTAACTTTCTTTCTTTCTACCTTGTTTTAGGGAAACCAGTTCCTGAAGTCAAGTCTTCTTCCCTAGACTTCCCGGATGCTGCAAAGCCAGGAAGGCTGCTGGCAGCTTCTGTAAGAAACACTGAAGATGAACAGGAAAAGGGGCCATCCGTGAGGCCAGATGCCTTTCCAAGTCCAGGTATTTTAAATTAAATTTCATTTTTTAATTTAAAGGAAATGTATTTAAGGAAATGTTTTATCTATCAGGATATTGAGCTCAGTGTATAATAGCAAAAAAAATGGAAACAACAAGGGGGATGGTAAGATTAATGACAGTCGGTCAGAACAATACAATACTGTTAAAAATGACATGGATGTGTATACATACACGGAAACATGCTCACAGTATATTGAATTAAAAAAGCAAAAAAAAAGTCAGATACCAGCAGAATATATACTGCTTATTATCATTTTTACAGAAAGAAAAAAGATAGCTCTGTAATTGAGGGCTCTCTCTGTGCTGGACACGCCGACTTACGTAATCCTCAGTTGGCTGTACAAGTTAGGTATGGTGATTATCCCCATTTTACAGATGGGGAAACTGAAGCATGGAGAGGTTACACAGCCCGCTAAGGTCATATGTTCTGGGACCCAAGTATTTTCCCTGTGGTTTCCCGAGCCCCAAGCACGGGCTGGTCCTCCTGCCGGCTCCAGCCTGGGAGCCTGATGACCTCTCTGTTCTGCACGGGCCCGTGGCCGGGCTGGGGCCTGGCCCTCTCAGCTGTGTAGTGGGGCACTGTGGTCCTGCTTGCCCCCCTCCCTCTCTTCTTCCCGGCACACATCTGCTGCTTTCCTCTACGGCACCTGAGCCGCTGAGAGAAGTGATTTGCTCAAGGTCACGCAAGTAGGAAGTAGCATCTGAGCAGTGCGGTTTAGATGCCTCTGTCCCTGACAGCGCACACACTGCTATCCCAGAGCCTTTTGACCACTTCAGATTTGTCTCCACCCCCTTGTGCCCAGGGAAGGGTTCAGGGACAGTTTGCCAAATGATGGAAAGACTCAGCCTGCGGATGGATGGCTTCCCTGGGGCGGTGTCGGGGGGGGCGGGGGGCGGGTGAGGACACCACTGTTCACACTATTCACACCCGCGTGTCCATTCTCACCACCTCTCCCCAGGGGCCTGGCCTCCCTTCTGCTCTCCTGTAGGCTCCCGAGTGGTGAGCTGAAGGTCCCACATCCAAGAAATCTCAGTTCATTGATGCTGTTCCTGAAGCCAGGGTCAGCGTTGGCCTAGAGGAGTGTGCCTGGGTTTTTGCATTAGACAAACCTGTATTTGAATCCCACCTCTCAGTTTCTAGCAGGAGAATTACTTAGCTTCTCTGTACCTGTTTCTTCATCTAAAAAAGCGGGCACAGGGGCGCCTGCGTGGCTCAGTTGGTTGAGCGTCTGACTCTTGATGTCGGCTAGAGTCATGCTCTCAGGGTTGTGAAATCGAGTCCCACATCAGGCTCGGTGCTCGGTGCGGAGTCTGTTTGAGAGTGTCTCCCTCTCCCTCTGCCCCTCCCCCCACTCACGGGCATGGATGCACGCACTCTCTCTCTCTAAATGAATAAATAAAATCTTAAAAAAAATAAAAAAGCAGGCACAGTAATGAAAGCCTATGTCAGCATGTTGTAGTAAGGAATCAAACACCTCAGTGTTGCTACCATTAGGTGCTCATCAAATGTTAGTTAATATTAGCAGTGTTCCGGACACCCCAGATAGGCTGAAGCCGGGGAAATAATTCTAGGCCAGGGAATCTGAACTCTTAACTGTAGCTAAAGATAAAAACAAACAAAAACAAGGGCAGAATTTTGATCAGCAGTTAAAGATAAGGGGAAGTGGTCCTAAAGCAAATGTGATACTGATCGATGGCCAAAGGGAAGAATCATAGTAAAGCAGGGAAATTCTAGGGGAATGCTGGCCCAGATGGAGGAGGTGATAGGGGTCACAACCTCTGGTATTCCTTATCTAGGGCTACTGCAGAAACCAGCCTCATCTGGCAAGGCCTTTGCACCGTTCCCTTTCTTGAATGGCCCTTGGGAACACATGTGTCCCAGCAAGTCAAGATGACAAACACAGTCTACAGGAAGCTGGTTGTCTATCTTTGCCCCAACTAGAAATAATCATTAATTTAATCTGATAACCCAAACCCCGTCTTCTCTCGGGAAAACCCTAAAGTTCCATTGGGCCCCAGAGTTCAAGCTGACTGATTATCTTGTTGGAGTGGAAAATGTGGAGGTGGGGGGTGGGACGGGGGACAGGGGACAGAGACAGGTGGCGGCAACATGACCTCCTGACCTGCTGTGTGTAGGAGCTTCTTGTGCCCCACAGAGTTGCCCAGGGACGTGGGGCTCTTATTGCCCCCCTGGACAGCGGGGGAAGGATGCATAACCTGCTGAAGGCTCATGGCTGAGAAAGCGGTGGGACCAGGATCCAGCTTAGGCCAGTTGCCCCAGAACCCACACGGTAACCCTTGCATGTCTTGACTCCCTCGTGGGTGGGAAGGAAATGGGGAAGAGACAGGGAGGAGGAAACTAGGTGAGCAGGAAAGCCACAGACTGGTGGTGAGCAGCTCATTAAACGAACTCACAGAGCTGGACTTCAGAGACGAGGGCTTTGGTGGCTGACGCCAACTGTCACAAAGCCGTAGCTCTAGGAGAGGCCGGCGGGCTATCTGTCAGAATCTCTCATTCTGCGTGTAGTTCTACCAGCTTTGGGACTCCCTGCGTGCCAGAGACTGACCTCAGTGCTTTGTAACTGTCATCTCGGTTATTTAGTCTGGACAAGAACTCTACAAGGAATGGGCTTTTATTGTTCTTTGTGCATCTGAGAAAGCTCAAAGAAATGAAGTACAGGTCACCCAAGTTCAAATCTTCATAATGGAAGAGCCAGGACTTGAGCCCATTTCTCTCTGCTACGGACAAAGGAGGTGGGGAGGCTGCCCAGGTAGCTCCTCAGGCAGCCCCAGGGCAGGATGCAGAAAACCTCCCATCAGATACAGCACCTCCCCAGTGCTCTTTACTCATGCCTTCAGCGACGCAGCTCAGCATGACGAGATTCAGCATATTCTGCTGGGGAAAGCAGACATTCCAGAAAGATTTCCGTAGGAAATGTTTCTTTTCGTAAAAGTTTTGGCACATGGAACGTGAGTGCTTTGGAAAAGACGTGTGTGAGGATGAGTGTCTCCCCTGACCCAGGGCTTCCACTAAGCATTTACAAAGCAAGTCTAGTTCTTATCTGATTTGTCAGCTTGTGGCATTGGCTCAAATCCCATTCCTTTTCCCCCCAAAACCACAGGGATAAGGAGCCCCTCCTTCAACCAGTAGCCCTCATATGTCACAAGAGCAGACCTTGGTGACACCCTCCCAACCTCAGGCGAACCCCGGGCATCAAGCCAGACCAGAAAGTCATGGTTAATGTGAGGCCGGTGCTGGCCTGGGAGTCACTGGGCAAAGGGAGAGGGAGAGGGACCATCTGCTCACTGAGAACCCTGCCCCGAGGCCAGGATAGGGCAGAACTTGAGGAAGGAAGCAGAGGGAGATGGAGCGACCATGGAGCAGTGGTCCCCAGGGCGTGGAGCCCGGCTCCCCGTGGTACAAGAGAGCATGGATGTTAGAAAAAATGTACATCTCATGCACAAAAAACTAGGGATTTCAAGGCTAAATACATAATGTGTGAATTAAAGTGGACTGAAAGAGAAACGTCAAGTCACTCCCAGTGAGGTGGCTCAGAGACACAGCCAACAGGTAGGAGATGGATGAACATGACCACAGTTTGGCGACCCAGGCCAAGAGTACTGAGCCGAGGCCAAGAGCAGGTAGGGCATGGGTAGAGGCAGCAATGGAAGGGAGACTTTCTGCAAGGCAGGGTCCCTGGGCCCGCCAGCAGAGGCCTGTATTGGACCAGGTCACCTGAGAAGCAGGAGGATCTTCACAGGACAAAGGCCTGAGTGAAAATGGGGAAGGAGCTGGGCGAAGCTGGAGGAGGCTTGGGGTCTGGGGGAGGGAGAGAGGGTGGGAAAGTTGGGTGGGAGTGTCTAAGGGAGTGTTCTTAGGGAGATCAGGGCCCTGGGTCTCCCCTGGGTCTCCCCTTCTTCTCCCCTCCACACTCAGTCATGGGGAGCAGCCCCTGGGAAGCTTAGGCAGATGTGGGGATGGATTTGAGAGAGTGGCATGGCTCTAGTCCGCTGTCGGGAGGTCTAGAGCAGCGGACTCAGGGAGAGAGGCTTAGGGTGCCCCTCCTCTTGGGCTCTGTGGGGATGAAAGAGCCTTAGCCTGCATTAGGTGAGCTTTGTTTTATCAGCTGCCTGGGTTAATAGTTTAGTAAGCCCGATTCTAGCTTCATCAGGGTGCTATTTTCAGTTTTCTGAATTAAATTTTCTTTTATGGCCAGAGTTGCAGATTAATCACTCATTTCCTGATGTTATAAACCAGAAATATCTGAAGCAGGTGGATTGGGCCAGCAACCCTGGGGTCAAGGCCAGGTTCCCTTGGAGGGCCGGCACCCAGTTACTCAGAGGCCATCCCAGCCATGGGGCCACCTGGGTGTTTCCAGATGGTGACATCTGAAGCTTCTGGCTTCTGGCCGAGGTCTGCTCCTGCGTGGATCGGCCCCCACAGCTCATCCCTCATTCTGTCTCATCCCTGGCTTGCACCCGCTCTAATTCATCCAACTCCAGACTGCCTCGTTAGTGTTCAGGTTAATCTTTTTCTGGTGCCCCGTGAAGAAATGTCACCTCTTTAACCTGGCTTTTACCTGACCCCAAACCATTCTTCAAGCCTTCTCTCTCCTGAATCTTCTTCATTCACTAAGGCATTAAGAGCACGGACTCCAGGGGCACTGAGTTGGCTCAGTCAGTTAAATGGCCAACTCTTGATCTCAGCTCAGGTCTTGAACTCAGGGTCGTGAGTTCAAGCCCTGCGTTGGGCTCCATGCCCTGCGTTGGGTGTCCTGCATGGAGCCCACTTTAAAAAAAAAAAAAAAGAGCATGGACTCCAGAGCCACTGGCTGTGTGCCCTTGGAAAGGTTACTTCACTTCTCTCTGCCTCAGTTTCACCATCGGTAAAAAGGACATGGTAATGGTACCTGTCTCCTAGGATTGTTGTGAGGGTTCAGTGACTTAACAAAGTGACTCATTTAGAGCAGGGCCTTGTGTAACATCGGTGTTTGCTAGCTAAGCCTGCCTGAGTGCTTTCTGCATGCCCGGGCTTGCCCGCTCTCATGCCTCTGCACAGCTGGTCCCACTCCCTCAATGCCTTATGTCCACTTTTTGAAATCCTCTGTGAAACCCTCCTTGGCCTCCCAACCTGCTTTCGTGGCCTCTTTGCTGCCTCTGCCCTTAGAGGCTGGTTATTGCCACTGCTGCTGCAATGGAATTTTCTGGAAGGCGGGTTCCATAGCTGATCACCTCTGTGTCCTTCACTGCTCCTTGTGTGGGAGGTGGGCCAGCGTAGGGCTTGGAAGTCACACGGATCTCCATCTGAAGCCTGGCTCTGCCACTTACTGGCTGTGTGGCCCTGGGCCAGGAGCCGCTCCAGTGCCTCCATTTCCCCCCCGCCCAGTGGGAGTCATATATGGAACCAACCCATGGTTGTTACAGAGCTTCCCCGAGCTAGCTCGTGAGGAGCGTGCAGGCTGGCACCCGGGGGTGTCAGGAAATAGCAGGTGTCATTAGTGACAAAAGTGTTTGTGGAGTGAAGGAGAAACTGGTGTGGGAACCAGTTGAGAACCCCTCCTGTCTTCCTCCTTTCCAGGGCCCGCTCCAGCCAGAGCCGACCTCCTGCCTCCTTCTACAGATGCCCCTCATTCCTTAAAAACCAAGTCAGTTGACTTCCCTGTTTCACCTGATTCAAAGGTAAATCTCCCCCACCCCCGGGTGATACCCCCCCATCCCCATGTGGCTCTTCCTCAGAAATGCAATGTGCTGGGCCTGGCTGCCTCAATCAGTAGAGCTTGCAGCTCTTGATCTCGGGGTCGTGAGTTCGAGCCCGACGTTGGGTATAGAGATTACTTAAAAGAATAAACTGGGGGAAAAAAGTAATGTATTGGGACCAATGTGGGGGCCAGGGGTTAGGGGGATAGGGAGAAAGGAGACTTGTGGAATTACTCTAGGCTTCTAAGGCTAAATGCAGGCTATCAATGCAGCTAGGGCCTGGGGACCTGGGGTTGGGGTGACTGGAGAGGGTGCACTTTACATGAATACGTGTTTTTATTTATTTATTTATTTATTTATTTATTTATTTATTTATTTAAGATTTTATTTATTTATTTGACAGAGAGACAGCGAGAGAGGGAACACAAGCAGGGGGAGTTGGAGAGGGAGAAGCAGGCTCCCCGCGGAGCAAGGAGCCTGATGTGGGACTCGATCCCAGGACCCTGGGATCATGACCTGAGCTGAAGGCAGTTGCTTAACCGACTGAGCCACCCAGGTGCCCATGAATACGTGTTTTTAATGAGCTTTTCCATTCTTTATGTTTAAATGAGAGCTAATACATGGCATCTTTCTCCCTCCAAAATATATTGGTTACATTTATACTAAGTCATTTGCTTACAAACCACCTCTCTTCTAACCTTTTTCCACCCAATACATGTCTGAGTTATCCTGAATTTTCAATGACTTGGGTCCAGGACCACAAAGGCACTCTTGCCTTCGTGGGCCTTTTCTTTCCTTCATTAAAAAAAAAAAAAAAATCAAGGATTATATTTTACAATTGCATTGGCACAAAGATGAACCTAATCCAAGCTGGATTAAAAATTAAAACATTTTCTTTGACTCTAAAAGTTCATTTTTGTTCTGGCTTTAAAAGAAATCAAAATATTTTTGTGAGTCTCCAAAAGTGTCCTGGGCAGGGCGCCTGGCAAAAAAGCCAATGCTACATGGGTCTGGTTAATGAGACTCTTCCATAAAGGAGATGGGCACTTAAGCATGGTTTTTTTTTTTTAAATTTGTTTGTTTTTATAATTAATAATTTTCAAAGACAATTTAATAATTGATAGATTGATCATGGTATAATGTTAAGTGAAAACATCAAAGGGGCGCCTGGGTGGCTCAGTCGATAAGCGTCTGCCTTCGGCTCAGGTCATGATCCCAGGGTCCTGGGATCGAGCCCTGCATCAGGCTCCCTGCTCAGCAGGAAGCCTGCTTCTCCCTCTCCCACTCCCCATGCTTGTGTTCCCTCTCTCGCTGGGTCTCTCTCTGTCGAATAAATAAATAAAAAATCTTTAAAAAAAAAAAAAGGTGAAAACACCAGAAGTCAAAACTATGTGTATGGCATGATCCCAATTTTAAAAATAAATCCCGTGTATCTAATTTATAAGAAATACCTTAAACTTTCATAGCAGTTCGGTGGATAATGGGTTCGTGGGATGGTTTTTTCCCCTCCAATTTTCTAAAACAGTCTGTAAGAGCATAGATAGCTTTAAAAAAAAAGTTAAACTTCTGTGCACCTCTTTTTAAGAAGGTACGTGACTGAAGCAGAGCCGCTTTTCAGAGGCTCACACAGAATCACGTTTGGTTATGTGAACCTAGGTCCTGCTTCCCAGCATGTGTACCATATATAGGACCCAGGGCACCAGTTCAGCCATTGACCAGCTCTGTGACCTCACCTTAGCTCTCTGACCTCCTTGGTTTTCACTTTTGTAAACTGGGGAAAAAGACAAAACAAAAAAACCCAGTCATGTGCCAGGAATATTCACATTTTAGTTAATCTTCAGGATTACCCTCCAGAGTACTGTTGTTATCTTCATTTTTGCTGCTGTGGAAATTAAGGTTCAGAGAGGTTAAGTTACTTACTCAACGTCACAGAGCCAGTTAGAAGCAGAGCTGGGATCTGAGCTGGCCCTATCCATGTCCTATAAAGGACTGTTTCTCCTCACTGGACAAGATGAACTCCTCCACCCCTTCAGCTTTGATGATCTAAGATTCCCTGAGGTAGTAGGGAAAAAATATTTTCCATATTAATTCCATATTAATCTCCATCTCTTCTCTCTGCATTCCCAGGACCTTAGCACCTCCCTTCCTAAGCAGGAAACACTTGTAAGCCGGGCTGAAGATAGCCTTTTCTGGAGTGAGGCGGATGTGGTCCAGGCAACTGATAACTTCAACCAAAACCACAAAATCAGTGAGGGGACCTTTGCTGACATCTACAAAGGGCAAAGGCACGGCACGCCATTCGTCTTCAAGAAGCTCAGAGAGGCGAGCTCTTCTTGGTTTCTAGTAAGGGGTGGAGGCTATATTGGGTGAGGCTGGATTTTCACGTTTCATGGTCTTTTCCCACAGGTGGCCTACTCAGGTCCAGGACTGGTTGAAAAATTCTTCCAGGCAGAGGTACAAATTTGTCATAGGTAAGCCTCCCCTTTGGAAAACACTTTGCTTAGTAATGATGACAGCTAACCTTTATATAGCGCTTCCTGCGTGCCAGGCATGTCTTAAGTACTCCACATGTAAAAATTCATTTAATCCGCACAGGAACCTTGTAACGTTGCTGCTGTTATCAGCATTATTTTGCACATGCACAAATTGAGGCCCAGAGAGGTTAAGTGTCTTGCCCAAGATTGCACAGCTAGTAAGTGCAGAGCTGGAGTTTGAACCTAGGTTGGTCTGGCTTCATAGTCCATGCTTTCTCCATGAAGCAACTATATGCATAGATTAGAATTATCAAAGAACCTTGGCTCGCTTGGCCCAGCTCTTTCCTTCCAGGGTGGAAGAAATCTGTTTCTATCCCATTTTTCTGAGATGGGCAGAGATTTACTGTTTCCAACTCTAATGGCAAATCCCTCTTAAAACGGTATTTCCAGAGCAGGGGTTGGCAAATGATGCCCTGTGGGCTAGATCGGGCCGTGCGTGTGTGTGTGGTCTGATTGCTAAGAATGGGTTCTCCATTTTCAGAGGGTTGAAAAAAAAGAAGAAGAATATTTCATGATACATGAAAAGTATATGAAATTCAGCTTTCAGTGTCCACGATAAAGTTTTACTGGAACACAGCCGCACTTACTTATTTCTGTCTTCTCTGTGGCTGTTTTTGTGAGATAGTGTACAGTTGAGTACTTGCAACAGAGACCGTATTGGCCTACAAAGTCTAAAATATTTACTACCTAGCCCTTGGCAGATAAATTTTTTAAAAGATTTATTTATTTGTTTTGAGAGAGAGATGGGGGAGGGGAAGAGGGAGAGGGAGAGAGTCCCAAGCAGACTCTGTGCTGAGCAAGACCACTCCCCGAGCCGACCCCTAGAGTCCAACGTTCAGCTGACTGCACCACCCAGGTGCCCCGACAGAGAAATGTTGAGCCATAAAGTCTTGAGCAATAAAGACCTGCAAAAGTCATCCTCAAACCTGCTCATTTTACAGATGGGGAAACTGAGGCTGAGAAGGGCAGTGAAACTGCCTGTCCCAGAGCTGGCAGGGGACTGGAAAAGAAAACGGGAAGGACCTGGGGAGACTTGCTCTGGCTCTGCCGTCACTGACTGATGAATTTAACAAAGGCATATTGGGCACCTGTCGGGTGCTGGACGCCAGCTGTCATTCAACCTTGGCAAGTCGCTCTCTGGGTTTCCTCTGCCAGCATGCAGCCCTGGGCAAGGAGTGCATGATTAGTGTGGAGTATCTTAAGAAATAAAGAAAATCATAAATAAGAAAATAGAAATCACCTGTTTTCTGTAGCACCTATAAAGAACTACTCCTGTGTTAGTATTTCGATATATTTTCTTTAAACTTTTCTCTATTCATACATGTGTATGAATAAACACACACATATTTAATAAAAAATGAAAGTATAATTCCCCTTTCCATTTTGGCAAAGTGCCTTCCTGGAGTCAGCAGACACCCCATTCACTGACTGGGCAAACGTGAGTTGTCAAGGCCTTTTTTGGCTCTAGGGAGAATACACAGCCCCTGCCTTGGGAATAGTTATGGTCCAGAAGGGACTGAGTATAAATGACTCTCCTGAGTGTGAAAAGTGCAGTAGGATGGCCTGAGGAGAGTGGAGGAGGGCAGGAGGGATTGGGCAGGAGGCCATTATGATAGTCCTATGGAGCATCCATCAGAGTCCAACTCAAGGTAGAGGAGGGGGGGAATGAAGGGGACAGTTGGAAAGCTATTTATGATGGTGAATGCTGACTAATTAGATGGGGGAGGTAAAGAGGTTTCCAGGAAACTGCATGGAGACTGCAGAGGTGCCCTTTGTTGAGATAATAACTGGGCACAGAAGCAGGTTTGGGACTTGTTGAGTCTAGGGTGTTCACCTGGAGGATCAGGATCCAAATAGACATTCAGGTCTAGAGCTTAGGAAGGGGCTGCAATGAGAGATTTGGGGAGTGTTCCCCATAGAGGTGGGAGATACCTGGAGACACAGCTGATAAAACAAAATGATGAGCTGAGCCGGGGGTACTTAGGTTTCAGAGGGAGGCAGAGGAGGCGGGTCTTAGTGAAAAAAGCCAAGAGAGAGCAGTCAGAGAGGTAGGAAGAGTCTGGAGGGAAAAGTGACTCAGAACCTAGCAGAAGAGGATTTCAGGGAAGAACCCAGTCCTGGGAGTCCAATAGACCTGCAATCTGATCCTGCCTTCCCTACTTGCTGGTCATGATGGTGAGCAAGTTCCTTAACCTCTAACCTCTAAGGTAGGGTAAGTTTGAGCTCCTTGACTTCAAGCTTGTTGAAGGCAGGCAGTTTTCATCTCTCTACCCTGGTGCTGGGCCCTCAGGGGTCAGAGCATTTGGTACCTGGCTGGTCATGACCGTGAGCAAGTTCCTTAACCTCTAAGGCTCTGTTTTCAGAAGATGGGGAGGTTAAGGTGTTATGTGCTGCAGAGCAGTGAGGTAGGGTAAGTTTGAGCTCCTTGACGTCAAGCTTGTTGAAGGCAGGCAGTTTTAATCTCTCTACCCTGGTGCTCAGGGCCCTCAGGGGTCAGAGCATTTGGTACCTGGGAAGTCACTGGCGACCTCACTGGGGTAGAGGGGGTAGAAGAGGGGTGGGAGGTGAGGAAGTGGAGCAG
This sequence comes from Halichoerus grypus, assembly GCF_964656455.1. Lineage (NCBI taxonomy): Eukaryota > Metazoa > Chordata > Mammalia > Carnivora > Phocidae > Halichoerus > Halichoerus grypus. The sequence goes on along the minus strand of NC_135712.1, from coordinate 166,131,322 downwards.
TCTTTGTTTCTTCTTTCTGTCTGACTCCTCACCTCTGCACTAATACCTGATTTCAGATGCTGCCACCCCAACGTCTTACCTCTGCTGGGCTTCTGCACTGGAAATCAGTTTTACAGCTTGATCTACCCATACATGGCAAATGGTTCTTTACAGGACAGACTCCAGGGTCAGGTAAGGGGCTGGGTCATGGTCAGAGAACAGCACTAGGTAGCATCCAGTTAGGGACTCAAGGTTTAAGGACTTCCAGAAGGGAGAGGGGCCATCCAGAGAGAAGTTAGGCTGGGATAGATGAGATCTGGCTAAACATCTTCAGGTAAAAACCTATAAAAAAATTATTTGAGAATAGGAATTTCAAGAGCAAGACAAAGGTATCCACAGTACTAATTTTATTTAACATTGTTCTGGGGGTGCTAGTCAATGCAATAGGACAAGAAAAATAATTAAGAGATACAGAGTATGGAGAAGTAGAAGCAAATTTTTATTTGCTAAAAATGCTATTCTATTATATGTCTGTTTGCTTGTGTCTTTATGGGCTATCTCTGGAAGGTTACAAAAAACTGGTGCTTTGGCTGCCTCTGAGGAAGTGAGCTAGGTAGCTGGGGCATGGGACAGGAAAGGAAATTTTACTATATACCCTTCAGTACCTTTCACATATTATAGCATGTGAGCATAATACCTATTAAAATTACAGTTTTAAAAACAAACAAACCTCCTTCCCATAAAATCGTGAAATAGGGGGAAGATTTATTCCCCAAGAGAATTACTGCTTCCCTTAAAAGAGACCAGACAAAGCAGTATTCATGGTATAATAATGATTGTTAGGTTTGTTGTGCTCTTGCATGGTGCGAGACACCACGATAAAGATTTTGCACATGTTCCCTTCAGGCCTTGCTACAACTCAAGAGGTATCCCCTATTTTCCAAAAGAGGAGTTTCTGGCACAGAGAGGCAAAGTGACCTGCCCAAAGGAACACAGCTGACAGGTGTCAGGGCTGGAATTTAAACAGGGTTCATGTGGCTCTGGATTTCAGAGTTTTTGAGAGGGAATCGGTTGGCAAGGCAGCTCTTAGAGGATGTGGGGCCTATGACAGGACTTGAAAAATAAGTTGTGATTGAGCCTGGAGTTTCAGTCTTAGAACAACAGTGGCAGAACCTGGAGATGGTGGGGGTTTTAGCTCACCCCACAATCCCCATCAGCCCCTGTGAAGCCTCCCCAAATACACGTAAAATTGGCATAAGGCCCATGTGCTTGGTGTGCTATCACAAGCTCCTTAGCCCCTCTCCCAGGCGTCCCCTCCTAGAGGAAGATTCCAGACCTGCCTCTGTATAATCATGCTTCAAAACAGCTGCAGGTCACTGAGCACCCACTGTGTGGCAGGCACCACGCTAGGGGCATACCGTATACTCATATACCATATACTCCCTACCATATCCTCCTCTGAGTCCTTAGAGCAATCCTAGAGAGGCATAGGGATTAACATTTCCATTTTGTAACTGAAGAAGAAACTAGGCTCAGGGATGTCGAGTGTCTTTCCCAAAGTCACACAGCTAGTGCGTGTCTGAGCTGGGAGTTACGTCTAGGTCTTCTGATGTCGGAACTGGTACCCTGCCGGTACACCGTGCCAGCCAGTCCCTGTTGCAGAGCACGTGAAGGTCTGGAGAAGAGACAGGAGGCCGCTGGGACTTTGAAAAGGCAGAGGTCTGACTGTGTCTGCCCCTTTCTCTTTTCCTTAGGGAGGCGCAGACCCCCTCCTCTGGCCCCAGCGTGCCGGTATCTGCTCTGGGCTGCTCCGAGCTGTGGGGCATCTGCACGGCTTGGAGATCATCCACGGCAACGTCAAGAGGTGAGAGTGGTGGGCTGGACCCTGCCGAGGGCCTGCGCTGCGGCGCCGAGCCGAACACCTTCCTGCGCCCCTTCCCCTCCCTCTTCCTCGGTCTCTCTTCTTTGTTTTTTTGTTTTTTTTCTTTTAATATTAAGACTTTTTTTTTTTTTTAAGATTTTATTTATTTATTTGACAGAGAGAGAGACAGCGAGAGAGGGAATTCAAGCGGGGGGAGTGGGAGAGGGAGAAGCAGGCTTCCTGCGGAGCAGGGAGCCAGATGCGGGGCTCGATCCCAGGACCCTGGGATCATGACCTGAGCTGAAGGCAGACGCTTAACCGACTGAGCCACCCAGGCACCCCAGGTCTCTCTTCTTTGGATGGCTCCCCCTCCTCACCAACCTTGGATCTCTTCTCTCTTTCTTTGTTATTCCCTCAAAAATCAGGGTTTCTGCTGTCCCTATACACTGCCCACCTGTCACCATGCTTGTCTTTTTTGAGCACCCCACACCCCTGAGGCCTTTTACTTCCAACCCAGCAGCTGGTCTGGACCCGATCCTGGAGCTTTAGGCCAAGCCCCCTAGGATTTTGAGCTCCCCGCTCAGAGTCTTCCTGGACACCCACCCCCTGCTTATGTATCTGTTGGCAAAAGCAACTCATGTCAGGGAAGCTTCCTGCAGGGTAGGCGTGCAACCCAGTATCTTAGCACCGTGCTCCCAAGAACAAGAGAGTCCTGCCTGGGGACTGGCAGCATGGGGAGAGATTCCAGAAAATACCAGAAAATCTGGCAAAACTGACCTTGAAACTGTAGAACTCATACTTCCTCAAAGTTCTCTATTTGGCAAGTGGAAACCTTGTCCTCTTTTTTTCTCCCTGATTTTTGTCTGATTGCACAAACAGCTGTAATAGCAAGAAAGGAAATGAAAGGGTGAGAGGTCATTCTGGCCCTGGTGCCCTGACTCATCGCCTGGCCTCCCTTTCTTCAGCACCCGCCCACACAGAAGTCTTAGCCCTAAGGGAGCACTGTCACCTGCTTACCAATTCATATTTTCTTTTTTACCCCTTTATTTAAACAGGGCAAATCTTTCCGCATGTTGCATGCCATCATTTTTAGTGACTTTTTAGTTTTCCGTTGAAGGGATTGGCCCATAATTTACTTAACCACTCCTAACAGTGGATATTGGACTTAATGTCTGGTTTTTTTTTTTAAAGATTTATTTATTTGCTTGGTGGGGAGGGACAGAGGGAGAAAGAATCCCAAGCAGATTCCACACTGAGCATGGAGCCCGATGCGGGGCTTGATCCCACGACCCTGAGATCATGACCTGAGCCAAAACCAAGAGTTGGATGCTTAACCGACTGCGCCACCCAGGTGCTCCTGATGTCTATTTTTTAAACAACTATTTAGGGTTAGTTTGATTATTTTTACACATGTAACTTAGTTGTGTTCTCGCTTGTTGTTTGTTTTTTCCTTTGAAGTACCTTCTGAGAGTGTTGACCCCCACAGGTCAGGTGCCTAGGTCCAAGAATGTTTTTATTGTTCTTCATATTCCCCATGCTCTGGGCAGGACCAGTCACAGAGGATGGTGGCATTTAGACTCGAGTCAGTCGGGCCAGAGCTGGGGGTCAGAACAGTTTCAGAGGGGACCAAGCCTACATAGCCCACAGTCTTAGCAAGCTGAAGTTGATGAGGGTTTGACATCTTTGGGGGCCAGGAAGACCGCACCTTGTTGGCTACCCCAAATGCCATTCCTGGGGCAGCACAACTAATCTTAGCTCCATCCTCCTTTGCTGGTGGGAGTGGGTTGCCACTCCCTTCCCTCACCAGGACTGGCTCAGAAAATCCAGATGGTGGGTCTAAAGTGACCCTTAACTTGCCGGGGCCAATGCTGCTTATCATGAAGTTGTTTTCTGAAAGGCTCTCCATGGCAACCTCTTCTTGTCCAGCTCCAAGTGAGAAAGTTCTGTTTTCTTTCTTTTTTTAAAAAAGATTTTATTTGTTTATTTGACAGAGAGAGATAGCGAGAGCAGGAACACAAGCAGGGGGAGTGGGAGAGGGAGAGGGAGAAGCAGGCTTCCCGCCAAGCAGGGAGCCCGATGCGGGGCTCGTTCCCAGGACCCTGGGATCATGACCTGAGCCGAAGGCAGAAGTTTAACGAATGAGTCACCCAGGCGCCCCTCCCTCTGCTTTCTTTTCCACAGCTCCAATGTTTTGCTAGACCAGAACTTCACCCCCAAGCTGGCTCATCCAATGGCTCACCTGTGTCCTAACAACAAGAGGTCAAAATATACCATGATGAAGACTCACCTTTTCCAGGCCTCTGCCGCATATCTGCCGGAAGATTTCATCAGGGTGGGGCAGCTGACAAAACGAGTGGACATCTTCAGCTGTGGAATCGTAAGAGCTTCCTTCTCTGCTTGGCCTTGGGCCTGTCCTTATTTGTCCTTCCCACAGCTCCTTTGTAAGCAGAAGATATAATAGAGGCCCCTAGATATAGTCCATCAAAATATAGTAAGGGTTGGCAAACTATGGCCCGGGGCATATTTTGTACAGCTTATAATTAAGAATAGTTTTTACATTTATAAAAGATGTAATAATACTGCTAATAAAAGAAGAATATGTGGGGTGCCTGGGTGGCTCAGTCATTTAAGCGTCTGACTTCAGCTCAGGTCATGAACTTGGGGTCCTGGGATTGAGCTCCTCGTCGGGCTCCCTGCGGTGGGGAGCCTGCTTCTCCCTCTACCCTCTGCCCCTCCCCCTGCTCATGCTCTCTCTCTCACAAATAAATAAATGAAATCTTTAAAAAAAAGAAGAATATGTGACAGAGATTTGGTTTGTGGCCCACAAAGCCTAAAATACTTACTGTCTGGCCTGTTACAGAAAAAGGTTGCCAATCCTTGAAGTATAGCAGTTTCTGTGAAGCTCCTTCCTTCTCTATTTCCCAGCCAGCCAGCCAGCCAGCCAGCCAGCCAGCCATCTAATTGTCTATCCAGTTGTCTGTTCATTTTGTCCATCCATCTGTCCAGCCCTCCATTCAACTACTCATCCAATATCCATCCATTCAACTGCCACTCATCCATTCAGTATCCACCTATGCATCCCCCCTTGCTCCTCACCACCACCATCCTGTCATCACTGTGTGCTAGGCAGTTGGAATAAAAATGTCACTAAAATACAGTCCTTCCCCCAGGAGCTCATGGTCTGAGTATAGCAGTCTCCAAAGTACATTCTATGGAACACCCTTGAGGTCTCTGTAGGTTTGATGTATTTAAAGGGTTTTGTGGCCAAATAGGTATGACCAATGCTGGGTTAAGCAGAGTCAAGCAGATTTCTTTACCACAAAATTAATCAGAGACTTTAATATGGTAATGAGCCTTTAATTTAATTGTGAATTCACCACAGCTGGGCAAATGGTACTCAGCACTTCCCAAATTCATTTGACTGTGGAACCTTGTTTCCTCAGTCTCTCTCCACACCAGTGTCCCATGGAACCCAGTCTGGGAAATGCTGGCTGAGAAAAGCGACAGTCTTTGGCTGGCCTTTGCCAAGAGCAAACAGCTGCCTCTCGGACCGTGCCCTCTCTCTTCCTCTCTAGCCTCAAATTCTGTGCTTCCTCTCTCTCTGCTCCGTCTCTTGTCAGTCCACCTCTCCCACTAGTGCCCTCCCGAGCCACCTTCTGCTCTGATCCTGACGTCCAGATGCCAGATTCTACTTCCTTCTGTCTCCCGTGGGCTCTTCTGGTTTCCTTGCCCCCATCAGCTCCACTGTGAGGGGCTCAGTGAAGCTCAGTGGGGCTTGCCCAGGCTTCTGCTCTTCTAAAAACCAGCAGGACTGAACCCTGAGGCTGCCAGGCAATCCAGTGTAGGGCTTAAGAGTGTGGGTTTGAGCCCCAGTTACTTTCAGCCGTGTGACCTCGGGTACCTCACCTCTAACTCTGGGCCTGTTTTGTCCTCTGTAAAATGGGATAGTGGCATATATGGAGATTAATAAGATAATGTATATAGTTAGCAGAGTGCCCTACACTTATCAAGATGATTATTGTTGTGGTATTCCTACCTTCACACTCTCACTCCTGATTTTTGTTTACCCCTGACTTTTTTTTTTTTTTTTTTTAAAGAGAGAGAGTGTGAGTGTGTAGAGGGGAGGGGCAGAGGGAGAGGAGAGAGAATCTTAAGCAGGCTCCAGGCTCAGCGCAGAGCCCAGCGCCAGGCTCGATATCACAACTGAGAGGTCATGATCTGAGTTGAAACCAAGAGTCTGAAGCTTAACCGACTGAGCCACTGAGGTGCCTGCTCTTTTTTTTTTTTTTAAGATTTTATTTATTTATTAGAGAGAGAGAGGGAGCGTGTATGGGTAGGGGGAGGGGCCGAGGGAGAGAGAGAGAATCCCAAGCAGACTCTATGCTGAGTGCTAAGCCCTGAGCCCGATGTGAGGCTCCATTGCACGACCCTGAGATCATGACCTGAGCCGAAATCAAGAGTCGGACGCTCAACTGACTGAGCCACCCAGGCGCCTCTTGCCCTTTGACTTTTTAACTCAGCTCTTGCTGTAAGAATTTTTTAAATTAATTTATGCATTCCATGCCCACTGGCTCCCTTCACTCTTTCTCAGCTCAGCCACTAGCTGACAGTATGAGTTTGAACTCTGATTCCACCTGTTGGGAACACTGCATTTCTCAGTGGGTTTTTTTAAGATTTAATTTATTTATTTGTCAGAGAGAGAGAGTGGGAAAGCACACACAAGCAGGGGGAGCGGCAGGCAGAGGGAGAAGCAAGCATCCTGCTGAGCAGGGAGCCTGATGTGGGATTGATCCCAGGACCCTGGGATCATGACTTGAGCCGAAGGCAGACGCTTAACTGACTGAGCCACCCAGGCGCCCCTCAGTGGTTTTTTTTTTTTTTCCCCTGAGCACTATATGACCTCTCTAAAAGGTTCAGCACAGAGTCTGCCTGTGGAAGGGGCAGAGGGAGTGTGTGTTTATTCATTTCCCCTTGTTCTTCCCTCCCTTCCTGGCAGGAGCTGGTTGGGAATCCCTTTTCAGTGTGCACCCATCCACTTGCGGCAGGGTGCCCTCTGCTGCCCCCTGCTGGCCACTGCCAGTCTGTGATTAACCCAGCAGGCCCTTCCTCTGGGGATGGAGGATTTCTTGGCAGTCAATGTGACTGTATTCTGACTTGCTTGGAGGGAGGTTGTGGGAGAGAGATTTGAAACGAAGGGTGGGGTGCTCACTCCCTTATATTCACAACCAGCAGATCAGCATTTACCAGGTAAGGATGCAGGCTCAGATTTTCGTCATTTAGCGATTAAGAAAGAGTCAGAATTTGAACCCCGGCAGGCCTGACTGGAGAGCCCTTAACCACTATGCTCTGCTGAGAATTTCTGCTCAAAGCAGGTCTCCCCTTTATTAAGACACATATCATGGTTTGTCAGTGCTGTGGAGTCTCACACTGGTGCAGGGCTGTGCTCCTTTTGTGAGTGGGTGAATTAATGAACAGATCATGTTAATAAAGTCCTAGGAGGAAACATGCTTTGGTTGTTGCTGAGACTTTCTGTGTAGACTAGTCTTACATACATGGGTTCCTCCTTTCCCCGAGATTGACGTAGCAATGCCTGCTTACCATTTCTTTTTTTTTTTTAAGATGTATTTATGTATTTATTTGTCAGAGAGAGAGAGAGCGAGCACAAGCAGGGGGAGCGGCAGGCGGAGGGAGAAGCAGGCTCCCCGATGAGCAGGGAGCCCGATGCAAGACTCCATCCCAGGACCCTGGAATCATGACCTGAGCCAAAGGCAGATGCTTGACCAACTGAGCCACCCAGCCGTCCTGCCTGCTTACCATTTCTGATGGGTTTTTAAATGAAATGATCTTTAAAATATAGTGTGTGTGTGTGTAGATACATGTATATATAGAAAAATGTATATATGTGTATGTGTATATACACATTTATATATAAATATATAGTATGTGTATGTAAATATACATATTTACACATACATATTTATATATACATACATATTTTTATGTAAGTATATAGTATGCATATATAAACATACATATTATATATTTATATGGATATACTTATACATGTAAAACTGACGGTAATACGCACACGTTTGGTTTCCATCCTCCGTGACTTGCTATTCATTCAAACCTTCTACTAGCAGCTGGGTGGTGTGTTTAGTTAGGAGGAGGCATTTAGTGATATTCCCATGTTCCCAATTTGGGGCAAGTGTCTGTACTGGTAAATGGCAGAGCCGGGCCTGGAGCTTAGCCTTTGTTACTAAGAAGAATCGTTGCTCTTGGCCTGAATCTCCTGCCCGAACTTTTGCATAAGTGTCTGAACCGTGCTAACTGCATGTTCTCTCCAGGTGCTAGCTGAGGTCCTCACTGGCATCCCTGCAATGGATAACAACCGAAGCCCCGTTTACCTGGTAAGGGAACCAGTCATTTCTGGCTTGCTACTGGGGGCTGTGGGGAGGGGGTCAGGAGGGCAAAGACCTCCACTCCACCCATTTTACAGATGGTTATGAGGTCTCAGTCTGCAGTTTGATTTGCAAAGTAACCTTAACCTCTCCCCCTCTTACCAGCCAGCCAAGTTCATGATAAGAGAAGTTAGAATGTTTAGGGGAATCCCGTTTCTTCTCTTTACACATCTGGCAATCAAATAGGATTTGTCTTCAAGTTGGTAAAAGTCAGCCCTCTTTAACAGGTTCCTATAATAAAAGCAATAATTTTCATTTTGTGGGTTCAAAGAACTATCATTCACATATATACACATACAGGGTCATTTCAAAAATATAACAGCGGAGCCAGACTCTGTGTTTGGCACTTTACATATATTATCTTTCTAAGTCATCACAAAATCCCCCCGAGATTGACAGGGTCATGATGTTCACCTGCCCTTGAACAAGCAGGCTCCGAGGTTCACCCGAGATCTCGGCTTTGCTAAGTGGCAGAGACGGACTTCCATGTCAGGTCTTCTGGACTGCAGCTCCTGAGTTCTTTTTTTTTTTTTTTTTTTTTAAAGATTTTATTTATTTATGTATTAGAGAGCGAGAGAGAGAGAAACAGCATGAGAGGGGAGAAGGTCAGAGGGAGAAGCAGGCTCGCCGCTGAGCTGGGAGCCCGATGTGGGACTCGATCCCAGGACTCCAGGATCATGACCTGAGCCGAAGGCAGTCGCTTAACCAACTGAGCCACCCAGGCGCCCTGCAGCTCCAGAGTTCTTAACCCTGACACTCTGCTGACTGTTTAATTCTCATGACAGTCCAGCCATATGAATTCAGGATTATTATCATCCCCATTTTGCAGATGAGAAAACTAAGGCCAAGGTGAAGAGACTTGTGTCACGCCCCCCCCCCCACAGTGAGATCAGTGGTGGAACTGGGATTTGAACCCATGTCTTCTGCAGAGTTCCAAATCCTGTGAAAGCTCTACTCTTCATCAATTTGAAAGGAAGCACCTTTCCTGACTTGATGTTGAGGCCATTAGATCAGCTGGCTTTTTTTTGGTGACTGGGCCCGCAAAACATCCCTTGGGCCCTGGGGTGGGGAGCTGAAGGCCTTCCTACCCACAGAAAGTCATTCCACTTTTGGAGACTGGGCCCCAGATATTACAAAGAGGTGGGTTTCAGCACCTCAGATGTGGTTTGGGGCAGTTTGAGGTGGTTTCTCGTATTCTGACGGTTTTCTTGGGGTGAATTCCCTAACAGTTCTCTGGGTCTCCCTAGATGAACGTCGCAAGCGGAGTCTTTTGAGATACTTATGTGAAATTTCCTAGAAGGTGTTTTTGTTGATGGTTTCTAAAAATGTGGAGTAGGGGGCGCCTGGCTGGCTCAGTCAGTGGAGCACGTGACTCTTGATCTTGGGGTCGTGAGTTCAAGCCCCATGGTGGGCGTAGAGTTTACTTTAAAAAAATGTGGAGGATAGAATTTTTTTAAAAAACCTTAATAAAAAAATGAAGATTGAGCATGTTATTAAGATTCAAATCAGAGATGAAAACTGCTAGCACCTAGTGGTGGGAAGAAGCAGGCCTCTCTTCCACCCTCGGGGGAGTGTTTGTGGCCACAGTGTTTTCCAAAGGTCATTGGGTGGTTTCCATCGAAGTTTAACATGGGTGTGCCTTCTGATGCGGTCATTTCACTTATACAAAGGGACACATACATACAAGGGAGGAAAGACGGACACGGCTGTTCACTGTAGCGTTATTTATGTTAGAAAACAGCTACAAACAAGTAAAATATCTGTCAGTTGGGAGGTGGTGAGGGAAATTACAGTATAATGACACACCCTGGTAATTCCATGAAATTATTTATAAATAAGTTTATAATGTTTATAAGTAGTGAGAATGAAGTGTATAACGTGATCAATTTTGACATATGTATATATCTGTGAAATCTTCACCACGTCATGTTCCTGACCGTGCCTACTACCCTGGAAGTTACCTCTTCTCCTTGGTAATCCTGCCCTCCCGCCCCTCCCAGACCCTGCCATCCCCTGCCGCCACTGATCTGCTTTCTGTCACCACATGAGGTTCCACTCTCTGGACTTTCATATAAATGAAATCAGAGAGAGTTGGCTCTTTTGGTGTCTGGATTTTTCCACTCAGCATGGTTATTCTGAGATATGTCCCATGCTCTTTGTGTGGGTCCATGGTTCATTTAGTTTTGCTGAGTAATGTTCCATTGCAGGGATGTGCCACCGTGCGTCCGCTCACCTGTTGATGGACATTTGGTGTGTTTCCGGTTTTTGACTGTTACACCTGTGGCTGCTAGGTACTTTTCTGTGCGGGTCTCACTGGGGACATGTGCGTTCATTTCTGTTGAGGTATAATTCACACTTGTGAGGTGTACAGAATGGTATAAATTTTGGAAAGTGTGGACAGTTATGTAACCAACACCACCATAATCTAGATATGGAGTATTTTCATCATTCCAGAAAATTCCCTTGGGTGACTTTATAGTCAGTCCCTTCTCCCTGCTTCCTGTTCTTATTTCTTTTTTAAAAAAATTTATTTATTTATTTATTTATTTATTTATTTATTTATTTGACAGAGAGAGAGATAGAGAGAGAGCACAAGTAGGCAGAGCAGCAAGCAGAGGAAGAGGGAGAAGCAGGTTCCCCGCTGAGCAGGGAGCCTGCTTCTCCCTCTGCCTGCCGCTCCCCCTGCTTGTGCTTGTTCACTCTCTCTCAAATAAATAAATGAAAAAACGTGTGTGTGTGTATGTGCGTGTGTATTTTAAAGCATATCCCAGATATTATGTTATTCCACCCATAAAATAGTTTTCTTAATTCCTTAATATCATTTAATGTCCATTCCATGTTTAAATTTCCCAAGTTGTCTCAAAAATTGCTTTTTAAAGTTGGTTTGTTTGAAACCGATACAAAGTCCACATGTTACCATTAATTATGTTTCTTACAAATATTTTAAAAAAATTAAAAAGGGGTGCCTGGGTGGCAGAGTCGGTTAAGCATCTGACTCTTGGTTTCAGCTCAGGTCACAATCTTGGGGTGGTGGGATGAAGCCCTATGTTGGGACTTATGCTTGGGACTTTCTCTCCGTTTCCCTCTGCTCCTCCCCCACTCCCTCCCCTCAATAAATAAATACATCTTTAAACAAATAACTATGTTTCTTGAAACATAAAAAAAGCCAGCTGTTCTAATGGCCTCAACATCAAGTCAGGAAAGGTGCTTCCTCTCAAACTGATGAAGAGGAGTAGAGCTTTTTTTTTAAGTTTTTAAGTTTTTTTTTAATTATTTAAGTAATCTCTACACCCCATGTGGGGCTCGAACTCACAACCTCTGAAACCAAGAGCCACATGCTCTTCTGATTGAGCCAGCCAGGCAGCACTTGAAACTCTTCTGTTCTCCAACTGCACCCCTCCCCATGTTTTCTTTCCATATCTCATTGCATTTTTGCATAAAGTGAGTCATTTGTTCTGTAAGTCTCTCATGTTCTGGATTTTTACATCCTTGTGGTATTCTTTTTTTTTTTAAAGACTTAAAAAAATTCATTTAGAGAAAGAGAGAGAAAGCACATACGTGTGTGAGTGGGGGAAGGGGCAGAAGCAGAGGGAGAGAGAGAATCTCAAGCAGACTCCATGCCAAGCACAGAACCCAACTAAGGGGCTCGATCTCATGCCCCTGAGATCACGACCTGAGCCAAAACCAAGAGTCAGATGCTCAATTGACTGAGGTACCCAGCCCCCACCTCCCATTCTTGTGGTATTCTTAACGTGTTTCTCTCTACCTCTTGTCCTGAGACTTGGTTAGATTCATGATCAGTGCTGCTTCCTGGGTGGTCCCTGGTGCTTCCCACAGCATCACAACATGAGGCGCATAGCGGGTCCTCCTCCTTCCAGTGCTGAGGTTCATCAGTGGGTCCAGGTGGAGTTGCTGACTCCCCCCATCCCTAAGTTCCTTCATCACCCTACCCCTGAGTGTTCTTAGCATCTCCTGATGACTCTTGCCAGATGAGATCCACAACTTCACTGGGGGGAGTCAGATGGTGAGCCTCTGCTTCTATCATTCTTTCAGGCCAGTTGTTTTGAATAGTCTCTTCCTTTTCTTTTTTTTTTTTTTTAAGATTTTATTTATTAGACAGAGAGAGAGAGAGAGAGCACAAGCAGGGGGAGCAGCAGGCAGAGGGAGAGGGAGAAGCAGGCTCCCCGCGAAGCAAGGAGCCCATCGTGGGGCTCGATCCCAGGACCCTGGGATCATGACCGGAGCCGAAGGCAGACACTTAACCGACTGAGCCACCCAGATGCCCCTTTTGAACAGTTTCTGATTCTGTTTCAGACGGTGGTAACCTCTATATCTGAAAATAACACTCTCCTGGTATTTTTTGATTTATCAACTTTAAACACCATGATACCTTTTAAGGCAGAGCTCACATGAAAGAATTGTGCAAAAGGGTATTCATAGAGGCAACCATGGCCAGCTGGAGGTTTTTAGTCTCCAGGTATTGAATTCCTTACAGTGTCAGGCATGTAGGTGTTACTGGATCCTCAGACGACCCATTTTCTGGATGGGGAAACTAAGGCAGAGTGGTGACTGTCTTGTTTTGTTTTTGAAGCAAATATCGCAGCCCATGCCTGATAATCTCTGATAATCTTTTTTTTCAGAGTTGTAAATGTATTTTTATGAAAATCTGTATAAAGCAATAAAAATTAGTTTTATATTTAATGAATCACTTCTGTTAAAAATAGTAAAAGGACATAAAAAGGAAAAGAAACTTAGCTAAAAAATAAGTTAGTATGTACAATTTGTGAAAACATTTGTGAAGTACTTACTATGTGCCAGACACTGTTTTTGGATTTGGCGATAAAGAGGTGAGCAGGAGGAAGTTTTTGGAACTTTCATTCTAGTGGGGGAGAGCAAACCGTATTCAAGTAAATGGAAATGTGTGTAATTCCAGGCCAGTGAGATGTGCTATTAAGAAATGTGAAATAAGCGGCTCCTGGGTGGCTCAGTCAGTTGGGCGTCTGCCTTCAGCTCAGGTCATGGTCCCGGGGTCCTGGGATCAAGTCCTGCTTGGGCTCCCTGCATGCCCCTCTCACTCATGCTCTCTCTCTCTCTCTCAAAAATAAATAAAAAAATCTTAAAAAAAAAAAAGAAATGTGAAATAAGGTTAGGGGATAGAGTGGAGGAGCAGGGAGAGGGGTCTTTTAGGTCAGGGAAGCCTTCTTGGAGAAGGTGACATCTGAGCAGAGACCTGACTGAAGTGAGGGACTAGGATGCAGTGAGATTTAGAGGAGGAGCATTCTAGGCAGAGGGAACAGCAAGTGCAAAGGCCCTGGGGCAGGATGAGTTTAGGTGCTTCCAAGAACAGAAAGAAGCCAGAGTGACTGAGTACAGTGAATCACAGGGGGAGGAGATGAGATGGGAAAGGTCAGCAGGTGCCAGATTGTCATAAAATCTGGGGTTTCTGATGGCCATAGTTACGGATGGGAAAGTGGGAACTCTTGACATTAAAAACAACACAAACAAAAAACTTTTAATTTAAAATTTTCTAAGCCTGTAGAACATTTAGTAAGTACGGGAAGGTATAAAAAAGAAAATAGAGGGATCCCTGGGTGGCTCAGTGGGTTAAGCATCTGTCTTCGGCTCAGGTCATGATCCTGGAGTCCTGGGATCGAGCCCCACGTTGGGCTCCAAGCTCAGTGGGGAGTCTGCTTCTCCCTCTCCCTCTGCCTCTCCCTTTGCTCATGCTCTCTCACTAGTGCTCTTGCTCATGCTCTCTCACTCTCAAAAAACAAAAAACAAAAAACAAAACATATATAACAAATAGAATATACATGGAAAATTTATATATAAATGTTTTATTATTTACACAATAAATATATCACAAATATAAAAACATAAATATCAATGTTTCATATGTTAATATAATAGATTAATGCGCTATATAGTATATCAATATTATACATAATTAAATTACATATTTCCTTATAATATATTTGATATATAATCAATGTCTTTAATGTATTTGTAACATTTATATATTTGCAAATACATAAATTATACTTATGAAATATTATGAAACATAATTTATATTATATAAATATGCTATATATTTTTACATAAATATATGTATTTTTATTTTTATTTACTTATTTTTCTAAGGATTTTATTTATTTATTTGACAGAGAGAGAGACAGTGAGAGAGGGAACACAAGCAGGGGGAGTGGGAGAGGGAGAAGCAAGCTCTCTGCAGAGGAGCGAGCCCGACGCGGGGCTTGATCCCAGGACCCTGGGATCACGACCCGAGCCAAAGGCAGACGCTTAACGACTGAGCCACCCAGGCGCCCCAATATATGTATTTTTAAATATAAATTTAAATTTATATAAAAATATGTAGCATATCTTCTGTTATATGCATAATTCCTGCTTTCTATATAGTATAAAATGTTATAAAACTTATATGTAAATACAAAATTTATAAAATATATGTGTAAGTGTACATAATATTTATATAGTAGATCTCCTATTAAATATACATGGGTTAGGGGCGCCTGGCTGGTTCATTTGGAAGAGCATGCAACTTTTGATATCAGGGTCGTGAGTTCCAGCCCCACCTTATGTAGAAATTACTTAAATAAATAAAACTTAAAAAAAATAAATCTTCTCAAACTTTAATAAATAAATAAATATGCATGGGTCAGAAGCTACATCCTAAAATGTGTATTTTATGTCATAAAAGAGCGTGCCTGAAATTGTTAATAAGATTAAATTATTAATGTAAGTAAAGTACCCAGCATGTAGTAGTATAGAAATGGTGGCTATTAATTATTACTATTAATTATTATCACTAATAGACTATTGAACCTTTATTCTGTGTTAAGTGTCACACTTTATGCTTTAGATGCGTTATATCTTTTTTTTTTTTTTTAAAGATTTTATTTATTTATTTCAGAGAGAGAGCCCTCGAGCACCAGTGGGTGGCTGGGGGGGTGGGTAGGAGGGGCAGAGGGAGAGGGAGAAGCAGACTCCCTGCTGGATCCCAGGACCCTGAGATCATGACCTGAGCCACCCAGGCGCCCCTAGATGCATTATATCTTTTAATCTTTGTGTTGATCCTATTATCCCCATTTTCCTGATGAAGCAACTGAGGCCTAGGTTAAGCCCCTGCCTTGGTGGAGTGTACTATGGAATGCCCTGTATGTGTAGGGAATTTAGCAATTCTCCAGCTCTGGCTTTTTTACTTGTTTCTTGGATCCTTGCATTTCTTTCTTTCTTTCTTTCTTTTTTTAAGATTTTATTTATTTATTTGCCAGAGAGACAGCGAGAGAGGGAACACAAGCAGGGGGAGTGGGAGAGGGAGAAGCAGGCTTCCCACGGAGCAGGGAGCCCGACGTGGGGCTCGATCCCAGGACCCTGGGACCATGACCCGAGCCAAAGGCAGACGCTTAACGACTGAGCCACCCAGGCGCCCCGGATCCTTGCATTTCTTTCTTAAAATCCTGGTTTCCTCGAGGTTTTGCAGGTCTGGCGCCGTCGCGGGGGCGGTTGGGGCACGTGCGGTGAAATCCCGCATCTCTGCAGCTCTCAGGGGGATGCTTATCCTCTTCTTCCCGCAGAAGGATTTACTCCTCAGTGCAATCCCCAGCAGCAGCACCTCGTTGTGCGGCAGGAAGACGGGCGTGGAAACGGTGATGGCTAAGGAGATCTGCCGGAAGTACCTGGAGAAGGGAGCCGGGCGGCTGCTGGACGACTGCGCCGAGGCCTTGGCCATGGCCGCCTGCCTCTGCCTGAGGAGGCGGAACGCCAGCTTGGCTGAGGTGAGCCTCTTTCTCAGCCCGACCCGGCCATGGGCCCTGCCCTGGGTTGGGTGGGCCTCCTGTCCTGGTGGCCGCATGGTTCTGCTTTACCAGGAACTGGGGTATGGCTCAGGGTTGAGGCCTTTACCTAGAAGTCACTTCATAAACCAGGGCTGTATTTGGTTGCAAGCAACAGCTCGTACTGGAGCTCATAGAAGCAAAGTAGGGAAGCGAATGGGTAAGGGTAGCTCAGGAGCCTGAGGGTGGTGTGCTGCGGGCCTTGGGGGGCCCAGGATCCCGGGCTCAGATGTTAACAGAACACTGCTTTCTCTGAATCTGCTTGATTCCTCCTCTCTTGTCTGTAGACTCCCTTTTCCTTGCCTCTATCCTCTTGGCTAGGGGATATGGCTGTCTGTATTGTTTATATGTTATAGTTCTACCCCCACTGAGTGATCAGGTCTCCAGGTCCCAATTCCAATTTCTCATTGAGAGAGCCTGTTTGGCCTACCTAGAGTCAGTAGTCCACCTGTTGGCCAATCAGGTAAGGTGAGGGGAGTGGGGTCCAGTATATAAACCTAGTGGTCAGGGGGTCTACCCCAGAAAGGTGGAAAGGGCTAAGTCCCAGAGGAAGGGAGCATCTTTAGCCCCTGGGCTTAGGCAGATACCCCAGAAATCAACCACATTAGGAAATAAAACATTTTCCTATGGATGGGATATATAGTGGTGGTTTCCATGGTAACATGTGTAAATTTGGGCACCACCGCTAGATATTTCTAAGGACCAAATAGCTGCCTGAGAGGACTCTTTGAGGCCATCTAGCTGAGTGATTTTCAAGTGGTGTCTGGCAGAGAGGAGCGACTTGAGGTTACCTCAGAAATTGCTTTCGTCAGCAAGAGGGCTTGGGGAGCTGCAGGCCCCACGCATGACTACCACCAGACACCCCCTTTCACTTCACATAATCATATTGGATTCTCAGTATTTTATCTGAGGGAAGTTTTAGTAGCTGAAAAAAAAAAATCTTCAAACACCACTGCTGTAGCCCTAGCCTGCCATTTTATAGGAAGTAAAGTTCCAGAGAAGAGAAGATGAGGCCACAGAGTGAGTTTCTGTCAGAGCCCTCTGGACACCTGGTTCATTCCCTTGTTCACCATCTTGCAGTATGACGTGGCAGGAGCTAGAGACCCGCGACTCAAGATCCAAGTCATTGTTCTTCACCGGGGCTGTTCCCTCAGTGCCTGAGTAGTACAGCATTCAGCCAGTCATTCAGCACTTGTGTGCTGGGCCCCAGGGGATAAATCGGTGAACAAGGCAGGCCCAGTTCTACTTTCCTGAAGCTCTCAGACAATGCACAGTAATCATCTAGGTGGGGAGCATTGGGATAGCATGTGATGGGGCCCCACCCAGGGGGACTTTCCCTGAGGAAGTGATGTGTAAGCAGATAAAGAGCAATCCAAGCAGACGGAACAGCTCATGCAAATGGCCTGAGGTGAGAGAAAGCCTGGCTTGGTCAAGGGTCTGGAAGGTCAGAGTGGCTAGAACAAAAAGTACGGGGAAGAGTGGCTTGTGGTGGGGCTCCTGAGGAAGGAGGAGCCCTGTAATTGAGGGCTTTGCAGGCACAGTTAGGATTTTGAGGAAGACACTAGGGGTTTGAAGCAGGGGCAAGACATAATCAGATTTATGTTCTGAAAAGATCTCTCTCCCCTAACCACTTATTCCTTCTTTCAGGCTTTCCTGTCTTCATTTATTTTGTTCTTTTGTTCATTGTCTCAGTTAAAGGACACTCAAAGAAGCTGTTATAATGAGGAGACTCCAAAATCCAGTGTTTTAAATGAGATAGAAGCTTATTCTCTTTAGCTTAACCCCTTGACTGTAGGCAGTTCAGAGGTGATGTGACAGTGCCACTTTATTGGGGACCCCAGGTTCCCTTTGTATTGTTGCTCTGCTGTCCTTACTGTGTGGCTTCCAGTTCAGAGTCTAAGATGGCTGCTCTAGCTCAGGCCATCACATCTGCATTCCAGCCACTGAACAGGGGGTTAAGAGAAAGAGAACACACTCCCTACCCCGCCCCCACTTTTTTTTTTAAGATTTTATATATTTATTTGTCAGAGAGAGAGAGCACAGCAGGGGAAGCAGCAGGCAGAGGGAGAAGCAGGCTCCCCACTGAGCAAGGACCCTGGGATCATGACCTGAGCAAAGGCAGACTCTTAACTGACTGAGCCACCCAGGCATCCCCACTCCCTACCTTTTAAAGGTGTGACCTGGAAATGCACACATCACTTCTTCTCACACTCCATAGGCCATAATCTAGTGACATGGCCACACATAGCTGCAAGGGAATGTAGCTTTTAGCTTGACAAATATTTATTGAGCATATACTGTGAAGATTTGTCTCAAGAGGTGACATTTGAACTGGACGTGGAAGGATGTGGAGGTATTTGTTGTGTAGAATAAAGGGGATAGGGCATTTGAAGTATACAAAGAGGAATGAGAAATTGTCCTTGCCCTCAGTACTTCACAAACTAGGAAGATGAGAGGTCATCTGGGTCATGAACTTGAAGACAAGTAAGCCTAGGGTCAGTGGTCAGCTCTGCTACCTACTGGCTGAGTAGCCTTAGACAAGGAACTTAACTTCTCTGATCTTTATTTTATTTATTTATTTTTAAAAAGATTTTATTTATTTATTTGACAGAGAGAGAGAGCACAAGCAGGGGGAGCTGCAGGCAGAGGCAGAGGGAGAAGCAGGCTTCCCGCTGAGCAGGGAGCCCAATGTGGGGCTCGATCCCAGGACCCTGGGAACATGACCTGAGCCAAAGGCAGACGCTTAACTGACAGAGCCACCCAGGCACCCCAGCTTCTCTGATCTTTTAATTTTTTAACCTATGAAAACTCATTGTGCATTTTGTGTCGAATGTTCTTTGTAAATTGCAAAGGTGTTGAGCAAGTGAGATGTGTCATTGTTATTAAGGGTATGCTTGTATGCCCTTTGTGTGTGTGTGTGTGTGTGTGTGTGTGTGTGTGCAAAGAAGAAACATTCCTTCCCTGCCTCCTTCTGATTTCCTAACCTCCCTAATTAGAAACGCCCTCAAGGGCAAGTAATATCTATATTACTTAGGGCATTTCCAGTTCAAAGTGATAGAACTCAGGTCAAACTCTTAGTCTCTCTCTCTCTCTCTCACACACACACACACACACACACACACTCGCACAGCAAGGGAGATTGAGAGGGAGTATATGAATGAGTGAATGAACGATAAATTAATGAATGAATTTATTGGCTCATGTAACCAATCAGCAGACAGGACAGGCATTGCCAGGCCAGCTAGACACAGGGTCTCCACCAGCAAAGGTGCATTTATCTGTGTCTCTGTGCTTGTGCCCCACTTCTCCATCTCTTGCCCCTGCTTTATTCTTTATAGGGGTCTCTATTTTTTCCTACTGTGAATGGGTTTTCTTTGTGGGTGGAGAGCCTGGGTCAACCACTAGAAAGGAATCAGGAGTCCTTCCTCAGTAAGCTTTAAGTAGAAAAATCCCAGAGAAGGATTCTAATTGGCCAGCTTGGGTCACGTGCCCCAACCTGGATCATTAACGTGTCAGAGGAATGGGATACAGTGATTGGTCCATCTTGGTCATGTGCTCTCATCTATGGCTAGGGTGGATGGGGGCAAGTTCAGCTCTGTTCAAAGGGCTTTCGCTGTTCTTCCAGACAAAGCAATATGAATCAACATTGGATTCTTCATTGTCTCTCCGGAGGCCTGGGATATCTGTAAGATTTTTGATTTCAGAAAGAGGTTTTTTTTTTTTTTTTTTTAAAGTAGGCCTCCATGCCTAGCATGGAGCCCAACATGGGGCTTGAACTCACAACCCTGAGATCAAGACCTGAGCTGAGATAAAATGTCCAACGCGTAACGGACTGAGCCAGCCAGGTGCCCCGATTTCAGAAAGAATTGTTGTCTCTTCTCTCCCCAAGGTGTGTGGCTCTGTAGCGGCTGTGGAAAAGCAGCTCAGAGGTCAGGAGACGTTGCTCCCTTTGAGTGGGCTTTCTGAGGGCACAGGCTCTTCCTCCAACACCCCAGAAGAAACAGACGACGTGGACAATTCCAGCCTCGAGGCCTCCTCCTCCATGAGGGTAGCACCTGGGGCTGGGGCTGCCGCCTCACTCCCTTCAACAGAGGATGGAGAAGGCAGGCTGCAGGTCTGTGTGGGAGTGCAGGCAGACTCCTTCTCTGTGGCCTCTGCCAGGCCTCCCCAGGATGGTAAGTGTGTGGAGATCTGAGTGCCTATGCAAGCTCATTCATGTGTCTTTAACTCAGCTCATCATTTATTCCTTCTATCGCTCTCATTCATGCCTTCCTTGATTATTCAGCCGTTCACCTACCACCAGACTGCACACAAAGAAACCTCGGATGGGGGTCATCCTTGATACCTCCCTCTCTCTCTGGCCCCTTACGTCCAGTCCATCACCTAGTCTATTCATTGGCCTAAATATCTCTCAGCTCCATCTGCTTCTCTGCATTGCCTCACGCCCCTCCCCCCTTAACTAAGTTACTGTCCTCTTGCTGGATGACCACACAGCCTTCCTGTATCCTCCCTTCCTCGTTTTTATTTTTTATTTTATTATTTTATTTTAATTTTTTATTTTCAGAGTGGTTTTTTTCTTTTCTTTTCTTTTCTTTTTTTTAAGATTTTATTTCTTTATTTGACAGAGAGACTCAGCGAGAGAGGGAACACAAGCAGGGGGAGTGGGAGAGGGAGAAGCAGGCTTCCCGCTGAGCAGGGAGCCCGATGCGGGGCTCGATCCCAGGACCCTGGGATCATGACCTGAGCCAAAGGCAGATGCTTAATGACTGAGCTGCCCAGGTGCCCAGAGTGGTTTTTAAAAACAACTCATGCCACCTCTTATTTAAAGCCCTTGTGTGGCTCCCCATTGTACTTAGGGACCAAGTCAAAACCCTTACTATCTCTATCTCTCCTTTCCAAATATCCCAGGCTTCCTTCTGAAATAAAAATTTGAGAGGCCTCTTCAATGCAGTGTCCCTCTCCCCTAGTAAACATGGCTTAATGAATGTCCCAGGCTCTACCACTCCTATTGCTCCTCCTCCCACTGGGAGGAGAGAAGAGGGAAAAGAGAGAGGGGGTGTAAATGTTCATCCCAACCTCTCCCATCCATGGAAGGAGCATGGAAGCCCCCTTCTTTCAGAAAAGTGGGGGCAGGTGGTGGGACTTCACTGCAAAGGCAGAAATAATGAAAATGCTCATTAGGTTCAGGGCTTGATTCAGAAATCCGATTTAAGTGAGAAACTGACCAAGTCTGACTTTCTAAGAACTATAATAATAGTAACTATTTCCGAATGCCTTTTGTTGAAGTTCTTTCTTTAAACTTTCTGCTGAACATCAGCTACAGAGACTTCGTGGAGAATCGAGATCAATGAGGCCAAAAAGAAACTGATGGAGAATATTGTGTTCTACAAAGAAGGGAAACTGGACAGCATTGAGCTTTTTGGCCCCTGATGACTAGAGCACAGCTTATCCTCGATTGGAAAGACAAACACCAAATCAAGAAAAAGATCTGAGGCAGAATCATAATCTCCCAGGAAACACCAAACATCAGCTTTCCTGGACCAGGGAGAGAAGCTTCCATCTTGCTAGAGTGAATTAGGGAAGAAGGGACCTCAGCTTTTCAAGACACAAAAATCCATGAAGTCATCATTTTTTCTGGGATTTGTCAATCAGAGCTGGGGATCAGGAGACCGAAGCGGAAACCCTGGTCCCTAGGCCCAGGATGTGGGCAATTTTGTGGTTTTGGGGTGTGTGTGGTAATACTGTTACTCAGCTCACACCCCTCAAGAACTGAGGGAGGATTGTCAGTTGCACTTTCCAAAGTTAAGTCTCTCTGGGTCCTATTTGCTGACAACCACCTGCAAACTTCCATGGCCTGAAAGATTCTCAACTTGTGTCCCAATGCAGTTCTTAATTCACAGTCTGGAGTTTACAAATGCCAGACACCTGGCAAAGAGCTCTGCAGGTTTTCCACGTCTCCCTCAGAAATCTTGTAACCCACAGATATTTATTTATGCCTACTCAGCACCTTTATCGTCCCATCCCACTAATGCTAATATTTTTAGTGGAGCTTTTAATTTGAGAGTATGTGTTATTTATGGGTGAATGAAGAATCAGAGAGCTAGTTTTATGTCCAGTTCTGTTGCTATTTAAATCAATTATTTAATTTCTGGAACCTTGGTTTTCTTATAAGTAACACCTGTTCATTTTCCTTCCTTGGCTTGTTGGGAGGAACAGGTGAGACATGGTTGTAGAAGTACTTTGAAAATGCACTTATCCTTTTTTATAAAATAAATAAAGACATTAAACATATATTTCTTCCACGTACCTAAGGTTTATGGACTGGGTATTTTTCTGAAAAGTCATGTTGCAAATATTTTTGTGAAACAAATGCTATTTTAAATTCAGTGTGTCCTATTTTAAATAATCCTACTGTAGTGATTTTTTTTTTTGTAAAATAAAAATACATTCGTAAAGTCAACAGATCTCTTGCAATTAGTTTTGTGTCCAGATGAATTTGTTTGGAAAAGGGCTCTGGACCCATGTTAAGGGGGTATCACGGAGTGCCTAAGAGTTGGGGGTGGCTATAAATGTTGGTGTTAGTAGCTGTGTGATCTTGGGTCAAGTTAGGGAGTTACTCTGAGCCTCTGTTTTTCATCTATACAATGGGGAGAATAAAAAGTACCTCTTTCCTGGGTTTGTCAGGGCAAGGGGAAGATCTTGCTTCATGAAAGCATTCAGTAGTCCCCGAACAAGATCAGCTTTGTACTGATATGTAACAGAGCTGAGTGGGCTCCAGTCCCAGCAGACAGTAATCTGTACTGACACCCCTGTTTGAAGCTCTGGTGGCTGTGAGGATTCAACTAGAGTGTGTTACATGCCACAGACAGGACCTAGCATGTGGTAAGCACCTTACAGTTATGAGTAGGGTGCTTTCAGGGCTGTTTGAGCAGTAGAGGGCTAGTGCCAATAGGGTAATGGTTATCTAGACATACCTGCATTTCAGACCACGGCTTCAGACATTTGTGGCAAGGTCAATGAACCACTTCTGTCAATCTACAGACCTTTCCCCCTCAGCAAGCTGTAAAAACGTACATATACATTTCTGTATATCAATTCCAGGGGCTCATGGGCACTGTGATGCCTTTCTATGAATCCTCAGAAGGAAGGCCTGACTTTCTTTTTTTTAGTTAATAAATGCACATGACAAAAAAAAATCCAGTAGTACAAACGATTATGTGGTGGAAAGCAAGCCTTTTTTTTTCCACTGGGATTTTAGTGTCTCCCTTCTGCCCACAGGCAACCACTGTTCCTGGTTTGGGGTATCATTCCAAAGATGATGAAAATTTTATCTTTTTGCTTAACTAATCTAATCAATCATTAGATTTTCATTAGAAAATCAAAACCGAGTTAGATTGAGCTCAAGACAGTTGGAATTTCTGGCTTCAGCATGGGTATATTTTTTCACATCCTTTTTGGCCATTCTTCCTCAGTAATACTTTTGGATTACTTTAGTCTTTTTGCCTGGTATTCCTTTCTAAGGATATTCCACAATTTGTAGGACTAGGTTCCAATGCTGGATTTTGAGGTGGTTTTTCATTCTTGTAACTTCAAAGGGTGCTGCCTTCCAAAGAGGTTGTACCAATTTACACTGAATCAGGTCTGGGAATGCATTTCCCCACATCCTCAGCTACAAAGAGTATTATCATGCTTTTTGATCACTGACAATTTAATAGGTAAAAATTTATAATTTTACTTGTATTTTTAAGTGACAGGTGGAGCCATTTTTCTTTCACATATTAAAGAGCCTTTTTGTAATTTGCGTCTGTTCCTTGGTTCATTTCTGTTTCCATTTTATTTTTTTAAGGTTTTAATTCCAGTTAGCATGTTTCCATTTTAATACCTAAGTATCCCATAAAGAAAGTTTCATCTTTCATCTTTCTCACCCTACCTGAGTGGCTCAGTAGGTTAAGAGTCTGCCTTGTGCTCAGGTCATGATCTCAGGGTCCTGGGATCGACCCCACATCAGGCTCCCTGCTTGGCGGGGAGTCTGCTTCTCCCGATCCCTTTGCCGCTTCCCCCCTGCTCCTGCCCTCTTTCTGTCTGTTAAATAAATAAAATCTTAAAAAACAAAAGTTTTTACATAGTAAGGACATCAGCCCTTTGTCATGTGTTGCGAATATTTTATTAAGTTTGTAACTTGTCTTTCAACTTTGATATTTTTTGCCCCGCAAAAATTTTACATTTTACATTTTTGTGTAGCCTTTTTTTCCTGTGGCTCCTAACTTCCGACTCTGCCACTTTCTGGGTGTGTCACTTGGTCTCTCTCAGCCACAGTTTCCTGCTCTGCAAATGGGGTCAGGATGTTGGTGGGGGTTCGAGGAAAGGATAGGGATCTGAACCCGTCTGGCTAAGCGGCAAACCGCTGAGCAGCGGGGAGCGTCACTCTGGGAAGAGGGTCGGCCGACGCCCCCAACCTCATGGAAGGCTGGCTGGGGGAACTGCGGCCCTGCCTAGCTTCGCGCTCTTCTGGCCCACGTGAGTGGCTCCGCCCCGCCTTGCTTCCGACCAATGCCTCCAAGCCTCCTGGCCAACAGGCGAGCTCCGTCTTGCTCGGAGTCCCGCCCCTTGCCGATTCGAGCAATGGGTGCCCTCCGTTCTGCGCAAGGCCCGCCCCCGCCGCACGCCCGGCCGCGGGCCGCAGGGCTCGTTCCGGGAGGCGGGCGCGGCGGAGGCCGGTGTGGCCGGAGCTCGGGCGGAGGCCGAGCGGGGGCTGCAGGACTGGGGCGGGAGGCGAGCAGGCGGCCGGGGAGGGACGTTCGGGCCGTGGGGGCGGCGGGGCCGACGTCTGGGCTGCGGCGGCAGGGACGGAAGGGGCGGCCGGGCGAGCCGGAGGGTGTCCCGTGGCGGCCGAGCGCGGCACCGCCGGCTCCTGAGGGGCGCCTCGGCCCCTCGGGCCCGGGGCTGGTCGGCGGGGCCGCGGGAGCAGGGCGGGCCGCGCGCCGGGTCTGGCCCTGCCCTGCGGCCCGCCCTCGGCATTCCGGGCCTCTGGGCCAAGCGCCCGCCAAAGGCTGCGGGTCCGGTCGCCATGTGTGGACTCTAAAGCGCCTTGTAGTCTTTTGAAGCGCTTTGACATCCCCGAAGGGCTCTGTATTGCAAACTAAATCGAAGCGCTTTGTAATCCCGGAAGCGCTTTGACATCTCCCTAGGAGCGCTGTGCAAACTGAAGCGCTTGGTGATCGCGGAAGCACGTTGTGGGTTTGGAAACCAAACCGACGCCCTTAGTAAATCTCGGATCGTTTTGACTAAGGCGAAGCGCGTTGGCATCTCCGAAACCTTGAGAACTGTGATGGGCAGTGGAAAGAAGGGGGAAAGGTCAGTGAGGCCCCTGACTCTGACCTTCTGGCTTACCCTCCCCCAGGGGACCCAGGGTGGCGGGAGTCTGAAGAGGGCTGGTGTTGGAATCCAGGCCCCCTCTTTACCTTGCAGGTGCCCATGGCGTCGGAGCGGCGCAAGGTCAAGTACCACTGGAGCAGCACTTCAGAAGGGTGTCCCCGTAAGCGCAGCTGCCTCCGGGAGCCCAGTGATGTGGCCCCCTCCAGCCGGCCAGCTCCTAGCTCTGCGTCGCGTTCAGGAGGGACCAGCAGCCCCAAGCGCCTGAAAGTCCAGAAGGAGGACGATGTGGCCTGCACGCCGAGGTTGCCCCGGGGCTCATCCTGCCGCAGAAATTCCTCCTCCTCCTCGCATTCTTCCGGCGCAGGTGTGGGCGGGGCTGCCGCCAAAGGCTGCCTGATTCGGAGCACACGGGGATTCCTTTCGTCAGAGGGATCCCCTCTTCGCCCTGTCAACCCCTCTCCAGAAGAAATGGCTTCTCTAGAGGAGGAAGCCTGCAGCCTTAAGGTAGGTGGCTGCGACGCCTTGGAATCGGTGAAGCCCCTTCCACGTGGCTTGAGCTGTTGGTGGAAGGAGACTAAAAAGGGTCGTGTCCTTCAAGATCTTTGGGGTCTTCCCAGAGGTCTGCTTATCACAAACCCGGCGGACCAAGGGGGGTGGCCTACAGTGCCATAGAGAGGTAGTTTTCAAACTTGGCAGCACTTTAAAACTACTTGGGAGGTTTGTGCCTGCTTCTCATTCCCATTTAATTGGGCTGGGGTGTGGTCTGGGTTTCTAGATTTGTAAATGCTCCTCCAGTAAATTGTAATGTGCAGCCAACCAGGCTGGAGGATAACCGCCGTAGAAGGTGCATTGCCTGCTCAGGAGACACAGACCTATTTATTTCAGTTGTAAATTTAAGGAATTGAGCCCTTGTACTTTGAACTTATCTGAGTCACAGAACTGAGAATAAGAATTTGGTTCTTGGTGTAGCTTTTTACTGAAGTTACAGTTTCTAGCACCTTGGGGTTTTGCTTGGTGGGTAGCGTAGAGTTTGTTTTGGAGCTTAAACATTTAGTTCCCCATTGGGAACATGCAGGAGGGTTTCTCAGAGGAGGTACATTTCCTCCACTGTTTCGTTTTATGTGAACTTAAAAAAGGATAAAATTTTCCCAGTGAGGGAAAGTTGAACATGAGTCTGTGAGAAATAGAAGCAAATGCAATTCATCTCTCATAGTTGGCTGTTTTCCCGGTGAGAGAGTACTAGCTAACGTTGCCGGCCCAAGTGTGAGCTTCATCCCCTTTTTCAGTCTCCTATTTTGAACAAATATTTACTGAGGGCCTAGATCATTCCAGGAGAGTTCTAGTTGCTTGGGATTCTCAGGTAACAAAACAGATCACTGCCCTCTTAGTTTGTATTCCGGGTTTGGAGCTCTGGGCCTTAAGAGGTGAGGAGTTTTGTATGAGGAAGAGTGGAGGGAAAGTCTTAGTTGGGTGAGATGGGCTGCCTTCAGATAAAGTGATCTTACAAAAGCAGTGAAAAAAGGCACTAAGGAACATGTCTCTAAACTTCTGCGTGGTTAAATTATGTGGAGCTGAGAAACTAGGCTGTCCTTGGCTGTTTATCCTGGGGAACTCTTAGGTGAAGTGCTCCAAGTGTTCTCACCGTGGACCTCACAGAACTCTTTATGGCACATCGTTTTTTTTTTTCTCAAAGATTTTATTTATTTATTTTAGAGAGAGAGAGCACGATCGGGATGAGGGGCAGAGGGAGAAGCAGACTCCTTGCGGAGCAGGGAGCCCAACGTGGGCCTCAATCCCTGGACCCTGGGATCATGACCTGAGCTGAAGGCTGACGTTTAACTGATTGAGCCACCCAGGCGCCCCTGGATTTTTTTTTTTTTTAACAGTGATTTCAAAAGCTTTGTCTTTAGCATAAAAATACATATTGAATATGACTCACAGGTAAATCAAGTAAATATGGGGCTTTGCCCATACAATTTAATCTTGTCATTAACCCTTCTTGATACAGTTTTTCCACTTGATTTGGGCACAGCATGAAATAATCTCGATTGATTACATTTGACTTCAGTGACAATTAGAGATAGAATGAAGCCTTCCAAGAAGGGTAGGAATCTGCCTAGTCTTCCAGGTGTACTGCATCCCTGGCTCAGGGTGACCTGCAGACCAGGAACCAAGATTTGAAGGAATAGCCTTTAATCCAGGTGGGTCTAATTCTATCATGGGCCCATCTTTATCTTATTTAGGCCTAAGGGGTGTTTTTTGCCAAAATCAATTTAAATGGTTAAGCATGGAGCAGTGAGTAGTCCAGTCCTGTGTCAGAGGTTGTGGGGTTAGTGCCTTGCTTTTAGTCAGTAAGCTCTTGAGGGTTACTGGGTGTCAAGTACTCTGTTGGATTGTGGAGCCGTGAGACTGCTTCTAAGGGGAACACATCCTGGTGGGCGGGCTTGAGAAGTCACAAGACTGCCTCATGATGTGGTGTGTGGAGCATAAGAGCCCAGAATGGAGACTAGAGAGCTAGGTAGGGGGCCGATTGCAATGGGGCTTTAGTAGCCAAGGGAATTTGGATTTTACTCCAAGCCATTAAAGAGTTATGTAGAGTTCTATACACAGGGAAGGCAGATGTGCATTTTTGAAAGATCACTCATATTGAGTGAGGATAGAATATGGGGATGTTGATATTATTAATTCAAATTGTCCTTCTCTAGCACTGCTAAGGGCTCTGCCCTTTAGTGTTAGTTTGAAAACAAGGTACAGTACTTGACTCATCTTGATGAATTACAAAATGCCTTTCTTATTCTCAGTCTGCACCTCTTCCCCTCATACTCTGCAGTCATGTCCAGCTTGTTTTTCTAGTAAGTCCTGAGTACTGTCAGCAATCACAGCCCAGTGGCACTCACAAAAACAGAATGTTCTCCCCCTTGGTCCTTCTAAGGTCCCCTCATTCCTACTTTTACCCACCTATCTACCTGTTCTGCATTTGCTCTGTAAATTTTGAGGGGTAAACACTTGGCTTTGTGTGTGGGTCCCCCATTATCTGTCTCCTCCCCACCTTCAGCACAGAGGTCTCGGCCAGGTCACAGAATATTCAGAGGGGAATGTTCTGGCTTTGGTAACAATGCCACAGACTGGGTAGCTTATAAATAATAGAAATTTATTTCTTATAGTTTTGGAGCCTGGAAGTCTGAGATCAGGGGGCCAGCATGGTCAAATGAGGGCCCTTTTCTGGTTTGTAGATTTCTCCTTCTGTCCTCACATGGCAGAGGGGGGCAGGGGAGCTCTCTTGGGGACTTGTAGATAAGAGCACTAGTCACATTCATGAGGGCTTCACGTTCATGACCTAATCACTTCCCAAAGGACCTAATACCACCTTCTTGGGGTTAGATTTCAACATATGAATTTTGGGGGGACCCATTCAGACCATAGCTAGACTGGGCAATTTGGATTTACTAGAGATTGCTGCTGGCCAGCCTCTTACTGTTTGTTCCTTATTTCCTCTAGGACAGTTGTTTGAGAGGTTTTCTCAGATTCTAATGGTAGCTGATGATCTTTGTTTCTTCTGTAGAGAAAGATTAAATTTGTCTGTTGTGAGCACCTTCACCTACCTTATATTATTAGTCTTAAGTATGACCTTCTTCATTCCTATATTCACTTTAGGGAAGAAAGACTGGAAGGGAAAATTGGAGCATTTATGATGTGATAGACTTTCATCAAATAGAATTCTCAGTGTTTGACCCATAAGCTCTCACATAATCCTGAGAGTCTTATGAAATAGGCAGTATTATCTTTACGTGTCCGTTAACAAATATTTACATATCGGTTAACAAATATTTGAGCACCTAGTATGTGTAGGCGCTGGGAAAGGAGACTCAGAAATGTTAAGTAACTTGACCAAGGCCATCTAGCTTGTATGTGGCAAAGCTGTGCTACCCCAGATCAGTGGGACTTCAAAGCCTGCATTCTTAGCTCTGCGACCCTCTGAGCCCCTGTTCTGTCCCAGGCTAGTGTTAGCGTGAGGGGTGGAGAGACGAAGAGGGCAAGATCCTCCCCCTTGAGGAGCTCTCTGCAGGGTGGTACAGGCCCAGACACAAGAAGCCATTGTGTGTCTTGGCTCTCGAATGACAGAGCTTTCCTGTGTGATCCTGGTTCCTGCGGCTTCACCCAGCAGATGTCCGGTGCTTGGGTGGAAGTCCATGCTAGGAGTTAGAGGTGCGGAGAGGAAGGCATGGTTGAGGCACTGAAAAGTCCTTCATCACCAAGCATCGTGTGGAGTGCTGTAACGGGCATTTGAAGTACCAAGGGTCAGAGGAATGAGTGACTAATGTTGAGAAAGTCCTCACAGAAGAGGTGCTGTTAGAGTTCTCTTGACAGACGAGGAGGAGGAGAGGACATTTCAGGCAACGGAACAATGTGTGTCCAAAGTGTCAGGAAATGCTGCTGGTCTGAAGCACTTGGGAGACGCATGGTTCCTGAAGGTCCTCACTTCCCTTTTCTCCAGCCGCCCTTCTTCATTCCCAGGCACCTGGGTGTATGGACAAAGGTGGGAGAGGATGCTGGAAAAGAAGCCTGGGGTCCAGCCTGTGAACGGCTTCTGAAGTCAGGCCCAGGAGTTGGCGAAGTTTCCTGTGGGCAAATGCAGAAGCACTGAAGGGTTTTAGCAGAGGTGTGGTGTTGGCAGATTTTAGAGCTCCTCTGGCACACTGCAGAGAAAGGATGGGAGGGAGTAGGCAGGGAGCTGGGTACGAACTGTTGAAATCGTGCAGGCTGGCGGCGCCGAGCGCTGCAACAGCATCTCCACTGAGTCGTTGCCTCCTGCCTTCAGAGGTGCATAATTCAGCACGCAGCAGCGCCAGCAAAACGAAATCGCTCCTGTTTGAAGCCAGGTGGTTTGTCTCTTCTGTTGAACTTCAGGCCTTGTCTTTACCTTTATAGCCTCCTCTCCACTTCTGAAGATCTTGGGTGACCTGGATCCATTTCAGGTCCTCATGGTCTTTGACATCGCAGCCTTTGCTACTGTTGCTCAATTTTCGTATTTTCGCTATTCTCCCTTGGTTTCCAGGATATTAGGGGGAGCTTGAGTTTGCCTCCTGGTTCTGCCACTTACACGCCATGTGGCAGTTCCCCTCTCTCTACAAGAGGGATGACAGCCATGGCAGCTCTGGGAATTGTAAGGCCACATGAAAACATAAGGTATGGGGGCGCCTGGGTGGCCCAGTTGGTTAAGCATCTGCCTTCAGCTCAGGTCATGATCCCAGCGTCCTGAGATGGAGCCCCATGTCTGGGTCCCTGCTCCGCGGGGAGTCTGCTTTTCCCTCCCTCCCTCCCTCCCTCTCTCTCTCTGTCTCTCTGTCAAATAAGTAAAATCTTAAAAAAAAAAAAAAAGGAAAACATAAGGTATGTTATTCTAATTCTAACCCTTTTTTCTCCGACAGGTGCAGTCCTGGTCTTCACTACCAGGGTTGGCAAACTGGTGGTCCATAGGCTGAATGTGGCCCACTAGGTCCTCAAAGTATTTAATATTTTGGAGATTTCACATTAAAAATATATGCCTCCGGTCCACACCTCTACCTTGAACTGGAGACTTGAGTGACCCTCTTCTGCTTCCCCACTTTCTACTCCCTTTTCCTGTGTTCTTTTTCTCTCTGGCACTTTTCACTCTCCAAAATACATATGTTGCCTTTCTTCTGGTTTTCCTTTCCCTCACCACCTAGAATAGAAGGTCCAGGAAGCAGGTATTTTTATGTTTCATTGGATGCTAAACCCGCAGATTCAGAACAGGGCCTGCTGGCATATAGTAAGTGCTCCACAAAACATGGCTGGCTGAATGGAAAAATGAATTCAATTTGAGATTTCTTGTTTTATCTGAAAAACTGGAATCCATAACTCTGGGTCTGTACTTGCAAGCGGCAGCAGTTGGTTTGAAGTGAGGAGCTGTGACCCTTCAGAAGGTGCAGGGGCTCCTCCGTTTGTTGTCAACCTCATCTTCCCATGTTGTCCTCTACCCGGCCTGGGGCGGGGGTGGGAGGGCAAGGAGAGGGGTAGCTGGTCCCACAGGCAGAGGTAGAGAAGTCAAAGAAGGGGTTTGGGGCCTTAAAGGATGAATAGGAGTTTATCAAGTGTAAAATGAGACGGAGGCAAGGGTGTCACAAGCAAAGGGAATTAGGTTTGCCCGTGACGGTACAATGGGGATGCCTGAGGATGGCGGGTGGTTGGCAGTAGTGAGAGAAGCAGGCCGCGGGGAAGCAGGCTGAGACGTTGTGGCTGTGTCCCATAGGGCGTGCCCGGGGAATCTTCAGGTTTTTTTTTTTTTTTTAAAGATTTTATTTATTTTTTGACAGAGAGACAGCGAGAGACGGAACACAAGCAGGGAAGTGGGGGAGGGAGAAGCAGGCTCTCCGCTGAGCAGGGAGCCCAATGCGGGACTCGATCCCAGGACCCCGGGATCATGACCTGAGCCGAAGGCAGACACCAATGACTGAGCCACCCAGACGCCCCTTCAAGTTTGCTTTTAATGTTTATTAGATTTTCTTCATAGGGAAAGGTATTAAAAAAAGAGGCTTATCTCCTTTCCCGGATAATCCCTGTAGACATTTTTAAAAAATGTCCACCATGTTAGAAAATTAGGAGAGGTTCAAAATGTAAGGTAAAAGCCACCTTTCCTGTCCATCTCATCAAAGTTAGTAGCTGCCAACAATTTGAGTACTTCTGGTAAAAAATACTATGCCATACTACTGTCTAGATTTACATATTTCAAAAGGCTTTTTTAAAAACAAAGATAGTATGTACTTCTTGGAAAAAATTCAAATTATATGAGAAGTCTATAAAATAAGAGCATAAAACTCTTTGTGTAACCACTCCCTTATTGATGGACATCTCTTGGAGTAGACTACTTTTCCTCGGTAGAGAAAAAAGATCAGCAAGCTTAGTGTGGAGTTCTTTCTCTGTATATTTGAGAGGGATTTAATACAAATGAATTAGAAGTGCAAGTTGTAGGGACTGAAGAAGGCCTTGGGATAATGGTCAGTCTGGGTCATAGCTGGGGAGGTTTGGACTTCACTGCTTTCAAGATGATTCTAGGGATAGATTTGTGGAGCATTCTTACCCCAGGCTGGGATTGGATTGGATCTGAGTTTCACAGTAAATTAACATTGAAAACAAATAGTCTAGCTCCTGGAATGCGTAAGTGCTCAGGGGAAGGAAGGATGGGGCTGAGACTTCACCTGTGTTTATGAGGAGATGATTAGGAGTCAGGGGGTAGTTACAGTCTCTGGACTGACCCTCCTGCATTCTCTGGGAGACCAGACGCCTTCCGGCACCGAGGTTTCGATTTGGGGGAAGGAGTTGGCAGAGAACTTCAATAAGGCGTGCACTCTGCTCTCAGGACTTGGGAGATTGGAGTCTACTCCTCCCTGGGCCCTTGGATCTCCTGGACTCTTAGATGTGGGATTGTGTTAGCTGGTTTCTAGAGACCCTTTTAGTGCTGAAGTTTTGAGCTGCTCTTTTGCCTGTGTGTGTTCCCAAGTGTGTGGTAGTCCTTGGCCTCAGGGAGCTTACAGTTCAGTGTTACTAGACTGTTCATTTCTCCGTTCATTCCTGCCTGCTGCAGTGTGAGGGTATTACCTGATGAGCATGAGAAAGTGAATAATAAAATGGCAGCAATTCAGGCCCTTTCACAGTGGCACTTCTCAGTGGGGTGGGATGGAACCCTCCGGGAGAGAATCTTCGTCTTAGCCACTGTCACCTTCCCTGTGATTGGTGCAGCAGCCACTGATTTATAATTTGCTGAGTGCTTCCTATATGTAATCGCCCTTCGGATAACCGTTTCACGAACTGAGATTTTTTTTTTCCTCCCCGCTTCCAGGTTGATTCAAAAGATAGTTCTCGTAACTCCACGAACTCTGAATTTGCAGCTGAAGCGGAGGGTCAAAATGATACAAATGAGGAACCAAACAAGGTGCAAAAAAGGAAGAGGGATCGATTTCGAGACCAGGGCTCTACGGTGATCTACCTGAAGGCTATCCAGGGCATCCTGGGAAAGTCGATGCCAAAAAGGAAGGGAGAGGCTGCCACGAGGGCAATGCCGAACAGAGGAGAGCGTCCCAGCTGCGGAGAAGGGCCAACCAGGAGTGTCACTGTGTCTCCTCAGAAAGGGAAAGAGTCAGCCCCGGAGGTGAAAGCAGAGGATGAAAAGGCTGTGCCAGAGAGGAGCAGTTTCTGCGACAGGAGAGTGGTGATAGACCCTCAGGAGAAACCCATCGAGGAGACAGCTGGTGACCGAAGGACAGTCATTGACAAGCACTCTCCAGCCCTCGAGTTTTTGGATGACTCCGACTCTCATTTAGAAAGCCAGAAGGTGAGTAGAGCTTATACCAGGCATGGGGTTTTTAGTTCTCTTGATGATAAGTATTTGGTCTTTCTAGTTTGATCCTGAGTGTTACTCATTAAAAGCAGCACTTTACTTACCAAGGACTCCAGGACCAACTGATGGTTCTTTTCTAAAATACCTTTCAGAGTTACTAAAAAATCTCAATTCAGTGCTATCTCTCTCTCTCTCTTTTTTTTTTGAATTTAGGATTTATATGTTTGTTAGGATATACATTTGCCTGCCCTAACAAAGGCCAAAATAACAGTGGCTTAAAGAAAATAGAAGTTTGGCTTGAGGAGGAGGGCTGCACGGTGTTGGGGACCCTGGTGCCATCTGTCTTGATGCTCTGCTGCATCAGCCTAGTCTCCATCTGTGGTCTGAGTGGCTGCTCTGATAGGACCCTGAGGATGTTACCTTGACATTCCAGGCAGTAGAAAGAGGAAAAGAGAAGAGGAAAGTACACTTCTTCCCTTTTAAGAGCTTGACTCAGAAATCCACATCATTTTTGCTTTTAGCTATTGACAAGAATCTAGAAACCTGGCCAACACCTAGCTGCAAGGGAGTCTGGAACATTAACTTTCATCTGGGAGACTTATACCCAAATCACTCTTACTGCTCTTGAAGGAAAGAATGGTATTGGAGGGAAAATAGCAATTTTTAACATAGTTTATAACTGGGGGGGGAAGGCATTCCTCTGTTGTACCCATCTCTGCTTATATTTACTTATGACTCTTAGTGGCAGCTCCTTGAATCTCTTCAGCTCTTTCTTCTAGTACTTACCTCCGTATTTCTAAGTAATCCTGCACTGTGTATTGATTTTCCAGTTGTAGACCTCTGTGGACTGCTTACTTAGAAGGTGAGAATTCAGTTCTCCACGCTAACTTTG
Organism: Halichoerus grypus; assembly: GCF_964656455.1. Classification (NCBI taxonomy): domain Eukaryota; kingdom Metazoa; phylum Chordata; class Mammalia; order Carnivora; family Phocidae; genus Halichoerus; species Halichoerus grypus. The sequence goes on along the minus strand of NC_135712.1, from coordinate 166,096,545 downwards.
GCACCATACCCACGAACCTGTGACCTCTCCTTTTAGCAGCTCCCTGTGTTGTTGTCATACAGTTTTTGGCTAAATCAATTGAAGATTTATTATCACCACGTTCATAGCGGAGTCACGTAGTATACTCTGATCACATTTCCTCTCGTACAAAAGTTTATGTTCCTTGGAGATCATCGTTGCCTTGTTTTTTTCCTTTAGTTTTCTCTGTACCTATCACTAATTCATCCTCAGACTGCTAGTGCCATAAAACTCTCCTCAATATTGTTAAAATAAGTAATCCTGCTGATCCTTAGAGTTCCCATTTTTCCTGTTTACTTTCATTTTTGCTTTCTAAGTAATTGAGTGTATATAATAATACATACTTTTTTCATTTTTGACATACTTAATTTCTAAGAACACTGATGTTTTGAGTATTCCTTTTTTAGAGTATCCTATTGTTTTGAGGTTATCGTGCCTTCTCTGGTCTCTGAGAATATTATAGGTTTGTTTTGAAGTTTTCGTCTCTTTTTTGCACTACTTTTTCTCTGAGTTTCCTTCTGATTTTTTTCTTTTTTTTCTAAGTATTTTGGTTTCTATGTTTTATTTTTTTTTAAAGATTTATTTATTTATTTGACAGAGAGAACGAGAGCAGGAACACAAGCAGGGGGAGAGGCAGAGGGAGAAGCAGGCTCCCTGCTCAGCAGGGAGCCTGATGTGGGGCTCGATCCCAGGACCCTGAGATCATGACTTGAGCCGAAGGCAGACGCTTAACGACTGAGCCACCCAGGCACCCCGGTTTCTATCTTTTATGGTAGGGCTCTCCTGGAATGTGTTGGCTGTCCATTCATATTTAAAGATGGAACTTTCAAAAGCTGGTTGGAAGTTCTAAGTGTGTGGATGGGCTTACCAACTGCTGGCTTCAACATAGGGTGACAACACTGGGTGATTTTGTGGGGACCCCAACTGGATCTGTGGCTTCATCTTCAGAGGCTGCTCAGTGTCCCTGGGAGAAATGCTCCACTCCCCCACCTAGGAGGCACACATCTGGCTGGTGCTGTTCTGAGAGTCAAGTTGAGGGAGGGACCTGGGTTCTCACTGTCCAATATGTGATGGTCCCTCACCCTTGATTGTGTGTCTGTTGTTCCTGATTATTCCATAGGCTCCTTGGCTCAACTTTTTCAAGCATGAACCTTAGTCTTTTGCTGGATGGGGGGAAGGCAGATGTATCTGCACAGGATGGGAGCAGGGATCTCAGGACCTAACTTCACAGATTTCCAACTCATTCTCCTGTTTTCATCTTCAGCTTCACCTTTTCAGAGGTCTGGTACCTCCAATTCCTGAGTCTTTTGGGGGTCCTGTGCTGTGACTCAACATGTTTCTGGGTTTTTCTCATTGCAGGCTTAGGTTTTGGCCATCTGTGGTCTGCTTATCCAATAACTGTTCATCTGTCTCTTTTCTAGCAGCTGATTTTTATTTAATTTGTTTTGCCGTTTTTTCTTTATGCTTTCTCTTTGTAGGTTTATGCCTTTACAAGTCATTTCCTATAATTTTCTTTTTTTTTAAAGATTTAATCAATTAATTGACAGAGAGAGAGACAGCGAGAGAGGGAACACAAGCAGGGGGAGTGGGAGAGGGAGAAGCAGGCTTTCTGCTGAGCAGGGAGCCCGATGTGGGGCTAGATCCCAGGACCCTGGGATCATGACCTGAGCCAAAGGCAGACGCTTAATGACTGAGCCACCCAGGCACCCCTCTTTTTTTTTTTTTGAGAGCATATGCACAGGGGGTCGGGGGACAGGGCAGAGGGAGAGAGAGAATCTTAAGCCATGCCCGGTGTGGGGCTCAGTGTCACGACCCTGAGATCATGACCTGAGCCGAAATCAAGAGTTGGACGCTTAACTGAGCCGCCCTCATTTCCTATAATTTTCAAAGGGTTTTTTTGATAGGAAGGACAAAAACTACATAGGCTATATTTAACTGGAAATCCCAAGAACAGTAGGTGTTGTAACCTACTTTTTCTGCTAACTCGATGATGGGTGCGTTTCCTGTCTGATGTTGATCATGATCTTGTTGGGCTGCCTAGAATTCCCCTTGTATGGATGAACTTTCCAAACTTACACACCTGAACTCCTATTTGTCAGGCTGGACATTTAGATTGTCTTTAAGTATATATTTGGAGGCAGCATGATATGGTAGGTAAGCACTGCATGCTGGGATCAGATAGTTTGGGTTCAAATCCTGGCCACCTGAACTGTGATCATGAGAAAGCCACTTAACCTCTTTGAGCCCCAGTTTCTTCTGTGTAAAAAGTCACAGTTGAAATCTTACTATGGTTAAACAAATACAGGGATCAGCACACTTATTCTGTAAAGGGCCAGATAATATTGTAGACTTTGTGGCCTCTGTTGTAACTGTTCAGCTCTGCTGAGTAGCATGAAAACAGAGACTTAAGTGAATGGGCCTGACCGGATTCCAGGGAGATTTTGTTTACACCAATAGACAGTGTGTTGGATTTGGCCTGTGGGCCTCTGTTTGCTGAACCCTGAACGATACATGAAAACACTTGGCTCAGGGCGCCTGGGTGGCTCAGTTGGTTAAGCGACTGCCTTCGGCTCAGGTCATGATCCTGGAGTCCCGGGATCGAGTCCCGCATCGGGCTCCCTGCTCAGCAGGGAGTCTGCTTCTCCCTCTGACCCTCACCCCTCTCATGCTCTCTCTCTCATTCTCTCTCTCAAATAAATAAATAAAATCTTTAAAAAAAAAAAAGAAAAAGAAAACACTTGGCTCAGTGCCTAAGTGTATAGTAGGACTTCAGTAAATGTAAGTTTAAAATTTACCATATTGGTGAGAACATAAGGCAATCATGAACATAGGTAATGTCCCATTTTCTCAAAAAGAAAATCCAAGGGCTGCCTGGGTGGCTTAGTTAAAGCGTCTGCCTTCGGCTTGGGTCGTGATCCCAGGGTCCTGAGATTGAGTCCAACGTCAGGCTCCTTGCTCAGCGGGGAGCCTTCTCCCTCTGCCTGCCATTTCCCCCTGCTTGTGCACTCGCGTTCTCTCTCTCTGACAAATAAATAAATAAAATCTTAAAAAAAAAAAAAAAGAAAAGAATAAAATCCAAAACCCTTTTCTTGGCCATCTTGACCATATAAGCCTTTCAAGGACTTAGATGACATAATTGTAATGGTATGTATTTCTAGTTACACATGCATTTTTGGATTCATAATTTTCCCCCCTCTGCCATTTTTCCCACTCTCACATTTCATTAAATAATTTTACTGAAACTTCACATGTCTTTGACATGGTCTTTGTTGTCCCTGGAGTTCCTTTTTGAGTCATGTAGCATGATTTCCTGAACTTCCCTGATAATAAGAATGAGAGAATCTGACTCAGGTCTGAGGTGGGACGTGGGAATCTGTGTTTTTAAACAAGTACCCTTGGAAGATAGAGAAATTTGGGAAGCAACTAGAGGACGTCATCTACCCTTTCTTCTGATTTGGAATTTTAACTTTTTGTGGAAAATTTAAAACACTTATGTAAATTATCCATTCACCTGTCAACTCATCTTCAACAATGAATTCACTGCTAATCTTGTCTTACCTTTTTTTCTCTCCACAAATTTTTTTTTGTTAATAAAGTAAGCTCCATACCCAACATGGGGCTTGAACTCACCACCCTGAGATGATGAGTCACATGTTCTGTGGACTGAGCCAGCCAGGTTCCCCTCTCCACAAATTATTTTGAAGCAAATCCCAATTACCGTACCATTTCATCCATAAATATTTCATTGTGAATCTCTAAGAGATACAGTGATCTTTAGGAAAAAACAAGTGTAATTACAATTTTATTCGACCCCCCACACACACATGCACACACACACACACACACACAGAATCCTTAATAACATCAATGGTCCAGTCATTGATTAAATAATCCTGTTTGTTTCATGATATTTTTAATTTGTTTAAAACAGTATCCAAATAAGAGCCGTATGTGGCAATTTCTAAATATCTCAAGTCTCTTAGTCCTTGTAGATTCTCATCCCCTCCCATTGTGGTGTAATTTTTCCGTTGTAAAAAAAGGACATTTGTCTTGTAGTTTTCTGCAGCCAAGATTGCGCTGATGAGATATAGCACTTTTTGAATCCATGTATAATTCTGTCCCTGGAAATTTATGTCCAGTTGCCAATAGCTGTTCCTGTCACACTCAGGCACTTTGTGGTTCATTTTTTCTGGAAGTGTATTTTGGGATTGCTACCATGTAGCAACTTCCAATTATTTTTCAGGTTACTTTTTGAGTAAATAATATTCTCGTGGTTCGAAAATAAAAAATCTATTTAGTGAAAAGTAGCTTTCCAGCCTGGTCCTGTGTTACCCTATTCCTCCACCTGGATACCACTTTATAAGTTTCTGAAGTATTTTTCCAGTGTCTCCTTATGTGTAACCACTTAGCCATATTGTTTTTTTTTTTTTTTTAAAGATTTTATTTATTTGAGAGAGAGAGAAATCATGGGTGGGGAGGGGCAGAGGGAGAAGGAGAAGCAGACTCCCCTGAGCTGGGAGCTCAATGTGGGGCTTGATGATCCCAGGACCCCGAGATAATGACCTGAGCCGAAGGTAGACATTTAACCGACTGAGCCATTCAGGTGCCCCTACTATATTGCCTTTTATTTTTATTATTTAATTTTTATTTGAGAGAGCATGAGCACAAGTGGGGAGTAAGGGGGAGAGGCAGAAGCAGACCCCGCTGAGCAGGGAGCGGGACCCGGGGCTTGATCCGAGGATCCTGAGATCATGACCCAAGCTGAAGGCAGATGCCTAACTGACTGAGCCACCCAGGCACCCCCTATATTGCTTTTAAAAGTGAAATTTAAAAAACAAAAAGTGGTCTTTAAAAGATTTGTTAAAAATGAAGTCCAGTGGAATTGTGAAGTCATATCCCCCAGGAATAATTATTAAATCTGGTATGTCTCTTTGCCTAACCCTGCCCCCCCCCCCATTTTTTAAGATTTTATTTATTTATTTGACAGAGAGAGAGCGTGCACAAGCAGGGAGAGAAGCAGGGTCCCTGATCAGCAGGGAGCTAGATGCGGGGCTGGATCCTAGGACCCTGAGATCATGACCTGAGCTGAAGGCAGATGCTTAACTGACTGAGCCACCCAGGTGCCCCAACTACCCCTTCTTTTTTAAAAAATGGAAAAGGGAAAAAGGGAAGTAAGGAACCTTCCTGTAAGCATCCAACGTTAGTTTGGTTGCGGTCTGTTTGGGGTCATTTGTCCTCCTCACATAAAAGAACCTCTGTTTGTAATACAGGAGACTTTTGTAAGAACTGGAATATAAAATGATGCCTCCTGGGGCACCTGGAGGGCTCAGTTGGTTGAGTGTTCGACTCGGTTTTGGCTCAGGCTGTGGTCTCGGGGCCCTGGGATCCATTACCACCACAGGCTCCACACTCAGCAGGGAGTCTGCTTGAGATTCTCTCTCTCTCTCCCTCTGTCCCTCCCCCTGCTTGCACTCTCGCTCTCGCTCTCTCTCTCTCTCTAAAATAAATAAAATCTTTAAAAAGATGCCTCCTTTATGAGGGATTATTTTGGGGGGCAAAACCTTGGTTTCTGTTTGGGTATTTTTTGTAATTTTAATCAGATTAACTTGTTATTAAAAAGTAGAATTTCCAAGAGCTGTATTGCAAAGATGTTAGTTGCATGTTACTGTATGTGAGAATCGTTTTAACTTGAGGTGCACATATACAAAAGTAATGATTCCGCTATGCCTTATTGGAAAAAGGGAAAAAAAAAACGAACTTGTTAAGCTCTAGTAATACTGCGTTTTTTTTGTTGTCTGGGTTAGTAGAAATTTCCACCATAATTAGATAGTTTTTGAAGGATTATTCTCCCTTAGAGATTAACTTTTAAAAATTTTTATTTTTTATTTATTTATTTTTAAAGATTTTATTTATTTGACAGACAGTGAGAGAGGGAACACAAGCAGGGGGAGTGGGAGAGGGAGAAGCAGGCTTCCTGCCGAGCAGGGAGCCTGATGTGGGGCTCGATCCCAGGACCCTGGGATCATGACCCGAGCTGAAGGCAGACGCTTAACGACTGAGCCACCCAGGCGCCCCTTAAAAAACTTTTTTAAAAAAGATTTATTTATTTTAGAGAGTGCGTGCATGTGGAGGGGGAGGTAGAAAAAGAGGGAGAGAAGTAGACACCCCACTGAGCGGTGAGCCTGATGCAGGGCTCCATCCCAGGTCCCTGAGATCATGACCTGAGTTGAAATTGAGTCGGTTGATTAACCGACTGAGCCACCCAGGCACCCCAAAATGTTTTGTTGTTTTTTTTTAAAGTGAGCTCTATGCCCAAGGTGGGTTTTGAATTCGCAACCCAGAGATCAAGAGTTGCATGCTCTAATGACTGAGCCAGCCAGGCACCCCTAAAAAACTTTTTATGGGAAATTTCAAACATACTCAAATTAACTACTAGTGTTAGTAAATCCCCCAGGTGCCTGTCACCAGCTTCAGGAGTTCAGATTAAATTTTAAATATGCTGCAATTTAAGTTATCTTACATCTTGGAAAAGATTCTTGTTTGGATATTTTTGTTATTCAGGAAAGGAGTAGCAGGAAGAAAATCTAAAGTAGGAAAGTATCATATGGGAAGTTTATAATTCATTAACATTTTTGTTACCAATATTTGTTTTCTTTTGGAGTATAGGTAGCGGTATGGAAGGTTAGTATAGGCAGTAGAAACAAAAAATGTTCCCATTTTAAGGAGATAAATCAATTTATCCATCATGCTTCTTTGTAGTGAATTTTTCATTATGTGAATTGTATTATACAAATATTTTTAGGAAAAGAGCTTTGTAAGGCCTGTTGCTCAAGCCATCTGGTCCCTGTGGGTATAGATGGTTTCATTAACCAAAAGAAACCAGGACCCTTAAACAGTCTTCTTTGCATGAGTTGAGATCCCTGTTTTTACTGTATTTCTCAAACCGGATTTGCATCCAAGTGACATGGGGACTTAAATACAGAGTCCTTGGGGACCTGTTGAATCACAATATCACAGATGAGGGTGGGGTAGCTTTAAAAAGCCCCCAGTTAGTTCTGATGTGAAGCTAAATTCAGGAGTCATTGCCCCATTTATTCTACAAATTAAATCATCAAATATTTATGAGCACAGTATGCTAGGCACTGTTGTAGGTGTCTGGGAGACACGAGTGAAGAAAATAAAAATTCCTGACCTTGAAAACTTCTGTTCTAGCAGGACTAAATTGATTTAATGTAATGTATAGCTGGTTGATCCATTTACTATTGCCAAGCAGTGGCTTAAACTAAATGTTTTATTTTGCTCTCAATTTTGTGAGTGAGGAATTCAGGAAGGTCTAGACAGGGCAGGTCTTGCTTGGGGGTCGGGGTGGTGTACTCTCATGCTTCTGAAACTCCAGTATCCTGGCAGGATGGGCAAGATGCTCACTCACGTGGCCGGCAGTTGAGGCTGGCACCTATAGGTGACCTCTCGAGAATATGGTGGGCTTCAGGGTGGTCTGGCCTCTTCCCTGGTGGTTGGCTTCCCTGTGAGGAATAAGCTGACAGAACCAGGGGGAAGCCACAAGGCTGTTCAGACTGCTGCTGTGTTCTGCTGGCTACACGCAAGTCACTAGATTGGCCCAGGTTCAGGGGGAGGGGAGGGCTCACAACCCCACCTCTCAATGGGGAGTAATGTAAAGCGAATTTGCAGACACATTTTAAACTCACCATGACTATGTGATTTTGCATTTAAAATGTTAGAGACATGTTAGAGTTGAGATATGTTGGGTGCTGCCTTTCTCTAAAATCCCCAGTACACAGTGTATTCTAGTGAGAGCAGTTTTTCTCCAAAGGGATCATTCAGAAAGGGAGTACAGGTATGGCATCCCCTTTAAGGATGATACTCTTTTTTTTTTTAAGATTTATTTATTTACTTTAGAAAGAGTGAGAAGAGTGCATGTGCGTGGCGGGGAGGGGCAGAGGGAGAGAGAATCTCAGGCAGACTCCCCACTGAGCGCGGAGCATGACATAGGGCTCCATCCCACGACCCTGAGATCATGACCTGCCGAAATCAAGAGTTGAACGCTCAACTGACTGACCCACCCGGGCGCCCCTAAGGATGGTATTCTAAGACTTTGGTCACAAGTTTATTCCCTGAACCTCATACGACTGCTTATAGCTGTAATCTGGCTCACATTCTAGAAATTATGAGGAAAGCAGGCAACAAAGTAAGCTAATGAGCCAATGCAAAGCCTTCACCATGGCCAGAAAAACAAGGTGGAGTTTATGTTCTGCTGATGACTTGAGCATGAGAGGCCGTCTTCACACAGGAGGGCTCACCCATCGTTTGTTTTCTTTTCTGCAGCCTAAAGAAAGGGAGGTGGTGATAGAGCACACCTCTTCAGGAAGTGACTGGTCTGATGTGGATGAGGTCTCCACAGTCAGATTCTCTCAGGAGGAGCCCAGCTCGCTGAAACTCTCCACAGTTCTGGAGCCTTCTGCCTTCCCCACTGACTATGTCATGTACCCGCCTCATTTGTACAGTAGCCCGTGGTGTGACTACGCCAGCTATTGGACCAGCAGCGCCAAGCCTCCTGGTTACCCGGCCGTGGGCGGCGGCAGCAGCAGCGACCCACTGCAGGCAGGGAGGGGCAGCCGGGCCCTCCTGAGTGATTATTCCCCTAACTCTACAGTGAGCTCCCAGAACACCTCCAGAGACCAGGAGGTGACCGAGGAAGGCAGATCCCAGAACGCTCGTTCATTTCGTTTCTCCAGAAGCTCAGAAGAAGAGGTGAAGGAGAAAAGAGCACTCCAGGAGGAGGCGCCACCCCGTCCCTGCGGAGGACACGCATCTAGCTCCCTGCCAAGGAACCATCGGGAGTCAGGCCTAGAGGAGGGTTTCATTGATACCCACTGTCACTTGGACATGCTGTATTCCAAGTTGTCTTTCAAAGGGTCCTTTACCAAGTTCAGAAAAATTTATAGCAGCTCCTTCCCTAAGGAGTTTCAGGGCTGCATCTCTGACTTTTGTGATCCTCGGACACTGACAGATTGCCTGTGGGAGGAGCTGTTGAAAGAGGATCTGGTTTGGGGAGCCTTTGGCTGTCATCCTCATTTTGCACGTTACTACAGTGAGAGTCAAGAGAGAAATCTTTTGCAAGCATTAAGGCACCCCAAGGCTGTGGCATTTGGGGAAATGGGCTTGGATTACTCGTACAAGTGCACCACGCCTGTCCCGGAACAGCACAAGGTAATGCGGCTCTCCTTAGTTTGCTCACGGTTTCAATTCCTCTGTCAGTTGTTGAACCTAACAATAAAGGTTTCTCTACTTTCAGATCTAGAGAATTTAGAACCCTTAAAAATATAATTGCTCTTGTCCAGACCATCAAGATGTCACTTGTCAAATGCTTCACCAACTATTTCTTTATTATGTAGGAGAGGGGGGCAGTTACTCGTCTGTGACCTCTTACGGCTAATGATACAGATGGCAAGACATCTGTTTTCCTTCCTTCTTGGGAAACAACCAGTTTTATGTTTGTTTAATTAAACTGTATTTTTTATTCTGGTTTTAAAGTTAAGTGTGCCCATAGCAGAATATTTGGAAAATATAAAACTGTGTAATGAAGAGAATTTCCCATCCCACCAGCGACGGCAACTACTATTTTTTGAGCATGGACATTTGGCAGGGGAAGGGTGGTTCCAGCATTTCAGGGGAAGTTTCTGATTTGGGAAGGAGCAGGACGAGGAGAACGACCCTCCCACCCTGTCACTGCTCACACTGCCAGGTTGCCTTTGTTCTAGAATTTGTCGCGTGCAGTCTTCCGCCGATGCCTGGTAGGCTGGGTCTGTGTGCCCAGTATGCTCCAGGCCTCGGCGAGCGGGTGCATGGATGCCAGCCTGGGCAGACAGAATTTGGCAAGCTGGCTTTCCCTTTGGCGCTGTCCCCAGCCCAGTGGGGTCAACCTCTGCTGTATACTGATGCTGGGCCCCATTGCTCCTGGCATCTGTGGTTAATTGTAAATTAAGAGAGGGGAATCTTCTAGAGGCAAAGATTTCTTAATTTTCCCTTGACCAAAGAGAAAATTCAGAGAATGTGTGGTACTCTTCTGACAAAGCAGAAGACTCTAGATCTTTATATGCCTTTAGGAGACAGAGATTCCAATTTGCATACAGTTGTCCATGGCAACCAATAGGCACGCAAGGCTTTTCTTTTTTTTTTTAAAGATTTTATTTATTTACTTGACAGAGACACAGTGAGAGAGGGAACACAAGCAGGGGGAGTGGGAGAGGGAGAAGCAGGCCTCCCGCGGAGCGGGGAGCCCAATGCGGGGCTCGATCCCAGGACCCTGGGATCGTGACCTGAGCCGAAGGCAGACGCTTAACGACTGAGCCACCCAGGCGCCCCACTAGGCACGCAAGGCTTAACAGTTAATTTACGTAAGAAACAATTTCAGGTGTTCAGATGCTTCGGAATCTTCGGATCTCTTTTATTTTATGTTTAAAAAGATTTTTATTTATTTGAGAGAGAGAGTGAGAGAGAGAGAGCACGAACAGGGGGGAGGTGTAGAGGGAGAGGGAGAAGGAGGCTCCCCACTGAGCAGGGAGCCCGATGCCGGCTGATCCCAGGACCCTGGGATCATGACCTGAGCCGAAGACAGACGCTTAACCGACTGAGCCACCCAGGCACCCCCAGAAGGATCTCCAGATGAGTTCTCTAGGACCTGTTGAGGTTACTAAATTTGGAATAGGATGATTTTGACTTGATATACTTTCAGACAGGTAGGTGGGATTTTATTTGTGTGAATGTTTCCAGTTTTCTACTTTATCTAATGAGTTTCTAGTGTAAATAGTGTTTCTGTTCAGAATTAGGTTCGTCTTACACATTCACACAACCTCTTGCCTGTCCAGAGTTCCCTTTCACTACTAATACTAGGAAGCTTGAGTTTCTGGCTTGAGGTGGTCATTTATTAGTCAGAAGTGAATGGAAAAATAGCTAAATTTGAAGACCTAGTGAACAGATTTTTAAGAAACTGGGAAAAATATTTAGTATTCAGCTTTCCTGGCTTGTTTCTCTGGCTCAAGGCAGGTGTGGTATGGAAAGAAGGACAGTTGAGAAATGGAGGCACTGAGGCCACTGGCAGGAGGAAGGGCCTCGTATTTAATTGTATAGCTGGTGTTTATGGAATGCCTGCCGTGTGCCAGGAAACGTGCTGAGTATTTCACAGTAACCTTTTCCTTGATTAAGTTGTTAGGGTATCAGATCTGCATATAGAGGCACATGGGGCACGCCGCACCACAGACTGAACTGGAAGTCATCGCAGGGGGTGGTGAATAAAATCTGTGGCTCTCCCCTGGCTTGGTGAGATAGGACTCAGGACTGGAAAAGGGGGATTCAGAGGAAAGAAATTGCTGGCAGCGGGAGGGCAGAACCCCTGCTCGTGGACTCTCTCTCTCTCTCTCTCTCTGACAGATAAATAAATAAATAAATAAAATCTTAAAAAGAGAAAAAAAAATGGAATCTCTGGCAGCCTCCTGCCTCTGTAGGGGTCTGCGGAGGGCAGGTGTGCTAGGAGGGGATCCGGCCAGCTGTAGATACTGGAACTAGCCCAGCCTTAAAGCCTCTACCAAGCATTCTAAGATTTTGGTGTCAGTGGCCTTTTTCTTTCTGTTGAAAACACAGGTTAAACAAGAATGACATCAGAATTGTTACTGGCTCAGTGTCACTTTTTGGAGAAGAGGTAGCACAAGCGTCAGACTTGAAAATGTCATTCTCAAGTGAATGTCACAGGGCTCGAAGTACCGGCAGTATTTTATTTGATGTTAAAAATGCAAACATGGATTATATTCCACAGTTGAAAACTACTCATGGAAACATGAAGTTTAAGATGAGGTCATTTGTTTATAATGAATTAATACTTGTGTTCTTCTAAAGCTGAACTTGTTAGAGGAAAGAAGTCCTAGTGCCCCCCTTTTTAAAAAATTTATTCATTTTTTTAAGATTTTATTTATTTATTTGACAGAGCAGGAGCAGGAACAAAAGCAGGGGAAGTGGGAGAGGGAGAAGCAGGCTTCCCGCTGAGCAGGGAGCCCGATGTGGGGTTCAATCCCAGGACCCCGGTTTCATGACCTGAGCTGAAGGCAGATGCTCAATGACTGAGCCACCCGGGCGCCTTCCTAGCCCGTTTTTCATTTAAATTATTAACAATATGTGTATTTTACTAGTGACTTGCCTTTTTTTTTTTTCTTAAAAAATATAGTCTACTCAGTCAGTAGAGTATGCGACTCTTGATCTTGGGATTTTGAGTTCAAGTCCTATGTAGGGTGTAGAGATTACTTAAAAATAAAATCTTAAAAAAAAAAAAAGAAGAAAGTTAAAAAATGGAATGTAGCGTATCAGTAGGTATTCACCTAGAAGGGTATCTGATTTTGGTTGAGTAAAGAAAGTAAGTTGGAGAAAATATGTAATTTCCATTCTTTCAAGTATTTGAGCACCTTCCGAGACCCAGGTATTGTGCGAATGTGTGAGTGTGTGTGTGCGTGTGTGTGCGCACACACACACAACTCTTTGGAAAATGTGTGGAAGGTGATTACCTTTTGGGAGTAGGAGTAGAGGTGGGGACAGTGAGGGGAAGGACATGTAAGTCGAACTTTATGTTCCTGAGCCCTGCCCTGAAACCCCACATAAGCATGGCATAGTGGTTGCCATGTGGAGTGCCTGGGTTCATGTTAGAATTGTGGTGCTCCAGCTTACCAGCTGCAGATTACTTGACCTCTCTTGGAGCCTCTTTTTCTTGCCTGCATGGTGGGCTAACAGCAGTAACCTACCTTGGGGCGCTTGTGAGGATCATGTTAGTAATACACCGAAAGTGCTCTGAGCACTACCTGTAGTGAGCACCCCGTAAGTGTGGGCTATTATTGTAATACATTATATAGTCTGCAGAATTGGAGACAGTGGGGGTGCCTGTTGGCCTGGGCGTTGTGGGGCTGTAACAGACTTCTGACGTGGCTCTAACAGGCGTCCTCTTGCCTTCTCCCAGGTGTTTGAGAGACAGCTGCAGCTGGCCGTGTCTCTGAAGAAGCCCTTGGTGATCCACTGCCGAGAAGCTGACGAAGATCTACTGAACATCATGAAAAAATTTGTGCCCTCAGACTACAAGATCCATAGGTTAGAAGGCTGGAGCTTTGGTGGACAAATGAAACAAGCACTTCTTTCTGTGTAGGACATTAGTTGGAAAAAGGAAAACCCAGTGAGGAGGAGATGATAGTATTCAGTCTTTGTGATGTAGTATCTTCTTTAAAGATTAAGTATTAGGTTGAACCATATGAAATTTCTGATTTTGACCATTTATTACTAACAAAATGGCAATTTCATACGGTTTGAGCTAATATCCTAAATCAGCGGTGAGCAAGAAGGGGACTTTCGTGACCCTCATCCCTGGTGGCAGGCTAAAATGAAGTCTGAGTGCTCCGAAATGAGGGCTCTTGATCTGGGGAGAGGCCACTGTGTTGTGACTTAGCACGCAGATATCATTCCAGGGCACCTACAAAGAAATTCTTTGCTTTTCTGAATTTGAAAGTTCATTTCCCCCCATGAAAATTCAGCATGTGTTTAATCTTAATTGTATCCAGGGGCTCTTAAGTTTGGTGTGGTAAACTCTTGATCTCCTACTGTGTGCCTGTCATGGGTGTTGGCTCAGGGCTCCCGGGAGCAGCTGTGGGAGGCAGACGAGTCATCTGGTGCAGAGCCCAGGGCCTAGGTGGGCATAAGGTGCTGTGGGAGCCAGAAGAGGGGCCATTAGCTTAGCTTTGCTGGAGAGGGGCCAGGAGGTGACGCCTGGGCTGGCTTTTTCAAGATGGGTGAGATGGGTTAACTGAAAAAAAAAAAAAAAAGAGAGCCTAGGACCCAAACCAAGTGTTGATGGGTAGCAGAAGGCGGTGGACTGTCAGGCCAGACTGCTCCCTTTCAGGTGCCCAAGCAGAGAGCATGACCTCTCTGGTAGCGCATACCAGAGATGAGATACAGTCCCTTGGCTCTTCAGGGTGGGTTGGTTGGTTTCTCATGGCTTTGTTTTGGGATGTCTTTGAAGGAAATCTCATGGGGGCAGGTAAACCAGGGCTTAGATGGCTCAGTGAAGTGTTGTGGATGGAGGAAGCCATGCATTTTCAGATTGGTTAACAATATGTCGTGTACTAAGAACATGAATAGTTACCAAACAGACAAGATTCCCCTGTAGTCGCACTCCCTAATATCGTCCCTTTTTGGTTTCCTTCCAGTCCATTTGACTGCAGAAACATAATTTTTACCTATTGTAATTGTGATCTTGGAGGGGCCACAGGCTTTAATTCTGCTTCTCTTGTGTTAGAAGCGTACCCTGGCCCTGTATTGTTCTTTGTTCCCTGTGGGGATCACTTGAAGTGCCTGTATAGGATTTGGCGCTCTGATGGGTTGACTGCTGAGCTTCAGTCACCAAGAGTCACCTTGGGTCTTACTGTGTTGGAACCAGCTCTTGTCTGGTTCCTGTGGAGTCCTTCCCTTGGGTGTAGTCTTTGTGTTTCTGGGAATTTGTCCACAGAAGAGAATTTGAGAGGGGAGTTGGGGACTGTTGCAGAGGGCGCTGTGAGAGGGGTCCTGACCTGGAAACCCTCCCCTCCCCCCACCAGGCACTGCTTCACCGGCAGCTACCCGGTCATTGAACCCTTGCTGAAGCACTTCCCCAACATGTCTGTGGGCTTCACGGCCGTCCTGACTTACTCCTCGGCCTGGGAGGCGCGGGATGCTCTGAAGCAGATCCCGCTGGAGAGAATCATCGTGGAAACGGACGCTCCCTACTTCCTGCCCCGACAGGTAGGGGTGTCATCAGGCTGAGCTGAGGTGGGGGTGGTGGGGAGGGGGCCGGTCACCTTTGCAAGGTTGGCAGGGCCAGAGCCCCATTGACTTCCAGGTCTCCCCCTTGGCTGTGTAGATGTCTCCTTGTTGTGGCTCTGCAGAACCAAAAGTCTAGGGGGCTGAGAAGCTGAAGGGTAACCACTCTCTTCCAGGCAGTGCAAAGCCCTACCCTGTAGAGGGTAGTCCAAGGAAGCGTGGGACCCTGCTCACCCAGAGCCCCCCATGACTAGGACTCTCCCTGCACCTGCAGGTAAAGGGGTCTCTACAGGGCAGCCCCAAAGAGGTCCTTGCTGGGGAAGGGCAGGGAGGGGGATCTGTGTCATGGCTGTGCGCAGAAGGCACAGTGATGTTCTGAATGCTTGATGTCTTCCAGGTTCCCAAAAGCCTCTGCCAGTACGCCCACCCAGGCCTGGCCTTGCATACAGTTCGAGAGATTGCGAGAGTCAAAGATAAGCCGCTCGCGCACACCTTGGCCACCCTGCGTGAGAACACCAGCCGCCTCTACAATCTTTAAGCAGAGCGGGTGCGGTCCGGAGAAAAAGGTCAGACTAGAAAAAGGTCATAAAAATCACATTATAGGTTTTTATAAAAATCAGGAAAAAATAGGTTTCTCTGCATTTTCTTACTGTAGAGAATGTGAACATAGAGTGAGCATTAAGCCTGATCTGTCTTGAGTGAACTTGGTTTGGGACCTTCTTCCTTTTCTCTTCCCACCCCTCCAGGACAACCAGTGGCCTGACAGAAGATGGGTCCCAGGTCAAGGAGGTGTCTGGAGAGCCTACTGGAACGAAGAAAAGCAGGACAGGATGTTTGCCTACTTGGAGCTGGTCGGTGGGGTGGGGTGCAGCGGAGCGGGATGCTGGTGAAGGGTTACCCCCAGGGCGGTCAGTGGAGAAGGAAGAGGCCGAAAGGAGGGCACAGCACGTCTGTCAATCCTGATCCCCGTGCTCTGCAGCCTGCGGTTTTGAGCAGTCTTCACAGACGCCCTCCTCCTCGTCTGAGCACATGTGGGTGTGTAACTCGGCTCCTGGTGGTTCTCGGTTCTAAAAATGAACTCTCAAGTCGGAAACCTCCTCTGGGGGACGTTGGCTGGAGCCCCATCTTGGAGGTTTCTGGTCCTGCCACCGCGAAGTCCTCCCCCACCTTCCTGGGACGAGTCTTCAGTTCGGCTGCCCCATTGGCACGTCAGCTCCGCTTGGGCATGGGAGGAAGACCTCGGCTGCTGGCCTTGCTCGTTCCACTGCCAGTGGTATGGAGGGGCTGGGGGCGCTCAGTGGCCGGGGAGTCCTGGCCGATGGGGATGGGACAGACTGGGGGACTCAAGGAAGAGGACCCCAGACAAGGGGTTTCTGCTTACCGGTGCCCCCAGGGCTGCAGCTCGCTTGTGTTAGACTGAGAACGGTCCAGTTTGCAGCAGATGCGACCTCCTACTCTGCTGTCAGGGGCTCCCAGCTGCCCGTTGGTCCATTTTTGCCCCATTCCCCTGGAGCACTGGACCAAGAATATTTCTGTTTCAACCCATGTGACAGCCCCCTGTGTGCCCCACCCAGGTTGAGAGGTAAACCAATTTAATTCTTCAAAACTCTGCCGGGGCTGCTTAGCCCCGGTCTCCGGCCTGTGCAGAGCAAGCAGGCCCGGTGTCTGCCTTCCAGTCCCCTCCTGGGGCTCTCCCTTGCCTTGGCCTCGTCCGTGTCCTTTCTCCGTGTTGGAAGTGGGAGGCTCTCCTTTGACTTTTGAGCAGTTGGGTCATCAAGTTTTAAGCTCTGTTCTGTTCCCTGCTGGTGTATCTGTTATAGGCCCTGGAAGGTTATGGTCGGGGGTTAAGTGTGAGGACACTCTGCACTTTGTCCAAAAGGATCCTTTACCTAGAGCTCCCACAGTGAGACAGGACACCCTGAGTCCCTTGTCTGTTTCTTGGAGGCCAGAGGCTTAAATCGTATGACCCATCCCTTAATGATGGATTTCTCTAGGTGTTTTCAGAAGGTGCATTTGAGCCTTGTAAGTGAAAAGGGAACGGACTCAATATTTCCTATCTGGTATTTCCGTCTCGCCCCGGTACACCCATCATTGGCCTGGGAAGTAGGCCCTGATTCACGTTCGACCTTCCACGGGTCAGCTGTGGGTTGTCTGTGCCTCCCGTTCGCCAGTGTGGGGAGTCGGGGGCTTGTTCTCCTGCTTGGAGGAATCGGAGGACTGAGTGTTTCAGAGTGCTTTATTGTCACCCCAACGAACTGCAGCCTGTCCACCCCCTTCACCACGAGCCCCGGACGTCAGTACTGCCCACACCAGCAGCGGATGGGCCTGCGCTGGAGGGTTCGGGGGGAGGACTGAGTGGATGTCCCCGAGCCTGTGTGGCCTCCCTGCCAAGGTAAAGCACAAGGTGCTATATACTTTCACCTCTAGATTTAAGATGGTCATTTCTGTGTGTCACACAGTGAACCACGACTTGTGTGGGTGCGAAAGCCAGTGGGCATTGTTTTTGATTCGATTTTTGGCTGGCTGACGTGATTGTGTTTGCTGTGCTGCCGGAATGCCTCTGTATCTCCCCCACCCCCTGCCCCTTTTGGCCATCTCTTTCTGAAAATAAAGTGATTGGTCTTCAGCCAGCTCCTGTGCTCTCCGTGTTTGGTCAGATTTCTCAGAGTGATGACAACAAGTTGTTGTAACCTGAGAATCCAAAGGTCTGGAGAAATTCTCGAGTGTGCATATGTGTCTCTGCAAAATTAAAGTGGTAATAATACATGGTACCTTCTTACAAGTTCGGCCGCCCTTGAGCATTAACCCATTTCTTGCCTGGGAACTCGGGAGTAAGTACTTAGGTCTTTTCTTTCCTCTTCCTTTCCCCCCACACCACACTGTGGTGGGAAAAATGGGGCACACAAGGGTGGTATTGACTGAATCCGTTGTCTCGAGGGGGGCTCTGGACCGCGAGCTCCTCTGACGTCTCTGGGCAAACTTGGGGGAAGCCCCGGGTCACTACTTGAGGTCGGTCCTCTCATTTTGTGCTAAGGTATTAATGAACACCGGTGCACAAGCTGAAAGTAAACCTGGAAAAAGGAAGGCTGTGTTCCAGGAATGCTAAAGAAATCTGAAACCAGAGTCGATACATCGTCGAGACCCCATCATTGATGGTATATTTTCAGCAAAATCCTGTCACTTTGTCTCTTCCATTCCTTCCCAGGTGAGCACGCAGTTGACTGCATCTGCTTGGTGATGGTCTTATTTGTGGCTAGAAATCTGCTGCTCTCGGCTTTTCTGGTGCTTCCGTCTTTCTCTCTGTATTAAGCTTGGGACCAGTTACTAACTGTTTACTGTGAGCACTTGGATGTCTGTGTCACTGAGTTGTATAAAATCAGGGCACAGGGCCCCTGAGGTACATGGCGCTGGAACAGACTGTCCCCCGACAGAGACGGTGGAGGTGTTCATCGGTGACCGGCCAGCCCCCCAGTCAACACTGAGCACTCATTTGTCAGTGATGGCCGGGGGTGTATTCAGATTAGGAAGCTAGCTCGGCGTGGGCATTCTCAGGGTTGCACACTGTCACAGGAATTTCTGAGCACACTCCTGTAAGTGTATAATCAGTTAAATACATCTGCTGCTGTACTGTGTACTGGGTATATTACGAAACACCAAAGTTTCTGATTAGAATTTTTTTCTCCAGCAAGTATCTCACTCCCCACAGGGGTAAATATACCCTGTTTCAGAGAAACTTAAGTTAGTGGCATCATTAAATGAAGCATGGAGGTCTGGGTTTAAGAAAGCTGACATGGGGGGGGCGCCTGGGTGGCTCAGTCGGTTAAGTGTCTGGCTTTTGATCTCCACTCAGGTCTTGATCTCAGGGTTGAGTTCAAACCCCATATTGGGCTCTGCGCTGGGCAAGGAACCTACTTCAAAAAAACAAAAAACTGACATAGGACCATGGTTGAAATGCTACATTTTTTCAAGTGTTTCCTTTGCTAAATTTTATTTCTCTGAGTCACCCCACTCCAGGTTGACCCAATGTATTATGAAGGAAAATGAGAAACAAAAGAAGCCCCTTGGGTCGTAGGGCAAGGGAAGCAGTGACTGAGAGGCACAGACCCAAGTACGTAGCTCTGGATAGGAGTCCGCAACATACTTGCTGTGTAACTTTGGAAAGTTACTTAATTTCTCTGAACTTTGCTTTCCTCCCTCTTCAGCGGGCTTGTTGTGGAAATTATCTGAAACTACGCTGATGACATGTCCTTTGTGGAACAGCGCCTGGTGCGCAGCAGGAACACGTGGTTAGAAGAATCGAATGCGTCCTACGTGCCTGGTGTCCGTGTTCAGTCTTGACAGTAACCCAGGGAGGCAGGTGTTTTATGTGTGAGGAGCCTGAGAAGTTCAATGTCTTGGTAGGGAATTCAAATTTGGGTGGGAGTCTGAAGCTCCTAGCTTTCTATCCCATCATGCTCCCTGGCCCAGGTGAGAGTACCTGGGTGAGAGTGGGTGCTCAGCATCTATTTCTTACAGGAATGACCCAGGCAAGTCGGAGAGAATGCTGGTGAGTCCTTTGAGCGAGAGGAATAAGTCCTTGTCTTTGCTGGGGGAAGCATCAGGTGACCAGCATTCCCCTCGGCCTGTCACCCATCCTGCCGGGAGCGCAGTATGTGCCTGCTACTTCACTGGGTCATGAGCTGGCTCCCCAAATCACTGTGACCACACGTGGGCCTTGGATCCTCCTCTGGCTATTGAGAAGTGGGCTGTGGGCCTGGTTAGTGATGATCAGAGTAGCAGCTGTACCAGGCGACAGAGCCGGGCGTGGCTAAGCTCCAGGACGGCGTGCTGGTCTGCGTCAGTGCTGGGTGCTGGCCGTCTGGGGGCTGAGGAAGCTCTTTCCCTCCACTTCTACTGCCCTTCTCCCTCTTCCCTCCCTTCCCCCACTTAGTTCACCTCTTCTCCAGTACCTTATGTTCTTTTTTTTTTTTTAAAGATTTTATTTATTTATTTGAGAGAGAGAATGAGAGAGAGAGCACATGAGAGGGGGGAGGGTCAGAGGGAGAAGCAGACTCCCCACCGAGCAGGGAGCCCGATGCGGGACTCGATCCCGGGACTCCAGGATCATGACCTGAGCCGAAGGCAGTCGCTTAACCAACTGAGCCACCCAGGCGCCCGTACCTTACGTTCTTTAAATGGTTAATGAGGCCTTTCAGTCTTACAGCTGAGGCTTAGAGGTAGAAGCTTTCAGAAACAAGGGCTTGGTGAGTGAAGTCCGAGTGTGGTCATACAGGCTGTGTATAGACATCTGAGAGATGCAGGTGTGGGGGGCAGACATGAGGGATGGACTTGTGGTCGACAGCTAGGCTGGGGCTAGAGAAATGGAGGAAGGTGAGTGAGAGTAATGTTTTCTCAGTTTTGCTGACGGTGTCACCTGGCCAGGTCTGAATTTTCTGTTTCCTATGGGAGTCGACACCTGTTCCATGCCAGGCAGCGAATCCGGTTCTGCCCTGTGCTGTGCTGCCTGAATTGAGTAGGATCCAGTTGCCTCCCAGCCACTTTAAATAAGCCATTTATCAGCCTGCGGATCTTGTTAAAATGCAGATCCTGATATAGTAGGGCCAGGCTGGGGCCCAAGATTCTGCATTTCTTTCTTTCTTTCTTTTTTTTTTTTTTAAAGATTCGTTTATTTGAGAGTGAGAGAGCGAGAGAGCGGGTGTGGGGGGAGGGGCGGGGTGGAGCGAGAATCCTGAGGCAGACTCCCCGCTGAGTGCGGAGCCCTACAGGGGCTCGATCTCCCCACCCCTACACCACCACCTGACCCGAAACCAAGAGCCGGCCTCTTAACCGACTCAGCCACCCAGGCGCCCCAAGATTCTGCATCTCTAAGACATTCTCTGATGCTGGTGAGTTTGGTGCTCTTTGCTGGGGGCCGGCGGCTGGGTGTCGGCGTGCCTGCCAAGTGTGGTCAGTGGTTAGTGCCAGTGGGGTGTACCTCGAGTGCCAGGTGACAAGAATTTTACCTGAGAAGAGACGTGGCTCCTGTAGCCCTCTGACAAAGGCTTTTCCAGAGTGTGCGTGTTACCCTGGCTCTGCTGAGGGCTGGCCTGCATGTTTCTGATAGATAGTCACGTGTCTGGATTGGCAGTGCTTGTAGTTGGAGCCTCCTTAGTCTTTTCTGTTTTCTTTTTTCTCCTTTGTGATTCACCCATCATCTGTCATCACCAGTTTCTTAGCAACCGGTTCACACGTTTGTGCTCAAGTGTAAATCACTCATAACTGACCTTCCTCCCAGGAGGGCTGGTATCTTTAATGGAACTAAGTTGTGGACGTAAGGATCAAGGCTCAATTCAGTTGTGCGCTGGAGTTGGCAGTCCTTAGGGACAGCTACCTGGTATCGATAAGTCACCAAGGCAGTGCCCAGCCTTGCCCACATGAGGTGGCATCTGCTTTGCCATGTCTTTTCAGTAGTGGACAAGGAGGAGGGAGAAGTGGTTATTTCAGCCCTGTCTAGCCGTGGCCGGTATACTTACGTATAACTTCAGACTCACGCTTTGGCATTCCCAGGATCCTGTTGGGATCGTGCGTATCAGTTCAGTGGATGTTGGCTCTGATGATGTCACCTGAAGTTTGTTGGTCCAAAGTCCTTGCTGATGGTTACTAAGCTCTCATTGTAACTTCACTGTGCTCCGGAAGCTGTGATATTTACAATAACTGTCTTCTTCCTCTCCCATCCCCTGCTCCCTTCCTTTCTTGGTTTCCTAAGCATGCATACCTGCCTTACTACATGTCCTTCTTTTTTCTCTTCCCATTGACCATAGTTTAAAAAAATTTTTTTTTCAGTGAAATGTGAAGTTTTCATCTTTGGTGAAATAAATTTCTCCTTTAAACGTTCAGCATACGGTTTGAATGTTTATTCACCTCTTAAACTAGTACCACTCAGAACTGGAGTGGTTGCAGAAACAGTGTAAAAGCGGGTGAGTGCTTCTAAGGTTGGGAGGAACACAGGCGGGCCGGTCTTGTGGATGATCACTCGTCTGCCAGGGCCTCTGAAAAGCAAGAGGCCAAGTCAAAATTCAGTGTCTGCCCTCCCGCCAGGGCCGTGGAAGATGGCTTTTCTTCCACAGTGGTGATGTTGGAGGTGGTGTGTTGTAATGCTGGGGGAGGGTCACGTATTGGCCTTGGGAGTGTGCACTGTGTGACTTGGGCTCGTCACCTGAAAGCTGAGTGTTGGTTTCCTTATCTGCACCGCTGCTTGAGTGCCCTGCTTCTGTCTACCTCGTGGTGGGGGGGGGTGCAGGGTGGGGCCATGTTGGTTAGGGAAGTGCTTTGCAGGTGGTCGTGTGCTTCCAAAGGCAGGCGTTTGCCCCCGATCAGGAACAGATTGGATGGTTTCTTTTTACACGGCAAGAAGGGAGTCACAACAAAACCTAGAAACCTTTGCTTAATTCTGATGGTAGCACTAATTCCTTTTGTTTGTGAAGTAAAGTTATCCAGTAAAAGTACTTAACATCAAATAATTTTATGCTCTCACAGTGGGTGTTAGCTCCATTTTATGGTTAGGAAATTGGGGTTCCCTGGGGCCCCAGAGGTAGTTAATGTGCTAGTTCTTAGAACATAGAGCATTCTTGGAATACGAAGACTTGCTCACGCCTCTTCCGAGCCACTCAAGCCCGCTGTCCGGCAGACATTTGGGAAAGGAATGAGAAGCTTTTTAAGAGGCAGGGGTAGGGGAAGAAAACCTCCCTTCTGTCACCCGTAGTCTGGGCTCCCATTTGGGACTCCGAGGAAGCTGAAGTGACCTGACGGGGGCAGGGACTTACCGTTGGCCCCTTCCCAGAGGATGTCCTGAAGAAGCTCCCCCAGGGCCTGGCTGTGCTGGCAGTACTGAGCCCCCGACAGCTTGATGCCGACGTCAGAGGGGACGTTGAACTAGGAGGGGGGCAGGGAAGACCCAGGAGGTGTCAGAGGTCACACCCTCCCAAACACACCTCTCTCCCAAAGGAGGCCCTGGGCTCTCAGGGTGTCAGCATGGGGCAGGGAGGGCGCAGGGCCTGGGGCTCAGCACGCACCCCTGCGGGACAGCTCAGCCAGCTTACTCGGCCTTCTTAGGCCTGTTCTCCCTGCCCCTGCCATCTTGAGGAGACTTAGCTTGCACTCTTTCCTTCCCTCTAGTGAGGTTGCTCACAGAAGCCGTGGGGCTCCCCGGGTTGCTCCCACTCCCCCTTGTAATTTTGGAAGGCATAAGGTAGAGTCGCCAAGGTAGAATTTCAGGGTGCGGTAGGGAGGGACACTGGGGGGACAGTGGGTCTCCCCAGTGTCATAGCGCTAGCCTGGGTGATGGTCTCTGCCCCTCCACTGCCCCCACCCCCTCTCGCAGCTGTTCTTCCTGTCCTGGGCACAGGCCTTTCCTTGTTCCATGGAAAGTCAGATAAGAAGCTGACCTTTCCCTGGAAAGATGCTCTGAGCCAAGTGCTTTCTTCTTTCTGTGCCTCTGTCTCTTCCCTCCTACAGGGAGAGCACCCCATTTTCCCTACTTTCTCAGCACTCTCGGAGATGGTTTATTGAAGCTTAGAGCTTTGGGAAAATGGGAAAGAGCTCTCTTTGCAGCCACATCATGGTTTTCACCCCTGGAGGGCAGACGGTATCTTTCCCTCTGTTCTTCCAGTAGCTGCCTCGGTACCTGGTACCTGCGTGCTGGTCACTGCGATGTCTGAATGAGTCACTGAAGGAATCTTGGTGCTGGGAGGGAGCCTTCAGTCATTGGTCCTTCTGCCCCCTGTCCTCCCGGCAGGAAGCCTGGAGAGGTTGAGGACTTGCCCAAGGCTGCAGGGGGGTGGCGGCCAGGGACTAGACTGCAGGACTTCCATCTGCCCGCCTGGGAACCTCTTCTGGTCCTGGGCCCCTCCGTCCGCCAGGCCTGGCCAAGGCCTTGCCTCCACGCTGGGGACCGTCCCCCGGGCCTCCCAGCCCGGCCGGTACCACTATTGTTCCTATTTCATACGTGAGCAAATGTGCTCCAAGAGGTTATGGAGAAAACAAATAGCTCCTTGTTCCCTTTCAAACATTTACCTTCTTCCTGGTCTCCATGGGGAAGGTGGAGGGAGTGGGGAATGACCTGGCTGGGTTTTGAGGGAACTCCGGCCCTTCAGTTCCCTCCTGTCAGCAACTGCTCCTTTTTCTTCCCCCCGGGGCTGGCCTGCACAGACTTCTCGGGAACCACGTGAGCCCCAATCTGGGGGCCTGCTGGCTGCTCCAGCACCCTGGAACTGAGTGGCAGGGGCAGGGGACAGGCAGCCTGGCAACTTCTGGGGCGGAGGTTTGCTTCTGGGGACTTGAAAAGGCCCGTTTGGCCCCAGTGCCTCATCGGTTCAGTCGGGGATGGGGGCGGGGGGAAGGGATAGGACTTGGTCTCCGAAGTCTTCCAGCTCTGGAAGTTGGTTTCAGGAGGACCACGTCTGGGGGAAGGTGGAGGGCCCAAGAGGGGAGAGGTGCAACCCCAGTGCCGGAGAGGCTTAGGCAGTGTGTCCAGAGCCCCGCAGCCAGGGGGTGGGCCTCCCCGCCTCTGGCAGCCCCCGTGCCTCCCAGACAGCTCAGACTTCGGGTTCTAGTGGAGTTGGTACAGGCCGTGACCTCCGAGGCCAGCCTTCCTGGGAACTGGAAACTTCTGGTTGTCCCAGCCCCGCCTTGAGTCAGCAAGGTCCTGAAACCCCTTCCCTGTCTGGGCAGACTGAGAGCTAGCCCGGCTCGGGTGAGTGCTGGCTGCCTAGGGCTGGAGCTCCCCAGGCAATTCTCTGGTTTTAGTTTGAGGATTTGCAGGAATCGAATGGGAATGTGGTGGGCTGGGGATCTCACACATGGTGGGGTACGCATCCAAGGACACCCCTAGGTTCTGGTGAGCGTCAGAGAGAGCGTGGGTTGATAGAAGAGGCTGGTGGGTAGGGAGTGAGGCCAAGGCAGGACGCCCTTCAGCTTCTCAGGCCAGAAGAGACAAGTGGGGGTGCTCTTGGTACAGGCCAGTGAGGGGAAGGGGGGCTCGGGAGCTGGAGTCAGCCCTGACCTCGGGCCCCACCTCTGCCACACACTGACTGTGGCACCTCAGGCATGTGAGTTCATCTGTCTGAACTTCTGTTCCTTGTCTGTGAAATGTCAGACCTACTTACCGCACAGGTTGTTGTAGAGACTAAATGGTGTACGATAAGGGGGAGACAGTGTGTAAATGCAGCCTGGGTCCGTGGGCGCAGGCAGTCCCCTGGGGGAATTCTGGTGTCACCGCATGGAGATGTCTGTTGCCACCGGAGCCATTCCCTGAACCACGGCCCGCCTTCCAGGAAGTCCCTTCACCCCCTCTCTGTCCCCATCTCCCCCTTTATTCCCAAACATTCTCCTTGCCCTATGCAAGATTTGTAGGAGCCCAAACAAGCCCGACTGATCCTGTCTTTGTCTGCGATGGGGACGGTGAGTGGCCGCTGGGCTACCGCTGTCTGGCCTGACAGGGTGCCGTCCAGGTACGCTCCTGCCCCTGAGGTCGGAGAGGCCCCTGGGCCAACCAGACCGTTTTCTGGGGGGAAACATCCTCAGCCTGTGACCAGCTGATTATTCCTCGGCTGTCTGTCTCTTGGCACCATGTTTGCTGACTCTCTTGAAATCAGCTGGTGACGGCTAGCACCCCCCCTTCTCCTCTGCTCCCGGCTCCTGGTCCTGTCCCATTCTGTTGTAGCAAAGTTACTTCTCTTAGACATTTGCCTCTTGGTGGGAAAAGACCTGGTAGAGCCCAGTTTGGAGTCAACTCTTTTCATACTATTTTACATTTCTTAAGTAGTCGCTAAGTGGGTCCCTGTTCCTAGCCTGCCCTCCCCCCCACCCCCCCACGGCCACAAAAGCATAGAACTGCAGAGGAACCAACCTGGATCTCCAGCTCATCCTCTGCCCCTTCCACTTGACTTCTGTCTTCTGGGCGGAGCGAGCCTTCGAGAGCTCGGGGCTGCAGTTTGGCTGGTGGCTTCTTGGACTCCTTTCTCTGCTGGAAAGAGGTATTCTCTTAGGGCCCTAAGCCCCCTTACACTTGTAGAAGCAGAGCGAGGTGTGAAGCCCTGGTCAGACCCAGAGTTGTCCTGTGTGCTCTCGGAGAAAGCTGAAGCCCGGGTCACACAGCTGGCTGCTACATGGCAAGGCGGGAACGAGATACCCCAGCCTGAATGGGGGGCTTTGTGGGGAGACGTTTTACCTGGGCTTTCTGGTGTTCAGGGCTCAGGAAGCTGGAGCCCGCCATGGCCAAGTCCATCCAGAGCACAGTGAAGAGCAGCAGGCTGCACAGGGTCCCCAAGGAGGGCATGGTGTCCAATGGGCCTGGAGGAGAGAGGGTCTCCAGGCACTGCCCTCCTGTCTCTCCCTGTGCCCCGGACCTCGCCCATCAGACAGGGTGAGGGGACTTGGACCTGGGATGTCACTGCTGAGTAGAAGCTCTTCCCACCCCTGCTAGAGGGGCTCCCTCTGCTCACCTCCCCCAGGTAGTGAATTGAAGGATATGTGCTCCCTATTCCCAGGCTGTGCGGCAGTGGGACTCCCCATATTTGTCCTGGGCCCCTAGGAGCTTGTGCCAGGTTTCTTCATGAAGGATCTTGAAGCTGAACCAGCAGGGTCCCCAGGGTGTATGGGGATTTGGGGGTGCTCCAGCTGTCTCTGAGCAGCCGGGCTGCCCCATGTTGTGCAGTCCCCTCCACCCCTTTGTTCAGATGGGCCTGTGAATGGCCAGCAGTCAAAGTTAAACCCACGAAGCCACATCCGAAGAGTAGAGAGAGAGAGAGCCTACCTGGGGTTCCTGGTGGAGGTGGTGCCCGGTGGCTGCCCGGGCCTTATGTAGGGAGCCCTGTGTTTGTTTTGAACTGGCAACTGCGTCCTGACTTCTCGTGGCTGCTTTACATTCCTCGGGAACTGAAGATGCTCGTGCGCCCTGGGTGGCAATCAGCAGTGGAGGTCAAAAGCCCGGCCAGACTGCTGGGCTGCTTGGGTCGCTGCACCTGCTGCAGCTGTCGCCAGGTGCGGGCGGGAGGGAGGGGAGAGGCCGGGAGGCTGGGCCGGCTTGGCTGCCCTCCACTGCTCTGTGCCCCTCCTTCCGAAGCCGCCCACCTTCCTGGATAGACCGGGGGTGGTGGCTAGACTTGTGAGAGATTTTCCAGCCCGGACCTGCTCTTCTGTGACTGAGGTTGTGCCGGCTCCCGCACGCCTCCAGCTCATGGGGAGCCTGGCTCCTGTCACTCTGCTGCTGCTCCCAGCAGGGCAGTCCCGTGCCAGGAGGGGTGGCCGCTCAGGCTGCCGACCTGTCCCCTCCGAGGGGCGGGGGGGCGGATCGTCTCTGGCCGTGGCTGTGCGCGTCATTTCTTCTGGGTGGTGCTCGCTGAGTCGGCTTCCTTGGTGTTCCTAACCCACGCGTTGGCTTGCCTCCCTTTCCCCCTGCGGGGTTCCCAGAGGGCACAGACTGGAGCTGGCGGCAGAGGGGCCGTGGCCTGGGACTGGTGCCCCGGGCAGGTCACCAGGAATCCCCCTTCCGCCAGGGCGGCTCCTCAGAGTGGCTTTGAGGATGACCTGAGGTGATGGGTGTGAAAATCCTTTATAGCCTTTGAGGTATCCTGCACGGGACAGCCCCTTGTGTTCTGGGCCCGCAGGGCTTGCAAGCATATGCCACGGTCACGTGTTCTCAGAGGGAGAGTTCATTAACATCCTGGGGGATTCCCTCCCGGTCTGCAGAGCCTCATCTAATTGGATGCCCAGGCAGTGACTCCCAAGGGCTGAATGAATTGTCGGCCCAGAGACTCTAGCGTTCCCGAGGAGGAACTCACTTCTAGTGGGGCTGGGAGCTGGGAGCTGGGAGCATGGGAAGGGCTCCATGCAAGAGGCAGATGGTGGAGATGGAAGGGAGGGCGCCCCTGCAGGCAGAGTGGCGGGAGCGAGGGTGAACAGAAGGCGTGGGTGTAGAGCATTTGGGGCAACGATACGAAAGCTGGCTCCCTTGGGCGAGGGTGTCAATGGGGGAGGTCATCAGGAAGGGCCCAGAAGGCGGTTCAGGGTCAGGCGATGCACAGCCTTGAAGGCTGCTAGCCCAGGGAGCTGGGGCTTTATCTGCGGGAGGGAGGCTCCTGAAGGTTCTTGAACAGAGGACTGACAGAACTGGAGTAGAATACAAGAGTTGGACAGACCTTGAAGAGCTGGGGGGCTGACCTTTGATTTCACTGGAAGGAGCCCTGACCACCAGAAAGGCCCCACTCTGCTCAAAGCCACACAGCCTGCAGTGGCGGGGCCGGCTTCCCGCGTTCCTGGATGCCAGCTCGGTGCCTTCCCTGGTGGACTGTCGCGATTCCACAGCACACATGCTATTCCAGGAAAATCCGTCTGCTCCGAGTGGGGTGGGATTGGGGCGGGGGAGCCTGTTAGGACATCGAGGCAGTAGACAGCTGACCATCAAATGACTGGCCACCCGACTTAGAGGGGGCACTGGACCCTTGTAGAGACTCAAGGGACAGTGGAGGGGCTGGACTAAGCCCCTTAGTAGGTGGGGGAGTAAGTACCTCCTGCTGGAAGGCAGCTCGCCAGTTCCCCGGGGGGCTGGAATTTCTCCTTTAGCCCCAGCAGAATGCAAGGGTGTCACCAGGAGACCTTTACCCTTGCTGGCCACCTGAGCTGAGCTTAGACCGCTTGGCTCAAGGGTGTGGAGAAATAGGGAGTTCTGGGAGAAACTTGCAGCTTTTTCAGAGCCCCTCCTCCTAAAGCAAAACAAAACAAAAACCCCCTCCCCGCCAAGCCAACTATGGTGACCGGGCGCCCGCTGAGCCATGAAGCCTTCACTTAATCCTGACCCTGGAAGCCTCTTGAGCGCAGGAGCTGCCACTGTTGATCTTAGATAAGGCCACCAGCCAGCAAACACCCCTGCTCGCTCTGTTATCTTTGGGGAACAGAGAGGTGGCCTGTGTGTTGGAAATGACCCTAACCACATACCACCGAGGCGAGGCTGGTTGGCGGAGGAAGGAACATCTGATGGATGCCAGAACCGTTGAGGAAGGAGCCAGGTGGCACCCAGAACTTTCCTCACTGCCCACTCACAGTTGTGGGAGCAGGGGCAAGTGTGGGGTGGGGAACGCACAAACATCGGAACCAAGAGGAGCTTGGAGGAAGACGGTGTGACTCCGGGAGGTGGCGGGGGGGGGGGGGGGACTGACTTTCCCCAGGCTCATTTTCCTCCTCATTCCTTTCACGTGTGGGTAATACCAAGGCTGGTTTGGCAACCCCCCCGTCCTGTGTCTTTCTCAGAACTTAGCAGGTGTTTGGTGCATATGCTTCCTCTGGGTTGCTTGCTGGTTGGTGATTTCCTGCCCATGGTGGGGCCTTGAGGGCCTGCCTTAAGAATGCATGAGAAGCACTCATCATCTCTGAATTAATTGCTATATGTAAATGGTGTCTGAGAACAAATTATCTTTATACACTTTCTTCTATCACTTCTACTGACAATTAATTGGCTTGGGTAGCACTGTTTTCATCAATTGGCCAACCCTCTGTCTGAATGAGGCAGATTTTGGGGTTGTAGAAAGAGGTTTTTATTTTTTGGTGATAGGGTTGCAGATAGGGTATTTTTTGGTGGGGTTTCTTTTTTGTTCTGGCTTCCGTAACTTTTGGATCAGCATTGTTCAACAGAAATAATCATGCCAGCCTCAAGGAGCCTCATAAGTAATTTTAAATTTCCTAGGAGTCATATTAAAAAATGTAAAATCAGGTGAAATCAATTTTAATATACTTTATTTAAGATATTCAAAATATCAGTTTGACATGTAATCAATACCAAAATGATTAATGAGATATTAGACACTGGTTTTCTTTTTACTAAATCTTCAAAATTCAGGGCACCTTACATTTTCCAGCACAACTCCGGTCACACCAGCCACACACATGCTTAGTAGCTGCATGTGGCTCGTGGCTGCTGCCCTGGACAGTGCAGTTCTAGATTAGATAATCACGAGTGTCATTTTTGCAGCTTGTACAACCTTAGCCACACTCTCTTTCATGCCTCCTGCTATCCAAGCCGGGTCTCCCACCAAGGCTTCCCGTTCTCTTGCCATCATGGAGTTTCTTTCCCCTATCTTCAGTCATTCTTCCCAACAGCTTCTGCTCTCAGCCTAAGAATATGCCTTGCTCTCTAATACTGGAAAGGCCTGTTTGGCACTGATCCCCCTTCCCCTCACCCTACGTAATCCTGGCCTAACTTCTTTCCCTTTCCTTGTGTCCTCTTCCTTAGTGTGCACTGGCCCCTCACAACCCGAGTAGACTCCCACCTCCACTGTGCTGAAGTTGTTCTCCCCGCATTGCGGCCAGTGTAGCTTTAGGCAGGGACCACTGAGAGCCAGGGGATCGCAGGGTGAGGACCTTAAGACCTTCTGATGTCAACTGCTGGGTGGAGGCCTGTGCTGGGCTGCACTGAATTTGTGGGGAAGCTTCTAAGAATGCTGGGTTTTTTTTTTAATGCCTCTAATTCTGATCTAATAGGTCTGGAGTGGGGCCCCAGAATCTGAATTTTTTAATAAGTTTTAATTTAAATTCCACTTAGTTAACCCACACAGTAATATTCGTTTCAGGTGTAAAATATAGTGATTCAACACTTCCATACATCACCTGGTGCTCAAGTGCCCTCCTTAATCCCCATCATCTATTTCACCCATCCCCTCCCACCTCCCCTTTGCTAACCATCAGTTTGTTCTCTATAGTTAAAAATCTGTTTCTTGCTTTATCACTTTCACTTTTTCCTCTTTGCTTATTTGTTTTGTTTCTTAAATTCCACATATGAGTGAAATCATATGGTATTTGTCTTTCTCTGACTTATTTCACTTAACATTATACACTTGAGCTCCATCCATGTCGTGGCAAATGGCAAGATTTCATTCTTTTTTGTGTCTAAGTAATATTCCATCACAACCCCCCCCCCCCCCACATCTTCTTTATCCATTCATTAGTCAGTGGATACTTGGGCTGTTTGCATAATTTTATTGTATAAATTTATTGCATAAATTTATTGTAGATAATGCTGATATAAACATCAGGGTGCACATATCTCTTTGAATTAGTATTTTTGTATTCTTTGGGTAAATACCCAAAGTAGTGCAATTACTGGATCATAGAGTAGTTCTATTTTTAACTTTTTGAGGAACCTCCATACTGTTTTCCACAGTGGCTGCACCAGTTTGCATTCCTACCAACAGTCCAAGAGGGTTCCCCTTTATCCACATGCTCGCCAACACCTGTTGTTTCTTGTGTTGTTGATTTGAGCCGTTCTGACTGGTGTGACGTGATAGCTCATTGTAGTAGTTTTGATTTACATTTCCCTGATGGTGATGATGAACATCTTAGGTGTCTGTTGACCATCTGTTTATCTTCTTTGGAAAAATACCTGTTCATGTCTTCTGCCCATTTTTATTTGTTTTTTGGGTGTTGAGTTTGTAAGTTCTTTATACAGGGGTGCCTGGGTGGTGGCTGGTTAAGCGGTCAACTCTTGATTTCAGCTCAGGTCTCTGGGTCCTGGGATTGAGCCCTGCATTGGGCTCCATGCTCAGCAGGGAGTCTGCTTCAGGATTCTCTCTCCCTCTGCACCCGCAGCCCTCTCCCCCCCGCCCCCCCAGCTTGCTTATTCTCTCTAGATAAATCAGTCTTAAAAATCAGTTCTTAATATATTTTGGATACTGATCGTTTACCAGATATGTCATTTGCAGATATCTTCTCCCATTCCGTAGGTTGTCTTTTACTTCCTTCACTGTGCAGAAACTTTTTATTTTGATGTAGTACTAATAGTTTTTTATTTTGTTTCCCTTGCCTCAGGAGACATATCTAGAGAGAAGCTGCTATGGCCAATGTCAGAGAAATTACTGCCTGTGTTCTCCTCTAGAATGTTTATGCTTTCAGGTCTCACATTTAATCCATTTTGAATTTATTTTTGTGTATGGTGTAAGAAAGTGGTCCAGGTTTATTATTTTGCATGTTGCTGTCCAGTTTTCCCAACACCATTTGTGGAAGAGACATTCCTTTTCACTCTGGATAGTCTTTCCTGCTTTGTTGAAGATTAATTGACCATATAATTATGGGGTCATTTCTGGGTTTTCTATTCTGTTTCATTGATCTATATGTCTATTTTTTGTGCCGGTATCATACCATTTTGATCACTACAGCTATGTAATATAACTTGAAGTCCAGAATTGTGATGCCTCCAGCTTTTTCTTTTTCAACATTGCTTTGGCTATCCAGTGTCTTTGTGGTTCTAATACAAATTTTAGAGTTGGTTGTTCTAGCTCTGTGACAAATGCTGTTGGTATTTTGATAGGGATTGCAACTGAATGTGTAGATTACTTTGGGTAGTACAGACATTTTAACAATGTTCTTTCAGTCCATGAGTGTGGAATGTCTTTCCATTTCTTTGTCATCTTAAATTTCTTTCATCAGTGTGGTATAGTTTTCAATGTACAGGTCTTTCACTTCTTTGGTAAGGTTTATTCCTAAGTGTCTTACTGTTTTTGGTGCAACTGTAAATCGGATTGATTCCTTAGCTTCTCTTTCTGCTGCTTCATTATTGGTGTATAGAATGCATTAGGTTTCTGTACATTGATTTTGTATCCTGTGACTTTACTGAATTTATTTATCAGTTCTAGCAGTTAATTTTGGTGGAGTCTTTGTTTTTTTTTCTTCTTCTTTTTTTTAAAGATTTTATTTATTTATTTGACAGAGAGAGACACAGCGAGAGAGGGAACACAAGCAGGGGGGAGTAGGAGAGGGAGAAGTAGGCTTCCCGTGGAGCAGGGAGCCTGATGTGGGACTCAATCCCAGGACCCTGGGACCATGGCCTGAGCCGAAGGCAGACGCTTAACGACTGAGTCACCCAGGTGCCCTTTGGTGGGTTTTCTACATAGAGTATCATGTCATCTGCAAATAGATAAAGTTTGACTTCTTCCTTGCTTATTTCAATGCCTTTTCTCCTGTTGTGGTGAGGACTCCATTACTATGTTGAATAAAAGTGGTGAGAGTGTACATCCTGGTCTTGTTCCTGACTGTAGAGGAAAAGCTCTCAGGTTTTCCCCTTTTAGGATGATGATATTAGCTGTAGTTTTTTTCATATATGGCCTTTATTATGTTAAGGTATGTTCCCTCTAAACATACTTTGTTGATGGCTTTTATCATGAACAGGTATTGTACTTTGTCATATGCTTTTTCTGCATCTATTGAAATGATCATATGATTCTTATCCTTTCTTAATGTGATGTATCACATTGATTGATTTGTGAATATTGAACCATCCTTGCAGCCCAGGAATAAATCCCACTTGATTGTGGTGAATGATTTTTTTAATGTATTGTTGGATTTGGTTTCCTAGTATTTTATTGAGGAGTTTTGCATCTAGGTTTATTAGGGAGACTGGCCTGTAGTCCTTTTTTTTTTTTTTTTTTGTGGTGTCTGTCTGGTTTTGGTATCAGGGTAATGCTGGTCTCATAGAATGAAATTTGGATGTTTTCCTTCCTTTTCTGTATTTTGGAATAGTTTGAGAAGAATAGGTACTAACTCTTCTTTAAATGTGTGGTAGAATTCACCTGTGAAACCCTCTGGTCCTGGACTTTTGTTTGTTGGGACTTATTGGATTACTGATTCAAATTCTTTGCTGGTTATCAGTCTATTAAGTTTCTATTTCTTCCTGTTTCAGTTTTGGTAGGAATTTTTCCATTTCTTGTCCAATTTGTTGGCATATAGTGTTTCATAATCTAATTTTTTTTATTTCTCTGGTATTGGTTGTTATTTCTCCTCTCTCATTTGTGATTTTATTTTTTTGGGGTCCTTTTTTTTTGATAAGTCTGGCTAGAGTTTTATCACTTTTATTTTTTTTTTAAAGAACTACCTCCTGGTTTCACTGATCTGCTTTTTTTTTTTTTTAGTTTCTTTATTATTTCTGCTCTAATCTTTGTTATTTCCTTCCTTCTGCTGGTTTTAGGCATCATTTGTTCTTTTTCTAGCTCCTTTAGGTGTAAGGTTAGGTTGTTTGAGATTTTTCTTGCTTCTTGATGTAAGCCTGTACTGCTATCTTCTTCCCCCTTAGGACTGCTTTTGCTGCATCCCAAAGGTTTTGGACCATTGTGTTTTCATTTTCATTTGCTTCCATGTATTTAATTTCTTCTTTGATTTCCTGGTTGACACATTCATTGTTTAGTAGGATATTATTTAACCTCCAAGTATTTGTGGTCTTTCCAGACTTTTACTTGTGGTTGACTTCTAGTTTCATAGTGTTGTGGTCAGAAAAGGTGCATGGTATGACTTCAGTCTTTTTTTGTTAAGGCCTGTTTTGTGACCTAAGATGTGATCTAGTCTGGAGAATGTTCTATGTGCCCTTGAAAAGAATGTGTATTCTGCTGTTTTAGGATGGAATGTTCTGAATATATCTGCTAAGTCCATCTGGTCTAGTGTGTCATCCATTGTTTCCTTGTTTATTTTCTGTTTAGGTGATTTGTCCATTGGTAAATGGGGTATTAAAGTCTCCTGTTGTTATTGTATTATCAATTAGTTCATTTATACTTGTTTTATATATTTGGGTGTTCCCATGTTTGGTGCGTAAATATTTACAATTGTTATATATTCTTGTTGGATTGTCCTCTTTATTAGTAGTATGTAGTGCCCTTCTTTGTCTGTTGTTACAGTCTTTGTTTTAAAGTCTAGGTTGTCTGATATAAGTATTGCTACTCCAGCTTTCTTTTGACATCCATCTGCAAGATAAATGTTTCTCCATCCCCTCACTTTCAATCTGCAGGTGCTTTAGGTCTTAAATGAGTCTCTTGTAGGCAGCATATTGATGGGTCTTGTTTTTTAATCCATTCTGACACCTGTGCCTTTTGATTGGAGTGTTTAGTCCATTTGCATTCAAAGTAGTTATTGATATGTATTTATTGCCATTTAATTGCTTGTTTTGTTGTTGTTTCTGGAGATTTTCTCTGATCCTTTGTCTTTATCTCTTTCATGTTTTGCTGAATTTTCTTTAGTGATATATTTGGATTTTGTTTTATTCTTTGCATGTTTATTAGTGGTTTTTGATATATGGTTACCATTAGGTTTGTATATAACCTCTTTTGCAAACAGTCTGTGTTAAGTTGATGGTTGTTCAAGTTTGAACCCATTCTTTTCTCCTCCCCATGTTTTGGGTATATATTTTTATAGTTTATTTTTATTTTTTTAAAGATTTTATTTATTTGACAGAGATACAGCGAGAGAGGGAACACAAGCAGGGGGAGTGGGAGAGGGAGAAGCAGGCTTCCTGCTGAGCAGGGAGCCCGATGCGGGGCTCAATCCCAGGACCCTGGGATCATGATCTGAGCCAAAAGCAGACGCTTAACTAAGACTGAGCCACCCAGATGCCCCTACATTATATTTTATATCCTTTTGTGTGTGTGTGTATGTGAGTTCCTTGATTGATTTTTAGAGAAATATTCATTTTTACTGCTTTTCTGTTTCCTGCATTTGTACTGTCACTTTTGGTCTCTCCTTTCACTCAAGAGTCCCCTTTAATATTTCTTGCAGGGCTGGTTCAGTGGTCATGAACTCCTTTAGTTTGTCTATCTGGGAAACTCTTTTACCTCTCCTATTCTGAATGATAGCCTTGCCGGATAGAGTATCCTTGGATGCAGATTTTTCCCATTCAGCACTTTGAATATATCATGCCACTCCCTTCTGGTTTGCCAAGTTTCTGTTGAAAAATCTCCAGCTAGCCCTTATGCATTTTCCCTTATAAATTAATGACTTCTTTTGTCTTGATGCTTTTAAGATTTTTTATCACTGTAATTTGCAAATTTAATTACAATATGTCCTGGCATGGGCCTGCATTTGTTGATTTTGACGGGAGTTCTCTGTGCCTCCTGGATCTGGAGGTCTGATTCCCTTGCCTGGATTAGGGAAGATTTTCCAGCTATTATTTCTTCAAATAACTTTTCTGCCCCCCCTCCCCTCTTTCTCTCTCTTCTTCTTCTGGGACTCCTATAATATGAATGTTACTAATTTGATGGTGTCACTGAGTTCCCTAAGTCTATTCTCATTTTTCTTTCTCTCTTTTGTTCAGCATCATTGCTTTCCATTACTTTGTCTTCTAGGTCATTAATTTGTTTCTCTGCTTCTTCCAGCCTGCTGTTTATTGCTTCAAGTGTGTTTCTAATCTCATTTACTACACTTTTCATCTCTGATTCCTTTCTTAACTCTTATCTCTGTGGTAAGGGTCTCACTGATGTCTCCTATTCTTTTCTCAAGCCCAGTGAGTGTCCTTATGGTTGTTGCTTTAAATTCTCCTTTAAGCATGTTACTTATATCTGTTTTGCTTAGATCTCTGGCTGTGGCCTTATCTTGTTCTTTCCAGAAGATCCAGAGCCCACGTTTGGTTGTCCGGTCCTTTAAGTCTCTTAGTCTACAACAGTCCCCTACCTGCCCCTCTCTTCCATACCATCATTCATTTCACACAACAGACTATATGTCCTGCACAATTTCCCACATTCTGGACTTAGCTGACCACTTCCTTGTGGCATTGTCTGGCTTGTTATTCTCCTGCCTGCTTTTCTAAACTAGTAGTTACACCTCAACACGTAGTACCTTATGAACTTTTCACTTAGTGGACTTATGTACCATTAATTATTGTTGTCTATACTCATTTTTGACTAGGAATTACAAATGGTGATTTTTCTATTCTGTTGTTGCTTTCTACATTTATTAGCATTTTTCCTTCAATTATTTTGTTAATCTTGATAAAGTTCGTACAGAAAAGGCAGGATAAATGCAAGATTTTATTTTTTATTTTTATTTTTTAAGATTTTATTTATTTATTTGAGAGAGACAGAGATAGCGAGAGAGAGCACAAGCAGGGAGGAGAGCAAGAAGCAGGCTCCCTGCTGAGCAGGGAGCCCGATGCAGGGTTCGATCCCAGGACCCTGGGATCATGACCTGAACCAAAGGCAGACACTTAACCAACTGAGCCATCCAGGTGCCCAAATGCAGAGTTTTAAAAAATTTATTTTCAAAATAAGGTTGGTGTCTTAGCAACCTCCAAAGTTTTCTTCCTATCGTAAACTCATGGACGGATTTTTTTATGTAAGTGTTGCAATCAGTTATAGTCATTATTCTTTTAGATGCTGCCGTATTTGATGTGTTGATTCCCATGTGCTGCTTCTGACGTGACCCTATAGTTTTTAAATTGCTTCCTTATTTTCTGTCCCAGTAAGAAATCCTGGGCTCATCTTGTGCATAAGATTAGAAATACATACTTTTTAGAAGGATAAAAATAAGTCCTGAGTTCATACTGTTATTTGCAAATAAAATTTAAGGTCAGTGTTTTTTCATTTCCTGGGTTTTATACTTAAATTTCTTTTCTTTATCCCAATAATCCTGTTTTCTAATTACCTTAATAAAATTACCATTATCTTACTTCATCTTGCAATATCAACATAATACTATCAAAATAAGAGTACTACAATTACCAACCATAAAACTACTAAATGCAGCCTATTAGGGGTATACATTCGAAACACTTTTAGTCACTTGAATATTTATTTTCTCTGTGTGGTTATGGCATGGCCTTTGTAAATAACTAAAATTACGTCCCCCCCCCAACTTTTAGGGATATTTTTCTTTTATAACTTCATATTTTTGGAGTTAATTATTAAATATTACATGGCTCCAAAGTCAGTAATGGTATAAAACAAAGTACATGCAGAGACCACTTCTTCCATCCCTGTCCCATCCACTCTGTTTTTTCTTTTCCTCTTTAGATAGCTATTTATATTGTGATTTTTTTTTTTTTTTTGGCCCATTAGTTATTTAGATGTGGATTGCTTAAATTTCTAAACATTTGAGGATTTTCCAGATACCTTTCTATTACTCATTTCTAATTTACTTTCTTTATAGTCACAGAATGTGTTCTGTATGATTTCAGTATTTCTAGATTTGTTAAATTTTGTTTTATGGTTCAGAAATTGGTCTCATCTTGATGAGTGTTCCCAAAGTACTTCAGAATGAGTTTAAATGTTGTTGGGTAGAATCCCCGTTAGGTCAAATTGAGTGTTTGGCTGGTTAATGTGTTTTATAACTTGACTGATTTTTTTGGGTCTACTTGTTCTGTTACTGAGAGAGGAATGTTGAGATCTCCAACTGTAATTGTAGATTACTTCTGTTCAGTTCTGTCCATTTTGTTTCACCTATTTTGAAGCTCTATTTTAGGTGCATATATATTTAGAATTGTTAAGTCTTCTTGATGAGGTGACCCGTTTATTATTCTGTCCCTCTTTATCCTTAATATATTTCTTGTTCTGAAGTCTACTTTATCTGATGTTAATATAGAAACTGAGCTTTCTTTTGATTACCGTTTACATAGTATATCTTTCTTTTCATATAATGATGTCCTTTATTTTTTGTGTTTATATTTAAAGTGGGTTTCATATAAACAGCATATAGTTGAGTCTTGTTTTTTTAAAAGTCCATTTTGATTATCTCTTATCAGGGGCCTTTCATTTGGAGTGTTTAGTCCTTTTATATTTATTGCAATGACCTACAAAGTTTGGTTTAAATCTACCAGCTGGCTGTTTGCCTTCAATTTGTCCCATTTGTTCTTTCTTTTTTTCCCATCTATTCTTTCTTCCTTTTTCTTTTCATAACCATTTTTGGATTAAGTATATTTTAGGATTTCCTGCTATCTTGACTATTGGCTTGTCAGCTATATTCTCTGGTTTATTCTTTTTTTTTTTTTTTTTTTAAAGATTTATTTATTTATTTGAGAGAGACAGAGAGAGACACAGCAAGAGAGGGAACACAAGCAGGGGGAGTGGGAGAGGGAGAAGCAGGCTTCCCGCCGAGCAGGGAGCCTGATGCGGGGCCCGATCCCAGGACCCTGGGATCATGACCTGAGCCGAAGGCAGACGATTAATGACTGAGCCACCCAGGCGCCCTCTCTGCTTTATTCTTTAGGTGGTTGACCTAGGATTTAAAAATACAATTTCAACATAATACAGTATACCTTCAACAAATATAACACTTCATAGATACTATAAGACCCTTACAACAGAAAACTTCCAATTTCCCCATTTCCATTATTTGTGCTATTGTTATTACTGATTTTATTTCTACGTAAGTTGTAAGCCCCACAATGCACTTAAAATATTTTTTGAGAGATAAAAGAAATGGAAAAGAAGTGTAATAGTTACCCAGATTTTTTTTCTATTCCTGGTGCTCCTTATTCCTTGGTATAGATCCAAATTTTTATATGATACTATTTTGCCTGAAGAACTTCCTTTGACATTTCTTGTAATGCAGTTCTCCTGGTGACTATTTTTTTGGCTTTAATTTAAAAAATTCCTTATTTCACTTTTATTTTTGAAAGATGTTTTCACTAGCTATAGAATTGTAGGCTGTTTTTTTTCTCCTTTCACCACTTCAAAGACGTTTATTTTCTTATGGCTTGCAAAATTTCTGATGAGAAGCTGGCTGCCATTCTTATATTTGTTTCTCTGTATGTAGTATGTCTTTTTTTCTCTGGCTGATTTTATAATTTTTATTTCAGCGATTTTATGGGGTCTGTATGTATGTTTAGTGTTCTGCTTGGGCTTCTCTGATTTTCTTGAATCTGTAGGGTTATAATTTTAATCCAGCTTGGAAAAATTTTAGCTGTTTTTTTCTTCAGGTATTTTTTTCTGTCCCCTTCTCCCCTTAAATTTTTTTTTTTCCTCCTTGGGACTCCAACTTACACATACTTTAGACTACTTGATAGTGTCCCACAGGTCTGTTGATCGGTTTGTTTTAGTCTCTTTTTCTCTATGTGCTTCAGTTTGTATAGTTTTTATTGCTGTTGTCTTCAGACTTGTCCTGCTGCAGTGTCTGCCTGCTCTTACTCCCATATTTTTTCACTTTAGATACTGAATTTTTCATTTCTAGAAATTCCATTTGCAACTTTTTGGTATCATTTTTCTTGTGTTCCTGTTCCTTTACATTCTTGAACATATAATAGCTGTTTTTAAGGTCTTTACCTGCTAATCTCATGGTCTCATTTCTGTATTTTTTTTTTCTTTTCTGGTTATGGTCCCATTTTCTTGCTTCTTCGCACACCTGGTAATTTTGGATTCGAAGCTGGACGTTATGTGAATTTTATGTTTTCAGGTGCTTAATTTTTTTCCTTTAAAAGAGTGTTGGGCTCTGACCTGACACAAAGTGAAATTATTGTGGACCTTAAGGCTTGGTTTTATGGTCCAGAGGAGCCTCTAATCTAGACCTAATTTAAGATGTATTATTAAGACATGATCTTTCTTAGGACTCTACCCAATGCTCTGTGTATTCTGAAGTTGTTGCACTCTGGATCTTGGGCACATGAACTATTCCCTCTCTGTGAGTTCAAGAATTGTGTGGTCTGTTGGTTTCTGGTCATGAAGAGTTTTGCCTTTCATGTATGCAGGTTAGGGTCAGACTGTAGGAGATGCTTCCACAGATCTAAGGAGCTTGCTCTGAGCAGCTCCCTTTTCTCCAGGACTCTGTCCAGTAGGTTCTAGCTTAGCTTTCTGGACTCTGACCTCTGTCTCTTCAACTTGACCACTAGACTCTGGATTGTCTCCCTGCCCTTTGGCCTGGAAGCTGCTCCTAGGCAATAAGCTGGGGCAACTGGTGCTCCCCTCACTTGTTTCCCTTACCTAAACACTGTCTGTTGTCCTA
This sequence comes from Halichoerus grypus, assembly GCF_964656455.1. Lineage (NCBI taxonomy): Eukaryota > Metazoa > Chordata > Mammalia > Carnivora > Phocidae > Halichoerus > Halichoerus grypus. Next base: position 166,055,976 of record NC_135712.1, on the reverse strand, counting down.
TGCCCATAAGCATTTGTTTCATGTATATTGTTTCTCTAGTTGTTTGTGGTGTAAGGGAAACTCTTATAGCTACTACTCCTTCATGCGTGGCAGCGGAAATCTTTTAGAAATCACTTGTGAGAGCCTGTGAATCTTCTAGTTTTGACAGTTCTCACATTGGCTTGTTGAGTTTTCTGTTCTGAATGGATGAATACTTGGTCATTCTTGGGTTACTTGGCTCATAGGACCATAAAAGCTCCCCTCTTTCTTGCCTATGCTGCTCCTACACAGGTATTATAGATATGAATGGTTTGGCCCTAATCCTCCATGTTCTAGGGTTTGAGGGACTACCTTAATGTCTAGGGGTTTCATTTCCTATCCCAGTTGCTTTGTTTTTGTGAAAGGATTAAAACTATACCTTTTAAATTACCTTTACACTTGTATCACTTGGGCTTGTCAAATGCCCTTGAAGATTGACACATGGTATTTCCACTTGATTAGCCTATTTAGTGGTAACAAATTTGAGGGATCTCACTCCAAGAATGGCTAACGTGTTACCACTCTAAGCATAAACTATAAAGGGTTTACCTTAATATTCATTTACCTCCAGATTACCCTAACTGATCTTGGTGGTGTGAGCTACCAATAGCATATGGCCAGGAGCCCACTAACCTATCACCAACCCACAGTGTGACACAGGATTAGCTGCTTCTCATTATTTGTTGAGGGTAGCAGGCACCATAAGGAAGACCAGGCCTGTTCTTGGGGGAGCACAGAGCTTGTTAGGGAAGGCAGACATGTGAAGAGCTAACCAGAACTAAAGGTAGTAGTTGTCCACTGAGAAGTGTATGCAAAGGTGCCTTTGTGGGTGTTTTCTCATCCAAATAAATGGACAGAAGCACTGTCCAAGCTAAGCTAGAACCTACTGGACAGAGTAAGAAAGTTCCCATACTGTTCTCCAAAGGCCTGGATTGTGCAGAACAGCGTGGGAGGCCGAGAGGCAGGGCTCTGGCCTCTCTAGCCTTACTTCAAGGATAGTCGTTCCACCTTTTCCCATTTTATGCATTATGATCTAATATTTATTTTAAAACAGGGGTTTTACTGCTGAAAAATGAAGGATGAGGAGCAGGTAGAAGAACTGGGGTCCACATTTCCTTGTGCACATAGGCTCCTGAGGTGAGTGGTCTGACCTTTTGCAAAGCTAAGTGCACTCGCATAAAGGTCTGCTGTGAGCACCACCCCAGATTATAGTTGAGGAGCCTCCACACACCCCCTTCCGAGTTCTGCCTTTGACAGCACCCACTGGAGTTGAGCCAGATCAGGACTCAAATAGTAGCTTTACTGCTTGGCAGTGGACAACCCTGGGCAGGTCTTCTATCTTCTTACTGGTAAATCGGGGACACACACCTGCACCAGTCTGTTGTGTTGCCCAATGTGCAGGGTCTCTAGTGCAGTGCCGGCTTCAATAGGCCTCAGTAACTGGTGACTGCTGATTCAGGTGAGGGTCCCAGGGCCTCTGCTAAGCAGTGATACTTGGTTCAGGCTTGAGCAGGACCAGAACCATGGTCTCCAGCACAGGCCCCGCCCTCACTGACAGGGTCCATAACATGAATAAAGCATGCCCACTTTCTGGGCCAGTCTCTTGCTATTTGGTTAATACTGCCTTCCATTGGCATGACATTTTATGGGTCACCCACGTGCAGTAGTTCATCTGAGTCTTCTCTGTAAAGCAGACTTTTATGCCCATTCTCCAGAAGAGGATGTGTGCTCAGAGGATACAATCCCTGTCACCGAAGTCCACATCTGGCATCCCTTTCTCGTCCCTCTGTATGGCCCCTTCAGTATAACTGGAATCATGGGCATGTTACAGGCACAGACCAAATTTTTGTGTGTCGGGGGGGGGGGGGTGCGCTAAGGGACCTGGGTCTTGGCGAACGTTGTTCTAGTACACTGATCTTGCAATGAGAATGAAAATAAGCTTTTAAGGGAGGGGTTAGGGTAATGCAGGAAGAATTATAAGCAATATGAATTTATTTTTTTGGAAACAAAATCCCCCAAATAATGCCTGAACCCAAAAGGTACATAAAAATGGCCAAAAATATTTTAAAATATTTGTAGCTTTTTTCCTCATAACATGAATGCTTTCAGCAGGACAGTAAATTACAAACCATATCAAATCATGTTAAGGCAGATGATCAATCTGGTTGCATTTGTACTACTCCTGGGAAAGTAATCGTGTTGGAGCTGTTCCTCCCAGCTATTTGGTCAGTTGGTCCAAGAAAGGGCAGTCCTGGAGTCAGCAGGTGGGGAGCTGGGCCTTGCCTGTCTTGTCACTGCTCGTTCTGCTGGCCCTCTGTGACGGAAGCAGACACGGAACCCTGGCCCTTGTTGACATCACTGATGCACACCCACTGCCCGTCAACGGATTCCTTCCACAGGGTCACCTGCAAGCCAGCACACGGAGCCTGTCACAGGTCTGCACCCCTCACCTTCTCAGGTCCCCCATCAGGCCATGACTAGGCTTGTGAGTCAACAAAAATCCCCACAGATTAAGAAAGAAGGGGTAGGGAGAGTGACCTCACCAAGATGGTGACAAAGGGTGTTCCTGACTTAGGCTCCCCCCACAGGAAGAACTATTCATGAACAAGAAACTACTGAGGGAATCCTAGAAGACCACAGTGAGGCTGAAGCACCTCCCTCCACCACCGAGACCAAGATACTGTACCAGAAGGCTAAGTGGGAAGGCTACGTGCTGACTGCATGGCCCCCCACCCAGGTTGGCAGAACACCATGTGCAACCTATGGTTCCTCCAGAAGGAAAAGAGCACAGGGGTGACATCCAGTGTTGTAAGTTGTCACTTTGTGGGGCTCAATTACTGGGAATCTGATTGTGACTAAGTGGGGAGGGCTTCTAGGAACTGGCACTGGAATATTAACAGACCAGACAGAAAAGCTGAGTCACAGCCCCCCTACCTGCTGCAGTTCCTGGCCCTTGCTGCCTCACATCCAGAAAGCCTGTTCAGAAAAATCTGGGAGGTCCCTGAAGTTGGGCTGCCCAGGTAGCAGACTTGAGTCCTAGCCCAAACAGCTGAAGAGCATGGCCCCCAGGCCCATCAGACAGCAAGGGCTCACTACAACACCTGGAAGTTGCATGACCCTGCAACTCTAGCAGAAAGGGGGGTGGACAGAGCTGGAGGCCCCCCACAGCAAAAGCCAATGGCCTTATTGCACCAGGAAACTTAGGGACAGGCTGGCTTGAGTCAAGACCACAAAAAAAATATGACTGGCCTTACAGTTGCTTTTCCCATTGTGCCAGGGCAGGAAAACTACTTTTTATCTAAGCAGAACATGCAGGAAGCTGTAGAGCCCATCCTACAGCCCTGCTTACAGTGGCACTAGAATAGAGCACACAGTGCGTGGCTTCCTGTCTACACAGCAAAACTAGTGGCCTCATCTAACTAGGATAGTCAGTCTTCACTCTTGCCTAATTTGTATCTCCAAACAACAGTCTGGGAAGACTCACAGAGAAGCCAGTCCTGACTGTATAGAAAGCCTAACCAGAGAATCCAGGCAACAGTGAAGTCCATCCTCTAGGCTCACATGAGGATCACAGAAAACCAGGTAAATAGAACACCAAAGGAAATTAAAGCTCTAACTGACTAAATGAAGATCTATGAACTGTGGGACAAAGAATTCAGAATAATCCTCTTCAGTTTAGTGAACTACAAGCACATATAGACAACTAAATGAAATTAAGTTCAACTAAAACAGACACCATTAAAAAACCAAAAAAACAAAAAACCACCAGAAACTAACTGAAAAATGTAGAAGAGCTTCAAAAGCAGAGTTGACCATGTAGAAGAACTAATCAGCAACCTGGAGGACAGGACATTGGAAATTACTCAGAAGAACAAAACAGAAAAATACTAAAGACTACAATGGGACATAATGAAAAGCAGCAGTATTTGCATTAGGGGAATTCCAGAAGATGAGAAAGGGACATAGAGTATATTTCAAGCAATGATGCCTGAAAACTTCCCAAACTTGGGGAGAGAAATAGACCTCTAGATCCAGGAGGCTCTAAACAGGCTAAACCCAAACAAGGCTATAAAAAGATGTTGTAATTGTCAAAAGTCAAAGAATTTTAAAAGCAGCTAGAGAAAAAAGTTAGATACAAGGGAACCCCCATAAGACTACGAGCAGATTTCTCCATAGAAGCTTTTCAGGCCAGAAGAAAATGGGATGACACATTCAAAATACTGAAAGAAAAAAACCCTGTTAACCAAGAATACTACAGCAGGCAAAAGTGTCCTTCAGAAATGAAGAGATGGACTTTCTCGAATAAACAAAAGCTGAAGGAACTCATCACAGCTACACCTGCCTTACAAGAAATGCTAAAGGGAGTTCTTTGAGTAGAAATAAAAGGATGCTTATTAACATTATATAAGGCAGCATAAAACTCACTGGTAATGATAAATAAATACATAGTTAAAGTTGGATTCTGTAATATGACAGTGGTGTGTAATTCACTTATAACTCCTTTACAAGTTAAAACATGTAGTAAAAAATAACCATACCTACTGTTATTAGTTATACATTATAAAATATGTAAATTGTAACATCACTAACCTAAAATGTAAGGGTGAGGAAAAGTAAAAGTGTAAAGATTAGGAATTCTACTGAAGATGTTTTATGTAAGTCTTATAGCCACAAGGGAAAAGCCTGTAGTAATCAGACAAAAGAACATGACAAGTCAAAGCATACTGATAATATTAGAAATCAAAACACAAAAAAAGAACAAGAAACAACAATGGATCAACAAAACAGAAAGCAATGATAAAATAGCAATTGTGTAAGGCCTTAACTTATTAATAATTACTTCAAATGTAAATGGATTAAAGTCTCCAATCAAGACAACAAATGGCTGAATGAATACAAAAACCAAGATCCAACACTATGCTTCACACAAGAGATTCATTTAGCCTTCAAGACAGAGACTAATAAGAAAGGATGGAAAAAGATATTTCAAGCAAATGGTAATCACAAGGAAAGCAGGGGTAGCTATACTTATATCACACAAAATAGACTTTAAAAATAGTCAAAAGAGACAAAAGGGGCCGTGCATCTGGGAGGCTCAGTCGGTTAAGTGTTTGCCTTCAGCTCAGGTCATGATCCCGAAGTTCTGGGATTGAGTCCCACATCGGGCTCCCTGCTCAGCAGGGAGTCTGCTTCTCCCTCTGCCCTTCACCCTACTTGTGTTCTCTCTCTCAAAAATAAATAAAATCTTTAAAAAAAAAAGAGAAAGGCATCAACACATCAAGAAGATATAACAGTTCTAACTACAAATAAAAAACTAACAAACAGAGAAAGCGTAATACAAAAATAGTTGGGGACTTTAATACTCTCAGCAATGGATAGATCATCCAGACAGATAATAAGGAAACAGTGGATTTGAACAACAGTATAGACCAAATGGGCCTAACATATGCAGAACCTTCTGATAGCAGAACATACATTAAGTGCATATGAAACATTTTCTATGTTACACCCAAAACAAGTCTTAGCAAATTAAACACTGAAATCAAACCAAGTATCTTCTCTAACCATAATGGTATGAAACTAGAAATCAATAGGAAGAGGAAACTAAGAAATTAACAAATACACGCAAATTAAATACTCTCTTGAACAACCAATGGATCAAAGAAGAAATGAAATAAATTATTTTGAAACAAAAATAGAAACCCAATATACCAAAACTTACAGGATGCAGCAAAAGCAGTTCTTAAAGGGAAGTTTATAGCAGTAAATGCCTACATTAAGAAGGAAGACCTATCCCAAATAAATAACCTAATCCTATGCCTTAAGGAATTAGAAAAAGAACAAACTTCACCCAAAGCTAGCAGAAGGAAGGAAATAAATATCACAGCAGAAATAAATGAAACAGAGAACAGGAAAATAGAAAAGATTAACTAAGAGTTGGTTCTTTGACAAGATAAAACTGACACAACTTTAGCTAAATTAACCAAAGAAAAAAGAGTACCCAAAACAAAATTATAAATGAAAAAGGAGACATTCCAAATGATAATCACAGCAATAAAGTAAGATGTTACCACGAAACTGTGTCAACAAACTGGACCTAGAAAAAAATGAACAAATTTTCAGAAACCTAGAACATCAATCACCAAGTACTGAATCAGGAAGAAACAAAATCTGAATAAAAAATTTTACTTTTATAAAAATTAAAAAATTTTCTGAAATAGAATGAACCAATAATCAAAAATCTCCTAGTGTAAAAAAGCCCAGGACCAGATGGCTTCACTGGTGAATTTAACCAAACATTTAAGGAATTAATATCAAGCCTCAAAATCTTCCAAAAAAATAAAAAAGAAACACACCCACACACTCATTATATGAGGCTAACATTGCCCCGATACCAAAGCCAGAAAAGGATACTACCAGAACAGAAAACTATGGACAAATAACTCTGATGAATATAGATGCAAACTGAATTTGACAGTATATTTAAAGGATCATTTGCCATGATCAATCAGGATTCATACCTGGAATGCAAGGATAATTCAATATATGCGAATCAGTCAATGTGATACCTCACAATAGAATGAAAGAAGAATCCTATCACTCAGTAGATGCAGAGAAAGCATTTGACAACATACAACATCTGTTTGTGATAAACTCCTAAAGGCATATATGCTAAGCCCACAGCTAATATAATACTTTTCAACACAGTACTGGAAGTCCTTGCCAGAGCAGTCAGGCAAGAAAAAAAAAAAGACATCAGAACTGGTAAGGAAAAACTAAAATGTCTCTATTTTATATGTCAAGATTTTATATACAGAAAATCCTAAAGATTTCATCAAAAAACTTAGATCTAAATAATGAATTCATTAAAGTTGCAGGACACAAAATTAACATACAAAAATCAGTAGCGTTTCTATACACTAAGAACAAATTATCTAAAAAAGAAAATGATCCTTACAATAGCATCAAAAACGATAAAATACTTATGAATGAACTTAACCAAAGAGGTGAAAGATCTCTACTCTGAAAACTACAACACAGGGATGAAAGAAACTGAAGGCACAAATAAATGGAAAGGTATCTTGTTCATAGATTAGAAGAACCAACATTGTTTAAATGTCAATACTACGAAAAGCCATCTATAGATTCAATGCAATTCCTATCAAGATTCCAATGGCATTTTTTACAAAAGTAGAAAAAAAAGAATCCTAACATTTATATGGAACCACGAAAGACCCCAAATGTCCAAAGCAACCCTGAGAAAGAACAAAGTGGGAGGCATCATACTTTTTGATTTTAAGCTACAAAGCTATAGTAATCAAAACAGTATGGTACTGGTATGAGAACAAATAGATAAATGGAACAGAATCAAAAGCCCAGAAATAAGCCCAAGCATATATGGTTAACTAATAACTGGCAAGGGAGCCAAGAATACTCAACGGAGAAAGGACAGTCTCTTTAATAAATGGTGGTGGATAAACTGGATATTCGCATGTAAAAGAATAAAACTAGACCCTTATCTTATACCACTCACAAAAATTAACTTGAAATAGATTAAAACTTAAATACAAGACCTGAAACCATGAAACTCCTAGGAGAAAATATAAGAAACAAGCTCTTTGGCATGGGTCTTGGCAATGATTTTTTGGATGTGACACCTAAAGCGTAAGCAACAAAGTATAAACAAGTAGGACAGCATTAAACTAAAAAGTTTCTGCACAGCAAAACAATCAACAACGTGAAAAGACAACCTACAGACTGGGAATAAGTATTTGCAAGTCATACATCAGATAAGGAGTTAATATCCAAATATCAAAAGAATTCCTAAAACTCAATACCAGAAAGCCAAATAATCGAATTAGAAAATGGGCAAAAGACCTGAATAGAACATTTCTCCAAAAAAGATCTACAAAGGCCAGTAGGTACATGAAAAGGTGCTCAACATAACTCATCACTGGGGAAATGCAAATCGAAATCACAGTAAGATAGCACCTTACACATGTTAGAATGGCCATCATCAAAAAGACAAAAACATAAGTACTGGCAAGGATGTGGGGAAAAGAGAACCCTTGCTCACGCTTGGTGGGATTGTAAACTGGTACAGCTGCTATGGAAAATAGTATGGAGGATCCTCAACAAAATTAAAAATAGAACTATATGGTCCAGCAATTTGACTTCTGGGTATTTATCTGAAGAAAACGAAAACACTATCTTGAAAAGTATCTGCACTCCAATTCACTGTAGCATTATTTACAATAGCCAAGACATGGAAACAACCTAAGTGTCTACTGACAGGTGAATGGATAAAGAAGTCATGGTACATATATACAATGGAATATTATTCAGCCATAAAAAAGTAAGGAAATTCTGTCATTTGTGACAATGTGGGTGGACTTTGAGGGCATTATGATAAGTGAAAGAAAGACTAACACTGTATCATCTCACTTATATATGTGGAATCTAAAAACAAACCTAAAAACACCCATAAAAGACCCAAAACCAGTCACAGAAGAGTTCAGATTTGTGGTTACCAGAGTTGAGGGTCAAAAAGTATACACTTGCAGTTGTAAGACATAGAAGTACTAGGGATGTAATGATGACCATAGCTCACGTTGTCTCTGTGAAAACTGTGAGAGACTAAATGGTCTATGTGAAAACTGTGGTCTATGTGCAAACTGTTAAGGGACTAAATCCCGAGTGTTCTCATCACAAGGAGAAGCTTTTCTTTTTCCCTTTTTCTTTATTGTATCTATATGAAATGATGGATGCTACACTTACTGTGCTGATCACAGTACATGTAAGTCAAACCATTATGCTATACACTTTAAACTTTTGATATAGGTCTATTATATTTCAATAAAACTGGAAAAAGAACACCTCAAAAAATAAGAAAAACAGAGAGGGGGGCAATGCTGTGAATAATAATGCTATAACATGAAATAACAGTAATAGTTGTAATAATAATAATACTAATACTAATAGATAACAACAATGGATGTTGTTTTAACCAAGTTGCTGTAGCTTCTGTGAGGCGATACAGGGAAAGAGAACAGTGGTTCTCAAAGCATGGTCTCTAGACCAGGGCATCTGCAGCGACCAGGAGCTTGGGAAAACTGCAAATTCTTGGGTCCTCGCCCAGACCCACTGACTCAGAAGCTCTGGGGGTGGGCTTGGCAATACATGTCTTAACAAGTTTAGTACTAAAGTCTGAGAAGTGTGCTAGAGGCAGATGACAGATGAGTAAGTATGTTATTTCTACACTGAAGTAAACAGCAGAAGAAACAGCTAAGCATTGAAAAGGTTTGTTCCTGGAGAATGAAAATTAGGAGAAAGCATTAAAAAATCATAACCTAATAAAAACTACCTCAAGCTATGTACATGTATTTGATAAAAAAAAATGATTTTAAGAATTCCTGCTTTAGAGACAGACTATCTACTACACATGCACTGTGCAGAATGCTCTAGACTGAGAACATACTAAGTCCTGTAGTGAAGGAATACTATGCAGACAGCAATAGAGTTGAGCTGTTTGTAGGAAACAGGCTGATAAAGAAGATGATAAAGAAGAATAAGAAGCATAAAAGAATAATGACAGCAGACTACAAAAGTCGAATGTCCAACCAGGCACTTGCCTACTGCCTTGTAAACACTATGGTGGGGCTCCTCAGTCAAGTCAGGGTCTGTTGGCCTGTCCTGGGTGCCACCAAACCTGGGGTCTAGTCCTGTCTCTGGCACTTACTAGAAATAAAGAGGATTAGATTAGTTTTCTTTAGGGTCATCCCAGCTCTAAAATTCTATAGCTTTGAGATGGGGCCTACTAGATCTTTCTGGGACTACTACACATGAAAGGGACCCCTGGCTGGATAAAAACTACAGAGGGTCTCAAAGAGGTATTATTTATAAACCCATGTGCACAGCATTACTGACAACACCCAAAGGTGGAAGCACCCCAGTGTCCATCAATGTATGTGTGGATAAATAAAATGTGGTAGAACAGAGTATTATTCAATCTTAAAAAGGCAAGAAATGGACACATGGTACAACATAGATGAGGACACTATAGGATTCCACTTACATTGAGTCCCTAGAGCAGTCAAATTCACAAAGACGGCAAGTGGGACAGTGCTCAGGGCTGGGGGGCTGGGGTGAGTAGGAGTTAGTGTTCAGTGAGGAGGGAGTTTCATCTGGGAAAGACGAAAAGTTCCAGAGGTGCATGGTGGTGACGGTTGCCCAATAATGTGAATGTACTCAAAACTACTGAACTGTACACTTAAAAATGGTTAAGATGGGTGAACTATGTACTCTGCCATGATTAAAAAAGAAAGCTGCCTCCAGAAAGGGAGAAGTAATAAGCCACTGCCATCTCCCTAGCTGACCTCTTCTCTCAGGCAGAGAATCCATAACTTTATATGGTGGGTTTCAGTGCAGTAGTCAGGATTTTTCAAGTGCATTCGCTTTGTTGCTATATTGTTCTGAGCTACTCTCTGTCTCCATGTCCCTTCCTTTGTACGGCTCATAGCACAGTAGGAAGAGGTATAGTGGGTGAATAATAACACCCATGAATTATACTGATTTTTAGAAATATGCCTCTTAGGTGTCTGACAAAAACCTTCCAATCTTTTTGCTTTTGTGTGAGATTTTTTTTCTTTAATCTATTAACATTTTAAGCAGTGCTAATTGAATGTCACCATGAAGACAAGGTGGTCAAATGGTTAAGGCAACAGACTACCAGGGCAGTCAGTGTCTTTAGAGTTAACTCAAGCCTGATTACTGACTCTGCCACCTAAGAGCTTTGTGACCCTATGCAAGCCTAACTACCACTGTCAGCTTCTTTCATATTTGTAAAGGGGGGAAAAACAACCTCGGGGCGGGGGGTGGGGGGTTGTAAGATTTAGTGATGTAATTAAGAGAGATGCTCAAAACACAGTCCTCATTAAGGCTCCTTCCAAGCCTGTCATCACATGGAGAATCCAACTGCACTTTCCAGTGGGCACATTAAAGACAAACAGGACCCTGTCCACCATGTCATGGAAATGGAGTGTACCTTATTGTCTCCGCCTGAGACAGCCAGGATGTTGGCTGTGATGGACCAGCTCACATGCCACACAACATCACTGAACTTGTGCAATAGTTTGGGTGACCACGTATTGCCTGAGGTGTCATCACAAGTCCAGATGAACACACGACCATCCTGGGAAAAGACAGGCTAGAATCAGGGAAGGTAAGGCAGGGATCTTGAACTGGGGATATCCTCTCGATCTACGGGCATATTGGACTTCGGCAGGAATGGGGTGGGGGATTCAGCACAACGCAGAGCCGAGGCCTTCCTGGGTGTGGATAGCTGTGACGGCCGATTTCCAACCCAGCATTATCCCTTTACCCCACGAACACATTTCACATTGGTTCAGTCTCCCAGGTTCTCGTGCTCATATTGGTTTCAGGTATGGACTTTACATCGCTAACTCTAAAATTTTCTCTGGGTTTTCCTCATGTCTGCCAAGTTACTTCCTTGTTTTGGCTCCCTCTGGCTCTAATTTTCTCAATCGAATGGGTATGGCTGTCTGTAAACCAAGCTAGAGAATGAGAAGGGACAAGTTGAAAAAGTCCATCTCAAATTCAGGACCAAACATAACAGGCTCAAATGAAGCCTAGCTAACCTTTGTCTATGGTGGGGTTAGCATATAATTAAAGGGTTGTCCTTAGTCTTTCCTTTGTAATCTGTCTGTGAAGACTGAATAGGTAGGTGAGTCCAAGATCCTAGAAATTCCGACTGCCCCTGGTCCCTGCTTGGGAATGCTTTCAGAATATACCTGGGCAGCTCTAATCCCCAGCTGCACAATGCTGAGGAGGGGACACTGGTCCTGGGTTTGGCCTAGCTCATGGCTCGGTGGAAGCAAGCTACTTGTGCCTTCTGATCAAGCCTTTGCCATAGCATGACCTGGCTCCAAGCACTCTCCTACTTGCACTGGTCCAAAGGTGCCTGTTGCCCTGCCCTTACCTTTTTAGACTTTACCTTAGGGGGACCGTAAGGTTTGATGGGACTTACTCAGAGATTAAACAACACGGGGGGCTCTCATGGATCTGAGCTGACCTGGGAGCAACTGGCGATGGTGCTGGTGGGCAGGCCAATGGAGGGGGCCCAGGCCACATCTCGAACCCAGTCACTGTGCGCTTCTAGCTTCTGTTCCTCCTTCCACTGGCCGTCCTCCTCCTCCCTAACAGGGGAGATGAGAGGGAGAATGCAGCAGCAGGTAGCAGCCCAGGTGTGTTTCCCACGCCTCCATTGTACCCCCACCCTGTGGGCTCTGCAGGGGCCAAGAAGCTATTCCATCTTTCTGATTTCATTCATTGACCTTGTAGATTTTTACTCAGTTCACCAGCTATAAAGGAATCCTCCAAGAAATGTTCCCCCACAGCCAACGGCTCCGGCAGTTGGGAATTAGGTAAAGAATTAAAGTGCTTGAGCAAGGCCAAGTTGTTTTTAAAGGATGTCCTCTGACAGATTGAAAACAGTATTCTATGGGCAGGAGGGCAAAAGAAGGTGATCCTGTTTCTTGGGAACTGTGGCTGAGTCATAGTAGGTAGGAGGGTAGAAGGTAAAAAGTGTCCCCTTGAGGGTAAGTCCACCAACCCCACTTACTTCCACAGTTTGATGAGGTTGTCACAGCCGCCCGATGCAAACTTCTTGATGTAGTTGGGCTTCTGCCCCGATGGCTGGTCTATGAGGCTTCCAGGTACAACAGCAGGGGCCCAACTGACAGCATTGCAGCCAATCTGTAAAGAGGGGGATTGGGATGACTGCCCTTTTGCCTTGCAACAGAGCACTGCTTCTGCAGACCCAAAGCTGCAGTGTATTTCCCCTCCAATTCTCAGGACAGGATTATGTAGGATAGCTGTTTTGATGAATTAGGGATTGGCCCCCATAATGCTCCTTCAAGGAGTCCTAACAGTGCATGTATTTTTCAGCAATATATATTTAAAGTAGGAGTTAGGGACTCCCAGGAATTTAAGAATATTTTAAAAAATATGAAGAGAGGCACAGATTCAGAAAAACAAAGTTTAACGAGTTACTCTAAAGCACTCTTGTAACCACTACCAGTTCAAGATATCAAATTGCCATTTACCCAAGAAGCCCTGTCATTATGTCTCACCTGAATCATAGCCCTTCCTCCTCGGTAATATCTTCCTGACTTCTGATTTCTTCCTTTTTTTTCTCTTTAGTTTTGTCACCCAAATATGCATCCCTAGATACTATAGTTTAGTCTTGCCATAAACGTTTTTTTTTTTTTTAAATCTTTTCTAGATCTCCTTATTTATAGATTCCCCTTCTGATCTTTTTTTTCCTTACAATGTTTTTGTTGAAGAAAGACCAGTCATCTGACCTACAGACTCTCAGGCTGATTTGCTATTTCATACTCAGACCTCTGAATTCTTCTGAATTCCTGAAAATTGTCAGCTGGATCCCAGACTGGATCAGACTCAAGTCTGACCCCTTTGTTAAGACTACAGGCAGGGGGCGCCTGGGTGGCTCAGTCGTTAGGCGTCTGCCTTCGGCTCAGGTCATGATCCCAGGGTCCTGGGATCGAGCCCCACATCAGGCTCCCTGCTCGGCAGGAAGCCTGCTTCTCCCTCTCCCACTCCCCCTGCTTGTGTTCCCTCTTCCACTGTGTCTCTCTCTGTTAAATAAAAAAAAAAAAAAAAAAAAAAGACTACAGGCAGTATTCTTTCACTAGGAGGCAAATGATGTCAGGTTGTCTTTTTATGTTCTTATGCCTCTTTTATTTTTATTTATTTATTTATTTTTTTAAAGATTTTTATTTATTTGCAAGAGAGAGAATGAGAGACAGAGAGCATGAGAGGGAGGAGGGTCAGAGGGAGAAGCAGACTCCCTGCTGAGCAGGGAGCCTGATGTGGGACTCGATCCCGGGACTCCAGGATCATGACCTGAGCCGAAGGCAGTCGCTTAACCAACTGAGCCACCCAGGCGCCCCTTATGCCTCTTTTAATTCACTGGACATTACAAAATGGTGATTCTGTATTCATTTCTTTGTAATGTATTATATAGAATAATCTAGACAGGAGCAACTCCCTTCATTAATATTTGGCTCCCTATGGGTACAGGTCAGATAGGAAAGGCAGGATAAATGCTTCATACTTTATGAACTGGTTCCCTGCCATTCTTTAAGGATGACTGAGGGGCGCCTGCGTGGCTCAGTCGTTAAGCGTCTGCCTTTGGCTCAGGTCATGATCCCAGGGTCCTGGGATCGAGCCCCGCGTCGGGCTCCCTGCTTGGTGGGCAGCCTGCTTCTCCCTCTCCCACTCCCCCTGCTTGCGTTCCCTCTCTCACTGTGTCTCTCTCTGTCAAATATATAAATAAAATCTTTAAAAAAAAAAAAGGATGACCGATTCTCTTATTTTTTTTATTTCTCAAAAGATTGTACTTATTTGAGAGAGAGTGAGAGAGAGCACAAGCTGGGGTAGGGGCAAGGGAAAAGGGAGGAGCAGGCTCCCCGTTGAGCAGGAAGCCCAATGTGGGACTTGATCCCAGGATCCTGGGATCATGACCTGAGCCAAAGGCAGATGCGTAACCGACTGAGCCACCCAGGTGCCCCTGATTCTCTTTTATATATCATTATGAACTCATGGATTTAAGCATATTTGTTGGATTTCAGTTCACTGCAATTATTTTCATTTTTCTGACACCTAAATTGCGGTGTGTGTTCAAATTGGCTCCTTTGATAACCCTGGTATGTCCAAGTATGTTTTTGATCATTTCTGTTGGGTATGACAAAATGTTCCAGGCTCATCTTGTATGTATCCTGCCTCAAACCTAAGATCAGCCACTTCCTCAAGAATTAGGGTTTCTTTTAGTGAGAAATTGTATTTCAAGACTATAATCTGGTGCTAGGGATGCCCACTGCCACATAGTTATTTCATCTCATTTCACACTCAATGGTCTCAGTCACTGCCAATATAGTAAGTAAAAACATTTTATTTATTTATTATTTATTTATTTTTTTAAAAGATTTTATTTATTTATTTGACAGAGAGACAGCGAGAGAGGGAACACAAGCAGGGGGAGTGGGGGAGGGAGAAGCAGGCTTCCCGCTGAGCAGGGAGCCCGATGCGGGGCTTGATCCCAGGACCCTGGGATCATGACCTGAGCCGAAGGCAGATGCTTAACTGACTGAGCCACCCAGGCGCCCCTAAGTAAAAACATTTTAAAAAGTGTTTGCAGTGCACTCCCCATTCTCTTCTACAGGTGTTTTTTTGGGGGAAGGGCAGGGTTTGTTTTATGTGCATGGTTACTAACATCAAAAGACCCTAGATCTCCAGCTCTGCTTGTGCCCACTTTTTTTTTCTTAAAAGATTTTATTTAATTAATTAATTAATTAATTAATTTATTTGAGAGAGAGAGAGCATGCGAGTGGGGCGAGGGGGCGAGGGAGAAAAAGAGCCTCAAACAGACTCTGCTGAGCACAGAGCCTGATGCAGGACTCGATCTCACCACCCTGAGATCATGGCCTGAGCTGAAATCAAGGGTCTGATGCTTAACAAATGAGCGACCCAGTGCCCTGTGCCCACTTTTTAAACAGTTGTCTGCTACCTTAACAGAGCATATGGCCAGTACATCCTATACTCTGCCTTATAACTCTCATTTAGTCTTAGTTCTCTACAATTAAACTATATTTGGTATCTTTCTAGTCATTTTTGTTGTCTGAAGCTTATTCTCTAGTAAATACCCCAGGAAGGGCTAATGGAAACAACAGTCCTTGAGTTCTTTCATAGCAATAACAGTCTGCGTTCTTTCTACTCCAAAATAAAATTCTAAGAACAGCTCTGAGGTATTACTGACATTCACTGCTCATAAACTGCACAATCTGATGAGCTCTGACACAGGTAAACCCTGTGAAACTACCACTGCAATCACGGTAACAAACATGTCAAAGTGCTAAAAGAAAAAAACTTCCAACAAAAAGTACTCTACCCAGGAAGTTATTCAGAATTGAAGGAGAGAGAGCTTTCCAGACAAGGAAACGCAAATGGAACTCATGACCACTAAGCTTGCCTTATAAGAAAAGTTACAGGGTTGTCTTTAAGTTGAAAAGAAAGGGTGCTTATTAGTAACAAGAAAACATATGGAAGTAGAAAACTCACCAGTTAAGGTAAATATATACTAAAGATATTGGATTAATCACATGTAAAGCTAGTATGAAGGTTAAAAGGCAAAAGTGGTAAAAACAACTACAATTACAATAATCAGTTAAGAGATACACATGATATAAAGATGCAAAATTTGACTTCAGAAACGTAAAATGTGCGTGGACAGTAAAAATGCATTCATGCATAAGTTCTTATCAACTTCATATAAACTGTTAAAAATATGTTATAAATAAATGTAAGCCTCATGGTCACCATAGAGCAAAAACCTACAGTAGATACACAAAAGATGAGAAAGGAATCTAAGCATACCACTAAAGAAAGTCATCAAACCACAAAAAGAGTAAGAAAGGAACAGAAAGGAACTACAAAGCAGCCAGAGAACAATAAAAATGGCAATAGGTACATACCTATCAATAATTATTTTAAATGTAAATGGTCTAAATGCTCCAATCAAAAGACAAAGGATGACTGGATGAAAAAACAAGATCCATCTATATGCTGCCTAGAAGAGATTCACTTCACATCTAAAGACACATAAAGACAAACTGAAGGAACTGGAATAAGATATTCCATGCAAATGGAGGGAAAAAATTAAAAAAAAAAGCTGGGGTAGCAGTGCTTAGGTCAGAGTAGACTTTTTTATTTTTTAATTTTTATTTATTTATTTGACAGAGAGAGACACAGCGAGAGGGAACACAAGCAGGGGGAGTGGGAGAGGGAGAAGCAGGCTTCCCGCTGAGCAGGGAGCCCGATGCGGGGCTCGATCCCAGGACCCTGGGATCATGACTTGAGCCGAAGGCAGACGCTTAATGACTGAGCCACCCAGGCACCCCGAGTAGACTTTTTTTTTTAAAAGCTCCATGCCCAGCGTGGAGCCCAACGTGGGGCTTGAACTCATGACCCTGAGATCAAGACCTGAGCTGATCAAGAGTTAGATGCTTAACCGACTGAGCCACCCAGGCACCCTGAGAATAGACTTTAAAACAAAGACTGTAACAAGAGATGAAGGGTATTACATCATGACAAAGGGATTAATTTTAAAAAGTTGAAAAAATATAAACACACGGAGACTAAACAACATGCTACTAAACATCCAATTGGTCAATGAAGAAATCAAAGAAAAAATAAAAAAGATACCTGGAGAAAAATAAAAATGGAAACACAATGGTTCACAATCTTTGGGATGCAGCAAGAGGAATTATTATTATTATTATTATTATTATTATTATTATTAAAGATTTTATTTATTTATTTGAGAGAGAATGAGAGAGAGCACATGAGAGGGGGGGAGGGTCAGAGGGAGAAGCAGACTCCCTGCCGAGCAGGGAGCCCGATGCGGGACTCGATCCAGGGACTCCAGGATCATGACCTGAGCCGAAGGCAGTCGCTTAACCAACTGAGCCACCCAGGCGCCCAAGAGGAATTATTATTTTTTTAAAGATTTATTTATTATTTGGGGGAGTGGGAGAGGGAGAAGCAGGCTTCCCGCTGAGCAGGGAGCCTGATGCAGGGCTCGATCCCAGAACCCTGGGATAATGACCTGAGCCGAAAGTAGACGCTTAATGACTGAGCCACCCAGGTGCCCCAGCAAAAGGAATTCTAAGAGGCGAATCAATTGTGATACAGGTCTACCTTGAGAAACAAGAAAAATCTCAACCTAACCTTACACCTAAAGGAACTAGAAAAAGAACAAACAAAGCCCAAAGGTAGTAGAAGGAAGGAAATAATAAAGATCAGAAAGGAAATAAATAAAACAGAGACAAACAACAGAAAAGATCAGTGAAAGAGCTGTTTCTTCCAAAAGATAAAAAAAAAATTGATAAATCTCTGGCCAGACTCATCAAGACAGGACTCAAAATCAGAAATGAAAAAGGAAAAATTACAACCTATACTACAGAAATACACAGGATTATGAGACTACTATGAAAAGTTATATGCCAACAAATTGAACCACCTAGAAGAAATGAATAAATTCCTAGAAATATACAATGTTCCAAGACTGAATGAAGAAGAAACAAAATCTGAACACTTATTACTAGTAATGAAATTGAACTGGTAATCAAAAGACTTACAACAAAAGTCCAGGACTAGATGGCTTCACAGGTGAATTCTACCAAACATTTGTTTTTTATTTTAAAAAAGATTTTAAGTAATGTCTTCACCCAATGTGGGGTTCAAACTCACAACCCCAAGATCAAGAGTTGTGTGCTCCACTGAGTCAGTTAGGTGACTCTCTACCAAACATTTAAAGAATGAGTCTTCTCAAACTATTCCAAAAATAAAAAACAGGAATGAATTCTTCCAAATTCATTCTGTGGGGACAACAGTACCCTGAAGAACTCTGCAACTCAACCTCCAAATAAATAATCTGATTAAAAATGGGCAGAGAAGGACGCCTGGGTGGCTCAGTCGGTTAAGGGTCTGCCTTTGGCTCAGGTCATGATCCCACAGCTCCTTGCTCAGAGGGGAGCCTGCTTCTCCCTCTACCTGCCGCTCCCCCTGCTTGTGCTCTCTCTCTCCCTGACAAATAAAATCTTAAAAAAAAAAGGCAAAGGACCTGAATACACATTTTCCCAAAGACATACTGATGACGAACAGATATATGAAAAGATGCCCAGCATCACTGTTCAAATGCAAATCAAAACCACAATGAGGTATCACCTCACACCAGTCAGAATGATAGTATCAAAAAGACAAGAAATAACAAGTGTTGCTGAATATGTGGGAAAAAAGGGAATCCTCATGAACTGTTGGTGGGAGTGTAAATTGGTGTAGCCATTATGGAAAACAGGTTCCTCAAAAAATTAAGAAGAGAAATACCATATGATCCAGCAATTCCACTGTTGGGTATTTATCCAAAGAAAACAAAAACACTAATTTGATATCTGCACCCCCATGTTCCCTGCACATTATTTACAACAGCTAAGACATGGAAGCAACCTAAGTGTCCATTGATGGAAAAATAAAAAAAGAAAATGTGGTATATGTATGTACAATGGAATATTATTCAACCATAAAAAGTGAAATTGTGCCATCTTCAACAATGTGGATGGACCTTTTTTTTTGTTTTAAAGATTTTATTTATTTGAGAGAGAATAAGAGAGAGAGCAAGCACGCTCGAGCAGGGGAGAGGGGCAGAGTGCTTGTGTTCCTGCTCTCGCTCTCTGTCAAATAAATAAATAAAATCTTTAAAAAAAAATTTCCTCTTTTCACAATTTATTTCTCTTAAGGCATTATCTGTTGTATTTATTTGTTCCTGTATTCCTTCTAATTTAGTCTTTATTACTGAAATGATTTTTTATTTCTAATTCTTTCCTAAATTCTGTCACCTCATTTTGGAGTTTTTCTAATTTTGACTTATGGTATTTTTTCACATCTTATAATATTTGAAAAAGGTTTCTTAGCTTCATTTCAATAGTGGGTGATGGTGCTCATCATGGCAAGTGCACTTCTTAATCCCCACTGTCTACTTCACCCATCCCCCCATCCCCCTCCTGGAAAAAATTTTTTTTCCTAAGAAACATCTTCGAAACATTCAGAACGCTCAGGAATTTGATTAAAGTTAAAGCTCCTAAAAATTCCTCATGTACATTATATACATTCAGAAGAATATAATGTACATTATATACATTCAGAAGAGCGTAAATTAGTCAAAACCCCTTATAGCCCGCTTACCTCATCCCCTCTTAAATTAGAAACTTCTGAAGTAACATGCTGCCCACCAGCCTCCCAACCAGTTTCTATATTCTCTTCCTTTTTTCTGAGTCAAACTTTATGTGATTTCACCTCAAATACTTTTCTGTTACTTTTATTTGAAATTAGTTTTCCTGACAAAGTGAGGTTCAGGAAAGCCTTTCAAGGTAAGAAGTCTGTTTAGTTAATATATGTGTTGACAGGTGTGACAACCTGCTTTCAGGATTTCTTGGCTCTGTTCCCCCGACTTTGGTCTATATTCTCTTTCCTTTTCCTGTGTCTCGCTCCTGCTCAATTTTGATTTCACTCCCAGTTTCTCCTTACAAGAGGCCCTGTCATGGAAGCAAGCCTTGATGGGTTATAAAGGTCAGATTTCTACAAGCCCCTTTAATCTTTCTTAGGGTGGGAGGCTTGCACTCACCTGGTATAATATAGTACAAAACCCCTTCTGGTGAGTTCTCCGAAGATAATACAGATGGCCAGTAAGCATGTGAAAATGTGCCTAATATTAGTCGTTAGAGAAATGTAAACTGAAGCCACAGTGAGGTGCCACTTCACACCCAACTGGATGGCTATAACCAAAAAAAAAAAAGAGGACAACAAGAGTTGACAAAGATGTGGAGAAACTGAAACCCTTATACAGTGCTGGAAGCCATGTAAAATGGTACGGTTAACTTGGAAAACAGTTTAGCAGTATCTCAAAAAAGGTTAAACAGAGGTTCAGGAGCAAGATGGCGGAGGAGTAGGAGACCTGAATTTCGTCTGGTCTCAGGAATTCAGCTGGATAGGGATCAAACCATTCTGAACACCTACAAACTCAACAGGAGATCGAAGAAAAGAATAGCAGCAACTCTCTGAACAGAAAAGTGACCACTTTCTGGAAGGTAGGACGTGCGGAGAAGTGAATCCGAAGCGATATTCAGAAGGATAGATGGCGGGGGAGGGGGCCTCCGCTTCTGGCAAGTGATAGAGCCGCGGAGCACAAAATCGGAACTTTTAGAAGTGGGCTCTGCTGAGGGACTTCGCTCCAGTGGCTAAGCGGGGGTGGAACCGATGCTGGGACAGCATGGTCTCAGGACCCTCGGGGTCACAGAAAGACCGGGGGTGCCTGAGTGTGGCAGAGCTCCTAGGTATCGGAGCGGGGAAGCTGGCTGCAGAGACGGAGCCGAGGAGCGGGCTCTCAGCTCGGGGTTGCCATAAACTGTGATCCGCGGCACAGTCGGGCCACTGCTCCTCCAGCAGGGACCCAACAAGCAGCAGATCCAGGGAGACTCCCCTTCTTCCCCTGGGAGGAGCGGCGTGGGAGCGCACTGCAGGGATCTGCTGGGTTTGGAGACTCCACACGGGGTCAGGTGCCAGA
This sequence comes from Halichoerus grypus, assembly GCF_964656455.1. Taxonomy (NCBI): domain Eukaryota; kingdom Metazoa; phylum Chordata; class Mammalia; order Carnivora; family Phocidae; genus Halichoerus; species Halichoerus grypus. The sequence continues at coordinate 166,034,741 of NC_135712.1, read as the reverse complement.
GACAGAAATGCACGGTCACAGGCCGGGTGAGCACGGAGTGCGGCTGGAGACCAGGGAGACGGGAGTGACTGACTGCTTTTCTCTGGGGGTGCACTGAGGAGGGGGGCCCCGAGTTCTCGGCTCCTCCGGGGCGGAGATTGGGAGGCCGCCATTTTCACTCTCGGCCTCCAAAGCTGAAGGGAAAGCTTGCAGGGAACAAAAGCTCCTGAGAGCAAACCCGAGCAGATTACTTAGCCCAGACTGGGCAAGGGCGGGGCAATTTCGCCTCTAGCAAAGACATTTGGGAACCACGGCAACAAGCCCCTCCCCCAGAAGATCAGCAAGAACAGCCAGCCAAGACCAAGTTTACCGATCAATGAGAACGGCAGAACTGCAGTGCTAGGGGAATACTGCACATAGAATTCATGGCTTTTTTACCATGATTCTTTAGTCTTTCAAAGTTAATTTTTTTAATTTTTTTTTTTTGAATTTTTCTTTTTCCCTTCTTCAACCAACATCTTATCAATCCCTTTTTAAAAAATCTTTTTTATTTTTCATTTTTAGAGTTATATTCTATCCCTTCATTGTAGTTAACCTTATTTTTTGTATATATCTAAGTTGTTCTCTCTTTAAAATTTTGGGATACAGTTTCTTCTAACAGACCAAAATATACCCTAAGTCTCTAGTGTATGGCTTTGTTCTAGTCTCCTGCCTGATCACATTCTCTCCCTTTTTTTTTTAATTTCTCTTCTTTCTTTTTTCAACCAACTTATCAATTCCTTTTATAAAATCTTTTATAATATTCATCTTTACAGTCATATTCTATCCCTTCATCGTTTTTACCTTTATTTTTGTACATATATAAGCTATTCTTTCTTTAAAATTTTGGGAGGCACTTTCTTCTAACAGACCAAAATACGCCCAAAATCTAGTGTGTGGCACTGATCTATTCACCAGCCTGATCATATTTGATCATATTCTTTTTTTTTTCTTTCTTTCCCTTTCTTTTCCCCTGGTTTCAGGTCTCTTATGATTTGTTTAGTGTATATTTTTCTGGGGTCATTGTTACCCTGTTAGCATTTTGTTCTCTCATTCATCTGTTCTCCTCTAGACAAAAGGACAAGATGGAAAAACTCACCTCAAAAAAAAAAAGAACAAGAGGCAGTACCGACTGCCAGGGACCTAATCAATACGGGCATTAGTAAGATGTCAGAACTAGAATTCAGAATGAGATTATAAAGATACTAGCTGGCTTGAAAAAAGCATGGAAAATACTAGAGAAACCCTTTCTGGAGAAATAAAAGAACTAAAATCAAACCAAGTCGAAATCAAAAAGGCTATTAATGAGGTGCAATCAAAAATGGAGGCTCTAACTGCTAGGATAAATGAGGCAGAAGAGAGGATTAGTGATACAGAAGACCAAATGATGGAGAATAAAGAAGCTGAGAAAAAGAAAAACAACTACTGGATCAGGGGAGCAGAATTTGAGAGAGAACAGATTCGAGACGAAACAGTATTAGAATAATTGGGATCCCAGAAGAAGAAGAAAGAGAGGGGGGCAGAAGGTATATTGGAGCAAATTATAGCAGAGAACGTCCCTAATTTGGGGAAGGAAACAGGCATCAAAATCCAGGAGGCACAGAGAACCCCCTCAAAATCAATAAAAATAGGTCAACACCCCGACATCTAATAGTAAAACTTACAAGTCTCAGAGACAAAGAGAAAATCCTGAAAGCAGCTCAGGGCAAGAGGTCTGTAACCTACAATGGTAGAAACATTAGATTGGCAACAGACCTATCCACAGAGACCTGGCAGGCCAGAAAGGACTGGCATGATGTATTTAGAGCACTAAATGAGAAAAATATGCAGCCAAGAATACTATATCCATCTAGGCTGTCATTGAAAATAGAAGGAGAGGTAAAAAGCTTCCAGGACAAACAAAAACTAAAAGAATTTGCAAACACGAAACCAGCCCTACAAGAAATATTGAAAGGGATCCTCTAAGCAAAGAGAGAGCCTAAAAGTAACAGAGACCAGAAAGGGACAGAGACAACATACAGTATCAGTCACCTTACAGGCAATACAATGGCACTAAATTCATATCTTTCGATAGTTACCCTGAATGTAAATGGGCTAAATGCCCCAATCAAAAGACACAGGCTATCAGATTGGATAAAAAAAACAAGACCCATCAATACGTTGTCTGCAAGAGACTAATTTTAGACCCAAAGACACCTCCAGATTGAAAGTGAGGGGGTGGAAAACCATTTACCATGCTAATGGACACCAAAAGAAAGCTGGGGTGGCAATCCTTATATCAGACAAATTAGATTTTAAACCAAAGACTATGATAAGAGATGAGGAAGGACACTATATCATACTTAAAGGGTCCATCCAACAAGAAGATCTAACAATTGTAAATATCTATGCCCCTAACATGGGAGCAGCCAATTAATAACAAAATCAAAGAAACACATCGACAACAATACAATAATACTGGGGGACTTTAACACCACCCTCACTGAAATGGACAGATCATCTAAGCAAAAGATCAACAAGGAAATAAAGACTTTAAATGACACATTGGACCAAATGGACTTCACAGATATATTCAGAACATTCCATGCCAAAGCAACAGAATACACATTCTTCTCTAGTGCCCATGGAACATTCTCCAGAATAGATCACATCCTAGGTCACAAATCAGGTCTCAACTGGTACCAAAAGATTGGGATCATTCCCTGCATATTTTCGGACCACAATGCTTTGAAAGCAGAACTCAATCACAAGAGGAAAGTCGGAAAGAACTCAAAGACATGGGGAGGCTAAAGAGCATCCTACTAAAGAATGAATGGGTCAACCAGGAAATTAAAGAAGAATTAAAAAAATGCATGGAAACAAATGAAAATGAAAACACAACTGTTCAAAATCTTTGGGATGCAGCAAAGGCGGTCCTAAGAGGAAAGTATATAGCAATACAAGCCTTTCTCAAGAACAAGAAAGGTCTCAAATACACAACCTAACCCTACACCTAAAGGAGCTGGAGAAAGAACAGCAAATAAAGCCTAAACCCTGCAGGAGAAGAGAAATAATAAAGATCAGAGCAGAAATCAATGAAATAGAAACCAAAAGAACAGTAGAACAGATCAATGAAACTAGGAGCTGGTTCTTTGAAAGAATTAATAAGATTGATAAACCCCTGGCCAGACTTATCAAAAACAAAAGAGAAATGACCCAAATAAAATCATGAATGAAAGAGGAGAGATCACAACCAACACCAAAGAAATATAAACAATTATAAGAACATATTATGAGCAATTATATGCCAGCAAATTAGATAATCTGGAAGAAAGGGATACATTCCTAGAGATGTATAAACTACCAAAACTGAACCAGGAAGAAATAGAAAACCTAAACAGACCTATAACCACTAAGGAAATTGAAGCAGTAATCAAAAATCTCCCAACAAACAAGAGCCCAGGGCCAGATGGCTTCCCAGGGGAATTCTACCAAACATTTAAAGAAGAATACCTATTCTTCTGAAACTGTTCCAAAAAATAGAAATGGAAGGAAAACTTCCAAACTCGTTTTATGGGACCACCATTACCTTGATTCCAAAATCAAAGACCCCATCAAAAAGGAGAATTACAGACCAATATCCCTGATGAACAAAGGATGCAAAAATTCTCACCAAAATACTAGCCAATAGGATCCAACAGTACATTAAAAGGATTGTTCACCACAACCAAGTGGGATTTATTCCTGGGCTGCAAGGTTGGTTCAACAACCGCAAATCAATCAATGTGATACAATACATTAATAAAAGAAAAAACAAGAACCATATGATCCTCCCAAGAGATGCAGAAAAAGCATTTGACAGAGTACAGCATCCTTTCTTGATCAAAACTCTTCAGAGTGTAGGGATAGAGGGTACATACCTCAATATCATAAAAGCCATCTATGAAAAGCCCACAGTGAATATCATTCTCAATGGGGAAAAACTGAGAGCTTTTCCCCTAAGGTAAGGAACACGGCAGGGATGTCCACTATCACCACTGCTATTCAACATAGTACTAGAAGTCCTAGCCACAGCAATCAGACAACAAAAAGAAATCAAAGGCACCTGAATCAGCAAAGAAGAAGTCAAACTCTCACTCTTTGCAGATGACATGATACTTTATGTGGAAAACCCAAAAGACTCCACCCCAAAAGTGCTAGAACTCATACAGGAATTCAGTAAAGTGGCAGGATATAAAATCAATGCACAGAAATCAGTGGCATTTCTATACACCAACAAGACAGAAGAAAGAGAAATTAAGGAGTCGATCCCATTTACAGTTGCACCCAAAACCATAAGCTACCTAGGAATAAATCTAACCAAAGAGGCAAAGAATCTGTACTCAGAAAACTATAAAATACTCATGAAACAAATTGAGGAAGACACAAAGAAATGGAAAAACGTTCCATGCTCATGGATTGGAAGAACAAATACTGTGAAGATGACAATGCTACCAGAGCAATCTACACATTCACTGCCATCCCCATCAAAATACCATCTACTTTTTTCAAAGAAACGCAACAAATAATCCTAAAATTTGTATGGAACCAGCCCTGAATAGCCAGAGGAATGTTGAAAAATAAAAGCAAAGCTGGTGGCATCACAACTCTGGACTTCCAGCTCTATTACAAAGCTGTCATCATCAAGACTGTATGGTACTGGCACAAAAACAGACACATAGATCAATGGAACAGAATAGAAAGCCCAGAAATGGACCCTCAACTCTATGGTCAACTAATCTTCGACAAAGTAGGAAAGAATGTCCAATGGAAAAAAGACGGTCTCTTCAACAAACGGTGTTGGGAAAATCGGACAGCCACATGCAGAAGAATGAAACTGGACCATTTGCTTACACCACACACGAAAATAAACACAAAATGGATGAAAGACCTAAATGTGAGACAGGAGTCCATCAAAATCCTAGAGGAGAACACAGGCAGCAACCTCTTCGACCTCAGCCACAGCAACTTCTTCCTAGAAACATCGCCAAAGGCAAGGGAAGCAAGGGCAAAAATGAACTATTGGGACTTCATCAAGATAAAAAGCTTTTGCACAGCAAAGGAAACAGTCAACAAAACCAAAACACAACCAACAGAACGGGAGACGATATTTGCAAATGACATATCAGATAAAGGGCTAGTATCCAAAATCTATAAAGAACTTATCAAACTCAACACCCAAAGAACAAATGATCCAATCAAGAAATGGGCAGAAGACATGAACAGACATTTTTCCAAAGAAGACATCCAAATGGCCAACAGACACATGAAAAAGTGCTCAACATCGCCTGCCATCAGGGAAATCCAAATCAAAACCTCAATGAGATACCACCTCACACCAGTCAGAATGGCTAAAATTAACGAGTCAGGAAATGACAGATGTTGGTGAGGATGCGGAGAAAGGGAACCCTCCTACACTGTTGGTGGGAATGCAAGCTGGTGCAACCACTCTGGAAAACAGTATGGAGGTTTCTCAAAAAGTTGAAAATAGAGCTACCATACGATCCAGCAATTGCACTACTGGGTATTTACCCCAAAGATACAAATGTAGTGATCCGAAGGGTATGTGCACCCCAATGTTTATAGCAGCAATATCCACAATAGCCAAACTAAGGAAAGAGCCAAGATGTCCATCGACAGATGAATGGATAAAGAAGATGTGGTGTATATATATATACAATGGAATATTATGCAGCCATCAAAAAAAAAAAACCAAACCATGATGGGGCGCCTGGGTGGCTCAGTGTTAAGGCATCTGCCTTCGGTTCAGGTCATGATCCCAGGGTCCTGGGATTGAGCCCCACGTCGGTCTCCCTGCTCTGTGGGAAGCCTGCTTCTCCCTCTCCCACTCCCCCTGCTTGTGTTCCTTCTCTCACTGTGTATCTGTCAAGTAAATAAAATCTTAAAAACAAAAAACAAAAAACCACGAAATCTTGCCATTTGCAACAACGTGGATGGAACTAGAGGGTATTATGCCAAGCGAAATAAGTCAATCAGAGAAAGACATGTATCATATGATCTCACTGATATGAGGAATTCTTAATCTCAGGAAACGAACTGAGGGTTGCTGGAGTGGTGGGGGGTGGGAGGGATGGGGTAAGCGGGTGACAGACATTGGGGAGGGTATGTGCTATGGTGAGTGCTGTGAATTGTGTAAGACTGATGAATCACAGACTTGTACCTCTGAAACAAATAATGCATGTTTTTAAAAAAAAAAAAGAAGGGAAAAATGAAGGGGGTGGAAATCGGAGGGGGAGATGAACCATGAGAGACTATGGACTCTGAGAAACAAACTGAGGGTTCTAGAGGGGAGGGGGGTGGGAAGATGGGTTAGCCTGGTGACGGGTATTAAAGAGGGCACGTATTGAATGGAGCACTGGGTGTTATATGCAAACAATGAATCATGGAACACTACATCAAAAATTAATGATGTAAGGTATGGTGATTAACATAACATAAAAAAAAAGTTAAACAGGGACTTTCCGACTTTTTAAAAGATTTAAAAAAAATCTTTTAAAAAAGATTTTATTTGTTTGAAAGAGAGAGAGAGAGAGAGAACATGAGCGGGGGGGGGGGGGAAGAGGCAGAGAGACAGGGAGAAGCAGACCTCCCGCCAAGCAGGGAGCGTGATGGGCTCAATCCCAGGACCTTGAAATCATGACCTGACTCCAAGGCAGATGCTTAACTGACTGAGCCACCCAGGCATCCATGACTTAGTAATTCTACTCCTAAGTATATACCCAAGAAAATTAAAAACATATGCTCACAAAAATATATGTTCATAGCAGCATTATTCATAATGGCTGAAGATATCCATTAGTTGATAAATGGCTCAACAATATATGTAAATTCACATGCTTGAATATCATACAGCCATAGGTATGAAGCACTAATACATACTATGATACGAACCCTGAAAACATGCTGAGTGAGAGAAGCCAGTCACAAAAGGCCACATATAGGCATACTTCATTCAACTGTGCTTCATGTTATTGAGATTCAGTTATTCTTTTACAAATTGAAGGTGTGTGGCAACCCTTTGTCAAGCAAGTCTATTGGCGCCATTTTTCCAACAGCATTTGCTCACTTTGTGTCTCCATGTCACGTTTTGTTAATTCTCATAATATTTCAAATTTTTTCATTATTATATTCTTATGCGGTGATCAGCAATCTTTGATGTTACTACTGCAATTATTCTGGGCGCCATGAATTATATCCATATAAAATGGCAAGCTTATTTGATAAATGTTGTGTGTGTTCTGACTGCTCCACTTACTGGCTGTTCCTCCCTTCTCTCGGCCTCTACTTGGGTCTCCCTATTCCCTGAAATACAATATTGAGATTAGGCCAATTAATAACCCTACGATGGCCTCTAAGTGTTCAAGTAAGAGGACCACGTCTCTCACTTTAAATCAAAAGCTAGAAATGATTCAGCTTAGTGAGGAAGGTATGTCAAAAGCTGAGATAGACCAAAAGCTAGGCCTCTTGCACTGAAGAGCCAAGTTGTGAATGCAAAGGAAAAGTTCCTTTTTTAAAAAATTTAATTAATTTATTTTTTAAAGATTTTATTTATTTATTTGACAGAGAGAGAGACAGCGAGAGAGGGAACATAAGCAGAGGGAGTGGGAGAGGGAGAAGCAGGCCTCCCGCCGAGCAGGGAGCCTGATGTGGGGCTCGATCCCAGGACCCTGAGATCATGACCCGAGCTGAAGGCAGTCGCTTAACCGACCTAGCCACCCAGGTGCCCCCAAAGGAAAAGTTCTTGAAGGAAATGAAAAGTGCTATTCCAGTGAACACACAAATGATAAGAAAGTGAAACCACCTTATTGCTGTTATGGAGAAGGTTGTAGTGGTCTAGAGAGAAGAGAACACCAGCCACAACATTCCCTTAGCCAGAGCCCAATGGGGAGCAAGGCCCTAACTCTCTGTAATTCTCTGAAGGCGGAGAGAGGTGAGGAAGCTGCAGAAGGGAAGTGTGAAGCTAGCAGAGGTGGTTCATGAGGCTTAAGGGAAGAAGCCGTCTCCATAAAAGAGCAAGGTGAAGCAGTAAGTGCTAATATAGAAGCAGCAGCAAGTTATACAAGAGATCGTGCTGAGATCATTCATGAAGGTGGTTACACTAAACAACAGATTTTCAACATAGATGAAATGGCCTTCTATTGGAAGATGCCATCTAGGACTTGCCTGGCTTTAAAGCTTCAAAGGACAGACTGACTCTCTTGTTAGGGACTAATGCAGCTGGTGACTTGAAGTTGAAGCCAGTGCTCATTTACCATCCAGAAAATGGTAGAGTCCTTAAGAATTATGCTAAATCTACTATGCCTGTGATCTATAAATGGAACAACAAAGCCTGGATGACAGCACATCTGTTTACAATGCGGTTTACTAGGTATTTTAAGCCCACTCTTGAGACCTACTACTCAAAGATTCCTTTAAAATGTTACTGCTCACTGACAATGTACCTGGTCACCCAAGAGCTCTGATGGAGACGTACGAGATTAATTTCAATTTCATGCCAGCTAACACAACATCCATTCAGCAATTTCCATGGATTAAGGAGTAATTTCTACTCTGAAGTCTTATTATTTAATTATTATTATAATATGGTTATAACTGCCATAGTGATTCCTCTGATGGATCCAGGCAAAGTAAAGTGAAAACCTTCCGGAAAGGATTCACCATTCTAGATGCCATTAAGAACATTTGTGATTCACGGAAGAGGCCAAAATATCAACACAAACAGAAGTTGATTCCCACCCTCATGGATGACTATGAGGGGTTCAAGACTTCAGGGGAGGAAGTGACTATGGATGTGGTGCAAAGGGAACTAGAATTAGAAGTGGAGCTTGAAGACGTGACTGAATTGCTGTGATCTCATGATCAAACTTCGACAAGATGAGGAACTGCTTCTTATATATGAGCAAAGAAAGTGGTTTCTTGAGATGGAATCTATTCCTGCTGAAGATGCTGTGAAGACTGTTGAAATGACAACAAAAGATTTAGAATATTATTACATACATTTAGTGGACAAAGCAGCAGCAGGGTTTGAGAGGATGGACTCCAATTTTAAAAGTTCTAGTGTGGGTAAAATGCTATCAAACAGCATTGCATGTTATAGAGAAATCGTCTGTGATAGGAAGAGTCAACTGATGTGTGAAACTTCAGTGCTGTCGTATTTTAAGCAATTACCACCGCCACCCCAGCCTTCAAATACCACGATCAGTCAGCAGCCAAACACTGAGGCAAGACCCTCCACCAGCAAAAAAGTATTACAACTTGATGACCACTCAGATAATTCTTAGCATTTTTCAGCAATAAAGTAAATTTTAATTAAAGTATGTACGCTGTTTTTTAGACCCAATGCTATTATTGCACCTAAAAGACTGTAAGACAGTGTAAATGTAACTTTTATATGCACTGGGAAACCAAAAAATTCCTCTGATTCCCTTTATTGCAGTGGTCTGGAACCAACCCACAACAGCTCCAAGGTATGCCTGTGTTGTAGGATCCCACTCAGAGGAAATGTCCTGAACAGGCAAATCCACACAGAAAGTAAATTAGTGGCTGCCTAGGTAGGGGGCAGAGTGGAGAGGAAGTGCTAATGAGGATTCTTTTTGGGGTGATGAAAAAGTTCTGAAAATGAACAGTGATAGCTGCACAACTTTGTGAATATACGAAAGCCTACAGAATTGTACACTTTAAAAAGGGTGAATTTTATAAGTCAATTGTATATCAATTTATTTATTTATTTATTTATAAAAAGATTTTATTTATTTATTTATTTGAAGAGAGAGACACAGCGAGAGAGGGAACACAAGCAGGGGGAGTGGGAGAGGGAGAAGCAGGCTTCCTGCTGAGCAGGGAGCCCAATGCGGGGCTCGATCCCAGGACCCTGGAGTCATGACCTGAGCCGAAGGCAGATGCTTAACGACTCAGCCACCCAGGCGCCCCAATTTTATATCAATTTAAAAAAAAGGTTAAAAACAAAAGAAACCCCCAAACTTCTCCTAGTTTCAGCTGCTGTTCTTAAACTGGCCAGCTATGGGACACCTGGGTGGCTCAGTCGTTTAAGCGGCTGCCTTCGGCTCAGGTCATGATCCCAGGGTCCTGGGATCGAGTCCGGCATTGGACTCATTGCTCAGCGGGGAGCCTGCTTCTCCCTCTGCCTGCCTCTCTCTTTCTCTGACAAATAAATAAATAAAATCTTTAAAGAAAACCCCAAAACAACAAAAAACTGGCCAGCTATGCTTTCCAGTGAATCCTTGCTGGCTATTTTGGCAGTACTTGCCTTCACAGATCTGCTAGAAGGCACCCCATTGCTTCCTCCTGCTCAGATACCAATACCATGCAGTCTTGTGGTTGTTGCTGGTTTATTCCTCTCTGCTTCTATTTTGGAGTTTGTGGAAATATCTTGTTACTTAGTTTTGCTCAAAACGTTCATGCGGTTTTGGCTGTGCTATCTAGCTGCTCTGTGGGTTTTTATGGAGAGACGAGGAAAGACTGAAAGCTGTGATGCCGCTCCCCAACATCTTCCCAGAAGCCTCTCAGCCTATTCATGTCAGCAAGTCAGTCAGTAGATGGGAAGCTGAGCACCTCAAGTAAAGATTCTGAGATAGGCTCCTGGGGTCTTAGGGGCTGGACAGGCTGTGGACCCCCTGAATTTGAGAAGTACATAAGTACAGTGTCAAGCTGGGGAGCTACTAAGTTTCCATCTGGGTAGATTTCAGAAGTATCTGGGGCCACCAAAGCTGGAACTGTTGTCTAGTGAGAAGGCACACAGATTCTGGATTCTAACCCCGGCACAGGACCTTCTCTAAGTCATTTACTTTTTTTGAACCTCATCTGTCTCATCATAAAACGGGAACAGGACTGCTTACCTTGCAAGTCTGTACATTTGGTAGTTTCTTCTTTCATTTACAGACATTTGTGAGGATTACATGACTGACACACAGTGGGGGCTCAAGTACTGTGAGATATTTCCTGTCCATAGTGCTTTCTTGACTATTTCAGCATCTAATGACTGGAAGTGCAAGGAACTGAATTCCCATGATGCTCTCTTTATAACACCACTCAGCTCTAGGGGGTCTCAATGACCACTGCAAGCATGTCAACTTGAAGTGTCCACAGCAAAGGTAGCAGGGAGACAGGCTGCTGCTGCCACCTTGCCAATGCCCTGACCCTCCCCGATCTGGGAGCCTGCAAGGAGGAACCCGTGCCAACCCCCTGCCCTGTGCTGAATGAGGCTGGTACAGCCTGGCCTCCCTGGATGCAGCGTCTATCTGGCTTCAGGCTAAAGAGGCTCGAAACTGACCCACCAAGCATGTCTGAGCATCAGTCCCTCCCCAGCCCCCTGCACAGCAGTGATGCTACTCCTGCCACCTCTCTAGGGAGTCTCCAGGAGACACATGGCAAGGCCGCAGAGCTACCCTCCACACACAGCAAGGTCTGGACTTACAGTGTGAGCATTGTTGATCTTCTTCACTTCCCATTGGCCCTCTCCGGTGTATGTCAGCAGGGAGATGGCCCCATCCGAGCTCCCACAGGCCAGTATTAGGCCATAGTCATGGGGGGCCCAGCACACAGAGTTTACTGCAGGAAGGAGGGAGGCATAGTTAGCCGACTTTGATTTCCCAGGTTTACCATTTTACTAAATTTTTAAAATAAAAAATTGCAGGGATCACCAGGAGGAAGATAACGAGATTTTAAAAACCTATCACCTATGAATATCATAATTTCAAAAACTACAGTCTACCTTAACAAAAAGTAGGATGAGATGAAACAGATAAAGGGGATTAAGAGTACGCTTACTGTAATGAGCATGGAGTAATGGATAGAAATATGAATCATAATATATACCTGAAACCAATATAACACCATATGTTAGTAAAAATAAATTAATAAAACTAGGAAAGAAAGTAGACAATAATCTGAAAATAAAGGCCAGTACTTAAAACGAATAAAATTAAAAAAAACCAAACACACACCTCACTGTGGTTTTTTCCTTTTCTTATTTCACTTTAGACTGGCTTTAGGTCTCAGGGCCTTACCTCTGCTGTGGACAGATGACAGAAAAGCCAACCAAACCCAAGGGACAAACGAGGAGCATCACGAGGGGGAGGGCATGGGAGTGGCAGCCAGGCAACAAGGCCCCGCCCACCTGCTCCTACCACACTCACTGTACCTGAGGAGTCGTGTCCTGTGTGCTCGTGCGTCTTCTCCCAGGTGCCATTCTCCTCCTTCCAGATAATGACTTTCCGGTCATAGGAGCAGGATGCCAGGATGTTGCCATACATGGGGTGGGCCCAGGCCACTTGCCACACAGGACCCTCATGACTACAAGGGGACAGGGTCAGAGGCTGCTCAGATGGGTCACAGGAACCTGCAGTGCTCTGCCAGCCACTACTCTGGACGGACCTGAATGGCGTTCTTGGTAGGCAGATACAGCATCTCAGGACAGAGCTGCCTGAGAATTTCAGAAGGGAGAGCTATAGGAAGTCACTGCCCAAAGAGACCTTTGTTGGGCACTGAAGATGCTGAGGCCCAGACGTCACAGAGGCCTTGAGAACAAACCGGGACTCTAAGTGAGCCTCTCTGTCCCGAGCTGACAGCCCCCTCCCTCCCCTGACCTGCACTGCAGCCAGCACCACCTACACGTGCCGTCCTCAGGAGAAGCCTCTCGGCCTATTCATCTGTGCACCGCTCAATGCAGGCTTCGCACCACAAGTGCTCAGGAGGTATGTGTAGAGTGAATCGCTACTCATCCTTCCAGATGTTTACCTTTTCGAGCAGGCACTGTTTCATGTTCGCTACTATTCTCTTACTTTAAGGGCACGTCTCTCCTCTGCTCTTCTGATCTTTATGCATTCCCCTGGTGAGTACTATCTGAGCACAGACCCGGTGCTGGGCTCTGTACTGGGGCCGTCTCTCAGGCCCAGGCAAGGGTGGGCACCCAGCACACAAGAAGTGACACGGCAGACAGGTGACGGTCCCGGCTCTTTCACCCCTACTCCCATTCTCTAGCTGTTTGACTTTAGGCACGGGCCACGTCCTTTCTATGGCTTAGTCTCCTAACGGAGATATCAGCAAGACTTCTTTCACAGTGTGCTCATGAGGGGAAATATAGGTGATAACTCACATAAAAAGCCTGGAACAGTGCTGGGCACAAGAAAAGAAAAAAATTACTCATGCCTGTCAGCTGGTATTGCTGCTCCCTGTTCACTCCTCCAACCCAGGGCTGCAGACACTCAAAAGTGTCCTCCTCCCTCCGGCTGGGACAATCCCCAGGCCTCACAAAGGAGCTGCCAGGGAAACTCTCAGGAGACGAAAATGTCCTGCACCTAGCAATAGTTTCAACTGAGGCAAAAAAAGAAGGGGGTGTGGATTCTTTATCCATCTGACAGTGCACCTCTTTTCAGTGCTAAGAAACACAGGGCAGGTGGGACCTCCTGTGGCAGCGCCGGCCGCAGGCGCACGGGGCCTGTACGTCTGACCCCGCGGTCGCTCCAGTTCTGACACTCAGGGAGAAGGGACTTCTCCACCCCTCTCCCCACATGGCTACTTAGTTATGCCTCAATTCAGTTAACAAACGTGTACCGAGCTCCTACTTGTCAGGGTTCTTAATTTCTCCTGTGCAGTCTGCTGAAGGCTTGGGTCCCTTCTCAGAATAATGGCTACAACACATGGAGCTCGGATTATAAAGGAAGGCCAATTATAATGAAATACACTAATATGTATTTAAAATGTTAAAGAGGGATTTATAATATAGTGATACATGTGCTTCTCTGTTAGCACATTAACTAACAAGCTCTAGTGGCAGGTCTAATAACCACTCTCACTTCAAAGTAGTGATAAGCCTAAGTGCTATTTTGAGAAAACTGTAACTGGAATGTGATACGAAGATATCTGTGTCTTCTACTGGTAACAAAGTTCCAGGTGCTCAGAATACTACTGTCGTTTCTGGCCTACATCCATCATTGAAGGAAATGCTAACTAGCTGAGTCACTGACAATAAAGATGTGATTTTTTTTCTCAGCCCCAGTTCACCAGCCCCTGAATTCTATCCACAGAACCCTCGGAGATCTGTGGAACCCAGGTTAAGAACTCCTATTTATTTGAAAGGCAGTGGGCTGGGGGAAAGCAGTAGAGGTGTAGCCATAAAAATGAGCCAGGATCTCAAGAATCTTGTAGGGAGAGGGGAAAGCAAACATTTGTAAATATTCACTGAGTATCTGCCGTGGGCATGCAAATAGGCAAAATTATAGGACTTACGTAATTACTAATGCATTCTTACATTAACATTATTTTTTTTATTACATTAACATTATTCTTACATTGTTGCCTTTGAGTGACACTTTAGATCATGTTGGCTAAACTTAAAAAAAAAAACAACCAAAAAAACAAAGAAAAAGTTCTTTCCCACTTTTAAAAGCAGCACTAGCTACTGAAGGCATGCTGTGAACAGGCTCTACCCGGGAGGAGGCAACACCCCATTGTGAGGGTGAGCAGATGAAGTCTTCGAGAGGTAGACTGACTCTTACCCAAGGTCTTCTGGTGGGTTTTTGGGAAGCCAAGTTGGGATTCATCCTGCTGAGGACAGCTGCCTGGCTGGGACCGGTGTGTCCTCTCTGCTAAATGCACTGTGGGGCTCCTCTGATCTGGGTTCTCAGCTTTTCCTGCCATGTCTGAGAAACCCAACCATTCTGAGAACCTCACCCAGACGTGGCTGCACTCACCCCCTGAGGTCGGCAATGAGGATCTGTCCTCCATTTCGCACATCGAAGATTTTGACAGACCTGTCTGATGAGCAGGTTGCTAGGCGGGTGCCATAGTAGTCCATCTGGGCATCGTGCTGCAAAGGGAGGATAGCTTGGGAAGCCTGCAGGCTGGGTGGATGGGAGTGGGGGAGTCACCAGGACAGAATCTAGTCTGGACCAGAGTTCACCTGAAATTAATCTAACCTCAAAGTAGCATCACTATCAGGCAACAAGCTAGCATCTCGACATTCCATTTCTCAAGACAGGCCATGTCATTCTGAAAGGGACAAAAAAAACCATACCTAGCTGCTTTCAGACCCTTTACATACACAGGGGAAGCTGTTTCCAATCCTATTCTGTATGGTGGGTATGGGAGATGAAACAGTGGCTAGCTAGCCTCCTTTTTCTTCTTCCTTCCTCAGGCCCCACCATGTTCTGAGGCTCTGTGGGCTACTGTGAGCTGCAGGTTCAGCTCAGCCCCAGAGCCTGGGCCTAACGCTGATGCAGAGGAGCAGCCTCTGAGGGCCCGGAGGGCCCAGTGAGGTCCTCCATAATGCACATCTGGCTTGGACACAAAGGTCTATTCAGACGTTTGGGCTCCTTCCTCCACCCATGGCCCTAGATCCTTTGTGGACCTTTGTTCCTGGATTTTTACTAGACCTTTTTCCTAGTAGTATGTCCAGTACCCCAGACTCTCCACCCATGCCTTAAATGTCACTAGTCCCACCACTGATGAGCCAACCTTCTCGATGCTGATTGGCCATGCAGACCTAGGGCCGGTCTCTGCCTACAGCTCTTGTCTATCTTGTTCCTCTGAGTCTCAAGGCCTGCTGTCCCACTGCACATCCTGGTCCTTCCTCTTTGCTGCCTATTCCAACAGGTGGCACCTTCCTCAGCTGTCTCACCTTGGGGCTGTCAGGAACTATCAGCTGTCACTCTTTTGGTATTCAGGAACAATTAATATCCTTTCAACAGAAGCAGTCATTCTGTTTGCTTCAACATTCCTTCCTCACCTCCCTGAGAAAAACATCCTGACTCTTCTTTGGAAGTCAACCCCCTCCACTATCCTAGGTCTTGGCTTCTTGGAAGAGAGGCAATGCAAGTGTTTAGATTTCTTAGGTACTTCTCCTGCAGAGTGCTGCCACACACTTCAGGAGGAAGTAAGGCACAGTACCTAAAAGATTTAAATCCTACCTCCTTACCTTACCTGCTGTCTGGAAAAAATGACGTAATTTCCTTGAACCTCAGTTTCCTTCTTTTTAAATGGGGCTAATGGTGGCATGTACTTTAAGGGTTGTTATGAAGGTTCAATGAGACACTGAATGAAAGTATATGGCATGGGGTCTGACACTTAGTGAACATGCAGACATCAGCCATTGCTATTTTGCCTCATCTGTTTCTCAAACCCAAACTACACAAGTAGGTAGCATATCCATTATTTTTCCCATTTTAGCTATGAGGAAATCAAGGCCGGCTCAGAAGAGTTAAGGAATTGGCTAGGGAGTCTCAGATTGGATTTTCTTACCCAAGGTACCACACTGCTCCAAGAAGGTGTGGTTAAATGACTGTATTCAGGAAACATACACAACTTGAGACCAGGCAACCTCTCAGAAGATGAAAAGCAACCATTGGTGGGCAGGAGCCCTGAGATGAAATGCTGTAAGCTCACTGACCAGAGTCTTGCTCAAAGGCTGCCTGGACTGCTTGGCCCTGCATGAAGCAGAGTCTGCAACTTTGCTGCTAGAGACTTTAACCTCTGGACCTTCTCCCACCGCCCTGTCCTCTGATACTGAGCCCCGTATTTATCTCTCAGGAAACACCCTGAGTTAATGACTTCTGGTTCAAAGGGCTTTGCCTGGCCCACTGTCTGTGGTGGTCCTACCTGGCTCTGCTCTGGGCTTTCACTGTGCCTGCTCTTTGCCCTTGTACTAAGTTACCTTCCCATTCTCTCTTCTTTCAGCCCCCCTTCCAAAGGGGCTAAGCAGTGGCAGCATGGGGAAGGCAGGTGGGAAGAGACTACTGTCAAAAGTTTCACACTGGCTTAGCCTACATCCCAGAGCAGGTTACTTTGTTGGCCTGGAGACTGAGGGCCTTGAGCCATAAACCATTCCTAGGTTCCTCCTACCAGAGAGTGACCAGAATGCCACAGCCCTGCCAACATGGCAGGCATTGCTGGGAGACTGACCATATGTTGAGGCTACAGCCTGACTCAAGGGTGCAAAGCCACACTGGGTTCATGAATGATCAACAGAAATGTTTCCCCTGCACTGAAATGCCCATAGCTATAGCCCATAAGGGAAGGCTAAAGGAATACTTACAATCATGTCCTCATGGGAGGTGTCCACAGTGTTAATTACTGACACCTAGAACCAAACATACAGCTGGTAAATGAACAGATGGCAGTTAGAATGCAATCATCTTATTAAAACTACCGGTCATTACCAAGGTTCTTGACTGCATTTGTTCGTTCACTCATTAAACATTTACTTTAAGTACCTCCTTTTTGCTAAGCACCGTGCCAGGGACTGGAGATATAGACATAAATTAAGTATTCTTGCCCCCGAAAATCTTGTACAGAAGTAACCCTAACATGGAAAGGTAAGTACTTTAACAGAAGTTTACATGTACTACAGCGGCCTGAGGAGCTGGTGGTGGTAGTAGACATGAACTGAGGCTTAGATGATGAGGAATTTGCCCCAAGCAGAGGGAATAACATGAGCAAAGAGGGGAGAATGGCAACCAGTCTTCACCACTTTGAGGGTGAAAAGGGACGCTGGGGGATCTATGGCTGTTGTTCCCGTCCTGGATGACAGGGCTTCTGATCTCACAGGCAGTTGTGGGCATATCAGAGTTAATACCTAAGACCTGGAGAACTGATTCAAGGTGGACTGCTCCCTGGTCCACCACCTATGACAGATCCTAGGCTGTCACCTACTGGGATCCAGGGCTGAGCAGCTTATGGGGCTGGAACACAGATGCCATGGTCATCACCCTCCCACTCACTCTATGAGGTCCAGCTCAAATATGCTCCCCCCTTTTTTTAAATTTTATTTTATTATGTTATGTTAGTCACCATACCTTACATCATTAGTTTTTGACGCGGTGTTCCATGATTCACTGTTTGCGTGTAACAGTGCTCCATGCTATAAGTGTTCTCCTTATCAGCACCATGCTCTAACCAACTGAGCTAACCGGCCAGCTGCATAAGTGTTCTCCTTAATACCCATCACCGTATGCCCCCCCTTCTTGAAGATTCCCAGATTCCCCAACCAGCTGGACTCCTCTGAATATCTGAAGCACTGAATGTCTACAACACTTTACACCCTTTCTTCTCTCAACCAGAAGGTGAGCTCCTTGGATCCAGGGTCTGTGTCATCCACAGTTCTGATCTTTTCAAATCACCCTGCACAGTGCTTTGCAACCAAAAGGAACTCAGTGACTGCTTGCTGAATGAATAAGTAAATGAACAAAAACAGTTTTACTTTGCTCAACCACTATTCTCTTTAAATTCTGGGGATAGAAAAGGGTTGAAAGGGAGGTTTCAGTTTGGAACTGATATTTCTTACCACTTCCCCCATTTCATCTTTTTCCAGCACAAGCCCTGCAAGTATAAAGTCTGACTTGACTTTTCAGAAAGGTGGACACTGGAAGAGGACAGGTGCAAAGCAGTTCAAAAGGTACTTATCAAGTAAGCACAGGTTCTCTCATCAATTTTGAGACTTCCTAATAAGTGGACCTCCAAGGTCTGCAGAGGCAAGATAGAGAAGCGTCTCCTACTCTTGCCAAGCTGTCTAGGTTACCCAAAGTGCTTTCACATGTGCACCGGGAAGGACAAAGGGCAGAATTAATTGGAGCGGTCTGATAACTAAGGAACTGAAGGAGTCCAGAGAAGAGGGAGCACTTGCCGAAGTGACAGAGCTGGTTAAAGGAGGAGCCAGAAAAAGAGCCCCACCTGTTAATTCCCAGCTCACAAAGCTTTCCACTCCACTACGCTGCCTATCTAGAACATAAAGTAGCTGTTACACTGAATTCCCTAAATCAATGGCCAAGGGCTAAGCAGAGTCAGGAAAAGTTTCCTGGTAGTTTCATTCCAGGTCACCAAAGGGCCTTAAGGATAACTAGCATGTATTTTTAACCACTCTCATGCACCAGCCTGGATGGTGAATCATACTTCTGAACAAGTTTTTTTTTTTTAAAGAAGTCCTCCCCTGCCCCCCAGCACCTCACCTTGTCTGGTCCTTTTTTTTTTTTTTTTTTTAAGTTATTTATTTATTTGACAGGGAGAGACACAGTGAGAGAGGGAACACAAGCAGGAAGAGTGGGAGAGGGAGAAGCAGGCTTCCCGCCGAGCAGGGAGCCTGATGCGGGGCTCGAGCCCAGGACCCTGGGATCATGACCTGAGCAGAAGGCAGATGCTTAATGACTGAGCCACCCAGGTGCCCCTGGTCCTTGTTAAGTAGTAAGAGTCAGCCCTTAAAACATTCAGCTCTTCAGAATTGGTTGAAGAGTTAAAATTTCATTTAGAGAGAGCTGAGTATCAGAGCATAAGAGATTCTATCTACTCAGCAGTGGAAGAATCAGGGGCCTAAAGAGATGAGTAATTTCAAATCCTGCAGGGCAAGAACTAAACCCAGTGTCCTGACTTCTGGTTTATCCAAGTTCCCTCAAAACCCCAGGCACACCCATTTTCCTGAGAGCACTGGTTACCTGAACTCCTACTCTGGGCTTTTTTCACTTCACGCACTTTTATTCATTAGTTACCATTCAGTCATTCACTCAGTGAGTAAATGTGGAATGACTGTACACTGGATACCACAGAGATTTAAAAACCCGAGTCGTTACCTTTAGAGAGTAATTTAGCTCATCCTTACATCAGTTTCTTGAATTGCCCATCATACTTCGGGCCCTACGTCTATGTCCACATTACATCTCTGCTGGGAGAAGTGGTAGGTGGTAGAAGGGAGTGGTTAAGAGGGTTCGAATCTCAGTTCTGCCACTTAACTAGTAGTGGAAAAGGCTTCACATCTCCGAACCTCAAGCTTCCTCATTTGTAAAGTGTCGATAATAGCAGCACCTATTTTGCGGGGCTGTTAGCAGGCTGAGATTATGAACAACGCCTGGAACTTACTAAGGGCTCAGGATACAGTAGCTTCTACGGTGTTCTGGGTTTTGTTTTCAATTGTTGGGGGAAGAGGAAGAAATAGGAGCGAGAAGCGCGGCAGCGGCGCGGCCCGCAGAGTTGCAAGAGGTTCCGCGGCCTCCCTCTGACCTCCCATTCCGAAATGTTCCGAGGGGCAGAGCCAGAACCCCGCAAACCCCGAAGCGGCGGAGGGGAGCCGAACGGCCCCAGCCCGGGGCTTGAACCTTGGCACGGTCAAGGAAGCCGGGAGAGGGCCG
Organism: Halichoerus grypus; assembly: GCF_964656455.1. Taxonomy (NCBI): domain Eukaryota; kingdom Metazoa; phylum Chordata; class Mammalia; order Carnivora; family Phocidae; genus Halichoerus; species Halichoerus grypus. The sequence continues at coordinate 166,014,555 of NC_135712.1, read as the reverse complement.
GGTCCCCGGTCCCCACACTCACCATGGCTGCGACAGCAGCAGCTCCCGGCCTCGGACGTGGCAGCTCCCGGCGGCGCCCCGAAACAGCTCACTTCCGGCGCCGGGCGGTGGAGCTGGAGCAGCCGGGTGGCAACGCGGTCCGCTCGCACGAAAGTTCCGAGCCTTTCCGGGGCGGCACCCCGGGCGGCGCCCCGCCCTCGCGAGGCCCCGCCCCTTCTGTGTGCCGACTGCGGGAGACCAAAGGGGTGGGGCTCCCGTTTCCCGGGCAAGACCAATCCCGGGGCTTTTGAAATCTTCTGTCCTTTTGCTGAGATCTATACACGAAAGGAAGGATTCATAGCTACAGCTTCACCCGCCGGCCTGCGGTTCTGGGTGCGACCGGCCTTAGGATGAACATTGTAGGATGAGTAATTTTTTGGGTAGTGGGTAGACCGACCGGTCCTAGTGCTTGCTTTCTCGTTGTTAGTCCCTCCTCAGGACCCAAAGCTGGGACCAGGGCCAGAGAAGGCCAGGGAATGCCAGCTACCAGAGGCTGAGCCCCCTCACCCTGCCCTCTCCACGCCGTGGGACCCAATGCCTCCAAACTGCCCCTTCCCCACAGTCCTGGGATCCTGTGAGGTAGAAACCCCAGGCAGGGTGGGATCTTAGCTAGGCTCCTGCAGCTAGAACCGAGGACCCAAACCCCAGTGGCCCCAGCCCCTAAGTCCCGGGCTTTCCACAAGCACACGGAGAATGCTGTACTGCTGGACGGGGCCTGGGAGCTCCCCTCAGCCACACATGCATGGTCTGGCAGACCTGGACCCCTCCTGGTGTTAAGGAGTCCGGGGACCTAGGGTGGAGCCTAGGCTCCCCTTGAGTAAGTCACAGTCCCTCAGTTTCTCTCCGACACTGGACGGAAGATCCCTAGCTGGAGATGGTCACTGCTGGAGGGATGATGTTAAGGTTCAGAGAGTGTGATAGACCTAGACCATCAAGGAGCTTGGGAGAGGGGGCCAAGGGTGTGGGGTCTTACAGAGTTAAGGGCTGGGCCTCCAGACAGCAACTCACCCTTCCACCCCTGCCCCAGCTTTCAAGATTATTCCCCTCTAATGGAGAAATATTGCAGGGATGTTGGGGGGTGGCACTTAAAGTGGAGCAGGGGACAAAGTGGGTGGGGCTCTTGGGTCTGCTGTTCTTCAAGGGACAAACCCTGGCCTTCCATCTGTAGCTGCACCGTTGATTCTCTGGTGCATCACTTCTCTCTGAGCCTTGCTTTTCTCAAGTAGGAAACAGGGACAGTGACATTTTTGATATAATACAAATATAATGCATAGTTGTTATTCAAGGAATTCCCTGGTATAGGCATTGAAGTTGGAGAGATTGGGGATTTGGGATAAGCAATGCAACTGTATCTTATTCATTAAGATATCTGCTGGTGGAACTGAAAGGTACCATAATACAGAGGTTTCAAGTGCCAATTCTGGTATCAAGACTGCTGGGAGCACTACTGTATCTTCTCCTTTCTAGCTGGCTGTACCCTTCATCTCTCTGAGCTGCGGTCTCCTCTTCTGTTAAGTGGGAATTAGAGTACCTACGCTGAAGCAACGTTGATGTTGGGAGTAAATGGACTCTGGGAGGTGAAACCGTTTAGAACTTGGTTGGACCTATATGGTGCTTAATCTGAAGATCAGTTCTCCCTGACAAGGGTTGGCCTTTAGTGTATGTGCGTGCGTGCGTGTGTGTGTGTGTGAAGATGCACGTGCACAACCCTCAACCTTTGAGCCAACATTGAGATAGTTTCTTGGTTTGGGCACATTCTTGTTTTCTGCTGATGCTCAGTAGAGGTTTGCAAAGTTCAGATTCTTAGGATGCCAGGCTCCCCTCTGCTTCCCCCCCTTGCCAGTAAGGGATGCCACCTACGTAGATCTTTTGTCCTATTGCCTCCCTCCAGTTGATCCTAGACCCCAAATCACACCATTCTTAGCTTTCCCCAATATGTGCCCCTACCTCCCCGACCCACTGTCTCCAAATCTCTTCCTCTTCCTCCTGAGGCCTCTTCTCCCAAAGTCTTGCTCTTCGGGACTGCCCACTGTTCCTCATGGAAGGTTAATGACTTATGGCAGGTAAAACTTGCTCCCTTAAGTGGTGGAAATTTGAAAGATGTGATGTGGTGGAAGGAGAGAGACCACCCACCGAGCTGTGCACCCTTGGACAAAGTGCCTTTCCCTCCCAGGGACTCCGTTTTCCCGAGTTCAAATCCACGGAGGGCGGGGACCCAGGTGTCCTGCGGAAAAAGGCCTTGTGATGTGTACCGTGTCTGCGTTTCCACGTGTGCATTTATTGTTATTGCTCAGGATAGTGTTGAAAAGGCAGACAAATCCCATTAATTACAAAGAGCACAAGCCAGAGATACAGAGAAATAAAGAGTGTACAATAAGAGCACAGTCACTTCCCAGCCCCGATTGTCCCAGAGCCCCCCCCAGAGCCCGGGCAGCTTGTGGAAGCTGGAGCGGCACCATTTCCTCGCTACTCTGTTATAAAATATGTGCACACAAGAGTTAGCAAAGTGTGGCGACCCCCAAGAGGAAAGGTCCGGAGGGAGAGCACCACAGGCATTACAAAACAGACTTAGGGGGCTGAGAAGGTCCCAGAGCAGCCTCAAAGGTCTTGTTTTTGGCGGAGGGGGTGATTGCTGATGCCCAGGACCTGGGATCCCCTTCCCTCTACTTGGTTGAGTAGGATCTCTACATCACATCAGGAGAGCTTGCTTTAGAACTTGGAAAAGACCTGGGGATTTTCTGCTGTTGTTTGATAGGCCTTGGCTCTGGAAGACCCGAAGCCTTCAAGAAACGCACCCCTCCCATCTTCTAATGGGATCTCAGACACTATGGAGAGAGTTTAGGGTGGGAGGCATGTCACAGTACACCCAGCTGAAAGCCTCCCATAAGTAGAGCATGAATGGATTGGGGGGGTCAGGGTGGTGTGAAGGTCCAGGAAAGAAATTGCTGCATCCCAAAGGACCTATCACACAACCGCTGAAAAAACTTTGAATAAAGAACAAGAAGTGACCCCTCCCACCCCTGCCAAAAAAAAAAAAAAAAAAAAAAAAAGGCAGTTCCGGAAAGGGAGATAGGAATAAAGGTTTCTTCATGAGGAGAATTAGAAATAAAAACAACTGGGCCACGCAAATCTGGTAGCTCCAGGTGTGGGAGAGAGCCCTCTTCCTCTTCTGGACTGGGGCAGATGGAGGGTCCACCCCAGCATAACCAAGGTGGGTGACTTTGGGTCCCAAACTGAGATTGGGGTGGGGAGCTTGGTGGCCTCTCCTGGTGACACCCTTGCTTAGGGTACAGGTGAAATGGTGGGAGGAACTTCTGGCTTCCCCCCAAATTTAGGATGCTCTTTTTGTTTCTCCTATCTAGTTTCTCCTATCTTTGTTTCACTCTATCTAGTGACCCTGAGTGAACGGTACTTACAATGGCAGAAAGGAAGCCCTTTGCACATAGAATGACAGGGCCCTTGGGTGGGGGAAGGGCAGGGGTGGAAGACTTGGCAACATTTTAAAGTTTACTTAAAAGATTAGCTGTGAGACAATAACCAGGACATTTTGTTAAAAAAAGAAAAAGAGGGAAGTGTACTTATCCCTCCTCCACATGATAAAACATTATATAAAGCAACAGTAATTAGAACTGTATGGCTGGTGCCAGATGAGACATCCAGATACGGGAACAGAAGAGAAATTCCAGAAATAGACCCGAATCTATATAAGCTATCAGTATGTGGTACAGGTGGCATTTTAGCATGGTTGGGAAAAGAGCAGCTATTCAATAAGTAGGCTACCCAGGATGAGACGGGTCCAGAGTCCTTGGCCCAGTACCGCCATTTTCATTGGTCTGGTCTCAAAAGCAGGGCACCCTCCCTCTTGTCTACTCTGTGTTCTGGTTGGGACAGGGGGGCGAGGGGCCATGGTGAGGGGTCGGCGGGAGCAATGGAGGCTGCTTCAGAGTTAGGGAAAGCGCTGCCTGAGTCGCAGGGAGGAAATATTCCTCCCTGCCCACCTCCAAAGGTGGGCGATTCTCCAGCCCCAGGGGTCACTGAATGGGCCCCCTGCTCTTCTCTCATCTGTTGAGGGGAGACAAGTCGCTGAGCTTAGACCTCAGAATGAATCTGCTATCTTCTCCTGGAGCCCTTGTCCAGAGGACAGAGAAGAAGCTAAGTGGATGGTGCAGTCCCAAACTGGAAAAACATATATATACATTACAGAGTATATATTTACTGTGTTCTGTTTGATGTTGGTTTTTTGCCTTTTTTTTTTAAACCACAGACATTTCAGAACCACGCTGCGGGAGTAAGAAGAGTCAGCAATTGAAAGCATAACCATTGCATAGTATTAAATGAACAGAGACGGTGAGTTCTTTATTTACAATATTGTCTAGATAAAAAAATTCATAAAAACAGATGAATGGTCATAAATTATTGACCCCCTAATGGGGTGAACTGCCAAACGTACCCCATGCTGCTAGATATAGGACGCAGAGTGCAAGCTTTATGTACTACAGTGAGTTTTGACAAACCAATCATTTCCTCTGTGTGTGTGTGTGTGTGTGTGTGTGTGTAAGCATCCATCATTCCTGACAAGAAAAGACCAACACTGAGGTCGGGTGTCCTCGGTCACTTCCACTGCTCCCTGTTCCCCAAACTAGGCTCCGCTCAGAGAAGGCCCTCCTGTCTTCCCTGTGTCCCGGCTCCGAATGAACAGGGAGCGTGGTGGGCAAGCTCAGCTTTCCTGCTGTCGGGGAATGAGGTCATGGACACAGGATTGGAACCAAGAAGGTGGGGAGATGGAAAACCTTGAGAAAGGAAACTACAAAAAATACCACATTCCAAAGCTGCTCCAGGTTTTTTCACATGTGCAGGTCTTTACTTTCTCGGCAGGAGAACAACGGGCTGGCTTTTGGCGGTGTTTGTATTGGAATCCAATAAGCACATCTGAGGGCTGGTCACCCCTTTGGGGGTGCAGTTTCCTCTGCTGGGTACATTCAGAGAGATTCCTTCACGACATTCAGGTGATGCTCTTGCACACAGAAGGTCCTCCTTCTAGGAAGGTTTTGCCAGGTGGGATGGGCTGACTTGGGATCCCAAAGCCTCAGGTTCCTTCACAGCCACCCAGCCGTAGGCCCTCCCAGCTGACTATGGCTCTTTTCCCAAGTGGCTCTCATCTTGTTTGTGGAAGAATTCTCTGGGCCTGGAGAAGGGAAGGGCTGAGCTGACACAGAGCAACCGTGGGAAGGGGTCAGTATGAGGAATGAACTTTGCAAGCGAGGTGGAAAGTGTTTGGTTTTCCTCAAAGCATGGGACGTCATCGATCATGGTATTCAAAATGTCTTTTGCACTGTACAAGTTTATGGAAAAAGATCGTATGCTGAAAAGTCTCAAAGCAAACTTTGTATTAAATACAAAAGTTCTTTTATGAAAAAAGCTGATACCCACAAAGTGCTTAGCAGTTAAGAGGCTGACGTACAATTAAATAAGCTCTCATTAAGTGGGATTACTAGTGCTGTTATTGTCTTGGGGGAAAAATAACCACCTTTTCTCACCTGTGATACTGTAGGGTTTCAGAATGGCTTTCTGTCTGGGAAAGCAAGACTTGCTGTCAAAAGGCTACAGTATATATTGCGACTACAGGAAGACAATTTGGTTTAAAAATCACACTGAATACATCTCAATATACACATCATAAGGTTCGTTCGGATCTAAATAGTGCAGAGAAAAAGGCTATTCTTCTTCAAAAATAAAAATAAAAGCAGCAAGCCATAATGATCCTCATCCAGTATGCCAACAGCTCATATGCTGCAATTTATAAGTAAATAAACCTCTAAATTACTAAAAAAAAAAAAAAAAATCAACACAGTAGCATTTATAATATTGCAACACTACCTCAACCTCTGTCCAGACAGTGCCAAAGAGAACCTCTTTTTGAAATGCTCTTAGTAAACTCAAGTGAGTTTCATCGAGAGAAAAGTCTTCGACCAAAGCTGGGCGGACCCCGTCATCCCCGGGCCAGGCCCGCCGTTAGTGCTGCGAACCTAGGAAGCCTTCTCTCTTCCTCTCCCTGTGTCTACGGAGCACGGTGTTAAGCCCTCCGGATGGATACTCCTCCTCGGTAGCATTTGGCTTCTGCCTGAGCCTCCCGCGGTAGTGACATAATTGAATGGAAACAGCAGGCAAAAATCAGAGCATGGCTATTGTAAAACATCAAGGATGCAATCCAGGGAAGTGTCTGTTGGGCTGAGCTGTTTATATAACATCTCGGCCGCCAGTGTTCTTAAACCGTACAAATAGCCAAAGACGTTATCTACAGGTTTGTAAACAAATTACATTCTTGTTTTAGGACATAAATAAGTTAAAATAGAGCAATTTAAGCGGAAACAAGGCAACATGCCGGCAAAAAAAACTTTATATATCCGTGTGTGTGTGTGTGTATATATATATATATATATATATATATACCTATCTATATGGACGTATACAGTCTTGGAAAAGTATACGTTGATATAGATACAAAGAAATGGATATAACCTCGTGAGTGTCTGTGAAGTTCTTCGGTTCCGTTGGTGCAAATTTACTAGGTGAGTTAAGCTCTGCAGTTTCAAAAAGTTGTTAAATTAACCTATACAACTGAGACCATGCTGCGCAAGCATTTCAAAAACTCACAGACCAGTGGATTGGATAAATAGTCTCAGAAAAGAGTCTGTTTGCAGTTCCCGCCTAAGAAAACAAACAAAAAACCCTCCCCGACCCCCCCAAAACCAAACAAGGGGAGGACTGGAAGTGTACAGTACATTCATGCAGGGGACGTGGTGGCCTGGCGGGTGCATGGCTGGTCCGTGTTTGGGCGGGAGCCAGGAAGGGCTTGTTCTGGGAAAATCGCTCACTCCCGTAAGCCCCCCCAGGAGATCCTGCCCCTTGCCTCAAAGTGTAAAAGAGTTCAAACAGCATCGCAGCCAGAAAAAGGGTCTGTTGGGTGGAAATGTTGGTTTTCTCGCCAGTATTTGGTTTCCTGTTGTTGCTCCTTGCTGCTTGGGTGAGCTGGGTGCCTGGATGGGTGGGGCCCGGGGGTGGGTGGGTGGCGGTGGGGGTCCTCAGCTAAAGCGACGTCTCCAGGCTGTGGATGGGGCTCCCTGGACTTGAAGAGGTAGCTGATTTGCTTGTGTCGGTCGTTAGGTTGATCCCGCTGTCGATGGCGCTGTTGTTCTTGTTGAGCGATGATGGAGGGCTCGAGTTCTGCTTGAGTGCGGCATCTTCTTCCAGGTCGGTGTCGTCAATGAGGGGGATGTGGGGCTGTGAATCTTCGATCCGGAATTCGGGGTGAGCCATGAAATTATGGATGGAGGTTCGAGACTCAGGCTTTTCTAGACCTTCATAGAGAGAGCTACGGAACGCCTTCACGACGCGAATCTGTAAGGGAAGCACAGGGGTGAGAAGCACTGCCCTGGTGGGGGGGGGGCGGCAGCCAAGCTGGGGGGGCGCTCGGAGGAGGGGTGGGGGGGGAGGGGTTAGGGCACAGCGGGCGGCTGGAATCCACAGTCGCTGGGTGTTACGAGCATGGGCAGGAGGGGAAGAATGGAAGAGGGGGCTCAGGTTATATGCATCCATGAGGTTTTAAAAACTGCTTTGGTTTTGGTCAGAACTACAGTATTAGGACAGGAGGAATCAAGCCCCATCACAGAGATGGTGGGAAACAGTGGTTAGAGGAAGCATAGTCCACTCCGGCGGGCACCCAGACCTAGTGAGAGACTGAGCCTTGTTAACTTCAAAGCACAAGTTCAACCATGCAGAAGGGGAGCGGGACCAGGTGGGAATAAAGGAGGAAGGAGGAGAAGCTAGTTTTAGAACATTAATCTTAAGAAAACCACACGCAGTTAAGAAACCATACAACATGGAACAGATAACGTGTCACAAACAGAAAAGGAACGGAAAGGAGAGACAGTTGGATGAGCCGGGATGAGAGAAGACACACGAGGGCCAGAGAACAGGAACATCAAACTGAAGGCAGCAAGGCAAACCAAAGCCAACTCAGGGCTTTCCGGGGTGCAGAGCTGAGGCGGCCAGAAAGCACGGAGGAGCCGGCAGACTGACGACATTCAGGGGCGGGGAGCATGCCACGGTGAGGGGTCAGGAACCACACGGCACACACAGACAGACACACGGCTACACTTGGAAGCCTGGACAATGTGAACGGAGGTCTTTGTACCCAACGTTTCTTTCCTTCATGCATTTGGGAGGTAAACACTCGAGTATAGACTCAAAGCCCTGGCCAGTCATTGGAGTTGACTTTGGGGTCCCTTATTTCCTGGGGCATTTTATTTCTTTGTTTGTGCTTTGAAAACACAAAACTCCCAAAAAGGAGGCCAGAATCAGATGGCCAAACCCAGCCCTGGGTGGGATTCTAAGGGGGTGTGGACCCGAGCCACAAAAAAGCACATTCTTTCATTTTCTGTGTCTTAGTTGAAATGCGTGGTTTTCCGAAGAGTGTGAAAGGAAGCTGGACATCGAGTCTTCCAGGCTAGTGGAAGGAGCACTGGACTCGGAGTCAGGGAGACCCATGTCTGAAAAAGGCTCTGCCACTTTTGGTGCCTTGACCGCGGGCAAGACACGCTGCCTCACTGGTTGTCCTCTGTCCTGCCTCACGGGGTACAGAGGAACAGGACCCCCGTGCTGGAGAGAGGGGTCCCTTTCTCCAGACTCCTGGGAGGGGGAAGCCATGCCTGTCATCTCAAGGGGCAGATGGGACTTGGGACAAAGGTATTTCCTCCTCTCTTCCTAGCCCCAACTCAGAGCGGAGGCAGTAGCGGGGAAGTACGAAGCAGCCTCGGTGCGTCCAAGGAGCAGAGCCCCAGCCAAACTGGCCGTGGCACTGAGGGTGCCCTCAGTGGCCCTCCCTGCAGAGCAGTGGGTCCCTCCACACCACAGGCCTGTGGGGGTGGGGGGGGCAGAGGACCAGCGGGGTTCTTGTGGGGAGGCCCTTGTGGTCCCAGGATCTGTGGAACTCTCAGCCAAACCCAGGGGTATCTTGTTGGTGGGGCACAGGTGGGGAAAGCCCTGTCCATGGAAGTGAATTTTCTAGATGACTGTGGCTGATGGTTTTAAGTGTCCTAGCGCAGGGTTTATTTTATTATTTTTCCGAGGGAAGTGTTTCTAAAGCACATGAGATGCTCCTCTGCCTTTTGGTTTAGTGTACACAGAGAAGAATGTAACGTTAAGTTGGTCAGTAATCCTTTTGGTCTTTTGTAAGACTCGAGAGTTTTGATCTTTTTTTTTTTTAAGTGTCTCTCTTTGGTTGTCAGCCATCATTACTCGTTCTGACTTTTCCTTGTTTGCTCAAAAGCATCTCTGTCCCGTTTCCCTTTTATGTGCTGTGTTCTGGGGACTCCAGGGGGCCCTGCTTCTTGGAATCATGCTTTAAATAAGAGGCATCAGGGGCCAAGAGAGAGCCTGCTGACGCCGTGACAACCATGTGACTGCTCTGAGGCCTCTTTCTCCCTGGATTCCCTGTTCATGGCTCTGTAGGGATTATTAAATATTCTGATCTCCTGATGAGCAGACCATTACACCCTTGATTAAGTGAAACCAAAAAAAAGGTGTCGTGGGCCTCAGTTTTCTTATCTGTAAAATGGGAATAATTGTCATTGTAACTGTCCAGCCTAGTGACCCGCATGTGCTGAGGCTGAATTGCAATAAGGTGGTGGAGGAGGAGGAATGGTGGTGGGACCCTGTCATGTGACTGAAAATGCAGAGGGCACGACACACAATGAGATGCAGGCCCCTTGCCCTCCCCCTGGCATGGAGACAACAGAAAGAATGAACTGCTCTGGACAAGACTGTGGGGACAAGACTTTTCGGGACACCCCGCCACGGTCATCTCAAGTGTCCACTTCGGTTCTCTCCGCGGCTGAAATGAAAAAATATGGGAAGAAAAAAAGCTCTTCCGCCTCCCATCCCTGCCTACCCTAAAGTGAGATTTTGGGGCTGGAACTGTACTTGGTATGGGGGGAGGGGAGAGGGGAAAGGACCCAGCCTGTGGGATTTCAGACATTGTGGTTTCATCAGCACAAAGGAAACAGGAGACCCACGCCCCTGTCAGACGGCTCTGAGGGATTGCGTCGGCCCTGGGCTGGGACGGGTTCGACATACTCGAATGTTTACCCGGCTTCAGGGAAGCCAAGAGTCTGGGATTGATTCACATTCATTTCAGGCTCAAGGTTAAAGACTCACAACCTCTTTTAATTTCACTCTCTCTTGCTGAACTCTGTCTCCAGGGTTCTCTAGCCCTCTAGGGAAACAAACACATGGAATATTCAGACAGTGGAGAGGTCTAGGCCCCACCCCAGAAGCAAGCCATTTTCTCGCCAACCCAAGATTGCACTGAGTTCGTTACCAAAACGCTAATGAGAGGCATAGCTTTCTTTTCTTTCCTTCTTCATTTCTCCCTTAAGAGACGCGCCCTCCTTGCCCTAATGGTCCTTGGAATCAGGAAGGTAAAGGGGAAGTGGCAGGAGGAGATGGCCCCTGTCTGGTAGTGGCCAGGAAGTGGCCGGTTCTGGGTTAGGGGTCTGACGTGCTTGGCCTGGTTGGTTCGAAGGAGGAGGACCTCCACTGACCAACACGGAGCCTGCTACACACTCGCTAAATTCAAAAGTGGCTTGAGATGCGTTAGGAGTTTGAGGGGCATAAGCAGGAGCGGCAGGGGGCTTGGCCTCAGGTCACAGAGCCGAATGCTCATTTTGTCTTTGGTCACCAGTGGGAAGGTGCCCTTCGCCCCAGTCCCGGCCAGGCTGGTAGAAAGTCCAGCAGAGAAACCGCTTTCTTGGCCTTCTAGAGCCCAGAGGGTGGACCCCTTTCCACTTTGTGAGGCTGTGGGCATGGGCACTGGTTCTGGAATGGAAATAAACCTCTGCAGTCTCCAGGGCTATGGGCTTGTCCGGAAAGTGGTTGTGGGATGGTGGGAAAATGAGGCACTTCGGAGTCAGACCTCTTGCCACTCACTTGTGTGATCGTGGCCAAGTCAGCCCAGTCCTCTGAGCCTCAGTGTCTTTCTCAGGGAAATGGACGTATTGGCAGGTCCTCTCTCCTATTTCCTTGGTGAGGCATATGCGAAATGAAGGATGTGGGGACTACTTTGGAAAATGTTGAGTGAGGCTCAAGTATAAGGCCTTAGGGGTGTGCCTTTAAGTTTCTGGGGGAAAAAAACTCACTTTTGTGTCAGTCAGAAGAGGAAAGCAAGACAGTGGACCAGAGTTCCCTCCCAAACATTCTGGGTGTGAGTGTGACCTGACTGTCACGTCACCGCATGCATCTGTCTGCCTGGGGCCCTCCACCTCACAGTGGTGCCGGGGGAGGGATGGGATGGGGGGCTCCTCACCCCAAGGTCATGAGTCAGAAGTCCGCCCCAAGCAGACACTGCCCCACCACAGACCTTGGTGGTCAACTCATGGTAACCCAGGGGACAGTGGTTTGACTCCTTCTAGGGTATAAGATTCCAGGTATTCTGGACTCAGCATGCACAGGGCCACCCTCCTCTGCTGGAGAATCCCCAGGAAGAAGTCCCTGCTCAGAGGAGGTGGGAGGCAGCCTACCTCTCCATCCCACCCAAGCCGGGACCCCTTCTCTTACTCCTGGCTACTGGTTTCACACCTTCCTGAGGGAAAAAAGCCTTTGACTCCTGAAGGGACCCTGCCTGGTAACTAGAGGGCCCTCAGAGTCCTTGGAGACTAGAGGAGGTATTGTTGTTATAGCAACTATTCAGGTGAAGGAGGAACTGGGGGTATTTATTTAGAGTTCACACTGTGACTGTATTGATCAAAATGTGTGTGTTGAAGCCACAGAGGTTAGGATCCCTTTTGGAACCAGAACTCTTGGCTAGGGGGATGGTCAGGCTCCCACAAGACACCCCAAATTACAGTCTGGATTCTCTGGTAGAGGGTAGGAATACAACATGCTCAAGGAGGCAAGATGGCAGTTGGATGAGGGAATCATGCCTGACCAGCCTCTTTAGGTCCTTGGAGAAAATAGAGGGTGGGCAGAAATGGCTGTCTCTCTGAAGGAGAAGTGTTGAAAACTGGGTGTCACTCAACTGGCCTTATTGAATAAGAAAAGGTGAGAATGATATTGCCCAGGTTTGAGATGACCGAGCTCTTTCTCTAGGCTGTGGGAGCTAAGGCGTGGGGCTAAGCCACAGGAAGACTTCTAAAGGCTGCACGGGTGCCCAGAAATGCCAGGCAGGCTCTGGCTGTGGCCAGTGTGAAGCACCGTGCCTCAAAGAGGTCAGACCCAGCCAGAGGGATGTGGGAGTCACCAGGAGGGATGGCAGGAGCCCAAAGAAATGGATTCTTTCCCCAGTGGCTCTCCAGACTGGAACCCCCCTCCTCCTTTTTTAAAGTGATCTCTATGTTTGAACCAGGATCAAGAGTTGTATGCTCTACCAACTGAGCCAGGCAGGCCCCCCAGACTGGAACACTTGGTCATTGCACTTCAAGACAGCTGGTGGTGCTGAGCAAGGCCAGAGCTAAGTGAATGAAGGAGGAGGTCAGCTGGCTGAGGCTCTCTGCTGTAAGGGGCGGGGGGGGTGGGGTGGGCAGGATGGGACCAAAGTGTTTCTTGCCCTGAGAAAGCCTGGCAGTGACTTCCTAGCGATAGTCACGGCAACGTGACTTGGACCTGGTCTGCTCAAATAGATCTCCATTTCACCTTGGCTTGCTTGGCCTCCCCATCGCTGGGTTTTTGTGCTAATGAATGAACCCAGAAGGGCTTTTCTTCCCTTTTCTGCATCCTCCCTACCTGGCGGGGCTGCAGCCACCGAACAGTCATGGGATATGAGCATGGGCCAGCAACAGGCTCCCTGTGGCTCGTGTCTCCCACCCGAGGGCTCAGATGGCCCAGTTCCCAGCCGGCATGCAGGTCCTCTCCAGCTCAGTGGGAGGGGATGTGTGTGGTGGGTGTACCGTGTTTGGATGGGGGTACAGGCACTGTAAAAAGTATGGCGAGATGAAGCCCCAGGGCCTGTTCCTCATCAAAAGCCCGAGGGCTGGAACAGATGCATTGTGGCAATCTGAGAAGACCAGAACTAGGGGCTCCCCCGCAGTTTGGGAGGGGCTGACTGGACACAAGGTAAGGGAGGCAGGTAGTAAATAGAGACTTCTTATTCCCTCTGGGGCCTGAAGCCATGGAGGGGTTCAGAAAGATCTAGAAGCCAGAGATGAGAGAGCAGGTTAGAAGTGGTGCCATGAGGAGGTGAGCTTGGCAGGAGGGAGAAGTTGGAGGCCAGAGTCCCCGGCTATCCCTCAGATGAGTAAGGGCAGGACACTACGGGTTGGACCAGATCCCTCATGGCCTGCTGGCATCCAGCCAAGATGTGAGACTTGGTTCACCGTTTTCTGCCTGAGGTCAAGCTGAATGGGGAAGGAGCCCTGTCCTTTCTAGGAAGGGGTCAGACCTTCAGCGTGCAGGGCATAGTGTGTGTAAGGCGGCTAATGCCATCAGATGTACAGGGGAAGAAGCAGAGGGTTCTGAACTACCGTGGTGGGGGCCTCCGGGCTGTGATCTCCTCCTCCAAGGCCTGGGACCCCCCCCCGACTGGGACCTCTGACCAGTAGTGACCCCTCTCTTGGCTGGACCCCACTGTGACCGACTGTGACCTCTGATGGCCTTGACCCGTGGTAACGCTCGCCTTACTAACTATAAGACTCTGACCTCCTGGCCAACTCTGACCTTGACCTTGTGGGCCAGGCTTTTCCTGACTGAGTATGGCCCTAAACCAATTGGGATACTCGGATACTCCTTGCCGTCCTGGCTGACTGTTCGGCCTCGGCCGCTGTGACCCTCTAGTGGGCTGGAGCATTTGATCACTGGAAACTCCCCACCAGATGGTGATCCTGGACTGACCCAGACCTTTTTGGCCACTCTTGACCTTCACGACCCCCTGGCTGAGTGTTTAAGCCCCTGACCCTGACCCCAGCCAACCCTGGCCCACCAAGGGCCGGCCACCCCATGACTGGCTATGCTCTCCTGACCAGTGGGGACCCTCCTCAATGGCTGCGGCCCCTCAGCCCCCTGGGCCTCGCCGTGACCGGCTGCCCCCCGTGTCCTTGGGGCCCCGGCCCCTGCCCGCCCAGCGCTGGCGTCGGTGGCGCCCGAGGCAGTAAGGATTCACACTCACGCCCAGCTGCAGCAGGAGGAAGGCTGGTCGGAGAGGAAAGAGCATTGGACAACGACACGCGACTAGGGCTAGAGAGATTGGCTACGTCCTGGCTCTGGCTGGTGACGGAGGACTGTCTCCGCAGGGCTCCCTGAAAGGAGGCCCCGCTCTTGAAAGTATTGACTACTTCAATCTGCAACGGAGGAGAGAACGAGACAAGTTGCGAGAAGAACGGACACACAGCTACACGACTGACAGGCGCAACGCCACGAGCACAGCCGCAGCCATGGGGACAAGGACAAGGTGACTTAGATCAAACAAAGACTACCAGACACACTCAAAGCCTCTGAAAGACGTCTGCTGGGCGCCAGGCCCCTCTGGGGGCCCCAGAGCCCCGGGCAGGGCTGGCCAAGGGCTGCGCGCTGGGGTTCTCGTCGCAGAGGAGAACCCCGGTGGTGTCGGGAGGCTCTGGGCCCGACACCTGCTCCCACCCTGCCCCCAGCTCTCTGAGAGGTCTGTCTCCTGAACCTCGGTCACCCCTAAAACCGGGGGGGGCTGTGAATGCCAATGAGAGGATGTTGGGGAGGGCTCGGTGGGGCGTGAAGCAGCCCAGGTTACAGTGGGGTGCTAGGCGTGGTCTGGGCAAGAGGCCCACCCTCCCTTAGTTTCCTAGTCCCCTGAGTCCCTCATCCCACAGGGCTGTGAACAAACAGTGTGATCTAGAACTCCAGCCTGGGCAGAGGGCTGTGCGAGAGCGTGTGGCCCGCGTGTGGGGGCACAGGTGTCTGTCCTGGGGAGGAAATCCATCCCACACGTGTGCCTGGCGTGTGTGCCTTACTGTGCACGTACATGTCTGCGTATGCGTGGAGAAAGCCAAACTTTGCTTCCCAGAGTGGCCTCGACGCTCTGGTGGAGGCTGGAGGCCAGTGTCCGAAGGCCCCGGTGGGGAACATGCTACACGTGTGCAGAGATGCCCCGGCCCAGGAGAATCTGGGGTTGGCCCTGGCTTTACACCTGCTGGCTCCCGAGCCCTGCACTGCCCCTCCTGGTGGTGACCGGAGCCTGACCCTGACCAGAGCCCCACACTCACCTCAGCACTCAGGCCCCCTCCCTGCTTAGGGGCATTCCCCCTGGAAACCCATGGTGGGTGTGACCCCAATCTGACCCCTCGCAGGTCTGAGGGGTGAGAGGGAAGGTTCCTGAAGAGGCCGCAGCTTCTTTAGCAGCCACGGGAGCGTGCGTGTGGGGAGCATGGGTGTACCAAAGGCTGGCGAGGTGGTGAGAGCAGGGCTGGAGCCCCGTCTCTGCAGGCCTGTGGGGTGGCATGGAGCACGCCCATCTCCATCCCCCGCCCGCCCCAGCTAGATGTGGCCCAGCCCCGGGAGCCTCCTGTACCTGGGTCTGGATCCGATTCAGGCCTCGGAACCACAGGATCTGGCCTCGCCGCAGCTCCCTCTCGGCGTGGTCTATCTCCTCCACGTCCTCATTGAGCTCCTCCTCCGGGATCTCCTCCTTCTGCGTGAGCCTGCCCGCCTCCTTGAGGAACTTGAGCCTGCTGGTCGGGATGGTAGCGATGACCTGCAGGGGGTCCAGCGTCAGGGTGATGGGGGCTGTCCCTCAGGTGGCCTCCTTCCCAACCTGCCACCCCACCGCCCCTCTCCTCCCCAGCCCCCCAACTTACCTAGTTGGGCTCGGCTCACTTCTTAACTCATCCTACCCATTCCTCAACTCCATCTTTTATAATTTCTTATTGATTTGCTTTGTATTTCACTCACTCATCCAGAGTTGGAGGGCACAGTGGAAAATCTTGGCCTTTAGGAGTTGGACAGGTGTGACCTTGAATACCCCAGACCTTATAGGTCATGTGACCTTGGGTAAGTCATTTAACTTCTCTGAGCTCTGGTTTTCCCATCTGTAAAACTGGGGGGCAATTCTCAGAGTTTGAGGATTAACTCTGAGTTTGAGGATTAAGCAAGAGGGTGTGTCTAAGTTGCTGTGCATGAGCCTGGCCCACAGCTGGCCCTCAGGTCCCTGGGTTCATTCCTCCTGATCACTGGGTCTTGTGGTACCTGAGTGTGGGCAACAGGGGCTCAGGGGATGGGTACCATGGGGACAGCCAGTCCTGGGCATTCTGGGAATGGTTGCCCTCCCAGAAAGGGAAGGCAATATGAGAAGGGGATATGCTTTTATACTTAATCGTCCTCCAAAGGGCTTGTCCATGGGGCCGAGGTGTGAAAGGCAGGCCCTATGGGGAGGCTGAGGTGGCAAAGATCAGAGGCCCCTCTAGGGACAGATGGGGGCTGACCTGGAAACTCAGCCTCATGGATTCCCTGGGGTTTCAGCATTGCCCATTGGTATCATCCTCAGGCATTAGGAGTCTGCTCTCCAGATGCCAAGAGCTCCCTGAGGGTGTGGGCTCCAGCAGGATAAAGATGCCCAGGGAATGGGGTTGCTAAGTCAAATCTAGTTTATCAACTTTCCAAAGAAGCTCCAAAGTTTAAAGAAGGACCTTTTGGATGAAACTAAATTTTCTTCTTCATCTTCTAGTTAATTTCTGCTATTGCAACTTCCCACTCTAGCCTGGAACAGGTCGAAGGCAAGAACAATGTCTTAGGCCAGTTGGGGCTCCCACTACCTGGACAATGGAGCATCTTGGGAATAGAGCCCCTTTGCCCCAGATCTGGCTCCAGGTACTTCTCACAAGCACTGCATCCTGGTCGGGCTGCAAGCAGTGAGTGCCGTGAAGGGGTGTGTGTGTGTGTGTGTGTGTGTGTGTGTGTGTGTGTATGCACTCCTGCATGTGTGCACACATGCCTAGGACTTGGGCAAAAGTAGGGAAGGGAACAGTGGGAGAATGTTCTGGGTCACAGCTGGAAGGGCCCCTATGGAGCATCCCGCCCACGATTCCCCAAAGCCGGGAGGATGCCAGACACAGCCCTGCATCACTCTGAGACAAGGCAGAGCTCACCCCTCCTGCATTTCCTTAGAGCTCTCTAAAGGAGTCTCTGCTTGGTGTCATACTACTTACTAATTATCCTCTTAAACAACAAGCTGGCTTCAGGCTCTGAGCCTTGGCAGGCCATGGCATCGAGTTAGAGTTTAATAACGTTGCTCTCATTACATTATTATTTTTTTGTTAGCTTCTCTTTATGACAAATGATACTGATTTTCTAATCATATTAATAATATAAAGTTGCCTTTTGAAATAAATTTCAATAAAAAAACTGATTTGATTGAAAGAAAATATCAAATAAATAACAGGATCAGAGGTATATAGATATAAGGCAAAAGTCACAGTGGTGGTACCCAAAAGACCAGTATGTGGGACCTGGGCCAACCCCCATTGCTTAGATGCCCAGAGATGGGGAGGGCCTTGCCTAGGGTCAGACACTGAGTCCATGGGAGAGCTGGGACCCATTCCTGGGACTCCCGGATTCCCTGTCCAGTGCTCTTTCCCTTCCTCTGCCGAGAGGCATCTCCTACAACCCACCCGGAACTTACCTGGCCCCAGACGAGCTCTCCTAACCCGATGAATATGCACCACATCCACTGGTCCAGCTGCAGTGGAGAGCAGCTGAATGGCTTCCCCCCAAACTGCACGATCACTATCTGGAGGTCAAAGGGGAGCACAGGGATATATATAGAGAGAGACAGAAAGAGAGGGACAGGGAGAAAGAGAAGGAGGGAGAGAGTCAGGGGCCAACTCAGGGGTCTGGGCTCTCAGGGCACGGCCAAGGGGCTTTGGCTGCTCACTGCCCACCCCGGCCCAGGTTGGGGTGGGGGCCTGGCTACCTGGATGGCAAAGGTGCCCAGCACGATGGTGCAGAAAATAGGGTTCCGGAAGATGCCATCGAAGACATTGCGCTCGCCGTGGATCTTGCGGGCATTGATCTCATTGAAGAGCTGCATCATGACGAAGGTGTTGAAGATGATGGTGTAGTGTTCCGAGGGTGGCGAGTGCAGGGGCGCGTTCCTCCCGCTGTCGATCTGGAACATCTTCTCGCCTGCCAAGTCGAGAGGGCAGGAGCGGGGCTGAGGGCCTCGGCTGGGGGGGGGGGGGACGCCGGGCCCTGAGTGGGGGCCTCTTCCGCGCAGCCGGGTGGGTCAGGCAGAGACAGAGGCGGTGCTCTGGATGTCAGGGGGCGGGGTGAGCCTGCACTGTTGGGTGGTCCTGAGTGAGTGGAGGGATGACAAAACCCTTTCTTCTCTAGGGAGAAAGATGTTGGGTGAATTTTATTCCACTTTTCTGTGGAAATCTGATAAAGGTGGAATGCAAGCTCTCCTGTCGGCTGACACTGCTTATTGAAAGTGACCTCCAGTTGGCAAACTCATCTGGACTGGGAAGACTGGGAGGACAGGGTATGAACCAGGAATCCCCGGTGGGAGGTCATGGCCTTGGGCTCCCCTGAAAGTGGTGCTTCTTGTAACTGACTGTGACCCTTGCTGAGACCTCTGGAAGCTTCTGGGGCTCTTATAGGAAATATCGATTGCTATGTGGATGTTGGGGTTTCTAGGCCAGGCTGGCTCCACCCAGTGGCCTCATTCTCTTGTACCTGAGTTATCACATGATGGGTGGAGAGTAGCCCCCCGGTTTGCTGTGTGGACACGCACTGATGACAGGCCCAGTGCCATTCTACATTTTTTGGCAAAGCTGTGTAAGCTGGTGCCAGGAGGGCTTGTGGGGTTTTCTTAGTGTGAGGTGTCTAGCTGAATCCAAGACTGCTGAGAGTAGGTGCTCAAGGGGGGAAGCCAGCAAGTAAACCAGGAACCCCCACCCAGCAGCCTTCTCTCCTAGTTTTGCATTCACATGGCTTCTTCGAAGACTAAAAATACTCTTGACAATAGTCCTGCCAACACATCACCTTCCAAATTCATACAAGAGGACTGCCCTTTGGGGAATAGGATCCATGCCCTACCCACATCTGTACTCTGGACTTTGAGGGCAAGTGCTCGCTGGCATTGAAAGCCCAGCTCCTCACGCGGAGGGGCTCTGCCCATGCTGGGGACTCCTGGCTGGCCCTGACTCCCTGTGTGACTGTGGGCCCGCCCCTTCCCACTCTGGGACTCTCCGTGACCCAGGGGTAGGCTTTGCCCGCATCATCTCTGAAACACCTGAGGAAACCGGGCCTGGTATCTCCCCAGGCTCCCCAGTTCGGCTGCAGGTCGGCTCACCTCCGTGTGCCTCAGGGCACTCCCTGTAATGTGTGGTGGAGCACAGGCGCCTGCCCCACTGAGGGTGGGAAAGACCTAAATGAAGCAAGCAGCCTAAAGGAAAACGCTGTGGGAATAGTTGGTGGCTCTGAGGCGTTTGGTCCCTCCCTGGGGAGGTCTCAGTGAGGATGCCTGCACGGGGCACGGATGAGGTGCGGGAATGGGTCGGAGAAGGGGCCAGAGCCTCAGGCTCCTCCAGGGCGGGGGTGAGAGGCATGAGTCAACACTTGGGTGCCACACGGCCTAGTGTGTACTCAGCGTCTGGAGCTGTCATCAGTGGAAGAGCCCTGGCTTTGGGGTTGGCCAGGCCTGAGACAGGGTCCGGCTCTGCCCAAGACTTGCTATGTGACCTTGAGCAGCTCACTTCACCGCCCTGGGCCCCTGTGACTTCACGGCAGACAAGAGGGCAGATGTGAATCCAGAACGCTGGGTCCAGGCCGGGGTGTCCCAGGTGGGCCGGTGGGGGACTCACCAACAAAGAGCAGGGTGAAGATGAGGGTGAGCTGGTAGACGGCGTGGCCCAGGATGTTCTTCATCATGGTCCGTGAGATGAGGGGCTTGTTGCGGCCATATGGCTTCCTCAGAAGCAGGGTCTCGGTGGGTGGCTCAGTGGCCAGCGCCAGTGAGGCGAACGTGTCCATGATGAGGTTCACCCAGAGCATCTGCACGGCCTTCAGAGGGGAGTCCTGGAGACAGCAGTGGTGGGGAAGGCTGTCACAGGGGAGGCCGGCCCCACCAGCTGCTACGAAGGGCCGGGTGTGGGCCTCAGCAGCTTGTTGGTGGCGTCTTGAGCCGACTCTGCCCAGTGGGTCTGCCCTCAGCTGGCCTCCTGAACAGGCACCCCGCAGGATTGCTGGGCCTTCCCTTCTCTGGAGAACAGCCTAGACCTGCCTACCTGTGTTCTCCCCCAAGGAGAAAATTGAGTCTTCTAGGCATGATGGTCAGCAGCTCCCTGCCTTCTGGTAAATTCACCCACTTCCCCACCATGTGCTGTCCACCCCTTCAGCCCCTGTGGACACATCTCTCCTGGCTAAGGCCAAGCTCTCCCCCGTCTCCAGCATAGATCCCATCTGCTCAGCCTCCTACTGCTTTCCCCTCCAGTATCCAAGGCTCTGGTCTCTGCTGTCCCACCAACAGCGCCTGTGACCCCTGTCCCCTTGTCGCTACCACCAAGTTCCTTCTTACCTCATTGTCCCACTTTAACTTAAGCAATTATTGTGTGTATCTATGATTCCAGAAATAACATACTTCCATGGTAGAAAATTTGGGCAAGTAGGGAATAGCGGAGGAAGCTAAAACTCATCAATGATCTTGTCACTTACAGGCGGCCGCCATCCACATTCTGGTGTGGATCCTTCCACGCCTCTCTCTGGCTGAGACTGGGACCATACAGTCATACCGCTCTGTGCACAATCCCATCATGTGGGGTACACTGCCTCGAGGAGCTGATCTGCTGTCCTCTCCTCCCTTGTACCCACAAGTACCTTGTCCTTGGCAGGCAGACTTTGGCCTTTCCATGTCCCCCAAATCCCTTTCTCCAAGGTCACCAGCACCTTCCTTCTCACCAATTGAGAGACACATTTTCCAGCCTCCTCTCACTGACCTCCCTGCCTTGTTTGGCCACTGTCTCCTCCTGGCCCCTGACCCCACTCTCCTGGCCCTCTTCAGCCTCTCTGAGAATGTTCCTTCTCCCTTCCCTCAGGGCACCTCTTCCCCGGTCTTTTAATTCTGTGCCCCCCACGGCCCCTTCCTCAGCCCTGCTTTCCTCTCCACACCTGTCACCCTGGCTGGCGGCACCCACCTCTCCCTAGCATCACCCTCTCTACAGCCCAGACCTCCCCTTCTGGTGTTAGCTTCATCCACAGTGGAACACCTCCTTCAGGAAGCCCACTGACCCTGTAAGCCTAATAGCCTAAACTGAGTAGTTCTTCACTCCTCTATCATTTCTCAGTGCAGCCCCCGAGGCCCACTCTGCCTGCACCCCATACTCACTCACCTCCTAGATGCATCAGAACCCCTTCCTCCAGGCCGCCTCTCCCACCTGTGCCCTGGAGCAGCCACCTTCCCCACGTCCTGAGGCTTTTTCCTGCTCATCAGCCTTCTCTGTTTACATGTGTTTCAGGGTCGGGACCCCCCATCTCCCCACCAAGGCCTACATGGCCCTGCCACCAACTCAATCTAAAGCCTTAGGCAGACCGGCAGTCCTCTTTGAACCTGTTTCTCCATCTGGCATCATCAGTGGGGTCCCCAGGAAGCCTTGCAGGAGCGGCTGTGCTGTGGGAGTGTTCCCCAAGCCACCACTAGAGGGAGTCTCTCGCCCACAGACCAGGAGAGGGCCCTTTCAGCAGAAGGGACCCACCAGCCACCTCCCAGCTCTGACTCTCAGGAGAGGGTACTGGGTGCTGCCACATGCAGCCCCAGGCGCTCAGAATGCAGCAGAGGGGAGCAGCATTCCTAAGGCCACAAAGCACTCCGGGGCAGTGCTGTGTTTTGGGCCTCTGGGGGCTCCTCTCTGTGGGCAGGAGCTTGTCTACCCACGTGATTGCTGGGAGGCCTTGGAATACTGGCCCTTTCCTCCCCAGGCCAGGCTGGTCAGCCCCTAGGGGGAGGCAGGAGGCTGCAGGAACAATGGCAGTTCCTGGCTGGTCCAGCCTCTGAGCCTCAGTTTCTGCTTCTGTAAAATGGGGATCATACCTCATGGGGCTGGGTGAGGAAGCAGTGAGGCTGAAGACATGCAGGCCTGCTGGCTGGCTTCCCCTGAGCTCAGGATGGGGCTGCTTATGACCCAGATGGTGATCCTGACAGACAACTGCCCCTCCCAGTGACAAGGAGCCCCAACCTGGCCTCAGGGCCCCAGGCAAACAGGCCTCTCCTGTCACACTCCTGCCCCCAAGGCCCTGCTGGCTCCTTACCCCCAGCTGGTCGCCTGACCTCCCTTGGGCCCCGCCCTGCCCCTGCCTCCCTCTGGGGGCTCTGCCTTCCTTCCAGGATGACCTCTTCTGCCTCCTGGAGGGAGGACCAGGTCAGGCAGCCATGGGGGTGAGGCTTGACATCTCCCATTTGCCAGATGACCTTGGGCCAGCCCCCCACCTTGCTGAGCTTCGTTTCCTCAGGCTGGTGCCTGCACCTGAGGTCTGTGATGCAACTCCTGGCCCTTGGCAGAGGCTCCCCCAGGCTTTGGCATGCCCCATCCTGCCCGCCTGCCCCACCCCCCCCCGCCCCGGAGGACCCACCTGCGTGATGCAGGCACCCGTGAAGGCCACGATCACAGCCACCACGTTGACCGTCAGCTGGAACTGCAGGAATTTGGAGATGCTGTCATAGACGTTGCGGCCCCACATCACTGCCTTGACGATGCTGCTGAAGTTGTCATCCGTTAGGATGATGTCTGAGGCCTCCTTGGCCACGTCCGTGCCTGCGATGCCCTGTGGGGACAGGAGCCTGTTTGGGGCGGCTAGGGGGTGGTGAGCAGCTCGAGCAACACTGTTCTCATCCCCTGCACACCCTCAGTCCTATAGAGCCCCCCACATGCCTCCTCCCAACTGCCCAGCTCGGCCAGACCGCGCGGGGTGTGTGTGCGTGTACTCCTCACAGACCCGGCCCCTGAGGCCAACTCCGCCTTCTGGAAGCCTTTCCCTGGCCCATCCTCCCCCACACCCATCACGGCAGGCAGCCCTCTTCCACCCTTCCAGGAAGACCCCGGGGGGCCAGGCTGAGCCTTGAGAGCACTGGGCACGTGAGGTAGATGGTGGGTGAGCTGAGTGTGAACCGGGGGTCCCCACACAGCCAGTTCGAGGCTGAGTTGCCCACACCCCCTGCCTATGAGCTCTTGCCAGGCACCACCCCAGGGCCCGCGGCGAGCTGCCCCTACCATGGCGAAGCCCACGTCGGCCTTCTTGAGTGCAGGCCCGTCGTTGGTGCCATCCCCGGTCACGGCCACCACCTGGCGCTGCTCGGTGTGTGTGCTATCGATGATGCCTGTGGGGCGGGGCACGAGGGTGCTCAGGGCCCCGGGACACTCCGTGGGGCAGAGGCAGCCGGCCGGCCCTGATCGTCGGGAGGACCTCCGGCCGGGCCCAGCCTCCTCTCTGGCCCCTGCCCTGCCCCCCCCCTCTTGCTGTGACTCTCCCCAGCTCCAGGCTTGCCCACCTGCAGGGCATGTTGGGCACCTGAGCCCCGTGTTGGCTTGTGGCCCTCTGTGGTCTGGGCCCCGACGGCCTCTCCAGCACTCTCTTCCCTCTCTGCAGCCCTTGGCCACGCCGGTGGCCACCCCAGCTGGAAACACCTGCCCCTCTGCCTGGGTTCCAGGAGCTCCTCTGTTCTCCCACCATCTGCTCCCTCAGCACCTTCTACCTGGGGGTCCAGTCACTCCTGAGGAGGCCTGGGCTGTGCCATTTGCCAACGACCCCTGACCTATCAACTGGCCTTGACCTCTCTCCAGACATTCACCCTCAATAAAATATTGAGGGGCGCCTGGGTGGCTGGGTCCGTTTAGTGTCTGCCTTCGGCTCAGGTCATGATCCTGGGGTCCTGGGATCGAGCCCCACGTCGGGCTCCCTGCTCCACGGGGAGTCTGCTTCTCGCTCTCCCTCTGCTCCTCTCCACCCCCCAGTCCACTCTCTCTCTCTTGTTCTCTCTCTCAAATAAATAAAATCTTAAAAAAAAGAATAAAAAATAAATAAAAAGAAAAGATTCAACAAATAGAATAAAGAGATGGCATGTAGCCCTGTCACTGAGCTGGGGCCGGTGGAAAGGGCGGGTGAAAGATGTCATCATTGGACACATGTGGAGTTTGATATGTCCATGGACAGGACAGAAATTTGAATGTCACTCTTGGCATGTCCCTCTCTCATCCTGCACCTCACATCCATCACCAAGGCCTGCAGATTCTGCTCCAAGATCCCACGGGAACCATTTTACTTTTCTCTGTCCCCATCCCCTCTGCCACTAGCATCCCCCCTGCTCCCCACCAACCCCAGGCTACCTGTTCACTCTGCATAGCAACGCTGGGATTTCTCTCGAACCCCCGGGACTGACCTGTCCCCTCCCCCAAGCTGAGAATCATTCTCTCACTCCCCACACTGGCCTCAGGGTGACATCCATGTTCTTAGCTCCATTCAGAAATTTCGAAGTCCCTGGTGGTCAGGCCTCACTCATTCTCTGATCGTCTCATCTCTCATCCCTGGCCGCCCCCAATCTGTGCTCCAGTCATAGGAATGGCTCTCCGTCTGCAATGCCGGCTCCCTCGCCCCTGTCTGCCCGGGCTGTCCCCCGCCAGCTGTGCCTGTCCCGCACCTGTAGTCTCAGCTCAGATGCCACGCCCCCTGGGGAAAGTGACTCCCCAAGGACGCTCACCCACCCTCATCAGATCACCGTAGCTCCTGTATGTGTCTCTCCCTGTCCTGTCCTGGCAAGCAGCAGCCCGTGGGATGAGGGAGGGAATGGGACCCGAGGCTTGAGAAGCCTTTGTAGCCGCAACCACCCCCCAGCCCTTTGCATGTGTTCAAGTTCCGCCCTCTTCAGGTCCAGCTCCAAGGCCATGTGCTCTGGGAGTCATCCCGGGCTGCTCCCCCCAGCTGGCGGCGGTCCAAGTCCCCAGCGAAGAATCAGCCTCCAGCCTCTGTCTACCAGGCATTTGTCGCCTTCGTTACTGCCGGGTCCCTCCGCCTGCCTACATGCTCCTCCACAGCAGGGAGGGGGCCAAATTTTCCTCCTGCCTGGCCAAGTGAGCTTCTTTCCACTTCTTGAAGGTATCTGGAAATCTTTGCCTCTGGTCTTTCACAGTGCAGTTCTCTGCCCCGCCTGAAACACAGGCCCTTTCTCCGGGACCCTCAACCCCCCTTTGATGGCCTATGATGTGACATCCATCCCCAGCCTGAGTGAGAGGCCAACAGAGGGCCCCACCCTTCTCTTCCACCGATACAGGCTCTAGGTCTGTGCAAGGAAACCTATTTAATGTCTGCTGGATGGAATCTGGACCATGAATTTCAAGAGGGAAGGACTATGTCTGCCAAGAGCTGGGTCTGGCACTTAGTAGATCCTTCAAAAACACATATCAAGAGAATGAGTAAACAAATGAGTGAGAGATTGAAAAAGAAATGGGGATAGGTTGGGGGGCCTCCTGCTCTGGTATCTGTGATTCTGGGGTGCTGTGTTTCTGTCCCCAAGCCAGATCTGCCTCTATTAATGTCCTTGGGCAACATTTTGGGAGAGGAATCCAAGATGCCCTAGGGATGACCTCAGCCAGAAACCTGCCCTTCTATGGCCATTTTAAAGATGGAGGAATTGAGTCCCAGAAGAGGAGGGACTTGCCCAAGGGTATAGAACAGGTTAGTGGCTGAGCCAGGACTTGAAGCCAGGGCTGTATGACTCTAAAAGGGCCCAGCACCTGGCCACCGATCTGGGCTCAACAAGTGGTATGCCCTCTCTCTGGAGGAAGACAGGGAAGGAGAAGGATGCTAGCTTTTGGCCTCATCTCTCAGGCTGCTATTCCCAGGATGGCCCACCTTTGGGGTCCCCGTTACAGATGTTGGTTGGGGTCCTCAGAGACCAGGCAGACCAAGGATCTCAAACTCACAAGCTCCGGGACCAGACTGAGAACATAAATGAGTGAAGTGGGCTGGATGGCAGACAATAAGGAGTGGTGAAGACTGATTCAAATGTGAGGGGAGAGTCTTTATAAACCCACCCAAATTCAACATAAAAAAGGGCACTATACCAGCCAAATACAACATGTCTGTGGGCCCTATTTTACCCTCAAGCTAAGAGTTTTGGACCTAGACAGGCCCAGTCCCATTGCCTCCTAGAAGAAGTGGAACCCAGAGAGAAGACTCACAACCTCCCCATCTCCCTGTGGTCCTTAGAGGGACTCCCAGGGCTGCAATGGGGTGAGGCAAGGGTGTTGCCAGGTGTGGGGAGCCCTGTGCCAAAGCCCTCTGTCCTGGAAAGAAGCTGCAGGCACCAGGAGAGGAGGAGATTCTGGCCTCAGAACTGCCCCCCCAGTCTTACCTTTGACGAGGGTATGCTTATCCGTGGGGGAGGAGCGAGCCAGCACCCGGAGCTTTGGCCAGATCTTGTCAATTCGCTCCTGTTCAATCTGGAGAGGGATGGGGGAGGGGGTCAGAGAGAAACTGAGGCCTGGAGAAGGGAGGGGACTCACCCAAAGTCACCGGGCTCTGAGAGGCACACTGGCTGGTCTCTGTACAGTCATGTGGCCCCATGCCTCCCAGGGCGCCCCCCCCCCCCAGCTCATCCCGCTGAGGATTCCTTGTGCTGGGCATGTACCTCCCCCTTCTCATTGCGGATCCTCCGGTTGAACTCCTTGCCCTCCAGGCACAGAAAGTCCTCCCCAGGATGGATGATGCCACACTTGATGGCGATGGCCCGGGCTGTGTTGATATTGTCACCAGTGACCATGCGGACGGTGATGCCTGCCCGCTGGCACTTGCGGATGGCTTCTGGGACCTGGTGGGAGGGCAGGGGCAATGGGGATGAGCACTCCTAGGGCAGGCCCTCACCGCCCTATGGATTCCAGAGTGAGCCCTGTTCATGGGCAGCTCCAGTGGAAGGGGCCTGCATGACCATGAGATACTGATAGCACATATGGCATGTAGACCATCTCCTTCCTTCCTGTGCCCATGGCAGGCATTATTAATCGATCACAGAATCCGATGATTAAACCCTGATGTGGTCTCAGAATTCTCGGTAGAGTCCCAGGCAGCTACCACCTAATACTGTGATGGTCCCTTCTAACATGAAACCACTGGTTATCCTGATCTGGGCAAGGACTTTGAGAAAGACCTCAATAACACCCCAGGCAGGGGCAGAACACTCTACAATTGCAGAGGAATGTGTCCCTGCTTTATCCACATGCACAATTCCTACAAACTCAAAGAGAAATATGCTCACGTATTTTCAGGTTTTTGTTTTTTTTTTTTTGTGGGGGTTGGCGGGACACTACATTTGGGAGCATTTCATTTACAGAATGTGACACTGCCTTAGAATAAATACAAATGATTATACTTCATGCAAAATAGGACATTGCCACGAGAGAGTAAGGACTGCCTCCTGCCCTCCCTGACTGTAATGACAGACTGATGTCTGGGCCAATCAGGCCAGAGTAGACCCACAGTCAGAAGGGGGTAAGCACCAGCCCCCCTCCCTGCTCCAATGCAGAGCTGTGGATTTATTTGCCCAGCAATTAGGATGCAGAAACCAGCCTGGAGCTGCTGCAGGCCTTTACACACAACCCAGATCAACTGAACAAGGGATTCTGACCCATGGGCAGTGACCAATGATAAAATAATAAGGTATTATTTGCTATTTGCTGCAAAACGTCTTTGAGTTGAAGAGGACATATGAAGGGCAGAAAATCTAGTTGTACCAGAAGACCAAAGCACTTTAGAATCTCAGGCTTGGAAAGGTGGAGTCTGACTCCCACTCCTCTTGCATATCATAGTGCCTGGGGAGCTCACCCCCATTCCCACTCTGCCAAGCCACTGCTGAGAGGGTCTGCAGACTGTTATGGGCTGAACTGTGGCCACCCCCCCCCAAATACATTTAAGTCTTAACCCCCAGTGCCTGTGAATGTGACCTTACTGGGAGATAGGGTGTTTATAGAGGTAATCAAGTTGAGGTCGGTAGGGTGGCCCTCGGGCAATGTGACTGGGGTTTTTATGAAGAGGGGAAATTTGGACCCAGACACGCACTCAGGGAGAATGTCATGTGAAGATGAAGGCAGAGATTGTGTGTTGCTGCCACAAGTCAAGGAACGCTGAAGATTCCCAGCAAACCCCCTTGACCTTGGGGGGGTGTGGGCGCTGGGGGTGGGGAGAAGATCTGAAGCAGATTCTCCCTCACAGCCCTCAGAAGAAACCAACCCTGCCAACACCGTGATCTTGGACTTCCGGCCTCCAGAACTGTGAGGCAGTCCAGTTCGTTGTTGGAGGCCCCCAATCTGTGCTACTTTGTTATGGAGGCCCCAGCAAACTCATATAAGAATTAGAACATTGGTTCAAAACCTGACTGTGGACAGCTCCTGCCCACTGGTCCCCTTCCTGCCCTTAGGAATTTTAAAAACAAGGATTGATCTTGAAAATCTTTAGCCTCTGTCCTCCCCCATCCACAGCACCTGCTGTTCCTTCAGCACAGAGCACCACGTTCCAAGCTGGGGTCACTGCCTAGCCCCTCCCCAGTCTCCCTGCCTCTGGCCTTGTCCCTCTTCCATCGTTCTCCTACCTGACCACCAGCGACCTGCCTAAAGTTCCGCCTGGGTGTCACTCTCCTTCAGGGGCTCCCCCTTGCTGCTTGTAGAGAAAATCAAGACTCCCGAGCATGGTCATCTTGTGGCGGAGCAAGGAACAAATGCCGTGAAGAGGCCAAGGTCAGGAGGCCCCTCCAGCTCCCAGAATGGTATTAGAGACCAGCTCTGTGGTGACAGGTAGGATCTCCTCGTCCCCAGGGCTGGAGCAGGGTAAACTGACCACAGGTCTCCTCTGGGTGCATTTCCAGGGCCCAGGGACGAGGCTTCTGGTGCCCCCTCAGGGCTTGGGGGCCACGTGAGCAAGGCCTCTGCCTCGTGCCACAGCGGCGGCTCACCCAGGCGAACGTGACCTCTTTGTACAGAGCCAGAGGGAGTGGGGATGTGGAACGTCCAACATCCTGCTTACATAATTTATTGATGTCCTCCCCATGGCTGTAACCGGGACGGCAGCCCCCTGCTGTCTCCTGTTCCAGGGGAAAGGAAAGAACCACTGCTCTTTAGGGGACATACACCTTATCTGGCTCCTGCCTTCAAAGGAATAATTCAGGTTATGTTTGATTCAAAGACGCTTGGGGTCTTGGAGTTGGAAGGGGCTTCAGGTCATGACTCTCTGACTTTCTGCTCGTTGCCCAGATCTCCGGCTAGGCATCCCACGGATGGCCAGCCAGCCTCTGCTTGCAGGCTTCTGATGACGGGGTGCTCACCCACTCCAAGGCTGACCATTCCACAGTGGAACAAGTCTATCATACCCTTTCACATAATCATTCTTCTTTCAGATGAGAGCAGGTGGTCTGGGTCTGACTTGTACTCTTGTAGGAGGCAGGGGCTTTGGTAAAGATCTCTGTACAAAGGGCTCTGGGAGCACAGAGGAAGGTGCCATTCCTTCAGAAGGAAGTAGATGGAGAGGAGAAATCTGGGAAAGCTTCCTGGAGAAGGGGATGTTTGAGCGGCTTCTGTTCATCCAACACTAACTGAGGCTCTGGCGCCTGGCGCTGTGCCCAGGCTGGAGCTATGCAGATGACCACTTCACTGTGGCCCGGGCCACAGAAAAGTGTCCCTTGAGATGCACTGGCAGAGAATCTGGGAAGGGTGCTGTAGAAAGAGCATGACAGGTGATCTGGAGGGGCTGAGGCTGAGGAAGATGTGAGGCAGGAGCCAGTGGCCATGAAGCTGGAGAAGGGCCTGCGGTCAGAAGGTGCTGGAATCAGGGGCTTGGTACCAGGCCTGGGGGCCATGGTAAGTTCTGAACTGGGGACGAGGTGTCTGGTACCGTGTTTTAGAAAGACTTAACGCTTTCAAGGCTGTCTCAGGGAGCTGAAATCTGCCTGCTTGGAATTCCCACCCTCTGGGGTTCCCCAAAACAAGCTGGCTTGGGGAGAAAAAGGAGGCAGCTAATTTTTCTGGCCCCCACACTTTCCTCTGTGTGGTGGAGGCTTCTCTGCCCTTGGGGGAGAGGGCTCAGGGGCCAAAAGGCTGGGTTGGGCTTTGCCCTGGGGATCCACCTGAGTGTTGGCTTCCTCACCTATAAAGTGGGGATGATAGTCTGCACCCCTCAGCGAGGCTGGGCGATGCTGTGATGGGGGCAAAGGGCACCAAGCATGGGAACAATAGATGCTGGTGGTGGGGGGTAGGGTGCCTGGCAATGCACCTGACCATGGTCTTCTGTGCTTGTTCTTTCTGCTCCAGGAGATGGGGAGAGATGTTGAGGGTATGGAGGCAGATGCAGTGGGGGGTGGGGCACAGCTGGTGTCTGGGGACCGGGGAGAGGCAGCCATTTGTTTGGGGTGGTGGGATGGTGTGGGCATGCCACCACGATTCCTGAGTCAGGTACCTTAGAGGCCTGTGACCTACCTGTGGGGGGATTCCAGATGGACCTGGACACACCCGAGAGCCTCCTCGGCCACCTTTCTGGGCAGTGGGCCCTGTAACTGGACGTCTTTGTTGTACTTCAGTCTGGCTTTACGCTCACATGTGCTATGGGTCTGCTTACTCATCCCCTTTCACTGGACATTTCATTAGGCTGTGGGCTCCAGAAGGCAGAGACCGCCGACTGCTCAGGACCCATCCAGGGGCCAGGCACAGGGCACATGGGTCATCATGAAACATCTCTCTGCTTAAGCCCCTCAAAGCCTGGTGAATGGATTTGGATGGGGACATGCCAACCCTTCACAATTTAGCTCCAGGCTCCCCTCCTACCCATTTCTCTCATAAATCCAACGGGGGTATTCACTAGACTCTCACCCATCTGCGTTTGCCTGCGCTGTTCCCTCCGCCTAGAACACCCTCTCTCCTGTAATCTGGGAGTCTCTCCCTCTTTCAGGTGAAATGCCCTCTACTCATAAAGCCATTCTGGACTCCTCCAACCCAATGGGGTGCTTCCTTAAACTGCACTCTGCATTTCCTTGTATTGCTCACTCGTTCATTCGTTTGACAAACATCTAGCTGCTCTGGGCACTGAGGATCCAGAGATGATTAAGACAAGCCACAGAAGCACCGATCTGGTTGAAATATACTTTCCACATAGACAAAATAGCTGTAAAATTAAAAAAAAAATTCCTTCTTTTGCTAAAATTATCCAAGAGTTTTCTCACGGAGGAAAAACAGCCAGAAAATGGGCGCTTCCTGTTTTCATTAAATGAAGGCTTTTAAACATCTGTTGTTGCTGGTGACACCCATTCTCTGTGACTGCAAGGGCTCTAAATACCCCCGGATAACCTGGCAAATCCCAGACTGCTGCTCTTCTCATGGCTTTATCCGCAGTGGCTTCAGTCAGTGTCGGAAAATGTACCCGAGGCAGCGTCTTATATGTGTCTGGGGGATGATCGGCAAGCCTGTTTTGATCCGTTCCGTCTTCTGTCTTCTCATGGGAGGAAGACAACGTGATTTGTCCCCTTGACAGATGAGAAAACTGAGGGAGGTAGTTTGTGTTCCAGTGGCAGTTGCAGAAGGAATCTGAAAATGTTTGTAGTACCCTAGAGGTGGCCCAGGCTGAGGCTTCTGCTCCGGCCAGCCTCAGGGTTGCCTGGGAGAGCCTGCCCCAAACTGTAGGCATAGACACTCCCCTAAGGTCACCCAAGAAGCTGGTGACGGTGGCTGCCTGTGAGGCGGGAACCAGGGGCCTGGGGGTGGCATGGGAGGTTACTTCATCTTGTCTGTGCTATTGAACCACTGGAATTTGGCTCCGTGTGTGTAAATCCCCCAGCCTAAAACCCAAATAAATCAAAAGCCATCCCCACCCTACTTGGAAATCCTGAATCAACAGGTCAGAGCTTTTATACTTCCAAGCAGTGTCACCAGCAACCCTGCTGGTGTCCCTCACTTGGGAATGTCCAACTCTTCATTGTTTGGATGGGGAAATGGAGACCCAGGGAAGAGATGCACCTGAAGGCTTTCTGTGAGGGAGTGTTAGGAGTGGGATTAGAACCCGTGTCCCTTGACCCTGCTTTGTCACCCTAGTAAGTCCCTGCTCCCCAACACAGCTTACAACATCGAAATATACATCCTGGGGGAAAGCCCAGGGGAGAGAGGAGGTCACCATCAAGGATGCACTCACTTGACAGAAGCAAAGAAAGTTGTCAGGGAAAGCCTTCCCGTCAGCCAGCTCAGAATGTTGGAGCTTGGCAGGGACCTGAGGGGCATCTGGGCCAACCTCCCATTTTACAGATCAGAAGACCAAGGCACAGAGAGGGCAAGTGGCTTGTGAGTGACAGAGTTGGGGCTTGGATCCAGGCCCCCTTTCTCCAATGTAGGGCCCTGCAGGATGAAAGTGCTCCCAGCCCTGCTGGGAGTCTTTGCCTGAAGTCTGTGCCTGAAGCCAGCTTCTCTGGATAATCATGCTGTTAGCGGAACATGCCAGGGACCCAGCTAAGGCCTTCTCAGGCCCTGTCCTCCCTCTCCTCACACTCCTGACTTAGAACCACTTGCCCTTTCATTTCTGTGGCACCCAGGAGCAGGGCCTGGGGCAGGAAGGTGGAAAACCTGTTCTAATCTGGATTTGCTCAGCCACTTACAGCGAGACTTGGGGAACATCACTGTCCCTGCTTGGCCTCAGTGTTTTCGCCTGCACACTGGGGCTGTGGGGAAGTGCTTGGTCTAGGTCAACAGTGCTCAACCCTGCAGTCGTGCCCCTTTAGTGGATTGTCAAATCAGTTTAGCGGGTGGTGACTAGCACTAAAAAAAAAGAAAGAGATAGAAGAAAATAGAAAATACTTACAAGTGCATCACATTACTTTGTGACATCCTTATTTTGGTTAAGTGTATGTGCTTATTGGGTCATGATATAAAATACATTTGTTATTAGCACAGGTCATGACCAAAAAAAGTATGTGTCTGATGCCGCTTCCCACCCCACCTCGGGGATGCTTCTGAGGCAGGGTGATAGGCTAGGAGCTCTGGGAATGAGCCGCAGGCTGGCCTCATCTGCTATGTGGAGACTGTAAGGAGATAAACTGTCATGGGAAGCCTGAACCCATTAGCGGCTGGTAATGAGAGGGCATCCCATGGGGAGGCTGATAAATGGCCTGTCCGTCCAGGGAGAGACACAGTCTGCGGGAAAACCCATATGGCTCCAGGGCCAAGCACCCGGGGACAAATTGCCTTGGCTGCTCTAGGCTCTGGGTGGGAGTGAGGAGGCCTGTGGGGGCCTCTAGGGGGTGTGAGAGACGAGTACCAGGCATAGTACTGGAAGATTGGTGTTCAAGTCCCATTCATTCTCATTCATTCATTCCACACTTAAATGAGCACCTTTCACAGCCCAGGCTCTGTGTTAGGGGTTGTTACCCGTCACTGGATCCAGAGTTATGAATCTACTGGGGAGGGGCACAGAGGAAGGGGAGCCACATTTACAGGCCATCTACCTCCTGCCTGACACTGCCTGTTCCTTGTATGTGCATGATCTGTCATGCACATGATACCTCATAGTATCCTGGGGTGTGTGTGAGTGCAGAATACTATTATTATCCCCAGTCTACGGATGAGGAAACAGAGGCTCAGAAGGTTATATAACTGGCCCAAGGTCACACAGCCAGTAATGCTGGGACTCAGGATCCCAGGTCTGTCTGATGCCTGAGCTCACACTCCTGACGATGCTTCTCCTTGCTGCCGAAACATGAAAGTCCATGTCTGTGACATTCTAGTCTCACTTGGTCTTTGGAACACAGACTCTTAGAATATCAGGGCTGGGAATTTGGAAAACACCTTGTCTACCCCTTTTCACTGGAAAAAAGGGGAAATGGAGGCTCCATAAGGAGCAGGGAACAGCAAGCGGCCCCTAGGGAATGGTGTCAGGGCAGGTGGGGAACAATGAAGTTGCCTCCGGTGGAGGAAGGTGGCCCTGAGAGGCCCCATCACCGAATTCCACGGCTGGGGCCAACGTGGGCCCAGTCCCTGCCGGCCTGGGAATCAGCCCTGGGCCCAGCAGCTGGGTTAGTCCTCCGATGACGTGGAGGCCGGCCTCTCCTGGGCTCTGCCCTCTGGGGCTCCCCAGGGTGAGGACTCACTCTGCCTGCCCACAGCAATGTTTTGGAGATTCGAGGCAGCCCTCTCTTCTTCCTACAGCCTCTTCAGCCTGGGCAATCTGACTGAGCACCCATGTCCATCCTCCCCCAACCCTGCCAATGCCCAGCACTGAATTCTGCCTTTCTGCCGGGTGTAGATGCAGCTAAAGGAGACTGAAGACCTGTGTGAGCTGAGCACTCCATTAGGTGCATTTACTACATCACCTTCCTTGGTCCTTCCGGAGAGGGGTGCTGTCATCCCTCTTCTCTTCTGCCTGAGAGTCTGACCTTTGGCTAACTTTCTAGCTCTGCGCCCCTGGAGACCTAACAAAGCGAGACTATAGGCTGCGTCACTGTGCAAGCCTGCTAGGTTGGGAAACTGGATCTGAATGGACAGATCTCTACCTGCTGATGTGACATCACACTGGGGGTTTTCCTGAATACCGGTGACCTTAGTTTCTGGGTCTCTCCTTTACGGGGACCCTGGAACCCAGGCCTGTGGATGTGTTTGTTATAGGAGATCCTGGCTCCTATGGGGCAAGAGGCTTCTAAGGCAGGGCAGCCCCCATGCTTGTCCCTTGGGAACACGGGGAGGTTTCTGGATGGTTGGGCGGATGGCTCTAGGGCTGCTCCCGTGGCAAAGCAATGCCTGCTGTCAGGCTGCCCGATGTCCTGAGCAGACTGATGCCAAGCGTGGCCTATGCTGGTCTTACGAGTTTGAGCATTTAGGAGTAGGTAAAGAGAAAACCTTGTAGATGCTACAGGGAAACTGAGGCTCAGAGAGGCTCAGAGAGGTGAGGCACCTTAAGCTAGCTTGCCAGCAGGCCAGACTCCCAGCCTCTCCAAGCCTGCTGGTAGGGGGCTTACCTCGGGCCGCACCGGGTCCTCAATGCCCACCACACAGATGCAGGTTAGGTCATTGAGGATGTCATTCTCATTGTCCCAGTCGGGCTCGGGGCTGCTGGGGAAGTCGCGGTAGGCCACACAGATGGTTCGGAGCCCATCGCAGGCCATGGGCTCGATCACCTTCTTCACCATCTCGTCCCGGTCGCGGGGCCGGAAGACCCGGGGCTCCCCTGCCCCATTGAGGATTTTGCAGCACCTGGGGGCGGATGGGAGGGAGATGGGTAAGGTCCAGCCAAGGGCCCAAGGATCCTCCCTCTGACCAGCTCGCGCTCACCTCCCCCTCCCCAGTGATGCCCATCTGGCTGTGGTTGGTCATCCAGTGTCTGTCCAGTTCATCTCCCATAATGCTTCAGGGCTGGTCCAGGCCCCTGGGCCCCAGGCAGGGATGAAATCAGGACCAGCCAAAAAGAAATCAGGCAGCCTTCTTGCAATATCTGCCCCAGTCCATTCAGCAAGAGCACATCTAGTTTGATCTGTCTTATATTCACAAGATTTCATCTGAAAAAATAGTTCCACAGCTAAAATGGTTTTCAAAGGGCATGAAACCTAGACTAGTGGTTCTGGACCTTGCTTGCACATTAGAATGGCTTGGGGGGAACACCGAATAAATAAATACCCATGTGTGAGCCCTACCCCAAAGGTTCCAATTTATTTCTATTATTTTTTTAGAGGGGGGGAGGGGCAGACGGAGAGAGAGCCTCTCTCTTCAACAGGCTCCACGCCCAGTGCAGAGCCCAACACAGGGCTCGATCTTACCACCCTGAGATCATGACCTGAGCTGAAATCAAGAGTCGGATGCTTAAGTGTCCGAGCCACCCAGGTGCCCTGTATCAGTGGTTTTTTAAAAGCTCCCTGGGTGATTCCAATGTGTAGCCAGAGTTGAGAACCACTGGGCTAGACCAATCCCATCAAGGTATGAGTGGGGAAACTGAGGTCCAGAGACCGGGAGTGACTTGCTTAGATCTCCAGGCTTATCTCTGGCACCTGGAGCCAGAGTAGGCTGGCTAATAACGAACATCACTATGGTCAACCATCTCTGTGCTAAGGGAAGTGAAATAAGGGAGATTTAACAGTGACACTGGGTGGAACTTCCTGGTGATTCAGTGATGTAGGGAGGAGGAAGGGAGGGCTCTCTGTAGAAAGTTTTAAGAGGAAATAGTGGAGAAAGCACCTGGAGGTGGTCCTGCTGTGGGACGTTGGGCAGGGCCTCCCCTGCACTCTGGGTGCCAGATGACCCTCCAGCCCAGGCTGCAGGACAGCCTGCGCTGCACGACTTGGTGGTCCCCCGCTCCCCGCACCCCTCCTCCCCCCCACCTCCCACGCGCAGCTTACTTCTTGAGCACGATCTCGGAAGCGCCCTTGCTGTACATGCGGAAGCTCTCATCGGGCAGCTTGATGACTGTGCTCATGGACTTGCGCACGGAGTTGAAGGTGTACACCTTGTACAGTTTCTCCTCCGGCATCTGGCTGCGCACGGGCTCGTAGTCCTGCTTCAGGTCCAGCACGAAGCCCAGCAGGCCGCACTCCGTCTTGTTGCCCACTTGCCGAGGCAGGGCACCCTCCTTCTCTGGGGGCTGTGGGGAGAGAGGCCGGGGCGGCTCACCGGGGGTAGCCTCTGAGGCCCCGGGGCTGGGCTGTCCCCTTTCCCCACCACCTGCACCCTCAGCCCTCTCCATCCCAGACCCAATCCTGGCTCTGGATGAAAGGAGTTAAGCAAGATCAGCTTTTTAAAAACTATGAACTCTTTCAAACCTACAAGCTGGATAGAGAATAAGAAAAGAAACACTCATGTACTCTCCATTCAGCTTTGTAGAGCCTGAGCATTAGGCCCTATTTGCTTCAGATTTTTCTTCCTTGAGAAGGAAAACATGACAGATAAAGGTGAGTCCCCCTGTGTGTCCCTCCCTGTCTGCAGAATCCACCCTTGTCCCAGAAAGAACCTCTGTCTTAAAAGTGGCATGAATTATTACCCTATGTGTGTGTTTTTTAAATTTTTAACGATTTATTTATTATTTTTTTACTTTAGAGAGAGCGAGAGTGAGAGAACAGGGGTGGGGGCAGAGAGAGAGGGAGAGAAAGAATCTTAAGCGGGCTCCACGCCCAGTGAGGAGCCCATCGTGGGGCTCGATCTCAAGACCCTGAGATCATGACCTGAGCTGAAACCAAGAGTCGGACACTTAACCAACTGAGTTATCCAGGAGCCCCTACCCTGTGTGTGTTTTAAATTTTTATTTTGAGCTAGTTCTAGACTGACATGCAATAAGGAACAGTACAGAGAGATGGCACACACTTTCATCCAGGTTCCCCTAGTGCTCACCTGTGTGACTATAGTACCTCACAGCCAAGACACGGACACTGAAGCAATCGAACCCACCTTACTCAGATTTCACCAGTTTTATATGCACTCGTGTGTACGTGCTTAGTTCTACGCAATGCTTCGTGTGTGGATTCCTGTGACCACCACCGTGAAGATACACAGCAACAGTTCATGACAAGGATCCAATCCCTGTGCCACCCTTTTCAAAGCAGCAGTCACCTCCCTTCCCACTCCCTCCCTGGCCCTGGCCCCCATTAATCTGTTCTCTATCCTCATAATTTTGTCATTTCAAGCTTGTTATATACATGGAATCATACGGTATGTGAAACCTTTGAAGATTGTGTTCTTCTTACTTAGCATCATCTCCTCGAGGTCCAGGCAAGTTTTGTGTGTCAAGAGCTTGTCCCTTTTCCGTGCCAAGTAGTATTCCATGCTATGGATGCACTGTCCCTTGTGAGCTCAATTTAGGTTCAGCCAAATGAAACTGCTATTGTAAGTCAACATGCTCAATTACACGTAGCTTAACCTTGTCTGTATGCGTGTATGTGCAGTGCTGCTTTGCATGTTGAAAACTTCATGTAAGGGGACCGTACACATTCTTCGAAAACTTGTTTATTCATGTAACTACATTTTGAGAATCACTTGTGTTTATTCTAGCTAGTTTGTTCTTTTTCCCCCTGCTCTATCGATTCCATTCTATGACTAAACCACCATTTACTTTCCTCTTTTCCTTCTCTCCACTCACTGATTTAGCATACATTCTTCAGCACTGGCTAAGTGCTGGCCCTCTGCCAGGTGCGGGGCTGCATGAACACAAACCCCCACCCTGGGGGCTTGGCGAAATCATTGACCACCTCTCCCCCAGCAACTCTCACTTCGTCGTGTGGCTGCCTGAACATGACCAGTTTCATGCCTCTGTGCCTTTGCCCTGCTGTTCCTCTCCCCTTTCCTGCCAGGCAAACTCCTCCTTGCTTTTTTAAGGGCCAGCTCAAATATCTCCATGTTTTTTTTTTTTTTTTTAAAGATTTTATTTATTTATTTGACAGAGAGAGAGAGGGAACACAAGCAGGGGGAACAGCAGAGGAAGAGGGAGAAGCAGGCCTCCCGCAGAGCAAGGAGCCCGATGCGGGGCTCGATCCCAGGACCCCGGGATCATGACCTGAGCCGAAGGCAGACGCCCAACCGACTGAGCCACCCAGGCGCCCCTATCTCCGTGTTTTTGAAAATTGCTTCATGGGTCTGTCTCCCCCTGAGTAAAGGAGTTATTGTATTCTCTTCCTTGCTATGTTCTCAGGACCAGCACAGAGCCCAGCACACAGTAGGCACTTACTAATTGTTGGCTGGATGGTTCCATGCAGACCAGAGTGGTGGGGGAGGCACAGGTTAATAGGTAAGAACAAGAGGCCTCCATATGGGCAAATTGTGGGATTAGCCGGAGGCTGTGGGAGGTTCCTATAACTCAGGTCCCACCTGTACCCCCACACACGTGCATATACTCCTTGAATAAAATTACTTTTATGAAGCGTCTTGGGTGGAGGTGGCATTGGGGATGGTAAAAGCCACTGCAGATAAACCCAAACCCTAGAGAGATTTAGAAGAGGAATATCTACCTACAAACCTGCCTGTTCCATCCCCACCCCCCCGGCATTAGTGGCTTTTTGTGGGTCTCAGACCATCCTTGTCCAGGAACTCTGCATCCTCACCCTCAGCCCCCATCATGCTGCTCAAAAGGACTTCCTGGACAGGCAGAAAGTGGGGTCTGGAAGATGCTGGCACGGACCAACTGTGTGGGGGACAGGACAGCGACTGGACATGGCCCTGGCTCACTCCCCCTTCCACAGTTAGGGCTCAGGCCTAGGGAGCCGATCCCAGCGCTGTGGAGTCACTGGCATTGATAATTCATAGGAAGGACATAGCCTTAAGCCCATGTCCTCAGTTTCTCTGTCTATAAAATGGAGAGACTAGAACAGATGACCTCTAGCTGAGAGAAAAAACGACGCTTTTCAACCCTTTTCTTCAAGTGGATTGTGGTGAGGGATGGTGCAATGAAGCAGAGGTGTGGTGCCTCAGTGGCAGCTGAGGGCCCTGGGCAGGAACAAGGCTCAGGACACCCTCCCTGCTCCCACGCCATGCAGAACTATGTCTCTGGCACCAGGGGCCTTAGAAGGCTCC
This sequence comes from Halichoerus grypus, assembly GCF_964656455.1. Taxonomy (NCBI): domain Eukaryota; kingdom Metazoa; phylum Chordata; class Mammalia; order Carnivora; family Phocidae; genus Halichoerus; species Halichoerus grypus. The sequence continues at coordinate 165,975,019 of NC_135712.1, read as the reverse complement.
CCACTCCTGAGCTCTTTGGTGGGACTGGATTTGGAAGCAAAGGAAACTTTGGTACAGCTTCCCGTTTCTGATATTTGCGAAAATAAATTCGAAGCACTTTCCCTTTGTCTCTGTAGTATGGTGTAATGTTGTGATTTTAAAAATTATATATTTTATTTATTTACTTCTAATTTTTTAAAAAGATTTATTTATTTGAGAGAGAGAGAGCGTGCATGTGGGGGGAGGGGCAGAGGGAGTGGGAAAGGGAGACTCCTACGCAGACTCCCTGCTGAGCACTGAGTCGGATGTGGGGCTTCATCCCACGACCCCAAGATCATGACCTGAGCCGAAATCAAGAGTCGGACGCTCAACCGACTGAGCCACCTAGGCATCCCTCTTACTTTTAATTTTTTCTGTATTTTTATAATTAACCTTCTGGTGACTTCCAGAATTTTATGTCTTTTTCACAACAGTTTTTCTCCCCTCTCCACTAATGAAAGAAAATGACAACACAGAGGACTTAAATAAAAATGCCTAATTACTTATTAGCCCAAGAGAGCTGAACAGTTATGCCTTCAAAATACCCGGCATTTTATTACCCTCTGTGAAATATTTTAATTTTCCTCTAAAAGGATTTCAAACAATCCATGGTTGCAAATGGCAGAGCTGCCTCCTACGTAATTCAATTTGTTTCCATGAACTTGAGCTCTGAGATCGCCTACGTGTATTACTAAGAAGGAGGGGCCCACCCCTTTTCTCTTTTGATTTTTTTTTAGATCTTGACAAACCCAGAGGTTTTGCTATTGCTATAGACTTTCCGAGAGCCTTTTTATCTCTAGGTCTCCGATTCTGTAAGGGAGTTAAGACGTTGGTATTGTTTCAATTTTAACGGACAGGAAGCAGGCCCGGGAGGGGCGTGACTTGCTCGTGGTCACAGACCTGCAGAGGGGCAGGCCTGGGGCTGTCCCCAAGCCCCCTGGCTCCCAGTGCAGAGCTTCATCCAGCACATTTCCCTGTGTGGTACTGAGCCCTTTGGGAATGCTGGATGCAGCCACCAGGCATAATTTTGAGAGGACAACTCCTGTTCGTGTTTGGGGCGCTGGGGGGTGAATAGAGCCAAGAGCAAGGAATAATGACTAGAAGAGCTATAAGTTATAACACCTGCAAGAATGAGATGAAAAAAAGTGCAGCTAGGGGTGCCCGGGTGGCTCAGTCAGTTAAGCGTCCAACTCTTGATCTCAGCTCAGATCTTGCTCTCAGGGTCATGAGTTCAAGGCCCACATTGGGCTGCATGCTGGGTGGGCAGCCTACTTAAAAAAAAAAAGCACAACTAGCCTGTACCACCTTACACTCATTAGGATGGCTACTATAAAAAAGCCAAGCAGAAAATAAGTGTTGGTGAGGGTGTGAAGAAACGGCAGCCGTGCGCGCTGTTGGTGGGAAGGTGACGTTGTGCAGCCACCATGGAAAACAGGATGGTGGTTCCTCAACAGATTAAACATGGAATTACCATATAGTAACGCATTCCACTTCTGGGTATATACCCAAAAGAATTGGAAGCAGGAACTTAAAAAGATATTTGTATATCCATGTTCATGGCAGCATTACTCGCAAAAGCTAAGAGGTAAGGGCAATCCACGTGTCCATCGGCAAATGAATGGATAAATAAAGTGCGGTCTACACATACAAGGGAGTATGATCCAGCCTTAAAACGGAAGGAAATTCTAACACATGTGACAACATGGATAAAACTGAGAGCATTATAAGTGAAATGAGCCAGTCACAAAAGGACAGACACTGTATAATTCCACCTGTATTATGTACCTAGAGGAGTCAGATTCATAGAAAAAGAAAGTAGAATGGTGGACACCAGGGGCTGGTTGTAGGGGGAATGGAGAGCTCATGTTTGATGGGACAGAGTTTCAGTTTGGAAAGATGGAAAGTTCTGGGATGGATGGTGGGGATGGTCGCACAACGTGAATGTACTTAATGCCACTTGAAAACAGTTCAGATGATTCATTTGATGTTACAGGTATTTCACCACTAAAAAACCTCCAAAAAGTCTCCCCAAACAACCCAGCCACCGTAGCATGGTAAACTGCAGCACCTGCCATATGATGATGCTTCTAGCAGTGCACAGAAAACAACCTTCTGCTGAGTGGCCGTCTCCGGTGGCCTAGCCCGCTGCTCCTCACCCCTCAAGGGCAGGCACGGGCGGGGGGCCTCCCCAGTGCCCAGATGAACCACCAGCCAGCTCAACAGCAGCGGCGGCAGCCATGTTTGAATGTCAACTCTGCCCCATCCTTTACTGGGCTTGTCACACATATGGTCTGGTTGTACCCCCACAGCTCCCTGGGAGGCCAGCGATGAGTATTCCCACTTCACAGCTGTGTACAGGGAGGCCCCGAGAGGCGAGGTCACACTGTTAGTCAGCGGCCCAGCTAGGATTTGACCCCAGTGTTCTCGGCTCTGAGCCCATAGCACGTGCTCTCCCCATAGCTCTGCCTGTCTCCACTAGCACTGGAGATCTCTGGTTAACTAGGGAACTGGTTGATGATCAATTTAGAGTCCAAGGGGGTGGGGGGATGTGTCTGTTTTGCTTATCTTTGTCTCCCACTATGGGGTAACCAATGAATGTCTGTGGAATGAATAAATGAATAATTCTGTGCTTGTATGTGTAGGGCGCTGCCCATGGGAGGCCAGATGAGGCAGAACTTTGGCCTCCAGAATTCTCATCTAAAGGCCTGCCTCCCCAGGAGCTTCTCAGCGCTAGGTCTCCTGAGCAGCATGAGGTAGCAGAGCCATGGGAGCTTCCCCAGAGGCGGGGAAGGCAGCTCAGTGTGAGTGTCCAGGACAACAGACAGGACAGGCTGAGACCCCCTGGGGAGACACACTCCTGGAAAGCGGACTCCTTGGGACCTCCCCAGGCTCAGCAGTGCAGAATGTGTCTGTGTGTGTTTGTGCAGTTGTGTGTGTGTTGTGTGTGTGCGTGGTGTGTCCAATTTCATATGGTGTGTGGTGTGTATGTTTGTGTTTGGTGTGTGAGTGCAGTGTATGTATGTGGTGTGTGTAATTTTATGTGTGGTGTGTGTGCAGTTGAATGTATGTGGTGTATGTGTGAGTGTAGCTGTGTGTGTGTGTGGTGTGTGCAGTTGTATGTGTGTGGTGTGTGTATGTGTGTGCACACATGCAGTTGTATGTGTGTGTGGTGTGTGTTTGTGTATGGTGTGTGAATGCAGTTCTATGGTATGTGTATGCACTTGTATGTGTGTGCTGTGTGTGTGTGTGTATGTCATGGTGTGTGTGTGGTGTGTACCGTGTATGTGTGTGGTGTGCATGGTGTGGTATGTGTGTATGTGTGGTGTGTGTGTGCATGCACACGTGCAGGGTGTGATGTAGGGATTAACAGGTCTGTTGAAAATCCAAATTCCCCATTTGGGACTATTTGCTTTAAACTCTTCTCCCAGAGACGGTGTTTGCAAAAACAAAACAAACAAAAACAACTAAAACAGTTGTTGAATTCAACACACAGGCCCCTGCCATTTCACATACCAGAACCACAGCCCACCTCACTTCCCCGTCTTAGCACCCTGTAAAGTCACCTCCAGAGTCTTCGGCACAGTTTGGCATCCCTGGCTTGGCCAGACCCTACTCTCAGAGTGTGGCTTGACTTGGGGACTTAGAGGCTCATTGGAATATTCAATGGAGTCCTGGGTTTGGAGCCAGGAGATCTGAGTTCAAGGTTGGCTCTCTGCTTCCTGGAGTCCCTCTCCAAATACCCAAGTTCTAAGACATGGGAAATACAATTAAGCAGCTCCTTCCTGCCTTTGAGGGTTACTGGGGCTCGCTGGGGTAAGGCGGCATCATGGCCACCTCAGCTTAGGAATGGGGTATGCTGAGGACCTGGAGTTTCTAATTGGGTCAAGTGTGGCTGATTTATTCAGGAAGACCATCCTGCCAGGAAACCCCTTTTTGCTCTTTCTTCCTGAACCACTTCAGATTTGACCCCAGTGACCTTTGGAGGCTCCAGGGAGATTTGTTTTTCTCTAGACAGTTTATGTGTTCAGAAATACGCCACAAACTTCCAACAATTCCACTCCACAAGTCCCCATCCTCGGCTTAATAATTCAAACGTTAACTGCAGTGTCAACCTACTTTGAAAGAGGTCTCATAAAATACAAAATTAAGGTCTGCTTGGGTGGTTTTACACTCAGAACATACACGGTTGGAAAAGGAGAATGTTTTCCCAAGAAAGCACAAGGCCTCACAAGTGAGGAAGGAAGTATTTCCATCTTAAAGCACAGCTGTGGTTCTGAGAAGCAGCAGCGTGATGGGAAGAAGCCAGCCGAAGTCCTGATGTTCAAAGGGTCGGAGATAACAAAAGAAATCTGAGGGTGTGCCGTGATTTCTGAGGCAGGGGAGCAATTTCTGACTCAAGGATGATTCACATAGCTTCTCTCAGAGGGCAAGTTTAGTTCCTAATGATTCAAAATAAGATGGGAAAGGGGCGCCTGGGTGGCTCAGTTGGTTAAGCGACTGCCTTCGGCTCAGGTCATGATCCTGGAGTCCTGGGATCGAGTCCCGCATCGGGCTCCCTGCTCGGCAGGGAGTCTGCTTCTCCCTCTGACCCTCCCCCCTCTCATGTGCTGTCTCTCTCATTCTCTCTCTCTCAAACAAAATAAGATGGGAAAGAAGAAAGCTTTGCCATCCTCAGGAGGGATGGGGCATGGGGTTGAGGCTGGCCCTCTGGAGGCCCTCCTGGGCCACTTTTCCTGGCCTCCCTGCCAGCAGCCTCGGCCTCACACCACTCTCCACCCCTGCCTGGGGTGCTTTTTCTGAGCACCATGAGCAGAATCCTTTTAAGGGCTCATTGGATGCCACCTAGCTGTCCCTCCACACACCCAGTCTTGACTCTTGTCATTCCAGCCCCAGAGAAATACTCAGGCCACAGATCATCCGTATAAGCCACACATCTTCAGGTCTCCGGGCCTTGGCAGCACTGTGCCCCTGCCTGGAATGCCCTTGCCCACTTGGTAAACTCCTCTAGAATTCTCTGAGTCCAAATCTGCCACTTGGTGGTCAGGAACAATCCTGCTTATCCAAGCTTACTTGATGTTTCTGCGGCTCAGTGTTTTTAGCTGCAAGATGGGAATGGTCATAATTGCCTTGATTCCCTGGAAGGGATGTGGAGGGTCACGCAAGACAGTGACTGGCAAAATAAACTACAGAGAATAAGGCTCAGGAATAGTAAAAGAAGTTACAAGAGTAATAGCTACCATGGCCTGAGCGCTTGCTACACGTCAGGCACCACGCTGGGACATATGTATTTTCTCATCTGACCTTCACAGTAGCCCTGAAGCTGCCTCCAGGCAAAGGTGCATCTTTATGAGTTGGGCAGGAAGGGGTGGTAGCTGCATGGCTCTGGGTTGGATGGACCTGGGTTCTAATCCTGGCTCAGCCTCTTGTCTGCTCTGGAACTCCGAGAGTGGTTTTTCACTTCTCCCAGCTTCGGGGTCTGATCTATGAATTAGAGATGTGATATCACTTACTTCATGGGGTCGTTGTACAAGGGGTGCATGGGGGTAAGCACTTAGCATCGAGCCTGGCTAAGGGAATGTTAGCAATTAGGGTTAATTATATAGTCACTTTACAGATTTGCAGACTGGGAAACGGAAGCTCAAAGGGGTTAAGTAACTTGCTCAGGGTCACACAGCTGGTTAAGTGCTGGAGATGAGGTTTGAACCTCGGTTTGTTGGACTTCAGAGCCAAACCTCACTGCTTCTTGGACTGGGTGTCAGGACATCTGGATTCCAGCTTCAGTAGCCCACGGGGTGACCTGAGACAAGTCCCTTCCTATTTCCAGGCCTCAGAGTAAAGTGAGGGGGCTGGACCAGGGAGTCTCTAAGACCTGTGAATCCATGTAGATGACATCCACACAAACTACCCTTGCAAATACTCAAGTAGGTTGGTGTTTTGTTTTGTTTTGTCTTTTAAGAATGAAAGGTGCTATCTAACTGGGAGGTCTCTGGATCAATGTAGACTAGAGAGCTGGGGGTAACGGCAGAAGAGATCAGCTCAATATGCTGGAAGAACCGACAGAGCACTGGTATTGGCCATGGGACAAAGATGGGGCCAACTCCTACCTCATGCTGCCACAAGAATAGGAAAGTAGAACATAGGGACAGTCCTGTCCTGAGCACCTTATTAATTCATATTCACCCATCCACTGCCCATATATTCATCCACTCATCCATTCAACCATCCACCCATCCATCCATCTACCCATCCATCACTCACCCATCCATCCGTCTCCCTACCTACTCCTCATCTCATTGATTATATATCTATGCATCTGTTCACCAATTAATTCACTTACCTCACCCACCCAACCAGTACTTCCCAAGAGCTATGCCTGGGGGAACAGAGATGACTCAAATGTGTTTCTCCCTCTCAAAGAGCCCACACTGTCTATGTCAGACAATAAGAAGACATGGGAGAGTCAGTGATCTCACGGAGGAGGAAATACAGCCCTGTCCAAGGTCTGATTTTCCTAGGCCAGACTCATTTCCTGATCAAAGCTGATGGACAGGGCTTGTGGGGAGGACACTGCCTGCATTTACCCGCCTTGTGTGCTTTAGGAAGTCCTATAGTCTAGATTTCCTAGCCTGGTTTGGAGGGTGGCTGGACTTCTACTCTGGACTAAGCAGCCCCTGACTCTTCTCAGGAGTCCTCTGGGCCTGGAAGGATAGTCCCTCAGAGACCCTTTGCCCTATATGGCTGGCAGGCCCTGGCTGTGAATCTGACTCTCTGGACCCCAGGCCTTCCTTCCTGAGGCCACCTTATGCTAAAGATGCTGTAGGACTGGTTTCAGTGACCAAGAGCCGGGTCTGGACACCCTATTCAACAGCTGGCTTTGGAGTATCTATAAGTTGGCTTTGCCACTAGTTGGCTGTGTGGCTTTGGGTAAGACCCTTTTCCTCAATAGCCCTCATGCTTCTGCGATTTATTGTGAGCCTCTGCATTGCTACAGATGGAATCCCCTTACAAAGGGTGATTTTATTGCTGAATAATGACAACACTAGCCATACACGGCGCTGAATATGAGCCAGGCATTTTTTCACTTACTAACTCATTTCATCCTCACAATAATCCTATCATTTTCCCCAGGAAACTCAGGCACAGAGAGGTTAAGTAACTTGTTTGAATTCATATAACTAGAGAAGGATTTGAACCCAGGCTGCCTGGCTCCAAAGGGTGATCTTTAACAACTACCTTGTCATACCAGGGGACTCTGCTATCCCTTCTGTACCGATGACCATCAGCCCTCAGCAAGGAGAGCCATGTGGCCAGGGGGCTTTCAGGAAAGACCCAGAAAGAAGAGGCACAGGAGTCCTGGGATGCTAGGGTTCAAGGCACATCAGAGGACACTGGCGCCCGAGAGGTAAGTGTCTTAGCCTGATTACAAACCAAGGATCCCAATTCCTGGGTCCCTGACCTCTCTCCAGTCTCAGCGGCTACACCTCCCTAGGCAGACTGACTGACCCCTGTCCTTCAAGCCACGTGGAACCAACCAACAACTGGAAATGAGATTTTAGCTTTGCCGCCAGTGCTATGCAACAGTGCTAATTGAGATGTCTCCTCAGCCCTCCTGGCAGATCCCAGAACTGCTTTCTTACTTCTCAATCCAAGCCCATCCCACAGGGCTGTGCCCCCGTGGCCGCCCCATCGCCCAAAGCCTGCTCTGGGAATTGCCCTGATCCCCCTCTCTCCCACATCTGCAGGACAAGATCATTAACAGCACCTCCGTTATTTTAGGAAGGCCTGGGGAACAGAGCAAAACATTGCTTATCTCCCTGATTCCCAAATTGGGAAGGGGTAGGGGTGGGGTGGGAAGACAACAAAACATTGTCATTTCTGGCATCACCTCCCCAGAGTTCTGGATCACCCCTGTGCCCGCGTCCTCCCGACCTACTTTCCCCTCTCCTCCATGGGCCTCCCTCAGCCTGTAGCTCTGGGGTGATGCAGGGGGCTGCTCGGCCCTGGATAGTGCAGATCTTACAGCCCCAGTGTCTGGAGGCAGAAGCTGCCTCCTCCCCCTTCTCCCACCAGCCCGCAGCCCCTCGCTGCTGAGTCACACTCTCCTCCCCATTTGGATAAAGCTGCTGGCGGTGCCCACAGCCCAGCCTGACCATGATGCTGTGAGCTGGCTCCCGGGCAGAAGGGAGAGGTCAGGGCTAGGGCACACTTGGGAGGTAAGCAAAAAAGCCCAGCCGCTCACCCAGATGCTCCCACTACAGAAATGCCCTACATCTGGCTGCCGACTGACCTCTGGACGGACAATTCCCTGTTTCTCTTCATCCAAATGTTGGTTAATTACAAAAAGGCCCTCTCTGCTTCTAAACCAAATAGGGATTACAGCATGATGAGTCTATGCAGCTTAGCTGAGACAGGAATGTGAGAATTTTTCTTATCAGAACTCGTGATACTGCTATTATTACTGACAACAACAACGTCATCGGGTGGTGGATCCTTTCTGAAAATGGCCACCATTCGTCCCCTCTCTGAATCCATGCCCTCTGCAATGTGATCTGGCAGTTCCTCCCGTCAAGAGATGGAGTCTATTTCCCCATTCCTTGAATCTGCACAGGCCTCTTGGCTTGCGTTGACCAATAAGATGCAGCAAGATGACAATGTGAACAAGCCCAAACTAGCCTGCTGGAAGAGCTGGGACCACACAGAGCCAAAACAAACCATCCCAGCTGAGGCCATCCCAGACCAGCCTCCGGTGCTGCTGAGATCAGCGGAGCTGCCCTCCTGAACCACCACGGACACAGATGCGAGAGGGAGTCCCACTGAGAGCAGAAGAGCCACCACGTTGAGCCCAGCCTGAATGGCCACCCCACAGAATTGTAAATACACAGTTTGGTTTTGAGCCCCTAAGTTTTGGAGTACAGTAGTCCCTGCTTATTCTCGGGAGATACGTTCCAAGACCCCCAGGGGATACCCAAAGCTGTGGATCATACCAAACCCCGTGTATACTATGTTTTCTCCTAGACACACATATCCGTGATAAAGTTTAATTTATAAACTAGGCACAGTAAGAGATTAACAACTGATTAATAACTGATAATAAAATAGAACAATTATTGCAATATACTGTAGTAAAAGTTATGTGAACGGGGTCACTCTCTAAATATCTTACTGCACTGTCCTCACCCTTCGTCTCGTGCCGGTGTGAGATGTTAAGATGCCTACGTGATGAGGTGAAGGGGAATGACACAGTGTGTGCCATAGCACTAGGCCACTCTCGACCTTCTGATGGTGTGTCAGAAGGACGGTCAGCAGCTACGGGACTGAGGTGGGTTGCACGTAACTGAAAGCGCAGATGAGGGGGACTACGGTAGTTAGTTATGGAGCAAAAGCCAACTAATAAAAAGTGTTTTGCTTTGTTTTGTTTTGTTTTCATAAGGGGGACAATGACAGGATCTAAAAAACACAATTAAGACTTTTTTTTGGTCATATAAACATCATTGCTAAATCAAAGAGAAAGAAGTTGCTTACTATACGACCACCCCAAAATACATCAGCAGGATTCAAAAATAGGAATCCCGTCGCTCACTCTGCCTGGTACCTGCGAGTCACCCCGCGGACCTCGCCCCCTCCAGCGGAGGCCGCGCCACTCACCAGAATCTTGGTGGTGTAGGCGCTGTTGATGGCAATGGCGTTGACGAGCAGCTCCATGGTCTTGGCGTTGATGGAACTGGGGTCAGGGATCTCCTTGTAGTGGACATCGCCAACGTAGGCCTGCACGACTGTCATGCGATTGGTGGTCAGCGTGCCTGTCTTGTCTGAGCAGATGGCGGTGGCATTGCCCATGGTCTCACAGGCATCCAGGTGACGTACCAGGTTGTTGTCTTTCATCATTTTCTGGGGGCAGGGGCAGGTGAGAGGGTGACAGTGAGGAGAGGGAGTCGGGGGGCCAGGGCGCGGGGTGGGGGCACTGGGGAAGCACGCAGTAAGTGGGGCAGATCTGCTGCAGTCTGCCCTTGGTTTCCTGCATGTGCAAAGGGCATGGGTGGCCGTGGCCTCGGACATCGGGGCTCCGTGTGTGTGTAGGCTTCTCCTTCGCTTTCCTTCTTTGAACCACTTACAAGATTTGATTAATTGACTTTATTAATTTGGAATACAGAAGTAATCTGTATTCCTTATGGAAAAAATAGGGAAAAGGGTGATAAATTAATGTTGAGTCCTTTACAGTGACCTCAAATATTTTTCTCTTACACCCTAGCAGAAGTAACCATCCTTTATTTGGTTAAGGGTTTTTTTTTCAAATCTTTTGCTGGTGCCTGGTTTTCATTGTCATTTTTGGTTCCACCAAAAAGAAATAAATTTAGGATAGATATATGTGTTTATAGACATAGGACAGTATCTGGAAAAATGTCAAAATATTAGTGTTATTATTTCTGGGTGGTAGAATTACAGGAGATTTTTATTGCCTTCTTTTAAAAAAATCTACAGATTCGATTTTTTCTGCATTGAATGCATATTATACCTCATGTAATAAAAATCACAAATTTCTTTTCAATATACACAAAAATGAAAACAAATCCATCATAATGCCATCACCCAGAATGGATACAGCTTATGTATCGACATCTTTTCTTTCTAAATTTATAACAAGAATGAAATCCTACCATACATATCATTATGAATTTTCTGGCATTCTCCTTCCTCTCTGTCTTTCCAGCTCCACTCCTAGCTTCTTCGAGGTTCTCAAGCAACTCAGCAAATGAAGTCATTCTCAAGGAACTGCCACTCTAAAGGCAGGCCCTGCTGACACAGTGACCCCATCTGGCAAGGAGGGACATGAGAAGTTGCTAGAGGCTGAGTCACACATACTTCTAGTCTGTTCCTGAGAATCTGATTTCCTTTATTCTTGCTCATCATAATAACTCTTTATAAAAAGGGAAAAAAAAGAGTGCAATTAGAATAATTTTAATAGCAGTTCATGTTACTAAGGAATGAGTACTGGTAGAATTATATGGTATTGCAGTCTTCTCTTATTATAACCTGTGATAATAGTAACACTTTATGTATGTGGAAGGGATGAGCAATAACAACACACTTTATGGTTTGCAAAGTTCTTCCACGCTTATTTTCTTGTCTGATGTTACAAGAGGCCTGTGAAACCTTTGAGGATTGTGGTCCTCCACGCTGGCAAATGGAAAAGCCGTGGCCAAGTGATTTGACCAGGATCACACACCTAATGAGGGTTAAAGCTGAGACTGGAGCCTGGCTCTGTTTAACTTCACAGCCTGGATCATTCCATCGGGCCCCTGCCCATCTGTACTCTTGGAAGATGGTTCATCTGTTGGGCTTAAGAATATACAGGTGGCTAGTGAGCCCTGGAAATGTGGCTGGTCTGACGTGAAATGTGCTGTACGTGTAAAAATACGTGTTGGAATTTGAAGACTTATTATGAAGAAAGCAATGTAAGATATCTCACTAGTGATTTGTATATTGATTACATGTTGGATTGCTAATAATTTGGACATAATAGGTAAAGTAAATTATATTATTCAAATTAATGTCACTTGTTTCTTTTTACCTTTTTTTTTTTTAACATGGCTATGAGGAAATTTAAAATCACACATATGGCTCACATTGTGTCTCTGAGTGTCATCTCTGTTCTTTTGACGGCGGCTCTCAGGGTGGGTATGCCAGGCTCAGAGAGAGGAGAGTTGGCCTCTCCTGGGTTGGGGCTGTACTCAGTTTATCAAGTGACTATATAAGTAACACGACCTAAGACAGCTGAAGGCACCAGGCGCCAGAGATGCGAACTGCAGAAGGTGCAGAGGCCTGAAAACGTCTGTGCATGATCCCCCCCAAACTACCTCTGTGCGACTTTCAAGACACCCCGAGCTCAGCTGGGTGGCTGTGGGGGTCCCCACTCATGGCTGTATGAGAATCTCCATCTCTGGGCCCCAGGCCCCCAAGCAGCATCGTGTTGTGACCTGTTTGGGCTTTGGTTTGTGGGATGGAGTTTCTTCAAGAACCCTAAAACAAGGAGACGATAAGGGCCGTATCTTTTACCTAGGGCTGCCACTTCCTGGCACCTGCCTGGAGATCTCTTTTCTGTATGAAATTACATCGGCGAGCCCAGTCCAAATTCCAGCTTGGAAACTGACGCCCGCCGTGCCCTCCGGCAGCTCTGCCAACGTCTCAGAGCCAACGCCTTGTTTATAAACATGCTCAGGCCTCCATCCTCGTAGGGACGTCCTGGCATTGGGGCCCTGGGCACCAGGAGTGCAGAGCCCTGCCCTCCGAGGTGGGAAAACCATGGGGCCAAGGGAAGAGAATGAGGTTGTGATGTGAGCCAAGCTTGAAGCGCCCATTTGAGATGCTCAGCCCAGTGTTCGGGCTCCATGGATGACCATGGCCTGGGAGCAGGGGGCGGCGGGGTTCTGCCATCCGGGGAGCACTAGAAACACCCCCCCCCAGACCCAAGTGTCTACAGTCAACTTTCATGGGCTTACCACCCTTCATTAAACTGCTTTTAAAACCTCTTCCATTTTCAGCCCATTCCCGGAGAGGAGGGGGCTTCCTTAAATCAGATCTCTTTTGGCTTTAGGCTCATCTCTTCCCAACTTCAGGAACAACCTCTGAGATGAGTTGCTGAAGTAGCACAGCTTCCATGGAGCTTTGACCACAGACTTTTCCTTACATTTGGTGGGATGGGGATGGGTTTGGGCCTGCATGGTGAGGTCTGCTTTTTATGTTTTTTTTTTTTATTTTTTTTTAAAGTGGAGTTGATGATCAATGTTTAAAAATCAATATATTAAGTCCAGGCTTCTGGCTTCTCTGGGAAAAATGTGAAGAGTTGGCAATGTGTGTGTGGGGGTGCATCAGCAAGGCAACACTTGGCTGGGGTGAATCATGGTTGTTCCTGTAGCCAAGATGTGGCCCTCAGGGCTGCCACAGGCCCTGGACTCCCTGAGGGCATGTGAGCTCCAGCTTCCGGCATAGGTCTCCTCTCCCAGCTTCCAAGGTGCCCCCTTCCCTCTTCTTAGCTCTACTGTCGGCCCCAGCGCTTGCCCCACGGGCCACCCCCCAGAGCCCCTGCTGGGGACAGCCAATCCCAGCTGCACCATCTGGTCCTCTCCTTCTCACCTTCACTGAGTAGGCCAGCGAGATGGTGACGGCCAGAGGGAGCCCCTCCGGCACGGCGACCACCAGCACCGTCACGCCGATGATGAAGAACTTGACAAAGTACTGCACGTAGACGGGCGTGCACTCGGGTAGCCATGGCTTCTTGTTGACCACGAAGGTGTCCACGGTGAAGTAGAGCACCAGGATGATGACCGTGATGGCCGACATCACCAGACCTGTAACACGGGTCGGGGGGAGACCTGCTCAGGGGCTCTCCTGGGGGTGGGGGCCCTGGGAAGTGAGATGGAGACCAGATACTTGGCCAGGCAGATTCTAACCCACATCTCAGCTCTGCCACTTACTAGCTTTGTGGCCTGGGGCACGTCCTTGATCCTCACAGAGCCTCAGTCTCCTCCTCTGTGTAATGGGGATGCCTGCTTATGTCACATGGTTTTGCAAGGATCAAATGTGATGAATGCATGTAAAGCGCCTGGCACAGTGCCCGACACCTTGTGGGTGCTCAGGAAATGTGTGCCGAGACCACGTGAATTAGTTTGAACTGCCTGCATAGTTCTCGCACATAATCATGTGCAGCTGGTACCATTTATCGACTCGTCCACCCAGGCACCTCGTAGCTCCTAATCTAGGAGCGAGGGACACAGCACTAGAGAGGACAGAGTCCCTGCCCTTGGGAAGCTGAGACTCCAGAGGGGGAGGCAGACAAGAAGCAACACGCTCATGAAAAAGACCATCCATGTAGGGATAATGCTGTGTAGAAAAACTGTAGGATAACACGACAGAGAGCGGCATGGGCTGAAGGTAAGAAAACAACCCACGTCCATCGACAGACAAATGGGTAAAGACGGCGTGGTACAGACACACAGCCTTAAAAAAGAAGGAAGTCCTGCCATTTGCGACCACATGGATGGGCCTGGAAGACATTATATATATATAAATAGTCAAACTCATAGAAGCAGAGAGTAGAAGGGTGGTGGCCAGGGGCTGTGGGGAGGGGGAGGGGGTTGTTTTTCAGTGGGTATAGGGTTTCAGTTATGCAAGATAAAGAAGTTCTTGAGCTCTGCTCTACACTATAGGGCCTACGGTGAACAATAGAGTATTGTGCACTTCAAAACCAGTTAAGAGGCTGGATCTACCTCTTAAGTGTTCTGAGCCCAAAAAACGGAAAACAGAAAAACCCAGGAAAGAACACAGGAATTTTTGGAGGTGGGGGATATGTTTTGTACCTTGCTTGTGGTGATGGCATCACGGGTGTATGCATATGTCCAAATTTATCAAGATGTACACTAAATGTGTGTAATTTTTTGTATATTAATTGTACTTCAATAAAACTTCAAAAAAGAAAATAGAACAACACGGGCTGGTGGACAGGGACTACTTTAGCTAGGCTGTCCAGGGAAGACCTCCTGGAGGAGGTTCTCCTTGAGAAGATAGGGAATGATGAGAAGTATCAGCCAGATGGTGACCTGCAGAAAGAGCGTTCCGGAAAGAGGAAAGAGCAGGGGGCCCTTTTTCGGATGAGGACACTGGGGTCAGTGAGGGGAAGGGACTTGTCCAAGGCCACAGGCCAGAGAAGCCCTGCAGAGTTGGCAGATGCGGGCGGGTACCTGCTCGGATGCCCGGGGACCCCCTCACCCGTTCGGGGTGCTGCAGGGCTCTGGCTCGGGGCGGGTGCACACCCGCAGCCTCTGCCAGAGGAAGTCCACGCTTCAGAGAGCACTGTCTCCTGGTCAGGAAGGACCTGGCACGGAACCCCACCCCAGTGTGATGGCCAATATTCAATGCTGAGGAGGAGGGGGGTCCAACAGCCCAGTCCCCTTGCTGCGAGGCCAGACAGACCCTGCAGAGGTAGGTAGAGACGGGGATTCCTCCAGGAAGTATCTGGCTTTTTCCCTAGCCCCTTTGAGTCTCTTACCCTTTATAGGTCTCACCTGAGAGCACCCTCGCCCCTAAAAATCCTGCGTCCACCCATCTCAGGCTCTGCTTCAGGGAATTCAGCCCAAGAGAGAAGCAGAGGTAGGATGTGAACCTAGAAATGTTTGACCCTGAACTACGTTCTTGGCAAGGCTGAGGAGGGGGAGGGGGATGAGCAAGAGCTTTGAAGGCCATGGGTGGTTCTCATCACTCTGTTCCCTGCCCCCCAGTGCCTGTGCTGTGGTTCTGTGGAGTCTTCTCCATGCCGGGGATGGAGGAAATCCCTGGTTCCGTCGCTCCCCCGCCCCCACCTCCAGCTGTGGGACTTCAGAGCCGGCTCTATCCCCATCTGACAGTCGTAGGGGCGGGAAGCCAAGCTCCCAGCAGCCGGGAGCTATCACCAGGCCCCGAGTTTAAATATAGACAGCCAAGCCTGTAATTTGCCTCCCTTCTCCACGCTGTGGTGCCTATAATTAGAGCCGGGAGACAGCCAGGTGGGGAGGCCTTGGTGTTTGCGTGTCCTCATGCGGGAGGAGAGGCCAAGGCCATGTCAGCCGGGCAGGTCTCGCCTTGCAGCTGGGCTCAGCTTCCTGGGCTGGAGGGGCCGCCACCAGCCATCACCTGGAGCTCCCAGCTCGGTGGGGAATCGGGGCTTGTGCTGAGGCTCAGACAGGAGGCTTCTCACTGGGCTCCTGGCACTGCCCTCAACCTCTTCAATCTTTCCTCTGCATTGCAGCTGGGGCAGGGGGGTCAGTCTAGAGCCCCAATCCATCCCTGTCCTCCCCTGCTCCAACCTACTACTGGAGCGCCTATTGTGTAAGGACTCAGGCTCGTTGCTGGGGTAGAAAAGGGTGGGTCTCAGGGACCATCTCATGCCAGCCCCCACTCTGCAGATGAGGCAACGGAGAGCCAGCTTGGGGTCAGAGCCCTGGCTGGGGTCCCTCTGTGTACCCCACGTCCCCCCTTGTGCCATCCCCCTGTGGCCGCACGCTTACCCGCCTTGCCGATCTGCACAGCCAGCTTGGTGAGCTTGCCCTGCAGCACGGATTTCTCCTTCTTGTGCATGTTGGCCTTTTTTTTGTCATCAGCGTCGCCACCCTCGGCACTCTTGAGGGGCTGCATCTCCATGGCGGCTGCCCCGTCCTGCTGTTTGGCTGCAGGGGGCAGAGAACGCACATGCATGCACACACGCACACGCGCGCACACGCACACACACAGACATGCACACAGCCAGGTCAGCCTGCAGGGTGGGGATATTGGCACCCACCCTGCCTGCCCAGCGGAGTGTGGTGGGATATTCACTCCCTCGTCTGGCCCCCTGTGTGGCTAGCACAGACATCCTGTGATATAGGGTCTGCCTCTTCCAGCTGGAGACCAAGGTCCCAGGGCGAGTAGCTGCCTTGGACCTGGAATCCAAGTGTGAACAGGGAGTGACACAGTTCCACCTTGGATTCCCAGTAGGAGTAGGCTGGGGTCCCCGCTGGGCCTGAACAAGCCCACAGATCCTTCCCCAAATGGCCCCTCAGCTTTTCCCACATTTAGACAAGACAGATAGGCTTGGGCATCCCCAGTTGGTTCTTGAGTATGTTGTTGGGATATTAAGTAGCTGCCAGATAGGAGGAACAAAAAGGGGGCTTAAAAGATAAAAGAGAGTGTCCTTATCCATGGGTGCCAAGCCCCCTCCTCCTTCAGTGAAGGACTGACTGGTGGGTCTGGGGCCTTACCCTTTAGCCCCTAAGGATCCCAAAGAACCAGCTTCAAGTCTTCAGCTAAATGGGCAGCATAGCTCCAAGGCTGGGGAAGAGCCGGCTCACAGGTGGCCCCTGTCCTCACCGGTGATGTCTCCATTGGGCCTGGCAACCACGTGAATCACAGCCCACATGAATCACAGCCCCCTCCCCCTTTGGGCCTGGCACCACGTGAATCACAGCCCCCCTCAAAGATGTCAGGCACCTGCAGGTGCGGACCTGTCTGCTTCTAGCCTGGCTCTCAGAGCCAGTGGGGGAGGGGCTGCAGGGACCACAGAAGCCGGTGAATACAAAAGGGTTACCTTTGCTCTGGCTGGCGTCCACATTGCCATCCTGCATTTTACCTACACGACAAAGAATTTTAACAGACAACAGAGAACAGACAACACACGTCGATCATCACAAAGACGCAACAGGGCCACAGACATTCATGTCACAGATGGAGGAAGGGCCGAGCCAACTCTGTCCCTCCACATGGGGATGCTGGGGAGGCCCTGAGACAAGAGCAAACCCGGCCACCGCACTGGCTGCAGGGTCTGTCCTGATTCTCTGGGGGCTTGGAGAGAGAGCTTCAGTGGGAATTATTTCAGCCCTGAGGGTACTGATTAAATGACAGCCTCTGAGGGTAAAAGGGACCAGAGTTGGCTGGCAGAAAGCAGAGGGGTCCTCAGGTCCCCAGTGATTAATTTGGTCGGTGCCTTTGGTGGGCTGAGAGGAGGCAAAGGAAAGGAAAGAGACAGACAGACAGAGAGATTCTAGAAAGGGGAGGACTTTGGTCAATGTGTTCCTTAGTTTCTGGCTCCAGGAGTGACATACGTAGAATTTTACTTTCTCCTTTTCCATCTGGAGGAGTGTGAAGCCGCAGCAAGGACGACCCCCTGCCCAGCTCCACTGAGAGTGACCCATGCCAAGGGTGAGCAAGGGCTCCCTAGTGGTGGGCTTTGAGGTGCCCCAAGCATGTTCAGGGGGCTTGGGGGGAGTGTCCTGGCTCGCAGGGGGAAGCTGCTGACCCCTCCTCTCCACTTGGGTATATGCTCTTTATTCTGAGGTTGAGCAGCCCCGGCCCTAGTAGACAGGGAAGTCAGGCCAGTGGGCTCCCCTGGGTGCACCCCTGCCCCGGCCCTGTATGCCAGTGCTGGGGAAAGGGCTGAGCCTGGGGCTGCTCACCTCCTAATCAGGGCTGCCTGGGAGGCCCCCTCCCCAGTGTCGGCCAGAGGCTTGTGGGCTGGGTTTGCAGCATGGGAGGTACTGGTTGTCACTAGTTGGCAGTTGAGACACCTGCCTTTACCTGCTGGCACTGCAGAGAGGGGGTTTCCTCCTGTCCCCTTGGCCTGTTCTCTGAGCTCACTCAGAGCTCTTCCCATGGGCCTTGCGCCACTTTGGGAGGAGTCTGAGAAGGTCAGCCACCCTTGGCCATTGGCTGTGAAGGGGATTCTCATAGCTCATGTTCTGTGAGAACCCACCATTTGCCAGGCGCATATAGAACCTCCATGAGTTCATCTAATCCACACCACATCCCTGCAAGGACATTCCTGTACTGCACACACTTACAGATGAGAAACTGAGGCTCAGAAAGGCAGACGGCCTGCCCGGGTCCCAGGAGGTTAATGGAGAGCTGGCCCCAAAGTGCATCAATGTTTCCACCACAGTTGGGGAGAAGGCAGCTATCCCTCAGTCCCTCTGAGCCCAGAGGAGGGGCATTAAGGTGGCCCTGGTGGGACTGGGCTCCTGAAGCCCCTGTTTTGACACCAACTAGCTGTGCGGCTTTACCACTCCCAGTCTCAGCTTCCACCTCTGTAAAATGGGGATGCAATATTCAGCTTCCGGAGCACCTGATAGTTGCCTTAGCAATAACCACTTGCCCGTTTAGCATTTTGCAGTTTCCGAGTGTCATCTCTTGCCCATCTTCCCAATACCCTGCTGGTGGGATGGGAGGGATTCTCATCACTCCCATTTTACAGACGGGGAAACTGAGACCATGGGAGTTTCCGAGGCAGCTCTCCTTTCTGGAGCATCCTGATGATAAGCCTGCGACTGCCATCACCGTCACCACACCACACTGTAGGTGACTCCGAGGGGCCCAGCCCTGTGCTGTCTCTCCAGGGGAAATGCTGGGCTGTTCCCACTGCCTCTCACAGCCAAGGGTCAGTGACCCCCCTGGGCAGATGGAAAGAGAAGGGCCCCCGTTGCTTTATTGCAAAGTTCTTTTTGCTGGATTAAAAACAAAACAGAAAAAGCCTTTTTAGAGCCAACAGGAATGAACTACAACAATTATCTTTATTTTTAAAAATAATTTTACTAACTGGGCTAAAGGACACGGGAGGACTCCTCTTCGATACTTGGTTTTAGAAGACACAAAGGGGACTTATTTGCATTGCATATTATCAGATGCAATAGCCCATGTGTGCGCCCATTAACCAAGCTAGCAATTTCCTCTTTTATTTCCATAGTGATCACGTGGCCAGAAAAATAATCACCAATGCATATGTTCGAGGGAGGGAGCAGCATTGTGGGGGTACTTCTGTGCAGATGGCCTGGTTTCTCAGAAGCAAGGGACTGATCTGGGGTTTTTCTCAGCCAAAGTGGAGCTCGCCTGGCCCCAGAACTATGGTGGGACAGCCAGATCCGGCTCCATGCATGACCGGGAGAGGGGGCTGTTTCAGGGGAGCTGGGATGGGGAACTCGAGTGGAGACTCGGAAGCTGCCAGATGCAGCTTCGACAAATGGGTCTGTTCTCTTCATGCATCGCCAGGAAGTGTGAAAAGTGTGTGTGTGGAGGATTCACGGTGAGGCGACCTGATAAACAAGCTGTGGGGAGACGGAACACTAACTGGGTGAACTGGGAGATGTTACTTCTCTTGCCTGTGCCTCCATTTCTTGCCCCGTGACAGGTGACAATTTCAACCAAGGTTGTGCTTACGAAAAGCACCACAAAGTGCCCTGTTTATGTCTGGAGTTCAGAGTGATGTATTTACTAATTGTGATTACAAGCAATGTATTAAACAGTGATATATTAATAAATGTAAAAAATAATAAAATGATAATGGCAATCATAATGCCTCCAAGATGAATGGAACACACCCGCTTTCAGTTGGGAGGGGGCTTGGGGGGGGAATCAGAGGGACTTCTACCAGCTGAGTGTGTTTTCTATATCCACATCATCCTGATTTGGCTCAGAGGAAGGAGGGAAAGGAATGGTTAATTCTGTCATTGACCAAGGCTCAGCCTGGCACCTCTCAACCTTTAATACACTCTGACCTGGAGCCTGGAGAGCTTACTAGACGAGATCCGGCGTGTTCAGGGTGTTATGGCCATAGACTGGAAAGCTTATTAGAATGCAGATTCTTGTTCAGTGGGTCTGGGGTGGGGCCTGAGGTTCTGCATTTCTAACAGGCCCCTAGGAGATGTCCTGCCTTCTGGTCCTCTGATTACATTTGGAGAAGCAATGGCTTAGAGCACTATTCCCTAAGTATATTATAGAGACATACCAATCCCACAAGATTCAGCCAGGAAAGGTCCTGCAGCCAAATCAGCCTGGGAAGGCCTCCATGGCTAACTTTCCACTATATACCAGCATATTCAAGGTTCTGAGAAGTTCTGCAATAAGGAAGAGACCAATTCTGTCCCATGGTTCTTAAACATCTCTGACCACAGGATCCTTTTCTTGGGGGCAGGACCTATTAATATTCCTGTGAAGTTTACAAGACACACTCCTTTGGGGAACCCTGGATCAGGAAGTGGAGTATGCACTTTAGAGCCAGCAGGCCTGGGTTCAAATCCCAGCTCTGCTACTTTTCTCCTTCTGTGACCTTGGGCTAGTGTCTTGATCTCTCTGAGCCTCAGTCTCCGCATCTTTAAAGTGGGGACCATAAACGCTGTATCGCAGGGCTGTCATGAGGATCAAATGAGGCCGTGAGCAGGAAATATTTGTACCTCAGTCTCCCCATCTTTAAAGTGGGGACCATAAACTCTGTATCGCAGGGCTGTCATGAGGATCAAATGAGGCCGTGAGCAGGTAATGTTTGTAAAGTGCCTGGCATACAGTAGGTGGTCAAGTTTCCCATCTTTCCCGCAGTTTTTCTCAGGATACTAGGAGTTTTCTGCTGCAGTTTGGAAGTGAAGCTGCCTTTTTTTGGGACCGACCAGCCTGGATGCAGTCTGTATGTTCACTGAGCCCAGTGCGCTCACTGCTGTGGGGGAAGCAGAAGCCGGCTCCTCTTTCCTTCTCCTGCTGCCTGGGTTTGCCTATATTGGTTCTCCCTGTCATCCCTTGCCACCCCTCCCTGACGCATGACACCTCCCACACCCCAAGCTGTTCTCCTTTCTCCTCCAGAGCCTGAAATAGACCCACACCCAAATTAGCAAGGCGCAGCTCACAGAAGTGTCTTGCTTGGCCCCTGACATCTACGAGGTGCTTCGATCATTGGTCGCTTTGAATGCAGGCGGCTCAGCCAGAGATCTGGGGCAGGGGATGGGAGTATGGGGTAGGGCAAGATCTTCACGTCTTCCAGGAGTGGTGAGGAGGAAACGATATAATGGGTGAGAAAGCCACAGCCCGGTGCCTCGTACGCAGCGATGCTGCAAGAAAGGCTTTTCCCTTCCTTCGATTCCCCGGGGCAATGGTTTTATGATCAAGCCCTACAGCTCTCAGCCTGGGTGACTATCATGCTACCTAATTTGGGGACAGGGGACCTATCTGAGTACACAGAAGCCTCGTCACTCTGAAGATGGGAGGGCATAGAAATAAGAAATCCTCTAAAGGTTTAGAGACAAGTGAATGGAATTCCTTCTTGCCTGTGGGTAAGGAGGTTAAAACGCAGATCCCAGGTACTGTGGCAGCCCCCCACCGCCACCCCTCACCCCGTAAGGGGGCCCGTAAGAATGCAGAGACTCAGGACAAATGCTCCAGCACAGGCAACAGCAGGAAACACCAGTCCACGTCCGAGGGACAGAACCAGGCCCGAGCCCAAGCGAGTCCCCTGCCCGTTCACTCCGAGAAAGAGAAGAGGAAGAAATGTTTATCAGTGGCTCAGCCATGCTATGGGGTGAGGCCAAAGAGCTGAACCCTGGCCTGGGTCCCCCTGCCTCGAGGGAATTTTCGAGTTGAGGACTGGAGCCTTCAGCAGGGACCCAGGCACAAGCTTCAGCCCAGGTCCTGACCCCAGGCCTTCTTCCCCAAGCTGGGGCCAGGAGTGTGCTTAGGAGAGGGCCACGTCGGGTGGGATGCTGCTTCTTGGGAGCCAAATCTGAAGCCCAGGGTATGTCCCTCTTCCGGGCCCCACTGGGGGTCAAGGGCCCCACAGGAGCCAGTGCTACGTCGGCAGCCGCAAGCGGGCGTGCAGCGGATTTCCCGGTGGTGGCTTCTCTCTTAAGCGCCTGCCCCACGTGGGAGGACGATAGTCCCAGAGCTGCCCATGCACATCCAAGATCTGTGCGGTCCAGAACAGGGAGAGGCAAGCCCAGAGTTGGGGGTGGGGGAGAGAGACGCCCATCCAACCGAGACCGAGAGCTCGCCATCGGAGACGTACCATTGACTAGGCTGGTATTTGCACTATCTGTAGCATTTGAACCTGCTGCCCCATCGGCCGCTGTGGGGGTGGGAGGGATGGAAAATGCAGTGGGTCACAATGGAGAAAAGCAACAATGCAGAACAGCAACAACAATAAGGACATGAACCAACTTGTGGGAAATAACATGACTATATTCTTAAAAAAATAAAATCTCCGTTGGAAATCAAGAAACTCAAATTTGCGGGGGGGGGGTGAGGGTGAAATGTTCCCATAGAGATGCCATAAAAACCAGGGAAAAAAACTCAGACATGGACGGTGTTTGAAATAAAACATGGCAGATGATCAATGTGGTTAGGTAGGATGGCACTGTTCTGTGCCAAGGTCTGGACCGATGCACCCCTCCAGCCACGCCAATCAGGCAGGTCCCCATCAGAGAAGCTTCTATGAGAGGGCATCCGGCTGCCCATCAGGGCCAGAGGGACGCATGGCCAGGACTCATTTCAAGACATTCAACAACCGGCGCAGTGTAGGTACCTGCCATTCTGATCGGATACTTGCTGTGACCACCATCACTGCGTCCCAGAGGGACATCCAGCAGTGGCAGTGACTCAGGATTCGAGCCCTTGACTCAGGCCACTGCCCACGGCCACCTCCTCCGTCCTAACCAGCACGCTATAGATCGCCTTGGTCACCCCCATACGAGATGCCCCGTCATTGAATAGGTGACATCCAGCATGTCGCACTTGGTGCACGGGACAGAGAAGGTACTGGCCGGTTTTCCTTAGTTCAGCAATTAAAAATGACATGAGATGGTCAGATGCACTCTGGTTGTTCTTTCTTGGGGTGGGGGCAGATGGGTTGTGCGGGAAGGAGAGGGAAGAGACACTAGTGGGTGAGGTGTCCATGCTGTGTGGTGAGGGGCGGCGGGACGGGCTCTGCGGGGTGTGCGCAGGAGAGCAGGGCTGTGGGGTCACGTGGCGGTGAGCGGGGCACCGCACGCCGGTGTGGGGGGCGGAGGGCCATGTGGGGTCGGTGTGGAGACGGTGGTGGTGGTGCCGCGGGCGTCGGCGGGCAGGGCAAAGCACCGGAAGGGCCAGCAGGCGGAGTGAGGTGCTGGTTCCTCCAGCGGGGCCGGCATCACGTGGGGGCACCGCGGAGGGGCTGGGGGGTCAGGGAGCCTCCTCCAGCTGTGTGCTGGGGGTCTAGGGCCACGGCTCGGGGGGCAAAGGCTGCTGCTATTTCTAAAAGCCCCATCTACCCTGAGGGCGTCTTACTGTACCTGGTAGCTGAAGGCCATCCCCCTTCTTCACACCTGTGTGATGATTTTTGAGACACGTTAATGAAGGAGAAGCACATACAGCCTCACCTGCACGTACACGCGCGCACGCACACGCACACGCACACGCACACGCACGCCTGAGGTCGTCCTGACCTGGGGGCCCGCCGTGGAGGCGGAGGGGATGGGATGGGAGTGCAGAGGCGCCCCAGTCCCGGCCATGCTGCTCACGGGCGCTTGAGAGGCTCGGCTGCCCCGTCTTCCTCTGCCATGGCCCCCCCACATCCCACTTTTTCCCTCTACACGGACACCCGCATCTCACTGGGGTGCAGGTGTGTGTTCAGTAAAGGACTCTGACCTGTGCTTCAGGGCAGGAGAGGCCTGTCTTCCTACCGAAATCTTTGAGAACACAGGTCTGGCTTCTGCCCCTCACCCAGGCCCCAGTGAGGCTAAGAAAAGGGGCAAAGACTGCCTCATCCTGCCATACCCTGCCCACTGCCTCTATTTGCCCAGCTGTCTGCACGCTGGGGCCAGAGCCAGCCACCGCTTCTATGTCACTCTGTGGATGCTGTCCTGACACCCTCTGGGCCTCTTGACTAGGACTTTATCCTCAGTTTCAATCTCAGCAGCTTCCTGGTTCTCTCCAGCCTCTGGACTTGCTTGAGGACAGCACAGCTCCACTGTTCCTGCTGGTGGGGCTGCCATAATCTTGGGGGGACCCCTCTAGAAAATGGGGTATTGCCCTTGGGAACAAGTGACCTTTGGTTCTGACCCAGGCTCTGTGCCTGGTTAGCTGCAGAGAGCTAGGGGTAGCAGGGCTGCCCCTAAACCTCAGGGAGGGGCCGTCGACATTCTCATCTCCTTCCCCTGGACCGCAGATGGTCTGGCTGTTGGGGACCCCCTTCTGGAGCTTGGGGAAGGAGACAGGACAAAAGACTAAAGATGTGAGAGGGGTCTGTCCCTGACACTGAGCATAGGTGTTGGGGAAGGAGCCGGCTGCTCTGGGGCCAGAGGCCTGGGCCTTTGGATTTGGGCCTGGCCAGATGAGCATCCCTCCCTCTGCTCTGAGAGGCCCTTGTAGCCCAGGCTACCAGCCTGCCACGCTGAGGGGGACCCTGGGGAGTAGGAATCTTGTTTCCAAGGCGGAGGAGGAGCCAGGACCCAGGCAAGGTGGCAGCTCTGGGTGGGGGAGGGGTGAGAAAGGGAACCACAAGTGTGGCCACCTTTCCTAGAATCTCCTCTGCCCCCAACTGGGCCGAGTCTGTGTGGGGGGTGGTTTGCAGCTCTGCTCTGTGGAGTTGAGAATAGTGGTAGGAGTGAGTGCAGGTGGGGCTTTCTACTCCATATCAGGGCTGATGAGGGGACCAGATCACACTCGAGGCTGGAGACTCAGCAAAGTGCTCAGCACCCCGAGCCTGGCTTGCGGGGGAGGGTCCTCCATGACATGACCGGACAGACAGAGACTGGGACAAGACCCTGGAGATGGAACAGACAGGAACCTCCTGGCCTGAGCATCCTCAAGGATGCAGGAGGCGGCTGTTGGCACAGGGCGTAGACACAGAAGGCACTCAATAACTATTTTGTTGAGTGAATGAATAAACAACAAAAAAAGTGACCTGAAGAGCTCCTCTCCTGGTCCGTGAGGGGGTTGTGCTTACCTTTCTTGTCTTTCTTCTCTTCCTCCTCACCGCCAGCCCCCAGCAGGGTGAAGATAATGCCGGTCTGAGAATTCACCCCCACGGCAGTCACTACCATCCGTCCAGAGCCCTCCATCACGTGGGTCCCTGGGGAAGGGGACGAGAGCCAAGTTACCGTTGCATGGGCCCAAGCCCCCTCCCCAAAGGAGTGGAAGGAACTGGATCCCAGAAAGCTCCTGGCTCTTTGCCTGCCAAGGTCCTGGGGTACCGCCCATGGTTAGGGTTCAAACTATGTATTGTAGAGGCTTTTACTTCGGGACAGGGCTGTAATGGGCCCGGGACTCAACCACTGCTCCTCCTCACTTCTCAGGCCTACCACCTACTACCTTCTCCTGGAGAGTCACCTCCCCCCTCTGTCCTAGACAGGACTGGACAGGACCACTTATAAAGGGGTCTACTCCCTCCTAACCACCTGGGAAAGAACTCAGGGCTCTGGGAACTTGGAAGAGAAGACGGTGGCATCCTTCTTTTCACAAACGTCTAGCTGAAATTTAGCATTTCCACATGAACATAGGCAACCAACCCCAGGAGTGTTCGTGGCCCACAACGCCATTACATGCATTACAAAGAGCGCAGGTTCTCTATCCTATGACTTTGTAGTTGTCGCAATCATTTATGCTCATCCTAATCTTACAAGCACAGAGGTTATTAGACTACCTGCCAGACCTGGTTATTAGGGTGCTGACAAAGAAGCACATACATTACTCCATTACACAGTTTATTATGTTAACTACTTCAATATAATGGACTTTCTTTGTGATCCAGTGTATTTTACTTTATGCATTTTAAAGCTTTATTCTGAGTATGGGTGGTACGTGATAACACTAGACCTCCCCAGGCTCCACGGTGCAAGAAAACCCCTTTTGTAGAATTTTAGGATTTTCAAACTGGGCTTTAAAGGGCCCTGGATGGGGTGCCTGGGTGGCTCAGTCGTTAAGTGTCTGCTTCGGCTCAGGTCATGATCCCGGGGTCCTGGGATCGAGCCCCGCATCCGGCTCCCTGCTCAGCGGGAAGCCTGCTTCTCCCTCTCCCACTCCCCCTGCTTGTGTTCCCTCTCTCGCTGTGTCTCTCTCTGTCAAATAAATAAAATCTTTAAAAAAAAAAAAAAAGGGCCCTGGAATTCTTTTGAGGGGCAGGAGAGTGGGCTGAGGGGGGCGAGGGAGACCTGTTGTCAGAGTGGTTCCACTTTTATTCATCTTTGGGGTTTTGGTGTCAGCCGCTGTGTGACACAGGTCTTCCCGACCTGCAGGCGCAGAGGGCAGGTGGCCCAAGGTTCACTTGGGGGGGGTTCATGCCAGACTGAGGATAAAATGCAAAGGTAAAGCTGCTGAAAACCGTGCTATATACACAACGGAATATTATTTGGCCTTCGAAGGGAAGGCAGTTCTGACATAGGCTATAACACGGATGAGCCTTGAGGACATTATGCTCCTCGCAGATACCAGGCACAGAAGGACAGCTGCTGTGGGTTCCGCGGCAGGAGCCCCGTAGAGCAGTCAAAGTCGCAGGGACGGAGAGCGGAATGGTGGTTGCCAGGGGCCAGGGAGGGGGGCTTCAGGGGGCTACTGTTCAATACCTCTGGAGGTTTGGTTTTGCAATATGAAGAGTGCCAGAGGTGGACAGTGGTGATGGTGGTGCCACGGTGTGAATGTCCGTAACACCAAGGACCTGTACGCGTAACAATGCTTAATGTGGTACATTTTATGTGTATTTTACCACGATAAAAGAGTTGGGGAAAAAAAAAAGCAAACCTGCTGAAGCTGTGGCCTCACTGGGGAAACAGGTGAGCCCAGGGTGGGGTCGGGGTGCGGCTGGGATCCAGCCTGGGACGTGGCCGGCTGCTACCTTGGCCTGGTCCCAACAGAGGAGATGTGGGCACAGCCAGCCCTCTATCCTCAGGCTGGTGCCGGGGACATGTCACTGTGTCCTAGGAGCTGTCACAGATCCACAGGCCACTCACAGGGTCGGCCTGCATGGGGTCTCCTGCAGCGGGCTCCGGGCACCCCTGGGGAGGCCCCTCGGCCTGCCCGTGGCTCTGCTGTTTAGTCAAGAATCCAGGTAAGTGCAGTTTGCACCTTCAGGCACCCATTTTTATTTTAAATTTAAACTTTTACTACCCTGGGTAGAAAGGTCTCTTCAATGCAGCATGTGTTTCCTTCCCCAACGGAGAGGGGAGTATCTCAGGACATCCTTGGGCTGCACAGAAAGAACCAGACCGGGGCGGAGGGCTAAAAGGCCCTGATGACTTGCTTTTTTTTTTTAAGATTTTATTTATTTATTTGAGAGAGAGAGCGCGCATGAGCAGGGGGAGGGGCAGAGGCAGAGGGAGAAGTAGACTCCCTGCTGAGCAGGGAGCCTGATGCGGGGCTTGATCCCAGGACTCTGGGATCATGACCTGAGCCGAAAGCAGACGCATGTGCGTGTGGGTGTATGTGTGCGTTCTAGCCCCTTGCCCTCTAAGATCTCATGATCTTAAAATGCTTTACAGACAGACAGATGGACACTCTCCAGTGAATTCCTTCATGGCGGGTAAAGGTCAGTCTGTCTATCTGTGCATGGGTAAACCAAGTCACGCAGGCTCCCAGAGGTGATGCAAAACCCGGTGAGCTGTAACAGAACCCAGATGTTCAGATGGTGAGCTCTTCGGCGGGCTCCTTGTTCATTCCCAGGAATGGGAATGAAGGACAGTGCTCTTGTGTCTCTGGGCAGGGAATAGTGGGGACCACAGGATGACCTTGGACACTGACGAGAGGTTGAGCAGCCCAGGCAGACCCCGGAACCCATCTACTCACCCAAGGGGCACAAGCCGGGACAACCAAGGCCCACTGGCAGGAATTGGTAACTATAACTTGCTGACAAGATTTCTGTGCACTGGCTCAGCTGGTGTGGGGTGGGTGGGGCACTGTGAAATATCAGCAATATTAGACAGATGAGGAGCCCGGGGTCCGGGGTAGGTCACGTGGCGGGGGGGGGGGCGTCACCAGATCTTTCAAGGTGAGGGAGGAACCTGATTCAGAGTGCGGATGGCAGTGGCCGTGGCCAGCACTGACCTCCATGGGACACCTTCCGTGTGCCAGGCTTCGAGCTAAACCCTTCATAGGGCATCATCTCATTAGTCCTCACCCTGGCCCTGCATTTACAGAGGAGAAAACTGAGGTTCAGGGAGAAGTGGCTTGCCCAGGGTCATCGGCTTGTGGGGGCAGAGCCAGGATTTGAACGCCTCCCCATCTCTCAAGCTGATTCTCTTTGTCACATACAAGTCCCCATCTCAGGAAGCCAGGCCCTCGCACCCTGGTCTCAAACACATTTGGAAAATGTTTGCTCTGCCTGGGTGGTAATGGGGAGGCCAGTCCCCACCTCCCCAGCCCAGAGCAGGATGGAAAAATACACAGGGGGCCAATTTCCACCCAAGATAATCAGACCCCAAATCACCTTCTAATCTAATCACTCCCATCACAGCAGGGAGCTGACAGCTCTGCCCAAGGAGGCAGGGAGGAGGGAGGAGGAAGCCAGGGAGGCAGCCTCCGGCCACAACGTGAGACATGGGACATGAGGGCACGGGGTGAAGGCACAGCACATGCCCTGCTCAGCCTTAGATGAGCCTCAGGGTGGTCCTCTAGGCCCCAGCATTAGATGGGCCAGGGGAGCTGGGCCCCAGCAGCTCCCCCTGCCCCCGGCCATGGCCCTAACCACTGTCCCCCAGCCCAGACACCCTCAGTAGCATCTCCAAGGTCCAAATATCCCTCAGCGTGCCCTGGGTGAGAACCCAGCTTGCTTCTGACCCTTGATCACTGATTCCTGCCCCATGGCTTCTGCCCTGGGAGCATGCAGCTCACTAGGGATTTGTGTTCATCCCTCACCTTGGCTCACACAGTTACCCCCTCCTGAGTGCCCTTCTCCCTCCTCTGGCCCCAAACCTCCTCCTCTAGGCTCAGGATGAAGGCCCCTCTTAGGTGGCCTTCCCTGACCTCCACTTCATCTCTCTCCTCTGAACTGCCCTCCTACCTACAGTTTCCCCTGGGGGTGCTTCCAGGCCGGCTCCCCAACTAGACTGCGAGCTCCTTGAGGGTAGGTTCTGAGTGCAAGTCTCCCCTTAGCAGAGCCCAGCTTGTAGCTGGAACTCCAGCACACTTTTTTTTTTTTTTTTTTTACTGCTGCCTCCTTTTTTTATACTTTCCCTGGTAGGTATGTGTTACATTTAGGATGGAGACTCTCTACACCCCTCAGAAGCCATCTTTATGGTTTGGCAAAGGGTCAGATTCATCCTAGCCTCACACTCTTCCCCACCCCTCACTGGGCCATCCCTTCCCCTACCAGGACCTCAGAGCCTGCTGCCCCTCCTAGCAGAGGAAGAACTGAAGGGACCAGGTCACCCCCTGCAGCAATCGTACCCCAGCTCCAGAATACCCCTCAAAGGGCGATGTTTGACCCCACGGGCTACAGCTCTAATGGTAGAACCAAGTCAAGGTTGATTGACTAAATCTCCCAAAGGAACACGGCAGGGTCTCTGGGTAGCTGCAGAGCTGAGAACCCTTTGGCTGGGTGGGGGGCCCTGGCAGGGCCTTGCACCAGGACCTCAATGTCCATGGTCCGTTGCCACCATCCTGTAGCCCCCACCTCCTCTAGTCTCACGGAGCCCCTCAGAATACGTGAGCACAGGGGGCGGGTAGATAGCACTCTGGGCCGAGGGGTGGGTGGGACCTGGGAACCGTCTGCTGTCTGCTTCTGATTTGCTGTGTGACCTGAGGCCAGCCCTCTCCTCTCTGGACCTCAGTCTGTCCTCTGGAGAACGGGAGGGTCTAACTTACGTCATCACCTCTCAGCAATGAAGTCTGGGCACCAAGGGTCCCAGAGAGACAGGGCCACTCCTGGGTGGGGTAGGGCAGTCTCCATGAAAACGCTGCATCTTGGGAGTCGGGATCTCGGTTTGGATGGGATCTTGGTTTGGATGGGATCCTGTGCAGACAGACTGACCGAGTGTGGCGTTTCCTGCCTGGGGCCACACTCCTTCACTTGATGGACACATGTGGTGGATTGCCAACTCTGTGCCAGGCTCTGGGGCCCAAAGGGAGGTCTCTGCCCTCCCGGAAGGAGCTCATGGTGTAGCTGAGGTTGAGGGGAGCAGACAGGAACACAGATCAACCACAACACAAGACGACAGAGACCCTGGGCCTGCTGGACTGGTGGGGCACAGCCCAGGCAAAGGCGGGGAGGTAGAAGAGCGGGATGGCAGCAGAGACGCTGGACTGAAGCTCAGGGCCATGAGGGGAAGAGCAGGAGAGAAGCTGGATTATGGCATGATCGGAGTGGAGGGCTGCAGAGTTGGGTCTCCTTGGTGTTCAATGGGGAGCGACTGGGAGTATTTCTGGGGCAGGGAGGGAGAGCATTAATATTTAAGAATGAGCGGTCCCTTTGTGCCAAGTACTATCTGAGCTACTTTCTCCACGTGGCTGTCATAATCACCCTGTGAGTGACCATCCTCACTCCCATTTCACAGACGGGGAGCAGCCCGGAGAGGCCATCCCTGCATCCAGCCCGGGAGGGCGGAGCCGGCGTGGACCGGGGGTGTGGCGCCAGTTCTTTCCACCTTGCTGGGAAGGCTCGTGGAGAAGTTGGAGGCAGAGCTGTTTGGGACCACTCTGCAGTGCGAGATGGAGGCAGGGGAACGGAGGGGGAGCTGTGTCAGCCACCCAGCAGCCATCCATCCATGACAGAGAAAGGGCCCAGGGAACGCTGTGGCTCCCACTGACGGGATGGCCTGTCCTGTCCCACCTGAGCCTTCATCTCCTCCCCCCAACAGGGGAGTCCTGTGGCCTTTGATCTGGCAAGCAGAGGTTGGGCCAGAACCTTCTCAACGGCTGGCTCAAAGGCCATCTCTGCCTTAGACCGGCTCGGAGCAACAGGAGATGGTCCCCACCTGGTCCAGATGTTGGCTGTCTCGGGCCCAGAGCCCCATGCAATGGCAAGTGGGGCAGTCTGAGCCGCCGGTGGCAGAGCTGGAGGGGCCTCGTTTTACAGAAGGAAGCTTCTGAGCCCAGAGAGGGCAAATGGCTGACTGAGGTTGCACAGTACCTGAGGCACAGGTTGGGGCTTGAACCTAGGGCTCCTCGCTCTCCTGGTTTTGACTTCCCAGGCCTCTTTCTGGACAGGAGAGGGGAGGGGTCTCTCTCTGGTGGTAGAGATGTGAAGAAGGGATAAAGGCCATTTGTGGGAATTCTTATCTGCCTCCGGGCACAAGCACCAAGCAAAGCCAATGCAGTTCCCAGCCCAGGAGTGGTTCCTTCATCATTATTGTTATCAACACAGTTAATAACAGTAATAACACATGCTTGCAGAGCACTAGAGAGCTGGCCAAGCATTTCAGCGCCCACAAGCCTGTCCTCCTCACAACAGCCCTGTGAGGTAGGTTTGGTGCAAGTACAACCCCAAGCCCCTCCCCTCCCCGTGGCCTCTCTAGCTCAGAGAGGTCGAGTGATGGCCTTTGGGTCACACAGCTGTGAGTGGTGGAGCCGGGACTTGAACCCGTGCTCTATCCACTACACCCCGCTGCCTCTCATGGAGAAGAGGCAGGGTAGTGTAATGGAGAGAGCGCGGGCCGAGCGGCAGACTGGGCCTTCCTGCAGTCACGGTGTCGTCCTAGGTTCCCTGGAGGCGGCGGCAGTGGTGGCAGGTCCGGCTCTCCGTGCCTGGCCTTCCGCTTGGCGGGCAGGGTGGGCAGCAGGCCTGAGAGGGTCTGCCGATGTCCCGTGCAACTCCGTGCTGTTAACGCTCTGGCTCCAGGGGTGGTGGAGGTGGCTCGGGGTCCTGCCGGGGGCTGAGCCAATGGGCCTGCAGGAGCTAGGCCCTGCTGCTTTTGGGGACACCCCCCAACCCCAGACCCTGGCCCCTGGCCCTTCCCTGGCCACATAGATGGCGCCTAGTCGCTGGTTTCCCAATGGAATTTAGTATAAACGCTCCAAACAGGCCTTGCTGCCGGGTCCTAAAGCCCCAGGGTCCTCAGAGGCGAGCTTGCATATGGAGGCTCAGGGAGAGCTTGGGGCTGGGAGGCTGGAGGGCTGGGGTCTCGCTCTGGCCCTGCCTTCTGGGGCGATTTACACTCCTGCTCTGGGCCTCAGTTTCCCCAGCTGCAAATCGAGACCAGCCCAGGGTTCTCTAGGGATCTGCAAATCTCCTGGAAGGCTGCAAAGTCACAAGTCAGGGCATTTCTTTCTCACAAGAGGGATCACTGCTTCCATGGGACTGTCAAGGGGATTCAGGACCCCAGGGCGTTAGAAACCACTGGCCTTCCATGAAAAGAGGCTGAAGGGGCAGGACACATAGATGCCACACAGGTCCTGCACCGGGTCCTGGCCTGGAGGACGCTGTGGGGACAGTCGAGGGACGTGAATACATATGGAACCTTCTGGTAACAGTATAGCATCAATGCTGAGTTTCCTGAATGGCTAGCTGTGCTGTGGTCACACGTGAGCAAACCCTTTTCTTAGGAGATACGCCTGAGGTGTCAGGGGGCAAAGGGCCATCACGACCGCAAGACGCAGTGAGCTCCCGATTGGAGCAAAATGGTTAACAACAGCTGAATCAGAAGGAAGGGCATTCAGGTGTTCTTTGCACTCATCTTGCAACTTTTCTGAAAGTTTGAAATGATCTTAAAGTAGAAAACTCAAAAAAAATAAAGGCCCAGGTCGGAGTTTGTACTCTAGGGCTCACCCACAAGCTCCTTGCTCCATATGGGCTTTTAAAGAATGGGAATTTCTCACTAACAGTGAAACACTGGGAGATTGTACATGAAATGTGGGTTCTGGCCCCCTCCGCACTGTGAACGTCGCAGCCACACCGGGGCCGGGGGGCTTCTGCGGGCAGCAGTGAGAAGCAGTCAGGCTCTTGCTTTGGTGTCTGTGCTCTCCCTGCTGACCCCGTGCAGGGGGGACCTTGTGACTCTGAACATTCTACTCTGCCTGGTCTGTGTCTGCCTGCCTGTCCATCCTGGGAGATGAGCTCCGGGCCTTTGGGATTTTCTTTGTGTTCTGAGGCCTGGCACATCCGAGTCTTTCCGAAGGCTGGTCTGTCCCCATTTGTCAGATGGGGAGACTGAGGACCTGACAGGCAGAGGTCACGGCTGGAGCCAACAGAGGTCTGGGACCTGGGTGTTCTGCCTCCAAATGTTATGCTTGTTCCACACCACACAGCCCCTCGCAGCAGTACCGTTTACAAAGGACAGTGACATCCATCCATGCATGGGGTCCCCACAACAGCCCTGTGGGGTAGGCAGGGGGGAAGGGCACCTCCCCCAGCAACTCCTCCACTGCACAGACACCAACATGGGGGCTCAGGGAGGTGAATGGACCTGTCCAGGGTCACAGGCTGGGCATGGTTGGGCCAACTGCTCCCAGCGCCAGAGTGCTCTTTGCCTTCCTGTAGGCTGCACCAGTGTGCCAGACACCCCGAGGGGGTTTCTGCACTACCATGAGGACCCTGCAGGTGCCCCTAGCCAGGTCCCTCTGTCTTCCCCGGGGGGCCATTCAACTGGAAGGCCCAGCAAGGCCTCCCAGCACAGGGAAAGGGTCCAAGGTCTCTGTCATGCACAAAAATGAGCATCCAGATGGCAGTTATCCAGAGTTCAGAGCACTAGGGAAGAGAACAATCAAGGAAACCCCCCCGGAGGAGGCAGGCTCATGCAGGCTGAAGGTGGGGAGCAGCTGGATGGGGGAAGCTCAGAGAGGGGGGAGGGGAGATATTCAAGATGAGAAAAGAGAGGGGGGAAACGGACACTGACACAACCTCATCAGCTGGGGTCACCCCATTTTACAAGCGAGGAAGTAGAGGCTCAGATAGGGTAAGAAGCTTGTCCAGGGTCTCCCAGCAAATGAGGGCAGTAGGGATTTGAACCCAGACCTGTTTCACCCCCCAAATCCAGGCTCCATATGAGGAATGGGGAGGGAACCAGTCTGTTGTGGGCATCCATCTGCTAGCACTGGGCTAGGGAGGGGCTCCCCCTACATCATACCCCAGGGCATCCCTACTGTCCTCACGGGTCAAGAGAAGGGGTGTGACATGCCCAAGGCCACACAGTGAGTTCACTCCCAAGCCCAGATCTACCTCAGTCTAGCCCAACCCAGCCTTTTCTATAATAGCCTTAGCCTCCCTCTCTCTAGAAGATAGTGCTGGAGCCCCTACAGTGTGCAGGGCCCAGGGATAGAGCTCCTGGTGGCTTCACACTCAGGGCCCCCAGCTGCTGGACGGGTCTGGGTGAGAGGACCCATGGACAAGTGCATCGCAATGATGATGGTGTCTGTCCATCTGCATATGGCCAAGGATGGACGGGGCCCATACAAGTGAGACCAGTAGATCTCTTTGGGAGGCAGGACTGGATGCATTTAACTCTTTACTTTATCTGAGATGGTTCGCACTCAGCCAAACTCAGTCTACATTAGGGGGCTGTGCTCGAATGGGCCAAGCACAGCGTGGGGGTCATGGGGTGAAATGTGTGTCCCAAGCCGTCTGGGGGTGACTGCCCAAGGGCAGTGGTGGGCAGGGAAGGCTTCTTGGAGGAGGTGGGGCCTGAGCAGATGGACAGGAGTTAAATGTGTAACAAGGAAGGGAGAGGGCCATCTAGGAAGAGGGAGCAGCCTCAGCAGGGGCAGGGTGGAGAGAACAAAGTAAGATGCATCTGCAGCAGAGGTACAGGGTGAGGGTGGGTATGATGAATCTGTGACTTGCGTGCCTGGGAGGGCATTGAGTGCACTGGCCATCCAGGGCTTGGGTCTACCTTACAACACCCCCAGCACCCCACAGCCTGTCGAGGCTCTGCTCACACACAATCAGTGACTGGGAACTCATTACCTTTTGGCAGCCTTTTTGTCCTAGAATGGTTCTATTATAGAATTCTTCTCTTTCCAATTAGACTGCCTTCTATTGGGCTGACTCTACCCCCTTCTCCCCGCCCCCCACCCTTCTCCAGGAGCTGGGGCTAAGCCACCTGCCCCTCCCAGCCCCATGCAATTGTGCTTTTGAACGCCAGTGCTGCAGTTCACAGCCAAGGGTCACTTTAAGTCTAGCTCACACTGCACTCTGGCGATCTTGGTGGGTCCTGCCTCTTGCTTTCTTTTTGCCATCCTCCCTGCACTCATGGTCTCTGCAAAGTTGGTGGGCACACTTTCCATATTGAAACAGGATAGAGCTCCAGGGAAGGCCACTGGATTACCAGCAATCCAAGAATCAGCACAAACCCACCAGAATCTCCTAGCTTCTAGCACATCCTGTTCTCTTTTGCCCACCCGGACATCTCAGGAGACCCTGGCTGTTGTCTCCTGACATCCGGAGGCCCAGGGTCCATACTATTTACCTGGGCTTTCAGCTAGAAGTGTAGGTAAAGACCAAAAAAGTTGGTTTGACTTGGGCTGGCTAGCTGACTTCCCATCCATCTCTGCCCCGTCCGAGTCTTTTCCAGAGTCTCCTTGCCCCTGTGCCCATCTCCTTGGCTGGTCTGGGATACACCGAGTCAGTGATTCTGAACATTATCTTTCCTCAGCCTCCTGCAAGGAACCTACCCCTCCTCTCCCTTCTCCAAACTGTCTGGAACCTTTGTCACCCATCCATTTAGGCTCAGTGCCTCCACCTGACTTCCACCGATCCAGATGACCCACCAGACCACTTCTCCCAGGGACGATTGCCTCTCTGCCAAGCCCTTCAGCTCAGACGTCAGAACTAGGGCCACGGAGCCATGACCATTTACAGAACCCTCATGAGGCCCAATGTTCCAAGAAGGCATTCAAGTCTTTCTATGATCTCTTAGACCCCAGAGCCTTTGCACTTGCTGTCCCTCCACCTGGAATGCTCTTTCTTCTCATTGTGCTGGTTTCAGCTCCAATTCAACCTCCTCAGACAGGCCTTCCCTGACCAACACGATTCCTGTTCCTTTCCTCAGAGTCTCTATTTCATTATAATGGTTTAATGTCTTCATCTGAATATTTGAAATTTACATATTTGCGTTCTTGTTCCTTTATTGTCTGTTTCTTTTTATGAGGTTCTAAGCTCCAGGATGGCAGGAACCTTATTTGTCCCACCAATCACTGGCACACAGTAGCTACTTAATAAATGTTGGTCAAATAAGTTCTGGATAAATAAATGCCCCAGCACTGATTCTCATTTCTTTCTACCATCCTACCCTGCAGACCTGTTGATCTTTCTCTTTGTATTGCAAGGACATCCCATATTCCTTCAGGCCTCTGTGTCTTTGCACACATTTGCCTCTGCTAAGAGGCCCTTTCTCCACACCTCTGGTGAGCTCCTACTCACCCTTTAAAACCCCGCTCAATTCCACTTTGGGTAGTTCTGTTCCTTTCTTGGCTTTCTCACCTCTTCCTCACTCCTCTACTGTGGAATTAGCTGTTTGCAGGTCTGCTCCCCTCAGCCTCTGTGGGCTGGGGGCTCTCAAGGCCGGGGGGGGCTCTGAGTCATCATGGGTCCAGTGCTCAGCGCAGGGCCTGTCCCAGAACAGCTGCTCAGGGGATGTTTGCTGAGCAGTGCTGGACAAGGAGGCCCTTTGTGTGTCTCTGTTAGGGGGGTGTCTCATCCAGCTGGGGCCTCACATCTGCAAGGCCTTTCTGCCTCCTCTCTTTCCCCTGCAACAGCCAGAGGGAGATTTAAAAAATGTAAATGTGACCAGTTCACTGCTGAAAACTATTTCAGATGATTCTCATCATGCTTAGAAAATTTCCAAACTCCTGACCATGGCCCATGAGACCTGACATCTGGGCCCTCCACCCTCTCCATTTTGCTCACAATCTTCCTGCTTCAGGGCCTTTGTACTTGTTCCCTCTGCCTGGTACATGTTTCCCCCCAAAAGCCACAAAGCCAGCTCTCTCTCCTCATTCACAACGCAACTCAAACATGGCCTCCCCTGACCTCCCCAGCCACCTGCCTCCCGTTGTTTTGCTTTATTTCCGTCATGTACCTACCACCCTCTGGGGTCTTTGCAATGTCCGTCTCTTCTCACTACGCCGCAAGCTTCTCCGGGCAGTGGTCTCATCAGCCTCCCTCCCTGCTGTATTCCCAGCACCCAGCCCAGTGCCTGGCACATGGCAAGTATCTAAAGTAATCATCACCTGATGGATTCTTTCCTATACCTGGTAAGAACAGGCTTAGCAGAAAGTAAGTTCCGTGAGGGCAGGGATTCTTTGTCGATTTTATTTACTGTACTATCCTCAGGGCCTGGCGCAATGCTGAGTGCACAGTAGGCTCAAAGTACATTTGTTGGGGGAAAGGGTCTGGAGCCAAGGAACAAAGTCTCTGAGAACTTCCAGCCTCATGATGGGGACACAGGTGCCCCTCCACCCCGGAAGCATAGAGGCAGGAACCGGCAATGGGAGTGAGCTCACCGTTGGGCCACATCTCACCTGATAGCAACATGGGGTCCTTGTCCACGGACTTGCGCACCTGGTCAGACTCCCCCGTCAGGGAGCTTTCATCAATCTTGAGGTCGTTGCCCTGGATGAAGAGGCCATCAGCAGGGAGGAGGTCACCTGGTGGGAGGAAGGGCAACAGAGTCAGCAGGGTGTCAGGTGGCTAGAGGGTGTTGGAACATTCCCTTAAAGGTGTGATTGCAAGGTCAAGCTCACCATTGGGCACCTGCTGCCTCGAGCTCCCAGGGTGTGGGAACTAAGATGGTGCCCACCACAGGCAATAGGCAGCTGAAGCCTGGAGCCAAGAGGAATGGCACAAGGCCTGGAGGACTGAGGCTGGGCCCAAGAACAATCCTAGCTTGAGTGGGCATGTACTTCTGTTTATAAAGTGCTTCTCTTGGCCTGGTGTGGATTTGGGGTCCAGTTTTCTCAATGATTCATGCTTCTCTGGTCCACCTATGGTTTGGGAAATCATTTTGGAAGGGACGAGTCTGTCCTGACTATGCTGAGGGGACCCGAAGACAGGCACATTATCAGAGGAAACCAAGCTCCCTAAGGCGGAATGAAGAAGGCACCGCAATCTCTCCCCCATCTTCCGCCTCTGCTTACCCAGGACATATCTTGCCTACACCCCGTTTGGTGCCAGCCAGCCTGACCACTTCTTCCATGGCAGCGTCACAGGCCTAGAATGTTTGCTCACCCACATCCACTCCCTATGACACCTTCTCTAGCCCAACAACCATCCATCAACAGCCCAATCAGATGTAGGAAATGGATTTCACCTCATAAACGCATTCTGAGTGTTAGTGGTCCTTGCAGTATTGTGTTGAGAAGACTTCTGTATCTAGGCTCTGAGCTGTGATTGATTAGTAATGTCTGCTACAGGTGCAGGTTGTGAGACTGGTAGCCATGTGCTCTGTATTTGCCATTTCTGACTTTAAATGGATTCTGGAATCCTACCTCCTCTAGGAAGTAGCCTTTTACATCCCAAAGGATCTCAGAACACATCCTGGCTCAGGATTAGCCTTCAGGGACCGGACCCCTTCCCTGGGCCAGCCTCTCTGGGTCTGCCTGTCCTGTCCCACCTCTGCCCAGACTCTAGCTCTAGCACCTGGCCCTGTGGCTGGGACACTCACCATATTTGACCTGGGCGATGTCCCCAACAACAATCTCGGCCACAGGGATCTGGACCACCTGGCCAGCCCGAACCACGGTGAACTTTTGCTCCTGCTCGATGCGGCTCTGCAGGCCCCGGAACTGTTTCTCTTTGCTCCAGTCATTGAAGGCCGTGACCAGGACCACACAGATGACCGAGAGGAGGATGGCCGCCCCCTCGATCCAGCCGGCCTCTGCCTCCCCTTCATCCTCTGCCCCACCCTGGGCCGTCGCACATCCTGCAGAGAGCAGAAGGAAGCACGCAGAGTGGGGTCAGCCAGGCAGGAGGAGCATACAGGTCTGGATTTAAATCCCTGCTCTGCCGAGTAAAAAAATGTCAATAATTAGATGAGCATGATCCAATTTATTCAATGCATCTGGGTGGTAAGCTCTTTGGTTTCCTGCCTTTGTTCTAGGTGTGAGATCTTGGGCAAATGACTTCACCTTTTGAGCCTCAGTTTTCACCTCTGTAAAAAGGGACGAATATTCTTTGCCTGGGGGATCTATTGTGAGGGTTGAACTTCAATGAGGTGAGGTCCATGGTGGCTCCCAACATGGGGGAGAGGCCTGATTCATGAGAAAAGAGAAGTGAGGACGTAACAGAATGAAGGCGATCAGTACTGCAAGTGCTTTAGGGTCTAGAGGGCAGTTTTGCTGATGTGCTTTCCTTTCATGCTTCCAGCAACTGTGAGGCAGGTCTCCAGACAGAAGGCCCAGGGGGAAGGGGGGTGGGGACAGGAACCACAGTGCCAGGCCTGATGTCCCACAGGCTGGTTCTAATCCTGCCACTGCCCCTGTACGATTCTGGGTAACTCACTGTCCTCCCTGAGCCGCAGTGTCCACCTTTGCAAAATGGGAGTCACTGAGACCTCCTTCCTGGTTCCGGGAGAAGACTGTGAGCCAGAGCTCAGGGCATGGCAAGTATGAAGCACTCCCCCCCCAACACACACAGCGAGGACACCCACACTCCAGGCTGTGGGCTGCTTATCTGTCCTACAGTGACCCTGCCTCCCACACCCTTGCACTGTTGAGCCTCCCGGTCTGGTTCCCCAGGCTGCTTGAGGCCTGCCAGGCCCACCTTGTGAACAGAAAAAGAAAAGAGCAGACACATCTGGTACAAAAGCCTCAGGTCCTGTCCACGGGGTGCTGAGTCCTAGGGTCTCTCCAAACTCCTCCATGCACCCTGTCTCCTGCATCCCCACAGGATCCGGGGCGGGGGGGGAGATTTATTACCTCCACTTACAGATGAGAAAACTGAGGCTCAGAAAAGGGAGGGGACAGCCAAGGTGGGTGCTGCAGCCAGGACTAGCCCAGGCCCTTTTTCCCACCAGAAGGTGGTGAACAGCCTTCTCCATGGAAAGTGACCCTGAGCAGCATCCGACTATCCATCCCTGGAAAACTCAGAGAGGTTCCCTTTCAAGGCAGCTGGGCAGGGGACGGGACCATTCACAAATCACTTACACCAAGTATTCATTTTAATTCTCAAGCTGGCCAAGAGAAGTGATTCAGAGAGGGGTGGCTACTCACCTGGGGTCACACAGCAGATCTGGAGTTTGAATCCACGCCTGGAATCTGACACTGGACATGGCCTGCCCACTGTCCCTGAGCCCAGTGGCCTCCTCTGCCATGTGCTGGCCTCACATTGCCAAAGGCCCATGGCTGACTGTCTGGAAGTCCAATTCAGTCCCAAGGAAGAGAGAACAGTTTTGGGAGACCCCAGCAGGAGCTTCTGGGAAGCCGGGGGTCAAAAGCAACATGACAAAAAGGCCAAGTGGTATCAGGAAATGTTTTCCAGCTCTCGGAGGAGTGGAGGTCAAGGCTAGCTGGTGGGCCTAAGCTTGGGATGGTCCAGAATGATGTGGCCCAGAAGTATGTGTCCCTGGAAAATTCCATGGCTTTCACTGAACCAGTCACTCCTTGCAGGCTAGTAAACAACCACTTCATTGCACAAGGTCCTCGATGCCACTCTGTCATTCTTTTGGAATTCCAGACTTTTCCAATAATTTTAAGTTGTTTAGCTGGACCAGCCTTCAGTGCTAATGATCATCATAGTTGTGCTAATGCTAACTGACATCAGACCAGCCTTGGGTTTGAATCCCAGCTGTGCTACTTCACTGCCGCACGCCTATGACCTAGCTACTTACCCACTGTGCCTCAGTTTTCTCATCTGCAAAATGGGGGTGAGGACAGGCACTCCCTCGTTGGTGGCTGAGAGGGTGGAAGGAGTGCGTTTACGTAAGGCACTCACCTCACTGAGCACACAGAGTGAAAGCTGCTGTTTTTTGTTGCCTGGTGTATGGGCTGCATAAATGCATTCGAGCTCCACAGCAAGCCTGGAAGGGAGCCTTGGGCATCCAGCTGGAGGTCAGGACCATGTGATGACCGGGGGAGGGGAACCAGGGTGCTCCTCCTTCATCACAAATGATACCAGTGGAAGCTCCAGAGACTGGGAAACTCAGGTGAACCTTGCTAAACAGACACCCAGTCCATGGAAATGTGCTCTTTTGGGCTTCAGGGGAGTGACTTGAGATGCAGAGCCCCAGCACTTTGCTTTATGGGACTTTTGTTACTCTCTGCCTCTGCTACATGCTTTGTAAATGGGAAGACTGTTGCGTGCTTCATTGATGCCCCCTCCCTCCCCCCCATTATAGATTACAGCAGTTACTGGAACATTTAGGACACTTAGAGATAGCCCAGGACCATGGAAAGCGTTTGGAGTCTGGAATTGTAAAGACCTGACTTCAAATCCAGGCTCTGCTGTGTGACCTTGGGTAAGTGACTTGGCTTCTCTGAGTCTCAGTTTGGACAGCTGTAACATGGGATGACTTTGTGAGCCCAGAGCCCAGTAAGGGCCTGGCATATATTGGATACACGATAAATATGAGTCTTCTCTCCATTTTCATGAGCTACTCTCCTTGGACTGGCTTCTGGAAGCCAAGGGTATGGTGGTTGAGCAGGATTCACTCTGTTGCCCTGATCCCCAACCCTGCCTGTTGCTTTTGCCTATTCAATACCAAGGAGCCCTTTGGGTCCTTGAGGGCACCCTGCCAGCAAAAGCCCATTAGTTTTTACTTCCTTTTGAGGACTGTCTCATGGTCACACAGCACCTTGGGATGGCCAGAAAGTGAGGCTGTGGATTGCTGGCTTAGGCCTTCAGCTGCCAGGACCTGCTGGACCCTGGTAGCAGCTCCTCTGCCCCTGGTGCAGTTGGGGAGAAGAGATAAGGAAGGGGAAGGAAGGGGGCTCTGAGCAGGCCCTGCTGAGGTCTCCTCTGGGGGGCCCTTCAGACTGGGGCAGGGACAGGTTTTGAAGATTGTGGCCACAGGGTTTGGGGAGCCTGCAGCTGCTCTCTCTGGACCTGGGGATTTGTAGGGTTTGGCTTTTGTCTGACCTCAGGGAACCTGCTGGGCCTCTCTGGGCCTATCTCTACTTGTCCATCAGTAAAATGGGGAATCTGCTTTCTAGATGGTGACTGGGGCCTGGCATCAAAGAAGGGTCCTCGAAAGACACAAAGAAATGGAAAAATGATCCATGCTCATGGATTGGAAGAACAAATATTGTGAAGATGTCAATGCTACCTAGAGCAATCTACACATTCAATGCAATCCCCATCAAAATACCATCCACTTTTTTCAAAGAAATGGAACAAATAATCCTAAAATTTGTATGGAACCAGAAAAGACCCCGAATAGCCAGAGGAATGTTGAAAAAGAAAAGCAAAGCTGGCGGCATCACAATTCCGGACTTCCAGCTCTATTACAAAGCTGTCATCATCAAGACAGTATGGTACTGGCACAAAAACAGACACATAGATCAGTGGAACAGAATAGAGAGCCCAGAAATGGACCCTCAACTCTATGGTCAACTAATCTTTGACAAAGCAGGAAAGAACGTCCAATGGAAAAAAGACAGTCTCTTCAACAAATGGTGTTGGGAAAATTGGACAGCACATGAAGA
Organism: Halichoerus grypus; assembly: GCF_964656455.1. Classification (NCBI taxonomy): domain Eukaryota; kingdom Metazoa; phylum Chordata; class Mammalia; order Carnivora; family Phocidae; genus Halichoerus; species Halichoerus grypus. Next base: position 165,932,215 of record NC_135712.1, on the reverse strand, counting down.
AGAATGAAACTGGACCATTTCCTTACAGCACACACAAAAATAGACTCCAAATGGTTGAAAGACCTCAATGTGAGACAGGAGTCCATCAAAATCCTAAAGGAGAACACAGGCAGCAACCTCTTTGACCTCAGCCACAGCAACTTCTTCCTAGAAACATCGCCAAAGGCAAGGGAAGCAAGGGCAAAAACAAACTATTGGGACTTCATCAAGATAAAAAGCTTTTGCACAGCAAAAGAAACAGTCAACAAAACCAAAAGACAACCGACAGAATGGGAGAAGATATTTGCAAATGACATATCAGATAAAGGGCTAGTATCCAAAATCTATAAAGAACTTATCAAACTCAACACCCAAAGAACAAATGATCCAATCAAGAAATGGGCAGAAGACATGAACAGACATTTTTCCAAAGAAGACATCCAAATGGCCAACAGACACATGAAAAAGTGCTCAACATCGTTCGGCATCAGGGAAATCCAAATCAAAACCTCAATGAGATACCACCTCACACCAGTCAGAATGGCTAAAATCAACAAGTCAGGAAACGACAGATGTTGGCGGAGATGCGGAGAAAGGGGAACCCTCCTACACTGTTGGTGGGAATGCAAGCTGGTGCAACCACTCTGGAAAACAGTATGGAGGTTTCTCAAAAAGTTGAAAATAGAGCTACCATACGATCCAGCAATTGCACTACTGGGTATTTACCCCAAAGATACAAATGTAGGGACCCGAAGGGGTACATGCACCCCGATGTTTATAGCAGCAATGTCCACAATAGCCAAACTGTGGAAATAGCCAAGATGTCCATCGACAGATGAATGGATAAAGAAGATGTGGTATATATATATACAATGGAATATTATGCAGCCATCAAAAGGAATGAGATCTTGCCATTTGCAATGATGTGGATGGAACTGGAGGGTGTTATGCTGAGCGAAATAAGTCAATCAGAGAAAGACATGTATCATATGACCTCACTGATATGAGGAATTCTTAACCTCAGGAAACAAACTGAGGGTTGCTGGAGTGGGGGGTGGGGTGGGAGGGATGGGGTGGCTGGGTGATAGACATTGGGGAGGGTATGTGCTATGGTGAGCGCTGTGAATTGTGCAAGACTGTTGAATCACAGATCTGTACCTCTGAAACAAATAATGCATTATATGTTAAGGAAAAAAAAAGAAGATAGCAGGAGGGGAAGAATGAAGGGAGGAAATCGGAGGGGGACACGAACCATGAGATATGATGGACTCTGAAAAACAAACTGAGAGTTCTAGAGGGGAGGGGGGTGGGAGGATGGGTTAGCCTGGTGATGGGTATTAAAGAGGGCACGTTCTGCATGGAGCACTGGGTGTTGTGCACAAACAATGAATCATGGAACACTACATCAAAAACTAATGATGTAATGTATGGTGATTAACATAACAATAAAAAATTAAAAAAAAATAAAGTGCTGTTACCAGCAGAACCCCCCCCCCCCCAAAAGAACGGTCCTCGAAACTGGAAGAGACACAAACATCTTCCAAGCCCCTACTATGTGCCTGTCACTTGGCTGGCACTCTGACACTAGGGGACCTGTTAACGGGCAGGGAGTTGGGAGTATTGAGTGTGCTAATCCCAGCCGTGCCACGAACATGCTTTGTGATCTCTGAGAAGTATCTGGAGGTCTCTGAGCCAAGAAAGCAAACAGGAAAGGGCTGTGGGTGCGGCAAGGTTCTACAGCCTGTTAAGTCCATCACTAGCGTCATTCTGGATATGACTGATGAAGCTTGAGTCTGACTTGGCAGGGTGGTGGTCCTGGCAACATGGAAGGTCCAGAACTCAGAGCTCAGGCCGGGTCCTGGGCACTGGGGGGTACATATAGCCACAGAGAGCAGGAACTTCACTCCATGGGGCTGGAATATATGCAGCTGCCCTCATCCACCCAGATCCTGGCCTGAGCTAGCGTCTCAGCTAGAGGCAGGGAGGGGCAGTGGAAAGCACCAGAAGACTTGGGTTTAAAATCCAGCCCTACTGCCTAACAAGCTGTGTGACCTTGGGCAAGTCCTTCCCCATTCTGGGCCTTGGTTTCCACCTCTCTAGGATGGAAGAGGTTGCAGCCATCTGTTTGGAGGCCTGTCTGTGGGGAGGCTCCTCCCGGTACACACTAGGAGCTCGGTCCGTGCTCCCACTGCACCCCCTCCACCATCTGCCCTCTGACTTCTAATCTTGCACTAAACTGGGTCACAGGAAGCCACTTACCCGGTGGCATTGACTCAGTCCCATCCCTTCTGGAGGAAACGTAGCCGAAGGATGGGAGCGTGGGCTCAGAAGCCAGAACGTCTGGATCTGAGTCATGGTTCTGCTGCTTCCTAGAGTGTGACCTAGCAAGTCATTTACTGTCTCAGGGCCTTGGCTCCTGGATGATAACAGCACCTACCTATGGGTTGTTGGGAAGATGAAATGAATTTCTACTGTAAACGCTCCCAACTAGCGGTGGCTATAAAAATTGTAAGAAGAATTATCGTTATTATTATGCTTGTGTGTTGCACCCTTAGCTCAGTTCAAGGTTTTTTCAAATAGCCATGTATAATCTTCTTCTACATTTTCTATGAAATTCCTGCAAAGACTGCTTCCCAGTGTGCAGCTCTTATAATGTCCTAAGTGAAAGTTCATCCCAGAATTCACTGTCAGGGGGCATGTTATCTTCCTAAGAACAATTTTCCCTCCTTGTGGATAGCTTGAGCTATGCAAGTCATCCAATTCCCTTTCTGCCTTGGCTGCCAGGAAGCTCACAGTCAAATTTAAATCTCAATCATAGTAGCAAGTATAGTTGGTTCATTTGCTTCCATTCTTTTCCTGTCTGACTTCCTATTTGACTTCATCTTGTGAGATGTGTCCTTCTTGTGTCTTTAAACCCTCTCTGGAAAGAGGTTATGCAGGATAAAAAGCAACTTAGTAATATTACTTATAAAATTGAGGTAGTTGGCCTAATAGACTTGTTTATCTCATTTCTTGGGCAGCTCAGGCTTGAGAGAGGGTGAGGGGACAGATGTTCAAGGAATTTCAGAGACCACCTCCTCGTCTGGAGAAATGAGGCCCATGATGGTTATTTCTTCTAAGCTATTCACTTTTTATTTGCTTGCTTGAAGTAATGAACATAGTAGGATTATCTCTTTATGCAGTGCATTCATTAGGAAAATGCTGAATCATAATTAATAACAAGTGTTTATAATATCCTACTAATGAAAAATCACATTATAAAAACCTAACAAAACAATATATCTTGTATGATCCCATTTATTCCATAGTATGTCTCTCTGTCTCTCTGTCTCTCTGTCTCTCTCATGTGACATAGGTTTGAAAGACTTTGCCATTGTAAAAGAAAGAGTCAATGAGCTGATAAAACCCTAGCCCTTAGCAGGTGCTCGGTTTCTGGAATAAAAGGATGAGGGAAAGTTGAGGTTTTCCATTAGGAGTCCTAAGTTCTGACTTTGAGAAGTGTGGGTCTGCTCCAGAGCCCTCTCTGGATGAATGGGACACTGCTTCCTCGCTCCACAGAGCAGTGTCTCCATTCAGAACGCAGGGACACATTTTGGGAGGCCCTCCCAAGACCAGGACTCCTCACATGGGAAAACATACTCAGCATCAGCCCCACGAGTGTGTACATGATACTGAACCAACCCTGGGATGGGACCGTGAAAGAGGAGGGGCAGCACGGATACTGAGTCCTTCTCATGCAACCTGCAAAGGATGCAATCCAAGAAGGACCCTGGGAGGAGGAAGTCTGGGGCAGCCACACCCATGGCAGGAGCAGATCTAGCACCCACTCAGTGACCTTGAGAGAGTTAACGCACTTCTCTGACCTTGTTTTTCTCATCTTTAAAATGGGCATAATCATGGCCCTTACCTCATGGGGTTTTAGGAGGATGATATCTCAGCCCAGAGCTCGACACACGTAAGTGCTCAATAAATGCTCACTGTAGTTATTCCCACTGTTGGTGCAATCCTTGCGTCTCACACATGGGAAAACTGAGGGCCGGGGGCTGTGGCTGAGGCCCTGCCCCCTGGGCCTCGGTTCCCTCACCCGGGTGCCCTGAGGTGTGGCCAGGCTGCTTGTTGCAGCGTGGGGAGCGGGGGTCTTACCTTCATTGCTCTCGCCAGGTGGGTGGTAAAAGGACAGCCCCAGGGAGATGATGGCCGCGATTTCCAGAATGATCAGTGTCACATCTTGCAGTGCCTCCCACACCAGCTGCAGGAAGGTTTTTGGCTTCTTTGGAGGTATAAAGTTTTGCCCGAAAATCTGCTTTCTCTTTTCCAGATCTGGAGCGGTGCCCGGCAAACCTGTGGACAGAGTGCAGAAAGGTTGGCCTGGGAGGCCTGGGGGAGATGCTTGGGTTCCCGGGAATTGTCCCGAAGGGGGCCAGCCCCGTGGTGAAGCACAGAGAGGGGGGAACACAAAGCAGGAAACTTGCAGGCACCAGCCAGGAGCCCGGCGCCCAACACTCACTTCCAGCCCACAGTGGGCTCCTGTGAAATGCCAGAGACACCATGCGGTGGGGTGAATAGTGACCCCCCCTAAATGATATGTCCACATCCCAATCCCTGGAAAATGTGAATATGACCTTCATTAGGAAAACGGTCTTTGCTGACATCATTAAGTTAAGGATCTTGGGATGAGATCACCCTGGATTATGCAGGTGGGCCCTAGAACTAATGACGAGTGTCCTTTTAAGAGACAGAGGGAGAAGACCCAGACCCAGAGGGCACAGGCCATGTGAAGACGGAGGCAGAGATGGTAGGAGGCAGCCACGAGCCAAGCAATGCCAGACGACGAAGAAGCCCAAAGAAGCAAGGACGGGAACGTCCTCTAGAGCCTCTGAAGGCAGCACGGCCCTGCTGACACCTGATTTCCAGACTTCTGGTCTCCGGAACTGTGAGAGAATAAAGTGCTCTTGCTCAAAGCCACCCAGTTTGTGGTCACTTGGTAAGGCGGCCACAGGAAGCAAATACACACCACCAGGCCCACCTTGCACCGCATCCTTTTTCCTCCTGCCCTGCCTGTTGAGCACAGACTCGGAAACCTCTGCCTGGTTTGAACCCCAGCCTGTGCCTCCAGCTCTCTGAGCCTCAGTGGCCTCCTCTGCGATGGGGATGGTGACTGCAGCTAGCCCACGAGTGGTCGTGAGCATCTCATGAGAAAATCCATGAGGTCGGTGTTTGTTGAGCACCTACTATGTGCCCAGCACTGTTCAGACACTGGGATAGAGCAGTGAGAGAGACAGGCAGAGCGCCCTTCTGGGGGACATGGCCTCCCAGTGGACACATGTGACATGCTCAAGTGGTGCCTGGGGGTGGCAGACGCTCAATCGCTGCTTCCAACCCCCCGTTTCTTCACTTCCAGATAATTCTCCCTGCCTCACCAATCTGATCCTCACTCCCTGCTCAGCGACTTTTGGAGGCTCCTCACCGCCTCCAGAATAAAGTCCACGTTTCCCAGCCTGGCGCTCCGCCTCTTGATCTGACCCCCAAGCCATGTGTGTAGCCGCATTTCCACTATGTGGCCCACCCCCGGCCAAACCAGGCCAGTCCTCTGCTGGCCTGGCTTGTGCGTGCCTCCTGCCACACATTTGGTCAGGTGCGGCCTTCCCTTGCCCTCCGCCCAGCTCCGTTTGCCTGTCTGTAAGTACTCTCCCACACTCATTGGTGCCAAGGTGTGAATAACCAAAACCCTGGCCAATCACCCTGGGTGCCTTTGTGCCTTAGAACAGGAGCCTGAAAGATCAACCCGTCATGGTGGGATTCGGGTGTGTGACAGAGAGGGGCCAGCCTCACTGTCTACTGGGCCCCTCTGGAGGCCAGCACTTCTCCTTGCTTCTCTCCCTCCTTTGATGCTACCCTGTATCACCCCAAGTCACTGGTGTCACCCTTACTTTTTCCACAAGTGCCCTGGCACCTTCCTGCCTTGCTTATGCTGTTCAGAGAGCCACGAAGAGGCATGCCTTCCATCTTCTAGGGTGCCTCTGCGGACAAGCACTCTCCTCCACCCCAAGCGGACATCAGCTCCCTGCCCTCGCCCCTAGGTGGCCTTCAGCAGCAGGGCTGACCTGGTCACTGGATCTGTGTCCCTCCTGGGCCGTGGTGCCTTGGGGGCAAAGACTGGTCTGCTTCCTGTCCCTCGGGTCCTGGCGCTAAAGCCACCAACCACCTTAGAATCCTCTTACCCACTGAATGCAGGTGACATGCCCAAGTGTTCTGAACCTGACATGGGGTGTCATCACAAGGAACGCAGCACAAATGGGCCCCCACAGGTGGGCAATGTCAGTCCTGTCCCTGAGGCCAGCCTAATCCCAGCTCACCTGTGGCTTAATGAGGATAGCTGGAGGGTGGGCATGGAGGGGTGGGGGTGGGGGAGGCACACCCCCATCAGACTTCTAGCCTCAGTCTATGCCAGAGAAGGGCGAATCCGGAGGGATCCCCAGAACAACAACAACAAAAAAACCATTTCATTTTTATTTATTTATTAGAGAGAGAGAGAGAACATGAGCAGGGGGAGGGGCAGAGGGAGAAGTAGACCCCCTGCTGAGCAGGGAGCCCGATGCTGGGGCTCAATCCCAGGACCCTGGGATCATGACCCAAGCCGAAGGCAGATGCTTAACGACTGAGCCACCTGGGTGCCCCGAGGGTCTGGTGGTTTAATATCATATAGTCCTAGAGTTCTAACAGTCATTCGTTAGCTCATCCATCCATCCATTCATTCAAACTGTGTTTCTCAGGCCTCCACGGTGGGCCCAGCCTGGTGCTGGGTGCTGCGTGATGGGGAGAGTGATGTGAAGGGAATAGCCCAGAAGCTCATGGACATAAGATTTCAGTGGTCCTGGGAGTCCAATAGCCTATGGTCAGGGGTCCAGAGAGGGAGGCATGTCCCCTGTCTGGACTCTAGGCACTGAACCTCCTTTGATGCTAATAGTAAGACCTCCGTTGGGAGCCTCCAAGAGCCAGCCTGGCTGAGACCCTGTGGGAAAGCCTGGGGGGGGGGGCGTGTTCCAGGGGAGACCTCACACCAGCCTAGCAGTACAGGTAAACTCTGGAGATCCAATGTCCTGCCTGTGCAGTAAGGATGAGGGATCCTAGAGCTAGGTTATGCCCATTTTATAGATGGGAAAACCGAGGCTGTCATGAGACCAGTCTGCTGTGTTGGAGCAGCTTCTGGGCCCTGAGAACTCAAGTCAGCCCTGTCCTAAGCACATGGCAATGTTGCCTCTATGCTGGGGTGGCCTTCTGGGCTATCCACATAGAGAGCAAGCAGGCATCATATAGTGTGACTCTAGGAACTTTGGGAAGGTTCCTTGTCTTCCTGCCTTGTTCAGTTCTACCCAGAGTCAACATTTGAAATTATTCCACTTGGGCCTCATTCCTTTAAACAAAAGCTCCAATTCCTTTAGATTCCCTGGAAGAGGGGAGCCATCATCAGTTCTGGTCACCATAGTGTGAATGAGTTTTAGGCTTTTTCCTGGGAGTGGGTTTTGATAAACGGAAGAAGGGAGAACTGGGGAGAATGGTGGGCCTCTGAAGAAAGGGGCAATGACCAGTCACCACTGGCCTGTTATGGCAGTTTGCTGGGCTTTGACTAGTCAGTTCCTTTCTCTGAGCCTCAGTTTCCCCATCTTGATAATACGGAGTTCAATAGGATGGGTGGGCCCTGAGGATCCCAGGGGTTCTAAGGTCTACAGGTCCTGAAGTGGTCCTGCTGTGGTCTGTTCACATCTGGGGGTTCTTTATAAGTTTGGTAAACAAGGGCTTCACTTAGAAGAAGCTCAGCAAGGCTGGGGCCAGCCTATCTCCTGGGCCCATCCTGATTGATTCAGAGAGAGGTGAGTCTTCTGAAGGTCTGTGATTCAAATGTTCTGGAGTCTACAGGGTGACCAGTTGAAAATGTGGGTGTTCTTCAGTTCTGGGAGTTTGGTCATGGTTCAGGGGTTCTGTCATCTGGGGATTGAGATCCTGGGTCCTGGGACAGAGCATAGGGCAGGGGTTGCAAATCTGCATACCTGGGGGACCAAGCAGCTTTTCTGAATGCGTGAAGTAGGTGGGTGGGAGGCAACAGGGAGTAGTGGTGACTGGGGCAAAGTGAAGAATCTCAGCCCCTCTAAAGGGGGCAGTTAGTTCTTAGCTCCTGTGGGAGAATGTGGACCCAGTGTGGCAGATCTGCCAGTCTTCCAAGAGAAGCTGGACACCTGGAATTTGATGTAAAATCTCCCCATTAGAAATAGTCCAGGGCCAAATAAAACAGAGCTCTGAGCTAGATTCAGCCCTGGGGTTGCTGGTGTAAGACCCTCAAAGCTATGGGCTGGAGAACAGGGAGGAGTGGGGAGGGGTCAGAGTAGAACAGCCTCCCTGTCTCTTCCTCCTCTTTTCTGGGGTTCCCCCTCCCCAGCACCATGCTTTGCCCTGCTCCCCACAGGTTCTGAGATCCCCTCTGTTTTTTGAAATAACGGCTCACAGAATGAAAATATTTGTGTGTTCTGTAGGGCCAGTCTCACTTAGAAACTGCTAGGCAGTTTCCCCACAACTAACACCCCAGTGTATAAACCCAAGATGAGAGCCTCGGATGTTGAGGTTCACATGGGGTGATCGAGGTGACAGATGGTGACCGTGACATCTTGTTCACCCTCTTCCTCTCAGGGGAAGGTGGGCCGAGCTGGAGCTGGGGATACCGAGCCCCAAGAACTCCGGTGGGGTTTGAATGCAGATGTCATGGGTCCAAATCCTGGCTCTGAGTGACTTTGGGCAAGAGACTTCACCTCTCAGTGCCTCAGTTTTCCCATCTGTAAATTGCAAGGAACAGCAGGGCCTACTTCACGGGGTTGGGTGAGGCTTTGGCAGGATGGCTCGTGTATAGGTGCCCAGGCTGTATCTGGCACTGGGTGAGGATATTGCATTATTATCACCAGTTTTGGATGGTGCGAGTGATTATCATGAGCTCCCAGAGGAGGAAGACTTTGGACAGGTGGGATTTCAGTAAGATGGGGAGGAGATGGTCAAGGTGAGGACAGGAACAGCGGGAGGGCCATATGAGTGCAGATGAACCACTTATCCTCTCTAGGCCTCAGTTTCCCCACATGTGACATGAAGGATTGGCCTGAAGGCTGGTGGCTCTGATACCTTGTATCCAAAGATACTGGTTTTGGAGACCTACAGGTAGGGTATCCCACTGTCCAATCCACCTATCACACCCCTCCCAGGAGTGGAATCGTGTAGTCTCCCTATCTTCTGGCTGAAAATTAACATGCCTATTTTGGGAAGCAGAAACAACAGAAGGTGATGTGAGAGATGAATGGTGTTGGAGATTCAATTTAGATTAAAGAGCATCTCGCCATTTAGCATATTAAAAATTAACATTCTGTGTCAAATATCGCCGGACAAAGCCCCCAACGCCTTGAAAATTCAGAAACACAGTGCTGGGGAATTGATATCAGAAGCTGTGTGGGGTTGTGGGTTTCCAATGTGAATCTCTTTTTGCACAAGAGGCATAGGACAGAGCACTGAGTGAGGAGTCAGGTTTGTGGATGAATCGGGCCAGTTATTTCATCCCTAGGAGACTCTGTTTCCTCATCAATAAAATGGGAGCAAAATAACCCCTAGACAGTGGTGAGCCACACAGAGGAATGTGTGCAAAAGTTCTCTGTAAATTGTACAGGCACACAGTAGTTGTGCCTTCATGATAAAAAACCTCCAGCACTTGTGCAAATTCTTCTACCAGAATTGGCATTTGTGTGTTCTATTAGTCACGTAAGAGGACAAAGCCAAGTGCAGAGCATGGGAAACTTTGGTTGTACAGGAATTATTTGTTGTAACAGCTACTTGCTATCATTGGCTATTGGAAGAATCTTTGCCCCAAACTTCCTCTGTATCCAACCATCCTGGACACAGCTGGATTTTTTTCCCCCAGCGTCTGAGCCCTTGTCTCTGCCAGTCCTTATTCTTCTGCTTGGAATACCTTTCTCTTATTAGCTCTTTTGGATCCAGCCCTGAGTGTCACAAATGGCAGCCTCAGGCCATCAGAGAGGCCTTGTTTGGTTGGTACACACCTGCATGGTGTTAACAGAATGATAATTTGTTGCAAACATTAAAAACTCAGGTGATTACACATAAAAATCCCAATGTCTGGCCCAGCAAGAATCTGTGCATAGACTTCAGGGAGCTGGAAGTTGTGACCGAGAGTTCTCGGACCCAAGCACTGGCCTCATGGTGGCTCTGGGGACATGTTTCCTGTTAAGGAATGCTCAGGGGGACAGTGAGGACCAGCTGAAGTTCTTTCAGGAGTAGAGGGAGCCTTGGTATTGTCGAGACCCAGAGCGCAGCACTGGGGGCCAGGAAGAGAAAGTGCAGGGAGGGGTCCTGGCTTCCTTGGAGGGCAGGTGGGCTGAAGTAGATGGATGTCTAGGGAGGGGGGAAGGGAGAGCTCACCCAGAGGCTGGCTGACCTGCCATGCTGTCCTGTCCCTAGATGCCAGGGCCCCAGAGACTCTGGATCCTCTTATCTGAAGAGGCCTAAGTTCCCCACACCCCTATTCAACCCTTCCCAAGATAGAGAAAGTAGTTAGGATCCTATTAGATAGTGTGCATCCAATTATCCACTTCCTTATTTAGTCAATCAACAAATACTTATTGAGCACCTACTATAAGCCAAACATTGCACTGCATGTTGGGGATACTGCAGTGAGGAAGACCACTGTTCCAGGAAGGGTTTCCTGGAGGAAGTGTAATTGGGTGAGCTCAGAAAAAAGAGTGGGGGTTAATCAAGTGAAAGTGTTTAGGTGGGGGAAGAGGGGTTGACAAAGGCAGAAGAAACCCCAAAGGGCTTAGAAAAGGCTGATGTGACTGGAGCATCCCTGGTGTGCCCCTCAAGAGAGGAGGCAGATGGTCTCCACAGAAGAGGACATATCTATTTGGTGCCACACGGGGTCATCATTATGCAGGTCTTGGGGTGAGGGTGCGCGGGTTATTTCATGAAGACTTTGGATCATGGCACTTATCTTGTTGCCCTCTTTGCCTTGCCTGCCTGGTAGCTCAGCAGTGAATTTGCAGTTCACCTCTTGGAGCTGCCCGGAGGACTCAGGGGCATGTGTTGTGCCTGTAAATCATCATCTTAGTCATCCTTTCTTCCCTTTGTCTGAATTTCCTCACTTCAGTCACTTAAAATCTTTTTGTACAAGACAAACTTTTATAAGCTACTTTGGAGGTAGGACATGCATAATTCATCAGGATAAAAAGGGAGTGGTGAGATAAGTAAAGGTGCAGGGACTCAGAGGTCAGAATGAAGGAGCAAGATGAGGGCATGGGGCATATCAAATAAGACTGACTTTTGGGCCTGGTAATCGGGGGCAGGGCTCTGCTCTTCCTGTGTGCGGGGCCTTGAAACAAGGCGCCTCATGCCAACAGGCTGGGATCTGTCAAAAGTAGGGGCCTCTGGCCATTGGGAGGGGCTCAGGGTGAGGGTTCTGAGCCATCCAGATGACCTCTGACCTCTTCTTCCCTGCTCTGAGACCCCCACAAGGCTGAGCATCCCTGTTCCCAGCAAAGGGGCACCAGAGAATTTTTTCAACCCCAGCTAGGAGCCGTAATGAACCCTGCCCACTGCACTTGGCTGATATCTGGGGGAGGCGCGGGTATTGTCTGGCTGAGGGAACCTGCCTGCTGTCTGAGCACATGATTTCAAGTAAAAAGTAACTTTCCCTCTGCTGTTCGGTGCTGGTGCAAAAACAAACTGCCCCCCAGATGCTGGTGCTTGCCACTTATTGGCCCTCATAAATCATAGATGCAGTTGTTACTGCTAACTACCACCACTACTAACTACCACACTACTACTACTAACTATCACGCTACCACTAACTACCATGCTACTAACTACCACACTACTATCACCACTACTACTAACTACCATGCTACCACTAACTACCACACTCTACTAACTACCACACTCTACTACCACCACTGCTACTACCACTACTGCTACCATGCTACTACCACACTACTACTAACTACCACCACTGCTACTACCATGCTACCACTAACTACCACACTATTACTAACTACCACTGCTGCTACTACCACACTCTACTAACTACCACACTACTACTAACTACCACCACTGCTACTACCATGCTACCACTAACTACCACACTACTACTAACTACCACCGCTGCTACTACCATACTCTACTAACTATCACACTAGTAACTACCACCACTGCTACTAACCACCATGCTACCACTACCACACTACTACTACCACTGCTGCTACTACCACACTCTACTAACTACCACACTACTACTAACTACCACCACTGCTAACTACCATGCTACCACTAACTACCACACTACTACTAACTACCACCACTGCTACTAACTACCACACTCTACTAACTACCACACTACTACTAACTACCACCACTGCTACTAACTACCATGCTACCACTAACTACCACACTACTACTAACTACCACCACTGCTACTAACTACCGCGCTACCGCTAACTACCACGCTACCACCACTGCTGTTACTCTGGGCCTGGAATGTGCTTCCTGGATATTTCTGTCAGCATTGCTACTGCGTGAGATTGTGCCTGGACCTACCACTGCCGCCATGCCACACCCCTACCTATGTCCCGAGACTTGGTTTGGATGCATCTTTACTTGCTGTGGAACCGTGAGTAGATTACCCTCCCTCTCTGGGGGGCCCTCAGGTTGTTTTGCTTGAGGATCAAACAGAACCAAGACTCTGACAATGCTTTGTGAACTGTGACGTTCTTCTTCCTCAATTGCGATCACTCCATTACACAGGTATGTACACTGAGGCACAGTGTCCTGCTGGGAAGGCAACTGAGCTAGGCCCCTTGCCACAGGGCCCAGGGGTCACACTTGCCCTGCTCCAGCCTGATCTAGTTAGGGGTGGGCTGTAGACACAGAACAAATGCCCCACAATGACTTTACCTGATTGAGCCAACATAAGTCGTTGGCTCACACCAGCCTGATCCTGTCAGCCCTGGGGTGCTTAGGACATTTCAGATGAAACAAATTGCGAGTGCTTCCCTAGGAAGGCCAAAGGTGGCTTCATGGCCCTTATGTGCATTTAAAAAACAGAAAGGGTTCAAACTGGGGGATGCACCCAGAAGGCAGGTGTGACTCAGTAGGTGAGAGAGGCCATCTGCGCAGGTGCGCGCGCACTCAAGGGTGTGGCTATGGGTCCCTGTGCAGGTGAGTGGCCTGGGGCTTCACGTAGGAGGGGGAGTCCACATGCGTCCCCCCGGTCAGAGGCCAGGGAGAGCGGGCCGCTTACAAAGGCATCCCTGCTGGGATGTTTGGGAATTCACAATGTTCAAGGCAAAATGGTGAAATGGTAGGAAAGACCTAACTTTGAGCCCTGCCCAAGACTATTTCCCAGCTCTGTGACCTTGGGCAGGTGACCTCCCCTCTCTGGGCCTTAGTTGCAAGTTCCTGGCATGCAACTTGGGAATGAGGCTAGCACCCACCTCACAGAGTCACTGCGGGGAGGGAACGCACTGAATGCGCTTGGTTGGATGGGCGCCTGGCTCGGGGTAAAGGCTTGATAAGTAGCACCTGCTACAGTTGCTGCAAGCCACTAGCTCCTGACTAGCTCCGAACTTTAAAGCTCCAGGGAGCTTTAAAAACATATTAATGTCTGAGTCCCAAACCTAGAGATTCTGACTGAAATGGGCTGGGGTGTGGCCCGGGCCTTGGGAATGTCGGGGGGAGGACTTGGTGGTTCCCAGACCAGCAGCTTCGACATCACTTGGGAACATGTGAGAAATGCAAATTCTGAGGCCCACCCAGACCTACTGACTCAGCTACTCTGGGAGTGGGGCCCAGGCATGTGCGTTGTGACAGCCCTCCTCTGGGGACAGGGTGAAGAGGGGAGAGGGAGGAGAGGGAGGAGAGAACGTAGCTAATAAGCTAGGCACTGCGCTTGAGCCTCACCAACAACCCTGGCACGTGGGGGTTCCTGCCGAGGCTCTGAGAGGGCAGCGGCTTGTCCAGGTCACACAGCAGGTGGGGGACAGAGCCTGGGCCACCTTGTCTATCTTTCCCTTCCTTCAGCAGGGGGTGGCCTCTCTCCCCAAAAGCTGCACACGCATGTCAGTCTCACAACATGCCTTGGGGTGGCAGAGGCAGGAATTAGTGCTGTGGTTTGAGAGGCTGAGACCCAGACTTGAAGCCAAGGGGGGAATGGAGGCCATAGCCAGACCCTATGACCGCTGGTGGCTGAAGGAGCTTGGAGAAAAACTAGAAACAAGGCGAGGAGAGAAAGGAGACCAGAAAAGGAGATCAGACCAGGAGCTCATGCTGAAGGTCTCCCTGCCTTGCTCTACAACCTTCCATGACTCCCCATTCATGACCATGACCAACTCCTGTGCTCATGGTGGCCTCTCTGAGGTTGTCCCAAAGGACTCCTCCCGCCTCACTCTCAGTCCTGCTGTGTTTATCCCACTCTGTTGCCAAGCTCAGAAACAGGTCTGGCATTTGCTGGTGTTTGTCTGCTGTGTCTTGGCTCATTTGGCTCCTAGCCCAGAAGGCCCACCCCTCCCCTCTGTTGAGCTATTTAGTCTTCTGAGACCCAGATGAAAGTTTACTACCACCTCTTGAAAGCCTTCCTTGATTTACCCAGCAAGAGCAATCCATCCTTCTTGTCCTTCCCTGAAAGCATTTGTCACCAGGTCATTTACTAACACACTTACTGGACATCCCTCCTATGCCAGGTTTTGGCCCTGGGGTCCAAGGCCGACTGAGACCCACCCTTTGCTGCCACCGTCTTCTAGATTCTGATTCCAGCACCCCCTAGAGGAGGCTATTCGTGCCTGGCATAGTAGGCCTTTCGGAAACTTCCCTCCCTCTCTTGCCTCTCTGGGGCCCTGGCGTGGGGATGTGGGTGCTGAGGCTGTCCAGAGGCCCCTGCACACACGAGTGACCACATGCCACCTGTAAGAACCACTTAACAAACCTGGGCTCAACAGCCCCTCTGCAGAACAACAGCCCATACCGCGGGCAGCCCCATGGTCTGCATCTGCTTCTGTCTGGGCAGCCGCTGTAAGCTTAGAACGGATCTGATGGCTATTTTCCAGTGTGCACGGCGGGCATGTGTATGATGCCTGGGTTCCTGACGGACGGGTGCAGGGTGAGGGCTGTCTCTCTGATACGTCATGGCTCCAGGTGGGGTCTTCTCCGGGTACAGGGTCTCTAATGATTATGGGTGGTGATGTGTAGGCAGCGTCTACCAGTTCATGGGCTCACACGCAGAGCCGGCATCTAGCCACACATAGGCACACAGATGTGGCGTGAACGTGCACGGCCACAGCACTGGCCACTTTCTCCAGAACACGTGGATATGATGTCCACTAGCTTGTGTGCACACACGTGGACACGACACGGAAGGGCACCGGTGCTTGTGAGCAGCCCAGACGCTGTGTCCCTCTAACCACCTTGACATGCATGCGGACATGAACTTCTCCACTGATTTAAATTCAGCAGCTGTCTTTTCCCCGTCAGGCCATGTTTCCACCTCGTTTCTCCACTGTAGGAATTCTTACACCTGTAACACCTCTCAGCTCATGGTTCCAGAATCTCCATCTGGGCAGGGCAGTGGGGAAGGGGTGGGTAGTGTGAGAGTGGGTGGTGGGGATCTGGTTGGGAGGTGGGTGAAGCTATGAACCCTGAGTGGGGTTGCCAGATAAAATACAGGACACCCAGTTAAATGTGAATTTCAGATAAACAGCAAATATTTTTTTTTTAGAATAAGTTCTATCTCATAATATTTGGGACACGCTACTAATAAAAGCATTCATTAGTTTTTGTTTATCTGAAATTCAAATGTAACTGGATGTCCTGTAGTTTTCTTCGTTAAATCTGGCAACCCTACTCCTGAGGCTCCCCCAGTCCCCTCCCCTGACTTCTCCTGCTGTTGGAGCAGGACAAGTCTGTGGCCAGCCACTCTCGCCCTCGTATTTGAGGATGAGGGAAACGAAGGCCCAGATACAGGGTGATTCAGCGGCAGCACTGTGCTGGACTCCTGATTCCCGGCGCAGGCCCTTTTCACCAAGGGAGGGGATGCTTATTTTGCTCAAAAGAATGTTGAGCTTCAAAGAATCGAGCTTTATTGCACACCCCAAAATGGTGGCCATTTCATATTCTCTCTCTGTGTCAATCTCATTTAAGGGATGTGATTCAGACTGTCCTGAGGTGACCTCTGAGAAACTTTTATCTCATCCCCTTGGAAAAATGGAGGCCAGAAAAGCCATTTTTCTCTTCTTCTGTGACAGGGTCTTGACGGTTGAACATAGACGTGGGACAGCTCATCTTGAGAGGAGCTTCTCTATCCCTCCAGGAGGGGGCGCTCTGCACAGCTGCTGCCTACAGCCTCCCAGGTCAGGAGGAGGAGGGCGCAGAGTGCCCTTGACCACTTATTGAGACCTTGGACAAATGGCACCCCCTCTCTGAGCCTCAGTTTCCTCATCCGCAAACTGGTGCTGAGGGATAACCTAGCTCTGTCCGCTGGGGTGAAGTTAACGGGAGGAGCCACGTGGGAAGTGCCTGCACACAGCCGACGCCAAGAATCTGGCCAGAATACCCCTTTCTTCCCTTTGAACTCAAATGCCACCCCCACGTGACATCACCAGAGTGGCAGAGTATTCACACTTCTCATTGTCCTGTGATCTTGAGTGACCCCTTCAGTGATAGAGGGGGCTCCCCGCACCCCATTCTCCCCACTACACTGGGACTGCAGACAGAGCCCATGTATGTGTTCTTATGCGATCATTATTTTTTTTAAAGATTTTATTTATTTGTGAGAGAGAATGAGAGAGAGAAAGAGAGAGAGAGCACGAGAGGGGGGAGGGTCAGAGAGAAGCAGGCTCCCCGCTGAGCAGGGAGCCCGATGCGGGACTTGATTCCGGGACTCAAGTATCATGACCTGAGCCGAAGGCAGTTGCTTAACCAACTGAGCCACCCAGGCGCCCCCTTATGTGATCATTACTTTATATATATGCCTTGCATTGATTTCTCCTGGCCACTCTATGTGTTCTACCCATTTTATGGTTGGACAAACCGAGGCTCAGAGAGGTAAAGTAACTTGCCCAGGGTCACAGAGCTAAAGCTGGGATTTGAATCCTGATCTTTGAGGCTCCACAGCTGTACCCTTTCCCTACTGTGCCAGGCTGCCTGCTTCAGGACATGGCACTGAAATGAAAGCCAACAACATTCCCATTCTCCTGTTGCTCTCGAGACAGCCTTTTGCTATAAACAGAGACTTGGCAATGGACAAGGGATAGCTTCCAGGGATGCCAAACACCTGAAGGAAAATGGGAAAACTTAGTCACCAGGCTGGATGTTGCTAAACATTTGTGTTGTCACTGCGGTCTGGATTCCTCCATTAACATAAATAACAGTCTCATATTTTGAAAGGAAAAAAAATCTACAAGCCCTTCAAAAGCTACAACACTTATAGAAAAATGCATTTCTGTCTTTGGAAAGCAAATGGGCTCAGTAAACTGTGTTACATCCAGTCCATAAAATACTATGCAACAGTTAAAAAAAATGAGATGCATTCATATGTACTAACATAGAAGGCTCTCCAAGACAAACTGTTGAGTGAAAAAAACAAGTTGCAGAGCATCATGTATATATAGTCTGATTCCATAGATGTAAAACAGAAAACTCAACAAAACAATAGCTTATATTTTCTGTGGGTACATATATAGGTGAACGTGTAGCAGAAGGTCTGCAAGGATCTGCTCTAAACTCATGAGGGTGGAACCTCTGGGGAGGGATAAAGGTACTATGGTTGGTTCCAGCGGTCAAGGGGACTCTCTTTTTGACTGAAATATTTTAATTTTAAGTAGGAGAGTGTGCTCATGTTTTATTTGAATAATTCAAAGTTGAATTTAAAGGGGAAATCAGGGGTGTCTGGGTGGCACAGTAGATTAAACGTCCGACTTGGTTTCAGCTCAGGTTGTGATCTCAGGGTTGTGAGATCGAGCCCCGTGTCAGGCTCCACGCTCAGCGCAGAGTCTGCTTAAGATTCTCTTCTCCCTCTGCACACCCCCCATTCTCTCTCTTAAATAAATCTTAAAAAATAAAGGGGGAAATCAATATGTACTATAAGAAAATACAGGTTTGTTTCTATATAACCTTTGGATGGAGTGGACTTGGGGACAAATATTCTGAGATTAAAACCTTGGCTTTATTATTTACTACCTGTGTGTTGTTGAGTGAGTCACTTCACCTCCTCTGTCACATGGGCTGTGGTGTCTAGCCCAGAGCCTGGTTGTGCAGATTAAAACGAGGTAGCGAGAGTGACATGCCAGACACACCACTACATGCTACTATGTAGTAGGTGTGATACGTACAATGCCCATCATCTCCTTTTTCCCTCCGAGTCCTGTCCTCATCTCCCATTGGGGTCCTCTCCTGCCCCTGACCCTATTACACCACCCAGCAGATCTCCTACACCCAAAGAAACGATTGTTTCAGATCTGCCCACTCCCCTCCACGGCCTGCACATTGGTCTAGGCCACCATCGCTGTTCTCCTGGGTGGCTTTGGTAGCCACCTTCCCGGTCTCCCTGCTCCCACTCTCAATATTCTTCACCCAGCAGCCAGAGGGATGTTTCAAAAGTATAAACATATGGTGTTAATGTCAGGACCTTGCTTAAAATGCTCCAGTGGCTTCCACTGCATACAGGGAAAATCCATGCTCCTTGCCAAGTTCTGAAAGCTCCTGCACAGTATGGCCTTCCCTTTCTTCTGAAGACTCATTGTTTCTTCCGATCACTATGCTCCAGTGATATTAGCCTCTTTTCTGTGGTTTCAACAGAAGTGCTTTACTGCCACAGGGTCTTTGCACATGCTGTTCCTTCTGTCTGGAACGCCCTTTCCCCCTTTGCACCTAACTCAGCACTTCCTATAGCTCTCTAAAAATCCCTTTCATTTTTATCATGATTTTAATAATTAATAATGTAATTAGTTTTTCTTAATGTGTGAATCCCTGCTGACTCTAAGCTCCATGTGGGCAGTGAGTGCCTCTGTCTTGGTCTGCTACTCAGTAGATAGATATTCAATAAGCATGGGGCCTTTCCTAGACACTTGCATGGGGAGAAAGGAGGTAAGGATGGGGCAGTGTGTAACTCCAAGGCAACGCCTGCTCTGAGACACTTTCGGGCTGAGGATTGAGGGGCAGGGGAGATATTTGGGGTCTCCCCAAGTCACCCCCCCATGTCCAAGGCCGTACTGCAATCACCTCAGTGGCCTCCTCTGTCCTTGTTGCTGATAGGAGGGATAGAGAAGCCCCCAGCCAGCCCCACAGAGCGACTTGGGGGAAACACCCATGTCCAGCGTCACCCTGGGGCATCCCTCACACTTGCCACTCAGGGACCTGAAGTGACGGCTGGGGAAACTGTCGGTGAGATTGCATGTCAGACGGAGCCAGGCGGGTGGAGGCCTGCAGCTCGGTGACGGCAGCGTCTCTCCGTTGTTAAAAAAGGCAGATTCTTTGAGGACTAGGAGGCACCCCCTAGAAATAGATTCTTCCTCAGTATGAAAGAATTCTGGGGGGTGGGGAGGGGGAGGTAAGGAGAAGGACGGTGGCGTGACAGCTATAAAGCCAATCAGAAAACCCACGAAGACCCCAGAAAACTGAGGGTGACTCCCCGTGAAAGCTGTAAGCTGCCCCTAGCAGATCTCATGTTGGCATTCCTCTCTTCCCTGTTGTCCCCCTCCCTCTCTCACTCCTGGGATTGCTCCCAAATATACCACCTGCACCCCATCCTTGACTCATGCTCTGCTTTTGGGGGAACGCCTAAGAAGAAGACAGATCAGTGAGACCTGTATGGGCGAGTGTGTGAGATAGCCCTGGGGTCTGGCTTCCTCCAGTCACTGGCCAGGACCTTGCTGGGCCCCTGCTTCCTTTCCACTAAGGGGCTTGGATGGGCTCCGGGAGGGCCCTTGTTGCTAGCAAATTCCCAGATCCTCCTGCACGCTTCTCTTGTAACCATATCACTGATTCATGAAGCTGTTAATCTTTTATGAGGAGCCTTCTAAGGCTGCTGGGTCAGCACTGGGGCCCCTTGCCTCGTGGAGGGTGCTGCCCAGGGATGAATGTGCACTGCGTGTGGGGCACACACAGAGAGGGTCCCACCCTGGGTGCAGGGTGCCCTGTCGATGTCACTCTGATGGCAAACTTCTTATCCCCTGGCCCTGCCTCCCGCGTGCCATTCTTGCTCTGCCTGGCTGCCCTTCCGGCTCTCACCCTTCCTGAAAAAGGTGCCGGGAGCCACCCCTGACCGGCCCCACTCCGTCCCGACGGCCCCTTGCTGCCTCCTATCTCTATAGAGGTTATTACGTGGTATTTTAACTGACCCTTCTGGTTACTTAATTTTGAGCTCCTGAAAGGCAAGGCCTGTGTCATTTCATTTTGTGTCCTTGGTTAGGGCTGGACATGGCACACACTCTGTGCCTGTGGAGGGAGGGAAGATGGTCGGCTGTGCTCAGTGACAACATGCGTACGAAACCCTCTGGTCAAACCACTCGTCCTCACAATCGCCACAGACAACACTCAACCCAGCTTTTAAGCTGTGTGACTTGAGGGGAGTCACTCAACTTCTCTGGGCCTCTTGGGTAATAAAATGGGAGCTCCTGCAGGCCCTAGAGGCTGATGAGAGGATTATGTGAGGCAATGCGTGCACACAGTGCTTGGCACAGAGCGGACATTTGGTGAGTATTACCTAAAGTCACCAGCTGAACAGCTTCAACCGCGCGAGGCCAACAGCCTTGTTTGTACTCCATGCAGGAGGAACCCGAGCTGTGAGTGGCACAGCCAGGGTTAGAACCCAAGTCTTAAGACACCGAGCGCCATGCTCTCGCTGCTCCTTGC
The DNA here is from genome assembly GCF_964656455.1 of Halichoerus grypus. Taxonomy (NCBI): domain Eukaryota; kingdom Metazoa; phylum Chordata; class Mammalia; order Carnivora; family Phocidae; genus Halichoerus; species Halichoerus grypus. The sequence continues at coordinate 165,911,299 of NC_135712.1, read as the reverse complement.
TGCTGGTGCGTGTGGGTGTCTCTTTTGGGAACAGTCAGTATTTGCATCCTGTGTCTGTCATTCATGTTGAAGCTTTACACTGCTGGATGTTCTTTTGTAACTTCGATGCTGCGTGTGTGTCTCCAATAATGTGACAAAGGCCACCCCCATTGTTGCCCATGGGACAAAAAGGCTCTTTCATTTCACATGCTAGATACTTCCTGCCCAGCAGGGAGCTGGCTACTCCCTTCGCTACCTGGAAACTGGTCACATTCTCCCTGGGAGTGTTATTTAGAAGGCTGGTGCTTCGGGAGAGAGGGTGCTTCCTTCAGCAAACTGTTTCTGCAAGCGCTAGACAAGATGTATATGTCTGGCTTTAGGAATCCAGTTCCTGGGATGCTTGAGGACCCACAGGTTTCTGGTTAGCCCCTCGGGGACATTTCTGTTGGGAGGCAAGTCCACCCTCCTCTGGGAGAGAAGAGACAGTTACTCTGCGGACCAGCCATGTCCCTGCTCTTGCCAGGTTGAAGGCAGGGACGCTGGAAGGCCATCTGTGATGCTTTCTTGATAACTGGAAGGAGACTGAGAACGTTCTCTCTCTTTCTCTAATTGTTAAGCTGATAGTGTGTAGAGGAAGGAAGGTTGTCGAGTCTGGCCACTGCTGAAACCATAGACAGCTCTGAGGCCGACTGTTGCCCTAGTTTGCCAGACTGTGAACTCCATGAGGAGGTTGGTCGAGATTTTCCTGTTACCTGGAACAGAGTCCAGCACATAGTAGGTGCTCAATAAACAGGAATGGGCGGAATGGGTGGCTGGTAGGCCACAGATCTCACAGCAGAAGAAAAGCACGCTCCTTAAAGTCTTCACCAAACAATAAAACTGAAATCAGTTCAGAATAGTTAGGCTTATCTGGAAAGTTATCGAATGTGCCCTCAGAATATTATTATTCATAAGAATGAATGCTTTGTCACTAATTGGAATGAATGAATAATTATAGCCGGCTGCTTTCACTTAAAAAGAGTTCTTTTTAAAAAAAACTCTTAAAGAGTTTAAGTGTTTAAACTCTGTAAACCTTTAAAGTCTCTCTTTAAAAAAGAGTTTAGGCGTACAGAGGGAAAATGCCACGGTTCTGACCCTGACCTCAAGTGGTTTATACCCTGACCTTAACTTCCAAGGCTCACTGCTCCCACTTCTGCTCCTTCATTGCCCCCTTCCCTCTTTTATTCTGTCAGAGAGTGGCCCATTCTGAAGGTTCCCCTCACCACCACCTGGTTGCTGCTTCTCCAACAGGGGCAACAAATAAGTTTCATCTTGAAAGTCAACCATGATTGATTAGTACGGTCTACCTCAAGTTGAGCAGGAGTCTGAGCACTGGGATTGATGAGTGATGTCTGCCACCGATGTGGGTTCAGGAAGTGGAGAATTGTGTTTAAGGTATTTGCTATGTCTCTCATCTTGTCTTCTCTCTTCCGATCCTTGGGCCAGGATTTCATGGGGCTCACAAGGTAGCCCCACTTGGTTGTTTTGCCCATGTTTCCAACTCAGCAAGTCTAAGACCAATCTCATTGTTTCCTTCAAATCTATCCCTCTTTCCAGTCATACTGACCAGCCTCCTTGGTATTTCTAGATTTGGCCCTTCTTCTTCACTCCTGAGATCAGCATCTGAATTTGGGCTGCCAGCATCTCTCACTTGGCTACTCCTGCAACGGTGCCTTAGTGAGTCTCTGTCCTTCCAGCCCCACTGCCTCTGACCCACAGTACATGCTGCTCTGATCTCCCGTAAGTGCCTACTCTCCACACTAGATCTTGCAACGGCTCTACATGCTCTACAAATAGTGTCTGACATCTCCTGTTTGAGAGGTAAGACCAATCTCATTCATTCACTCATTCCCCACTTCTTTCTTCTTTGTTCATGTATTTGTTAAACAAACATTTTGTGATTGCTGTCATGGAAAATGTCAGATATGTGTTGTCTCCTAAGGACACAATAATAAATTACACATGACCTCTGCTTTGAGGGGCTCACCATCTGGGGTGGAGACAGACACCTAAAAAATTAATTCCAATCCAATATAATAAAATGGTGCTTGAAATGCCTCTCTTTCCACTTTGGTCGCTTTTCCAGGCTGGGTCTTTCACCTTTCCTTTGGGATCTGCCCTCAATGCCATCCTTCCCAGCATGTTTTTCTTCTCTCTCATGGTACCTGCCACACTCCGGTAAATAGTACGATGGCCTGTTTGGGTCAATCTGCTTCTACTCCCTTTCCACCAACTGGAGGTCTTGTGTCATTTCTTTATAAGGCAAATTGTCCAGCACACAGTAGGATCCCACTAAGAATTGAATTGATTCATTCCAGTTTTTGAGTAAACCTCTCATGTGTTCTATTTGTCCTCTTCAACCCCAATCTGATCTCTCAGATGGGCCATCAATCCATTTGCTTTGATGCTGGGCTTGGGGCGAGACCGCATGGCCCTGACGCTTACAGGTTGGGCATGCTAAACCCCAGGTGCCTTAGTTTTCCTATCTTTAAAATGGGGATTATGATGGGGCGCCTGGGTGGCTCAGATGGTTAGGCATCTGCCTTCGGCTCAGGTCATGATTCCAGGGTCCTGGGATCGAGCCCCGCATCGGGCTCCTGGCTCAGCAGGGAGCCTGCTTCTCCCTCTCTCTCTGCCTCTCTCCCTGCTCATGCTCTCTCTCTCTGTATCTCTGTGTCTCAAATGAATAAATAAAATCTTTAAAAAAAAATGGGGATTATGATAGAACCTTCCTCATGTAGGTTAATGTGCTTAGAACAGGGTTTAATTTAGCATCTGGTAAAAGCACGGGCCACTACTATGGTCACAAAGGACTTTCCCTAAATTTTGGAAAAAGGCCCTTCTGTTTATTTTTCCTTTTGGGCTGAACCCATTCAGTGTTTGTTTGGAATTCTCACCCTCTTCTGCTTGTGTCTACCTTGTATTTTGCCCCCTCATTGTGAGTCCCTGGGGTTCTGCCTGGGAGGGTCTGGGCCTTAGAAGGTTGTGGAAAGGGAAGGGTGGATGGACCAGTCCCTCTGTCCAGAAGAAGCCCCCAAGCTCACAGGTCACACCTGATTGCCTAGCAACCAGGAACATACATCCTTGTAGCAGCTTGTAATTTTATGGGGAAGCAAAATGTTCCTGATGGACCCTCAAGTCACGTTCCATTGAGTTCTATTTGGCCTGAGCCACATAACTAAAATGAACAGAACAAAGCCCCAAGGCAGGTGGGGGGCAGGGCACTGTGCTCAGAGACTGGGGCTGGGGTTCCCCCAGCAGGCAGGACGGATGCAGAGGCCCTCATCCACGTATGGGTTCAAACAGCAGCCTTGCCACCTCCTCATTGGGTAGGTACGTCTCCTCTCCTCACCTGCCAGAGCGAGGATTTCGTACCTGCCTTGCAGGGCCTCGGTTAGAATGACTTGAGATGAGGCATCACTCCCTGTTCTCAGCCCCCAGCAGGGCTGCCTCGCTATAGAAGAAACTGTGTGCACGTCCCACAGGCAAGCTCACTCCCCTAGCTTTACCTCTCAGGTCCCACCCTCCAGCCTCTGCTCAGGCCACTCCCCACTCCCTGCCCTCTAACGTGCCGCCTCCTCTCATTTTCCAGGTCTCCTCTGCCTCCTGATCCCAGGGTCTCAGAGGATCCACTCTGTTATTCCCAACCTCAGCCCCTTGCTTATTTCCTCCAGAGCGTTTCTTATGACGGACAGTCTCAATGATTTTGCTCTTTACTTGGTTTTTGGCTTGTCACCCAGATTGGAGTGCAGGACCCACCGACCCAGTGATATTCATTATTTTGTTCATTGCTGTGTCTATCCCAGGGCCTACAATTACATCTAGCACATAGTAAGTGCTCAAGAAACATCTGGTGAATCAGTGGATAACTTTTCCCGTGCCTGGTGCTTAGTGGGCGTCCATGAGCCTTTGTGACTTTTTTGTCTCACTTCAGGCTTTTCTACTCTGCAAGGGAGGATCAGCTGACACCCTTAAACCCTTCTACTACTTGGCCCCATATCTACTGGAGGAAATTCCTTCTCAGGGATGTATAACAAAAAAATAATGAGCTGACATCCTTAAACCCCTACTGCTTGGCCCCACATCTACTGGAGGAAATTCCTTCTCAGGGATGTATAGCAAAAAAATAAAAATGCCCGTAAACTGAAAAACATGCAGAAAGTCATCATTCTTAGCACTTTTCAGGGTCAAAACTTTTGGACAGAGCTAGATAGTATCATGCATCTCAAGATTCTCTGAAATTTTAACATACAAAATAGGGAGAGGGAAAAAATATCTATGATTTGAGGGCATCTGGAACACATTGAGCAGGGGTTTGGGCCAGGCAGGCCTGGGTTCAGATGTCACCCCTGCAACTTGTTGGCGAGCGACCTTGGGCGCACCGTGCCTCAGTTTCCTCATCTGTAAAATGGTGGTCATACTGAAATGAGGATGTGGTATTTAAAGGGCAAGTCCTCCAGGCCACACCCTGTGCTCAGAATTAAACCGCAAGGCGGGGACTCACCCCGGCCTCAGTGGGGTCTCCCTTAGCCTCCTACCTTGTGGCTGCCCTTTTCTTCACTGTTACTGTGCGGAGGCCTGAAGCATGGCTGGCTCCCTGAGATGGTAATTGTTAGGACAATTTAGGAAAGCCTTTGGGGGTGACAGAAAAGCATGCAGTTCCAGATCAGTCAGCCGTCTCATGGGCCCATCAGCAGAACATCAGAGGGACAGCTTTGTAGCCTGGCCCCGCATTAACTGTAGCAGTCAAAAAACTGATCATTCCAAACCCCGGTGCTCACTTGCTCAACACTTTCTCCTTGTCTGGGTAATTAGATCTCCCAGGACTTCAAGAGGATGCTGGTGGCTTCGTGCCAGCCCATGCGTCCTTGAGGCTGGCAAGGGGGTGGCAGGAGATGCATCTCTGCTAGTCAGATCACAGCCCCTCCCTGGCTGGTACCTTCCCCCAGGCCGGACCTCTAGGTGGGGATGAAAGGCACATACCTTTGCACATCAGAGACAGTGGGAACGCAGGGAAGTCGGGCCAGGGCATGTACAGGGAGCGGGTGGACTGCTGGGGGCTTTGGCCAGGGTTAGTCTCTGATATTTCTGTGGTCCCCATGCTGAGCTGGGCGGTGGGTTCTGGTTGGGGGGAGGTAGACTGAGGAGCCTTCAGGCTGCACACATGCACACGTGCATGCAATCATCACTCATGTTTTCACTTACTTAGAATCCCACTAGGTTCTTGGGGTTTCAGAGGCAAATGAAACGGCCCCTGCCCTCAGGAAGCATAAAATCCAAAAGTCTAGGATGGTGCCTGCCTACCCACTGGATATTCTATGGAAGAAAAACGCTTTCACCTTTTAGAAGTAAAGCCAACGTGTGGTAATTTACAAAGCTACCCTTAGTGTTCTACAGTTTGCCTCTGTAGGGATTTTTTCCCCTGCTTGCCCAGGACTTTCCCCACATGCTTATTCCTCTGGGGTTGGGCCAGTTTTGTAACCCCTTTACCTTACTGAACACTCAGTGGCCTCTTGGGACTTGGTTCTCTCCCAGCTGACAGCTCTAGGCTCTAACAGACTAGGGGACTCGTTTTCTGACACTGTGACTTCTCCAAATGCATCCCAGCAAGAAAAGAGGTGGGGGAAGGGGCACAAAATTGGGAAAGTTAGCGGACTCAAAGACATGTCCCATCTCTGTGACCCATCACTGTGTGACCCTGTGCAAGTCCTCTCTGAGCCTCAGTTTCTTTACTATAAAATGGGAGGCTGAACAGGCTTATCTCCCAGGCCAGCCATGATATAAAAAGAGATCATGAAAGGTTATAGTACCTGGCAGAGTGCCTGCCAGAGCCCAGGAAATAGACACAGGGGATCTGAAAACACTGAACAGCAGGAGCCTGACCAGAACTCACCCTCAGTCGACCATGGGGATGCAGCATGTTATCTGAGGCTTAGGTTAGATATCACCTCCATAGGGAAGCCCTCCCTGACTGCCCATCTTAGTTGCCTCTTCCCATGGGTGCCCTCAAAGTCCTTATCCACCTGATATATTTTCTTGTTCATTTATTTGTTTCTGCATTTTTTATTGGACTCTATAAACTCTGTGGGGGGAGGTATCTGTGTTCCCTGCGTATCCCCAGCACCTAGGACAGCATCTAGCATCACGTAGGTACTCAATAAATGCTTCTTCAAAGGATGGATGAATTAAATGAATGCAGTGATTATCAGCCAGAGGATGGGGCATACCCCACCAGAGGGTGTGTGAAATTTGGTGGGGGTTAGTAAGTGGTAGGTCATCTATAATCTCAACACTATAATTATTATCATTTATCTTCAGTTATCTTTAATTTATTCTGGAATCCCAATATGGCATCAAAGGAAGGGCAAGCTCTGTAGTTTTAAAGGAAGCTCTAGGGACTCTCATTTCCTGTGGGCCTAGAAGCCTGTCCTTGAGGACCCTGCAACAGGGTGGCAGCTGGATCACACCAGGCCCGAAGGCCACAGTGAAGAGTTTCAATTTTGTTCTAAGAGCAGTGGGAACCATTGGGTTTTGAGTAAATGGTGGCACAAGTAGATTCATATTTAAGTTTATTGAGGCCACGACAGGGAGAATAATTGGAGGGGGAGAGGATATAAAAGGGAGGGGCTTATACATACATTATTCTCATTTAATTTTTCTGGTAACCTGTAGGTAGGCATATCTAAGTTCACTTTTCAGATGAGGAAACTGAGGCTCAGAGGGGGACTGTAATTTGCCTGAGGTCACACAGCGAGTGAGTTGAGTTGTTGACGTTGGATCCTCAGTTGGTGTACCGTGTCCAGGCCCTGCCAAACAGCTTTGAACCCCTGGGCCTGGGATTCGGGCTCCACTTTTATAGCCCACAACATCCAGACCTGGAGGCCCTTGAGAATGTTGCTGGCCAGAAAAGAGGCAGGTGAGTGAGACCTGGAAACCACGATCAAGTTCATTGGCAGAGCAGGGGTTTGCCTGGCCCCCACCCTGGCCCCTCTCTCTCCTATTCGGGCCTGAGCTCCAGTGTGTTTGGGAGCAATGGAAAACTCCCAGGCTTCTGGGCCAGAGTTCCAGCACCACCCTGTGGGGAGCTCGGAGCCCGGGGGATGACCCCTCATCCCCTTTTGACAGCCGGTTAAGAGGATGAGGCATGGCCTCGTCCAGGCCCAGAGTTTTACACCCACTGGGGTGTGGCTTGGGCAAGTGAGTCACCCCTTCTGCACCCGTTTCCTTATCTGCAGAATGGGGAAAACAGTGGCATGTTGGGATGCTGCTTGGTACAAGGTGGTGGCTGACTTGGCTATCCCTAGAGGACGGGGCGGTCTAAATCGACCTCCTAGCCTGCCCAGGTTGAGCCTCCTGCCAGCCACCAGATGGTCCCCAACAAGGGGGCAGCTGGAAGAGCTTTTTGGGTGGGGATCTGGTTCTTCACTTTGGATATCTGTGGCCACAAACCAGGGACATGTGGCCATAAGAGAGATCTAGCATCTTCCTAGAGGGTTGGTGGGGCTCCCTGGTAAATCATAGATTCACTGTGTTTATGATGCCCATTTGGCCTTGTTTGGACATTAGGTCTAAGCCCGCAGGGGTACTTGCCTCATATCTGGGCTGCTCCAGACCCCTGGGTTTCTCCGTTCCCCCTTACCTACCCTTTGGGGTCCCTGCCAAGACTCTGCCCTAAGACACTCTTTGACGGGGGATATCTGTGTCTTGTTGGGAGAATCCCCAAGGGTGTGGTCTCAGGCAGCATGACAGAAGGTCTAGTTCCTGTACCTCCCTCGCTGGAGAAGGTTGGGGGCTGGGCCAGCGTGGGGATGTGGGCAGATGTGGCCGCTCTGAGCCCCGGTACCTGTCTCTCCTGGCTGGGTCCTTTGCTTTGCTGCTCTCAGGATTAAGCCCTGGATTCTTTCTAGAGACTCTGGGACTTCAAGCAATGATGAATTGAAAACAAAAAGAAAGAATAAAAAAGATGTAAGAGAAAAAAATACAACTTAAAGAAATTATGAAGGAGAAACAAAAGCGGGTGTTGGGTTTTGGCCATCCAGTGGCTTCTTCCTTCCTTTGGGAAAGTAGGTCTCTTCTAAGGGAGGAGTCTGGGGGGCTGTCCCTCAGGATGCCCCTCCCCCCACTTCCTGCCCTGGGCGGGTGGGCACGTGAGCAAGCCAGGCCACTCGCTGGGCTCTCTCCTTGGACTTGGAATCAGTGATGCACCAGAGCCAGCTCACACCGCTTGTGAGCGCCAACGGCTAAATTTTCAGATATTTTTGTGAACTGGTTATTCGATGCAGCCATCACTAGAATTAAATGATATAAACTTACACGCTATACAAACTATATGGGAAAAGGCCACCAATTCCTCACGCTCATGCCTTCCTAAGTATTTTACTAAATGCCTCTGTGATCTGTTCTCTTGAACAGATGTCCACCGCCCCTGCACAGTAGCACGACTAGACGGCGCGCACTGCTGCACCTCTCTCCCCAGCTCTGCATTCACAGCCATCATGCTGGTGACATGGTGGCAGTGTTTACACCACAGAAAGTAGCATGTGCTACAGACAAGGACTCCGCCCACCCCCCCCCCCCCCCCCGGCCCCCAGACAGCTCCGCGCTACACAGCTTCCAGCACAGCCCTGCTTGGAATCCTGAGTAATACAGGGACCCAGACAGCTGGAGTGGACTCTTCCCCACCCCACATCCCCCAAAGGGACACTGGGTCTGTCCGTCCTGCCACTGACCCCTGCATGTCCCAATTTCCCTCCCGAAAACTGAGCTCTGTTTTCCAGTCCTTGCTCCAGCTCAGAGCATTCTGACCGGGGATCTTCCTCATGCTGCTCAGGTGGCTGCCCTTGCTCAGCTGGCCCGTCTCCGAACCACATCCCCACAGACGCAGAAAGAGACACTGCGAGAAAAACCATCACCCCTACTCTTACCCCTTAGCCCCAGCACTGACCCCTTCGGGACGCTTCCTTTATGCCGCTTCTCCCTTGCATCTGTTTTTGTGAGGCTGTTGCCGTGGTCACTGGTAAACCCCACTGTTTTCTTTTCTTTTTTTTTAAATTGTATTCATTTATTTGACAGAGAGAGAGACAGCGAGAGAGGGAACACAAGCAGGGGGAGTGGGAGAGGGAGAAGCAGGCTTTCTGCGGGGCAGGGAGCCTGATGCGGGGCTCGATCCCAGGACCCTGAGATCATGACCTGAGCCGAAGGCAGACGCTTAACGACTGAACCACCCAGGCGCCCCAACCCCACTGTTTTCATATCACCTGTTTCAAGACCTCATTCATGCTGCTTCACGTTCTCAGCAACTACCATTTATTTTCCACAGTGTTCCATGCAGCACATGGAAAAGCTGAAAGTAGGCTTCATTGCTCTCCTAATACTTGGCATTTAGGAATTACCTTAAAAAAAAAAAAATCACACAGAGATGTGGTTTAAAAAGTTGAGACTGGGGACACCAGGTGGCTTAGTCAGTTAAGTGTCTGACTCTTGATTTCCACTCAGGTCATGATCTCAGGGTTGTGAGACTGAACCCCGCATTGAGCTCAGTGCTCAGTGGGGAGTCTGCTTGAGATTCTTTCTCTCCCTCACCCTCTGCCCCACTCCCCCTCATCCTGCTCTCAGACACTCTCTCTCTCTAAAATAAAATAAAGTAAAATAAAATAAAATAAAATAAAATAAAATAAAAAGCTGAGAGTGTAGATTGGGAGACCTGAGTTCTCACCTGAGTTCTCATTTGGTTTTGTGCCAGATGGCTATGTGAGCTTGGGCAGGATTTTTCCCTCTCTGGGCTTCACCTTCTTAAACCTATGTGAATGATGACAATGGTAATGAGAATAATAATGGTCTCCATTCCCTGCAGGCTTCCTGCTCTGTGCTGTGTATTCTTACATGCATCTGCTCATGTATTCCTCACAGGGGCCCACGAATAAGTACTCCTTCACAGATGAGTAAACAGGTTCTGGGAGGTGAAGTTATTTGCTTGGCACAGCACAGCAAGTAAGTAAGTGGCACAGTTGGGATTCAGACCGAGGGCGTCTGCTATTTAACGTTTAGGCTGTATCGCTACTTCCTAATGCCCAGCATGCGACAGGCTCTTGGAGACATACGTGCCCATTCGGCAGTGAGCTCCTCTGCCCCCACCATGGGCCTCGTCTGTTCCCATTTATGTCCCCACTTGACAGGGGAGAAACTGTCTTCAAGTGCAGAAGTGATTTTCTCAAATAACACTGTTTTGGGTTGAATTGAGTCCCTCTACAACCATAAGCTCCAGCGCCTCAGAATGGGACCATGTTCGGAGACTGGGTCATTGCAGAGGTGATTAGCTACTAAGTTAAGATGAGGCCGTGAGGGTGGGCCCTAATCATCTATGACTGGTGTCTTAAATGTGGACACAGAGATGTATGAGAAGACAATATTAAGACACAGGGAGAAGGGCGCCTGGGTGGCTCAGTTGTTAAGCGTCTGCCTTTGGCTCAGGTCATGATCCCAGGGTCCTGGGATCAAGCCCCGCATCGGGCTCCCTGCTCAGCTGGAGGCCTGCTTCTCCCTCTCCCACTCCCCCTGCTTGTGTTCCCTCTCTTGCTGTCTCTCTCTCTCTGTCAAATAAAATAAAACTTAAAAAAAAAAAAAAAGACACAAGGAGAAGATGGGCCATCCACAAAGCAAGGAGAGAGGCCCTGGACAGATGCTTCCCTCATGGCCCTTGGAAGGAGCCAACCCTGCTGACCAACACCTTGAACTTAGACCTCCAGCCTCCAGAACTGTGGGACAACATATTTCCATTGTCTAAGTCCCCTGGTCTGCTGTCCTTTGTTACGGTGGCCCCTGGAAAGGAGCACAGAGGCAGTGCAGGGATGGACGAGAAGCCGGGGTCCTGGGGAGAAGGGTGGATGCATTGGGGGCAGGGAGGAGGGACTCTGCTCCCTTTGCCATGTGTAGGGATGACTAGGGGCTCCCCAGTCATGGGAGCTGTGTGCTTGGGCAGATCCCTTCCCTCCTGGGAGTCCGTGTTCCCATGGGCCCCTGGGATTGCTGGATGGTCCCTGAGAGCTGTTCCAGACCTGTGGTCCCATGGGTCAGTGAATCCCTCAGGCCTTTGCTCCATCTGCTCTCACCCAATTGAGCTGGTGTGGGCGATGGGGGATAGTCCCAGGGAATGCTCCGTTTTGCTGTTCTGTTCAGCAGACGTTTCCCAAGACCTCATCCAGCAGCCTGCCCTCAAGGCTGTTGCTCTTTTATTGTCCTCCTTGAACCTCTCCTGACAACCTCTATGTCTAACCAACTGCCTATCCAGTGTCAGACACCCTGATCACACCCTACCTGCAGGTGACCCTCTCCTTATATCTCTCTGACATCTCCTGCTTTGCCGGCTGCCTGCTCCCTTAGTAGGTGGTGTTCCCTAAGGACCTCTGCTTGATAAGTGCCCCAGGTGAACTCATTCCTGCATGTTTATTGAGTGTACTCTGTGCTGGGTACTGTTCTAGGTGCTAGGATACAGCAGAGAACACCACAGGCCCACATCTCTGCCCTCCTGTGGCTAACCGCCCCCCCCGCCCCCAGCCCCGCGCCCCGTGGAGGTGTGGGACTTGTGAGCAGAGATAGGACTTCTCTGTCATCTAGGTGTTTCACCTCCAGGTCTAGCCTCTCTGCCGGGTTCCATGCCTGCTCTCCTTTCCCCCAGGCCCCAAGAGTGCATGATGCCCAATATGAACCTTTGGTCTCACCCTCAACCTTGCTCCTCTCCTGTTGGCCTCCATGAGCAGTCAGCTGCTGTTCTAAAAACTGAGTTGCATTGACACGGTTCTCTTCCTTGACCACCTATCACAGGCTGAGTCCTGCTGCTTGGCGCTCCCTCCTCTCCATTGCCACCATCCTGGCCAGGTCTAACTCTGTCACCTCTCTCTCAATGACTGTCCCCTCCTTCTGCACTGGCTTTATCCCCTGGGATATCTCCCCATTCCAATCCAAATCAGGGCTGCCAGACCAGTTGTCTTGACCACATTGCTTTTCTGCTCAAGAACCCTCAGGGGCTCCCTCCTGTCTCTTAATTTATGCCCAAGCCTTTGGCTCAACATTCAGATCCCTTCATAGAGGTTCCTAGTTTGGGCTCTGGGATTGCCTGCTGGCATCAGAATCCTGGTTCTTGCACCTATTAGCTGTGTGATCATGGGCAAGTGATTTAACTTCTCTGTGTCTCCATTTCCTCATTTGTAAAAATAGGGATAATCCTAGTGCCTACCTCAGAGGGTTGTTGGGAGGATTAAATGAGGTAATGATGTATGTAAAGCTCTCAGGATGGTGTCTGGAAGATCTATAATGCTCAGTTACCCTTAATTATTATCACTACTTCTAGTCGCTCCCTCACCCAAGCTCCAGCCAAACAGAATGAATGGCTCTTCCTTTTACACACCCTTCTTCTTTGCCTCTGTGCTTTTGTCCCCACTGTTCCCTCTCCCTGGAGTGCCCTTCCCCATTGCAAACCCTGCCTATCCTTCAACATCTTGCTCACATACTGCCTCTTCCATGAAACCTCCCCAGATTCTTTAGCTAAAAGGGCTCTCACTTCTGCCTCTCAACTCCATGGCATCTTGTCTGAAGCTATCCCACAGAGAGAGCAGAGCCTTTGCTGCTCCCAGCATTTGCTGGGACCACGAAGACTCCCAGGGGGCCTCCCCCTGGGGTGGAGGCTGATGCTGGCAGGGGGGTACTAGGGAATCAGCAGCTGAGGCGCTAATTTCCACTGCCTATAAATAACTCTGGGTCTGAAACTACAGCAGGGGCCTGGGTAGCGCCAGGAGGAGTAAGATAATCATTGTGTGGTGAGGGGGGCCTGTATAGATAACTTACCTGCCCTGGCGGGGCCTCTCTTGTGACAGGCAGGTCTGGAGGGAGAGGCTGCTTCAGCTCATTCAAGCTTTGCGGGAGCCAGGCTGGGTGAACCCCTGAGGTTGCCCTAACACTGGAGACGGTCCAGCCTGCAGTTCCTGAGCAACATCTCTCACGCCTTAGCTCACTTGGCAGATGAGGAGATCGAGACCCAGGGAGGCAAGGTCATCAGAAACAGGTGTCCAGGCTCCTGGGCTTCTGGGGGCCAGAGAATTTTTGCCAGGGAATGCCCACGGACCTTTGGAGGCCCATGTGCGTAGGACTTGGAGGCCGCCTGGTAGGGAAGGGCTGGGCTAGGGCTGAGGGGCCACAGGTATGGCTGTGGATGTGTTGGGGTGGAGCCTCAGCCACACCCCCAGGATTCCCAGGCCATAATCTTCCAAGGGGAAGAGGGAACTGGGGGCTGGCTGTGAGTCAGCCACCCTTTGGCCAGTCTGATGTCGGTACTGCTCAGGGCGCTGAGGCAGTGTGTTTAGAATTCTAGAATGTCTGAGCCTGGAGGAGCTTCAGAGATAACCAGACCCACGCTCTTTATTTTCCAGATGGGGAGAATGAGGCACAGAATTGCAGGGTGGGGGTGGGTGGGCCTGAGAGGGTCTCAGTTAATAAGGGCCAAAGTCAGGATGGTCCCCACCCGAGTCTTCCCAGCTCAGTGCGTCTGCTAACACAGGTCGGTGGGCCGAGTGTCCTTTTCCTGCACCCCAGGGGGCCCAACACATGAAGCCAGACAATCCTCTCCTGAGGCCCCACCGTGGGCCAGGCCCTCTGTGTGTTTTCTCATTGAGTCCACAGACTAGTATGGGCCCTGGGAGCTGGATATCACCTGCTCCATCCTGCAGATGTAAAAACTGAGGCCCTGAGAACTTATATAACTTGGGCCCCAACCCAGGCTTTTAGATACTCTAGTTAACTGCCTTTCTCCAATTTCATCAAGGGTTTTCAAAATTTTTTCTTTTGTTTTTTTAAAACGCTTTGTTAAAAAAATATCTTACCAGATGCTTCGCCATGCAAAACAGATAAAAAAGGAGCTGCTTTGGTACATGGTGGGGCAGAAAGCCCAGAACTTCACCTACTTATCTCCTTGTCCCCTGGGTGCCACTGTGGAACCCCAGGGAACCCAGTATAAGAACCACCTTTCTAAACCCTCAATTTCCTTACATTCAGCAAGTTCTTTGGCTCTTCTGGCCCATGGAGAGGGGCTGTACTCTCCCTGCCTGCCCCCCACTCCATCCCACCTCATGCCCATTTTACACTCTCATGGACAGCACAAATATAAATACCTATTACCTAAGCTGAGTCTGTACACAGCATGAACAAACCAACTAAAAGTCACAGTCTACAAAAATCAATCTCTAGTCTGTGGGCTGGAGTTCTCTGCCCTTTGAGATACATACATCCTAGGCTCCAAGCGCAATGAATTCCTCATTTCTTCCCGTAACATTCCAGGTCCCACTTCAGGGCCTTTGCTCATGCTGTTTTCTTCACTAAGAGTGTGCTTTCCTTCCCATCTCTGCATATTCAGCTCCTCCCTGGCCTTTGAGACCTAGCTCAGAGAAAGCCTCTCCTGTATTTGTCTCCAATGGGCATGGGTCGGATTGCCTCCTCCTATGACCTTCAGCACACTCCATCTGGCTGTAGAGTTATTTTTGTCAGCAGGAGACAGTAGATTAAGGGGATTATGTGCCCATGTTCAGGAGCCAGCCTGCCTGGGTACTGATCCTGGCTGGGCCCCTTATTGCTAGTGTTGCTCTGAGCCTCAATTTCCTCATCTGGAAGCTGCGGGTATGAACAATTCCTGTTTGAGAAGATGAAATGAGGTAGTAGTGCAGATTCTCCACAGCAAGCCTGGTCTGCAAGTGCTCAAGATGTGTTAACGAATCTCTAGGATCATAGCTGTAACTGGTATCGTAGCTAGACTGGGAGAGTCTTTAGGGCAGGGAAGTTTACAACCCAGCTCTGTATCCCCCTTGCCTGGAAATCTTTAGGGAGCTCTGGATGGGGAGGGGTTACAGGAGGGGCTCCTCCCTCCTCCCCTCTGGCTGGATGGAGGCCCTAGCCCCTGCCCCTGGCTGCCCTTTCCTACTGGTTCTTGCCTGCCTCTGTGACCTTGGAGTTGTCTCTTGTCTGACAACCCCCTCTCCTTGCCCCTGATCCTTGGATGGAGAGGGAACGTCCTAGAAGGCTGTCCCTCCCTGTCTTGGCCTTCCCACCTGTCCTGCGTACAGCCACATCACACAAACATTGCTCCTGAGTGGCATGGAGACGTCTCTTCCCAGAAGAGCAATGTGGCTCAAGCTGCCCATTATAAGTGCACAGTACATATGTGTTCAACAAGTGCATGTGTGTCAGCCTTGTCGTCCTACATCTCCGCTTGGCATGACCGAAGCAGGGGAAGCAATGGGACACTCACTGAACACCTGTCCATGGTTCCAGGAGGTGGGCATTATGATCATGCCCTTTACAAATGGGGACACTGAGGCTCAGAGGGATGGAATGACTTGTTCAAAGTCCTCAATGGTGGAGTTGGGACTCAAAGTCCATGTTCTTTGCATTCTTGACCACATAGTAGGCACTTAGTGTTTAGTGCATTTTTATTCTGCAGAGCAAAGATGTCTTCAGAGCCAAGAATCAGGGCCCCCTTTCTCTCCAAGCCTTTGTTTCCCACTCAAGGGGCTGCTGTGAAGACCGCATGAGGCAACCCAGTGCAAGGGCCTGTCCCTGATGAGTTTGTATGCAGTAAATTACAGCTGCTGGGTAGCTCTGGGATGCGGGCTCTTTGCATAGCAGGTCTGCATAGTGTGAGGCCCACCTGTAAATGTTCCCCGCAAGTGCTTATAGCCTCCACTCCCCCTCTGGATGCCTGACTGCACAAAGCACCCATGAGGCCAAGCAGCATTGTTCATGGAACAAACAGTCCGTCTAGACTTGCTGGAATCCACCCAGAAGCCCTTCGGTCAGTGGTGGGTCCGGCCCTTCCGCTAACTGTGCTGTACCCTTCCGGCCACCCCCTGGCCTGCGGAACTGTCTGCCTAGCACACACCCCGCTGCCCCAGCCTGGGAAAATGGATAGCACGTATCAATCAACATGTAGGTTTATTTTATTGATGATTCAGAAAGATGTGAGGGTGGCATTCTGGAAAGCATCCACATGTGATTCATCAGACTTTCACAGAAAGCTAGTGCTTTTAAGGGATTTATTTTTCCTGGTGATGGCGGTGGGGCGGGGGGTGGGGTGGGGTGGTGTATAAGCATTGCAAATCAGATACGGGGCTTTTTTTTTTTTTTTTTTTTTAACCCACAGCCTCACATGTGTTGTTCAAGCCCACCGATCTGCCCAGATAAGCTGCCTTTCTCTTCTCTGCTAATTTAAACCCAACGTGTCCCTAAAGTCACACAGAGAATCCTCAGCATAGAATAACAGCTCACACCGAGGCAGCAGCTACCACGTGAAGACACCAAGCACTTTAGGCCTGTTACTCGGATCCTCACGGGAACCCTAAGAAAGAGGCACTGTTATTGTCCCACGTTACAGAGGAGGGAACCGAGGCACAGAGGGGTCCAATGCTCCACAGCGGGATAAGAAGTGCAGCCAGGATTTGACCATGACACCGCGTTGGCCACTTCCCCGCGGGGACACTAGTCCTATCCCTACTTCCCGTGGACGGTCCCAGCTATGCCTGCTTCACCCGTGTGAACGTTAACGGTGCTGGGGTTGGCTATGACCACTGCATATTTGGTGCTCCTGAACCCGCCTTCGCTCCTCAGCTACCCTTTCTCCCCATCCAGGCCAAGCTCTCAAGGGCTCAGAGCATGCCCGCTCTTCGTCCGCACCCTCCCCAGCACACGGAGGGGCCTTCCACACAGCAGGCCCACAGGCACGATCTCCCTCCCACAATCTCCATGTAGTCTGGGGGGACGGACCCGCACCACTCTGGGGAGAGCACGTGACCGGGGTCTGCCCTATCAGCCTTCTCTATCCTCTGGCCACAGGGATTGGGCCGAGAATGGCCATGTGATTCCAGGTGGCCCAATGAGAGTTTGTTCTGGGACTTAGGGGAGGGGACTATGAGGAAAGAGGTGTCTTTGGCGGCTGGGGGGCCAGGATGGGGGGGTGTTAAGCTGAAGCTAATAATGGGAGGGCCTGCCTGAGGACGAGGCCAACAGGGCAGCCCTCCTGCGGCCCTGGAGGACCTGGACCCCGCCTTGCCTGAGGCTAGAACCATCCCTGCCTCTTTCGGTTGCAAAAGCCAGAAAATCCCTCTTTTGCATAAGCCAGTTTGAGATGGGTTTCTATCAAAGAGAATCCTGATGGCTAGAAATACTCAGTGAATACTGGAAGATGATTCTTCTGTAGAAAACTTTCAAAGGATTTTCAGCTCACTGTCTCCACATGGCAGAGTGTGAAGTAGACCATTCCCATTTCACAGAGGAGACTATAGGTCCTGAGAGTGTGCCCGAGGTCAGGAGCCTGCTTGGTGACAGAGGTGACGCCAGAACACCTCTCCAGCCTACATGCCTTCCCCTCCAGCACCCCCGCATGTCTCTGAGAAGGCAGCTACATTTCCTCAGCCTCTTACGTATTTCGATGAACTTTCCTCCTCCAGACCTGACACCTGAAACTCCTGGGTTCGAAGATGGAGCACGATCACTTCACCAGAAGACCCCGGTGAGAGGCCTTCTTGAGCCTCTCTGGCCAGGCTGTGAATTCCCCACGTGGACCCAGTGTCTGAGCGGTTCCCAGCCTCACCCTGCCTGGGACGCTGCTGAATCTGTGGCTGCCTCGATTTCCCCATCAACCTCTCTGGGCCCCGGTGATGCTTGGGGAGATGGAGCACACGGAGAAACAGAGCATCACAATGACAGACAGACGACCCCCACAGCCTGGGCCTGGGGCCCAGAGACACTTAAAACACATGCTGCCTTCACACCCTCCCCCGTGCCCAGCTGGTGGCGGCTCTGTGGATGACGACACGGGCCCTGCCGGGTCCGAGGGGCGTTCTGGTTTAACATCGTGTTTATGCAACGTGAGGCCCTGTCCCCATGATCCACTCTGCTCTCCTCCCTCAGCCCCACTCTCGCCTCCACCTGGGCGGGCCATAGGATTCATACAAAATTAACTGGAGGTTCCGTTTCACAACACTCCAGTATCCAGTTCCCACCCCACCCCTGCTGCTGCCCCCCTTCTTTGTTCCCCTCTCTCCCCCACCAGGAGATGCACAATGCAGGGAGCACTCAGCGGGACCTGTCTGAGCTGCCCCTTCTGACAGCCTGAGGTGTGGGGGGCTGGAAGTGAAGGACAAGGGGTGTGCATGCCAAGTGGCTCAGGGCAGTGCCTCTCGGAGCTTGGGGAATTGAAGCCAATTGTTCCATGGGTGACACAAGCTGTCCCATGTCCTGTCCCCCTTCTGCAGCCTTCCATCCCACACAAGGGGGGGTAGAGGTATCCCCTACCTCTCAGTCTTCTCCCTTCTTTCTGTGAATATTTGTTTGAGCGCCCAGGCATTGTACCATGTGCGGGGGACACAGTGGAGAATGACAAACAGCTCCTGCCTCTGGGGCCTCACAGGCCACCCCAATACCTATCACCCATTTTTCGAGACTAATCGCAAAGCAGCCTACTCTGGGAAGCCTTCTCTGGTAGCATATTAACTCTTTGTTTGGTACCATCTTATTTATTTATTTATTAGATTTATTTATTTATTTTAGAGAATGAGAGCGAGAGAGTGCTCAGGGGGGAGGGGTTGAGGGAGAGGGAGAGAGAGAAACTCAAGCAGACTCGCCCCACCAGATCACCAAGCACAGAGCTGGATGTGGGGCTTGATCTTAGGACCCCAAGATCAGACCTGAGCTGAAACCAAGTCAGATGCCCAACCAACCACACCACTGAGGTGCCCTGGTACCGTCTTATTTAATTGCCTATTTCTTTCATGGGGATAGAGCTGATGCATGTTGTTTTTTATAAGAAATATTTGGCTATAATAATAACAATGATAATGAACATCATTTCAGCAGTGTCTAGGGTATGTCATATATCATACTAAGCCCTTCATGTGGATTATCTAATATTCACAACAACCTGTGAGGTAGGTAGTGTTATTACTCCCATTTCACAGATAAGGCAACTGAGGCTTGGAGAAGTTAACTGAATTCTTTCATGTGTCCCTTGAAGAGTAAATGTCCCTTGAAGAGTAAGCCTGGCAGGATTTAAACCTGGGTCTTGGGCTCTACTGTCCTATGTTGGAAGGGTGTGGAAGGAAAGGAAGCAGTGGAGGGCAAGGAGGGGAGGGCATTGCTGGAGTGGAATGGAACCAACAGTGCAGGAGGGAAGGAATGGAGCTCAGATCAGAGACGGAGGCCACCCCTGGCCTCACAGGGAGCCAGGTTTACGCCCCAGTTGTCACCAGAGTCAGGCCTTCAGGGGGAAAGTTCCACACTGCCAGGCCTTGGGAGCTGAGTCCCTGGCCGGCAGCAGGTGGTGCCCCGGGTGGGAGTGGATTTCTCATGGTGTCAACCCACCTCTATCACTTGCAGAGATCTTTTTGCCTAAAATTAGCTGGATGTGAAGCGGAAGGCTAATTTATGCATGGCCCGGAGCAGTTTCCTGTAGTGTGAGTCAGAGGCCGGCTACTTGCTCACGTCAGCAGACGAGGGGCACAGAGTGTTGGGAATGGCCAACCTGAGTCCCCGTCTGCAGCTGGTACAGCCCCAGACCATGTGGCTTTTCAGCTGGGGGCTGGGGCTGGAGGACCAAGCATTTCTTGAAGTCAGAAGAGGGCCAAATAGGGCATGAATGCTGAACACCAGAGGGAATAAAGAAAAGTTCCTTGGTGGCCCCAACCTACTCAGGCCCTCGTTGGACAGAAGGCATCTTCAGAGGACTGTTCTCAGGTGCACATGCTTGGCTCAAGCACGGGGACACATCTCGGGATGGTGTCCAAGGCAGCTGTGTTCAAAGTCTGCTCTGATGTGGACAGTGGTGGTGACCTTGAGCCCTCATGCTTCTCATCTGTGAAATGGGGTAGCAACACCTGCTTCTAGGAACATGTGTGATAAGAACGTAGCACAGCCTGGTAAAAAGTGTCGCACCATTCACAGACATTGGCCAGCATTCCAGAAGGGTCAGATTCCACCCTTTCCAGAGAATGCGACTGCTTCTTCCAGAGTTATGATAACCATAATGAAAACAACAGCAACAAGAGCTGACATTTATTGAGACTTAGAGACTGGGCACTTGGCCTAATCTCATTCAACGTTCACAACCTATTTTACTGATGGGGAAATGGAGGTGTTTAGTCTCTGGGCCTGAATCCTAACACATGGCACTATCCATGGGCCAGGCATTGTTCTAAGCTACTTCACCGTGTCCTCACCACCCTATGAGACAGTTACTGTTATTGTCCCAATTTACAAATGAGGAAACCGAGGCACAGAGGGGTTGATACCTTGCCCAGAATCCCACAGCTGGTAAATGGCAGGGCTGGGATTTGAACCCAGGTCGTCCAAGTCTGAGGTCTGTAGCATTATGCTCTTCTGCCTCTCCCCAAACCTCTACTGCACCCTGGGAGATCCTTCTAGGGACCAACACAGCAGGGGCTCTGGGTAATCCTGCTACGGGCTTTCTCCCCATTCTCAGAGATCTTTCCCATCAGAGATCTCACTTGGTCCTCATGAGAAATTAGGAAACCAAGGCCCAGGGAGGTCAAACCAAAAGCCCCCAGCACACATGGCTGACAAGTGGCTGAGCGATATTCAGAGCTGTCATGATTCCTTCCACTGTAAAGATGATAAAGCCGAGTCTCCTTTATTTTCCACATAATGCCTACCTTTTTGCAGTGCCCTGGCATTCTGTGGAATTCCATCTAAAAAACGCTGCTCTATGCCATGCTACATGCTTTTCCTTCTCTTTCCTCCATAGCCAAGTTCAAGTACCTCCTTCTCCAGGAAGCCTTCCCTGACCTTCCCTGCCTACCCACCTCACCTCTCCTCTGAGCTCTGGGGTCCATGCTATACCTGGGCTAGATTATGGGCTGTTTTGGCTGCTCAGCTGCTCCCCATGGGCTGGGGACTCAGTGGCCACATCTCAGGGCTTTACTGGGCAGCTATCCACCCTCTTCTGTGCCAGGTACCAGACTGGGCACTAGATGTACGGGAGGAGCAGGACAGGATTCCTGCCCTTTGGCGTGCCCATGCTTTTCCAGCAGGACGCAGTGGGGGACACAGTGAACCAAATGGTGATGGCCCTGCACAGAGCTGGAATTTGGCCACGGGCCGCTCAATTTCCCAGGGTCCAAGAGCCTGTCAGGGGGGTGGGGAGGAGAGGCGGGTTTCTCCACAGCACGGTCCATATGCCAAGGTCCATGGCCTGGCTTCGAGGGTCTCTGCAAATGTGCTGACAGTGTGAGCCACATCTGTAGTATGCGGTGGTTTTTTCTCTGGGAAAAAGGACCACAACTTCTAGCAGGTTCTCTGCAGGGTCTGAGACCGAGAGACACTTAAGACTTCCTGACTCAAGAGAATCTCCTGGTCCCATTGAAAAGAAAAAGACTCCTGGGGCGACCCTTCCTCCTAGCAGGCCAGGTGTGCCAACCTGATGGCGGAGGTGAGCATGAGCCATTCTGCCACAGACTGGTGTTTGCAAGAGGCCCAGGAGCCCCCGGGCAGAGCTTGCTCCCATCTCAGGGCACGTGTGGCCGTTCTCAAGCTCCGAGTTAGAATCACAAAATCAGGAAAGGATGTTTCCTCTATTCCCACTCTACTCCCCAAACAAAACCAAACATCACCAAGAAAGGAAGGTGTTTCTAAACTTCTGCCTAGCTGAGTGGCTAGAGTCCCTTCCCAGGCAGCCTCTGCAGGAAATGCATTGAGAGTTGGTGCCCAGCAGTGCCCAGGGCATGGGGACTGGAGTCAGGAGACAGGATGGGAAGGATTTTTGGCCTTGGATTTCTCATCTGTCACATGGGGATAAGAATTCGGATGCTGTCTGTCTCCTAGCTGTGATCTGTACTTGGGGGAGGGATTGTCATCCATTGCTTAGAATAAGTAGAATAAGATTGGCTGCCACTTACTGAGCACCTACCATATGCTCAGGCTTCTAGTAGGCACTATGAGGTAGCCATTGGTTCCCTTTTCCACAGGAAGAAACTGAGGCTCAGCACAGCCTCTTTGCATAAAGCTGGAAGACTGGGGGAGTGCCAGGGAAGAGCCTCACACCCACACCTTTGGGGTTTATGCAGGGAACTCTTTTCCCTAATGGCAAGGGGAAAGTAACCATGGGGATGGGGACCCAAACTCTACAGTCTGGTGCTCAAGCTGGGCTGGTTTCTCTTCCTTCTGCCCAACAGCAGATAACCTGGCTTTGGTCTCCTTCAGCCAAGCCCCCAGAAACTGAAACCTTCTCTCTCCTGAGATGCTAGGTCTGCTCATTTTGGCAATTACAAGAAAGCCCCACACCCATCCCCAGGGCAAGACACACACAGGCATCTGTCACCTTTCCCGAATGGCCCATCTTCCTGCCTGCCCTGTCTTCCAGCAGCTCCATGGCCTATGGCTGCCCCAGAGACCTAGGGAGCCACCATCAGAGTTTGGATTTGGGACAGTTGGACACCACCCAGGCCAGTGACATGGGTTGTGGAGCTGGATTTGAATGCATGTGGATTTGAATGCAATGTTGTGGTCCCATGCTTAAGCCCAGATGAGGGGGTTCCTGGGGCCTGGGGAAGGGAGGCCAGGGGCTGGGTGGCTGGATCCCAAATCCAAGCACTGTGTTCAAGTCTTCCACACCTACCTTCGACAGGTGAGGTTTTGAGGCGCCGGCAGATGGCTTCAGTGTCCCCATAAGTCTCCTTGATCTTGACCACAGCCTCGGTGCCCCGTAGCTCCATGAGGGAGCGGAGCTCCTCCATTGTGCACCCGAACTCGCCCCCATGGCTTGACTCATTTCTTTGGTTTTTGGAGTAAAAATCGCTGTTGGTCATGTCACCCATGTTTGCTCCAGTCCCTGCTCGGGGTGGGCCCGAGAGTCAGCACTGGAACAGAGGCTGCTGGGCGATGGCTCCACGTGGCTGTCCTTAGCACAACCTCACTGGATGACTGTGGCTCCTGGTGGCCGACTTTGGGTCCCAGGGGGAGGGGGCGGCCGAGGTGGGCTGGCGACTGCGGTGGTGAGCTCCAAGGGGTGTCCCTGGGCACGGGGCAACGTCCAGGGGCCGGAGGGGCTCAGGGCTGTAGACCCAGGAGTCTCCATTCAGTGGGGCCCATGCTGCTCCCTGGAGCTGGTATCTACATGGTCAGGGGCGGTGGCTCCTGTGGGGGCAAGCACAGAGTGGTGACAAGGGTCAGGCACTGGAGGAGTCATGGGACAGAGGCTCGGGAGGGCCCAGGCTGCATTTGCTTGTACACCACACAGACCACCCCAAATAACACCCCCTACATATACACATACCCTAACACAGGTGTTTCCTACAATACCCCATAACACACCAGCTCACACTGTAAATCTAAATATACTGGAGCCCACCTGGGCATTCTACAATATGCCACCCCTGAGGCACAGCCTGGTGTACCCCCAAAACACACCCTAACCCCCTAATTGTCCATTGTGCTATTTAACACACGGACTTCATGACATGCGCCCTGGTGTACACACACCCTCTGACATACACAACTTAGGGTGCTCCGCAACACCCAACCTGCCTACTTTTAGGCAATCCCACCGCCATACACACACACTAATACATGAGTCTCACTTCACACACACCCTGGTGGACAGCCCCCTTCCTGCCGTAAATACAACCCCACATAGCCACACTTCTAGGAATACATCTTCACATTCCCACCCCCTCTCCTCAAAAATACCTGTGCTCACAGTCTTGTTTACACGCACACTGGGCTCTCACAATCTGGAGCACAACCCCACCCTGTAAGTAATAGCCCCCAGCCTTCCCAGCATATATGCTTTCTCCATTAACGCCACCTACATCTGCTGTGGTCCCCACTCTAGTTTCACAGGCACGGGAATGGGAGAAAGCTGCATACCCTCACCCGCAGTCCCCAACCACATGAACCAAGGCCCTTGGCCTGGCCAGAGGAATCAGCTCATGCATATTCACTGGGACATCACTGAGCAACCCCCCTCCCCCCGCTTGGCCCCCAGCATGAGCTGGGGTCCATGGAGCTCTCACCTGGGGGCGCCCACAGTTCAGCACCACAGATAGTGGCTAGGACATCCCTCGGGGAGCACAGGAGGAGGAGAAGAGAGCAGCAGCTTTTCCCTGCCTGCCGGCCCAGCCGCCCTTGCAGAAGTGTGGCATCTGCGGGGCTGCCAGGAGAGAATCCAATCCACCCCGACACCCAACACCGGTGGCCAAGGTCCCCGGCAAGCGTTGGGTGACAAAGGGCCTCTGCTGAGCTTGGCTGGGCCTGGCATGGGGACTGGCCCCACCCAGGAGGCACAGACAGCTGGCCATCCTAGGTCTGGGACAGTAAGGGGGAAGGGGTAAGGGGAGGAAGATGGGATTGAGCCCCCGACCCAGCCCCAACTCCTTCCCCTCGTCCCCTGCCCCATCTCTTTGCTTCACCAACCTTTCCTCTTGCAAAAAAGTGCTGGAGGCATTTTAGAGTCAATTTCATTTTCCTAGTAAGGAACCAGAAGCTCAGAGAGGGAAAGGAACTTGTCCAGAGCCACACAGAGCTAGCTAGAGTGGAGGGAATCCAGAGGTGGGCTGGTCTCTGGACTCCCAGCCTGGTGCTTTTCCCCCTTCCCCTAGGGGGTGCTCCCTCCTTACTCTCTGAAGAGCAGAGGCTGGTGGGTGAACCGTGCCTAATGGCAGTGAACAAGATAGGCTCTTGAGTCAGAGCAACCTGGGTTCAAATCCAAGTCCTCCCAAATCCTGACTCTAGGACCCTGGGCAAGCCCCTCCCTTCATTTTTCCAAGGCTTTGTTTCCTCATCTGTAAAATAATAATCACTGTCCCCTGTCCCTTTGCTACCTCCCAATTTATTGGGAAATAATTATAAACCATGTTCAAATTCACTGTGTTTCCACCTGGGTTATGGGGCTTCCCAGCCATGGGTCAGCGGCTTCTGGAGCCACAGGAGAAACCTTTCATGCCTTACAGGAGGGCACCTTTACTCAAGGATGCAGTAGGAGGCCTTATTCTTACACTGGGAGCAACAAGTATCTTATAGAGTGGTCCTGATGCTGCAAGCAGAGACACAAGACACCAGAGAAAGAGTGTGCTTGGGGGTCCCACCCCCAGTCCTGTAGAAACATGCATGGTCCTTGGCAATCTGAGCATGTACCACCCCCAGAACCCATGAGTTTTGACCCCAGCAGTGCATCCCTATGAGAAGCAAGTGAGGCAGGGACCAAGGATGCCTGTGTAGAGATGTCATAAAGGTTAACTGCAGGGGCTCTAGAAACTACAGTCTCTGGGTTCAAATTCTAGCCCCTCCATCTACCAGTAGAATGGGAAGCAAACCCGTTTTAGTTTCATCTTATAAAAAAGACAGAGGGAATAACAGTATCTACTTCATAGGTATTATGAGGCTTAAATGAGTTATTTCATGTAAAATATTTAGAACCGAACCAAGCACATGGGAAGCACTCAGTAATTATTGTGATTATTACCAATCCATATAAGCACTTTATGAGATAGGTAGTCTGGTTATTCCCATATAACAACATGAGGAAGCTGAGGTCAAGAGATGTGAAGCAACATCCCAAGGTCACATAGCTAGTGAGTGCCAGAGCTGGGATTTGAACTCAGGCAGTCTGAATCCAGAACCACACCCTTAATCAGGACACTTTGCTGCCTTCCCTTGTGAATCTCTCTCATGGGGTTCTTAGGATGGGTAAATGAACTGCCATATGTGAACGAAAGTGCTTTGCAAACCACAAGGGATTTTCTAAACCCGAGGTGCTGTTTTCGATCTGTCCCCCTGTTACCTGCTTCATGTCTTACAGGCACTGATAATTACATCTCTGGCAGCACGAGTTATGAGAATTGTTAGGAGTAATCACATTTACGATGACAATAGTAGGCATGAGTTAATGGGCTACTGGAGATTTTAACTATGGTGTTAAGATGAACAATGATCTTCAACCATCTATCTACCCATCTACCCATTCATCCATCCATCCATCCATCCAATCATCCATTCAGTAATTGTGTTTTGGGCACCTACTCTGTGCCAGACACTGGACGATCCAGACATTGTTCCTGCCCCTGCCCTCCAGAAGCTGACGGTGGGGAAGAGGGACAATTGAATGAGTGACTTCTGTAACATGAATGAGTTTACCATGATGGGAAGTGACAGTTGCTATAGCTGTCCAGAGTAGGAAGATCTGATCTGGCCCAGGGTATCAGGAAATATTTTTCCTTTCAGTATGAGTAGGGAATATTTCTTTCCCATGTAGGTTAAGCAGGACTTAAGCCAAAGGATGAACAGAAAATAAACTCAAATATGCAACTGTCTGTTACGAAAGGGCATAGTAAAAGGTGCAGGAAGGGACCTGTATGTATGGAGGGATGCAATTCTGGGATAACAAAATTAGTTAAAATTCAGAAGTCTGCCTCTGTAGGTGATTGATCTTTAACTTCCTTTTTTGAAAACAAAACAAACAAAACAAAACAAAACTTCCTTCTTTGAGATTTCCCATCACACCTACCTCTTCTGATGCGGCCCTTCCCCCACCCCCTCGTCCCCTGCTCCTGCCTCCCATGCATGCATGAGACCCGCATGCATGAGACCACCCCTGTTCTGGGCATCTTGGTTGGTCCTAACTTGCAGAGCTCACTTTGGTACTTGACCTGGCTGTGGGATTTGCTTGATTTGAGAGTATGAATCCACTGACACAGAAGCATCTGTAGGATGCCACACAAATGATCTTCTGGCAGGCAGAACTGAAGACCTCCTAGCTTGTACAGAATTCACAACTATGGACTGAAAACTCCGTAGTTGCCCATATCTGTCATAGAGCGCTCTCTACTACCTGCACCTTCCCCACCCTGACAATGGCCTGTCCTGCTCAGCAGTGTGCTTTCCTTGGAAGCCTTCCCTGACCACCCAGGACTGTGTAAATGCTCCCAACTCTGGAAGACTCTGGTATCATCCTGCACTTCACACTTTATTGCTTGGACCCACTTCATGTCTCTCTTCCTCAGGAGCCAGAGAGCTCTGTGTGGGCAGTAGCCATGTCTATTTTGTACCTATGGGGCCTGACATTCAGAAAGCACTCGATAAGTGCTTGGTGAATGGATGGATCAGCCTTTGCGTCATCTGTCCCTGGGAGGTATGACTTTAGATAGGTCCTTGAACCTTAGTTTCCCCATCTATCAAATGGAGTAGTGATTCTTATTCCATCGATGTTACAGGTTTGCTGGGGTCTGGAAAGATATCAGAATCAGTAGTTATATTTTTTTTCTTTGAGATACACCCCCACTCTCCACTCCCCAGTTTCTCTTTGGTATAATGAGACATGGGTGTGAGGCTAAAGCTGGAGCAGGCAGCCGTCTCCTTAGCCAAAGCCCACCAGACTCTGATTTTCTTGCTGCCTCACTCAAATACCACACGAGCCACCACTCTATAGCTGAGAGATTAAATGAGCTGTGTGACCTTGGAGAAGTCACCTAGGCTCACTGGGCCTCGTCTGCAAAGTGGAGTGGATCTACCTGTCTTAGAGGTTGTGGTGAGGACTCAGGGACACCCTGTGTGAGGGCTCCGGGTGAGGCCCCGGGCCTGGAACGCACACTCTAGAACACTGGCTTCTGTACCTCTGCCTGGCCCCCCTCCCACCCCGTTACTAGCAAGTGCGCCTCTCCCTGGGTTGTGATGAGATTCATTTGCAGCCAGCATTCAACTTGGCACAGTCACCTCTGCCCGAAACAGTGGGCACACAGGCTGGTAGGGACTGACTGTGTCCCCTCAAATTCATAGGTAGAAGCCCTCATCCTCAGTGTGACGGTATTAGGAGGTGGGGCCTTTGGGAGGGGCTTAGGTCATGAGGGTGGAGCCCTCCTGAAGGGGATTAGTGCTCTTCAGAGGAGACAGGAGAGAAATCATCTTTCTCAGCCACGCGAGGACACAGCAAGAAGATAGCCATCTGTAAGTCAGGAAGAGGGCTCTCATTAGGAACTGAATCTGCCAGTACCTCAATCTTGGATTTCCCAGCCTCCAGACATGTGAGAAACAAATTTCTGTCATTTAAGCCACTCTGTTCTATGGTATTCTGTTATAGCAGCCTGAGCTAACTGAGACATCGGTCCGTGCAGGGTGTATAGCCAGGGTCCAGAGAGGTTGAGCAACATATCAGGGGTCACACAGTCAATTGGGGTCAGAGCCCACTGAAAAGCCCCTCTCTGTTTTCCAAGCTCCAGCTGCGTGACCTTGATGAAGCTCCTTTTCTTCCTGGGCCTCAGTTTCCCCATGTGGAAAGTGAAGGAATTGGACGTGGTCTCTGGGGTCCTTTTAGGCTGTGATGCGGCAAGCCCTTCAGAATCCAGGAGAAGGTTCTGATAATATTAGATTTATGCATTTCGGTTTCATCTTATTAGCATTTAAATGACTGTATTGTTACATTTCAATGACTCAAGAATAGGTTAGGGACGCCTTAATAAAAAGTCTTTGCCAGGAGGGATGCTGGCAGAGGAAGGAGCAATGTTTTTTTGGAGTTAATTTAACAAAGAAGGAATCTATCTTTTGAAGGAAGGATTAAAAAAACCCCACCAAAACCCTAAACCAACAGCTTTTTCAATCCTAACTGAAGGATGGGAGCTGGGACAACTACAAATGAAATATGTGCTAAAAATAACTTTCGGATGCAGAACCCTTCTGTTTTAAGATGTGCTGAATTTAAATGCCACCTTAATATGTATTTTTAAAGTTCCCTTTTCCTCTGACTTGTCAGTAGTACCAGTGACAGATGTGAAGGACACAGGTCCCATTTGGAGATCTTGGGTGATGCGTGGTGCCACCATTTGATAGTTTTGTGGCTTGGGCAAGGCTCCTAATGCCTCCCTGTGCCTCAATTTCCTCCTCCCTGAACAGAGTCAACCGGACAGCCTACTTCCTAGGGTTTTGTGAGGACCAATCAAGATAGAGCTTAGCCCAATTCCTGGCACAGAGGAAGAACTTGGTAAATGGCAACTGTTCTTACAATGCTCTTAACTTACTCCCTGCCTCTGTCCTCTGCTCACCCATGTTGTCCCCCACACTGCTGTCCTTAGCTCAGAACTCAGACCAACTGTACCATAGTCACAATGCCACTGCTCTGAAGGCTGGGGAGTGTCCTAGCTTGTGTGGCACAACATATCAGGCAGTCAGCCTCCCCTCTGCTCTGGTCCCAACTAACTAGCTCCCTTGGGGCAGGAGATTTTCTTTCCTCTCCTGGATGTAAATTCTGGACTTTTGGTAGGGCCTCCCTGCCCTGGTGATGGGAACCCTCCTCCTTGGTGCCGATCCAGGGAAATGGGTGAACTCAGCCAGGCAGCTGGGGGCAGAGGGACAACTGCTTTTCCTTCAGCCTCACCTGGAGAGTCATAGTCCCTCTGGGAGAGGGAATGTCCTTTATGTGTGTGCATGTATATGAGAAGGAGAGAGCCTGATCGATCTGGAGTGACTATGGGAGTGTGGGTGTGCATGTCAGTGTGAGTATGCAGGGTCGGCGTGAGTGTGTTATGGTGGACATTCAGCACAGCCAGTACGTAGTCTGGGGGCACACCTGAGTCAGAAGGAATGTGAAAATGGCGGTGTTGGGTTGGGACCGGAAGTGATTTTATGTGCGTGTGTGTGTGTGTTAGGGGGTCCCTGTGATGTGTCAGAAGATGTGTGCTTGGTGTAAGTGACCCTGAAGGACATGGCTTGCTGTACAGGTCTACTGGAGTAAATCAGCATGAGTGTATGTCTGTGAGTGTGAGGCAGAGATGTCTGTATCCATGTCTGTCTGTCAGTGTGCAAGCCCCATGGTATGTGTGTGTGTGTGCATGCACTCAGGGGTATACTTCAAAGTTGACAATGACAATTTCAGCTTGGAATTTCACAGTTGGGGAGAGAGAATGAAGAAAAAGGAAGGGAATTGAAAATGAATACCTCAGAAGCGAATTTAGTGCTATTTTTAGAAAACTCCTATCCTGTTAACCAGAAAAGGAAAATCTGAAAAAAAAAAATATCCCACAGAAACAGCCACGCATCAGCCTTGAAGGCTCAGATGACAGAATCAGGGCCAGGGGGTGGGCAGTTAGGGACCTAGGGTTTCTTGCATAGCTTCTCACCCTCCTGTCTGGCCTGAGGGAGGGTCAGTTCAGCTCTTAGCTGCCCACCAGGGTCAACTCCCTGCACTATCCCCTGTTCTCCAGAGGAGCTGTCAATGGTAGATGGAAAAACTCCATTTCTGGTCATATAGGCTCCTCATGTACTCACTCATCCACCCTCCCACCCATCCACCCTTCCATCCATCTATCCATCCAGCCATCCATTCTTCAGCTGTCCACCCATCTGTCTATCTATCTCTCCAACCTTCCATCTGTCCATCCTTCTACCCACCCAATAAACCTGAGGAGGTGCATCTCAGGCCCTGTCCTGGGCACTGGGGTTCTGAGGAGAGCAAAGGAGGTGCTCAGACACCCCCTTCCTGCCATTTTAGATCTGCTCACTCTGCCACAAAGAGCCCCAGTAACCCCATGATCAGAATCTGCAGGCTGAGTCGAACGATTCCTTACAACTTTTGCTTCAGATTTTGGGATGATGTAACCCAAATGGCACTTGCCAGATCTTCTGGGTTCCAATCTTGGCTTGACCATCACTATTAACAGTGATTGCTAGCAAAAGCTTCCATGGGCTGTGTGGTGTCACTGTCCCTACCTTACAGGTGAGAAGCTGGGGCTCAGAGATGTTAGAGATAGCCAAGGCTATCTGGATAGGATCTGGCATAGTTGAAATTTGCCTGTTCAAGTCCAAAGCCTCTGTTTTTTTCTCTGTGTCCCATTGCCTTTTACCAATTCACAGTATGGCCTTGGACCAGTGCTTTTTCCCTTGTGCCCCAGTTTCCTTTTCTATAAAGTAAGTGGGTAGGTTGGACAGATGCTCAGTCTCAAAGGGCCAATTTAGCGCCACCCAGTTATATGCCAAGTCCTGCTTGGGTGGAGACAAAAGGAAAGAGAAATTCCCTGGAACCGGGGAGTCACAAGCTGATCAAATTCATCTGCTACCTCTGACATCTCCTGCCCCACCTTGGGCCTCTACACAGCAGTGTCTGCCTTTCAAGATTTGTACCCTTTATGTGCTCCTTGTTTAGAATACTTCCCTTTTTTTTAAGAGATTTTATTTATTTATTTGACAGAGAGAGACACAGCAAGAGAGGGAACACAAGCAGGGGGAGTGGGAGAGGGAGAAGCAGGCTTCCTGCTGAGCAGGGAGCCTGATGCAGGGCTTAATCCCAGGACCCTGAGCCACCCAGGCACCCCTAGAATTCTTCCCTTTAAAAAAAACCTGTGAGAGTTTTCTGATGAAGCTAAAACAGTAAAGTCACTAGCAGATG
The DNA here is from genome assembly GCF_964656455.1 of Halichoerus grypus. NCBI lineage: Eukaryota > Metazoa > Chordata > Mammalia > Carnivora > Phocidae > Halichoerus > Halichoerus grypus. The sequence goes on along the minus strand of NC_135712.1, from coordinate 165,879,867 downwards.
GAAGCAAGAAAGCCTAGAGAAGGCAGAAAAGTGTTAGGTGAGATTTGGGCTGCAAGAGGGGACATGCAGTGAGAAGGTTGGGGATGGAAGCTCTGCCTGGGATAGATCAGCTGCTTTGGATAGTGTTCTCTGGGTTCAACCAGATGCTTTGGCCACCTCCCCAGCCTCATCTGTCACCCTGCACAGCTCCCCTGACAGATACATTGAACTCCTTAAGGCCCTTTTTGCAGCCCTGACTGCCTCCACTCTCTAGATCCTAACTGGCTATAGTGACACTGTCCTCTCCTGTTTTTATCTGCCTCCTTCCCTCCCACCCTCTGCTCTGTTCCCATGCATTACAAGCAGAGGCCTGAAGGACAAAAAAAAAAAAAAAAATCATAATAACAGCAACACTTAGATCATACCTACTACATGCCAAGCACTGTTCTATGCACTTAATGTTTGTTATCTCATTTAGTCCTTCATACGCTGGCAGCGGCATTTTACAGAGGAGAAAACAGAAAAAGAGACTACAGTTATTGGTGTAAGGTCCTTGGGTAGGGGGTGGCAGAGCGAGATCTCAAACATATATACACTGACACTCTTAAGCCTGCCCCCCTCACTAACACCCCTCTCTCTACCAGACCAGGCTCCTGCCCTTTTCTCTGGCTTCCTACAGTGAAGCACAGAGTTTTGCTTGTTCAGTGCTCTGGCCACACACAACAGATCACTGGCTGGTTGGTGAGTCTTCAGGCTTTACCTCTGACTGTGGACCAATGGGGCCCAGGGAGCTGTCTCTGGGGATGAAGTGCTGATGGATGGACAGAGGTGGGTGCTGCGGAGGGATTGAGTGGCTGAGGTCAGGAAACCTGAGAACCCCAGGCCCCCTCTCTCCAGCAGGCTGACCAGCAGAGGCTGGGCATGAGTGCTGTCTATGTGGTCATGGTGCTGACTGGCAGCCCCTCCCCCCCCACCCCAGGGATGGACAAAGAGGCAGGCACTGAAGAACTGGCTCCACTGGGAGCTGTCCCTAAGGCAATGGTGCTGACTGCGGATTTGGGGTGGGCTTTAAGGACCACGTGCCAAGGAGCTGTCCATGTGTTGTGGTGCTGACAAAGAGCAAAGGGCTCTACGTGCCCCTAGGAGCTATCCAGGACTGTAGTGCTGACCAATGGAGTGTGGGATTGGGGAGCTTGAGGTTCTGGGTGTGGGTGGAGTGGGGAGGACATAGGGTTTTTTCCATGAGTTCTGTGAGCAGGCATGGGGAGGTGACTCCAGTGATTTGGTGCTGATGCATAAAGCCAGGTTCTCAGGCAATGGGGTGTCCTGAGACAGGCCTGAGCCAATAAAATGATACTGTGCAAAGGGCCACTTGGGGGCCATTTATGTGCACATGCAGAAGACCCACCTTAGCTCATCAGTGCCATCTGTCACTGATGGCAGAAATCTTAGCTTAGTGATCCATTCATTTGCACTGTGCACAGTCTTCCACCTCTGGTTCCTTCTGGGACCATTTTTAAGTGGTGGCATCTCAGTCTGACTTTGTTAAATTTTTTTCTTCTGCAGAGCATGGTATTCATCCACAGACATGCCAGGGGATGAGTCTAAGTTGGGAGATTACTGAATAGTTGCGTGAGTCCTTTGGGGTCCAGATCAGAGAATAAGGAAACTAAAGCTAGGAAGAAAGTCATTCTATGTGGCCTGAGAATGCGAGGCCAGGAGACAGAACTAATGGAGAGGGGTGAAAAAATCAGAAAGAAGGACTTCTGGATTCAAAGGAGGAGGGGAGTCAGAATGATGTAGGCACCGGCAGGGACTGGTATATGTGTGGGTGTGTGTGTGGGGGTGTTTTTAAGATTCTATGTCTCACTACTGTGGCCAGTCTTCTAGGCTGGAGCAGAGCTGCTCTGGTTTGGTGACTGTGCACTCACTGGCTTCCTTGCCTCAGCCCAGGTTATCTCCCTTGGAGTCTCCCTGGTAGAGAGCTAGAGATCACTGACTTGGCCTCAGAACTGAAGGAGGTGGATCAAAAGGCCAGGAAGCCAGAGGAGCAGCTGAGAGAAGGAGCTGCCTCCCCCATGGCCAAGGTTTCCCCTCCTTCCTCTTCTGATAAAGGCTTCTCTGGGTGGAGTTTGGGGACCCCAGAACAGGGCTACTCCAAGTGCAGTTCCTTCAGGGCCACCTGTGTTGGCATCACTTCAGGGCACAGATCCCTAGCCCTAAGCCTGCAAAAATGAGTTAGGCTGGTGGTGGAGTCACACTGCCCTAGCACTTTGGGGTGCTCATGTCAGCCCCTCTTTCAGCTCTCTTCCTCTTGTAGCCAACATTGCCCCAGTTCTGGGTTCCAGAATCCTGCCCTGGTCTTGTGGCCCAGCCTCCGGCTCAAAATCACTCCTGGTTTCTGTCTCTGCCCTTCCAAATGCTACTTCCTGTTAGGTGGCTTCTGGGGACAACTCCTACCAGCCAACTCCAGTGCCCTTTTCAGTCTTCAAACCCTTGCCATGCTGATGGCCCCCACCCCTTCCTCCCAAACTCCTATGGCTTCTGTGACCAATTCTGCCTAGGGGTCTGCATGACTTCTCTGTTTTGGGCCAACTATAGACTGTAGCCTTTTCCTATGGTCTTGCTCTTGACCCTGTTAATGAACCACTCTCCCTGGGCAATACCACCTACCTGGTATCAACTTTCATCCTAACATAAGCAGTTCCCAAACCTACATTTCCACCCTGCCCTTTCTCCCAAGCTCTAGAACCAACCTTCTTTGACTGCCAAATGTATCCTCTGAAGGCCCTTATGGTCTTCAGATTCCCCTAATGTTCTCATCCTTCTGTGAACCCTGAGTCACTTTTGACATCTAAAGCACCTTCCCAGGTCCCAGAATTGACTATCAGGGTCACCCTTGACTCTTGACCAACCAGGTTCCCAGACCCAGGGAGCAGTGGGGTCAGGGATCAGGCTCCTTCCTCTTCCTTGCCACCAGAGTTCCTGACCCTAGTTCAAGGTCCTCATCCACAGCCTCCCAACTGGCCTCTCACTCCCCCTCCGTTAGTCTCCCCCAAATGACGCTGGTGATGACTTTCATTTACTGAGCTGCTTCCATATTTTAGGAGTTGTGCTAGCTCTGAATGTATATATCCCACAATAACCCCGGAAGTAGGCGTTATTATGCCTATTTTACAGATGGGAAACTAAGGCTCAGAGAGGTGAAATAACATCATGCCCAAGGTCACACAGCTAAGGAGTGGCAGAACCAGGAATAGAATTGGGACCTGTCTGTCTCTAAAACCACCATAAGATGTTGCCTCTTGGATCTGAGCACACCACTCTCTGGATTAAAAACCATTGCTGGGTCCTGGTGCCTATTCTTTTTAAAGATTTATTTATTTATTTTACAGAGAGAGAGTGTGAACGGGGGGGGGGGGGGCAAAGGGAGAGGGGGGAGAGACTGAGAAGCAGACCCCTCGCCAAGCCCAGGGCCCTACTCAGGGCTTGATCTCATGACCCCAAAATCATGACCTGAACTGAAATCAAGAGTCAGATGCTCAACTGACTGAGCCACCCAGGCGTCCCTACTGGTACCTATTTAAAAAAAACATATTTATGACCATGGCATCCAGGATCCTGCCTGATTGGCTTGGAGCCAGCTTCCCTGACCTCTGATCTAAGTGGACTCTTTGCATTTCCTGAACAAATAATGCATGTTCCTGCCTCCCACCCTTTGCAAACACTGTACCCTCTATCCTGGTTTGTCTGCACCTGCTTTTCCATTAATCCAAACCTTCGTCTTCAGGGCACAGCCCCTATGCCAACTTCTTCATGAAGTTCTCTCCAAATCTTCTGCTTCAAATTTCAGCCCCCCTACCTCTGCCAGCCCATCACTTGCAGTTTGTTCCTTGACTTTGTACTCTCTATCCTTCGTGCTCTCTATCCCCTATCTTGGGGTGGGTTTTGTCAGCTTGCCTCCCTTGCTAGACCATGAACTCTCTGAGAACAGGGCCTCTCCAGCTCCCAGCACAAGACTAATCTCCACGAATGCTGGCTCCACTACTGAGAAATCAGTCTGACTATGAAAAGACACTGGGGACAATGAATCTTAGAATGCAGGCTGCATTTGAAAAGTGGAAACTGGTCAGCTAGATGGTAGGGAGAGCTGATGCTGAATGCATCCAGACAGCATGCCACAGCCTTACAGGCATCAAATTGGCATATCCGCAGCTAAACCCTATGAAATAGCTGTTACCAGCATCCCATTTTACAGATGAGCAAACAGAGGTTATGCCAGGTTAAGGAGGTTGCCCAGGGTCGCATACCTGTTGGATCTAAACTCAGGAAATCTGCCGTCAGAGCCCCTGCTAACAATCAACAGCCCAACTCCTTCCTGCAGTGACTCAGAAGCCCTGGGTAGTGGTGGCTCAGGCAGTGGGACACATTGAAGTGTTTGGGTTCTGGATTATACTGGTCAAGCCCGAGTTCTCTCCCACACCAGTGTTAGGTCTCGCAGAGGATCCCTGTTGTCTGGCCGTTCTCCACACAAAGCTGGAGGTTAGGGAGAAGGTCAGGGTAGGGCATCCAGAATCTGCCAGGAGGTAGGCCTGGGGACCATGTGGGGTGCGTGGGGGCACTGGACACCCCTCTATGCTGAGCTTTTCCTCTATGTTGGCTGCTCTGGCTCCAGAGCCACCCCACTGGCAGCCCCAGACCCCAGCTCCCAAAATCCCACACCCTGAGGGCCTGCAGAATCTCTTTGGCTCCTGTGTCCAGCAGGCCAGCATGCTGATTAGTGACCGTCCCAGCCGGCCATCTCTGCAGCTCTTCCCCTGACTTGGCATGGCTGTCCTGGCCACTGCAGAGATGAACAGAATCCGCCGGCACCTTGAACAGATGGTGCCACTTCTAAAAATAATGCTGCACCACGCTCCCCGAGCAGCCTAGTCCCAGTGACAGAAGGGGGTGCAGGTGGGGGTGGGGGCTGCTAGCTGCACTCACCAACCATCTGCATGGGGACAGATGCAAATGCAACCTCCCGGGGGACACAGGCCCAGGGGACCCCAGCCTCACTGAAGTTGCGCAGAGTCACAGGCCTACTGCCGATGCTCCGAGCCCTGAAATGAAAGTAAGCAAGGCCATGGCAGGTGTGTATAGCTTGGCTTCCCTCTATCCCCATCATTGCAGCTGCCCCAGCAGCCCTACCTGCACATGTCGCATGGCTGGAATCCCTACCTGAAATGTCCTCTCTTCCTTGCCTGTTGCATCCTATCCCATGTCTGTCCACAATCTCTGAGGCCATTTCCTCTTGGGAATTTCCTCCTGCCCCCAAATCTCCTTCCTTCTATGGATTCTTTTTTTTCTAAAGATTTTATTTATTTATTTGAGACAGAGAGAGAGAGATAGCGAGAGAGAGCATAAACAGGGAGGAGAGGGAGAAGCAGGCTCCCTGCGATCAGGGAGCCCGATTTGCGGCTCGATCCCAGGACCATGAGATCATGACCTGAGCAGAAGGTAGACGCCTAATCGACTGAGCCACCCAGGCACTCCCTTCTATGGATTCTTAAGCCACTTTTCATTTGACTCATACTTAGTAGGGTCAGGATCCCTCTGGAGCTTAGAATCAGGGAGATGTGGGTTAGAACCCTCACTTTGCCATCACTAAGTAACCGTGGGTAAACCAAAGCAGCTCTCTGGCCTCAGTTGTTGCATCTCTAAAATGGAGATGATAATTACCCCCACCTTACAGGGTTGTTGGGAAGATAATGTGAGTTCATGCAGGGCACAGGGCTCAGCCCAGAGCCTGGCCAGTGAGGGACACACAATCAACTAGAGTGAGAATGATTTCCACATGGGGAAATGGAGGCCCTGAGGTGAAACGTACCGCCCAAGGCCACAGAACAGGTGCTGGCCGATCTGGGCTCAGGCCTATGGCCTCACCCTCCTGAGCCATTCCTTTGATTCCAAGGATGCTCCAGGGATGAGTCTCACCTTCATTCTTGGGCAGGATTTTCCCTGAATGCCAGTCCCTTCTCCAATCCCAAGAGCTGGCCTGGAGGCCTAAAGGACCTCCTGAAGCCTCCCCATTTTTTGCCCTGAGCCTCCTCTTGCTTGAGCCCTGGCCCATTCCCTCTAGCTTCTCAAGAAGGTTCAAGCCCATCAGAAAGTTAAAGAGCTCAAAAGCCAAAGTACTTCCAAGGCCCCAGGAGACCCCAATCCTTGGACCCTCAAGGTATCCACATCCAACAGACCCCCCACAATGGCCTGCAAAGGCTCTCCTCCCTCTGCTTTTCTAGGCTTACCATCTGCTCTCCTCCTTCCAGGTCTGGTGATGGGGCAACTTGTAGGGGCTGGGGGCGGTGTTCTGCCTGCTTCCCTCTCCTCCAGTGAGGCATGGCCCAGCCCTTCTATCACCTTATTCTGCCTTTCAAAGGTCCTTCTCTAGCCACTTCTGTTCTTCCTTTCTCTCCTGGGGTTCCTAATGGCTCTGAGGATCTTCCTGAAGAGGAAGGGGATCCAAGGGGGCTCTTCCAGGCCTGGATTCTAGGCCTCATGTAGTCTCTGAGGCCTCTGTGTGGGGTGTAAAGCAAGGGAGTTGGGTTTGGGTTTCAGATGCAGTCAGAAGCTAGGTTCAAGTCTTACACAACTCCAAGTTAAGGGGTCTTTCTCCAGCCCACCCCACTCACTCCCTGCTTCTCTAGATATTTCAGTCCCTGACACCCCTGCTTTGCAATGCCCAAATGAGGGCTTCTGCTACCCTGGCCTCCTTGTTACAAGGGACTGACAAGGACAGAGCTGCCACCTTCCCCTCTCCAGGGTCAGACCTGGCATGAAATGGGTGCAAAGCTATTTGCAAAGCTTGACAGAAGAGCGAGAAGAGGCTCTGATTCCCTGAGCTTACTTGAATCCAGAAACCAGAAGGGACTTAAGAAGTCAAAATCCCTGATGTTCAAGCTCCTTTATAATACCTGTGCTAAGTCCTGCCTGTGCTTGCATGCCTCTCTTGACAGGGGGCTTACTCCCTTATTCCATGATAATCTGTGCCAGTGTTGGTGGTTACAAAGTTCTTTAGGTTGACCTGAAATTTTCTTCTTACTATTTTTAGTTTTATAGTTAATGGGCATTTTCTAACTCACACAGAATAACCCGGCTCCCTCTTCTTTACTGGAAGTTCATGACCATGAGTGCATAGATGTGTGTGTGTGTGTGTATGTGTGTATGCATGGCTATGCAATCAGGCATGCATGTATAGATGTGTGTCTGTATGTGTCAGAACAGAGTGGAGAATGCGTGTGGTTGCATATGGAATGTGTATAAGCCTGCTCGAACATATCTGAGCGGGGGATGTGTTGAGGTGTGCAAAAAGTATATATTTCAGAAATAGGACTCTAGACTGTGTGTGTGTAGTCGGGTTTTGTGAAGCCATGGGTCATGGCAAAGAGTTTTATTACTTTCTTGAGACTATCTTAGTCTCCCAGTTTGGGAGGTGGGTGGGTAGCAAGAGAGGGTACCCACAGAGGCTCCAGAACAGAATAGAAATCCAACCTGTAGCAGATGCCTTGTCACTGTCTCTGGGGCTGTCTACAGGGTGGCCCTGAAATTTGAACCCCCAAACCATGCCACAGATGACTTCAGCTCTCAGGGAACTCCGCCATTAGGGTTCACCCTGAACAAAGTGACGGTGATGACAAAATGGCATTTTATAAGAGTGTTCATAAAATGCTCTTCAGTTTGAAGTTCATAAAGAACCCATTGATTATTTCCATTTCCCAAGTAGGAAACTGAGGTTACAGAGATTCAGGGGCCTGTGGTGGGTCCTATAGAGAATGATATCTCCAGAGGGCAATCTGTGGGCTCAGGATCCTGCAAGAACATGTAACTCCAGGGCTGGGCACCCCGAGCCATGGGTGGATAGGTCTTGGGCACGCCTGGCTAGATAGGTCTGCCATTATCCACACTGCTCAACTGTCTTCTCTCTTTGGGTCTCGGTTTCTCCATCTGTAAAATGAGAAGGTCAGACTAGATGGCTTCTAAGAGACCTTCACGTGCTGACTTGTGATAAGTCCTGGACCCTGGATCAGGCCCAGGGAAGAGGACCACTCTGGCTCCTAACACCCCCAACCTTGATGGGCATGGGTTTACCCTTGGATCAGCCAGAGTCACCTTCTGGACACTGAGACATCTATGGGGGGAAAATTTCTTGTTTTAATAATAAAAAAGCAACTCAGAGCTGCCTTGTGGACCACCAGCCATGCCTTACCACAAGCTGTTCCCTCCCTTCTTGCTTCTCTGCCTGGTGGACTCCTATTCACCCTACAAGGCTTAGCTCAGAAGGCTCCTCCTCAATGAATCCTATGCTGGTCCCACTCTCCAGACAGAGTCAACTGATCCCTCCATGAGGCTTGACTGTTCATGCCCTCGAGGGCAGGGGACTGTGCCATCCATCTTCAGGTCCTCAGTGAACCTGACAAACACAGTTGTTGCCTAACAGAAGTTTGTCGAGTGGTTCTAGGAACCCATAGTTTGACCTCAGGAACTGAGAGAGAGAGAGAGTAAGATCGCCTGGGTCTTGGACTTATCTACTTCAACAAATGCTTGCGTTTGAATACAAAAGCAGAGAGCATGCATTGAGTACCTACTGTGTACTCAGCACTGGCCTCCAGGAAGGATGGAAGCTATGACTGAGCTAGGAAACAAGATAACATTTCCAGCAGGGAGGCGGCCACAGTCATAACTGCAAGTGAGGGGTAGTAACAGTAATAAAAATAATCCAAAGAACAGCTAAGTTTTATTACTACCAAGTGTCACTCCTTACATTCAGATTTTCCACCCATGATCTTGCTCATACCCATAACAGCCTCTGAAGTAGATGCTCTTATTTTCTTCATTTTACAGATATGGAAACTGAGGTTTGCAAGGTGGGGTGACTGGCCACGGTCACATCAAGGTCAGAGTCCCAAGGCTGTGCTCTTGATGTTGGCACTCAACAGATTTCTAGACCCAGACCAGCATAAATAGAGCTGCCATGTGGTGGGGACACCAGAGGAGTGAAATGTAGTCTTCTGGGGGGACTGAGAAAGCCACTGTGGTCCTCCCATCCAACGTGGAGGAATAGTGACGGGCATCCAAGGGGGCTGGGGGCTGGGAGGAGGTTCTCAGGATTTTGCCATCTTTGGCATACACTGCTGGCAGGTGCGAGGCGGGGGCTTTGGCTGACCTGGCAGGCTGGGTGTGAGGGGTGGGAAGCAGATGGCAGCCCCTTCCTGAGTTTGGAAGAAGTCAAGAGTGAAATCCTGGAGCCGTCAGCCTGGCCACATCACCTGCTGTTAGAAATGGCCCCCAGGCAAGAGGGCTGGCAGCCACCCAACATGGTTTTGCTGATGAGCCGTAGGCCCGGGGAGGCAGGGCCATCAGCCCAACCCTTTTCTATGGGTAGCATGGCTATGCTGATGTAACTAGGATGGTTATTAGAAGGTGTTCTTCACAGTTTGGCCCTTTTTGTCTTGCCTGTGACCCTGGGGCAGAGGGAGCAGGGTGCCCATTCTATGTTACTTATGTTATTTATTTTTTTAGAGAGGGATTGCGGGGAGGGGCAGAGGCAGAGGGAGAGAGGGAATCTCAAGCAGACTCCCCATTGAGTGCAGAGTCAGATGTGGGGCTCAATCTCACAACCCTGAGATCATGACCTGAGCCGAAATCAAGAGTCAGACGCTTAGCCAACTGAGCCACCCAGGTGCCCCAGGGAGCCCATTTTAAAGACAAGGAGATTGAGGCTACGGTGAGGCAAGTGGGGCACCTAGGGTGCACAATGCAAGGAGGTGCTGACTCTCAGGTTCCTATAAATTCCGAATCCCCACCCCGCCGTCAGTTGTCTGCCCCGCTATTTAAGTTCACCATGATTACCCCTACACCTGCCTTCCCCAGTCCCACCCTAAACATGGGGCAGAGACTGAAAAGCTACAAAGAGATTCCAAACCCATTCTGGTAACTTTGTGGATGAAACAGCCACAAAAGATCCTAAGGAATACTTGGAATTGTAAAAGATGTTTAAAGTCAGTATCTCTGCTCTCAGTGCCCTGAGCAGCAAAGGATTCCAAGGGAAACAGTTCATTTCTCACCTCTGCTCTTTTGGCAAACTTTTGCTGAGGGTCCACTACGTGCCAGGTCCTGTGAGATACAATGTGGATAGAGGGGAACCAGACCCAGCCCTGTTCTCAAAAAGCTTTGCCTCCTTCCCTCCCTGTGTGGTACAGTGCCTATGCTTTGTAACAATTTAATAAAAACGATCAGGATAATCTAACATTTACAGAGCATTTTTCTACGTGCCAAGCTCCGTGCTAAGCATCGGCACATTTGTAGATGTCATCTCATTGGATCCACACCACAACTCTATGAGGCAGGTATTGTTACCCCATTTTGCAGAAAACAAAACTGAGGCAGAGAGGTGAAGTTCCCTGAGGTAACCCAAGCAAGACGCAGTAGAGCTGAGATGAATGCTCAGTAAAACACGTCTTGGGTGAATGAATGAAAACGGGAGAGGGCAAACAGGTTATCATCCAGGTAAACATGAGGGTGATAGGATTCGTTAAGTGTGGCATGAAAAGAGCCCCGGGAGCTCCAGGAGGTGGCGTCAGGCTTCCCGGGGATAGTGCTAGGAGAGGGTCAGGGAATTCTGCATGCTTTTGGGCACACTTGGGCTGCAGGCTTCCAGGAAGAGGGTGACAGTGGCAGCTGCCTGTATCAGTTAGCAGTGCAAGGAGGCTCCGATTTCTCAGTCTCTGAGCCTGACCACGTGCCCCACCTATAAAAATATCCCAGGCCGGTGGCCCCCTTTACTCTGAGAGAGTGGGCTCGGAGACAGGCTGGACCTGGGCAGATAGGAGGGGAAGAGGAGGTCCCCTCTGGGCTGGCCCAGGCAAGGGCCCCTGCCCAGAGCCCTCCCACTCCCTGGCTGTCCAGGGATGGGCCTCCGGGCTTCGGGGAGGGGGCTGCCGCTGGACACCCTGACACCCAAGCCTCCCGAGATGGCACCTTGGTTGCCAGGCAACTGTGCAGCTCAAGTTTCGGGCGTCGAGGACAGGGCCTGGGTGAGGGTGTCAGTAAATAATAATAGATACAGCCCAGCCCAGTGGGGCTGCTCGAGATATAGCGATCTCAGACGCGGGCAGGGCCTCAGTGGTCTTGCTGTCATTCCGCAGATGGGGAGACAGACCTGGGAGGGAAGGGGCGTGGCCTGACATGACCAGGTGGCGGCGAAGGAGCAGGGGCTTCTCTGCCGGGAAGGTTGGAAGAGAAGTGATAGTTCAGAAAGCGATGGCAAGTTCAGGCGCCACGTGCAGGACACTGCCTTTGTGCCCAGCACTGTGCCAACAGCTCTTCCCACCGAGGCCCAGCTCATCCTGAAAACAGCACAGTGACGTGTAGATGCTGACTTCATGCCCATTTTATAGATGGGGAAACTGAGGCTCAGAGAGATTGTGCAACCTGCTTCAGATCATCTAGCTGGTGAATGGCAGAGGCCGGATAGGAACCCAGGTCAGTGTGACTCAGAAGTCTGTAAGATCCACCCTGGCCCTGCACTGGCCCCAGCGACAAAAAGGGTATGAGTTGAGGACTGAAGGACCTCATAGCTGGTAGTCTTTGATCTCTTCAGCAACCTCCTCTTCAGTAAGGGGAAGAGTATTACGCTTCCTGTCTCAACACTGAGGATGCTGCCCTCGGAGGGTTAAGTGGTAGTCCCCAGGTGACCTAAGCAGTAGGTGGGGATGTGGGATTTGAACCCACATCTCTCTTGCGTTAAGTCATGGGCTGACCCGCTGTGCCCAGTTCACTGGCAGAGGCCTGGGGCAGTGCCCCTCTCCCAGGCCTCCCAGGGTCAGACATCTCTGCCCCATGTCCCTTAGCAGGGTGAGATTTCTGGGGGACAGGACCCCACTCCCCAGCCCCCAAGAGAGCCAGCAAGCCCCAGCATAGAGCAGTGACCTTTGATTCCAGGCCATTGGACCTCTTCCTGGGTTGCCCACACCCCCACCTCCCGCAACCTGAGCCTGCTAGGGACATGCAGGTTACCATGGTGACAGCACATCAGATACTGACCTGGGGACCCGCTGGCAGCACAGGGGAGAGGCTGGCCTTGCCTCAGAGGGATGGCTGGAGGGGTGGAGGACAGGGGGCCTGGGGTGCCCTGCGGTGATGGCCGTGGTTGCTCTGTGGGCCAGGCCGGACACAAGCTGCTATTTATAATTCTGCTGAATGGGCCCAGTGACCCGACCTGCTGTCTGACCGCCTGGGGAGCCCAGCAGCTGCACGGAGGGGAGGACACTGCTCAGGGACTTCCTCCTGGCCCTCAGCTCTGACACGGGGGTGAGGGAAGGTGGGGGGTGGGGTGGGGGGAAGGATAGGACCCTTCCCTCCATCCCCCACGATCTGCATTAGTCTCAGCATCCACCCCTCTGGCCAATCCTGCCCTCACCCCTGTGTTCTGGGTCAGGCTGGGCCAGGATGTATGTGTTGGGTGGGGGGCTGGTGGTGCTAGAGCCTGGGCTCTGGTCTTACAGGGGCAGAGAGAGGCTGTTCTGGGGTGCCTCTCACAGGAGGGGGGGGGAGGGAAAGAGAAAGGGGAGAAAGAGAAGCTATAAGACAGAGGGAACTTGAGAGCCAGGGGTGGGAGGGAGAAGGAGAGGAAAGGAGGTGGAGGAGGGAGAGAGAGAAGAGGGGGAGGAAGGTAGATAGAAAGAGGGAGGAGGAGAGGGATGGAGAGAGGGAAAGAGAAGGAACGAGGGACAGGGATAGAGCGAAAAGAGCCAGAGGAACTGGAGGAAAGGCACGGAGACTGAAGCAGACACTCAGGCAGAGAAAGAGGGAGGGACAGAGCCCTTTCGCCCTGGAGGTCAAGCCACTGGTCCAGAAGCCAAAATGCAAACGTGACTCGGTCACAGGGTAGCTAAGGGGCCTGTGAGCAGGAGGAGAATGGGCTATCCCGGATGCCTGCACTGGCCACCCAGCCCCCTTGGCCAGGGCCGGAGCTCTGGCCCGGGCCTCCCACCTTCAGCCCCTCTTGCCACCTGGGGGCACAGGGCAGGGCAAAGACTGCTCCAAGGTCACGGGAACCTGGCCAGGAAAGGCACAGTGGTGGCTCCTGGGGCTTGCTGGGCTGTCCGCCCTCGGATCCGGGTTATTTTGGGAGCTGAGCAGCCAGAACACACCTCCCTCCTCTCTTATTCCTGGGCCAGTGGCTGCTGACTCAAAATATTCTCTCAAGGAAACTGTCTCCCCCAAATCCAATGTCACTTCTTCTAAGAGGCCTTCCTGACTCTCCCCAGACTTAATGCTCTGCTCACACAGGGCCTGGCTTGGAACTTCAGCTCAGTCCTTGTCCCAGGGAACCACGGACAGAGCTATGTGCCCATCTCGCCCATCAGACTGTGAGCTTCAGGACAGGGGAAGGCTGATTTCCTGGCACCACGTGTGATGTTTGCCACTCACGGTCTTACTAAGTAGACCCACAACCCTGAAGTAGCAGTATCGGCCCCTGTTTATTGAGCACTTATGAGGTCCCGAGAACTCTCCATGCACCATCTCCTTTGACATCTCAGGACCCCTATGTGTAGGCTTTGTTAGCTGGCCCTAATTTACCAAGGATGACACCGAGGCTCAGACAGACTACGTGGTTTAGCCAAGGTCTCAGCTGGGCAGCTGTTGAAGCAAGACCTGACCTGAGGCAGTCTGGTTCCAGACCCCAATCCCGGGACCACCACACATACAGCCTCCCCAGCTCCAATGATCGCTTCCACTTCTCTGACTCTGGTTTAGAACTTTATGGCTCCCCAGTGCCTCTCCAGTGAAACCCAAACATCCCGCCTGGTGCTAGTGCCTGTCCTCTATGTGCCCTTCTGCTGGCTGGTCAGGTCTCATTCTCCCTCCCATGATCTGCTTCTAGGGCCCCTTCTGCTGTTCCCGGGTTTATTCACTCCACAGCTATTTAAGCAAGCCCTATTGTGTGCCTGGGGCACTGTGCTTGCTCTGCTGGGAAAGATGGACCGTGCAAAGTGCTATGAAGAGAATACGGCACTTTGACCAGCTGCCTGGGGACCTATTTCACCAGGTGGATGTGCAGAGAGCTGGGGTCAGTGTGTTTCAGGCCGAAGGAACAGCACAGGCAAAGGCCTGGAGGTGGGAAGGGGCTGGGTGTGCTTTTAATGATCCAAAGAGGGCCAGCGTGGCTGGGGCTGTGAGTGAGTGGCAGTGAGCGGAGGCGAGCTCAGAGGTGGGCAGTGCAAAGCTCAGATTCCCTGAGGAATCTGGATTTGACTCCAGGTGCAGAGGGATGTCTCTGAAGAACTTTAGGCGGCAGACTAGCACAGAGTTGTTTGTTTAAAGATCCATCATCCACTGGAGAATGGACTGTCAGGGGGTGAGAGGGAGAGTGGGAGAAAGGCAGCTACTGCGTCACCCAGGAAAGTGTGGACAGGGCGGCCGTGGTGTTGAGGAGGTGTGGGCGGGTGGGAGTTAGGAAGCAGAACCAAGAGGGTGAGCCAGGGCCCGGGGCTGGCGGGAAGGCATGGATGATAAAGGCTCTGCCTTCAGCAGCAGGGTGGATGATGGTGGTGCCACTTCCTGGGATGGGAAGTCGGGGAGGGAACGGGTTTTGGGGGTGGGTGGACATGATCAAGAATCCCGTTTTGGGCTTGTTAACTTTGAGATGCTTGTGAGAAATCCAAGTAGAGATGCCAAGTGGCCAGTTGGATGACGAGTTGGAGGTGCAGAAGAGAGGCTCTGGCTGAAGATATAAATATGGGAATCAGCAGCTTAAGGATGGTATTTAAAGCCATAGGATAGGGTGAGATCATCGAAAGGGAGAGAGAGAGAAGTAAGGGAAGGGAAGAGGCTCAGAGTTGAGCCCCCAGCATTTTAGAGGTCAAGCAGAGAGAGAGAATGCAGCCACACTGGCCGGCCTGATCAGGTGGCTTTCTGATGTTCTCAGGACAGGGTTCAAAATCCGGAGCCTCACGCACAGGCCCTGTCTCCTTCTCCAGTCTCATGTCCTCCGGTCCCTCCCTTGTACCCTTCCTTACAATTGTGATAAACCCCTTTGTGAGCTTCCACACCTCCAGGCGTCTGCCCAGTTAGCTGCCCCTGCCCGAAGTGCCCTCCCATAGGCAAAGGCTACTTCCAACTTTTGCTCTTCTGAAGCTTTCTCTAACCTCCTCGGCAGATTTGCAACACCCATCTCTGCTTCTATGGCCTTCTGGGTACACCACACTGTCACTGTCTTCCCGGGAGCTCCTTGGGGGAGGCGGCTGATCCACCTGTGCTCCTGGGCCCGGCACATCCGTGGCTCACGGTGAGCCCTCATGCACTCAACGTCTGTCCCCCTGTCACCCGCTAGTCTGAAGTGCACCATCAGATCTGGGGTGGGCTGAGAACGTAGACTTCATCACTTCTAGTTTGAGCCTGGGCTGCCACTCTGAACAGACTCAGAGAGGGAGGTTAACCGAGGGAGGAGATGTGTGGGCATGAGAATGAGGGGTGGCCACACTGGGCATTTGCTGGGCCTCCCACCTGCCACTGCAACAAGAGGAGAAAAAAGTAAAAAGAAAAAAGCAGAGAAAAAAGGGCAACCAAGTTCATCTTCCCTCACTCCTGCCCCATGCTCATGACAAGAGTCATGTGTAGGAAATCAAAGAGCTCACTGGGGAGCAGGGGACCTGACCTGAAGGGGTCATGTCAAAGCTCCTGCATCCCCCCCAATTACTTTTATTCGGTCTTATGCTGGATGTCACCACCTGCAGGCTCCTGCTGAAAAGGCCCTCTAGCTGGGGGGACTGGAGAGGGGCAACTTGTCCATCTATGGAGCACCTACTAGGTGTTGGACTCCCTGCATTTGGTCAAGGGCACAGACTGAGGTTAGGCAGGCCTGCATTCGATTCCAGCTCTGCTACTGGCCACATGGCCTTGGGCAGGTCACTGGCTTGCTCTGGGCCTCAATGTCTTCATCTGTGAGATGGGGCTATTTACACATGACTCCTAGGAATTGGGGAAGGTGATGTGCAACAGAGCCTGTGAAACGCAGAGCATGGTGCCATTTTACAGACAGGGAAACTGAGGCTCAGAGAGGCCCAGATCACAGTGCTAGCATGGACAGAGCTGATATCTAAGAGCATTTCTTCCTCCGAAGCCAAAGGCCCTTCCAGTCGGCAATGCCCCATGCATATGCTCTTATTTTTTTAAGAAAGGGAGGAGGGCATGAGGGGCAGAGAGAGAATCTTAAGCAGGCTCCACACCCAGGGCAGAGCACAATGTGGGGCTCGATTTCACAACACTGAGATCATGATCTGAGCTGAAATCCAGAGTCAGACGCTTAACTGACTGAGCCACCCAGGCACCCCCACCCCCATGCATACACTCTTACTTATCATTCATATGGTTGATCCTGGGGTCTTGGGTTGGTCTCTGGGTATTCAAAGATGATTCAGACATGAGCTCTACCCTCTGAGGGACAGGGCCTCCCACCACTGACTGCTTCATAACCCCTTCTCCCACTCAGAGAAGCTAAGGGTGGGGACTCCCGACTCTACAGGAGTAGAAGGGGAGTTTGGGAATTCCAAGCTCACAGGCCCAGTTACTTCTTTCAGGACAAGGTAGGCAGCTTGGGTTACCCCTCTGAGACTCAGTTTTTCCACCTGCAAAACTGGCACAATCCTATCTCGCCTGCGAGATAACCAGAGGGCAAAGCAGGAAAACACTTTGGGTGGCCTCAGTGCTATTACAGGGAGCCCCAACCACTCTGTCTTTAGCTGAGGCCCCTGTAAAGGCCCATTGTAGAGGTTTGTGTAGATTCACATTTTTCTGCCAAGGAAGCCTGTGACTTTCACCAGGTGCTCCAAGGACCCCATCGCTCCACAAAGACTAAGCATCACTGTCGAGCAGGATCAACTCCCTGCTTTCCAGTGAATGCTGTGTAGAAACAGCACCGAGGTGGTAGAGCCAGGAAATGCAGGGGCCTGGGGATGGTTAGAGAG
The DNA here is from genome assembly GCF_964656455.1 of Halichoerus grypus. Classification (NCBI taxonomy): domain Eukaryota; kingdom Metazoa; phylum Chordata; class Mammalia; order Carnivora; family Phocidae; genus Halichoerus; species Halichoerus grypus. The sequence goes on along the minus strand of NC_135712.1, from coordinate 165,862,882 downwards.
AGCAAGGTTCAAGGCTGGAACCCCTTGCCTAGAGACCCTCAGTAAAGCAAGGCCACTTGAAAATCACTTCTCACGCCACAGCTTTCCAATGGTCTAGTGGCTCCGAATCCTGTAGTGACCAACTCCCCTCCACGCCAGCATGGCCGAGAAGAAAGAACTTGGGTGCTGTGCTCTCCCATGCAAAATGCAAAGCTATTTTTTCCCAGACGGCAAGTTCCTATAACTGTAACTGATCAGCCTGCAGTTGAGAAGAAATTAGATTTCATCTGACTCCCCATTAGTCCTGGGGACAGGAGTGAAGGCGACAGAGCTGGGCAGAGAGCTGTTACCATAGTGCACCCCAGGTCTGGCTAGAGAAATAGATGGTCTGTCACACCCCAGTGAGATGCTAACTAGAGCATGTACCTTGGGAAAACACTCAGGGCTTATCTGCTCAGACATCCACAACTAGACTCATTCCAGAAGTGGCCCAAAGTTATTTAGTCTAGTTGGGTGGGTCATAAGGCAGGTGACCCCACTGTGGGCCCCAAAGGCACAGATTGTAGCTTGACATATCAGCTGACGTGGGAGCCTCACGGGTGGTTCCTCCAGCCCAGGCCTCACCATGAGCGACAGACACCAGCTTCCTACCTGGCCTCTCTACCTGGATGTCCCCACACGTCATACTCAACAGATCCCAAGTTCAACTTGTCCGGATTTTCTTTAAAACAATAAGTGTCTCTTATATTTTCTCTGAAAAATCATTTCTTCTTGGTGGTGAAGATGTTCTATATTTTCTTCCAGAAGCTTTACAGTTGTAGCTTTTACATTCAGATCTACGAGTTGTCTCAATTTATTTTTTTTATTTACTTTTCTTTTTATTGTGGTTAAACCTACGTAACATAAAATTGACCATTTTAACCATTTTTAAGTGTATAATCCAGTGGAGTTAAGCATATTCACACTGTTGTGCAACCATCCCCACCAACCGTCTCTAGAACTCTTCCATCTTCCCAAACTGAAACTCTGTCCCCATTAAACACAAACTCTCCATTCCCCTCCCCCTGCTCCTGGCAGCCATCATCCTACTTTCTGTCTCCATGAGTTTGACAGCTCTAGGGACCTCACATAAGTGGAATCCTACAATATGTATGTGTCCTTTTGTGACTGGCTTATTACACCTTAGCACAACATCTTCAAGGTTCATCCATTTAACATGTGTCAGAATTTCCTTCCTTTTTAAAGCTGAATAATATTCCATTATACGTATAGACCACATTTTGTTTATCCATTCATCTGTTGATAGACATCTGAGATGCTTTCCCCTTTCAGTTACTGGGAATAATGTTGCTATGAACTTGTGTGTACAAATATCTGTTTGAGTCCCTGCTTTCAGTTTTTTGGTTATATACCCAGAAGTGGAATTGCTGGATCATATGGTAATTCTATGTTTAATTTTTGGGGGGATCACCACACCATTTCTCACAGCAGCTGCACCATATTACATTCCCACCAACAGCACATAGGGATCCCAATTTCTCCATATCCTTGCCAATACTTGTTATTTTCTGCTTTTTGTTTTCTGTAATAGCTATCCTAATGGGTGTGAAGTGGAATTTCATTGTGGTTTTGATTTGCATTTCCCTGATGATTAGTTATGTTAAGCATTTTTTCATGTGCTTATTGGCCATTTGTATATCTTCTTTGGAGAAATGTCTATTCAAGTCCCTTGCCCGTTTTTTGAATTGGATTGTCTTTTTTGTTGTTGTTGAATTGTAAGCGTTCTTTATATATTTTGGATATTAATCCCTTATTGGATATATGCTATGCAGGTATTTTCTCCCATTCTATGGTTTTTCTGTTGATAGTATCCTTTGATGTGCAAAAGTTTTCAAGTTTGATGAAGTCCAACTTATCTATTCTTTTTTTGTAGCCTGTGTTTTTGTTGTCATATCTAAGAAATCAATGCCAAATCCAATGTCCTGAGGATTTCCCCCTCTGTTTCCTCCTACCTCAATTTGATTGGTGTATGGTGTGAGGTCGGGGTTCAAGTTTAACCTCTCTGAAATCTAACCCTTAAGTTTTCCCACCCCAACTCATTTTCCCCTGGGGTTTACTGTCACCTAGAAGGCCTCATCTTCTCTCTAGGTAGACAGCTCAGAAAACAAGTCACCACTGTCACTTTCCTCTCCAACGTCCAAGTTGATTTTGCTCTTTTTACATTTTTTAAAATTGCTCATTTCCCAGTATCTTCACAGCCCCTGCCCCTATTTTTCTCATCTCTTCCCTGGATGATGGTAGTAACTCCCTAACTGGCTTCCCTGTTGCCACTTGGGAAAGCAATTTCAATCATATCATAACCTCCCCCGATCCACCTTGCTCTTAGGATAAAGACAAAACTCCTTTATGTGATCTTCTAAGCCCTGGGTGGCCTGCCCAGGCTCCACCAGCCCCATCCAACACCCCATTCTCCTCACTCTCCCTGTTCTAGCCACACTGCTCACTCTCCCCACTAGTCTGTTCTGTTCCCTCTGCCTGGAATGCTAATACTGTTCCCTCCCCATCATCACCTAGTAAAGTCCTCCTCATCCTCCTATTCTCAACTTAAGCCCAACTCCTCAGGGAGGCCTTCCCTGATGCACTATATTCTCTGTTGTCACACTCACCATGGTTGTATTTTACATGTTGGATTCATGTTCAACACGAGATCACTGAGGGCAGGGCCTGTGTCTGGATTTTAATCACTATTGTACTGCTAAGGCCTAGCACAGTGTCTAATACATAGTGGGTCCTAGTTGGGGAGGGAAAGAAGGAAGGAAGGAAGAATAAAGGGAAGGAAGAAAGGAAGGCAGGAGAGGAGGGATGGTGGGTTCATGCAGTGAAAAGATTGATTTCCTTTGCTATAAAGGTTCTTCCCAAAGTGGGAAGCTATGACATTCAGTGTATGATCTCCAGGGAGCAAGGAGAAAATTTCAGATTTTCTGGAAACTTATTATATGACAAACACCATGCAGGCCGTTTCTCAGCCTGTTTCTCATCTGTAAAGTGGGAATAACAACACTGCCCTGCAGTGTTGTCCTATTAGAAGAGACGATGTGTGTGAAAGTGCTGAGCTCCAAACACATGCTCCATAGATGACCTTGAGCCCAGCCATGCTCCCAAATGCAACCAAACTCTCCTGGGTTCTCTGTGCCTCAGCCTTCTCTTCACTAGCTTCCAGATCTGGGCATGGACATATCCCTAGAATGGTACGTGGACACCCAAGTCCCTTCTGAAACATGCAGTCTGAGAACTGCCCCAGGTACATGTCCTAGGAGGCTTAAATCAGCTACACCTGCATCTGGCCATACCTGAAACCTGAAACCTGGGCAGGACAGAACCTCAGAAAAATGCTCGTGACCTATCTGCTTGGACATCTAAAAGTAGACCCATTCTAGAAATGGCCCAAGACTTAGTCCAGTCTTGTGGGTCAGAAGGTGGATAACCCCAATGTAAGTCTACTGTCTTTGGAAAGTCTAGGCCCTGGGCAATTCTTCCCTTGCATATGACTTGTGCCAATCTCCCTGGTGGGCAGGGGAGACCCTGAGCTGGCCTTAGGCACTAGGAGAAGGTCTGAACAGGTCCTGAGGAACTCTGGGACACAGCCTGGGCCTTGGTATTTCTTTCAGGGGATCTTGGCCTGCCCTGGGCCCAGGACTGGAGGAAGGGGCAGTGCTCATGGATGAGTAGGAAGTTCCCGCAATTATGGGTTTCCTGCTCTCTGCTGGGTAGGCTCCCTGCCCTCTCAACACTCCATTCCTCACAGCTGGAGTCATCTGGACCCCACCTGCAGACTCTAGGCTCTGGACCCAGGTAGTCTCTAACTGGGTGGGTGGGATTCAAAGATCCCAGACCTTCAGCCTAGGGGGCTTGTGTTCTGTTAGGAAAGAGGCCCCAAATCTAGGGACTGGCTCTTGCCTTGTCTCTGGCACAGAGCTCCCTCCCATACCCCAGTTCTTTTGGGGCTGAGGCCCTGCCAAGTTCTTACCAGTGCTCCTACCTTCACCTAGACCCCAAGCTTGGTCCAGGCTTTCTCCTAAGTGCTTCTCAACTCCATCCTCTTCTCTCCATTTCTATTTCCACCATCAGTGCCCACCTGGGCGATTGCCCCAGCCTCCTCATCGATCCTGCTGCTGCCTCCTTGCTCCCACAACCCATTCTCCACACAACAACCACACTGATATCCCTAAAACAGAAACTGGATCACATCACTTCCCTGCTTAAAACCTTCCAACGGCTTCCAGCACGCTCAGAACTAAGTCCAAAGTCCTCACTGAGATCTCTAAGACCAGGCCCAGGTGCTCTGGCACACACCTTCTGCTCTAGTCATATTAGACCTCAGTCTGCTCCAACATGTCATGCCTGGACCTCAGAACAGAGCATCTCTTTCTGCTGCAGTTACTGATAGGGAGGAGTGTTGTCACTTTCCTGAGAATGAAGATAACAGAATGCAGGCTGCACTGAGAAATGGAAAGGTTTCATTTGAGCACCAAGATATAACCATACCTGAAGCCAATCCTCCCTGTTCTTTTCAAGTTAACTAATGCATCTTTTTATCTCTTTTAAAAAAGATTTATTTATTTATTTATTTATTTATTTATTTATTTATTTATTTATGATGCGGGGCTCAATCCCATGACTGTGAGATCATGACCTGAGCCAAAACCAAGAGTCAGACACTCAACCAACTGAGCCACCCAGGCGCCCCTGCATCTTTTTTTCTTAAGCAAACTGGAGTTGGCATTTATAGTACTTGCTCCCAATTAATTCAACTGGCCCACCTCCCTCACCCCACCCCATCCCTTCCCTTTTCCTCTTCTTCCAGCATGCCAGCTTCCACCTCAGGGCTTTTGTCCATGCTGTTCCCTTGACTGGCGGTGCTCTTTCCCCAGATATCTACATGTCATTCTCTAACCTCTTGAGGTCCCTACTCAAATGTCACCTCCTCAGAGAGGCCTGCCCTGACCACCCCATTAAAAATAAGTTTTATCACCCCCTGCCACCTCACTCTGCATTATTTTTAAAATAATACTTTAACCACATATATTATATATTTACTTATTGTCTGTCTCCCTCCACTAAACTTGAAACTCCATGAAGGCAGGGATTGTGTGAGGATGACCCACTAGCTTGGTTTGCCTGAGACTGAGGGGTTTTCTGGGATGTGGGACTTTTGGGGCTAAAACCAGGAATGTCCTAGCAAACCAGGACAAGTTGATCACCCTAGACTGCCTTATGTGTTTACCATAAAATCTCACTGCCCAGGCCAGTGCTGGCACATGGTAGATGTTCGCCATACAGCTGAGTGCATAAATGAATACAGGCCCTGGCCCAGGTGCTGCCATACACTATTTCTGTTTCATCCCACCTGACAGCTGACCTGGGAGGTGAGCCCTATGGTTATCCCCACTTTACAGATGGGAGCCTGGGATATGGGCAGCTTGCCCCCACCACACGGCTTGCGAAGCAGAACTAGAACCCAGCTCTGCCAACTGCAGAAGTCAAGTTCTTAACTGGTCCACAGTGTGCACCTCCCGGTTACACCTGCTCTGCTCATGCCAAGTGACCCTCAACCTCTGTCAACTCAATAGCGACACCTGGGATGAGAGAAGCCCACCTCTCACTTTTCCCCACCTAGGTGGGTCAAAACTGGCTCATGGGCACCCCGTTTCTGGCCAGGTTGGTGGTGGGGGGAGAGGAAGAGTGGGCAGTTCAGGAGCTGGAGTCAAGCTGCACAAAGGCTGGAACCCCAGAGTGTGGCGGCCACTTCCCCTGAGCTGTGCAAACCCAGGGCTCTACCAGCTCTAGGTCTCCCTAAAGTCTTGTCAGTCACCGCTGCCCTCTCAGCCCACCCTAACTCCTATGACTGAGCTGGAGAAAGCCTGCATTCCACCCACCTACAGGGCCTAAAGGAAAACACTCTTCACTCCTCAGTCCAGGGAAAGCGCTCTCTGGGGAAACTGAGGCCCAGAGAGGTGAAGTCGCTTGGCCAAGGTCACGCCGCTCCTAAGGGGATTCCTGCAGATGGTTCAGGGCCATCTCCCAAGCTCACGTGTTCTCTATTTTCCCTCATCTTGCTGGCGAGGGTGATGATGGAGACGACCAAAGTAGCTGCTGTTCACGGAGCCAGTTCTGCATTGGTTCTCGTTTCAAAACACCTCATGTGGTCGGTGTACTTGTCTCCAATTTACAGATGAGGAAGCTGGACAGCACGGGAGTGAGGTGACCGACCAAGATCACACATGCGGCACGGATGGTTCTTAATGGGACCAGACTTACCCTGCCCTCCCTCCTTCCTATCAACTTACCTGTGACCTGCCTAACAACCAACCAGCATTTACTGAGCATCAACGAGGTGCAAGGCCCTGCCCGCATTGCCAACACCACCCCAAGCACCGGGGGCAGGAGGAAATCCTGGGCTCCCACGCCACCCTGGCTCCTGGCCCGGGGCAGATGGAAATCCCTTCCTGAGAGACCTCCTGGATTCCACTCCAAGATCCCCTAGGTCCCATTAGCCATCCCCTCGGGAGTCTCTCACTGGGGAATTCTTCTCTGCAAGTTTCATTCTGGGATCGAAGCTGCTCTGTCCCCTGCCTGGCCACCAACGGGCTGTTTTTCATAACAAAGTGGAGTGGGAGAAGGGCCATAGGAGGTTTTTAATAATTCCATTGTCGGAAATTTCCATGGAGGTATTAAAGACCCGCTGGCTGGCCTCCAAATGCTGCCCTGGAAAGACTTCAAAAAAGAATTGCCCCCTGCAGCCCGGAAGGATGCTGGAGCCGCCTACAGAAGGGCTCCGTGGTCTGTGGTCCGTGCATTGGCATCAGCCCCCCAGCACAGAGCTGGGCACTCAGAGACCATGGATACAGGAAAATGGGGACCCCTTTCTCTTCTGGAGGGAAGTCTGAAAGAACAAGGAAGGTGCTCCTTTGGGAGGGAGTCCCAGCCTGGAGTCCATTTCTCTGCCACTTGCTCATTGTGTGACCTTGAGCAGTTCCTAGACTTCTCTGAGCCCAGCTTCTCCCTTGTGAAAGAAGGTCATTGGCAAGATGCTCTCTAAGGTCTGAAGCATCAATGAGTGCTGGCTCTGACTTTGGGTCTCCTGAGTTCCAGGGACTGAAGCCAAAGAGGGTGCAGAGAAATGGAGTTCCTGGGAACTCTGGAGGCATCTAAAGGGATGAGAGGCTTCCTGGGAGGGAGAAAGTGACCTGAACACCCTTCAGGTCCTGGAAGATGCTAGTTGGGGGCTGAACAGGCAGATGCCCAGCCACTATCTGCCTCTCCCATGGGCATGTGGTGCCCCCAGATGCCTCTCCATGGGGGGAGGGGGATGGCCTGAGGGACCTGCACACAGGTGAAGGTCCTAGGATGCCCCCAGCATCTCCCCTACCTTCACCCCCACAGCCATCCCACTGCCACTGGCTCTGGGGGTCTCTCTAGCATTCTGAACTCTCCAACGCCCACCAGTGCTTCTGTCTCAGTTGCTTCCTCACCATTTGTCCCCACGCTGCCCTAGCCCAGGCTCTGTCTTCACTCCTGAGCCAGGCTGGACTCTGCTCGTCCCAGCTCTGACGCTGTCCTGCAGAATGCCCTGCAGGGGCCCCAGGCCCCTCACTCCCCAGCTACGGCAGAGCCAGAATCGGGGCACTGACCCAGTGCCACACCTCTCCCTTCACATAACACCTCACCTCCCAATGCAGGAAAACCCCCTTACACATCAGAAACCCACAGGAGTACGGCTGCAACCAATAGCCCAAGAAGAATGCCCTACAGATCAGGAAAAGAGGTGACTGTCTACATAGACCTGGGTAGGAGCCCCAGCTTCTCACTTTCTGTGCAGATTCCTTCACAGCTCTGAGCCTCAGTTTCCTCAGCCACGAAATGGGGAGGAGGCCATGTCCCTTGCACTGTTGTCATGAGGCTAAGCAGAGGATGAGGTGGAAGTCCTGGGCACAGAGCACAGCCTGGGTAGGCCTGGTGTGAGTGGGACCCCTGCTGTGAAAGAGAGTGAGTGAGGCTTTGGTTTGATGGAAGGGGGTGAGAGGAGGGAGGCAGGGCGGGGGCAAGAAGTGAGGGGGGATTTCGAAGGCTAGGGGGCCACTGTCATCACTGTCACCATAAAAGGGGCATCTGCTTTTTCAGCTGAGCACTGAGGACGTGCCAGGCACCAAGGTAAGGTCTCCGTGTGGCTTCCTCACTGAGGAGCTGCCTGGGAAGGTTTATTACCTTATTTTACAGCTGTTGAAACTAAGGTTCAGAGAGTGAGGTCCCCCGGCTGATGAGTCACACAGCTAAGGACCTGTCCCCCTGAGCTCTGCCCTGCGTGAGGGCACGGGAGGGGAGCAGGGGAGTAGCAAGAAAAACTGGAAGAGGAGGTGATGGGGGTGATTACTTTATCTGCGTCCAAATTTTTTCCAGAGACGAGGGCAGGTGGTGGGGGTAGAGTGGCGTGGGGGAGAACTGCGTCCATCCCTGCCACCTGCCTCCACAGAGGATCACAAAGGCCAGGGCTGAGCGCTTGCTGTCCTGGCCTTTTGTGTGGCGTGGCAAGGGCTTCCCTGCTCTGGCTGGCCCCATGGCCAGGACCCGGCTCCCAGGGCCTGGAGTCAGGGAGGGTCACTCTGCGAGGGTGCTGTGTGTCAATGGCAGGGGAAGGCTTTTGCAGAAGCTTCTGGCAAAATCCTGTGGAATCCATGCTCCTAGTACCCACCTCACAATGGCCCCGAGTGGACGCAGGTCCAGGGCATCACGGAATAAGCCAGTGTGTCTGGAACCTACAGCAGAGGGGTGGTGAGTGAGATGAGGGGACAGTCTGGCCTCAGGGCATGGAGGTGCTTGGGGCAGGAGCCAAACCTGAGTACCACGTCAGCATCCTGCAACCCCCCTTGCACCACGTCATTTTCTAGTCCAAGATCCTTCCGTGGGTGCCCATTGAGCAGGATCTGGTCACACAAAGTGGATTCAAACCCCACTTAGCCACTTATTAGCTACACCACTCAGTTTCTTTACCTGGAAAATGGGATTTTCACCACCAATTGCCCAGAATTGTGCAGGGATGGAATGAGATGACATTCCCTTTCCACACAGCAGCCAGAAGGTTCTGTGTATGTCTCACCCCTGATTAGGACCCTTCAATGTCAGGATCAAATCCAAACACCACATGTGACCTACAAAGCCCCACATGATCTGGCCCCTCACCACTTCTGCCTCATCTACTTCTCTCCGCTTTGAGCATTGTACCCCAGCCACAGTGGACTCTGACCTTGGAACAAGCCTCACTCTTTTCCACTCAGGGCCTTTGCACATGTTGACTCCTTTGCTGGGATCGCTTTCCCCCCCGATGGTGACACAGCCAGGTACTTCTCATCATCCAAATGTCATCTCCTCCTCTCCCTGACTCTCCTATTCCTACTCTAGCTGTCCCAGGCAGCCCCTCTGACCCTCCTGTTAAATTTTTTCCTTGTAACAATCACTATTGCCTGGAATTAATTATTTTATTTATTAGTGAGACCTCCTCTGTCTTACTAATCCCCACTGCCTCACATAACGCCTGGCACATAGCGAGAGTTCAAGAAATATTTGTTAAATGAACAAATAAATATGTAATGAATCTGAAACACAGTGGGTCTTAAATGCATGCTGGTCTCTCTTTCCTTACCCGTTCCTAGTGCAGCTTCCCTCCCCGCCCCCTTGCCCAGCACATGGGTGTGCATGTGCGCATGCACACACACACACACGACCAAAGCAAATCCCCAAATGAAATCAAAGACCAAACCCCAAACAAGAAAGCCCTGTGCTAGGAAGGGGATGCAAGGGGTCACTAGGGTTCCAAGACCAGTTGTAAGGCTTTGCCTGGCTTACTTGAGGCTGTAAGAAGTCCAGGTCACTGGAAAGGGCACAAGGCAATCCCTCACTTCTCAGCATGAAGCTGGTGGGCCACTGAGTCCTGGGAAGAACCTGCATTCTGTCTCTGGTTCTGCAGCCTTGTGGGGGGTGAAGAACGTGTCCTGTGGGCAAGGACTGGTCTGCTTCATTCACACCATGTCCGGTGCCTTCAGCTCAGAGTAAGTGCTCACTGAATGCTTGTTAATGAATAAATGAATGAGGGTTGGGTTGGACAGCAAAAAACAGAGGGGACTGGCCATTAGTGTCCATGGGAATCACCAACTTGGGACATGGTGCCAGGTACTGCCCAATGCCACCAACTGAGAATACCTCCAATAATACATTCTGTCATGCCCCTGTTCAAGACCCTGTAATGGCTCCAACTGCCTCTGAGAAAAAGTTTGGATTCTGTAGTCTGGCATTTAAGGCCTGCCTACTTTCCTCTCTCCCTGCCTCCTTGCCACTTTGCTTTCATCCATTCATCCATTCCTCCAACCCTCCATGCACCCACCCACCCATCCTTTCATGAAATATTCACGGAGTGCTCACCAGGTTCTAGACAATGTGCTAGGTGCTGGGATCAACTCAGCTCTTCACTTCTGTAATAAAATTATCTCACCAAATATCCATCTATAAATCCTGTCTGCTCTACCTTCAAAACATACAAACAATGTGCTTACTTCTTACCACCTCCACAGTCTCTGCCCTGGCCCAAGCCACCAGCTTCTCACCAGGCTCACTGCAAAAGCCTCCTCCTGGGCTCTCTGCCTCTCACCAACTCCCCCCCATCTGTTCTCCACACACAGCCAGAGGCAAATCAAGTCCCTCTTCTGTTCAGAATCCTCCTGTTGCTCCTGTCATTCTCTCAGGAGAAGCAAGAGTCCCTACAATGGCCCATGAAGCCAAGCATAATTTGCACTCCCCAACCCCCTGTTACCTCTCTGAACAACTCTCCTAACCTCCCCCTCACTCACTCTCCCTCCACCCCACTGGCCTCCTCACCATTCCTTGAATCCAGTGAAATGCATCCGCCCCAGGGCCTTTGCACTGACTACTCTGCTCCTTCTGCCTGGAACCCTCTTCCCCAGACAGCCATGTGGCTCCCTCAGGTCTCCGCTCAAATGCTCCCTTCCCAGGGAGGCCATACCTGACCCTCTCTTCGAAACAACTCTCTTCATCTTCCTTCCTCTGCCTTATTTTCTCCATATTCCATGATGTGCCACCCACTTAGGTCTTTGCTTACTGTCGATCTCCAGCCCCTTGACTGCAAGGCCAGGAGGCAGTGAGCTGGCTCATTGCGCTCAGCATGATGTCCTCAGTGCGTGGAACACAGTAGGCCCTCAGCAGGCGGTGGTTTGTGGAGTGAACAAACCCCTGCCCCTCCCCCCCCAGCTATGGGTGGGTATTTTCTTTCTCTGAAGGGCTTTCACATTCCTTCAGTCAGTGGTTCCCAAGGGTCTGTTCATACTCATCCCTTTGGTCTCTCATTAAACAGTTTGCAGACCCTTCCCCAGCATCAGATTCATAGGTTCTCCCCAACCTGCTCCCCCTCTCACCATCTTTGGCCCTTTCTAAAGGGCCCACATAGCTGCTGGGACTTCCTGTGGCCTCTCCCTTGCTGCCCCCCATCAGGCCCAAAGCCCTGTCAGCTTGCCCGTCGCTCATCTTGTGGCAAAACTGCTCCTCCGTTCTGCTCTTGCTCATCTGGATGCCTGACCAGCCTCCTCATGGGCCTCCAGCCTCATCCTTCCAACCCGTTATCCCCACTGGGGCCACGGGATCTTCCAAACAGGCCAGTCTGGTCACATTAGTGCCCAGCTTAGAACCGCTCAGCCCACTGCCCTTGGCTTGGCCTGGCTAGCTCTCAGCCCAGCACTCCCCGCCCCCGCCTGCCGCCTTCTGCTCTGGGCTGCTGGTGGTGGCTTCCTCCCCCTCTCAAGCTGTGTTTTTGCCTGGAGCACCCTTTCCCCTTCCTACCTTCCTTCCAGTTGGCTAGCTCTTACTTATCCTTCCACTCGGCTGCCCTGTGAGGACCCCTTGAGGTGGTTCCCTAAGAGCCCAACAAAGGGCTGGCGGGTGATGCTTCATCTGGGCTCTGGCACCGCCCCCCCCGCCCCCCCCCCCGGGCCAGCTTCCCCCAGCCTGGTTGATAGAACACTGGTCTGCAATGACTGGTCTGCCTGCCAGACCCGGGACTCTGGGACTGTGAAGCGACTGTCCTCACGGGTCGGGCTTTGGAGTCAGGCTGCCGGCTGGGTGCCCTTGGGCAGCTCAGTGTCTCAGAGCCTCAGTTTTTTCATGTGTAAAATGGAGATAAGACCTGCCAGAGGCATGTTGCATTAAGTGAGTCCTGCAGAGCACTTGAAACAGTACCTGTGTACGTGGCAGTCAATGGCATTGTGATTCGGAAACTGGCGCTGGGAAGGAGGCCAGGGGGCTCTGACCTGTAGGTGCATCTGGCTGCCCCGGGCCTCCTCCTGTGTGCTGGGCCTGCACCTGGGTGAGCGGCGGGAGGCTGGGGGTCGGGGGACAGCACATCACCTTGGCCTCTCTGTGACTTTCTCCTTCCTAAGAAGCTTCAGCTGGTATTTTCAAATACATCTTCTTTGCTTTGGGGGTAAAGGAAGCATCTTTTCAGGCTCATGTTTTCTGCCCTTTTGTTTTCTCTTCTGACCTTTGAGCCTGTTCTCTGACTTTACCTCCTGCCCTGGTTTGCACATGGCTTTTTTTAGACGACCTTTTGCATCCAACCTTTTTACAGGAGCCAGACTCTCTGCCCCTCCTCTGGGGCTCAGGGCTACTTGGTTGGGGAGGGGGTGACGACGTACCCTGTTATGCTACGCCATCCGCCATCCAAGTGCCGGCCCCTCGTGCACACCCGGGGCCAGGTTCGCTGGGCACCGCATGTGCACTGGTGCCTGACCGTGGTAATGAGGGCACAGAGAGGGCACACCACAGCCGGTCAACGGCAGAGCCGGCGGCTCCCAGGCCCGTGCCCTCTGCACCAGCCTCCACGGCCTCTCATTCAAAGACTGCTGAGCCTCAGGCTGGCCAAAATCCTGGGACAGTAAAGTCACAGGTATGAGTACAAAGATCCCACAGAGAAGGAACAAAACCCCTCGCAACTACTATCTGCCAGCAAGTGAAAGAACAAACAGGAGAAGGAAACAGCAAATTGCCAGATTTTGATGAATCTAAGCTGAATTGTGAGTGGCGCCAGGATTTTACATACCACTAAGAAAGAAAAAGCACTTCGAATAAAACCAGGAGGTGCCATCAGCTGCAAGACGTATCCCGGACGCGGGAACGTGACCATGGGAAGAAAATGTGCATCCCCATATGGACAAAACAGGGTGCTGACTGTGGTCACATCAGGTCACTGTGGGATGTGGGCAGAGGAAAAGGAGTCGTGTTGCAATGGACCCTTCTGTATCAGGCCATGTGTTTCAACAAGCATGCCCTTAGTTTTGTAATTCAAATGACTGCAGTTTAAAAAAGGAAAACAGGGTTTTCCAAGCGGTAGCTGCCTGGTTTCCTTTCTGGCCACCTCCTGGCCTAGGGACACAGTAATTGGCAGCTCTGGGTGCCCTGCTGGGGACTTGCATAGGGGAGGGCAGGTAAGCGCCGGGCAGGCACGCTCTTTCCAGAGCTCAGTCTGTGTGGGTCTAATCAGCAGAAATTTCCCTTTATTAAGGCCTGGCCCCCAAACCCATCATTAAGGGCTCTTCAAGCTTGAAAGTCCACAGTGGACCGACCACAAACAATGTGACAAAACCCAATTTCCCAGAGAACAGGACAGCTGAGAGCTCTTCCTTCTAGACCTTCTTCTGCTTTATTCGGCCTCACACCGTGCTACAGGACCTGCAGACTCGTCTGTCCATCTGTCCTTTACAGCCCTCTGCCCAGCTAGAATGTAAAGGGTGGGAGACCACAGATGGCACCGCTTTCACTGAAGGCTGCACAGAGAGGCTCACTAAAGGCAGGGGGGTTGAGTGTGGGGCTCCTGGGCAACTGCCCACAATCATTTCCAGCCCTTTCTGTAGACACTGGGTCAAGAATGAGGTTGCACGAAACAGAAAGTCTCCCCCAGGGCTAGGCTCTTGAATGCAACAGTCAACCAGACAGACAAGCTTCCTGTCCTCAAGGAATTGATTGTCTACAGAGGAGACAGACAACAAACAAGGGAATAAATACAGAAAAGGATGTCAATGTGATAAATTTTGTTAAAACCCAAGTGCCCTGACAGGTGAAGCTCTTTCTAATAGATGAGGGATGGCCTCAGTGGGGAATTGCCACTTAGCTTGATGAGAAGGAACCCATCCTATAGAAAGAAGGAGAAAAAGCATTCTAGATGGTGAAAGAGCATATGCAAAGGCCCTGAGGCAGGAAAGAGGCTGATGAGTTTGAGGAATGGAAAGGAAGCCAATAAGCTAGAGAAGAGTGAGTGAGGAAAGAGGGTGGGATGAGCGGCCAGACACTGAGCGGCTGTGAAAGGAGGCTGGGTTTTATCCTGCGCTCATGGGGAAGACTGCAGACCTTTAAGCAGGGAGCACCACAGTCTGATTCACATTGTTAAAAGAGTCCATCTGGCCACTTAGGGAGAACAGATGATGGGAGGGGGGGTAAAAGAGAGGATGGGGGAACCAGTGAGGGAGGTCGCCCTTTCATTTATTCAACATGTGTTTATTCAACAATGTTTTAATGAAGTCTCTGAAAAACACAAAAATAAAACAAACAAAACTCATTGGCTAGGGCCTGTCTCCAGAGGTCCAGGGTCTGCTGCCTGGGCACTTACAATAACAGGAGAGGTAGGAATGTCTTCCTGAAGAAGGAGACATTTCAGTGGGGTCTTGAAGGATGGCTAAGGGGTATTCCAGGGGCGGGCATGGCTTGGGCAAAAGCCTCAGAGGTGAGGGAAAAGGTCAGTGTGAAGGAGAGCTGTGCCCCAATTTGTATAAATGACTAAATTCTTGACCAACTTAACGCGTGAAGTAATTCACGGATAAAGACGCGTGGTATGAAGGTGAAGTGTGGAAGATGCTGGAAGGGTCGGTGGGGAATAAATCACAGATGGGGGTTGAGGAGTGTTGACAGTGGGGGACACTGAAGACCTTGACCAGACAGTGGCAGGCCAGATGGGCATTCAGAGAAGGCGTCCCTGGTGGCCATGAAGGAGGCTAGAGCAAGATTCAGGCAGAGAGGGTGAAGGGGAGTGCGGGCTTGTCTTCCCATTCTGATTCTATGAATAATAATACTAGTCATACTAACACTAGATACTTCATAGAGCTTCCTGTGAAGAGCGTCAGGCACTGTTCTAAGCTCCTTATACCTATTAAATTATTTAATCTGCACCAGAACCCTATGAAATAGGTACTGTCTTTTACTCCCATTTGCAGGTGAGGTGACTGAGGCACAGACAGGGTAAATCACTTGCTCAAGGTCACACAGCTAGGAAGCACTGCGGCTGGGAATCAAGCCCAAGCTTCCAGGCTCCAGAGTCTGCTCTTAACCACTGCCCTGTGCTGTCTTCTCCATTTTAGACCCCACAATTCTGCATCTTGGGATTTTGTCTCCTTGACGGAGAGAACCCCCTCTGGACAGTGCCTTTCGCTGCCCTCTGAAGCCCTAAGAATACAGCATTAAGTCCCTCCACGGACACGAACTCACAGCACAGGTGCTCACCAGGTGACCAGGGGCAAGTCCCTGACCCTCTCTGAGGGAGCTGTGTCCCCCTCTGTAATGCCAATGAGAACTGCGTGGCCCTCACAGCCGCCACCAGGCATGAGCAGGGGCTGGGCAGGGCCCCTGACTCCCATCTTGCATCATCTCCACAAAGGCGACCGCCACGTCCCCCCACCACACAGATGAAAACACCGAGGCTCAGAAAGGAACAGTAACTCACCCACAGAAACACAATTTGGCAGAGCTGGGATCTGAATGACAGTTCCCTCAGTAGGGCCCAGGAGGTGCTTAAGGCATTGAAGACTTCTGTCCTCAAAATGCGGACCTGGTGTGACTCCAACCCTCCGAGGGGTACTGGGGTGTCTTTTAGGGAATGAGGATGAAGAGCAAGGATGTGGCTGATTCCTGTGGCCAAGGGGTCAGCCTCAGGGGTCTCCTGAACTTACTCCTGTGCACAGCTGTGTTGGGGACACGGGCCAGGTATGAATGGCCCTCAGGCCCAAGGCCTCACCCTTTCTCCTGGAGGGTTGGTGGATATGTGAACTTTGAGGGGTGGCAGCCGATATCATGATGGAGTCCCAGGATTCTGGGCTCTCCGCAACCTCAGGCAATGCTGCTCCAGGCCTCAGTTTCTGAAACCTTGAATCCAAAGGGCACAGCAGGATGATAAGGAGCTGGGCTTCCTCCCAGCTCTGAGAGTCTGCCCAAACCACGGCACTCCTCTGAGACCGGGTCTCCTCCTCTCTAATTGGGGCCAGTGGCACTTGGGAAAGGTAAAGGAAGGCGCGCTTGCCAAGCACCTAGCACAGCAAGTGCTTGCTTAACAACAGCAGCTATTATTATTCCAGGCTACCTCCAAGGCTGCAGCGGGGCTCAGGGGAGCTCACCGTGTGAAGGCTTGTTGGCCACTTTCCGACACTGGTGTTTGCATTCATTTTTAGCTGCTGCGGTCCCATTGTAGAGGTTTGACTCTGGGGTTCAGAGAGATTCCCTGGAGAAGCTTTTGGAGGTCCCAGGACAGGGGAAGCTGTTGGAATTCTCTTCTCTTGAGGCCTTCGGGGCAGACTGTGGCCCCTGAGAGGGCAGAGAACACTCTGAAACAACCCTGAAGCCAAATGCTCAGCCACACTGGGCATGAGCGCAGGGGTGGCCGAGGCCCCAGACTTCTTCCTCTAGTGGTCCCATTTTATAGATGAGGAAACTGAGGCCCTGTGAGATCCAAGGACTGTGGTTGGTGAGGCAAAGTCTTGGACACAGAGGTTACTTATGGTCCAGTCCCCAAGCTGGGCATTAGCTCTCAGCTGCCACCTCGCACCTGGGGCTGCCCCGACTCCCCAGTGACAGCCGTCTCTGGAGCTGATTCATCTCCGGGCTTGGCCAGGAGCTCGGCACACGGCCTGGCACAGACCAGCTACTCAGCCAATATTGGTTTTATTGATTTACATTCTCTTCCCTCTTCAAGATCCTCTGAGCTTGGAAACTTGAAATTGGCTGGAGGTGGGATGGGGAGAAAGGCTTCATTTTAATCTGAAGTGAGTCATGTAAGTTGATAAATTTAGAAGTGGCCTAAAGAGCTCTTGATCTCCTGCCTTCAGATAGTTGCTAGAAGAGACCGGTTGTCAGCAATCTTTGCATTGCAAATGCGCACATCAGCGTGGACATTGTCGTGCCCTGCCTGGGTCTCCCTCATGAGCCTGCAGCACTGGTACCCCGGCTGCGTGGCTGTTACACCTTCTCTGCAGAATTACCCTAGGCTAAACAGGGGCTGCTGCTGTCTCAGGCTTGCTCCTAGGACCTCCACCGAAGATCCACACGGGTGTGTGCACACACAGCCACGAGCTCCTTTCCTCCAGCCCAGTCCCTTGCCCATGACCTTGACTAGCAGCAATGCCTGGGCAATTTTGAATCTTAGACATTTAAAGTCCTAGGGGGCACATCTGGTCCCGAAGTCCTTGTTTTAAAGATGGAAATTGGTGCCCAGAGAGGGATGGTGATGGGTACAAGGTCACTTGGGCTGTTTGTCAGGCTAGGCTGCACCCGGGTATCTCCTTCTCCATTCCCACTCCAATCCATTCTGTGGCCCTGGCTCCGCCTGGTGGCTAGACCAGTTGGCTAGCCAGGGCTTTTGCTCTCTCCAGGAGGGAGTTCTGCTGTGTCAACTCTGCAGTAGCCACTGAGAAGGCCAGGAGGTGCTGGCTGGTAGGCATGCAGGGTGGCTGACAGGCTCTGCTGACCTTGGCCCTGGCCCAGCTCAGCCCCTTCCCCGGTACCATGGTGAACAAGCAGAAATGTGAAAGGAAAAGGAAACCACTTCTGAAGAGAGCCCCAACCCAGAGGATGCTGTATCTGGCTGCAGCTTCTTCTAGAAACCTGCCCTCCCCGGGGAAGGACCCCTCAACCCCCCGCCCCCTTCTCCATAAGAATCAGAGTCCTGGGGAAAGACCGCAATACGGAGCTGCGGCCTGGACACTGTGGAGAGCCAGCTGTGTGACCTTGGGCATACCCACATGCCTCTTGGCCTCAGCTGCCCTATCTGTAAAACAAGTGCATCTGTATTGTTATTATTTTATTGAGCCCGGTGTCTATTTCAGCTGCCATTTACTGAACTAGAAGAGACTCATTAGAAGTTCATCAAAAAACAATTGCCTTCACTTCTGCCAAGCATTGCCCTAAGCACTTTAATTTTACTTAATTCTCCTATGAATTGGAGACTTTTGTTATTCCATTTTATAAATCGTGGGACTAAAGCACAGAGAAGTTGAGAAACTTGCACTAGGTCACACAGCAAGGAAATGGTAGAGCAGGGATTAGAATCCCAGTATCTGTGATTTAAACTCCTCCCTGTACTACAGTCTTTGGTGCTTGTTTTGAGCTGCCAATTACTAAGCGCCTACTGTATATGGGCACTCTGCTGGGTACATGATTCACACATAAGCTTGCTGACTTCTCACAATAGCCCTGGGAGGAAGAGGAAACACAGGCCCCCATGTGGTGCACAGAAATGCCCAAGGCCCCACAGTGACCGAGCTGGGGAGGCAGGCAGGAGACTGGCTTGTTACCCCCAGCTTGGTCCTTTATAGGTTTTATCTTATTTACCATATTTCACTGAATCTAAGGTGCATCCATTGTAAGATGCCTTGCTACTTTATACATACTTTAGAAACAAAAAGGCATGACTGGTTCTCCTGTGACAAACCAGCAGTTGTAACAGGTGCCTCTCTTTGAGAATGTCAAAATGTGCATCCGGGAATCTACACAATTCAGCTGTATTCACAGCAACCCTATAAGGTGGGCACTATTGTCCCCATTTTACAACCGAGGGGACCAAGGCTCAGCGCCCAGGTCTTGGATTTGATGCTACGCAGGCTCGGCCCAGACTTGGTCCTGAATCACCTGCTACATCGCCACTAAGTTGGCCCACGTGGGATATGCACCCTGCCCTTGGGCACAGGTCAGAACGCAGAGAAGACTCAGGCAGTGGAAGCCCAGCACCCCTTGCTCTGGATGAGGTTTTGGTCTTCACCCAGTGCAGAGGCCTCAGCAAGACTGGGGGACACCCTGAAATGGTTTCTCAAGGATCCCCCACCACTCCACAGCCTTGACAGGAAAATGTGACGGCTCAGCTTCCCATGCCAACCTTGAGCTCTCGCTCCAGCCCAACGAGGCAGGGGTTGGAGGGAGTCAGGCTGGAATGAGCTCCTCTGGGATGACATTCCCCATGCCCCCTCCAAAGCAGTCCCTGGGGTGGCCAGGTGTGGTCCCGTGGAGCAGCCTAAGCCAATGTGGAGAATGCCGTTGCTTTATAGAAAACTGCTCTCAGGGTGAGCATGGGAGCCCCAGAGAGACCTGCTTCCTACCTTCGAAGCCATATGGCTCGTGGACCCAAAACAGGGTCATTCATGCCTGGCTTCTTCCCACCGGCTCTTTTGACCTCATACTCCACCCCAGCACAACTTCCCCGGGCCTATGCAAAAATTAAATCCACCTGCCTATCTCCCCTGGGACTCAGACTTGCCTCCTCTGAGGCCATCTTTAAGGAAGCCCTCTGGGGTCTTCTTCCAGAAGCAGGACAGAAGCTCAGTGTTTCAGAACGTCTGGCATGACCGGGGCTGCATTTGGGGCAGTTTTCTATCCATCACATTACACACCATCTTGTTAGGCAGGTCGCTTCAACTCCACTCTACATGTCAGGGCGCCAAGCTCAGCAGGGCAAAGCTACTGGCTCAAGGTCACAGCAGTAAACACGGGCATTAGGATTTAAATTCAGGTCTTTCCAAATGGCACGGGAGGAGGCCGTTTTAATATCCATCTCTGGACAGGCCCTGAGCCAAAGTGCTCCCTTTGCATTACTTTATTCAAGCCTTACACAACAAATGACAGTATGATGATAATACCACTATTGTTATTCCCATTTTACAGATGAAGAAACATCCTCTGAGCCTTCAACGGGCCCATAAACCCAGGCTGGGCACTTCAGTGGAATCCCACTTGCCTCTCAAAACATCTGGGAAGGGGGGTACTTTTATGGAGAAGTAAACTGAGGTTAAGTCACTAGTCCGACCACATACAGCTAACGGTGGAGCCACTTGGATGAGGCTGGGAATAACTACCCTCCCACACCTGAAATGAACAAATATTTGTAAAGTGCTTGAGGATACATTTTAGCTATTAGTAATATGATTAGCATTTTAGAACTTGGCGATTACCCCACCAGGTTGGTGTTGCTGTCCCCATTCTCCAGATGAGAACCACAAGGCCCACAGAATATGAGTGGCAGAGATAAGAAGGCCCTGTGAGCTCTCAACCCTACGCTGTGCAGTCTCCTGGGCCTAGCACAGCCCCCTCATACCGCCAAGCTCCGCTGCCCACCTCCAGCTCTCCTTTCTGGAGCTCAAGAGCTGTGGGTCCACACAGGAATGGCTGGAATGCCTACCCCCTGGGTTTCTGGCTATGGACAGTCCCCAGCCAGTTCTAAAAAGATGGAAAGGAGAAAGAGCACCCAAGACCTGGTTTCAAATCCCAGCTGCGCCCTTCACTTGCTATGTGACTCTAGCATGTTCTTAACCTCCCTAGGCCTTGGTTTCTTTATCTGTAGAATGGGTGTTTGTGAGGAAGAAATGAGACACTGTACAAAGGACTTCTCAGCAGTAAACTAGTAGAATATTAGTGATTGTAGTGGGCTGAAGTGTCCTTCCCCAAATTCATGTCCATCTGCATCTTTAGAATGTGGCTCTATTTGGAAATGGGTCTTTGCAGATGTATTTAAAGATCTCGAGACAAAATCATCCTGGAGGGATGGGCCTTATGTCCAGTGACTGGTGTCCTTATAAACAGAAGAGAGAACAGGGACACACAGAGAAGGTGATGTGAGGATGAAGATGAAGACAGAGACTGCAGAGATGCAGCCATGAGCCATCGAATGCCAGGGATCGCTGGCAAGCACCAGAAGCTGGGGATGAGAAATGGTGTGCAGTCTGCCTCGGGGCCTTCAGAAGGAACCGGCCCTGCTGACACCTTGAGGTCAGATGTCCAGTCTCCAGAACTGTGAGAGACTACATTTCTGTAGTTTCAAGCCACCCGGGTTGTGGCCGTTCGCTTGGGCGGCCACAGGAAACAAAGTGCAACTGCAGTTCATACCTCAGCTTTGCAGTGTCTCAGACCCTTCACCCTAAGGGCCAGCTGGCAGGAGAATCTGCCCTCACTGAGGACACGAGGCAGGCAGGATCACTGCCCCCTCTTTCCAGGGGAAAGCATGAGGCTAGGGGGCTGACATGACTTGCCCAAGGTCACCTGTCCCTGACTGACCTGGGCCTGGAACCCCGCTCTCCTGACCCTTGGACCCAGGCCTCCTCCCCCGGACTGGGGGACCTCTGGAGCCTCGAGGACTGCAGCCTCCAGCGGGCTGGGCCATCTTGCCCTCCACTCCTCTGACCCTGTAGGGCTTTCCTGGATTGCATAGGATGCGCCTCAGGCCTTGAAAACACCCCCTCCGTCCATGGCAGAGCTCCCTACTGCAGACCAGGGTGAAACCCTCAGGACACCCCCTGACGTCCAGTAGGTTCCCAGGGGTTGCTGCAAGTGCCACCTATTTTGTATTGTCATTCTACAGCAGCCCACTGAAGTGGGTACCTACTCCCATTCTATAGATCAAAAACCAGGGCTGGAAGACACAAAGTGACTGACTCAAGGGTCAAACTCTTAAACAGCCGAGGTAGGTTTCAAACTCACACCTTCTGATTCTCAATCCAGACTGATTCTCGAGCTCCACTACGTCCATGCATGGAGCTGCCCCGGCGGGCCACACCCTGAGCCCAGCCCTCTATGTCCATGACTTTCCTCACCTGCCCCGTGCAACGGCCTGAGAGGTGGGTACCCTTACCAACCACTCCGCAGACGCGGGAACTGAGTCCCACCCTACTTACTGCCTTGAATTCCAGGGCCTTGCCCTCTTCCCCGTCTCCTACCACCACTGACTGTCTCGGTCCAGGGGCACATTCTCCCTAAATAGTTTCTTGTTTGAGGCTCCTGCTGGAAGGGAGAAAGGGATTGCTGCATGTTCAGTGTTCTGGCCTTGGAGAGGGCAGGGTGGTCCAGGGGGCCCAGATTCCAGGCAGGAGACCCACCCGTGCCTCCCACACTGCTCTGTGTGTTCCAGCAGGGGCTGGGGAGGGAGCCTGTCCACCCCCCACAAAGTGTGTATGCATGTGGCATCCGGCACTTGCACCCCAGACTGCTCTGCTGCAGCCCCCTGGGAGCTAAGAGGGGTTGAGAGGAACCATGCCATGCACCTCAGGTCCCCCCCACATCCTCAACCTTCAGCTGCTTCACCCACATTACTTAGAATCTTCCCCACAGCCCTGCTTTAAATCTGTTCCCCTTCTAGAGAGGGGAAGATCGAGGTTACAGAAGATGAGCTATTTCCCTCACTGTCACAGAGCTGGGGAGAGCCATCGCCACGACTCAACCCCAAGGCTTGGTGAGTCTCTTAGGAGCACCCCTCCCAGCCACACTGCTGAGAAAGATAGCCTTGTTTGCCATGTGAAGGTTGACCGGCCCCCAGAAGATTTAGCTGTGCAGGATGCAGTCAGAGCCCCACGGTGGGATGGGGACTGGAGGGCTGGAGACTTGAGCATCAGTCTGACTTTGCCACCAAATTGCCAGGGGACCTTAGTTTCCCCAGATGTGACAGGAGCTGGTGAACAGCATGATGCCCAGGTTACCCCCAGCTCTGAGAGCCTCTGAGCTCCCCCAAACCTACTCTCAATGGCCTCGGCTCCCCCGGGTACAAAACTATAGAGATGAGAACCCTGGGACACCTGTGAAAATGCAGCTTTCGGGACCTCCTGAATCATTGGGTGGGGGGACCCAGAAATTTGCCCTCCACCAGGTGATTCTTTAGGTCCACTAATGCTTGAGCCCCACCAGCCTAGAGATTTCCCTTCCTTGCTTCCCCTCCTGACCTTGGTCAACTGCAGAAGCAAGGTGCTCCCCTGCTCTGGCTCCAGGCCCTGATGCCAATCACACCTCTGTGCACAGCCCTCTATAGTGGTCTAGGCTCTTGGACAGCTGTGGGGTAAGGCAGGGCAGGAACAGGCATATCCTGGGCACAGAGGAGGAGACTGAGGTGCAGAGGGACAGAGCTACTTGCCCAAGGTCATAGAGCTGGTCAGAAGTAGAGGCTGAACCTGGTGCGCTCATCATTTTAATTTGGAATCAAACATCTGGGGAAAACCTGGGGTCAAACAGGCCCCTACTGCTTCATGCCTGGGACCTGAGCGAGTTGGTAAGGTACCCTACTCTCCAGCAAGCACAGTGTGACCTTGGACAAATCCCTGCCCCTGGCTGGGCCTCAGTTTCCCTGTTACGAATGGGTCCAGGCTAGATAACTTTTTAGAATGCACACATCTGCTTTGGCTTTCTAGGTGCCTTCAGTTCCACCAGGTAAGAGGGTGGCACAGCTGTGTAGGACAGGGCCACACATGCCTGGGGAGGTCTCTCCTCTTACCCTCAAGAGACTCTCTGGACCCTCTCTTGGAGCCTCACCCCCAAATCCCAGGTTCTTGGACTGTTGCTTCCCATGATGTTGGCACCCCAAACTAGAGCTGACCTCATGGAGGAAGGGCGGGGAGGGTCTAAGAGGGCAAGCAGGGAAGCTGATGGCCTGGCTTCCACCCTGTCTTTGCCATGTTCCAGCTGTGTATCTCCACTTCTCTGCACAGCCTCCTCATCTGTGGCATGGGAATAACATGGCTATGGGAGGCCCCGCTGAGTGATGGATGCAGAACGATTAGCTCGGTGAGTGCTAGCTGGCTTGCTATTATTTACCCAAGTCTCCTGACCCATACCTGTGTTAGGTGGGGGGGAGAGGGGGAGGGGGCCCATTGGGAGAAGAGAGGGAGGGGCCCCAGCATTTCAGTCTCCCTACAGCATAAGCCACAGGCAGCTTTTCTGATCTCTGGTCTGGAGAGGACTCTGGGGGCTGTTGGCTGTGTCCTGGGCCTCAGCTCTCAAAGACTACACCAGTGTGCTGGTCTCCTCGGGCCAGAGAACGGGGGTGGTGGGGCCAGACTCCCGGTAGTCTGGGCCATGGGCAACAGCTACTCCTGCCCCCTCCTCTGTCACCTTTCCAACTCCAGGCAACCTTCTCTGCCGCACACCAAGGACCCAAGGTGGCCTTTGCTGAGCCCAATCACAGCTCCCTAGGAATCTGGGCTGGCCCTTGACTGGCCAGTGTCCCTCTGTCCTCATAGGTAGTCCCCTGAGGGGCAAGCCTCTCCCCAGTGCCCACAGAGGCACCTTCACTCCCATGGAAGATGCCTGGAAGCTGAGGGGTGGGTGTGTGCAGTCAGCAGCCGCAGAAGAGCTGCATCTGTGCGCCTGGGCCGTCTTCATACATATGCAGCCTATGTTCATTCACCTGTGGGCACATTCCAGCATGCCTGGGGCCTGCTCACGCATGGACAGGCATGCAGATGGCATTCGGGACGCCACATATGTGTGCTTATCTTTTTCACACGGGGGCCAGCCCGCACATGGCCACATGCCACATTCGTGGCTGCTGCTGGGCACCGTGTGCAGGCCAGTTAGCCCCTATGCAGCCTACTGCATTCCTATGTTAGAGCTACAGGCATGTGTGGGTATGCCGCGTTCACAGGTATGTGTGTGTGTGCATGATGCATTCATGTGCCTGCTGTAGTTTGCAGGTAAGCAGGTGGTATTCAGGGATATGAGTTGTATTCACATGTGCTGAGGTGTGTCTATGGGCACAGGAACTCTATGTGTATATGATTTGAACATATACAATACACTACTATGTGTACTATATTTGTGTATGTGCATCTGTGCAGATCTGTGGCTGTGTATATGCCCTGATGAGAATGGGACTGGGGGTACAAAGGTAGCTAAATAACATGGGCCATTTGCATCTCTCCTGGACTCCCCATACAGGGCTCCCCCAGAGCTGTGGTAGCCCTTTCCTGCAACTGCCCCTTCAATGAAGTTAATAGGCGGAGGCCCCCAGGGCTGGCGCTCCAAGCCCCCTCCTACTGCACACGTCAAAGGAGAATTTCTCCGGATGGCGCCTGCAGCTCCTGGAAATGCCCCAAACGTCAGCTCTGCCTCCTCCCAGCGATCTGGAGAGCAATGCAGGCAAGGAGGGGAGCCCACTCTGTGCTGGGCGAGGGGCACTCAGCGTCACACCAAGACCCTCTGCTGGCTGAACTTGCCTACTAGCTTACCCTTCTGAAGGTCGAGCCTGGCTGGGGCCTCTGTGTGTGTGTGTGGGGGCAAGACCCCTGGGGGCACTTTCCTGACTGGGGCAGGCCAGCCACAGAGACCCCTCCCCATACAACCTAGGTGAACAGAGGACAGCCATGGAATGGCCACTTGGCTAGAAAGGGTGGCTGCCCGCAGCGGCCCACCCAGGGGGAGTGCAGAGACCCGCTGATGGGTTTCCCAATCCTGACCCTGCAGGGGGCAGGGAGGAGCCCCAGGTACCTAGCTCTCAGCCAGAGGCCACCCCAACTGGCCTAGGAACTGGGCTTTCGGGCTGAAAGTGCCAACTCCACCACCCAGCATGACTGCTGCAAAATGGCCTGGCCATCCCACTCCTGCCCCCCTTCTGGCCATCTTGGGGACCTGGGGACTCATCCCCGCCACCACATGCCTTGGCTTGGCTGGCCTGACCTGGTGGTCCTGGCACACAGCCGCCCACCTGCCACGGGGACCCTCTGTGGGAGCCTCCCTATGCCTCTTTCCTGGAACCCAGTGGGGGCCGGGCAGGAGGCACCATCTAGTCCTCTGCTTCTCCCTGGGACGAAGCTCAGAGGGGAGAGAACCTTGCCCCCTGCTACCGGCTTGCTGGTCCTTGCATAACATCCAGCCAGGGGCATTTGCTGAGCAGAGGCTGCCGGCATCTACCTGAGACCTTGGGCATCCGCCTGTCCAAGGCCCCCCTGTTCAAGTCCCCAGCACCCCAGTCCTACCCCCCAGCACACGGACCCTCGCACCAGTGTCTCCCTCGGCGGCGGCTCCCAATGCAGCCTCAGCTGCTGCCAGATAAACAACCCCGGCTTCCCCCCCTCCCCGCCCCACCACCTTCCACGCTGCCGCCACCACCATCAGCACTGAAAAAAATCAAATGAAATGAAACAAAATAAAATGGGTGAGGGAGGAAGGGGAGAGCGGAGTGGGGCGCTTTTTATTTTTTATTTTCTCATGCTGGGGGATGCCGGTACTTACTTGGCTACGAAAATCACCACAAATCAGGCACGGTTTCCAGGCGGGCAGCCCCGTAATCGCGGTGCGGCAGCTGGTGCCGCCGCTGAGCCCAGCCAGCGTGCCCGGGTCCCTCTGCAGACTGTACCATCCTGCCCGAGCAGGTGGGGGGGCGGGGGGGGGGCGGAGGCGCCGGCGCCGGCTTCTAGGAGAGCATCTCGTTGGCAAAATGCAATCTCGGGGGAGGCAGAGGCCGCCCCAGCCGCTGTGCTGCCGGGGGCTGGGGGAGGGGGCGGAGGACGGAGGACGAGGGAGGGACTCGGGACTCGGGGAGGGCTTGTTCTGGTGGGGGGACTGGGGGAGGAGAGTGGGGGCGGGGGTGTGTGGACCGAACCACCACGGTGTTGTTTGCGGTTTTAATTCCTCCCGTGGGATCATGAGGAACTGAAGCTGGCAGAGTCCCAGGAATATGCCTGCTCCCCCAAAGTAGGAGGGAATGTCAAGGGCATGGTGAGGGTAGGGTTGGGGCTGAGCCGGATCGGAGGGCGTCCTGCTACTGGTGGTGGTGGTGGGAGAGTAATAGGGAGAGGGGAAGACTTTGCTCAAATGTCCCCAAGTCATCCCCTACTTTCTGGGGGAGTCCTTCAGCTGTGCAGGGGGCTCTGGTTTCCTCCTCTTTTTGGTCAGGACACCCGCAGACCTGGGGGGGCAAAGGTCACATAGGGGGAGCGATGGACTCAACACAGGCTAAACACATCTGTGGTTGCTGGTCCAACAGAGCAGAGCCCGCACAGAGCTTCCTACTGCCATCTGAACACTACCCCTGCAGCCCAGCAGCCCCACCCCAGGGTACCCCCACCTGCCTGGCGGCTGTCGTTCTCACAGAAGACCCCCTCAAGAGGCAGATAAATGCTCACAGATGCCCACTGGCAGGGGTGTCTGCATATGTCTCCTGTATCCACATCATCTACAGGGACATCTGTGAGGAATTGGGGGGCTGATCATGTTGGGGGGCACTGACCATGTCCAGAGATTCCAGGGACCCCCGGGGGAGAGTCTGCGGGAATGCAATCTTCCCAGCCAATTGCCCACTTCTTCCTGCCTTGTCTGCTACCCGTTTAAGTCCAGACCTGCTGCCCCTTTAAATCCAGACTGGTGGGAGGACAGACCTAGGAGCAAGGTTAGGAGGTCACAGTAGGTGAAGGGGCTTCTCTTCGAGTCTGAAGCCTCCCTCTCCACTGCCCTGCCCCTCCAGGAGGGGTGCCATGCTTGGGAGGAGCGCACCGAAGAAGGTGGAAGGACCTTCAGGACCGCTGTCTCAGGGTACCTGTCAGCGTGGGGAGGGCACATGTTGGGGGAGGGTCAGGGTTGGGGGTGGCCCCAGAAGGCAGCTCCAGATGGGAGCTGCCTCCTTCCCCTGTCCCCACCCCCTGCCCAGTTCTGAGCTGCCCGCCTGAGCCTGAGCGTCCCGAGCTGCCTCTCCATCCCTGGGCTGGCACAGAATATCAATTTGTCTCGTTAAGCTGAAAGTCTGCACTGCACCAAAATCAGAACCTGGCCGGGCAGAGGGGCCGCGGGAGGCGGAGAGCTGGGAGTGAGCGCCAGTGGCAGGGCCTCCGTCAGGCGGGCCATGCTGCTACCCCTTCTCCTTAGTCCCTTAAACCCACCAAGGGGTCCCCTTCTGCTCCTGGGCCAGGCAGAGTGAGATGCAGGGAGGCTGCTGAGAAGCTAAGGATGCTGAGTGCTGGGTGGCCCTGGGCTCCACGGTGCCAGGCAGGGAAGACTCCTGGCTGCGGTTCCGACAGAGCAGCCCAGAACACAGCTCAGAGAGGCTCTTGCCCCTGCCCCCCAAAGCCCGGGACAGGGAGCTGCCATGTTGGCCCCTTCTTGGAGGTACAGATGGGGGACTCCACTGGTCCCCCTCCAGGCAGACTTCTAAGTTAGACCCCACTGCAGGAGGACTCAAGCCAGGCTTCCCCATCCCTTCCCCAGGGCCTAGAGGCAGCCCCTGTCCCCCAACACAGGGTCACAGAAAAGCATTCTGAGATGGCCAGGGTGAGGGTGGACACGAGAGTGTGAAAAAGCCATTGCAGCTCACATGTGGTGGGAGCAAACATTGCCTGTGCCAGGAATCCCACCGTCATTTCTGTGACATCGGGGGGGGGGAGGGGGGGTGGCAAACTGCTTTTCCCCATTACAAAACAAAGAGCCCCACAAGGGGTCGGTTATGAGCCACCATGTCCACAGTACTAATCCTTTCTGTGTCCAGCACACTTCACAGTTTGCAAAGGCCACTGCAAAACAGTGAGTTGTTTGATCCTACCGCTAGAATGACTTCCGTGAGCACCTGAATGACACTGAGGAATTTGTGTGTGGCGACCAGGACACGGTCTCTCAAACCAGGAGGGGGTCAGTCAAACCCGTGACCTAAGCCTGAGGACTATAAGCCCATGGCTTCCTCCTTGTGAAGGCCAGCATGGTGTGGGCCAGTTGGGAGTCCCAACACTAGTCTGCTTGGAAGTCCGGAGTCCTGCCTGCTCACTGGTCCCTGTTTGGGGTGGGCTGGACCTTCACCAGCAAACACCAAACTCTTGGGAGCTCATGGATTTTGGTTCCCAGAATCTAAGACTAGAACTGACACCTGGCTAAGCTCCTGTCTCCTCAGCATTTCAGGTCCTGTTGTACTTGAGCCTCTGCATCCACAGCCCAATGATAGGATACTCCCTAACTTCTGAGGCAGCCCAAATGTTGACCAGCATACTCTGAAAGTTTTTCATTATGTTTGGCCCATGAACTCCTATTCATCCTTCAAAGTCCAGCTCAAACTCTGCTTTCTCAGGTAGTCCTTCCTGATTCCACCAAGAGAATCAATTCGTGTGTCTGGCCTGGCTCTGACCACACTGTATTGTGATGGTCTACGTATCTGTCTCCCTCACTGAGCTGTGACCACATCAGCTATGTCTCCAGAGCCCCAGCTCCCAGCACATGGTAGGTGCCCCAATAAAGGCCTGAAGGAATCTGTTGCTGTGTGGTTTTGATTTATCAAATGCCAGAACCAGAAGGACCTTCAAGGACTCCTATCCAATTCTCCCATCTTACAGGTGAGCAAACTAAGGCCTCAAGAAAGGATGTAAGTGGCTTGCCCAAAGTCATCTGGCCACAGACATTCGTCCCCTGCCCTGCCCCCTGTACCTTCCCTTCCTGCAGCAGACATACCTAGGGCATCTGGCCTGTCTTCCCAGGATATGTTGGGGGGTAGGGGGTACTGGGCAGGCAGAGGTGTTGTGAAATCTGACAAACAATGGTGCTAGTGTTGAAACTCTGGGAAGGTTCGAAACGACAAGTCAGGGTGAGCCACGGGGAAGAGGGGAAAGAGGCAGGAGGCAGGCCAGCAGGATTACTGATAGCTTCTGCCTCCAGCATGATTTGGCTTATGGTGAACATGGATTGAGGGTCAGGGTTGGGGGAAGGTATGAGAAATAGGGCAGGGGTGAGGGGAGAGCCAGCCAAGTCTGTTTTTCAAACAGTCTTTAGTTGTCCAGACCATGTTTGGGGGAACAAATCCCGGGACCAGAGAGGAATGGGAGTAGAGAGTTAGTCTAGCTAGGGACGAGGGTGGGATGAGGTCGTCTGATGAAGGCAATTTGCATAAATGAGACAGAGGAGGTAGGTCCAGACGGGTCTGAGGGAGGTGGAATCAAATGCAATCAGAGGCCAGCTGTGTCCTCTCTGGGAGACACAGGTTCTCTTTTGCTTCCCCTCTTGAAGGGAAGGGGGAATGAGGACTACATCTGCCCTTGCCTTGCCCAGCTCAGGGTCTTCTGACACCTGGGCGGGGGTCCTGGGGCAGGTTAACTGCTATCACAAAGAGCTGCTGGCTGGACCCCTCAGAGGCTGAGAAGGCATTTCCAAAGGCCCCTCACCTCCCTGCCTTGTCTGACCTTCACAAATCACCCTTGGAGAGATTGGGCTTCTTCCTATTTTATAGAAGACAAAATGAGAGAGATCTTAGTGACTTGCTTAGGAGGCACAGAGCCAGTGAGGGCCAAGTTTGAGCTCTGCGCCCAGATCTGACCCACTTGAGCTTTAGACCTTTCCCTCTGTCCCTGCCTAAAGATCCTCAAATTTGAAGCACACGACTCAGGCTCTTCGAGGACCATGACCTTGAGGGGCCATAGAATGTGTGTCTGGGGACCAGGCAGCCCAACTTGTCCCAAGTCTCCCAGCCCCCTTACGGCCCTACACCCATTCCCACCAAGGTCCCAAACTTCCTCAGCCCACCCGACCTTGGACTGTTTTATGGCCAGTCAGACAGATCTGGGGTCAAATCCCTGTTCTTTCATTTCCTGACAGTACTTGGGCAAATGACCCAACTTCCCTGAGTTTTCTCATCTGCAAAATGGGGAAAATAATGCCTATTTGGCAGGGTCACAGGCTAAAGGAGAATGGTAGCTGGTATTAATAGGATAAACACAGAGGGTGAGATTCTCCAGAAGGCCCCCGGGAAAAGTTGGGGTGGTGGGTCTTTTCCAGCCCCTCATCCTGCTGGATGATGGTTCTCAGATCCCCGCCCCTGTGGAGCCCGGGCAGGGCTGGCCTTTAAGACCTTGACAGTCCAGGGCAGGCTGCTGACACGCAAACCCAGCCCCCAGTTCCTGGCTGCTCCCACTGGTTCTTGCTCCCTCAGTGAGGAGGGGGCCAGCCTGATGTCTAACTTCGGCCGCCATTCCTATCAACATCCTACTGTGCGTCTCACCGTATGAGCAACATCCTGGGAGGTAGGTCCTATTTTTCTTTCTCATTTTACTGATGAGGAAAGTGAAGTATGGAGAGGTGAAATGATGTTGCCCCAGGTCATACAGTGAGTAGGGGAACTGGGCCTTGAAACCAGGACTGCATGAGGCCCCACACTGAGCCCTGGGACCCCCAAGGGAGATGGGTGTGAACCTAGGTCCAGGGAGCCGTGGGACTTAATTTCCCACAGGTCAGAAGGCCTACCCTAGCCTTCCAGTGGGGCAGGGCAGGTGTGTGGTGGTGGTTGACTCTGCTGCCCCTCTGTTACACCAGAGGGGCCAATTAGGAAGCTGGTACTTTCTCTCCTGGAAGAACACAGAGCCTGGGGAATCGAGAACTATTCTGGGAGGACTCCCTGGGGGAGGCTGCCTTTTCCAGGCCTGGGAAACATGGTCTCATCCACGCTATCCTTTTGGTTAAGGCACATGCAAACACACTGCCCACTCCCATCTGTCAATCCTGCCTCCTCACCTTGGTCTCCCTGTTTCTTCTCCTGCTATCCTCCCGCTGTTTACCCATCCCCTGCCCCTTAGAGAGCTTTCTCAACTCCTCTAAACCCTTTTTGGCTTCCCCATGCTCTCAGCATAAAACCCAAACTCCTTCCATGGCTCATGAGGGCCAGATAACTATTCCAGACCCCTCCCATTATCCTCCATCTACTTTCCCCACACTAAGCCTCTCCTGTTCCTCACACACACTCTTGCACTTCCATGCCTCTGTGTCTTTGCATGCACCATTCACTCTGCCTGGGATGCCTTCCCTTCCCACTTTTCTGCCTGGAGAATTCCTACTCATCCTTCAAGGCTCAGCTCCAGCAACCCCTCTTCTCTGAAGCCTTCCCTGATTTCCCCTCCATCATCTCCAACCCCCAAGAAAAGTTTGTTGTTATTAACCTTTCTATGTGCCTCTGTCATGTCCATCAGGCTGGGGGAATCCTTGGGGATAGGGAATGGATCTCATTTGCTTGTTGTACCCTTAGCACCAGGCACAGAACCTCAATAAACATTGATTGAACCGATGAGTGCAGGTTTGTTGAATGAAAAAGTAATTCCCCTGGTGGTTTCGAACTGGTATTTGCATCCCTCTGTGGCTCTGGAAATATTCTTTGCACTTCTGGAGGTCCTGTTTTAAGAGTTGCTATTTCCTGAGCCTGTTGATGAATGGGGCTTTCTCTGCATGCCCACTTTGTGAAGGGAAAAGGAAGACCTGAACTCCACTCCAATGTCCCTCAGTGATATCTCAACTGGGACCAGAATGCTTGAGCCCAGGGCTGAACTCAAGGTGAGTTGAGCACCCAGGGAGGAGCTCCTATCCCTAAATGCTCCCTCCCAGCTACCTATAGCCTTGACATTTTACCATTAGTGATTCATTTCTTTGGATTATTCAGTCTATAAATATTTACTTAGCTCTCACTGAATGTGAGGTACTGTGCTGGGGTTCCTAGTGAACATTTGTGTGTGTGTGTTTTCACTGCTGCTGGAAGGCTGACTCCCTGGAAAAAGAAGAGAAGGAAGGAGGAAACAGAAGGAATAGGGATGATGTATTCAGGACTGTCAGGAGAAGAGAGAAGGGAATTTGTCACTTGCTGAGTGCCTACTATGTGCCTGACACCTAACACAGAGCTGTATTTACTCCTCATCACGACCTCAGAGTTCAGTGTTATCAACCCTCAATTTAGAGGTGAAGAACAAGCCCAGAGAGGGTGAGTGGCTTGCTTAGAGGAGCACAGCTGTGTGGTATAGGACTGAGCATTCAAACCTAGCACAGTCTGCCCCACAGCCTGCCATCTCTCTGGATGTCCTCCTGCTGAGGAGGTTGTGGGGCCCAGCAGGGAAAGAGGGTTCCCAGAGAGGACAGGAGCTAAGGTGTGACAATTGAAAATACCACAAGCTGAGAGGCCCACCTGCTAACTGACTGGATGGCTGGACACTGCTGGGATTTTGGAACCAATAAGGACTTAGGGACTGAAATGCAGCCATCCTGCTGCCAGTGTGTCCTCAGAATGGGCTGGAGGTCGTGGGGACCACATCAGCCATCTCTGCTGAGAGCTTTCCTTGTGTGCTAATGCACACATCTATGCACACACAATTAACCTGCTTTGTGGACAGTCTCACTCCCATTTTATTGATGAGGAAACCGAGATCTGGAGAGTGGAGGGGACAAGCCCAGGATTACATAACTGGAGGCAGAATTAGAACCCAGATCTTTCCTGGAAGGCTCACAGAGGATGCGGGGTAGCGGGCTCACCCCTGATGAGGTTTCTAAGCAGCCATGGCTCTGAGGGGGACCGCAGCCCTTGCCCTGTCACTTAAGCCCTCTCCCTCTGGGAGCTTCTCTGGCTCAGTCCTCCACTGCACCCAAAGGTGGCAAGGGAGTGGGGTGGGTTCAAAAAGCTTGGGAGCTGGAGACCCATGGACTAGTTCAAATCCTGCTCCACCCTGATGGGCTGTGTGGTTTTGGGCAAGTCTCTCTATCTCTCTGGCCTCAGGCTTCTCATCTGTGCAATCGGCATGGCATCACCTGCTTCCTGCTTCTCTGCCTGCTCATTTGTTCAGTGAGTACCCACTGAGGTCTGCCACTTGCCAGACTCCGTGCTACGTGCTGAGGATACAGCAGGAAAGCTCATGGTGTCCACTCTCGAGAGGACTCACAGACAGATGTGAAATGAATGCACAAACCCATGCAAATGGACAAAGGGGTGTAAGATGAAGGGGCAGAGGCCATGAGCACATTCCGTAGGAGGACCCGGCCGTCCCTGGTGGGAGTGCAGTGGGGAGTTGCAGAAGGTTTCCCCAAGGGGGGTGATCACTGAGCTGGGCTCTGAAGTCTGAGAGGACGCTCACTAGGTAGAAGGAGAGGTGGTGTTCCTGGCAAAGGCCCTGAGGCTGGAGAGACCTCAGTAATTCTCCAGCAACTGAAAGGGGGCCTGAATGCCTCGAGGGGAAGAGTGTGAGCAAGGGGCGGGAGAGGGGTGGAGGACTTAGAGACCACCCTCCAGATTTCTGTCCTTATCCCAGGAGCAGGAGGAACCTTAGGAGCATTTTTTTTTTTTTTGAGAATTTTTTTTATTATATTAATCACCATACATTACATCATTAGTTTTAGATGTAGTGTTCCATGATTCATTGTTTGCATATAACACCCAGTGCTCCATGCAGTACGTGCCCTCCTCAATACCCATCACCAGGCTAACCCATCCCCCCACCCCCCTCCCCTCTAGAACCCTCAGTTTGTTTCTCAGAGTCCATCGTCTCTCATGGTTCGTCTCCCCCTCTTAGGAGCATTTTAAGAATTAAACAGAATGAGGACGATGAAGCCCGTGGCGAGGCGCCTGCCGCAGGATAGAATTCCACGTTGTTAGACCGCTGCGCCACGGTAAAATAACACCTGCCACGGGTAACACGTTCATTCAGCAAACCACGCACGACTGAGGCAGACCCTGAGCTGGGGACACATCGGCAAGGAGGAAAGGGGCCTGCTGGCACTGGGACATGGCTGCGAGGAGAAGAACAGCCAGTGACATTTACGGAGTCTCAAATGTGCTGGGAACTGAGGGGAGCCACCTGACAGAAGGGGACGCTGAGGCCAGGAGAGGCGAAGGGCCCCTGCCTCTGAGGGTCAGGGGTGATTGACAGACAGCTGTGGGTTCAGGACTCTCAATCCAGTGCTCCCTCCACGACCCTAGACTGCCACAGGGGTAGCTCCCCTTGAGAGCCGCTGGGCAGGAGAGATGGTATTGGTCCACGTTATAAATAATAGCACCGAGAGGTGGTGTTGCCTGGACAATTATCACATGCCAGGTCCTGTGTGCTCTGAGAACTTTTCATGTCATGGCTTATTAATTTCTACCCTTTAAGGAGTTATTACCATCCCCATTTTACAGATGGTGAAACGGAGGCCCAGAGAGGCCATACAGCTGGAACGAAGTTGTCCAGCCGGCAGGGGTGTTGGGATTTGGACACAGCCCTTCTTCCCTAGCCTGCTGTAAGTATGGGGAATGCCTGGGCCCCACCAGGGTGTCCAGCAAGTGGCCGAAGGGAGCAGGGTAGAAGTGGGATATGGAGCTGGAGCTGGGCCGAGGAGGGAGCTTTCTGCCCTCAGAACACAGGCAGTGCTGATGCTGCCTCAGCGGCCTTCAAAGGCAGCCCTGTGGGGGTGTCCCACTTTCTCCCCAGAGGAAATTCCCTTTGGGATCTGCCTATGAAGCTGGTTTATGTGGAATCATGGTCCACTGGGGCTAGGGGTGCTGCCATGCCCCTCCATCAGCCCTATCCTTCCATTTTACAGACGGGGATCCTGAGGCCCGCAGCAAAGCCAGGGCTGGGAGGCCAGCGGTGCCTCCAGGGCAGCCCCTTCACCCCATCAGAACTCCTGCCCCCTGCCCCGCTCCCATCACCTTGTGGGGTCACCTTGCTCGAAACCTGTCTTTTTTTTTTTTTTTTTTTTTTTTAAAGATTTTTTATTTATTTATTTGAGAGAGAGGGAATGAGAGACAGAGAGCACGAGAGGGAAGAGGGCAGAGGGAGAAGCAGACCCCCTGCTGAGCAGGGAGCCCGATGTGGGACTCGATCCCGGGACTCCAGGATCATGACCTGAGCCGAAGGCAGTCGCTTAACCAACTGAGCCACCCAGGCGCCCTCGAAACCTGTCTTAATAAGATATGGCTCCAAAGAGTCCCAGCACAGGGGCCACGCCACCTTCCAAGGAGACCCTGCATCAGTGGGGGTTTCCAGGCCGGGGTGGCCCACCCCACAGGCCCTCTGTGGACGGGGCTGTCCTTTAGGTTGGGCCAACTGCCTCACTACAAGGCCACCGACAGGTTGCCCCTGGAGGTGAGGCTAACTGCCATGGGCCAGGGAGGTGTTCTGCTCTCTCGAGCCCTCCTTCCTTTCCCCCAGGCTCCCTGCACTGGTACCCTCAGGCCAACGTGCAACAGTGAAGTACAAGAAGGAAATGGAAGGGTCTTGACAAAGAGTAAGTAGCTTTTCAGATACAAGGTGCTATTTCTTTCTGGGGCACAGAGCACTGTAGAACAGAGTAGAGTGCTTAGGGGTCACAGAGATAGGGGATTGAACCCTGGCTTTGCCATTTACTATTGTATGGCCTAGAGCCAGTCATTTTGCCAATTAGAACCTACCTCATTTTCTGTATCTGTGAAGTGGGAAGAATAATAATATAATTGATCTGGTCTTTGATTCCCAACAAAATGAGAGAGAATATGAAGGTTCATTTCTTCAGCATTAATTGAGCACCTACTACGTGCCTGGCAGTGTGGGGACTGTTTCCTGGAACTGGGCTTTGGAGGAGGAGACTCAGTTGCAAACAAGGGAAGGACGGAAGGAAGGCTGGGAGAGCCCTGTGGGGTGCCAGGCGGTACCTCTGCCCCAGCGTGCAGGGAAGGTGGTGCTTTTGCTCTGTGCCCTCCCCATGTGGGGGTTGTCTCAAACCTCTCAGGACTTCTCTCAAGGGTGGTGGCCATTTCCTCTGGGACTCAGTGAGGCCTCTCAGCTCCAGCCCCATGGAGGAACCCACCCATGAACCCCTTCCTGAAGATCCAGCCCGGGTTCCGATCCTAGAACTACTCTGGCTGGAGGCTGGGAGGTATATGGTTGGGATGTGGACTCTGAACTCACACACATCTGGCTTCAAATTCAGGTGCTGCCACTCACCGGCTGTGTTACCTCGGGCGAGTCACTTCACCTCTTGGAGGCTGTTTCTTCATCAGTAAGCTAACGATAATGTCTACCTCAGAGAACGGTCCTGAGAACTAACTGAGATGCTGCCTCTCGTGTGTTACAGGCACAGTTAATAGTAGCTTAAGGTGGCCCCCAAGCCTGTCCTCTCCTCCTTGAAGCAAGCAGGATGGAGGCATCCCACCCTGGGTGGCTTGGTGTGGTGGTGTTCTGGAGTTGCCCGTCCTGGCTCCTGAGAGCCAACCGTGCGTGTAAGTGAGGTCACACTGGCAGTCGTGATTTGCCAGGGGTGGGAGCATTTCCATCACAGAACCTGGCGAACGCTACAAAGCAGGGCACCTACCTCCTTGAGAGCTGGTCATGAAATGCTCACCAGCACACCATGGAGCCCTGGGCAGGGGCTCAACACTGCTGTCTGGAGTCTGTTTCCTTTAAGTCCTGGGGACGCATTTCTGCTCTGGTGTCCCTTAGCCCGCTCCTCCGACTGCCCTTGCCCATCCCAGCACTGGTGACCTGCTCTTGGGACTTCTCTCCTATTCTCCTGCCGTGGGTTTGCCAGGATGGCCACCCTGCCCAAAGGGATTTCAGTGTCAGACGAGGTGAGCTTGGTGTGGCCCTGCCCTAGACCATGGTCGGCCAATTCCCTTCTCTTTCCCTGTCCCCCTTGCCACTCTCAGTGCTGAGCCCTTCCCGGACTGCCTCCTCTCCCCCCCCAGTACCCCAGCCGCCACCTTCTCACTCAAACTCCCATCCCGAGGGGTCCACGATGCCAGTGCCCACTGCTCTGATCCGTCCACGCCCACCTCTCCTTCTTCCAGCCCCACAAGACTGCTAGCAGCCGGCGGACTCCTGCACTGGAGACAGGTGACCCGAGGCGGTCCTGGTCCTGCTCCTCTCGCCCTCTTTCCCCGTGTGGCCCTGGGCAAAGCGGCTTCGCCTCTCAGACACTCTACAATAGGGACAGTGATAGATGTCAGGCTGCTGCCATCCATCAGGCGCAGAGCCAGTGGCCTCACCGGCCAATCTCATTCCTTATTTCCTCATCTGAAGAATGGGGACAAGAAAAGTGTCTCGCCCCAGGGAACCTCGTGGTGAGCACAAGCAATAGCTTTTGTGGGATCGGCTGCCTGACTGCAGAGTGCCGTGCTCAGGCTGTTATTCTACTTTGCAGGGCAATGCTTGTTTAGATCGACGGGTTTTAGCAGGTGTGTGTGTGTGTGTGTGTGTGTGTGTGTTTAATGCCATAGCCATGTTATTTATAGTCAGCTCCCATACAGGTTTTTATCATTCCTTGCCTGCTCGGCTAAAAATAACAAATGACAAAGGTCATATCTGATCCTACCTGTCGGAGGAATCTACAAAGAATGAAGCGTTTGAGTCGCTGACTTGGGGAAGTGAGAACTCTCCTGCTGACCACAGCCCCTGGAATTCCTCCCCAGCTCTCTCTGGCCCATACCAAAGATGGTGGGGCGGAAGCTCGGGTAGATCTGCCTGTCTCTCTGGGCAGGTGAGTCCTGGACGGTCACCTCTTCCCCCAGCCTGGGGAGGACAGTGGTGGTGGAACAATGGTAGATTGAAGGGCAGGAGTCCCAGGCCCTGGTTCCAGGGGTGCAGTGTGGGCCTCAGTTTCCCCATATTCAAAATGAGAGGGGCGGAGTAAGTAGGCGCCGAGAACTTTCTCTTGATCCCAAATGCAAAGGCGCTCTAGTTTCATTTCCTCCCCTCCACTCTGCACCACTGGGGACTCACCGAATATCCATTAGCCCCTGATAATGATAATAGCCTTGCTGATTCAAATGACCAGAGCCAGGACTTGTGGAGTCCTGATGACATGCCAGGCACGTGCCTTCAGGTAGCTTTAGGTGAAGTAAACTCACTGACTCCACACACTCACCCGGGGAAAGGGAACTTGGCATCCCCACCTGACAGATGAGGGAGGGGGCAGAGCCCTGGGAGCGAGGCTGCGTGTGTGCCAGCTGACACCATGCAAGGGTGGCTCCAGAAAGTGACTGGGTGTCTGCCTCCTGGGCATGTGCTCAGCCCCAGGTACAGAGCTGGGAAGTGCAGGGAGGCAGACAGACAGCCAGAGCCTGCTTTCCCCAGCGCCGAGGGAGCGGTGGTCCCAGCACCAGTCACACAGTGTGGGGATGGCGGCAGAGGGACAAGGGCCTGGAGCAGCCCGGGGAGGGGGGGGAGGAGGAGGAGGAGAAGGAGGCCTCTGTATGGCCCCATGGAGGCACCAGTGAGGAGCTCGTTTCACCTGGTGCTTGCAGTGGAAAGGTGGAGGGGAAAAGCATCCTGGCAGTGGGCACAGTGAGACTGCAGCAGGGGTCAGGAGCAAGGGCAGGGGTGTCGGGGCAGGGCAGGCCTGGGGTGTGGGGCGGGAGGCACAGAAGACAGCTGGAGCCCTGTGGCAAGGAAATTAGCATTTTGCTTATGGGTCAGAATCCCCCAAACCTAAGGAATGGTGGTTCAGTTCCCCGAGTATACATTTAAAAAAAAATCCAACTCCCTCTTAAAAAAATGTATACACCTACTGGGTATTATCTTAAGCTTTTATAGCCACGAGATCACGGATTTGCTTTGCCAGTTGTATTTTTCTCCTAACACGTTAAAATAAGTGCACAGCTATTAAAATAGAAAGGATGCACTTGTTCACTCCCCAGAATGGCGGTCTGAGTGTGCCCTTTGGGAGCCACAGCTTGGCCTCAGCCCGAGGGTGGCTGTAGGTGGCTGACTGGATCTGGGTTGCAGTAGGACTTCTCAGATATTAGAAGGGGCAGGAGGGACCTTCCTGGGGGTTGGCCCCTGCCCCTCTGACCAAGGTCTTGGGGCGCCAGCGTGGCCCTAGTTGAGCACTGCTCGTCACCCTCCTTCTCGGCCTCAGCTCTCTGGCTTCCCCTGAGCCCGGGGGAGCTCACTCCTGGATATACTCTTCCCAGCCAAGAGCTTCTGCGGCCTGCTCTGACCTCAATGACTAACACACATTCCTGGCCTAGTTAGAAAGCCCCTCGCCTCTCATATTTATAGCCACCTCCCGACTCCGCTTGAGCCTCTGAGGGAGGCCTGGGCCTTCGGAGCTACCCCCGCCCTGCCCTGAGCCCTCCTTGTCCTGAGAGGCACTGTCAGGCTCTTCTCTGTGAGAGAGGAGTGGGGCAGGGGTTTCGCTCCAGGTGACAGCGACCCAGTGGCTTCTCCTCCCCAGACTTCATCTGTAAGAGGGAAGGCATCAGGCCACCGGGCTGGGCTGGCTGTGATGAGGAGTCAGTGAGAGCCTGGTTCTGAAATACCGGGAATGACTAACGATTGTGGAGTGCCGACTACAGACCAGGCTATCTTCTAAGCGCTTGGCCCCTAGGAATTCATTTAATTCTTATAAAAATCCTCTGAGGGACATACTATTATTCTCATGCCCATTTTGCAGGGGAGGAAACTGAGGCACAGAAAAGTTGGGTGATTTGTTGGAGGCCACACAGCTAGCTGGGATTCAAAGTGGACTGCAGACTTGGCTTACAGAGTGGGTCCTCATCCATACAGTGGACTCAACCCCATTGGTTCCCTGCTTTGGGGATCTCCTTACTTAGTTGAGTATGTCACCCCTTCTCTGCAGTAAAGTGGCCGGGACAGCCACGTGCTGGCCTCAGACATTGCCCCCTTCGAGGAAGTTGGTGAGGACATGGCTCAGGAGGGAACAGAGCAGGAAGGGGCTGAGAATCACAGCTGGGACTTCCGTCAAGGCACCCCTTTTTATATCGCGTGACTCTGAGGCCCAGAAAAAAGGAAAAGCAGGCTGGCATCTGGGGGCAAGTGGGGGGGTGTGTGGGAAGGGAGCCCTCAGTTACCACGCCCCCTAACCCCACCCACCTGTGACTTCTTTGGCCCTTGCATCGCAAAGGGGGAAACATGCAATAAATTTATTCACCTACAGGTTTTAGGCGAATGGGTCCCATGAGTGTTTATAGTAACAAACACACGGGGATTCCAAGAGGGACAAGAGAACTAACACTGCTTGGGTGAACTTTACTCTGTATGTGGCACTTTGTAGTCACTTGTACATTCCCCAAACATGGGTTCCACACTGGCTGATTTATATGTTATCTCATTTAACTCTCAGCAACTCTGAGAGGTAGGCGCTATTATTATTCAGGCACCGAGAGGGGGATAATGCTGCCCGGGGACACTCGTCTAGCAAGTGGCAGGCCTGGGATTGAAGGCAGGGCTTTTAGCTCATGCCACACTATCCGAAACGGCGGGTGTGGTGCATCGGCGTGCTGGGGAATTTCCAAGGAGAAGCTGTCACCTACTCTGTCTCCTCACACATTCCTCCCCAGCTATGCAGATCTGGGCACGCCTCAGTTTTCCAGGCCCCCAACCTGATCCCATATGGTCACTCTGACATGGTGCAAAGGAGCGGTTGAGGAAATGTCCCATCTTGGGCTCTTCTGAAAATTAGCCCTAAGAGATAAAAACCTGTTCTCAAACTCAAATGAAGCTGCAAGCCACGGTTTCAGGATCCTGGAGTGGAAGAAAGGTGTCGGGCTGCCTGTCCTTAGCCAGAAAATGGATGGCCGACCCTGATTTAATTAGCTTTTCCTTCCAATGATTTAGGGAAGCCTGTAATTAGCGCGGGGGCCCAGAGGGAGAGGCTGGGCATGAGCACGGGAGCAGGTGGTAAGGGGTGGGGGGGGGGTGGGGGCTAGTTTTAAGCTCAGACTCCCAGTCTTGGCAGGTAATGGAGGATGGGCAAACCCTTTGCTGCCCACAGCAGGTAGGTAGAGAGAAATCCTAAATAAATGCAGAACAAGAGAAGGAGGCTGGAGGGTGGGGGGGCAAGAGTGAGCTTAGAGACTGTGGCCTTGACATTTTGACTTGTGTTGGACCAAACTATGTGACTTCTGTAGGTGGTATATCACCACGGGTTCAGAGGGCAGCACTGAGGCTAAATTACTGCAGATAAGCTCTCCAAGTCCCTCGCAGATGGCTGGCTAGCTCCTCCAGGCATTAAAGCTGCATTTTCCCAACTAGTAGTGGGGACAGGGCCTGCACTGCACGTAGGGGAAGGGGACATTAACCAGACATAGGCAAGCTCTGTCTTGAGACCCTTGCCAGCTGAACTTCAAGGGGACACACACCCCAAATGGGCAGGTTGCCCCTCTATGGGCCCCCGGCCCTACGGGCCCCAGCGAAGTGGATTTCCTTCCTGCACCTGCCCCCAGAGGTCCTCATAGGGAAGCAGAGCCAGTCCCACCTTTCAGGAATTCAGCCTGACCTCAAGGTACCAGAGAAGCACCCATAAATCATCAGTCCAGCAATGGCACAGAGCTTACAGGCCATCCTCAAGAATAAGACACGGGATCTAGGACCAGGAAGCCCTTCATTCACACACGTTCAACCTGAGAAATTTCAGAGACACTACCAAACTCACAGCCAGAGGATGGGTTAGTGATTATGGACGGGTGTTTTAATCCTTGAGCACAGTTTGTTCCTTGACCAGTGATCTGCCTGATGATGCTCAATTTTGAGGTGTTTTGTGGATGTCGTTAGCCCCACCATGGCCAGTCAATATAGGAGCAGTGTGGAAATTGTGTAAAGAGACTGTGGGGACAGAGGTAGCAGTGAATCCATGTACCCAGCCCAGGTGCTTGTGTCACCTGAGACATAAAGACACACTGTGAGTGCCTTAGGGAATTTGGTCTGTGGGTGCGTGGGGAAGTCCAAGGTGGCCATGGGCTACTCTGGTAAGGAGCAGCTTCACTTCCTGATGCCACCTTCAGAATGCCTCCTGCATGTCAGGGCCCATGTATCACCTCTAACTCCTACAGTAACTCTGCTAGGGAGGCAGGATTAGCCCATTTACAGGAGAGAAAACAGGGTTGCGGAGGGGAGGTAACCTGCCCAATGCTACCCAGCCAGAAAGGGCAGAGTTTGGACTTGAATCTGAGTCTGTCAGATACCACAGGCTGCATTCTTCCACATTGTACAAAGGTGGGGTGGTGGGGTTGGAGATCAAGAGATAAGGAGGACTAAATTGGTGGGCATGGGGCAGAAAGGAAAGTGGATATTAAATTCAGGGTTTTGAATGTATGCTGTGCACCTACTGGGAGCCAGGCCACCGAGATGAAAAGGACGTAGCCTGTCCTCCAGCTGCTCACGGTCCAGTGTACAGGTACCGCTAGGCCCTACCTGACCAATCTTCCTTTCCAGTGTATGTGTACTGCTAAGCCCAACTTGACCAGTCTTCCCTACTATAGCAGCTGACCCTTCTTCCCTGGGCCCCCTTCTCCCCAGACTCTAGACTGGTTTCCTATTCCCC
This sequence comes from Halichoerus grypus, assembly GCF_964656455.1. Classification (NCBI taxonomy): domain Eukaryota; kingdom Metazoa; phylum Chordata; class Mammalia; order Carnivora; family Phocidae; genus Halichoerus; species Halichoerus grypus. The sequence continues at coordinate 165,819,781 of NC_135712.1, read as the reverse complement.
ACCCCTGGCAATATCTGCAGCCCCAGTCTCGGACTTGGAACTGGTCTCATTGTGTGGATGCCCATGCTTTGCTTCTCAGCTGTCTTGCTCATCCCCTTCATCATAACAATTCTCTGTGTGAGGATCAGAGAGGTTAACTAGCTGGTGCAGGGTCACACAGCTAGTAGTGGAAGAGCCAGGATTTGATCTCACATCTGTCTGACTCCATAGCCTGAGGCCTTCTCTGTGATCCTGTCTCCCCTGTGACCATCCTGCCCATTTCCTTTCTACCTCCCAGGTCATCCCACTGGAAGTGACTTGCTTTGAGCCGAGCCTCTGCTGAAGCCAGCTTTGCATTTGTTAGCTGGAAGGAGGAGACACATTTTGAAAACCACCCAAGAAACAGACACTCGAAATAACTTTTCTCCATAACTCTTGCTGCTAAAATGCACTGAGCCCCAAATGGGAGCAGGCCTCTCTGCAAGACTCACATTGATGCTGGCCTTTTGGCTGGGATTTACAGCTGACAGCGCACTTTCCAAGTCATTACCTCATAGATCCCCACAGAAGCCCTGGGATGGGTGTCCTGAACCTCCTTTTACAAATGAGGAAGCTGGAAGCTCAGGATGGTAATGGGACTTGCTCAAGGTTGTGTCCCCACCTGGGGGTGACCTTGGATAAGTCATGTTCCTCTCAGAGCCTCAGGTTCTTCATCTGCAAAGGTGATGATGGCGTTGGTTTCCCAGGGTTGTTCTGAGGGTTAAGGAAGAGAAAATAGATGGAAGGGTCTAGCACAGAACCTGACCCACGAGAAGTGCTCCACGGCTATGAGATGCACTGACTCTCCAGGCCAAGTGAAGGTCACCATCACGTGGACAGGGTAAAGAAAAGCCCAGAGTGGAAGGTTCTCAAGCTGCCACTTGTGCATGCAGGCAGGCTGGCTGCTGCTGACAGTGAGAACGAAGGTTGATTTGTATTGTTTAATCCTCAGCACACGCTGTCTCATTTCACCCTCGTCGCCCAGCTGCAGGAAATGAGTACAATATTTACCCCCATTTTACAGATGAGGAAATGGCGGCGCGGTGTGGTTAAATAAGTGGGAACCAAAGGGCGCTTTTTCAACAAGAAAGAGAAAACAACTCAAGTTCAGAGTATGACAAGCCTATAAATTAACTCTTCCCCAACAATATTCCTCTAGAACTTCTCTCCAGAACATGCCTCCCCTTTTTCTCAACCCCTCTAGCTCTCGTTTAGTGACCTCTTTTACAACAGAGCTTCCTGCTGGCTCCTCCCTTAGCCACCACCGAGTGGTAAATGGTAAGATTTAGGAACGAACGCCCTGGAATCCTGGCCCCCTACCTGCTGAGCCAGGGCTGGGAGTGAAGCTGGAGCTTCGTACCCTGCAAATCTCCGCTATGGCTTCGGAAGTGGGGGTGGTTCCTGCTTCACACTCGGCTGTACCCCAGATGCACGGTGCAAATGCCATATTTCAAATATGCTACTGCAAGAACCCTGCGCCGAGGGGGAAAATTCCCTTTTGAGCTCTCTTCCCTTACCTGGTCCAAAGTCTGATTGATTACCTGGGGAGCCCTGTGGCTTGCAGCCCGGAGAGGGGAACCAGCAGACTGTCTGTTGACTCCACTAAGTGGTCAGACACAACGGATCCAAACATTTCTCTCTGGGCCTCAGTTTCCTTTCCTCCAAAATGCAGGAGAAAAGTAAAAGAAAGCAAACTGGCAGGACCGGACTGTGGTAGAGGCAGCAAACCAGCCACTTGGGAGAGCAGCCAGCTTAAAATAAATTTGTTTGTTTTGCTAAGAGCTTAAAATAAAATTGAACTAAGTGCCAATGTTTAAAAATTGAGAAATTGTGGATAAGAATCCAGATTTCTGGCTACTTTTAAACTATTGGAAGTGCTGCCTATCCTGGGGTCGGCTGGAGGTGGGTGAGGCCATAGAGATGGGCAGCTGGTCACCAGTTCAGCCCTCTCCCCATGTGACTTCATTAAGGCAGGTTCTCACCTGGATTCAGCAGGTGAGTTTACAGGGTCTGGACCTTGATCTCTCCCAAAAGTCGGGGCCCCCTCTAGGGAAGAGAGTGGGCTTCTGGCATAAGATCTTTCCTCCATTTAATAAACACTCCTTATATGCCAGGTGTAGTTCTAAGTGCTGTACACATACCAGTCAATTACTTAGTCCTCATAAAACCTCGTGAAGTTAGTATGATTGTTACCATACCCATTTTACAGGTGAGGACACTGAGCCACAAAGATGTTACCTCACTCATCTGAGGCTACATGGCTAGTAAATGATGGCCTTGGGATTTGAACCCTGGCAGCCCGGTTCCCAAATCTGTGCTCTAAGCTCTGTATGATGCCACTCACCCACCTTTTCTGGGTCAGTGGCCAGTCATATGGCTTTGTCTAAGTTTCCACGTCCTGATATG